>NC_086100.1:134455753-135705753 GCF_963921235.1 Mobula hypostoma | reverse complement strand
TTATACACAAGAATTCTAGTGTTTTAATATTAATAAATATGCAAAACAGACAGGTAGAAGGGTGTGTAGGTCAAAGCATGGTTGTAGGAGTATGGTGAGAAAGGAGTGTCTGAATTTATTATAATTACTGTTATCTGAATCTGTATTTATGGGGGGGAAAGGAAAAGTCATCCTAAATCAGAGACCTTTTAATTTAGTTTTTAAAAAGTGGACATCAAAACAGTCTTTTACGGTATATGGACTTATACTGGTATAAAATAATGTATATTGTTTATTAAAGAAGATGATAAATTTTCCCTGAGTTTAGTTGTTCCCTACCAAACATTATTTTATGGCCTTTTAATATATTTGTAAAAACTGACAGCTGCACGTGATTCAAATGGGATTACAAGATTAAAGATTTAAATATTAATTTAAAGAATTCTTACCCCCAACTCCAAGGAAGGCAGAATGAAATTAAACGTTTGGTCTAAGGAAAATAAGTAGTCAAGCACCAATATTCACAACCCCAAAGATCCATGCACTTCTGAAAATGAGATGATTACATTATACATCTAAATTCATTGTCACTTCTCTGTTCCTAATTCATCCTAATTTTGAGATAGATTTAGTATATATATAAAATATATATTTATAATAGTTTCTATAATGCTTGGCAGCATATCAAGTTCATATTCAAAATAATTTTCAATTAAAGGATTAAACTAGATTATCACAAGTAACCACTTGCTTTTACATTTATTGAGGGAAACTGGTATGAAAATTTCTTTTGAGGGCCCAAATCACTCTCTGTGCCTATTCTAAGGCACAATAAAAAGTAAAAAGAATGGGACAAATGGGACCTCTCGAAATCTCACACAGAATTTTTTTAAATTGATTGGCCTTCCGTTGGTGGGGTTCGACCGCAAACCATAGCTGTTTACGTGATACACAAGCCAAAGGAATGGCAGAAACCAATACAGTTTGGCACCAGCGGCGTCGTAGGAGATGCCAGTCTGCCTTGAACTCAACATTGGACTGCCCTTGGGAATCCAGCTCCGGATTCTTCCTCGGGGTTTACTCCCGAAGCCTTCCCCATGAGTGGAAGACAGGAAGGCAGCAGAAGTTTGAAATGAGAGTTTTCCGCCTCCTCGATGAGCTGCCAACCACGGCTGACGAGCCCCATCTGCCCGAAGCGACTGGTTTTAAGGCGCCAGTAACCCGCCTTTGCCTCTACTGTCAGTAGAAACGGTTCCGCCCAGTTTAGTAGTGTAGCTACACATGAACGCCAGTGGATGGACTTGGTCGTCAGAGCCTATTTGAGACGCACGCCATTGGGAGCATTTAATAGGTAGTGGGATCTTATCCTCACTACATCCCCCGGCTATGACAACCTTAAGGAACCATTGTTTAACTAGATGCTTTATAAATGATAAGTTGTTCAGACCATAAAAGTCAAAATACCTAAATATCACTTATTAGATATCGCACAGCATGATAAAGATGCCGTGATCGAAATCTAAATTGCTCAATTGTTTTAATTGGAGTTATGATGTTTATATCTAAACACAAACACTTTCTTCGAGTAGACGATAACAAATTCTGTATCATTTTGTTGACCGTTTTGAGTATAAAATTTATCTCGAAAATATCGAGTGCTATTGAATAAGCATAACGCAGCAAATTTAACATTTCAAATCATTCTTTGTCCGCATCTGGCTATTAATTCTATTTTTATTATGCCATCTATTTTGTCATTCCACCCTTGGCTTTACTCTTAGGCAGCTAAATGCCGTTACATTAAATTCTGAGTTGCGCCGGCAGCGAAGCTCACTGCAACAATGCAACACTACTTAAAGAAAACAAGCATATATACCCATTTCGCGAATTTCATCTTCATTGTATGATTACCCCAAATAAGTAGTACATTTTAATAGCTGTTTAAAATCAATAAGCTTCATTAATCCTGTTATAGTCATACTTTGGGAGACGAGTAATATATTTCAGATTATTGCGGAATTTAAAATGCGACCCAAATTGTAGGCTGTCAGTCACATGAAACCCATCAACTAGAGCTATGAGAATTTTAATGAGCTGTAAGGTTTTACTGTCCATGTTTCCATACATATTTTAAGCCTAAAAGAAGATTTCTGCGCATTTTGAAACATAATAAATTCACAAATCATTTATTTTCTGATCATTATAATGCAACAATGATTCCAAGACTAACGACAAAAATAAATTCACTCCATATCTTTTGCTCAGATGACGTAACATTCCACGAGAAAGCCGAAACAGGTTTAAAACTGCCGTTATAGTCCATCGGGCACTCACCTATGAACAAGTATACTTTGCAATGAATCCAGCTCATCCAGATTTCTTTTTTCGGGTCGCGTAATGCCGTATTTTCCAACATTAAACATTATTCACTTCAGCTCATGTTCCAGTCGAGCGCATACAACCCGCGGTCATGTCGGACTGTTTATTTTCGCATGCAGCGCAAGCAAAATGCTAGATATGCAAATTGATGAGTTTGTAGCTTTACCTCCTTCTGGGATCCGAGCCTTTATTGCCTCATGTCTTCCGAGGACTGCAGGGCTATTATCCCTCCTTCGAAAGGATGTCAAGGAGCATTTCCAGACTGCTTCACCTATTCGAGCAAATAAAGCTTGCTCTCGTCTGAATGAGGTTAGAATTCAGCTGCCAATCATCGCGGGACAATGCGCCTTTCGATCCTCGCTTTGAAGAATGGAACCTGATATAGATCTGATCCCTGAAAACAGAGCTTTAAAAAACTCGTCAGACACGGCGGGATAAAAAAAATCCCCTAGACTTGTTGCCTCCACCGAAGCAGGTGGGTTCACCAACAACTTTTTAAAACTCGTCATATTTAATCCTCACAGATCCTAATGCCCAACTAGCTCCTCCCACCCCCACCGCTACAGCGTTCGTGTGGGATTTGCTGTAGGAAGGAGAGGTATGATCTCTGAACTTTCGCCTTTAACGTAATGACTCTTCTCCTTGCTGTACATTGAAAGCCAATTCCCTCAAAAGATTTGGAAAAAAAAACAATATACGCAATTCGGGAGTTAATCTCCTCAGCATTCACCTCTTTTATTAAAAAAAAAGGACACCATCCAAGACTGCTATGTCATTTCTATCCAGACTTGTGGTTTTGAGTCTGTTAAGAAGACTACATTTCTGTCGTGTAATGAACAATTCAGATGCAAAAATTGTAAAATATATTCACCTAGCATGTTGGAATTTGCAAAATATTGTAAAGCTAATACAAACAAGAAAATTAAACATCAATTTAAACATGCTGAATTAAAATGATTTCTACTTTCATAAACATTACACAAAATTAATTGCAATTTTAAATATAAAGTTAATGTGCTTAACTTTAAGGACAATCTATGTCATTGTCCGGTCCGTGAAAACCGCATTCCGGTTCATGGGTCGGTCCATCGATCCCTATTCCAGGTTTTCTGGTTTTCCCTTGTTCTGTTGGGTGCTTAGATTGAAGCACATGATTCTCATTTTGGGCTGGCTACATAAATAGCTCCTGGGTTCAGCTTCAGTTGCTGGACTGTTCCCTCCCTTCCCCTTCCTTTTGAAACCTTGCCTGCTGCCTTCGCCTGTGTCCTCACCTATTCTTGCCATCAAGTTCTACTGCTAGAGCAAGACCAGAGGCTTGCTGTGTCTAGATAAGGAACTGTCTCTGTGTCCATGCCTTCACTAGGTAGGTCTGGCTGTTTGCTGCTACTTAGTGTTGGGAACTGTCTCTGTGTCCACACCTTTGCTAGGTAAGTCTGGCTGTTTGCCGCTACCTTGTGTTGGGAACCATCTGTGTCCACGCCTTCGCTAGGTAGGTCTGGCCGTTTGCTGCTACCTAGTGTTGGGAACCATCTCTGTGTCCACACCTTCGCTAGGTAGATCTGCCCATTTTCTGCTACCTTGTGTGGAGATCTGTCTCTCAGTGTACTGTGTATGAGTCCTGGCCCTATATCCTGCTCCCTAAGAGGGGTCCTGACTCTGTGTAGAGTCCTGGTTCCAAGGAGGGGTCCCGGCTCTGTGTTCCTGTCTCCCTCGTCCACCAAGGCTCTGCATTCCTGTCTCCCTCATCCAAGTCTTAGCTTCGTGTCCTCATCCAGTTCTGGTCCCACGTCCTGCCCAGGAGTCCCGTGTCCTGCCGCCACGTCCAGTCCTGTTGCCTTGCCATGTCTTGTCCTCGCCTAGATCTGGAGTCCGAGCCCGAGTCAAAACCCAGGTTCCGAGCCCCTGTCCAGTCTCTGGCTCGGAGTCCTTGTCCAAGTTCCTACTTCCTCGTCCAGGTCTCACTTTCCTCGTCTTGTCCTAGCCCAGGCCCTGTATCCTAGCCTCGTCCAGGGCCTGTGTCTTGTCCAGTGTCGTTTCTTCCCCACTTCCCTTGCTTGCTTAACACACCTAGTCCTGTTCCTAGTACTTCAGTGTCTGTGTCTGGCATTTGGGTCCATTCCCAGCGCCCACCTCATATGACAATCTAACAGTTAAATTCATGATGTTTTGTCTCACATTTGAAAAAATATTCTTAATGCTCCTCCAGAATACATATGAATTTAATTTAACACTATCAGCCCTTAGATCGTAGAACCCATGCACCTGTAAAATGTATTTCTCAGTGTATCTAATGACAATGGGACTCATTGTGTCAATGCCTTTATTGTACCTTTTTATCCCTAAAAGTTGACATAAAGCATGTATGAATGTTAAAATATTACCTGAATTAACATAAAATTATCAAAACAAATTCAAGTGGCCTGACTTATAACTTTATATTGTACTGAGCATTTGATGGTGAAATTCCCAGCACAGCCAATTTTCTAATAGAGTCATAGAACACTACAGCACAGAAACAGAACCTTCTCCCCATCTAGTCTGTGCTGAACTATTAATCTACCTATTCCCATTGACCTGTGCTCAGACCATTGCCCTCCTTACCCCGCCTATCCATACATACATTCAAATTTCTCTTAAGTGTTGAAATCAAATCTACCACTTCCACCGGCAGCTCATTCCACACTCTTACCATGTTCTGAGAGAAGTTCCCCCTCCTGTTCCCCTTAAACATTTCACCTTTAACCTATGACCTCTAGTTCTATTCTCACCCAACCTCAGTCAAAAAATCCTTCTTGCATGTACCCTATCTATACACCTCATAATTCTGTATACTGTACCTCTAACAAATCTCCCCTCATTCTCCTACACACAAGGGAATGAAGTCCTATTCTATTTAACTATATCCTATAACTCAGATCCTCAACTCCTGGCAACATCCTTGTAAATTTTCTCTACACTTCTTCAATATTAATGATAACTTTCCTGTAGGTAGGAGACCGGAATGGCACACAATATTCCAAATTAGTTGTCACCAATGTCTTCTATTTAACAGGCCAACTCCTGTACTCAATAATTTGGTTTATGAAGGCCAATGTAGCTGAAGCTCTCTTTATAATCCTATCTACCTGTGATGCCATTATGGATCTGTACTCCCAAATCCCTCTGTTCTACCACACTCCTCGGTGCTCTACCACTCACCATCTAAGTCTTACCCTGGTTGGTCCTCCCAAAGTGAAGCACCTCACACTTGTCTGCATTAAATTCCATCTGCCATTTTTCAGCTGATTCATATCCTGCTGCAAGCTTTGATAGCCGTCCTTGCTATCTACTATGCCTCCCCCCCCCCCAAGCTTGGTGTCATCTGCAAATTTGCTGATCCAGTTTACTACATGTCATCCATATCATTGATATAGAATCAGAATCAGGTTTATTATCACTGGCATGTGACATGAAATTTGTTAACCTAGCAGCAGCAGTTCAATGCAATACATAATCTAGCAAAGAGAAAAAATAAATTAAATAAACAGGTAAATCAATTACATATATTGAATAGATTTTAAAAAGTGCAAAAACAGAAATACTGTATATTAAAAGAAGTGAGGTAGTGTCCAAAGCTTCAATGTCCATTTAGGAATTGGATGGCGGAAGGGAAGAAGCTGTTCCTGAATTGCTGAGTGTATGCCTTCAGGCTTCTGTATCTCCTACCTGATCGTAACACTGAAGAAAGGGCATGCCCTGGGTGCTGGAGGTCCTTAATAATGGACTCTGTCTTTCTGAGACACCACTCCCTAAAGATGTCCTGGGTACTTTGTAGGCTGGTACTCAAGATGAAGCTGACTAGATTTACAATCTTCTGTAGCTTCTTTCGGTCCTGTGCAGTAGCCCCTCCATACCAGACAGTGATGCAGCCTGTCAGAATGCTCTCCACGGTACAACTATAGAAGTTTTTGAGTGTATTTGTTGACATGCTAAATCTCTTCAAACTCCTAATAAAGTATAGCCGCTGTCTTGCCTTCTTTATAACTACATCGATATATTGGGACCAGGTTAGATCCTCAGAGATCTTGACACCCAGGAACTCGAAGCTGCCCACTCTCTCTGTTTGTCATATAGATGACAAACAACAACAGACACAACACTAATCCTTGTGGCACACCACAAGTCACAGACCTCCTGTCACAGAGGCAATGATCTATAACCACTCTTTGGCAAAGCCAATGCCTAATCCAGATTACTATTTCATCCAAATGCCAAGCAAGTGAACTTTCTTGACCAATCTCCCATGCACGACCTTGTCAAAGGTCTTGCTAAAATCCATGTCCACTGCCTTGCCTTCATTAACTTTCCTGGTAACTTCCTTGAAAAACTCTATAAAATTGGTTAGGCAGAACCGACCACACACAAATCCAATTTGATTATTCCTAATCCGTCCCTGTCTATCCAAATACTTATATATCCAGTCCGTTAGAAGTCTTTGGAGTTGGTGTGTGGAGGCAGTGTGCAGAGTGAGTGATTGTCTTGGACATTTTTCTTGTGATCACAAGACCCTGTTGGACATTCATAACGTAGAATACTGTAAGTCCGGTTCACTGGTTCATTGATGGTGGGAGAGCATAGCCTTGGTTCTAGCCGCCCAGGGGAATGACGCACTGTGGCACTATGGGAGAGAGCAGAGGCATGCGGGTGCACCGGAGTCCATGCTGGGTTGGGCGCTGGCCCCTCCCATCGGTGCAGCTCTCCAATGTTTGCTCGGTGGAATACAAGCTGGATTGTGTTCGTCTGAACCTGTGGTAGTGCACAATGATTTGATTGCTGCAGGCTGACGACATCATCCTACACCATCAATTTATAAGATATGACACTCAGAGACTTAAGCTATATTATATTTTTGTGTGACTGTATGTTTACTGTTATCTTATATGTGCAATGTGTGCCGTGTGCTGTCGATGACTGTTGTAACTGTGTTCTGCCCCCTGACCTTGGATGAATGCTGTTTTGTTGGCTGCTTTCATGGGTTATTCATATAAGGTTGAATGACAATTAAGCTTGTACTTCAACTAGTTACATCCCTTTCCAGACTCTTTGGATCCTCCTCACAAGTTGTAACTCAAGTTTGTATCTTCAGCAAATTTGGCTACAATTGTGTATAGCCAAACTATTGGCTAATCCAAATTATTAAAATACATTGTAAGAAGTTAAAATTCTAGCAGTGACACCCCACTGGATACCGATTATCAATTTGAACATACCCATGTATTCTAACACTGCTTTCTTGGTTTTCCTTTCTTTCTTTTTAAATCTTTTTATTGAGTAAGTATACAAAAAAGGTAAGCCATATAAACATTAATACAATGTTAAAGTATAATAAAATTCCAAAAGATAACAATACCAAAAAGAAAATACTACAAACAATGTAATTTAAGCATAAGAAACCAAGATAACATAATAGTATACTAAATTTTATATATATCAATGGAAAAAAAAAGAAAAAAAAAAACCCCAAAAAAAAAACCCACCGTGCAACTAACTAAAAGCAAAGCAAAGCAATGGGCTAACTTGAAACCAAACAGAGTTAAACTTAAAATCACGTCCTCAATCCCGACCTCCATTAAAACAGTGAAGAAAAAACAAGAAGGGTAAATATTACATTAAATGAAAATATCGAATAAAAGGTCCCCAAATCTGTTCAAATTTAAATGAAGAATCATAAAGGTTACTTCTAATTTTCTCCAGATTCAAACATAAAATCGTCTGAGAAAACCAAAAAAAGGTAGTTGGAGCATTAAGCTCTTTCCAATGTTGTAAAATACATCTTTTCGCCATTAAAGTAAGAAATGCAATCATTCTACGGGCTGAAGGGGAAAGATTACTAGAAATTTTAGGTAGTCCAAAGATAGCAGTAATAGGGTGAGGAGAGATATCTATATTTAATACCTTAGAAATAATATTGAAAATATCTCTCCAAAAAGTTTCCAAAGTAGGGCAAGACCAAAACATATGAGTTAAAGAGGCTATCTGCCCCGAACATCTATCACAGAAAGGATTAATATGCGAGTAAAAACGCGCTAACTTATCTTTGGACATATGTGCTCTATGAACCACTTTAAATTGAATTAGGGAATGTTTAGCACAAATAGAGGAAGTATTAACTAATTGTAAAATCTGCCCCCAATCATCCACAGAAATGGTAAGCCCCAATTCCTGTTCCCAATCTACCCTAATCTTATCAAATGGAGCTTTCCTAAGTTTCATAATAATATTATAAATCATAGCCGATGCACCTTTCTGACATGGATTAAGGTTAATTATCGAATCTAAAATATATATAGGAGGAAGCATTGGAAAGGAAGTAAGTATAGTACTTAGGAAATTTCTAACTTGTAAATATCTAAAAAAATGTATTCTTGATAAGTTATATTTATTAGATAATTGTTCAAAAGACATAAGGGAACCATCTAAAAATAAATCCAAAAACCGTAAAATACCCTTAGTCTTCCAAGTTTGAAAAGCGCGATCCGTAAAAGAGGGAGGAAAAAATATGTTACCTAAAATAGGAATCGCTAACCCGAATTGATTAAGATCAAAAAATTTTCTGAATTGAAACCAAATGCGCAAAGCATATTTAACTATCGGGTTAGAGACCTGCTTAAGACGTTTCGAATCAAAAGGAAGAGAGGAACCTAAAATAGAACCAAGTGTATAACCCTGAACAGATTGTAATTCCAATGCTACCCATTTAGGAATAAATAGTATGTCCCGGTCAAGTAACCAAAATTTCATATGTCGAATATTAATAGCCCAATAATAAAATCTAAAGTTAGGTAATGCTAAACCTCCATCTCTCTTAGCTTTCTGTAAATGTATTTTACCCAGTCTCGGATTCTTGTTCTGCCAAATAAATGAAGAAATTTTAGAGTCAACTTTATCAAAAAAAGATTTAGGAACGAAAATTGGTAATGCCTGAAACACATATAAAAATTTTGGCAAAAAAAACATCTTAACTGCATTAATACGACCAATCAAAGTTAAATATAAGGGAAACCATTTAGATGAAAGTTGAGTAATATGGTCTATTAATGGTAAAAAGTTAGTCTTAAATAAATCTTTATGTTTACAAGTAATTTTAATCCCAAGATATGAAAAGTAATTATTAATCAATTTAAATGGAAATTTATAATATAAGGGAAGATGTTTATTAATCGGAAAAAGTTCACTCTTACTAAGATTTAATTTATAACCTGAGAAAAGACCAAATTGTGCTAATAACTCTAAAACAGCAGGAATGGATCTCTCAGGATTAGAAATATATAAAAGTAAATCATCAGCATAGAGTGATAATTTATGGGACTTTAATCTCCGAGTTATCCCAGTAATATTTAAAGATTCTCGAATAGCAATTGCAAGAGGTTCTAATGCAATATCAAATAATAGGGGACTAAGAGGACAGCCTTGTCGAGTACCACGAAAGAGAGGAAAAAAAGGTGAGTTTAAGGAGTTAGTACGAACCGAGGCTACAGGGGAGTAATATAACAGTTTAATCCAGGATATAAATTTCAAGCTAAAATTAAACATTTCAAGCACCTTAAATAAATAAGGCCATTCTACTCTATCAAAAGCTTTCTCGGCATCTAAAGAAATAACACACTCAGGAACATTTTGTGAGGGAGTATAAACGATATTTAACAATGTACGAATATTATAAAAAGAGTAACATGTATTGCGGAACATCAGTCGGCTATATCTGGTCTTCAAAAATCCGCGCAACAAAGTGAGCTTAAGATGGGGAAAGTCGAAGAAACAATTAATGTAATGAAGAAGAAACTTGACTTTTTGACTTTTAAAAACTCTGACTTGGAATCTAGAATGCGACGGCAGAATTTACGAATGATTGGCGTCAGGGAAGCCGTGGAAGCTAACAACCCTATGAAATATTTCTCCCAACTTTTAAAAGATGCATTCCCTACTGTATTTCCTGACCAACCACCGCTACTGGATCGTGTTCACAGAATCCCATCATACTCGTCTAGGTCAGATAGACCTAGGCATGTTATCTTACGTTTTCATTACTTTCAAGACAAGGAGAGACTGTTTCGATTCGCTCGATCTAAAAGTTTCATTGATTTTTCGGATCTTAAGTTCCGATTCGTGGAAGATTTCAGTAAACCAATCTGGGACCAATGGGTCCGTTACAGATCCGTGATGTCGGAATTCTATAAGATGGATTTAAGACCAGCGCTGCTGTACCCTGCACGTCTAAGGATTCGCATGTTAGATGGAGCTCTTCGTTTTTTTGATTCTCCATCGGATGCCCAGAGTTATCTGGATCAACTTTCATCTTCAACATCTTAATTGCCTTTTTTTAATTTTCTCCGTTGATCGGAGGCTGTGAATTGGTTGGTTTTAACTTTTCTGTGCCCTATTTGGGCAGAAAAGTTTACTTTTGATTTCTTAATATGGCTGCTAAACTTTCTTTTTAACTGCGTCATTTCTTTCTTTTCCCAGGGGATTCTGGGTGGTTACTTCCCTTTTGTCATCTTACGTATTTCCTGTGCGGCCTTAAATTTTGTAGTTTTTTTAAAAATTTTATTCTGTTTTGCTTTTTATAATCATTTTATGTTAATAATCCTATTTTTTTTGTTGCTGTGTCTATTCATGAGTTTGAGGTTTATTGTGGTTTTTTTTAATATATACTTTCCGGCTTTTGTTCTGTTCTGTGTGTATTTTAATTGAGCTAACTTTTTTTTACTTATTTTTTTTACTGTTTTACAATTAGCTGATCCTTTTCATATTTATACCTTTTTTTTAGGGAGCGTATACCGGAAGTCATGGGGGTAGTTTTAGCGCTTGCTTCTTTCTGGCGGGTCTGCTTTAGATTTCGCCTTGGGGTCCTGGGGTGGGGGGTGGTGGGAGGGGCTTCACGTTTTAGTTTGTTTCTCTTTGGGCTATATACATTATTGAAGTATTGGTTACGTCCTTTTCCCCGGTATCTTTTGTATGTTCTGTTTCCTCTCCGGGTCTGTGGGTCGCGCCTATTGTCAATCCTCCTTGTTATGGGTTGACTTTAGGATTTATGGAGTCTATTATTAATTTTGTCTCCTGGAATACTAATGGTCTTAATCATCCTATTAAAAGGAAAAAAGTTTTTAAAGTGTTCCGGAGACTTAAAGCACAAATTTTATTTTTACAAGAGACCCATGTACGGAGGGGGGACAGACTACGTTTTTTCAAATTTTGGAAGGGACAACAATTTCATTCGAACTCCAATGCTAAGATTCGAGGCGTCTCTATTTTTATAGACTCCTCAGTTACTTTTATACAACAGGATATTATCTCTGATCCGAATGGTAGATTTTTATTGGTTAGTGGTTTATTATTTAATAAAAAAGTAGTTTTGGTTAATGTTTATGCTCCTAATATGGATTGTCCGGAATTTTATAAATCATTGTTTGATCAGTTTCCGAATTTGAACGAGTTTTCATTGATTTGGGGCGGAGATCTTAATACCTGTTTATCTCCAGCTTTGGACCGTTCGGCTCCTTTACGGACTTTACCTAATAAATCTGCAAATTTGATTAACTTTTTCCTTTCTGATTCTGGGTCGACGGACATTTGGCGTTTTCTGCATCCTCAGGAAAAAGATTTTTCCTTCTTTTCACATGTTCATCATTCCTATTCAAGAATTGATTATTTTTTCATTGATTCTCGTCTCATTCCTTCAGTGATTAAATGTGATTATGATTCTATAACCATTTCGGATCATGCTCCACTTAAGCTTTCTATTAAAATTATGGCCAATATACCAAACAATAGATAATGGCGTTTTAATTCGCTGTTGCTTCAGGACTCGGACTTTGTTAATTTTATGAATGAACAGATTGAGCTTTTTTTTACAATTAACCATACAGAAGATATTTCGGTTAACACTCTTTGGGACACTTTTAAAGCCTATATTCGGGGTCAGATTATTTCGTATTCCGTTGCTTTGAGGAAGAAACAGAAGCAGGAGGAGATGGTAATTGTGGTCAAGATTAAAGAAATTGATAAGAAATATGTTATGGCTCCTTCTGAGGAGCTATACAAACAAAGAACTGAACTTCAAATGGAACACAGTTTACTACTCTCGTCCTCGATTGTAAACCAATTAAAGAAAACAAGAAGTGATTTTTATGTTCACAGTGATAAAATTGGCAAGCTGCTGGCTAATCAATTGAAATCTAATTATGTTAAATCTCAAATCAATCAGATTTATAACCAAAATGATCGATTGATATTGGATCATGTGGGGATTAATCAAACCTTTTGTGATTTTTATTCTTCTTTATACCAATCAGAGTCTCCTCGAGATTCTAAATATATGAATGATTTTTTAGATAAGTTAGACTTCCCTCTGATTTCACAGGATATGTCTTCTTTATTAGATACTTCCATTACAATGGATGAGATTAAGAATGTTATTTTTTCTATGAATCTGGGGAAAGCTCCTGGCCCTGATGGGTTTACCGTTGAATTTTATAAATGTTTTGCTTCTTTATTGATTCCTTGGCTCTATAAGGTTTTTGAGGCTTCTTTGAAACTTGGTAAACTTCCGGAATCTTTTAATAGAGCATCAATTTCTTTAATACTAAAGAAGGATAAAGACCCTGCTCAATGTGCATCTTATAGACCAATATCTTTATTAAATGTTGATTCTAAAGTTTTTTTCTAAGTTATTAGCCAATAGACTAGAAAAAGTACTTCCTTCTATTATTTCGGAAGACCAAACGGGTTTTATTAAAGGTCGCTTTCTTGGTTTTCCTGGGTCTCTATCCACACTAATTATTACCCAGAATCCCCTGTACACTTGCACTGTAACCTTTCTTTGTCATGAGTTACCTTATGAAGTAGCTTCTGAAAATTCAAATATACTACATCTTTATAGTTTCTCCCTTTGCCGTTTGTAACAAAGCCAAAGTGCTCTTACAAACTTGTCAAACACGATTTCCCTTCAATGAAAACATGCTGACTCTGCTTGACTGTCTTATTTTCTAAATGTTCTGCTATTACCTTCTTGATAATGGATTTCAACAATTTCCCAATAGCAATTGTTATGCTATCAGCACAATAGTTTTCTGCTTTCTCTCTCTCTTCGTGAATGGATGGCTGTGTTTGATGTTTTTCGATCCTCTAGGGAGTTTGGTAGATTATAAACAGTACATCAACTATCTCTGTACCCACTTCCTTTAAAACCTTAGATGCAGACAATGAAGGGTCTTATTAGCCTTTAGCTCCATTACTTTGCATTTATTTTAATGATAGGGATTGCTTTAAGTTTTTCTTTTCCTATAGACCCCTGATTATCTTTAGTTTTGGGGATTTTTTAGTGATTTCCACAATGACTGATGCAACGTAATTGCTTAGGATTTCTGCAGATTTCCTATTCCCCTTGTTAGTTCCCCTATCTCATTCTCGAAGGGATTAATGTTTACGGTAGTCACTATCTACATTGTTCTATACCTGTAGAGTCTGTTATGTTATTTCATAGTCATCTCCCTCTTTCTATTTATTATACTTATGCTTTGCAAGTTTCTGAAAGAATATTTCAATCCTCCAGCATACTAGGAATGTTCCCAACATTGTAAGCTTTTTCTTCAATTTGATAGAATCTTAATTTTCCTTAATTAACCACGAATGTTGTATCGTTATTGCAGAACCTTTTGTTCACATGGGAATATGCCCTTGAGATTTATGAAATATCCCTTTAAATGTTTGCCACTGTGATCTGTTGTTTTGTTTGTTAACCTATTTTTATGGTCCACTTTAATCAACTTGATGCTGACACCATTGTTGTTGCCATTATTTAAGTTTAGGACACTGGTTTCTCATCCTAGATTGCTGACACTCAAACTGAATTTTAAGTTCTACATGCTATGATCACTCTTTCCTGAGAATCTTTTCCTGTGAGATCATTAAATAATTTGTCTTATCACAAAATACCAGATCTCACTGTATTGATCTACGAAACCATCTATGATTTCTTCCTGATGACTTCCTTTGTCAATTGATTTGTCCAATCTGTTTGATTAAAATCATTTAGAATATGATTAGAACTTAGTGGTGTTATGTGCCCCGTAACTGGGTTGCCAAACCAGCAGAAATGGATCGCTCAGTTGGAGTCTGGATTACTAGAACTAAGAAAGTTTTATTAAAGAAACAAGCAACACAGTACTCTAATCAAAAGGATAATGAATGCAACAGTTCAGCAATGATAAACATACATGTACACAGAATTCAGATAACAGGATCAATCAAGCTCTATCGTTGTCTAGGGGTAAATGACCAGTTTCAAAGTGACGCAAAGTTCAGTTCAATTTAGTTCAGTTCAGTTCGCAGTGCCGTGGCGATGGACAGTGGGGGGAAGGAGAGAGAGAGCAAAAACGAATGAATATTCAAGGCTTCCAGACAGACCTTCGCAGTCAGCTTTCGGGCGAGTCCTTTGTGATGTCATCTGAGGTCACCGACCGTGACCCCTCCGTTTCCAGATACGATCGTTTCCCTGCGCTGAACCTGGCACCCAGGCAAGGGTGGACACACACCAGGTTCCCCCCGATCGTGCCTTTCCACCCTGTGCGTTTATGGCCTGGTACTTCCCACCGACTTGTGAGAGGCGCACCGCTTCCAGGGTCTCGTTACCTCGGGTGTCGTGTGTGTCCTGCCTTAGCGAACCTGTCCCTTTTTATCCCCCTGCTGGGGTATTGCCTGTCCATCACTTCAAACAGTTCAGGGTTCAAAGGGGGAGCCGCACTTGACAGCTTTCTCCTTCTGTTACTCTCTCTCCCGTCCCTTCATTACACATCTCCAAATGCTGCTCCATTGTTTTCCTTATCTCTCTCTCTCTCTCCTGGAGTCAGGTGGCAGACCAACTGCTGATTCCACTGGTGCCAGCCCAGGCCAGCTACATCTTAATCTATGTGTATTCTTGTCACAGTGGAAGCACACAGATAGGACAGAAAAAAGAAGCTAGAAAAATATTGATGGTGATATTATATGGAGCTGAGAATCAGAGCTGAAAAGCAGATGATATTTTGTTAATTGTAGCTAAAATACTTAAATGGTTAAATATTACAGTGTAATCTTAATTAAAAGGCCAATGAATGAATTAACACAGCACCACAAACAATGTAGAAACTTGTGAAAATGTGTTTGTAAAATATGCTGGAACATTAAAACATACAGAGTATATTATTGAACTAATGGAATACAGGGATTGAAGAACGTGTGAGGAAATAAGGGAGCAGGCTGTTAGGCTGGCAGTTGACTGAAAGAGCTGTCATTTACTTTGGTCATCTGGGTCATTGTGCCTGAGTTGTGCTGGAAGTTTTGATGTACAATATAAATGAAACCCCTCTTTACTGGGCATGTCTGGGAATGCAGCTTGTTAGCCCCTCGCTAACAGCTATTGGACTCCGCGGCGAGGAACCCACCTTTCTCGGGCTCCATATGTCTCGGGTGTATTTGACTTTGGTCCTGCCAAACCTGTGAGGTTGGGATGTCTTGCCCACCCAAACCCCAGTTTGTGTGAATGCTGTGTGACTTACTGCCCCTGCAAATGCCCACTGAAGAAATAACAAATCGTACACTGCATATAATTATAAAGAAAGTATATGTAAGAATGCTAACTTAACCTTTTCTTATAGAAAAGAAAGGGAAAAAACAAAAGGGGTCATCATTACTAAACAGTCAAATGTGCACTTCAAGTCACGTGATTATGAAGTTTTCTTTAATTCACGCGTAGGACCCTCGGTCTGCATGAAAGCACACACCACCTTCTGAAAGTCACTCAGAATCCATCTCAAACAACTGGGCTCTCCCACGGGAGTATTGGTCCTTCCTCCTTGAAGCCATTCATCTGCACAAAGCACGTTGTCCAACAGGGGCGGCATCCTCAGCCATCTTCCTTCCTTTCTTCTCCAGCTCCTGCCAACAAGACCTCAACCCACACCAGTGTCCCTCACAAAAACTTCTTTACCCAGCATTCTCTACAACCTTCTCCCAATTCCAGCACCCTGACTGGCTGACACCACATTCTTAAATTGAACAACAAAGCCCCCTATCTCAGATCAAACCCAAATAAGCTGAAAACAGAACAGACTGCTCTTATAGAATGGCTAAAATGAAATATCGATACCACAGAAGTAAAAATCTTAACTAGGTTGTTATATAAAGGTATTGCAAGGCTCTAACGCGGGGGTTCCCAACCTGATGCCCAAGGAACCATCAGTTAATGGTAGGGGTCCATGGCATAAATAAGGTTGGGAACCCTTGCCCTAATGGGAAAGTATTTGAGTACTAAGGTTGAAAAAAAAATTGACAAGATATTTTGCTTGCAATATGCATTAGTGCATCTGAAACTATGTCGTATTTCAGATAATGAAAAGTTGTTATTTTCTTATAATGAATCATATTTTCATCATGCTCCAGACTGGTTGGATACTCTGAATGAGATGCTTTTCTGTCTTTGCACTTTATTACTTTTCCATGGTCTATTTTGTGGAGAGCCTGCTGATGCACAATGTGCAATGGAGCCTCAGGTTATGCATTGGAAACAGGAACGGAAGAATGTCTCATGTCCACTTATCCCTTTTCCCAAGTGTTCAGGGAGCCATGCTCTTATCTTCAGCTGTCTTACACAGAGACTAAGATATTCCCATTTCATGGGGACAGAGATCAGAGAACTCCATGAGCGAAGTTCCAGCCGTACACCTAAGACTGCATTGTTCGAAAAATTAATGATTTTTAATTTAAGAAAAAAGTCATATATGTTCAATGTAATGTGAGCAACTATTCTGTCTCACTTGTCCAATTGCTTTGACTCTGAGCACAACTGAAACTTTTTTGCCTACTGATCGCCAGGAAGAAGGAATGAAATCTAGGTAGGTTTCTTTAACTGAAGAGCTTTAATATTTTCCTTCATGCAAAAGTGGAGAGAAAAATGAATATAAAGTTAGGCCAATCAACAATGGGTTTAATTTTCCTTTATTCCTGCAGCAAGTATCTTCAGCTCTGACAACGGAAGTGTCAGACCAAGAATGTTCATTGTTACATCTACAAAGGCACCTTAACTGTTTCCAGGTTTATAATCCATGCCCTAATATATGGCAATGAAGGTGATAGATCAGCCTTCTTGAATTGTAGACCCCATCTCATATGTTGATTTTGCTGAGATTCATGTTGAAGAATTGCTCAGTAAACATCTAGGATGGATATTGCGCCCCCCCCTTCCCTATTCCTTACAAGCTCTGCATGCTCACAATTCATTTCTATTACAAAGAAATGGTTACCAACAAGCCATGTTTTGAGCAACTGATTTAAACAAAGGTATTTGTTAGCAAAATGTCCTTTAGTGCTTGCCATATCACACTAATCTGTAAGAAGTGATAATTCCTTTAAATACTACAAGTATGGGTCCTACCTTACTGCTTAATGAATGTTCTGATGTGTAAGGTTAAGAAGTACTAGTTGAAGTGTAGAGCTGCACAACATGTAGAGAGACTAAAGAGATTTCCAGTATTAGAAACATAGAAAACCTACAGCACAATACAGACCCTTTGGCCCACAATGCTGCTGAACATATACACAACGGGTTAACAATTTGAACTTCGCCCTTAGTAAGTGTACAGGGACAGAATGCATATATTAAATGGAAGGATTTTGAAAAATGGAAAATGCTAATTTTCTTCTGCTGGCAGTGTTGCAAAACCTAATAATAGGCTATTTAAGGTATTGTTTACCTTGCAGAGGCTCTATTGATAATAGATGCACATTTCTATCCAGCACAAATATATGATTTCTGGCATTTTAATGGATTGGAGACTCTAGGTTATTGTAACTATAAGGTACTGCCCTAGTTTTGAACTGATTTAAGTTTGGAACCAACTGCATTGTTTTGTAGTAATATTTTTGCATACAAGATGGTTTTCTTTTTAATTCTAAATGTAGCTTAGAACTTATGAAAGTTCTTTAGAACATCTACTTACAGGAATAAAGTCTATATTAATTCCTCAGTTCACCCTAAATGATTTTTGATTATTTTAATTGTATCTTTGCTATCTAGCTTGCTATTAAGGGCTGCTAACTTACTTATTTTACTAATTTACTTAAGTTATTTTAAATATTTCTAAGGTGCAGAGATGTGATGATCTTGCTTTCTTGTTCTTTCCTATTTGTACATTTGCAGTTTCTGAGTTTTAGTCTAAAATCAAGCGAGTATTTCCAGCATATGAAAGTCATCTGTTGAGTGTAGCAGATATCTTGATGGATTCATCTGGAGTGGGTTTGGGAATTATGTAATCATAAACAGAGATACTGAAGCCCTTAATGCCATTTATGTGGGTAAATACCGTCAGTTGTAGAATCTCCTGCAAAGTACAGATGGAATGTCTTTGATCAGAAGCATTAACTGTGTTTCTCTTTCCATAATTGCTGCCTGACCTGCTGAACTTGTGTCCAGAACTTTTTGCTTTTATTTCTCAAATCCAGGCCATTCTGATTGTAGATGTTCTTAATTTCAGTCCTTCTATGTCTCCTTACCTCCACATTTCTTCTGCAATTGCATTTAAGATAAAGTGTGAAAGCTTCCAATTTCATGCCAGTGCCATGCCTAAACCAATGTCTGGATTTCCCCTCGTTTTTCCACAGTAAAACCCAGCTTCCAAAAAGATATGGACCTTAAGTAGCACAGTAGCCTATCTAAGCATCGGCGGCAGCCGAGAACCACCAAAAATGGTGACACGAGGAATTCTGCAGATGCTGGAAATTCAAGCAACACACATCAAAGTTGTAGTGATGGCATGAACATTGATTTCTCTAACTTCCGCTAATGCCCCACCTCCCCCTTGTACCCCATCCGTTATTTATTTATATACACACATTCTTTCTCTCTCTCTCCCTTTTCTCCCTCTGTCCCTCTTACTATACCCCTTTTCCATCCTCTGGGGTTTTCCCCCCTCCCCCTTTTCCTTCTCCCTGGGCCTCCTGTCCAATGATCCTCTCATATCCCTTTTGCCAATCACCTGTCCAGCTCTTGGCTCCATCCCTCCCCCTCCTGTCTTCTCCTATCATTTTGGATCTCCCCCTCCCCCTCCCACTTTCAAATCTCTTACTAGCTCTTCCTTCAGTTAGTCCTGACAAAGGGTCTCGGCCCGAAACGTCGACTGTACCTCTTCCTAGAGTTGCTGCCTGGCCTGCTGCGTTCACCAGCAACTTTGATGTGTGTTGACCAAACACGGTGAGTTCTTTCTCCTTGCATAGGGGTTTTTCTTATTTTTTAAGCCATTAAAGAGAGACAGGGTCTAGTGGAGTGGCCATCGTTAGGATGGGGGTTGGAGCCAGAGTGGGAACTTAAACGCTTCGATGAGAAGAGGCTGAAGCCAAAGAAACAGGTAAGAAGGGTGGGTTTTTCCTTTCGTTATTGCTGACTTGGTCTTGGTTGTACGTAGTACAGTGCAGGCAGGATGGCAGATATGGTAGTGGAATGCTCCTTCTGTAGGATGTGAGAATTTATAGCACCTAATGGTCTCCCTGATGACTTCACCGCCAGAAAATGCAGCCAAATCCAGCTCCTTAAAGACTGCATTCAGGAATTGGAGCTGGAGTTGGATGAACCAAGGTTCATCTGGGAGGCAGCGCAATTGATAGATAAGACTCTTGAGCTGGTGGTTAAACACAGAGTGCAGAATTCAGGGAGTAGATGGGTGAACACAGAGATAAAGAAGTCAGTGCAGGATCCCCTGTGACCATTCCCCTTTGGATATTACTGATGTCACGGTCCGGTCCGTGAAGTCTGCGTTCCAGTTCACGGTCCGGTCCGCGGACTCCAGACTCCGGGTCTTCCAGCTGTCCCTTGTTTCAGTTGGGCTTAATCATAGGCACCTGATGCTTATTTTGGGTCTGGGAATATAAGTGGCCCTGGGTTCGAGTGTGGTTGCTGGTTTGTCTTGTCAGTGTCCTGTCCTTGCATCTGTTGGGTAAGCCAGGCTGTATTTGCTGTTACCCTGAGGCTGGACTGTTCCCTTCCCTTCCCCTTCCTTCTGGAGCCTTGCCCTGCAGCCTGTGTCTGGAGCCATCACTGGAGTGAGACTGGAGCCTAGCCCTGCAGCCTGTGACTGGAGCTGTCACTGGAGTGAGACCAGAGTCTTGCCTTGTCAAGATAAGGAACTGTCTATTGTTGAGTTGGAACTGTCTCTGTGTCCATGCCTTTGCTAGGTAGGTCTGGCTGTTTGCTGCTACCTTGTGTTGAGAACTGTCTCATCAGGTTCAGCTTTCTGTGTAGAGCCCTGGCCCCAAGTCCTGTTCCCAAGGAGGGGTCCTGGCTCTGTGTTCCATGTCCCTGTGCTCCTGTCTCTCAAGTCCAAGGCTCTGTGTTCCTGTGCTCTAGACCAAGGCTCTGTGTTCCTGTCCTCCCCAAGACCAAGGCTCCATTCTGTGTTCCTGTCGTCCCAAGTCCAAGGTTCTGAGGTTCCTGTTGTCCCAAGTCCACGGCTCGGCTGTTCCTGAGTACCAAGTCTAGGCTTCGTGTTCTCGTCCTGTGCTGGAGTTCCCTCGTCCTGCCCAGGAGTCTCTCGTTCTGTCCTGTAGCCTCGCCTAGTCCTGTCTCCCAAGACCATGTATGTCTTCGCCTAGTTCTGGAGTCTGAGCCCGAGTCAAGACCCAGGTTCTGGGTCCTTGTCCAGTTTCTGGCTCGGAGTCCGAGCCCAAGCCTCGTCATGTCCTCGCCTTGAAGAGCCCAAGCCTCGTCATGTCCTCGCCTCGAAGAGCCCAAGCCATGTCCAGTGCTGTAGCCACGTCATGTCCTCGCTTCATTCCGGAGTCCGAGCCAGAGTCAAGACCCAGATTCTGGGTCCTTGTCCAGTCTCTGGCTCGGAGTCCAAGCCCAAGCTCCTAGTTCCCAGTTCCTTGTCCTGGTCCCGCTTGCCTAGCCAATGTCCTAGCCCAAGTCTGTGTTCTTGTCCCAACTCTCTAGTCAAGTTCTGTTCTTGGTACTTCAGTGTCTGTGTCTTGCATTTGGGTTCGCTCCCAGCGCCCCCCTTATGACAGCTGAGGGGGATGACCTATCAGGGGAAAGCAGCAGCAACCAGACCAATAGCACTGTGGTCAGCTCTGAGCCTCAGAAGGGTAGGGTGAAGTCAGGTGGATCAATGGTGATAGGGACTCAATAGTTAGGGAGACAGATAGGCGATTCTGCAGCAGCAAAAGAGACGGCAGGATAGTGTGTTGCATCCAGAATGCTAGGGTCCAAGATGTCTCTGAGCGTTTGCAGAATATTCTTGAAGCAGAGGTTGAGCAGCCAGAGGTCATGGTATATATTGGTACCAATAACATAGGCAGGAGGGAGCAGAGATCCTGCACAGTAAGTTTAGGGAGTTAGAAGGGAAGCTGAAGAGCAGGACCTTCAAGGTGGTAATCTCCGGATTACTCCTGGTGCAATGAACTACGGAAGGTCAGAAGGGGAATGAGTGGCTGAGGAGATGGTGTAGGGGGCAGTGTTTCAAGATGTTGGATCATTAGAACCTTTTCTGGGGATGGGGTGAACTGACCAAGTGGGATGGGTTGTACCTGAACTGGAGGTGATCCAATATCCTGGGAGAGAGGTTTGCTAATGCTTTTGGGAGGGTTTAAATTAGATTTGCAGTGGGGAGACAACCAAAGTGAACAGGCAAGGGATGATTTTAACTTTCCCAATATTGACTGGCATCTCCTTAGAGCAAGGGTTTGGATGGGTTGGAGTTTGTTAGGTGTGTTCAGGAAGATAAGCCAACTGGAGGAGAGGCTGTACTTGATCTGGTGTTGGGAAATGAACCTGGTCAGGTGTCAGATCTTTCGGTGGGAGAACACTTTGGAGATAGTGATCACAACTCTATCTCCTTTAGCGTAGCACTGGAGAGGGATAGGAGCAGACAATTTGGAAAAACATTTAACTGATGTAGGGGAAAATATGATGCTATTAGGCAGAAACTTGTGAGCATTATTGGGGATCAGATGTTCTTGGGGAAGTGCATGGCAGAAATGTGGCAAATGTTCAGGGAACATTTGCATCGCATTTTGCGTAGATATGTTCCATTGAGGCAGGGATAGGATGGTAGGGTAAAAGAACCATGGTGTGCAAAGGATGTAGAAAATCTAGTTAAGAAGAAAAGAAAAACTTACGAAAGATTCAAGAAACTAGGTACTGTTAGAGCTCTAAAAAATTATAAGGTTTCCAGGAAGGAGCTTAAGAATGTCATATGGCGGTGGCTGGGAACGGACCCAAGTGCAAGACACAGACACTGAAGTACTAGGGACAGGACTAGGATACAGGGCGAGGGCAAGGACATGGACATGAAAACCAGGAACCCGGAACAGGACTGGACAAGAGAGCTAGGAGCCCGGGCTTGGACTCCGAGCCAGAGACTGGACAAGGACCCAGAACCTGAGTCTTGCCTCTGGCTCGGACCCCAGAACCAGGCAAGGATGTGACTTGGCTGGCAGGCAGGGCGAGGCTGGAGACCAGAGACTTGAGGCGAGGCTGGAGACTAGAGGCTCGAGGCTTGGGGTCTTGAAGCTTGGCTTGAGGCTCGGCTTGGCTCGGCTAGAGACTTGAGGCTTGGGGTCTTGAAGCTTGGCTTGAGGTTTGACTCGGCTAGAGAATTGAGGCTTGGGGTCTTGAAGCTTGGCTTGAGGCTCGGCTCGGCTAGAGAATTGAGGCAAGGCTTGGCTAGAGGCTTGGGGTCTTGAAGCTCCTCCTGGGCAGGGCGTAATACTCCTAGGCAGGGCGCAGATCTCCACCCAACGGAGGCAAGGGACAGAAAGGGACAGAACCCACTGCAGGTTAACGGCAATATGGCCTGGCTTACCCGATGGAGGCAAGGGACAGGAAGGGACAGAACCAACCGTAGGTAACGGCAAGACAGTCAGGCTTACCCGACGGAGGCAAGGGACAGGAAGGGACAGAACCAACGCAGGGTAATGGCAAGACAGCCTGACTTACCCGGCGGAGGCAAGGGACAGGAAGGGAGCTAGGTACAGGGTGGCTCCAAGACAAGACCTCAGGTAAGAGTTACCAGCAAGACAAGGCAAGGCTTCAGGCAATGCAAGGCGAGACAAGAACTTCAGGTGAGGCGAGAGTTTCCGGCAAGACAAGACAAGGCAAGGCAAGGCTTCAGGCAAGGGATCAGAAGGCAGGGGAAGGGATACAAGGAATAAGGACAAGAACAATCCAGCAGCCATGCCCTGGTCTCTGAAGGTATTTATGCAGCCAGCCCCAATGAGAATCAGCGGCCTCAATTAGTACTCAACAGGAACAGAAACAGGGTAGACAGGAAAACCTGGAGCAAGGGTCGATGGACCGGACCGTGAACCAGAATGCAGACTTCACAGACCGGACCATGACAAAGAATGAATTTAGGAGTGCCAGAAGGGCCCATGAGAAGGCCTTGGCAAGCAGGATTAAGGAAAACCCAAGGCATTCTACAAGTATGTGAAGAGTAAGAGGATATGCTGTGCGAGAATAGCTCCAATCAGGAGCGATAGTGGAAACGTGTGCATGGAGTCAGAGGAGCCAGTGGAGGTACTTAAAGAATACTTTGCTTTAGTATTCACCAGGGTAAGGGACCTTGGCAATTGTGGGGATGGCTTACAGGGGACTGAAACACATGAGCATATAGACATTAAGAAGAAGTATGTTCTGGAGCTTTTGAAAGGCATTAAGTTAGATAAATTGGTGGGACCGGATGAGATATACCCCAGGATACTGTGGGAAGTGAGGGAGGAGATTGCTGAGCCTCTGGCAATGATCTTTGCATCATCAATAGGGATGGGAGAAGTACCAGAGGATTGGAGGGTTGCAAATGTTGTTCCCTTGTTCAGAAAAGGGAGTACAGATAACCCACACTCAAGAAAGGGAGTAGAGATAACCCATTATAGACCAGTGAGTCTTACCAGTAGTGGGTTAGTTATTGGAGAAGATCCTGAGAGGCGGGATTTATGAGCATTTGGAGAGATATAATCTGATTAGGGATAGTCAGCATGGCTTTGTCAAGGGCGGGTCGTGTCTTACAAGCTTGATTGAATCCTTTAAGGATGTAACAAAACACAGTGATGAAGGTAGAGCAGTGGATATAGTGTATATAGATTTCAGTAAGGCATTTGATTAGGTTCCCCATGTCAGACTCATTCAGAAAGTAAGGAGGCACGGGATCCAAACAGACCTTGCTTTGTGGATCCAGAATTGGCTTGCCCACAGAAGCCAAAGTGTGGTTGTAGATGGTTCATAATCTGCATGGAGGTCAGGGACCAGTGTGTGCCTGAGGGATCTGTTCTGGGATCCCTCCTCTTTGTGATTTTTTAAAATAAATGATCTGGATGAGGAAGTAGAAGGGTGGGTTAGTAAATTTGCTGATGACACAAAAGTTGGGGACATTATGGGTAGTCTGGAGGGTTGTTGGAGGTTACAGCCTGACATTAATAGGATGCAGAACTGGGTTGAGAAGTAGTGGATGGTGTTCAACCCAGATCAGTGTGAAGTGGTTCATTTTCGTAGGTCAAATTTGAAGAGAGATTATAATATTAATGGTAAGACTCTTGGCAGTGTGAAGGATCAGAGAGATCTTGAGGTCTGTGTCCATAGGACACTCAAAGGTGCTGTGCAGGTTGATAGTGTTGTTAAGAAGTGTATGGTGCGTTGGCCTTCATCAACTATGGGATTGAGTTCAAGAGCCGTGAGGTAACGTTACAGGTATATAAGACCTTAGTTGGACCCCACTTGGAGTACTGTGTTCAGTTCTGGTCACCTCACTATAGGAAGTATATAAGATGATGAGAGGCATTGATTGTGTGGATAGTCAGAGGCTTTTTCTCGGTGCTGGAAATAGTTAACACAAAGGGGCATAGTTTTACGGTGCTTGGAAATGGGTACTGAGGGGATGTCAGGGATAAGTTTTTCAGAGTGGTGGGTGCATGGAATGCACTGCCAGCGACGGTGGTAAAGGCAGATACAATAGGGTCTTTTAAGAGCCTTTTAGTTATGTACATGGAGCTTAGAAAAATAGAGGGCTGTGTGACAGGGAACTTCTAGGGAGTTTCTGGAGCAGGTTACATGGTCGGCACAACATTGTGGGCCGAAGGGCCTGTAATGTGCTGTAGATTTCTATGTTCTATGTTCTGTACACTATCCACTATGCCAGAACTAATTGTGCCTGTCCCTGTGCTGCACTGATAGACTCCTTGGGAGGTCTGACAGGCAGGAAGACCCAGCTGCTGAGCCTGTGACAGGATAACCACGGGGCAAGCACTGCATGAAAAGGGAACATCGGCTACTAGGTGAAAGGTGGGTAGTATGCAGTATTTTTTATTGTCACCTGAGTCCTGCATTCAAGTGAAAAAGGGGGATTCTTGTCCTGGTTTCACTAACTTCATTTTCCCTTGGTAAATGACTCTTAACACTGGAGCAGTTCTCCAGTAGAATAGAATTGTTTTCCTTTTACTGTGGAGTAGTGGGGGTGGGACTGTGTATTGAGGTTTGGTGGGGTGATGGGTGGTAGGGAGTTGTTGCTAGTGGACTTACATGGGAAGGTAGGGTGGAGGAAGGAGTATAAAGTAAACAATTATCTAAATTGTTAAGAAAAAATCCATATTATTTATTGGATCCTTTCCAACTCCCCAAATGGACATCAGAGGGAAGGAAAGGCGTCGTCTAGTTCAGGAGGAGGTGAGAGCAGTAGCGGAGGAGATGAGAGCCTGAAAGGCGGTGGGAATGAAGCAACAGGGAGCTTGGACAAGATGGGAGAATGCGGTTAAGAGGAAAGTGACCTGGGCTGATCTTTGGAAAGCCGAACCACACCGCATTCAATTTCTCATCCAGGCAGTGTACGATGTGCTTCCAAGCCCATCAAACCTGCACACATGGGGCAAGGCAGAGTCATCTGCGTGCCCACTGTGCTCCAACCAAGGAACCCTGGAGCACATCCTCAGCGGCTGTGCAAGGGCACTTGGTGAGGGACGGTATAGGTGGAGGCATGATCAGGTCCTGAAGACCATCGTTGAAGCCCTCAGCGCAGGAGTTGAGTGGGCAAAGCAGTCCCGACCCTCCAAGCAGACCATTGCCTTTGTCAGAGCTGGGGAGCAGCCAATACCTGCCAAAAGAACATCAGCAGGCATTCCGACCTCTGCAAGAGACTGACAGCTGTTGGTGGACCTCGAAGGGCAGCTGAAGTTCCCCAACCATATCGCAGCCACCACCCTGCGACCAGACATTGTCCTAGTGTCTGAGTTGACTAAGCAAGTGGTGCTGCTGGAGCTGACAGTCCCATGGGAAGATAGCTTGGAGGAGGCCTTTGAAAGGAAGCTCTCCAAGTACGCAGGACTGGTCAGCAACTGTCAGCAGGCTGGATGGAGAGCAAGGTGTCTCCCAGTGGAGGTTGGTTGTAGGGGATTCATAGCTCGTTCTTTAGTTAGAGCCTTCAGCATTTAAGGGCATCGCGGGAGAGAGGAAGAGGAGAGCCATCCGCAGTACCACCGATGCAGCAGAGAGGGCCTCAAGATGGCTGTGGCTCAAAAGAGGGGAGCCATGGAGTCATAAGTAGCAATGCAAATCAAATGCTATAGTGGAACAGCCAGGGAAATAGATGCTGCTATCCAGACAGATACCTAAAGCCAATGTAATTCATGTAGGCTTTAAAATCTTCTAATTGGCACACACATCCTTGAAAGTCTGCATAAACGCTCTTTCTAAAAATCAGAATGGTTGATCGAAAATCCAAAGGCAAAAGCATACATATAAAATGTAATCTTTAATATTTTGTGAATAAAATCTACTGCAGTTATTTTGCATAGTGGTAATTTTGATATAAAACTACTGAACATTGCATAATTGTTTAATAAATGTCAGAACAATATCATTTCCAGTAGCACTGTATAATACATAAATTTTGTAAAATGAAGCTGCTTATGAAATTTTATGATGGATTATGTTACAAATGGAACTACTTATTAAATTACACATTCTGTTTATGATATAATCACAGTAAAATTTACAATTAATAATAAAGATAATTTTATCAGCTATGTGCTTTTGTAAAACTGAAGTAATTTATTGGGCATTTTCTCCTTTATTATGCATATAGATTGTAAAAATCACTAAGGCACAAGTAATATTAAGAATTTGTGAAACATTTATATTAATACCGCAGTATGACATGATACAGCCTTTAAGCCTGAAGTTTTGATAGCAGGTCTACTTGATATGGGGCTTGTGGAAAGTTAATGCTCCAATGTCTTTGCCATCAGTTTGGTAATCATTCTGGGCTACAATGCCAAGTATGCTCATGAGTGGGTTTAATGCTCATGAGTGAAACCTACAAAACTGATCTGATGATAATCTAAATCAATACAAAGTTCTTGTGTTTTGTTTGCTTCACCATGAAGGAATGAGTATTATATGCAGTTGATAGGATATGTGACTAGTGGAGGTGGAGCCTAACTCACGTACAGTACATTGATAAATTACATATTCAATAAACACCTTCATAAATTCAGTTTCAGACATTTACAAGCTGAAAACAGTTCAAAAATATTTAAACAAAAATTAGCAATTTGCAATAACATACAGTGATTACAGTGATCAAGGTTATTAGATCTAATAAGGAAGGGAAAAATAACTTCAGCCTGTCAATAAAAGAAAACATCAATGGTTTTGTGGAATAAATTGAAAACATGTTCAGAACCACACAACATTATGGCTTGCCCTAATATTCTGTCTGTAATCTAGAAAATGTTAAGTTTTTCCATATGCAACTGTTCATCCTTGAACTCTGTCAAATATTTGAAGCAGATTTGAAAAAAGTAAGCACAATTTCCATTTGGATATACGTTTTTAAGTCAAGTTTTCCAGATAACAAAAATAGCTCCTAGGGAAAAAGTACATAATAGTTCAGTCAAATAACTCCCTGAGTAATCAGAATTTTACCAACCCGTTTTCATAGTTGAAGCCACTTCCACTCTCTGTTTTGTCGTGGATATCCTTAGCCCTTTACTTCTACATCTGGCTATTTGGAACAAGCAATAGGCACAGTCTGATTTTAATTACATAATTTTGCAAGACTGTTTGCTCTGGAATCATTCTTGGATAACTTATTTTCTCTGAGTAATTTAACCAAATATCACTTGCTCTGAATAACAGGGTAATACTTTCATCTGGAGTGCACTAAAATAAGTAATTTCAATGATAATAACTTGAATATTTACAGGCATATACTGTTGGCAACATCTTGTGTGATAAAATATATGCAAGAATGTCTTGCATTGAATATCATAAACTTTCAACTTTTTTAACATTTGCATCCTTGATTCCTGAATATAGCAGCAAATGCATCATAGTCCCAAAATCAACAATATTGAGAAATATATGCATTTGTGTAGTTTGATTGATGAACTTTACTTGACCCCTTAATCTTTTATGCATTAAAAGTAAAATTCTCCTTTCTTTGATACATAATTGGCTGTTTTTATCTTATGTAGTACATCTTCACATTCCTTCTCAAAACAGAAGTTTATAAGGATGCATAAAGAAAAATGCTTGTGCTGTAATTTTGAGTGAAGAGAGTTATATATGTTGTCATGGTTTTTACATTGTTCAAATGATGTGCAACCCATCCACTGTATTGAACACTTCCTCCCTCTGTGGATCGATTAGGTGAAAGAATTCCATTAGGTTCAGTCTAATGCCTCTGTTGAATGTGTTATGAAAGTGTCCATCCTTGGTATGAAGATAACTGTATCTCTTCTGATTCATATGTTCATTTATTGTTAAATTAAGTGCAGCCATATAGAACTGTAAATGACAGAAAAATAATTCATCAGCAGTATTTCAAATGCAAAAAAAACTTGTTAAATTTACAAAGTTTTAATCTTTAGACTGTTGGTCATAAATCATAGTTAGAATTCATTTTCTACTTCAGCAAATAATTATTTTAAAATTAAAATGTTCATATTATTAAAGCCATAATTTGAACCACTGTAGTCCTTGTATAAATAGTGCATCATTGTATGATTATGTTGTTCAGTATCCAGTGATAAGCAAGCTAACATTTGCAATATGTATCCCAGAGTCATATTTATTGTAATCAGATGCACTCAAGTTATCTACTGAACTGCAGAGTCTCAAACAATATGGCAGCATTTTATTGTTGTGCTTTTCCTTTATAACCTTTAAAATATGAGATTAATACAGAGGCAGAATTGGCAAGAAGCAAACAACAAGAGTAAAAGGAAAACAGCAAGAGTTAAGCAGAATGAAAGGAAATGTTGAAAAAGTAAATAGAAGAGTTTAACTGTGGTAGAAGTAGCATATTGTCCTTTACTTCCATTGAGATTCCCAACTTGGGGTCCATGGACACCTTGCTTAATGGTGTTGGTCCATGGCATAAATCAGATTGGGAACCCCTGAAATCTTAGAAGGAGAGTACAATGCGATGCAGCTACCATCTGCAGCACTGTTGACAACTGATGAATTTCTTGGTCCAAGTAACTCTTTTGGAACAAATTAATGCTTGATGTAGAAATAACATATAAATCTCCTCATATCTAGTACATATTGTATCTGGTGTGGAGCAAACACTATTTAAAGCTATCTTTGTGGTATATATAATTGAATTGAGAGTATAAATGTAAAAAAAATGCATTGGAGGTAGACCTAAACAGGCATATCACTTAAACCTGAAAATTTTGAATTTACCCTAGTGTTAGTTGCTTAAACCAAAGGAAAACACTAGAGGGCAACAAAGTCAGCAATAGTAAAATGAAAATAGTTATTTATCTTGTGTTTGTTACAACTCATCATTTAATTATCTTGACTCAAGCAAAATGTTTACTTTGTGAAGAATATAGAGCAGATACAGTGTGTTTTTTTTTAATCCTGTGATCCCTCTGGAAGCTGCTTAAGGAGGGTGAATGAGGGTCCAATTCAGCTCAGATATTTTACAGAGAGCAGTTCATACATGGAATGATCTGCCAGAGGAAGTGGGGAAGCACAAGAATGAAAAGGAACTGGTGAAATAAAAACTGCAATGTTAAAGACCAGAATATCACTTACATATATGCCAGTCATTATTGCTGATGTGACTGCAATAACAGACAGGAATATGAAGCCGATTCCAATGAAAATGCTGCGTCCCATCTCATTAAACCAATCCCAAGCAAGATAGATTCCCATCACACTATTAAGGCACATTGTTGCTAGGAAACCCAAAAAATAATTCCTGTAAAATATACAAAAAGTTTATAAAGAATATTTAGTAGTGGTAAGTAATACATGTATTCCTTTCGTAGATTGTATTTTTGCGCACAGTTCCAGCTCACATGGTACTGAGCTTGTGTATCCCAGAATCTGAAATTCCTGACTGAGCCTATCTTGGATCAAAGCAGTGAGGCCCTGCATGTGTGCTTCAAAAAGTGCCCAAACTACACATCTTGACATTTTAAACTTGTTATCTTTTTAAATGCAGGTACAACATTGGCATCTTCCATAAGAGAGTGGAAACTTTTCAGTCCACAGTAGGCAAGACAAATCCAATCCTGTCAATTACAATCATATGAATCAGCTCTCAATCATCAGCAAGGTTACTGACAATGTGATCAAACAGCACCTACTCTCCAATATTCTGATCCCTGATACTAATCTTCAGCACTTTGAAGAAACTAGGCTCTAGAATTCAATCAAACATTGGTCCAAGCCTATTCAGTCCAATCAAGCATTGGTCCAAACCTACTTAATACGACTATCCAAGTTTTTGGACCATTTGTCTTTCAACTGGTTTAGTGACTACATCAACATAAAATAGATCATTCTACAACCACAACTTGCCCTCTTGTATTAATACCAGATTTCTTCAGAATTCAGAATGCTCAGGTAAATGCCATGAACTGTGCATCCTCTGAATACAAGGATTTTAACATTTGGGGTTAGCTAGCAGAAAGTATCAACTGACTGTTTAACGCAAATGACAGACAGAATGTGGGATTCCTGGCAAAATCAACACTTATCACTCAGTTCTAATTGGCCATGACAAGGGAATAGTGAACTGCTACTCCATGAAATAATTACTCTGAGATTGCAGTAAGGAGGGAGATTCCACATAAGACATAGGAGCAAATTAGTCTATTTGGCCATTGAGTCTGCTTTGTCATTCAATCATGGCTGATTTATTTTTCCTCTCAACCCCATTCTCCTGCCCTCATAACCTTTCCCACATAAGCTGGACGAGAACTTGCATATGGTGACAATCCCATGTCTCAGCTCCTTTTCTTTTTGGTAGAGGAAGCATCAAAGAGGTTTGGTGAGCATTCTATTCTTCATATATTTGCACCAACAGTGCACCTCGATCGATAAAATAAATGTTTAAGGTATCTAAGTACCTTTCTCAATTCATTAATCTGAATGACATTGAACTTCTGGACTTGTTGGAAGTGCACCTTATGCAAGGTCAGAGTATTTCACCATTTTTCTGTCTTCTACTTTGTAAAGGGAAGGTGAGCTTTGGGAAATTAGGAAGTGACTCCAGTATGCTATATGCCTCAGTATTTCTACTGATGTACCAATGAAGTTTCTGGTCAAAAGTCAAGTCAAGTTTATTGCCATTTAACTATATACATGTATATAACGTATATAATCATATAATCTGTATAGAAATGAGATAATGTTTCTCTGAACCGGGGTGTAAAGCACAGTAGTATACATCACACAGAAAACACACGATAACTTATGAAGGTAAGAATAAAATCTACAGATGAACCACATATTAATAACAAATTAAAGTGCATAATTAAATATTGTAAGGTATGGAACAAGTTAACTGGTGACACTTAAAATGCGATGCAGCAGGGAGCTCTGAAGCCTCATGGTCTGAGGGTAGAAACTGTTTCCCATCCTGATCGTTCTTATCTTAATGAATCAGAGTCTCCTGCCTGATGGGAGAAAGTCAAAGAGGACACTGGATGGGTGGATGGGATCCATAATAATACTAGGGGCCCTGCGAACGCAGCACTCCTGATAAATAACCCTAACGCATTTCCAGTGATGAAATAAATGATAATACTAACATTGGATTTCAGGGTCTGGTCATCAGTTGTTTTCCTATTGGAAACGATCATTTCCAGATATGTGTAATATGTTGATTTTTAGTTCCAGCCTAACTGTTGTCATGTCTCACCACCGGAAACAGTACAGACTATTTCATTACCTGAGAAGTTGCAAAGAGAACTGAATACATTGCAATCAGCAGTGGCCATCTCCACTTCTGACCTTTGACTGACAAAGTATCACGACAGAAGCAGTTGAAGATAGTTAGACCTTAGACTGTGCTTTCTTGCAGCACTATTAGTTGAGCTGTCAAGTCGTTGGTGTTAACATACTTGATTAAGGCAATTGTGATACTACTTTTAACATATTAATTACTCTGCTCAGGGAAAGGTTGCTCCAGAGTCTCAAAATAAAATGTGTTGGATAGCACCTTTACAAGGTCACTGATAACCTGACATTTTGTCTCTGACATTCCCTTCCAACAGACAAGAGGCTGAACCTATAATTACACCTCCAATGTTACGCTCCGGCTTGTAATGCTTGCACAGCCTGTACTGATCAAAGCAACTGGAATGAATGGAGAAACTACATCAAGATGACCCTAAAGGGATCTAGGACTTGACTCTCTCCAGAGGCTGGGCAGCAGGAGCATTTAGAGACAGAGGGAAATGGTTGGGATGAGTAAGCACTAAGAAGAGGGGAGAGACAAGGATGTGGTGGTGTGATGGTGGACAGAAAGATAGATGGGAGAGAGAGAGAGAAAGAGAAAGGCAAAGGAAGAGTGGTGAGAGAGTGAGAAGGAGAATCAGGAAGAAAGAAGGGAATGTACTGAGGGGCAGGGGGATACCAGAAAGTCTCAACCTTTCTCATGCATGAAATCCAAGCCTGCCTGAATTGAGAAACACTTGGGCTCAGTTTGATTCATTGCCTACTCTCCGACTGTTGGCTCAGAACTGCAGTCCCTCCACCTTCCTCTTATTCTCTCCCTCTCTCCGATCTTTTTCTTTTCCACCAATCCACATCCATCACCACCCCTTTCTTCCTGCTCCACTCCCTCCTTCCTCTATTATCACTCCATCACTTACCCTCATTTCTCTCCTATGTGAGTTCTCCTTGTTGTACAATGCAAAAATATTGCTATTCCAGTACTGTTTACAATGGGATTAGGAGCATAGTTAACGTTTGATCACTCTATTATCATTAGCCTCAGGCTGTCTGTCGGCAAAGCACTCTCATCAGTTAGCTCTGAGCCTGAATATGGGTGGAGTACACGATAATGACAATGGACTGGCTTTTTTTTTAACTCTGTACAAACACTAAGATGGAAAAGGAAGTTGTGGAAGAAAGAGGAAGGAGACGAGGGAAAATGAGATAGCAAACGGGGCACAGAGGAGGGAAAGGCAGAAAGTCAGGATGAGAAGGCACATAATATTGTTCTGCTTGCATTCAAATCCAAGAGTAAAACATAAACTATGAGTAATCAAATGGTATCATACAGTAACAACATAACAATGAAAGTTTAGAAGTGTAATTCAACATTACTGTACCGGTTTCTGTAGCCTACATCGTTATAGATGTAAGGACAGTAATGATCAAAGTACTCCACACAGCGGTTAGTTACTTGGCAATGCTTGGACCGGAGAGGCTTCACAATGTGGCAAGTATGACAAAGCCTCCTCAGTGGGTTCTTTCCCTGTTTCCATTCTTCAAAATAAACTGCCTAAAAATAGAAAGTCAGTGATCAAAGCAAAATGTTTATAGAAGATAGCAACAAAATCAGAGAATGCTGTAAATAATTATAGCCCACCAGCTTCCATATCAGGGAAGGTATCACATTTACCTGTGGGGCTCTACATTTGTCACACGTTGGTATATTTACTTAATCTGTTTGTATTCTTTTGGAACATCCTGGCCTCTTCTGCTCAATTTACTACAACTCTGAAGTGTCATCTGCACACTTGAATATATAACTCTCTATTGCTTTATCCAAATCATATATATGGCAAAAGGCCAAGAACCAGCATAGATCTCTGGGAAATGCACATTGAGTGTACAATTAGAATTTTAACTTTGCTTTGAATTCACCTTTATCAATTACTGCTCCATGCCACAAGGTTGGTTCTATTCCTTCTGGTTTTATTTTTAGTTACAGTTGCTTGAGAGAAAGTTAATTAAAAGAATTATCAAAAATTCAAATGACATAGAGCATTTCTGAATTCTTCACACAAGTTAATTTACGATTGTCTTATGTAGCCAATTTCTCACGCTTTACTGTAATGTCATGAGGGTGTGTTAAGTAAATTCCTCTCACCATGTTTTGGCATCCTCAAGAATCCAGCTGAATTATTCAGCCATGACCTTCTTTCAGAAGGTGAAATAAGTGAAATAATTATTCACTAACAGAAAGTTAATGCTTCTTTGGACATCGGAAGAGAGTAATCATATGTCTGTATCCTGCAAAAATAGAGTCAGGAAGTTTGAACCTAGTCTTGTTGTGAGGAAGTTTGAACTCAGTCTGAGTCATAAGCTCTCAAGAGAATATCTGAAACGACTATTGGCACAAGTGTTAGGATATGCCTGCAGAGGCATTGCTGCTGGCAAGCAACTTGAAGGACAGTAACTCCTTAACATGGAAACAGCAATGATAAACAGAAAAAACAATTAAAAAATTGTAAACATACATGATCATTAGGGTTTAAACCTACAGATTATTCATAATGTCATCAAAGTTAGAAGTAGTGGAGTGTTGTGACAAATATTATATAAAATATTAAAAAAATTGTATAAACCTTGCACTGAATTACAGTATGTATTTGCTTAAATGGGGGGAGAGATTTTGGAAATAGCATATTCTCAAGGAGCATTTCTACTATGGTTCGTAGCTTCTGGTTTCCAGTGTGATTCAGTTAATAGAAGCCGAATACATTTAAGATTTATGTGCCTTGCCTCAGAGCCGTGCCTGATTTTTTTTTCCCATTGTCTGATGGATCTAGATCATTTGGGAAGTTTTACTTGGTTTTGTGCTGGTTATTACTTGAAAATGATTAACTGCAGCTTGCCACAGAGGAAAGATACAACATAAATGATGAATACTGAAAAGGAATTGGAGTTGCAGCCCCAGGGTAAGGACTAAGGGAAAGTTGTAGTGACAGATAAGTAGCAAAGTTCATCTAGGCAGATTCTTAGTGCTCGAGCATATCCCCCTTAACTTACAATGAAGCAAGTCTCACAACTATTTCAGCATGAACGGCTTATGCCAGTCCTGAAGTGTAATTAAGGAAAGCATTATCAATTATTGTTAAGCAATTACAGGCTCAAATCAGACTTTAATTATATTTAGCTAGGCATTTACAATGTGCAAATAGCTTGTAATATATTAAACATATCCAGCATTATATGTTTGACATCTTTTTAATTAAAAATGTGGGTGATTAGTCAGCTTTTTCTCACTATCATTGATCACATTCAGGAGTATCAACTATCAGTTGTACTCACCAGCATACCTTTGGTTCTAATGAAACTAATTCCATCAGTGTTGACTTCAATCAGACTGAACATGTTGGAAATATAAAGGGTGATTGTTACTGCTGCATGAATTTAGCTCTAGAAAGTAATGCTGCATTTTTCTCCTATTATACTTAAGATGAATCAGAAGGTTGATTAATGAACTATAAGTTCCAGTGGACTTCTCAGAGAACTGCTCTTGGTAACTCACTGTAAGGGTAGTTTTCTGTATGTACTATTAAGTACTGTAAGCATTACCCAAACCTATTCTTCCTTTTGCGCAGAATTAGTCTGCTTCTCATTAACTAGAGAGTTTTAATGCAATAACTAATCATAGTCCAAATACACTGATAATTATTAGTTCTTTGACCAGAATTTTAAAAACTGTTTTGTGTTTGTTAGTCTCAGTTTGCAGCACAGAGCCAATTAGCATCTTATGATTGTGAGTGTGAGATTCATTTTACATATCAAGTAAAAAATGGTATTTTAATTCAGCTCTCTCCATTACTATAATATTGACCAGAGTCAGTGATTTCAAAAATAGATTAACATTTATAATTCTTTAAAACACTTTTTTACCTTACCGTTGATGAAAACACTTGCTTAGAATTAGAAGCTGTGACAGACTTGGCTACAAGCATTTGGTGAGGAAACAAGTCTTGCAATTTACTGAATGAGCAACTTCCTCAGTGCACAAGAAAGCTGATTATTATACCTTTCTGAGAGCATGATCATATTCTTCACAGTCTCTGTGAAGAAAACCAGGATTCATTAGGGAAGCATTTAGGAATAGATACCACATCAGTACATTGGAGATCAAGAAGGTGATATGGAAGCCCATTAGCCTGGAGAACGAGATTGAGACAATCTGTGCAATAAAATAGATAACAACTCCAGTTATTCATGGCAGATTAATGAACTTGGTTTTAAAACACACAGTATGTAACTTAATATTTACTACATCTTCTTAAACACACTGAGTCAATAGAGCAATAAAAAGTGAGTAAATTCTGTGGTTTGTATTTTCATATGTATTGGTAACCTAGTATTCAAGCAAACTTACTACCATTCACTTATCTCTCTGCTCATTTTGTTTAATTATAAAAAAATCAATTATTTGTGGTTCAGTTTAAATGTATATAAATTTGTCAGTAAACCATTGGTCAAAACTCAGTTGGATCTTCAACTTTTGTTAATGACAGGAAATCATCGAACTACAAACAAGCAGTTTCAAAAACATTTTTAGTGACTACAATATTCTGTAATAGAAGGTGTTCAGAATCAGAATCAGGTCTAATAACACTGGCATATGTTGTGAAATTTGCTGCTTTGCAGCAGGAAGGCTACTGGCCATGATGGGACTGGCTGAGTTTGCATCTTTCTTCAGCTTTTTCTGATACTGTGCAGTGGCCTCTCCATACCAAATAGTGATGCAAACTGTTTAGAATGCTTTCCACAGTAATCTGTAGACATTTGCTAGAGTCCTTGGTGACTTACCAAGTCTCCTCAATCTCCGAATGAAATACAGCCACAGTCATGCCTCCTTTGTAACTGCATCAGTATGTTGGGCCTGGGAGAGATCTTCGGAGATGTTGACATCCATTTCCACTGCTGATCCTTCAGTGAGGACTGATGTGTGTTTCCTTGACTTCCCCTTCCTGAAGTCTCCAATCAATTCCTTGGCCTTACTGATGTTGAGTGAAAAGTTGTTGTTGTGGCACCCCTCAACCGGCTGAGCTATCTTACTCCTGTACACTCCTTCATCACCAGCTGAACTTCTGCCAACAATAATTGTGTCACTGGCAAACTTGTAGATGGATTTTGAGCTGTGCCTAACCACTCAGTCATAGGTGCAGAGAGAGTAGAACAGTGGGCTAAGCACGCATCCTTGCGGTGCATCAGTGTTGATTGTCAGCGAGGAGGAGATGTTATTTTCGATCCACGATGACTGTGGTCTCCCAATGAGGAAGTCAGGGATCCAGTTTCAGAGGGAGGTACAGAGTCCCAAGTTTTGGAGCTTATTGAATAGTACTGAGGGTACAGTCACAGTCATAGAAGCACAGCACAGAAACAGGCCCTTTGGCCCATCCAGTTTGTACTTGATCATTTGAACTGCCTAGTCCCATCAACCTGCACTCAGACCATAGCTCTCCATACTCCTCCTATCTGAGTACCTACCCAAACTTCTCTTAAATGTTGAAATCGAAATCACATCCATCACTTGCACAGGCAGTTTGTTCCATATACTTACCACCCTCTGAATGAAGAAGTTTCCCCATATATTTCCCTTACACATTTCACCTTTCATCCTTAACCCAAGACCTCTAGTTCTAGTTTCACCCAACCTCAGTGGAAAAAGCCTGCTTGCATTTAGCATATCTATACCCATCATAATTTTGTATACCTCTATCAAATTTCCCCTCAGTCTTCTATGCTCTAGGGAATAAAGTTCTAACCTCATCTTTTCTTATAACTCCCGGCAACATGCTTGTAAGTTTTCCCTGTACTCTTTCAATCATACTTACATCTTCAAGTAGGTGTGGAAATATATCTATAACTCCATGGCAACGTGACAGTGACCTGAATACAGCAGTTCAATCACTGCATATTTAACTTCTGTGAAAAGTAATGTAAAAAAATGGGGTCTATAAAATCCTAAGGTGCTTTGCTGGTTTGGGTGAGAAAACTTACAAATGAGTTTTGTGTTATATGGGAAAAAACTATTTTTTTTTGATGCTGTTGTCCATGTGGTCCAAAGCTATGTTTTGTCTTCAAAGTGGAGAGCTCCATTCTCAGATGCAGAGTTCGCCAAAATAACCCAATATTATCTGTAGTCAGCTGTTTTTCTTTAAATTTAAAGTGAGTTGACTGAATTAATGAGAACCGTTTGTTACTATATACTTTTTTTTAGGTTATACAGTGATTTTATTTTTTTTCCCTCAGAGTCCAGACTTAACTAGAAATAAGTTTTCTGTAATATTTGTGACTCGTCATTTTTGATTCTCATCAAAAGTCTATCAGACAAAAAAGATGGAACAATTGCATATTTTTCACAGAAGCTTAGGGTCCAAACTGTAACAAAATTCAGCAAAACTCAAAAATCCTGCCAAAGGTTTAAACCTGGAACGTGACATTCATTCTGAAGGAGTGCAAATTTTAATCGAGATGAAACAATGGAAGCTAATTTTTTGGCATAATTTTGGAACACCATTTTTCAATCGATTGCCATGGCAACGTGACAGTGACCTGAATGCAGCAGTTCAATCACTGCAATTATTTGAATAACGGTGTGAAAACTCTTCCGTAAATTTGAAAAAGATGCAGAAACAAATTCATGCAAGATTGTTTCACAAAATTATTGAACAGTTTCCAGTTACCAAGCTTTAGGGAAGCTAAAAGTTTCCCATTGAAGTCATTTATGTTTGTTGCATCAGTTCCCGTTTAACTGCTATCAGAGGCAAGGCATTCAGATACCTTTGATGCAACTTTTTATCTTTGCTATCAGGAAAGTTTAAGGTGTAAGCTGATTATTGACTGAGTGCGGAACAGTTGTTTCTGGGTTGTTTTTGAATATATCTTGTTGGACATTGTTGTGCAACTGAACTTGCTGTACTTTACATTAACATAACTTTCATGACAAATTCATACAATTGAAATTCTTATGTAAGAGGACAAACCAGACAATTTTTAAAAATTTGCACAAAGTTTAATGCAAAATGACCTTTAGTCAACATTCCCTAAATTCTACATCATTTTTTTAAACTTTCCTGATCATGCCAATGACAGACTATGAAAAAGAATGTAGTGTTTTTTTTATAATTTTGATGATAGCAAGATTTAAATAAAATGCATCTGAGTAATCTGAATGTCTTGTCTTCAATAGCAGCTAACACTGAAACTGATCCAACAAATTGACCATTGTACTTTATTCTTTGAAAGCTTGAGACAAGTGTTTATATAAAAGGGAGGATGCCCATTGTCACGAAATTTTACATGTGTGTAATTTTTTTTATATTTTGGTTATGTAGCAACTAAAACACAATTTGAAAGAGATTAGTAACATGTTTAGTATTTCAGGAATGATAAAAAATTTGAAATATTATGTAGACCACCTGATCTGTGTAAATCAGTGGAAATCTAGATCCATGTTTGAGGCCATCAAGGCCTCCATATTTTGGAGTAGTTTGTTATGCTGTTGATATGATGCAGAATCTACCCTTCTTGTTTTTTCTTACCCTTCTTGTTTTTTCTTACCCTTCTTGTTTTTTCTTCACTGTTTTAATGGAGGTCGGGATTGAGGACGTGATTTTAAGTTTAACTCTGTTTGGTTTCAAGTTAGCCCATTGCTTTGCTTTGCTTTTAGTTAGTTGCACGGTGGGTTTTTTTTTTGGGGTTTTTTTTTTCTTTTTTTTTCCATTGATATATATAAAATCTAGTATACTATTATGTTATCTTGGTTTCTTATGCTTAAATTACATTGTTTGTAGTATTTTCTTTTTGGTATTGTTATCTTTTGGAATTTTATTATACTTTAACATTGTATTAATGTTTATATGGCTTACCTTTTTTGTATACTTACTCAATAAAAAGATTTAAAAAGAAAGAAAGATATGATGCAGAATGGGTTTCATAAAAAAGGTCATTCACCTGACATTTACCCAAAGCAGCTGTCTTATTCAGTTATGTAAAATTGGGCAACTAATTTGTATATTTGCTATTTGAGTTTCTTGCATTACTTAATTCCATGAAATGATGTTTTTTGATACATTTGTTTTCTAAATGGAGTGTGAGAAGATTCTCCAATATTTTGTTCTCCCGTACATTCAATTAGTCCTTATCTGACTCTGACTTGATTTTATCTGGACTTCTCAGCCACCCCAGCCCTGATTCCACGTTGGTTGCAAGATACTATACATAAACTTGGAGTGATATGTTGGCCAATTGTTCTTCTTGGAAGCAGAGCAAGATATACATTAGATACCATCAAAGAAAGAACTGACCACTGACCACACACCCCTCAGCATTAAATGCCATGAAATTCTATATTAATATGCAACAACCTTCATAATATTCCTCTATGATACTTCCTTCTCCAATCCAAATCATAATCTTGATAATCATATTAGTGCAGTTATGCATACCATAAGACTTGGGATGCAAAGGAATGGGAAATTATCCTGTATCATAGTTATCAGTAATACTTAGGCCTGGACTTTCTGGCTTGGAATGGCATTGAAACTAACACTATCGATTATGTCATGTAAAACTACAGCAAACTTTGCTGTTTGCACATGGGAAGTTAAATATCGAAATGTGAAATTACTGTTAGTGACATCCTGTTCAACCACGAGATGTGTTGTTACAGTTATTGCAAATTAAATCAGCATAGAATCAATTATGCGCTATGAACTTTTAATATTTATGCATTGCTTTTAAGTCAAGTACAATGAAAAGGTTGAACTGATTTACTCAGGAATAACTGATTTCTTAAGTGGCATTCTGAATCACATTTAATTCTAGCACTGAAAAGCCTATTTTTCTTGATGCCGTAATGACGCTAAATTCAGTATCATATCTGAACAGAGAAAATACACACTCCTGATTCCTAAAAATTTGTAAGCTGCTTTTTTAATCATCGAGTGTAGAGGAATGCAGCACTGACATAGGGCCCTGAGCTCAACAAGTCCATGCCAAATAGGGCGTCCACCCTGCTAGTTGATTTCTTCGATCCATATCCTTCTAAGCCCTGCCTCTGCATGTACCTATCCAAGATCCTCTTAAATGATACTTTCATACCTGCCTTAACCATCTACTCTGGCAGCTTGTTCCATACACTCACCACACTCTCCATGAAAAATTTGTCCTCAGGTTCCTTTTAAATCTTTTGCCTCTCCCCTAAATCTACAGTATGCACCCTAGTTTGCCTCTCCACTCCACCCCCCCAACACCCCCTCCCGTACCCCAGTGAAAAGACTGTTACCATCCACCCTCTCTATGTCTCTCATAATTTTGTATACTTCCTCAGTCTCCCATGTTACGAGGAATGGAAGCATGGCGACACTTGTAGGCTGCCCCCAGAATATCCTCCGACTGTAGAAAGATGAGAAAATCTGCAGGTACTGGAACTCCAGGCAACACCCACAAAATGCTGGAGGAACTCAGCGGGCCTGGCAGCGTTTATGGAAAAGAATAAACAGTAGACATTTTGGGCCAAGATTCTTAATCAGATCCTGATGACTCCTCATTCTTTGGTTACTACCCAACTGGCTCTTCTTGGACTCCAGACCTAACCTTCCAGACCAGCCTTGTCAAAGGCCTTGCTGAAGTCCAAATAGACAATATCCACTGTTCTCCCCTCATCTTCCTTTTAGTTTATCTTGTCAAAGAGCTAAAAGATTCATCAAGCATGACTTTCCATGCATAGAGTCACGCTGACTCTTAATCAGACTCTGTCTATCCAAATGCTGGTAGATGCTGTCCCTCAGAATTTCCTGCCGTAACCTCCCCTTATTAATGTCAGTCTGACTGGCCTGAAGTTCCCAGCATGACCTTGATACCCTTCATAAACAATGGAACACCATTAGCCACCTCCTGGTCTTTGGAAACTTCACCAGCAGATATCAATGAAGTAAATATCTCCGTAAGGGCCTTTGCAATTCCTTCTGTAAGCTCCTACAAAGTCTAAGGATACACTCGACCAGGCTCTGGGGATTTATTCACCTTAATACATTGTAAGGCTGAAAATACCTCTCTTTGGTAATATGAATGTCTTCCAAATGATCTCTACTTCTTTCCCCTATCTGTTGAGCAAACATGATTTTCTGCTCAGTTAACACCAAAGAGAATATTCTTAAAAGTCCTGCACATCCCTGCAAGCCAAGACGTAGTCATCCTGCTAATCTCTGAGGACCTACTCTCTCTCAAGCTACCCTTTTAGTTAAGCTAAAGCTACTTTTAACATAACCTCTTGGGATTTTTCTTAACTTATCTGCCAAGTTGAACCTGACCAGGGGGCTTAAAAAGAGGATTTTCATAGCAGTCATAGAGTCCATTCTCACGTACGGATGTGAGACGTGGACACTCACCAAGACTATGCGAAAGTCTCTAGATGGTTGCTATACACGAATGCTCCGGATGGCTCTTGACGTGTGTTGGCAACAGCACATGACGAACGTTGGGCTCTATAACGACCTACCGATGCTCACCACTAAAATCGAGGCGAGAAGACTGCAACTAGCGGGGCACTGTCTATGCCACCCCGAGCCAGCCTAGTCATCATATGGGAGCCCAAGCATGGGAGGACAAACCCTGGGCGCCTTCCCAAGACTATGGTCAACACGCTCCTAGAAGACAGCGGTGCGGCTAATGTAGATGAACTGAACACACTGCTGAGGGAGAAGGAGAAGTGGAGAGTCCGTCATTGCGCCCGACGCTGGCCCCCTAGGCCTGAGTCGATGTAGTAGTTGTAGTAGTACCTGCCAAATCCATCTCATACTCTCTCTTTGCTCTCCTGGTTTCCCTCTTTAGCATACACTTAATCTTTTAATAGTCATCAAGGGATTCACTCATCCTTGATCTTCTAAATCCACCATATATTTCCTTCATTTCCTTGACCAAAGCCAAAATATCACTCATCAGCCAAGATTCCCTAAGCTTTCCTTCACCCTAACAGGAATATACTGCTTCCGGACATTTGCCATCACACTGTTAAAAGCCTCCTACTTGCCAATTGTTCCTTTCTCTTCGAACAGGCTCAGCCAATCAACCTGTCTGGTTCCTCTAAAAGTAGCCCTGTTCCAGTTTAGGTCCTTACCTGTGGACCTGACCTATCTTTTTCCACCTCTATCTTAAAACTAATAGAATTAGTTCCAATCAGGGAACACTTCAATTACTTGCACTGCCCCATTCCCTAAGAGGAGGTCCAGCATTGCACGTTCCTGAATAGGGGCCTCTATACTGTATAATAGCTCAGGAAACTTCCCTAGGCACATTTCAGAAACTATACCCTATACAGGCCCAGACAATACTGGGGAAATCAAAATCACCCAGTAATACAGCCTTACAAGATAATTGATAACACACTGCTTCATAATATTAGAAAAGTATAGGCTACTGTGTTGGAAAAAGGAAATCATATAATGATGTATTGAATGGCAATTTCTAGTAATATATTGTACATTTTGCTGGGTATCAGTTGACTATACAGTAACTTTAGCATGTCTTAATTTACTGACCTGGGTAAAATAAGTAGGGTAACCCCACAACAGCAAACAGCCATAAAAGAAAAATAGCGGTCCTTTTGATTTTCCTGGTGGGCCAAAGACCAATGTACTGTAATCAATTAGAAAATATAGATGAGATCTCTGGCACTCAGTGTTGTAAAATGTATTGTGGCTACATTTGACAAATTAATTGAATTCAAGAACCCTGGTAAGCAGTAATAACAAAGTTCATATTTTATTTTGTTCAGTAAACTATCCTCCAAAGAAAATAAAGAAAATTGCTAATATTTTTGCCATTATAAACTCTTCTTTGAGTACTATTTTCACTACAGTTATAGTAAATCTAGACTATTAATTTATGTATAATACAACCAATATGGGGAGCAAAAAGATTCATGTAAATGTTAAATAAAATTATTGCTAATGCTTATGCCAAAGGGAATTTGGAAACAGAAGATTTTATGGGATTAATAGAAATACAGAACAAACCCTCAGCTGCCAGCAAGAATACTAACAGCCATAAATGTTCTTGTACAATTTAGGCACGCAGTATATGAGATAAACCCCCTGAGATAGATGGTCAACATTTATGCAAGTGTGGCAAGGTCAAGTACAACATGAAAGCTAATGTAGAGAAACACATAAAATTCAGACTTATGCTTTTACAACCTGTGTCTAATGCTCTTGAAAATGACAATAAACATATAAGCAAACAACTCCATATATAGAAGTGATTTCAAGTTATTGTTAGAAAAGTTTGCATGATTACAGTTTCACATGGTTTGCAAACCATCTTTCAAAATGTGCCCTTCTTCAGAACATTCAAAACACCATCGACTACCAGTGAATCTAAAATAAATACCGAATGCTGGATACTGAAAAATGATGTGATACTGAACACTGAGATAGAGTGGATGCCTCAGTATAAAGAGACATCCCTTTGAAAGTGAGATGGAGATAAATTGCTTCAACTAAAGGGGGTGAATTTGTGGAATTACTTGCCACTGGAGACTGGAGCATCGTCGTTGGTGTATTTAAGGGAGAGATTGATAAGTTTTTGATTGTTAAGGGGGCTAAGGGTTAAGGATAGAAGGTGGAAGAAAGGGATTTAAAAAGAATCAGTGATGATTGAATGATGGAGCAGACTTGATGGGTTGAATAGTCTATTTCTGCTTCTATAGGTTATAGGCTAAATAATAAAAAAATGAAGAAAAATCTGAGCAACCTCAGTTGATGCAGCACCAAAGCACTTGAATTTAAAAATCATTATATGCCATCTATTATTTGAGTATACCTGAAGACCTCTGTAATGAAGTGTTACCAAGGCAGGAATGGTTTTCTTAAATAAATATTGGGTAGAATATCGTGTTGTTTTATATTAGAACATTTCCTTTTTATAAACAATCCTGTTAATACTTTCTTTTTAAAACAGTACTTAGTTTTGAGTATGGTTAATATCTTGGGTGTGATAATAAAGAAAATAGACAATTGCTTTAATTAATCAACTATATTAAGGCTTTACTGGTCATCATTTAGGCCAAAGCAGTTACTTGACTGACATCTTATTCATCATCTGAAGCTCGGTATTCTGTGGCTGAAGCGAATACCTTTTACAAAATGCATTATAGTGACTCACCAACCTGTGATTTTCACCATTCAGAAGGATTAGGATGGCAGGTGCATTGAAACACCACTACCTGGAAATTCCTCACCATACCGACTTGGAAGTTTTATCCAGGAACTTACCACACAGCACAGTATGTCGTTACCAGAATGACTGGAAGGCATCAATAAGATGGCTCCTACTACTTTCTCAAAGTTTTTTAAGAATGGACATATCCTATTGATGAATTCGAAAAAAAAACTCGAAGTTCACTGACTTATTAATGAAATTATGATGGAAACACAGGAGGATTTCCATAGAAAGCCGCATCCAATGTGTGAGAATGTGAGAAATTCAATCACTAAGCTGAGATGTATTATCTTCCCTTGTAACCAACAGTCAGTGAATGATGCTCACCCAGACTACAAAACTATGTGGTAAATGCATTGTTCTTATTTTGCTGCTTTGTCCTTATTGATAATATTAGGTTCACAGACCCATGAATCACTTCCCATACCTTCAAGATTAACCACTCTTGACAATTTGACCAATATCCTTACTGCTTTCAAAATTATAGTTCACCCATTTTCATGAGCATGTCCCCTGCTAAAACAATTTGGCTTGTCACTTCATGGAAAATCCAAAGCATGGAAGTACAAGAGGCAACAAAGATTAGTGGACTCAGCCATTTACATGATGGGTATAACTCTCCCCGTCACTGAGGATATCTATATGAGATAATGTCTTAGGAAGGTGAAATCCATTACTGGGGACCCCTGCCATCCAGACCATGCTCTCTTGTCAAGATGGCCATCAGGCAGGAAGGAGGTAAAGGGGTGTGAAGAACCACACTTAAAATTAAACAACAGATTCTTCCCCACTGCTGTTAGGTTCTTGAACTGACCTTAAAAAACTCTTAACACAACCTCAGACTGTATTTGTTTTTCTCTCAGCTTTTACTAATGTTATTGTTTATTTTGACATGTAAATTAGGTATAATTTATGTTGCTTTAGGTTTTTGTTAACTTATGTTTGGCATATTTGTAATGTACTATGCTATAATGTACTATTCTGATGACTCTGCCATAGTTGAGGCTGAGTACAGGGCTACGGTAGGAAACTTCGCCACATGGTGTGAGCAGAATTATCTGCAGCTTAATGTGAAAAAGACTAAGGAGCTGGTGGTAGACCTGAGGAGAGCTAAGGTACCGGTGACCCCTGTTTCCATCCAGGGGGTCAGTGTGGACATGGTGGAGGATTACAAATACCTGGGGATATGAATTGACAATAAACTGGACTGGTCAAAGAACACTGAGGCTGTCTACAAGAAGGGTCAGAGCCGTCTCTATTTCCTGAGGAGACTGAGGTCCTTTAACATCTGCCGGACGATGCTGAGGATGTTCTACGAGTCTGTGGTGGCCAATGCTATCATGTTTGCTGTTGTGTGCTGGGGCAGCAGGCTGAGGGTGGCAGACACCAACAGAATCAACAAACTCATTCGTAAGGCCAGTGATATTGTGGGGATGGAACTGGACTCTCTGACGGTGGTGTCTGAAAAGAGGATGCTGTCTAAGTTGCATGCCATCTTGGACAATGTCTCCCATCCACTACATAATGTACTGGGTGGGCACAGGAGTACATTCAGCCAGAGACTCATTCCACCGAGATGCAGCACTGAGCGTCATAGGAAGTCATTCCTGCCTGTGGCCGTCAAACTTTACAACTCCTCCCTTGGAGGGTCAGACATCCTGAGCCAATAGGCCGGTCCTGGACTTATTTCGTAATTTACTGGCATAATTTACATATTACTATTTAACTATTTATGGTTCTATTACTATTTATTATTTATGGAGCAACTGTGACGAAAACCAATTTCCCCCTGGGATCAATAAAGTATGACTATGACTATGTTGCTTTAAAAAGTGAATTTTCATGGCATTTGTATCTGGATATGTTTGCCAATGACAATAAACCTGAACCTAAACTTGAACTTGATCCTCAACCCAACTTCTGTTGCCTTGATAAAAAATGACCACAACTGAAAGCTCCTACTATCAGATAGGAATTCTGAAATTGGAGTTGGATCTCTGCCCATTTGAACATTTGTTCTCAGTTGTCCAGTTCCTATCTTTAAAGATCCTATCTGAAAGTGTAATTTTCAGGTTTCGATATTCTTTCCCCTGTTCCTGTAAATTCCTGTGTAAAGGTCCTTGTGTCTAAACAAGTTATTTTAAAATGACTGTTAAAACATAGTCAAAGTAAGCTATATCAGAATTACTAAATGAACAATAATTAAGAATTACTTGTAATGGAAAAGAATCACCTTTTGTATTATCAGAACGTGCTTGCAAACCAAGCATCCTCTGGATCAATAACTTTATGTCGTGCTTATCTTATTCTATCTTTGGCTCATTTTAATAAAACATTAACCTGACTCTGCTTTCCTGGCTGTAAAGGTCACAGCAGCATCAAACACAATTCCTACAGCATGCAAACACAGGGAAATAGGAAGGACACATGACTGTGCTGCAGTCGGTGAGACCTGCAAAGCAGCAAAATCAGGCACAGGATTCTCAATAGCCTGTGTAAGCATCCCCTCCCCCACCTTCCATTACTTTATGAATAGGGAATTTGACACCCCAAACAAATTGCTAACCTTCACACCTTGTTCAATAAAAGGGATGATTGATCTAAACCAACTACCCAACTTGCATTAAGAAACCACTGATAATTAAAAATTACCAAACCTGAGAGTAATTCCCAAGACATTTGGCGTTCTTTACTGATAATGTCATCCTCACACACATACACAAATTACTAGAACAATTGCATACATTTCTTTATACTCCTATTGAACACCAGAGATGGTAATTCTTCTATGTAGTAGTTACACATATTGTCAATTTGGCAAATACTTTTAAAACAGTTTCTTTACTTTAGGGCTCAAGTATAAAACTTCCACAAATTGTTGTCATTATATTTTATTAGAAAATAAACCAAACAACTGAATTTACCTCCAATCAAATTTCAGAGCCTGACTCTTTGATAGACTGATGATGTTTTCTAAATATACAATGATATCTTTATATTGATGACCTCTTGCAAGCTTTAGAGGTGTGTTCCCATTTTTATCCTCAGTTTCCAATTCCACTCCATTCTACAACAAGAAAGAAAAGTGAGTGAAAAGTTTATTGGCAATAGTATTTTGCCAATATTTTTAAATAGTGCAGTAAAAACAAGAATCATTTTTGGAAAAGATTTGACTATGATTAAAGTTCATAATTTTTTTGACTTATTATCTTTTTCATTTTCCTGTTTGTGCAGGCTCTTGTTTGTAATAATTCTGTTGCAATTTTAGTTCAGGCCGCGGGCTCATGAGTTCTCTTCAAGAAATAAAATTGTGCACATAACGATTTGTTGTGTGAATACTTTATAATTTGAAACAAGATTTTAATGTGTTTACATTTATAACTGTTATGCAAAACTTAAATTATATTCAGTACTTAGTACTGGTAATAAGTGCTAATCTGCTGCAGGTAGTTAGCTGTAGCAGTGCAGCCAGGGAGAGCACAAAACCTTATATTCTTAGATTTAGTTTATTAGATTCTGAAGACACGCAGTCCTCTTTTATTGTCATTTAGTAATGCATGCATTAAGAAATGATACAATATTTCCTCTGGTGTGATATCACAAAACACAAGACAGACCAAGACTGAAAAAACTAACCAAACCACATAATTATAACATATAGTTACAACAGTGCAACAATACCATAACTTGATGAAGAACAGTCCATAAGCACAGTAAAAGTTCAAAGTCTCTCAAATGTCCCACATCTCACGCAGACGGGAGAAGGAAGAAAAACTCTCCCTGCCATGCCCGACCACAGTCCGACTCTGAGTCGTCCGAAAACTTCGAGCCTCTGATCAGCCCTCCGACACCAAGTACTGAGCGCCATCTCTATCCGAGCGATTCGACCTCAATCTCGGTCACCAACTGCAGGCAAAGCCGTGGATTTTGAGGCCTTCCCTCCGGAAGATTAACGATTGCGCAGTAACGGCAGCAGCAAACGGGCGTTTCAGAAATTTCTCCAGATGTTCCTCTGTGCTTTCATGTCTGTCTCCATCAAATCAGAATTGTCCACGGCCCCTATTTGACAGATTAAGTTTGTGGCATCCACTGAAATTGATAAAAATTAAGTTGTATTATTTGCTATGAGGTTCGGGTGACCATTGATCAGAATGAAAGATGAAGCATGCTGAGGTACCTACTGTAGATAGTTCTGTGAAGATTCAAGAGATGAGGATTATGTATTGGTAATAGTACATATTTGCAGCCCGTATTAGAATATAAGAAACCAAAGGAAGATTATTCCTTTCAAACCCTCACACCTGCCCTGCTATTCAATAAGACCATGCCTGATCTATTATCTCAGTGTCCCTTTCCTGCACTAGGTATTCTTTGAATACTTCCAGTTTCCAAAAAGTTATGTCTTGAATACACCCAATGACTAAGCATCCACAGCCATATTGAGTAGAGGATGTTGTGAGCGTGAATTGACTTACTGGAGAGATACTGAAGCTAGATGATATAAATGGGCTTTAATCATCATGACAAGCAGGGATTCTCCTAGAGGCACTCTCCAGAGAGTCTCCCAAACTCAAAGTACCTCATAGTTCTTGTGGGAAAGCTCAATAAATCCAATAACCATAATAGAATCAATGAAGAGGGCAGACAACCAGTATGCAAAAGACAACAAACTGTGCAAATACAAAAGTAAAGAAAAAAAAGAAATAGTAATAAAAGTACTACTAATAAATAAATAGGCAATAAATATTGAAAACTTGAGATGAAGAGTCCTTGAATGCGAGTCCATAGGTTGTGGGAAAATTTCAGTGACTGGGCAAGTGACGTTGAGTGAAGTTATCCTCACTGGTTCAAGAACCTGATGGTTGAGGGTTAATAATTGGTGGTGTGAGTCCTGAGGCTCCTACACCTTCTTCCTGATGGCAGTAGGAGAAGGGAGCATGACCTGGGTGGTGGGGTCCCTGATGATGGATGCTGCTTTCCCGAACAATGCTTCATATAGAAGTGCTCAATGGTGCGAAGGGTTTCACCCATGATGGACTGGACTGTATCCACTATCTTTTGTAGGAATTTCCATTCAAGGGCATTGGTGTTTCCATACTAGGCTGTGATCCATCCAGTCAATATACTCTCCACCACACATCTATCGAAGTTTGTCAACATTTTAGATGTCATGATGAATCTTTGCAAACTTCTAAGGAAGTAGATGTGCTGCTGTTCTTTCTTCATAATTACACTTACGTGCTGAGCCCAGGCCAGGTTCTCTGAAACGATAGCACTGAGGAATTTCAAGTTGCTGACCCTCTCTTCCTCTGATTCCCCCAATGAGGACTGGCTCATGGACTGCTAGTTTCTACCTCCTGAAGTCAATAACCAGCTCCTTGGTCTTGCTAACATTGAGTAAGAGGTTGTTGTTGTGGCACCACTCTGCCAGATTTTCAATCTCCCTCCTTTATGCTGATTTGTCACCTCCTTTGATCCAGCCTACAGCACTGCTGTCATCAGCAAACTTGAATATGGCATTGGTGCTGTGTCAGCCACTCATTCATCAGTGAAAAAACAAGTAGAGCAGGGATCTGAGCACACAGTCTTGTGGTGCATTTGTGCTGATGGAGATATTGTTGCCAATCTGATTTGACTGGGGTTGGCAAGTGAGAAAATCGAGGACCCAATTGTACAAGGAGGTATTGAGACCAATTATCACACAAAGGTAACAGCAAGCAATTTAATATGATTTCAATAGCTACAGTGGAATCACTTACTTGAACATTTTGAGTCTGACAATGCTAACACTGATTTACGTATCTGCAATAGGAGATGTCTCTATACCTTCAAACACTTCAATGTTGGGACAAAGCAATTCACAAAGATTGTCTATAAACTTCTGAGGACAGAGAAGCCACACACCTAACATTAATATTGTGAGGATTGGCTCTCTGAGTGCAGAAATATCCCAACTATTCATAGAGCAAATATGCCTGTTATCATGATTGATATGTCTGGGGCAATACCAGACTGGTCTGCAAGCTTCCTTGAACACAACCACAATGGTGCAAAGATAACTTAGCCGTAGTTGCCTGGTTTGAAGTCGGTCAATTAACATAGCTCAATTGCTTTAGGTTTAGCAGATGCATGTGAGAACATTCCACACTGTGCAAACCATATTTGTGAGCGGCCAGTCTCCTGTTGTGCACCAAGAACCAGTTTTCTTCAAACAGTTCTACTTGTTTACAAAGCCGCCCTTCAAATTGACTACTGCATGCAATTACATTATGAACTGAAGACTGGTTCCCATTTGAATTAATGCCTGGCATATTCACATACCACTGGCTGGTGGCGTAGTGGCATCAGCACTGAACTTCAAGGCAGATGGTCCTGAGTTCAAACCCAGCTGGGTCCCAACCTGGGCAGCAGCATCTACACGGAAGAAAAGCCTGGCAATCTATTTCCATATCTTGCCATGAAAACCCTGTGGACCCTATGGTCCATGAGGTCACGGAGAGTCAGACTTGACTAAAATGACTGAACAACAACAACAAAAATATTCACATACATCCATAAATCCTGAATACTTCACAGAGGCTTTCAAAGATTAACTATTTTTTGAGTGAAGAAATATCTTGCTTCTGAATGGCAAACTCATTACTTTGATACTGTAACATGATTATACCATCCCTGAGGTCACCAGTGGACATCTAAATATGTAATAACAGGGCACTTAAGAAGATAAGAATAGAATTGAGAAAAGTTGTGGAATTATGAAAAGGAAGTCAAGAGTGGACTGTATTAGATCAGAAAAGAAACTGGGGCAGAATGAAGAAAAATGTTTAGAATATTGCAATCCAGCTTGTCACAGTGCTGTCCAAGAATCCACTGGCCTGCTGTGATGTTTAATGTGGAAAATAATTGGACCACTAACTTTTAAAAAACATTCCTATATTAGTAGGCTTTATATATCTCTTAAGAAATTGTAAATATATTTTCACTGTTATATCAGGTATTGAATGAAATCTGTGGGGTCTGATCAGGAAGTGAATTCTTGACTCTTCATGTCAGATTTGAAGTTCCATCACCTGTTTTTTTCACCTGACATTACTTACAGTGAAGCTCCATACTTGAAGTGTTATGATACATAATTTTGCAGTTGTAAGTGATAGGCTTTTAAACAAGAAATTAAAGTGCAATTAATAATAATTTGTATCAGCTTCCCTCAGGGATAAAGCAGGACCATAAATCCAACACAGGCTTCAACATTAAAACTAGTACAACTGCAACACTGAATTCCCCAGTTTGAGAAAGATTTTCTTTTGCTGTCATAAACTGTTACGTCATTGAGCAACTTTATGTTACACATAATGACTCTTCTTCTTCTCCTTCATGTGCCTTGCACGTTATAATGCTTGGGCGATCATGGCTCTCCACATCGAACAATCCCTCGCAGCGTCAATGATATCTTGCACATTTAGATTTGTTAGTTCTTTCACAATGTCTATATATTTTCTTCTTTGCCTTCCTCTTCTGTGTTTCCCAGGCATACAGCCTTGTAATGTAAGACATTCTATTTCTTCCTTTCTGATGACATGGCCCAGGAAATTAAGTTTCCTCTCATTTAATGTTCTCATTAAAGATCTTTTTGTATGGGCACATTGGAGTACTGTCTCATTAATTACCGTATCTCTATATGATATTTTCAGCATTCTTCTAAAAAACCACATTTCTGTTGCTTCTAAGTTTCTTTGGAGTTCTGATGTTATAGTCCATGTTTCGGAAGCATACAGCAAGATTGACCGGATGTAACATTTTACTAGCCTAAGCCTTGTCGTCATAGAAATGGGTTTCATTTTTTGGAAGTTGGTTTTGGCAATGGCAATCATTCTTTTTATTTCTACTTTACTTCTAACATCTTGCGATATAAAGCTACCAAGGTAATTAAAGCCAGTCTTTTGTTCAATCTCTTGGTTACCGATGTACAATTGGCAGTTGGGAGTATCCTGCTGATTTGATGTTACCAGACATTTGGTTTTTTTTTACAGCTGATGGTTAGACCAAAATCTGCACTTGTTTGTGCTACTTTGTCTAGGAGGATTTGTAGGTCTTCTGCAGCACTTGTCTATCGGGGTATCGTGGTATCGTCTGCATATCTTATATTGTTGGTGTTAACAGCTCTCTAACTTCTCTAAATTATTGAATGTGGAATTTGTTTTCTATCCTTTAACTTACCTGCTCACACAGCAGCTGGACGGTGGGGAGATTGCCACTAAGGACCGCTAAATGCAATGGTGTCTAGAAAAAAGCAAACAGCAGCCTTATTTATCTAACCATCAAGGTAAAGTATTTATTGAAACGTAAACCATTTTTTAAAGTATTTTTTGTCTACCCTTTGACTTTTAATAAAGTCATACAACTCCAGAGCTATCTAGTTTAAAGGAACTGTTGCCGAATGAATTTCTGCAACATCAAGGCACAGAGTTCAAAGTAAAATTTATTATTGGAGGACAAACATGTCATCACATACAAACCTGAGGTTCTTTTTCTGCAGGCATACGCAATAGAAGAGTACCTGTAAACAGGATCAATAGACAACAAACTGTGCAAGTGCAGATATAAATAAATAACAATAAATAATGAATGTGATATTACAAGATAAAGAGTCCTTAAAATGAGAGCTAAAATAGGTCCTGCCTTGGAAAGCCATTTACACTTCCCTCATGTCTGAAAATACTAAAAAGGTTTAAAAACAATAAGAGAAATTGCGTCCACAATCCAAACCATTTAGTAGCTGATTAAAACATGTTGAAAATAACATTCAGTGAAAGATTGGGAGACCATTGACGGGTCACTTAACTGGGAAACTTAATATGATATTTAAGCTGTATAGGAAATGGATTTGAAACAAGAACCTCAAAATTAATCAGATTGGTTTGTGAAGAGAGAAATCATAAAAGAGCGATGTTAGGTTGTAAGGTGTTAAACTGGAAATTAATTCCATATAATAGTGTGCTCATTAACCTGACTCTTTATGTACGTCCAGAGGGTGGCATCACCTAACAAAGATAAGTTAAAGTTTGCTCATTCTCACAATGTCTTGAAGCCTATGCAGACAGAAGGTATGCTTTTAGTTAAACTTTACCTTTAACACGATAATGGGCAAAACCAGTTTATTCATATACAGTGCCTTCCCATTAATTGGAACACATTGGGACCAGTACACTTAGGCTCATTTAAGCGGCTGCCACAATTAGCTGAAGTTTCACGGAAGTAGTTAAAAGGTATAAGAGAGACAAACTACCATTTAACTAAGTATTTATGAATTTAAATGAAATACAGAACAAATTAGAACACTACTAACACTGCTACAGTACAATAAAAATGTGTATTAATTCCTGTTGGTTATTAACAGAGGAATTCATCTGCCTTCTTCTTTCGATTGACTATAAATGATCAAAATCAGTGCAGTCACCTGGTGCAGATAATTGACTGCCTTCATACAATGCTTTGGATGATTGCATCCTCCAAATCTTCATTTTCATTGTAACAATGAAGATGATTGTTAATACCTTGAGATTCTTCATAATTCCTAACTTGCTGAAGTAGTGAAATTGTTTCATTTTCACTTTTGGCCATTTCTGGCATCTCCAAGCCTGAATGCTTGAAACCACGGTGAGAAGAATCGTTCTGAATTGTTTTACTGCCTATTTCTCCCCAACTCCCAGTGACACCGATCACTGCTTTTTGAACGCAAACAGCACAGTATAGTGTTTAACAGCTATGCAAGTGCATGCGACAGACACGAGTTAGAAACTGTTCGGCAACAGACTCTTGCCTCATTTAAGCGGCAAGTGTCCCAAATAAACTAAGGGAATCCCACCTATTTTCTTGATTTAGATTTTGTTCTTTAAGTGTTGTCCCAAATAAAATGCTGCCCCAATTAACTATTGGCCCAATTATTCGGAATCCACTGTATTTTATGCCTCAAGTCAGTTCTTTACATTGTGATCTGATACCTTGTGATATTATTATCAGTATTCAACCTAGTTAGATGAAATTCAGTTTTGTTTGAGCAAATCTGTTCATGTCTTCACTGAGAATATAAAAGAATTTTATAACGAAGCATGAATTATGTGAGACAGTAATTTCAGGACTGTGATTGTCTTCCTGTTTCCTTACAATACTTTGTAGATAGTTAGACCCTTTATTGATGATTGAAAATAATGGTTAAATTAATAGAACTGGAGCAGAAAACAAGAAAAACAAAGTTGGGAAAATAAGGCTTGAATTGAATCGCACTGCTTTATAAGTTATTTTTAATTAGAAATTAATCTTATCTAGTTATTAATGTACTTTAAGATAAACACAACATGAATTGAACCTTGAAAACATAAAATAACTGTCTAACTCGGAGTGCCTGTCATTTTTCTATATGGTTGAAGGTTTAGCTATGTCATAGTCATAGTCATACTTTATTGGTCCCGGGGGAAATTGGTTTTTGTTACAGTTGCACCATAAATAATAAATAGTAATAAAACCATAAATAGTTAAATAGTAATATGTAAATTATGCCAGGAAATAAGTCCAGGACCAGCCTATTGGCTCAGGGTGTCTGACCCTCCAAGGGAGGAGTTGTAAAGTTTGATGGCCACAAGCAGGAATGACTTCCTTTGACGCTCTGTGTTGCATCTCAGTGGAATGAGTCTCTGGCTAAATGTACTCCTGTGTCCAACCAGTACGTTATGTAGTGGATGGGAGACATTGTCCAAGATGGCATGCAACTTGAACAGCATCCTCTTTTCAGACACCACCCAGAGAGACCAGTTCCATCCCCACAACGTCACTGGCCTTACGAATGGGTTTGTTGATTCTGTTGGTGTCTGCCACCCTCAGCCTGCTGCCACAGCACGCAACAGCAAACATGATAGCATTGGCCACCACAGACTCGTAGAACATCCTCAGCATCATCCGGCAGATGTTAAAGGACCTCAGTCTCCTCAGGAAATAGAGACGGCTCTGACCCTTCTTGTAGACAGCCTCAGTGTTCTTAGACCAGTCCAGTTTATTGTCAATTCGTATCCCCAGGTATTTGTAATCCTCCACCATGTCCACACTGACCCCCTGGTTGGAAACAAGGGTCACCGGTACCTTAGCTCTCCTCAGGTCTACCACCAGCTCCTTAGTCTTTTTCACATTAAGCTGCAGATAATTCTGCTCACACCATGTGACGAAGTTTCCTACTGTAGCCCTGTACTCAGCCTCATCTCCCTTGCTGATGCATCCAACTATGGTGCAACTGAAAAAAATTACATATGCTTCAGCCATGAAATCAGGTTCCACTTTTAATGAGGACACAAGAGAGTCTGCATATGCTAGAAATTTGGAGTAACATGAAACGCTGGAGGAACTCAGCAAGTCAGATATCATCTATAGAGGGAAATGAACAATTGATGTTTCACACTAAGATTCTTCACCAGGACTTTCTTTAATGAGTCTTGGATCTGTATGCCAATGGTTAACAATTGTGTGCACAAGCTCTTCAGTTGAATTAACTACTCAGAGCCTTCCAAGGAGGAGAACCTGAATAGCTAGCAGCATCATTCTCAGCCAGTCTTTCCAGACTGCATCGCTTCCAACTTGAACAAAGCTGGGACAGGTGCAGTCAAAAAGTAGGCAAGAGGTTATCATTATATGTTTCCATAATCACTGAGAAATGATAATCTCCTAGAAATCTAGAAACAGCTGAAGGACAACATGGAACCAGGACCATGAAGCTGTGAAAGAGGCAGCACCAGGGCTTGAGATTATCAATATTGAAATAAGTTTCTTTTAGGTGTTCTAATTTTTTGTCTAAATTCAAAGGGATTTTCTGTTGACATTTGTCATTTTGCTTTCATTCATAATGCTGATTTTTTTAGCTTGCTATTCTATGCAAAATGATGGAATTTTACAGATCATGTTTAGATGCGATGGACAAATAAATAGTGCAGCAATTCCTCACTGTAAACAGCCAGAACCATCCCAAACATGGAGTAATATTTTAAATTATTTTGAGTCAGGTGCTGAGGTACCAGCATTCATAAGTAGGAGGTAAAGCAGTATCTCAGCTTTGAAACTGGTTCTGTGGCCTGTATCTTCACAAGACCCATTGATGGGCCTCATTGTCTCCTGTTGTTTGAAGACATTGTTTGACCAGGACCTTTGGACTCCGTCTCTGCGATTTTCATCTGTAATGTTGACTAATTGCTTGCATTGAGATTTCAGTGAAGGAACATTAAAGCCAGCTGAGTCCTTTTTACAAATTAAGCAACAGATGCTTGAAGGGTGACATTTGCCATTCTAGTCACTTAAAAAAAATCTACGTGATGTCCCAGTTTTCACTTGTCAAGAGAAAGGAGTTTGTTTTTCTCCCCATGACTGCATGTGGTTCCTCCAGGTGCTCCAGTTTCCTCCAACATTCCAAGGTTCTGTTTAGTGAGTTGTGGGTATGTTATGTTTGCGCTGAAAGTGTGGTGACATTTGAGGGCTGCCCCCAACATGATCATTGGATTGTGATTGTTGATGCAAAATGACTCAATTCATTGTATGTTTCGATATTTTGATGTATATGTGACAAATAAAAATAACTATAATCTTTAGACTATTTAATGAAATAGCATCAACTGTTGTAAAGTGATCACTTTAAAGCTATGTCATTCCTCTTCAAGAAATCAAATATCGGGGGGGACGTCATGTGATGATGTGGGATTGAGGTGTGTAAATCCAGCTCTTCGATAAAAAATCAGCAAAGTACCGTTTAAACAAAGCAAAGTTAATAAATACTTTCCGAAAACTACTTATAAGCTTCTCAAGACTATTTTACGATATGCCTTGTAAACCGCAACAGAAGAAATCTGTTGTTGCGAAGTCGCTGCGAGATGGGAAGAAAAAAGGGCCTACTGCAGCGATGGAGCCTCGGAGTCAGGTTGGATCTCCTTCGAAGGAGACGCATTTTATCACTGGTGTAGAAGAACAGGGAGCAATGGCGGTGGTAGCGGTCCCTGGGAAGAAGATGCCGGAATTGCGCATGCGCAAAGAAGTTGGCATGCGTAAATCGATACAACTCAAACTACAAGAACCGACGGCCACTGCAAGTGAAAGTGACTCAGAGTCAGAATTGGATTCCGCAGAGAACACAGATGAAGAAGAGGAGGAAGAACTGGAAGAGACTGGAGTAAAGGATGTGATGGAGACATAAGAGAGGCTTTATTGCAAGTAATGGCTGAACTAAGAAAATTAAGAACAGAGCTTAGAGACATGAAGATGTGTTATGATAAAGCTATGAAAAGACAGGGCAAAATGGATAAGAAACTTCAAAAGTTGGAAAGAACAATGGAGCATATTAACAATAGAGTAGAAAAAACAGAAAATGATATGCTTGTCTGGAAAACGGAAAGAAATCGACTGTTGGAGAAAGTGGATGTGTTGGAAAGTTTTAATAGACGAAATAATATTAAGATTGTTGGTCTCAAAGAAGGTAAAGAGGGAGGCAATCCAATAGAATTTTTTCAAAGATGGATCCCGGAAACTTTGCAAATGAAAGAGGAAGACCGATCAATTGAAATTGAACTGGCACATAGAGCTCTAAGACCAAACCCACAAGATGACCAATATTCACGATCAATTTTAATAAAATTCTTAAGATTTCAAGACAAAGAAAGGATTCTACAGGCGGCTGCCCAAGCTGCCAAGAAGAGAAAAGGGCCACTGATGATAGAAGGGAAGAAAATTTTTTTCTACCCTGACATAAGTTATGAGCTTTTGAAGAGAAGGAAGAAATTTAATCTGGTGAAAAAAGTCCTATGGGATCACTGTTATCAATTTATATTGTGTTATCCTGCAACCTTGAAGATTTTTTTGGCTGTTGGAGAAAAAAGATTTTTTGACGATTACCGGAAAGCCGAGGAGTTTGTGCGAGATTCTTTGAAGATACAAGAACAAACCCAGGGGAGCGAGATGGATTGAAGATGAAGACTGGGTCAAGGAATAGAGCTACTGGATTTTTAAAGGCGGATGAATATATAAATATATTATTAATTATATGGGGGGGAAGAAAGGTTAAAATTTTAGGAATATTAGCTGGGAATAGTGACATTAATTTTTTTTATATATATACAATTATTTTGTCACGGGGGAGCTGGAAGAAATACTGACCAATCGCTACACTATTCATGTGTGCAAGCGTGGCAATAGCCACGACCCGCAAAATGGAAGGGGATAGTGTTGTCTATCTTTTCATTCACAACATTAGTGGGGGGGGGTATTTTGTTATTTCTCTTTTTGTATCATATCTATCTTTTATTTCTTTCTTTTTGCCTGGATGATTGGGAGGGAAACACATAGCAACATGGTGAAGTTCAAAGAGATTCCCCAAGGAACTATGAGAGTTGAGAAGCTAAGTAATGTTTTAGATTGGAGTAACTTTGTTAAGAATAATGACTGATTTATTGAATTTTTTGAGTTTTAATGTTAATGGGCTTAATGGACCGGTGAAAAGAAAAAGAATCTTAACACATATTAAGAAAATGAAGGTAGATTTAGCCTTCTTACAGGAAACGCATTTAACAGAAACAGAACATCAGAAATTAAAGAGAGATTGGGTGGGTAGTGTTGTTGCAGCTTCATTTAATTCAAAAGCGAGGGGAGTAGCAAGTTTGACCAATAAAACGTTACCAATTAGAATACAAAATGTAATAACCGATTCTGCGGGGAGATATGTCATTATACACTGTCAACTTTTTTCTGAATTATGGACTTTCATGAATATTTATGCACCAAATGAAAATGATGCAAAATTCATACAAGCTTTTTTGAATTTGGCTGATGCACATGAAAAAATATTAATAGGAGGAGATTTTAATTTTTGCCTAGACCCAGTGTTAGATAGATCAACTAAGGCTGTCACAAAATCGAAGGTAGTATAACTAACTTTACCATTGATGAAAGATTTAAATTTGATTGATATATGGAGAAGAATTCATCCTAAAGAAAGAGACTATTCGTTCTATTCTAATAGACACGAAACTTATTCAAGGATAGAGCTTTTCCTATTATCAATGCATATTCAACACAGAGTGAAAAATATGGAATATAAAGCAAGAATATTGTCAGATCATTCTCCTCTATTAATGACAATAATAATGACTGATAAGGAAGAAGTGGCTTATAGATGGAGATTTAATTCAACATTATTAAAACATCAAGATTTTTGTGATTTTATGAAAAAGCAGATCCAATTTTTTTTGGATACAAACTCTCATTCAATGGATGATAATTTTATACTATGGGATGCGATGATAGCATATTTGAGGGGTCAGATAATAAGTTATACATCTAAAATTAAGAAAGAATATATGGCAGAACTAGATCAATTGGAAAAAGAGATTACAAAATTAGAAAAAGAATCTCAAAGACATATGACAGAAGAAACTTGTCAATAAGAAGTTACAATATAATACGCTTCAGATGTACAGAATGGAAAAAGCAATCATAAGAACTAAGCAAAGGTATTATGAGTTAGGTGAGAGAGCACATAAAATTCTTGCTTGGCAGTTGAAAACAGAACAAGCTTCCAAAACGATAAAGGCAATTAGAACAAGTGCAAATAAAATTACTTATAAACCTTTAGAATTTAATGAGACCTTCAAAAGTTTCTATTCTGAATTATATCAATCAGAATCACAAAATGATGTTAATGAGGTAGAAAGGTTCTTATCAAAAGTAACTCTTCCAAAATTGAATTCGGAAGAACAGAAGGGATTAGATATGCCTTTTACATTAAAAGAGGTTGAAGAAGCTTTAGAATCACTCCAAAGTAATAAACCTCCAGGAGAAGATGCTTTTCCACCTGAATTTTATAAAAAGTTTAAAGATTTATTATTTCCTCCCTTTATGGAGTTAATACGTCAAGCAGAAAAAGTACATAAGCTCCCAGAATCTTTTTCAACAGCGATTGTAATAGTATTGCCAAAAAAAGACAGAGATCCTTTAAAACCAGCATCATACAGGCCACACACATCAAAGTTGCTGGTGAACGCAGCAGGCCAGGCAGCATCTATAGGAAGAGGCGCAGTCGACGTTTCAGGCCGAGACCCTTCGTCAGGACTAACTGAAGGAAGAGTGAGTAAGGGATTTGAAAGTTGGAGGGGGAGGGGGAGATCCAAAATGATAGGAGAAGACAGGAGGGGGAGGGATGGAGCCGAGAGCTGGACAGGTGATAGGCAAAAGGGGATACGAGAGGATCATGGGACAGGAGGTCCGGGAAGAAAGACGGGGGGGGGTGACCCAGAGGATGGGCAAGAGGTATATTCAGAGGGACAGAGGGAGAAAAAGGAGAGTGAGAGAAAGAATGTGTGCATTAAAAAGAGTAACAGATGGGGCACGAGGGGGAGGTGGGGCCCAGCGGAAGTTAGAGAAGTCAATGCCCACGCCACCAGGTTGGAGGCTACCCAGACGGAATACAAGGTGTTGTTCCTCCAACCTGAGTGCGGCCCCATCTTTACAGTAGAGGAGGCCGTGGACAGACACGTCAGAATGGGAATGGGATGCGGAACCAAAATGTGCGGCCACTGGGAGATCCCGCTTTCTCCGGCGGACAGAGCGTAGATGTCCAGCAAAGCGGTCTCCCAGTCTGCGTCGGGTCTCACCAATATATAAAAGGCCACTTCGGGAGCACCGGACGCAGCATATCACCCCAGTCGACCCACAGGTGAAGTGATGCCTCACCTGGAAGGACTGTCTGGGGCCCCGAATGGTGGTAAGGGAGGAAGTGCAAGGGCATGTGCAGCACCTGTTCCGCCTACACGGACAAGTGCCAGGAGGGAGATCAGCGGGGAGGGATGGGGGGGACGAATGGACAAGGGAGTCGCGTAGGGAGCGATCCCTGCGGAATGCAGAGAGAGGCGGGGAGGGAAAGATATGCTTAGCGGTGGGATCCCGTTGGAGGTGGCGGAAGCTACGGAGAATAATATGTTGGACCCGGAGGCTGGTGGGGTGGTAGGTGAGGACCAGGGGAACCCTATTCCTAGTGGGGTGGCGGGAGGATGGAGTGAGAGCAGATGTACGTGAAATGGGGGAGATGCGTTTAAGAGCAGAGTTGATAGTGGAGGAAGGGAAGCCCCTTTCTTTAAAAAATGAAGACATCTCCCTCGTCCTAGAATGAAAAGCCTCATCCTGAGAGCAGATGCGGCGGAGACGGAGGAATCGCGAGAAGGGGATGGCGTTTTTGCAAGAGACAGGGTGAGAAGAGGAATAGTCCAGATAGTTGTGAGAGTCAGTAGGCTTATAGTAGACATCAGTGGATAAGCTGTCTCCAGAGACAGAGACAGAAAGATCTAGAAAGGGGAGGGAGGTGTCAGAAATGGACCAGGTAAACTTGAGGGCAGGGTGAAAGTTGGAGGCAAAGTTAATAAAGTTAACGAGTTCTGCATGCGTGCAGGAAGCAGCGCCAATGCAGTCGTCGATGTAGCGAAGGAAAAGTGGGGGACAGATACCAGAATAGGCACGGAACATAGATTGTTCCACAAACCCAACAAAAAGGCAGGCATAGCTAGGACCCATACGGGTGCCCATAGCTACACCTTTAGTTTGGAGGAAATGGGAGGAGCAAAAGGAGAAATTATTAAGAGTAAGGACTAATTCTGCTAGACGGAGCAGAGTGGTGGTAGAGGGGAACTGATTAGGTCTGGAATCCAAAAAGAAGCGTAGAGCTTTGAGACCTTCCTGATGGGGGATGGAAGTATATAGGGACTGGACATCCAAGGTGAAAATAAAGCGGTGGGGGCCAGGGAACTTAAAATCATCGAAAAGTTTAAGAGCGTGAGAAGTGTCACGAACATAGGTCGGAAGGGATTGAACAAGGGGTGATAAAACAGTGTCCAGGTATGCAGAAACGAGTTCGGTGGGGCAGGAGCAAGCTGAGACAATAGGTCGGCCAGGACAGGCAGGTTTGTGGATCTTGGGTAGGAGGTAGAAACGGGAAGTGCGGGGTGTGGGAACTATAAGGTTGGTAGCAGTGGATGGGAGATCCCCTGAGCGGATAAAGTCGTTGATAGTGTGGGAGACAATGGCCTGGTGCTCCTTAGTGGGGTCACGATCGAGGGGTAAATAAGAGGAGGTATCCGCGAGTTGTCGCTGTGCCTCGGCAAGGTAGAGGTCAGTGCGCCAGACTACAACAGCACCCCCCTTATCAGCGGGTTTAATAATAATGTTAGGATTAGTGCGGAGGGAGCGGAGAGCAGAGCGTTCCGAAGGAGTGAGGTTGGAATGGGGACAAGGTGCGGTGAAGTCGAGACGGTTGATGTCCCGTCGGCAGTTGGCAATAAAGAGATCCAGAGCATGCAGAAGACCAGAGCGGGGTGTCCATGAAGAAGAGGAGGGATGAAGACGGGAGAAGGGGTCATCGGTGGGGGTGGAAGAGTCCTTGCCGAAGAAGTAGGCTCGGAGACGGAGACGGCGGAAGAAAAGTTCCGCATCATGGCGAACACGGAACTCGCTGAGGTGTGGGCGAAGGGGGACAAACGTGAGGCCCTTACTGAGAACAGAGTGTTCTGCCTCCGACAGTTGAAGGTCGGAGGGGATGGTAAAGACCCGGCACGGATGAGAGCTGGGATCAGAGGGGGGAGGGGGGAGGCTGGGGGTGTCAGTGGAGGGGGGAGGGTTGGGGTGAGAGGAAGATGGAGCCTCTGAGGGCCCAGGAGCTGACGGTGGGATCTGAGGAAGACGGGGCTGCGGAGTGGTGGTGGGGGAAGGGGAGACGGGAGTCACAACAGCAGCACATAAAGACCCAGCCTGGAGTTCAAGGCTGGAGTCGCAGTTGGTGGTTGCGCGATCGCTTTGAATGTCTCCATGGTCGTTGCTGGAGTCCGGGTTTTGAATATGTCCTGAGGTGTTGGAGCCGCCGAGACCAACGGCAAGGGCCGCAACCGGAAGTTCATGCCTGCTAGCGTCGGGGCCGGCAGGCTCTGCAGTCCGTAGATGTAAGATCTTGCGATCTTTGCCTAACATGACAAAGTCAAAGAAACGGCGATTGCAGGCGTGGATCCGACGGAGGATGAAATAGCGGGTAGGACCATTACAGACGGCGAAGAAAGTGTCCCGAAGGTGTGGAAGGGTCTGGGATAGGGACACCAAGTACCTCCTCATGGCGGAGAGCGTCGCCTTCAGAGCTTGACGGGAGAAGCGGCGAGAGGCAGAGTCAATGAAATGTGAGTACCTGGGATCCTCAGAAGGTCCAAATTGAGAGGCTTGGAAACGAATCCTAAAGCCAACTGGAGTAAGTTGGCGATGGAGGCACGTTCCAAGAAAGGATACATGGCAGTGATAGCGAGTTTGAGTCAAAGTCTGGTCGAAAAGTTGAAGAGCCGAAGAAATCACAGATGGGGAGCAGTGAGAGATGGTTTCACTGAACTCCCGTCGAAGAGAGGATCTAAACTTCTTCGGTGTAGGCATCACCGGAAGAGGCTTCGCAGTAGTGAATTTAAACGCAAACAACAGGAATTCTGCAGATGCTGGAAATTCAAGCAACATACATCAAAGTTGCTGGTGAACGCAGCAGGCCAGGCAGCATCTCTAGGAAGAGGCGCAGTCGACGTTTCAGGCCGAGACCCTTCGTCAGGACTAACTGAAGGAAGAGTGAGTAAGGGATTTGAAAGCTGGAGGGGGAGGGGGAGATGCAAAATGATAGGAGAAGACAGGAGGGGGAGGGATGGAGCCGAGAGCTGGACAGGTGATAGGCAGAAGGGGATACGAGAGGATCATGGGACAGGAGGTCCGGGAAGAAAGACTGGGGGGGGGGTGACCCAGAGGATGGGCAAGAGGTATATTCAGAGGGACAGAGGGAGAAAAAGGAGAGTGAGAGAAAGAATGTGTGCATTAAAAAGAGTAACAGATGGGGCACGAGGGGGAGGTGGGGCCCAGCGGAAGTTAGAGAAGTCAATGCCCACGCCACCAGGTTGGAGGCTACCCAGACGGAATACAAGGTGTTGTTCCTCCAACCTGAGTGCGGCCCCATCTTTACAGTAGAGGAGGCCGTGGACAGACACGTCAGAATGGGAATGGGATGCGGAACCAAAATGTGCGGCCACTGGGAGATCCCGCTTTCTCCGGCGGACAGAGCGTAGATGTCCAGCAAAGCGGTCTCCCAGTCTGCGTCGGGTCTCACCAATATATAAAAGGCCACGGATTATAAAATAATAGCAAAAATTTTTATTGAATAGATTACCTAAATATTTACCAAAATTAATACATATGGATCAAACAGGATTTATTAAAAATAGACAATTGGCAGATAATGTAACTCAGCTACTCAGTATAATTCATTTGGCACAAAAAAGGGAGGAGATGAGTATAGTAGTAGCCTTGGATGCAGAAAAAGCATTTGATATATTGGAATGGGATTTTTTATTTAAAGTATTAGAAAAATATAGGTTAGGAACATCTTTTATAAACTGGATTAAAACTGTAAATACTAACCCTAATGCTAAAGTAGTGACAAATAGTCAAATTTCAACACCATTCCAGTTAAAAAGGTCAACTAGACAAGGTTGTCCATTATCACCTGCTTTATTTGTACTGGCGATAGAGCCATTAGCAGAACTAATTAGAATTGATCCAGATATTATGGGTTTTAGAGTTAATCGGGAGGAATATAAAATTAATCTTTTTGCTGATGATGTTTTGATTTACTTAACAAACCCACAGCATTCGTTACATAAATTATCTTCTAGATTGGATGAATATGGGAAAGTATCAGAGTATAAAATAAATTGGGATAAAAGTGAAATTTTACCTCTTACTAAAGGAGACTATAGTCAATGTCGATTAGTAACCCAATTTAGATGGCTGGTAAATGGTATAAAGTATTTAGGTATAAGGCTTGATAATGATGTAAAGAATTTATATAAATTTAATTATTTATCACTATTGAAAAAAATTCAAGAAGATCTGGACAAATGGATGATACTACCAATAACATTAGTAGGTAGAGTCAATGTTGTAAAAATGAATATATTTCCCAGATTACAGTATTTGTTTCAAACATTACCAATACAATTGCCACAGAAATTTTTTCAAGAGTTAAATAAATGTGTGAGAAAATTTCTTTGGAAAGGCAATAGAAAGGAAGGACATAAGCCGGGAAGATGTGGAATCGATATGGGTAGAGCTGCGTAACACTAAGGGGCAGAAAACGCTGGTGGGAGTTGTGTACAGGCCACCGAACAGTAGTAGTGAGGTCGGAGATGGTATTAAACAGGAAATTAGAAATGTGTGCAATAAAGGAACAGCAGTTATAATGGGTGACTTCAATCTACATGTAGATTGGGTGAACCAAATTGGTAAAGGTGCTGAGGAAGAGGATTTCTTGGAATGTATGCGGGATGGTTTTTTGAACCAACATGTTGAGGAACCAACTAGAGAGCAGGCTATTCTGGACTGGGTTTTGAGCAATGAGGAAGGGTTAATTAGCGATCTTGTTGTGAGAGGCCCCTTGGGTAAGAGTGACCATAATATGGTGGAACTCTTCATTAAGATGGAGAGTGACATAGTTAATTCAGAAACAAAGGTTCTGAACTTAAAGAGGGGTAACTTTGAAGGTATGAGACGTGAATTAGCTAAGATAGACTGGCAAATGACACTTAAAGGATTGACGGTGGATATGCAATGGCAAGCATTTAAAGGTTGCATGGATGAACTACAACAATTGTTCATCCCAGTTTGGCAAAAGAATAAATCAAGGAAGGTAGTGCACCTGTGGCTGACAAGAGAAATTAGGGATAGTATCAATTCCAAAGAAGAAGCATACAAATTAGCCAGAGAAAGTGACTCAACTGAGGACTGGGAGAAATTCAGAGTTCAGCAGAGGAGGACAAAGGGCTTAATTAGGAAGGGGAGAAAAGATTATGAGAGAAAACTGGCAGGGAACATAAAAACGGACTGTAAAAGCTTTTATAGATATGTAAAAAGGAAAAGACTGGTAAAGACAAATGTAGGTCCCCTGCAGACAGAAACAGGTGAATTGATTATGGGGAGCAAGGACATGGCAGACCAATTGAATAATTACTTTGGTTCTGTCTTCACTAAGGAGGACATAAATAATCTTCCAGAAATAGTAGGGGACAGAGAGTCCAGTGGGATGGAGGAACTGAGTGAAGTACATGTTAGTAGGGAAGTGGTGTTAGGTAAATTGAAGGGATTGAAGGCAGATAAATCCCCAGGGCCAGATGGTCTGCATCCTAGAGTGCTTAAGGAAGTAGCCCAAGAAATAGTGGATGCATTAGTGATAATTTTTCAAAACTTGTTAGATTCTGGACTCGTTCCTGAGGATTGGAGGGTGGCTAATGTAACTCCACTTTTTAAAAAAGGAGGGAGAGAGAAACCGGGGAATTATAGACCGGTTAGCCTAACGTCGGTGGTGGGGAAACTGCTGGAGTCAGTTATCAAGGATGTGATAACAGCACATTTGGAAAGCGGTGAAATGATCGGACAAAGTCAGCATGGATTTGTGAAAGGAAAATCATGTCTGACGAATCTCATAGAATTTTTTGAGGATGTAACTAGTAGAGTGGATAGGGGAGAACCAGTGGATGTGGTATATTTGGATTTTCAAAAGGCTTTTGACAAGGTCCCACACAGGAGATTAGTGTGCAAACTTAAAGCACATGGTATTGGGGGTAAGGTATTGGTGTGGGTGGAGAATTGGTTAGCAGACAGGAAGCAAAGAGTGGGAATAAACGGGACCTTTTCAGAATGGCAGGCGGTGACTAGTGGGGTACCGCAAGGCTCAGTGCTGGGACCCCAGTTGTTTACAATATATATTAATGACTTGGATGAGGGAATTAAATGCAGCATCTCCAAGTTTGCGGATGACACGAAGCTGGGTGGCAGTGTTAGCTGTGAGGAGGATGCTAAGAGGATGCAGGGTGACTTGGATAGGTTGGGTGAGTGGGCAAATTCATGGCAGATGCAATTTAATGTGGATAAATGTGAAGTTATCCACTTTGGTGGCAAAAATAGGAAAACAGATTATTATCTGAATGGTGGCCGATTAGGAAAAGGGGAGGTGCAACGAGACCTGGGTGTCATTATACACCAGTCATTGAAAGTGGGCATGCAAGTACAGCAGGCGGTGAAAAAGGCGAATGGTATGCTGGCATTTATAGTGAGAGAATTCGAGTACAGGAGCAGGGAGGTACTACTGCAGTTGTACAAGGCCTTGGTGAGACCACACCTGGAGTATTGTGTGCAGTTTTGGTCCCCTAATCTGAGGAAAGACATCCTTGCCATAGAGGGAGTACAAAGAAGGTTTACCAGATTGATTCCTGGGATGGCAGGACTTTCATATGAAGAAAGACTGGATGAACTGGGCTTGTACTCGTTGGAATTTAGAAGATTGAGGGGGAATCTGATTGAAACGTATAAGATCCTAAAGGGATTGGACAGGCTAGATGCAGGAAGATTGTTCCTGATGTTGGGCAAGTCTAGAACGAGGGGCCACAGTTTGAGGATAGAGGGGAAGCCTTTTAGGACCGAGATTAGGAAAAACTTCTTCACACAGAGAGTGGTGAATCTGTGGAATTCTCTGCCACAGGAAACAGTTGAGGCCAGTTCATTGGCTATATTTAAGAGGGAGTTAGATATGGCCCTTGTGGCTACAGGGGTCAGGGGGTATGGAGGGAAGGCTGGGGCGGGGTCCTGAGTTGGAGGATCAGCCATGATCATACTGAATGGCGGTGCAGGCTCGAAGGGCCGAATGGCCTACTCCTGCACCTATTTTCTATGTTTCTATGTTTCTATGTCAAGAATATCATTGGAAAAATTGACATGTAAATTTGAGTTAGGAGGGTTACAATTTCCAAACTTTAAAAACTATTATAAAGCAAATCAACTTAGATTTATCGCATCTTCCTTTGATGAACGAAAACCGACATGGATTAGAATAGAATTAGATAAGATAGGAGAAAGTATACCTGAAGATTTTATATATAAATGGGAATCTAAGTGGATACGGGAAAAGAAAGAATCTCCTATATTAAAACATTTGATTGATCTATGGAATAAGATAAATGTCGATAATGAAATAAAGAAATCTTTATTAGCAAGGAGACCTTTGTTCCAAAACAGACTTATTCCTTTTACAAAGGATAATCAACTTTTATATAATTGGTACCAAAAAGGGATTAGATCTATAGGAGACTGTTATGAATGAGGTATATTGATGTCATTTGAAAAACTAAAGAATAACTATAAAATATCAAATAACACTTTCTTTTGTTACCTTCAATTAAGGGCTTACATAAAGGCAAACTGGGTCAAACAATGTTTTTGCGAAAACCCAATGAAATTGAAATTTTAATTCAAAAAGGAAAAATTAAAAAAATTATTTCTTGCATGTATAATTTGATTCAAAAACAGACAATTAAACAAGGAATCAACAAGTCAAAACAAAAATGGGAAACGGATCTGAATATTAATATTGATGAAACAAATTGGTTGAGACTGTGTCTTGACAGTATGACAAATACAATAAACGTTCGACTTAGATTAGTACAATATAATTTTTTACACCAATTATATATTACACCACAAAAAATAAATAGTTTAAATTCAAATTTATCTGATCAATGCTTTTGGTGTAATCAAAAAATTGGTACTTTCTTACATTCTACTTGGTCTGGTTCTAAAATTCAACCTTTTCGGATAAATTTAAGAGTCTTATTGGAACAAATTACTGGAACTCAACTTCCACGTAACTCTGTATTATTTCTATTAGGTGATATTGAAGGGATAAAACCGAAACTTAAATTGAATAAATATCAGACAGAATTCATAAAAATTGCATTGGCAGTAGCTAAGAAGGCTATAGCAGTTACTTGGAAATCCGATTCGTATTTATGTATGAATCGTTGGAACAATGAAATGGCTAGTTCTATTCCACTCGAAAAAATTACTTATAATTTAAGAGATAAATATGAAACATTTTTGAATATTTGGCACCCTTATTTACAAAAGATAGGATGGCATATTTAGTTGCTCCGATAATAAAGATCTTGGTCCCTTGGGGAAAGTAATAAATAAATATACTAAATTTATTTTGAATCCCATGGAGCATGTGGAAACCTTCCAATATCCAGGCAGTTCTTCTATTTTTTCTTCTTTCTTTCTTTTTTTTTCAGGTAGGAGTATATATCCGGGGGAAGGGTTGGGGGGGAGGGTAGACATTATCTTTTCATGTATTCACTTTGAAAACTCAATAAAAATTATATTTAAAAAAAAGAAATCAAATGACATTAATGGTTTTGCTGCCACATTAGCAAACCTATTGATAAATCACCTATATGATTGCAGAATCCAGCTTTCATCCCTTGACAACTTTGGAACACGTCGCTCTCCATTGCGAGGAGACAAATTACAAATCTGGAAAGGAAGGCCTGCCTTGTGTTTTGCCTTTGGAATTAACTGATCCCATGCCGATAATGAAAGTGTGCATTTCAAATGAACAAGATCAGCATTTGCCTGTTATGGTTCACCCTGACATTCATTTTAACAGAGAATTGATAGTAAAATTGTTACACATTTATTGGCTGACACTTTAGTGTTGAAATTGATTCTGGCCGCACTTCTATTGAGCCAGCTGACTATAAGACTTTTTAAGCATCACAAATGATTGAGATATACAAGGATTCTTAATGGAAGGAGCTCTTTGTTTTGAAGGTATTGGCATTGTCTGGAGAATAAAATCAATTACGACAGGTGCAAAGTCCCCAGTTGATGTCAATCAAGCCTTGCTAATTTAATGAGCCATTGCAGAAGAAACCGTGGAAGAATGATGGTAAATGCTAAAATGTCCTTTTAGCATATCTTAGTTTGGCCTTATCCTCAGATGACTGCTACAATGATCTTTATGTCTATGTCCAGAGACACAAATTAAGGACAATAGACCTTGCTGAAAATGAGCAGTTTTGGAGTTATAATATTCTCCTTTGCTCTGCAATTGTGTGGTCAGCTAGAGCAGAACGTGAGTCCTTGAGATGACACCAAGTGCTCTTTCGAAATGCTAAAAACTGGTTTAGTGCTTGTAGAAATTAAACCAATGCTGCCAGATATCTGTGAATGGGATGGAAACTACAGTTCATTTAAAGTTAATATTATTATGTAGGCTCTGACAGCATATGCAGACAGTGCTGTTTCTATTCCTGTGGATAATCTAAGGCTCAGTCCTTTCGCTAAATTATAAAGGAATAGCTGTAGATGACGAGGGAATGCTGCCACCCAAGAAGCAATAGAGAGTGACCCTGGGTGGCGTATACAGTAGAAACTTACTTCAGTGAGGCAACACTAGTTTTAACAAAGCTCCTAATGCTGTGGCGGCCTTGATTTTAGTGTCACTCAGCTGCAATGAATCGGAATCAGGTTTAATATCACTGGGATATATTGTGAAATCTGTTGTTTTGCAGCAGCAGTATAATGCAACAATAAGAATAAAAGCTATAAATTACAATAAATATATATAAAATATTAAATTAAATAGGTAGTACACAAAGAAAGGAAAGATAGTTTGGTAGTGTTCATGGGCTTATTGTCCGTTCAGAAGTCTGATGGCAGAGGGGAAGAAGCTGTTCCTGGAACTTTGCGTGTGTGTATTCAGGCTCCTGTACCTCCTCAGTGATGGTAGCAATGAGAAGAGAGCATGCCCTGGGTGATGGGGATCCTTCATGATGGATACCAGTTTTGAGGCATCGCATTTTGAAGGTGTCCTGGATTCTGGGAAGGCGAGGGCTGGCAGAGTTTACAGTTTCCGCAGCTTTTTCCAATCGTTGCAGTGGCCACACCATACCAGATGGTGATTGCTCTCTACAGAATATCTGTAGAAACTTGCGAATGTCTTTGGTGACATGCCAATTCTCCTCAAACTCCTAATGAAGTATAGCCATTGTCATGTGTTCTTTGTAATTGCATCAATATGTTGGGCCAGGGATAGATCCTCAGGGATATTGACACTTGGGAACCTGAAACCGCACACTGTTTCCACTTCTGATCCCTTGAATTGAATTGACTTTATTTCTTACATCCTTCACATACATGAGGAGTAAAAATCATTTCATCTCTGTCTGAATGTGCAAATTATAGTAATTTGCAATAAATAGTATGTACAGTAAGATATACAACAGAAGTCAATATAGCTTAGAAATACAATTGTATCAGCGTGAATTAATCAGTCTGATGGCCTGGTGGAAGAAGCTATCCTGGAGCCTGTTGGTTCTGGATTTTATGCTGCAGTGCTGTTTCCTTGATGGTAGCAGCTGGAACAGTTTGTGGTTGGGGTGACTCAGGTCCCCAATGATCCTTCGGGGCCTTTTTACCCACCTGTTGCTGTAAATGTCCTGAATAGTGGCAAGTTCACATCCACAGATGCGCTGGGCTGTCCGCACCACTCTCCGCAGGGTCCTGCGATTGAGGGAGGTACAGTTCCCACACCAGGCAGTGATGCAGCCAGTCAGGATGCTCTCAATTGTGCCCCTGTAGAAAGTTCTTAGGACATTCTTCAACCGTCTGAGGTGAAAGATGTGCTGTTGTGCCTTTTTCACCACACAGCCAGTATGTAGAGACCAAGTGAGGGTCCTCTGTGATGTGTATACCGAGGAACTTAAAGCTCAACCCCAGATCCATTGATGTCGATAGGGGTGAGCCTGTCTCCATTCCTCCTGTAGTCCAGAACCAGCTCCTTTGTTTTTGCGACATTGGGGGAGAGGTTGTTTTCTTGATACCACTATGTCAGGGTGATGACTTCTCTGTAGGCTGCCACATTATTATTTGAGATAAGGCCAGTCAATGTAGTATCATCTGCAAATTTAATTAGCAGATTGGAGCTGTGGGTGGCAACACAATCATGGGTGTATAGAGAGTAAAGGAGGGGGCTTAGGACACAGCCTTGGGGGGCTCCTATGTTGAGGGTCAGATGGGCAGAGGTGAGGGAGCCCACACTTACCACCTGCTGGTGATCTGACAGGAAGTCCAGGATCCACAAGGCAGCTGAGATGAGAACTGATGTATGTTTCCCTTGACTTCCCCTTCCTGAAGTCCACAATCAATTCCTTGGTCTTACTGACATTGACTGCAAGCTTGTTGCCGCAAGACCACTCAACCAGCTGATCTATCTTGCTCTGGTACACCTGCTCATCGCTGTCTGAAACTCTGCCAACAATAGTTGTGTCGTCAGCAAATTTAAAGATGGCATTTGAACTGTGCCAAGCTGTACAATCGTGAGCGTAGACAGAGTAGAGCAGTGGGCTAAGCACGCATCCTTGAAGTGTGCCAGTATTGATGGTCAGCGAGGAGGAGATGTTACTTTTGATCTGCACAGATTATGGTCTTCCAGTGAGGAAGTCAAGGATCCAGTTGTGGAGGGAGGTACAGAGCCCAGGATCTGGAGCTTGTTGATTAGAACTGAGAGTACGATTTTGTTGAACACTGAGCTGTGGTCGATAAATAGCAGTCTGACGTAGGTATTGTAATTGTCCAAGGGATCAAAGTCCGAGAAGACAGCCAGTAAGATTGCATCCGCTATAGACATATTGTGGCGATGGGCAAATTGCTGCGCATCTGGGTCCTTGTTTAGGTTCTAGTCATGATCACACTCTCAAACCACAGTAGATATGAGCGGCACTGGGCAATAGTTGCTGAGGCAGCTCACCCTACTCTTCTTGGGCACTGGTACGATTGTTGCTCCTTTGAAGCAGGTGGGACCTCTGACTGCAGCAGTGAATGATTGAAGATGTACTTGAACTCCCACCAGTTGGTTAGCACAGGTTTTCAGAGCCCCATCAGGTACATCATCAGGCCCTGATGCCTTGTTCTGACATTGGACTCCGAGACAGAGATCACATTGTCACCAGATGCTCAAGGGATTTGCACAGGTGTAGTTTTATTTTCCTTTTCAAAATGTGCATAAAGGGCGTTGTGCTCATCTGGGAGTGAAGCATCCCAAATGATCTACAATTCCCGCTAGAACTGACGTGCATCTGATTCTATCTCTAACCTCAATCAGAATTGTTTCCTCAACCTTAAAGTAGCCTTCTGTAGGTTGTACATGGACTTCTCGTACACATCCATGCAAGTCTTGATGAAGTTGGTGACATCTGTGGTGTGTTCATTCAAACTTGAAAATGAATCCCTGGATCTTGTCCGGTGCACCAGCTCAAATCAGTCCTGTCACCTCCACCTCCCTTGACCATACCTTCCTGGCTCTCACCACTAACACTGTGGTCTTTGGTCTTGCCTATATGCTGGGAGTAGAAGTACAGCCAGATGATCGGATTTTCCAGAGTGTGGGCGTGGGGTGGCACGGTGAGTGTTCTTCATGGTGGTATAACAGTGGTCATGTGTATTGCTCCTCTGGTTCTACATGTGATACGTTGGTGGTAGTTGTTCAGAGACTTCCTCAAGCTGGTCTGGTTGCAATCTCCCACAATGATAGGAAAAGCATCAGGGTGCTCAGTTTTGTGCCTGCAGGTTATGTTGCTCAGCTCCTCCAACGCCTGCCTGATGTTAGTCCGAGGTGGAATGTACACTGCTGGCAGGGTGATGGCTGATGGCACAGTGGCCGCAGACCATACTGCAGTCAAGTGACAAGTATGAAGGGATTAGCACTGACCTCCCAACATCTGACTCTTGAACTATGATTTGCATCTGTGATGGCTTTAGAAGGAAGGAGTCAGACAAGCTCCTTGGAGCTGATTATGGCAAAGCTCTTTCAACAGAATATTGAATCATTGGAAGCCCTCATAATTTATTAAGAGCTTTGTAGGAGAGCTTCACACCTCACAAACTGCTCTATATAGCAGCTTGAAACATGGGAATCTGGTAATGCTGGAAAATACTTGGACACATCCTCTACATCTACTGGTCCGGAGAAACGTGTACAGTGCAATTGATCCTTGGTCAATACCCAGACTAACAGAGGAATGCACCACAGCAGTAAATGCAACAACATGCATAATGCAAATAGAGTCCCATACCATACGCAGTGTCTGGCAATGACTACTGTATGCTAGAATTTGACAACTTGGCCTTGCTGTGGCTTCATTTGAGCATTATTTTTGTGGACAAAACTTTCAGGTCCTTGCTTACTAGAACTGTCTGAAGGCTATCTTTTCCTTCTCCGACAGAAAAGTTAGTGGCTGTGCAGGGGAACACAAATTGGAGGAGAAGCATTATCTGGCCTTTTGGTTCACGTTTCTTATTTGATCTTTGCCCAGATATGCCCAATGATATCAACTTTGTTTGCCTTCAGTGCTGCAACAGTGTCTGGTGTGGTGGTGGTTGGAATGGGGAGGAGAGGTCATAGTGAAGTGACTGCCAAGAACAACAATACTATCATTTGTCCACATGTTCTAATGTGCAGGATGATGTTCCAAAGAATTAAAGAGTTCCTGTCTTATGTGAAGTTGGAGACCAAGCAAGCCACAGGCCGTCCAGTCTGATGCGACCTCTGGAGAGCAACTGCCACCATACCCCTCTCCCGGCCCGTGCCAGTCTAGTGTTGCTCATGCACATGGTCCACGCCACTCAAATTACATGCGTTTCTGCCAGCCTTGCTATTTTAATATCAGCAGCTGGATTCAGATGCACAGGAGCATAAGGAGCTGCAGGAAATAGTGGGCTCTGCCTAGTCCATCACAGGCATGTCCCTCCCCACCATCGAGGTGCTGCCTCAAGAAGGCAACATTGATCATCAAAGACCCCCAGCATCCAGGCCAGGCCATCTTTTCATGGATATCGATTAGGAGGTGCAGAAGCCTGAAGTTCTATGACACCAGGTTCAAGAACAGCTGCCCCTCTTCAACCATTCTGTTCATGAACCAAACAATAAACCCTGATCAACTACAGTTTAGTAACACTATGAGAACCCTGCATGACAATGAACATTTATTTTGTTCTAATTGTGTTTTCTTGTAAAATTGTGTATAATTTACACGCATGGCCTCCTATATCTAATAAAGTGGCCACTGTATATATGTTAGTGATCTTCTGCTGCTGTAGCCCATCCACATGTTATGAATTCAGAGATGCTCTTCTGCACACCACTGTTGTAACACATGATGACTTGAGTTACTGTCACATTCCTGTCAGCTGGAACCAGTTTGGCCTTTCTCCTCAAACCTTTCTCATAAACAAAGTGTTTTTGCTCACAGACCTGCCACTCACTAGATGTTCTTTGTTTCTTGCACCATTCTCTGTAAACTATAGAGACTGTTGTGCATCAATATGCCAGGAGATCAGCAGTTTCTGAGGTACACAAACCACCCTGTCTGGCACCAGCAAATATTCTATGGTCAAAGTCAAAGGGATTACATTTCTTTCCCATACTGATATTTGGTCTGAACAACAACTGAACCTCTTTACCACGTAAGCATATTTTTAAGCATTGAGTTGCTGCTACATGATTGGCTGATTAGATATTTGTATTGATAAGCAGGTGTATGTAATAAAGTAGCCACCTAGTATATGTTTATTTTTCTTGTTTATGTTTCTTATCTAATACTACATTTCTGTAAGTTTATTGCACCTGTGGATACATGCACTTGTGCATATGACAATTAACTTGATTTTGACCTTGATATCTGAAAGTTATCCGCGAGTTTCTTCTTAGAGTTTGGAGTGTCTTTAAATTCCATGGAGTTCTGGTCAGCATCTGTATGGATCAGCTACAGCTGGCTAGAATGATCTTGAGATGAAGAAGTTGAATGTGGCAATGGCCTTGACCTTAAATGTCAGGATGAATATCAGCTTGTACTTGACATCTCAAAATGGCACAGATCTCAGTGACAATTATTTAGAGAAAGGTTGACCTCCATTACCATTGCTCAACTGAAAAATTGAGGCATGAGCATTGAACACAGTTTTCTCTACAGGGAAAAGCTCTGCCATCTTTTTATGATTCCTCCCTTGGAGTCTCTATTCATGCCCATGCTCCAGTTCCAGACCTTTGAGAAAAGCAACCAGAGCATTGCATGAACTTGAAGCAAGGATGTTTTGGTTTTTAAAATGGCAGTAGACTTCAGTGGAAATCTCAGTGGTGACTTGGATTAGGGTTTCTTCATCAGCAGACGGTGCCCACAGAATGCATAAGATGAAGCTGAAGTTTGTGACTGCCTATTTAATTTGCACAGTTGCTAGCACGCATAATTGGAGTGTAGGTGATGAATAGCATTTGTATTTGGAATAACAATTGTGAATTTCACATAGCTACACTTAAAAATGGGCTTGTATGTTGGTTGATGCCATTCAATGTATGTCCAGCAACTGAAATGTGCCCTTCCCTGCACTAACACAAGTTACTTGAAGTCACAAGACAAATTCCCAGAACGATGCAAAATGATCCATAAATCAAAGTGTCACATTTTGGTCTCCTGGGTAAAATTAATTCTCATTTACCTTATGCCAAAAGAATTATATATACAATTGAATTCTGAGGTCAGTGTTTCAAGAGGTTTAGTGTGGGGTTAAATATACAGTGGTATGCAAAAGTTTGAGCACCCCTGGTCAAAATTTCTGTTACTGTGAATAGCTAAGCAAGTAAAAGATGACCTGATTTCCAAAAGGTATAAAGTTAAAGATGACACATTTCCTTAATATTCTGAGCAAGATTACTTTTTTTATTGCCATCTTTTACAGTTTCAAAATAACAAAAAAAGAAAAGGGTCTGAAGCAAAAGTTTGGGCGTCCTGCATGGTCAGTACTTAGTAATACCCCCTTTGTCAAGTATCACAGCTTGTAAATGCTTTCTGTAGCCAGCTAAGAGTCTTTCAAGAGGTACAGTCGACGTTTCAGGCCGAGACCCTTCATCAGGACTAACTGAAGAAAGAGCTAGTAAGAAATTTAAAAGTGGGAGGGGGAGATCCAAAATGATAAGAGAAGACAGGAGGGGGAGGGATGGAGCCAAGAGCTGGACAGGTGATTGGCAAAAGGGATACGAGAGGATCATGGGACAGGAGGCCCAGGGAGAAAGACGGGGGGGGGGGAACCCAGAGGATGGGCAAGGGGTATAGTCAGACGGACAGACGGAGAAAAAGGAGAGAGAGAGAAAGAATGTGTGTATATAAATAACGGATGGGGTACGAGGGGGAGCTGGGGCATTAGCAGAAGTTAGAGAAGTCAATGTTCATGCCATCAGGTTGGAGGCTACCCAGATGGAATATGAGGTGTTGTTCCTCCAACCTGAGTGTGGCTTCACCTTTACAGTAGAGGAGGCCGTGGATAGACATGTCAGAATGGGATGTGGAATTAAAATGTGTGGCCACTGGGAGATCCTGCTTTCTCTGGTGGACAGAACGTAGGTGTTCAGCAAAATGATCTCCCAGTCTGCGTCGGGTCTCACCAATATATAGAAGGCCACATCGGGAGCACCGGACGCAGTGTATCACCCCAGCCGACTCACAGGTGAAGTGTTGCCTCACCTGGAAGGACTGTCTGGGGCCCTGAATGATGGTAAGGGAGGAAGTGTAAGGGCATGTGTAGCACTTGTTCCGCTTACAAGGATAAGTGCCAGGAGGGAGATCAGTGGGGAGGGATGGGGGGGGGGATGAATGGACAAGGGAGTCGCGTAGGGAGCAATCCCTGTGGAAAGCAGAGAGAGCGGGGGAGGGAAAGATGTGCTTAGTGGTGGGATCCCGTTGGAGGTGGCGGAAGTTATGGAGAATAATATGTTGGACCCGGAGGCTGGTGGGGTGGTAGGTGAGGACCAGGGGAACCCTATTCCTAGTGGGGTGGCGGGAGGATGAAGTGAGAGCAGATGTGCGTGAAATTGGGGAGATGCATTTGAGAGCAGAGTTGATGGTGGAGGAAGGGAAGCCCTTTTCTTTAAAAAAGGAGGACATCTTCCTTGTCCTGGAATGAAAAGCCTCATCCTGAGAGCAGATGGATGGTGGAGGAAGGGAAGCCCCTTTCCCCCTCATCCCTCCCCACTGATCTCCCTTCTGACACTTATCCTTGTAAGCAGAACAAGTGCTACACATGCCCTTACACTTCCTCCCTTACCACCATTCAGGGCCCCAGACAGTCCCTCCAGGTGAGGCGACACTTCACCTGTGAGTCGGCTGGGGTGATATACTGCGTCCAGTGCTCCCGATGTGGCCTTCTATATATTGGCGAGACCCGACGCAGACTGGGAGATCGTTTTGCTGAACACCTATGCTCTGTCTGCCAGAGAAAGCAGGATCTCCCAGTCGCCACACATTTTAATTCCACATCCCATTTCCATTCTGACATGTCTATCCACGGCCTCCTCTACTGTAAAGATGAAGCCACACTCAGGTTGGAGGAATGACACCTTATATTCCGTCTGGGTAGGCTCCAACCTGATGGCATGAACATTGACTTCTCTAACTTCCGCTAATGCCCCACCTCCCCCTTGTACCCCATCCGTTATTTATATACACACATTCTTTCTCTCTCTCTCTCCTTTTTCTCCCTCTGTCCCTCTGACTATACCCCTTGCCCATCCTCTGGGCTTTCCCCCCCCCCTCTTTTCCTTCTCCCTGGGCCTCCTGTCCCATGATCCTCTCATACCCCTTTTGCCAATCACCTGTCCAGCTCTTGGCTCCATCCCTCCCCCTCCTGTCTTCTCCTATCATTTTGGTTCTCCCCTCCCCCTCCCACTTTTAAATCTCTTACTAGCTCTTTCTTCAGTTAGTCTTGACGAAGGGTCTTGGCCTGAAACGTCGACTGTACCTCTTCCTAGAGATGCTGCCTGGCCTGCTGCGTTCACCAGCAACTTTGATGTGTGTTGCTTGAATTTCCAACATCTGCAGAATTCCTCGCGTAAGAATCTTTCATTTCTTGTTTGGGGGATTTTCGCCCAATCTTCCTTGCAAAAGGCTTCTAGTTCTGTAAGATTCTTGGGCCGTCTTGTATGCACTGCTCTTTGGAGGTCTATCCACAGATTTTCGATGATGTTTAGGTCGGGGGACTGTGAGGGCCATGGCAAAACCTTCAGCTTGCGCCTCTTGAGGTAGTCCATTGTGGATTTTGAGGTGTGTTTAGGATCATTATCCTGTTGTAGAAGCCATCCTCTTTTCATCTTCAGCTTTTTTACAGACGGTGTGATGTTTGCTTCCAGAATTTGCTGGTACTTAATTGAATTCATTCTTCCCTCTATCAGTGAAATGTTCCCTGTGCCACTGGCTGCAACACAAGCCCAAAGCATGATTGATCCACCCCCGTGCTTAACAGTTGGAGAGGGGTTCTTTTCATGAAATTCTGCACCCTTTTTTCTCCAAACATACCTTTGTTCATTGTGGCCAAAAAGTTCTATTTTAACTTCATCAGTCCACAGGACTTGTTTCCAAAATGCATCAGGCTTATTTAGATGTTCCTTTGCAAACTTCTGAAACTGAATTTTGTGGTGAGGATGCAGGAAAGGTTTTCTTCTGATGACTCTTCCATAAAGGTCATATTTGTGCAGGTGTTGCTGCACAGTAGAACAGTGCACCACCACTCCAGAGTCTGCTAAATCTTCCTGAAGGTCTTTTGCAGTCAAACGGGGGTTTTGATTTGCCTTTCTAGCAATCCTACAGGCAGTTCTCTGGGAAAGTTTTCTTGGTCTTTCAGACCTCAACTTGACTTCCACTGTTCCTGTTAACTGCCATTTCTTAATTACATTACGAACTGATGAAACGGCTACCTGAAAAAGCTTTGCTATCTTCTTATAGCCTTCTCCTGCTTTGTGGGCATCATTTATTTTAATTTTCAGAGTGCTAGGCAGCAGCTTAGAGGAGCCTATGGCTGCTGATTGTTGGGACAAGGTTTGAGGAGTCAGGGTATTTATAAAGCTTTGAAATTTGCATCACCTGGCCTTTCCAAACAATGACTGTGAACAAGCCATAGCCCTAACAAGCTAATTAAGGTCTGAGACCTTGGTAAAAGTTATCTGAGAGCTCAAATCTCTTGGGGTGCCCAAACTTTTTCATGGTGCTCCTTTCCTTTCTTTTCACTCTAAAATTGTACAAAACAAAAATAATACACTAATCTTGCTTAAAATGTTGAAAAGAACATTTCATCTTTAACTTTATGACTTTTGGAGATCAGTTCATCTTCTACTCACTCAACTATTCACAGTAACAGAAATTTTGACCGGGGTGCCCAAACTTTTGCATGCCACTGTATTTATTGAGCAAAGTTCAATTAAACGATTGAACATTTGATATCTTTATATCACATAATCTAATCATCCATTCTCCTCGGCTCGAAGGGCCGAATGGCCTACTCCTGCACCTATTTTCTATGTTTTCTATTGAAACATTCCATCATAATCACTGAATTGCAAAACCATCGACAACCTTTTATCTATGACCTCTTTGAATGTCATTACTTAGGATCTTTAAATCATAGGTACACCACAGCCTATTTAGATTTCCATTTGCATCATGTCAACAGGCATGTTTGAAAAACGGCGGCCCCTGTGCCATCTTTTTTGACTTGCTCTATGCAACAAATTCATCCTCCTATGCTGTCCCTGCAGCAGCACCAACCTTTTGCAGCTGTGTGGATCCAAACAAGATCGAGACCTTGCCTCTACAGTCGTCCACTGAAGTGGGGAAATCTCCAATGGCACCTAAGCAGCAGAACCATAGGTCTTTGTCTGCTAACAGGCTTTATAATATTTTGTGTTGTCAAAGGTATTTTCAACTGTTTTAAAATATCATTGATCAGTAGAGATATTTAAAAATGGTTGAAATTAATTTAAATAACTAAAATACACTCAGTGGCCTCATGTACATCTGCTTGTTAATGCAAATATTTAATCAGTCAATCATGCAGCAGCTCAATGCACAAAAACTTGAAGATATGATCAAGAGGTTCAAATGCTGTTCAGACTAAACATCAGAATGGGGAAGAAATATGACTCTGTTTGGCACCAACAATCATTCCATGGTCAGAGATACTGCCTGGGATTTTTATGCACAACAATCTCTAGAGTTTACAGAGAAATGTACAAAAAACAAAAACATCCTGTCAGCACCTTTAATGAGAGAGGTCAGAGGAGAATGGCCAGATTGCATCAAGCTGACAGGAAGGCAACAGCAACTCAAATAACCATGCGCTACCACAGTGGTGTGCGGGAGAGCATCTCCGAATGCACAACATGTCAAACCTACAGCAGCAAAAGACCTCAAACGGACACCCAGTGGTCACTTATCAGGTGTAGGAGATACCTAATAAAGTAGCAACTGAGTGTATGTAAAAGCACGTTAAAATACTAATTTGCTTTTAAATCAGATACCTTTCCTTCACATATTCAATATAAAATTCAGGGACCATTTACAAAGCTTATCCAGTGCCTTAGCTCAGGACAATAGGAACTACTCTGGAAGGCAATGATGAGTTCAGAGGCAGAAGAAGGGGTCCAAAGTGCTGGCATCTGAACTCCAGGGAATCCTTGACCACCCTGATTCTCTACAGAACCGCCTATTAGATACCTGCATGATCTGGCTCCCTATGTATCAAAGACTGTAACTCAATCTGTTCAATGTCTGGTGTGAACTGTAAAAACAATAAAAACAATCCTTGGCCTTACTAAGCAAAGAACCACAAGCAGACTAGGCGGTCTAAATTTATCTGCAGTGTAAGGTGAAACAAAGGACATAACGTCCGCTAAACTTAAATTAGCACAGCTGAAAGACAGACTGTCATATTACAGTTTATTCAGTCATAATTTATCCAGAACCATATTAGCTACTAGGCAGCAATTTATTAAGCTTAATAGCATCTAACTAACACATTAAGAAGCACACAAAACTGATAAATTATTGTTCATAACATGTTAAAATAATAACAAACTATAAACGTGAATCAAATGGATTTTCAGTTCAAAATGGAAAATAGGTTTCAGCAAAGGTTTAGCATGATGCATGCTGTGTTAAGTGAAAAATTTTATTTTCATTCTAATGCCAAGGTCCCCAGATTATGTATAAGAAACCTGAGAAGATGATAAGGATTGTCTAACAATTAAAGCACACAAGGCAGTTTATAAGTTACCATGCTGAATCTCAGACCTCAGGCAGGGCTATACGATAGATGATGTGGGGACTGATCTATGAGGATCTAGTCGATTACGTGGGGACTGATCCATGAGGATCTAGTAGATGACGTGGGGACTGATCTATGAGGATCTGTGGTGGTGTACATTACACTTCAGCATATTCCTTTTTTTACATAAATTCTACTTTCATTAAAATGTTTGCTTCAAAGCCTTTCCTAATTTAAGTCAGATTTTAAACTCTCTGTTTGAATGCTTTATAGAATTGCCTTTTACCATTATGAAATGAATTTTCCTACTTAAACAAGTCTATTTTCAAAAAGGGGACACACAGCTTGTACCTTGAGCTCCTAATTTTTTGATCTCAGAATGATTTCCCCTTTCAGATTTTTCTGTCCTTGACTGTGTTCTTTGAGACATTGACTTCTTTCAAAGGCACTCCTTTCTTTCTGGCAATTGGCCCAAGAAATCACAATATAGATGTGACTCTTGATTGATTTGGGCATTATCTTCATCAATTCTTTAAGTGTATTTTACATATTGTAATCAATATTGCTGAGGCTCAAAAAAATTTCAAAGAAACTAACAGCAGGTGGGCAATCATTAATCACAGCTTGGAGAGAAAGCTTTGGGCATCATCCAATGTTAATGAGAGAGTTCTCCTGTCCTATGTCACTTCTATCCAATCTACTTCACACAGTTTGTCTAAAAAGCATATCTCAATCTTAATATGCTTCAAAAGTTTCTTTTTAAGAGGTACCTTTGTAAAAGATGGCAAACTGTATAAATACATATTTTCTAAATTTCCTCAATTATTTTACTCACGACCCAGTCAGCTGTTCGGAAGTCAGAGCAGTGAAATGTTTGTACTGTTAATAAAGTGCCCTACTTATTGACCACACAGAATAGAAAATTGTGGAAGACTATTTTGTGCCCATAATTTTATGCCATATGCAGCTATTAAGTGAGGCTCCCAGTGGTAGCAACAATTTGGTAAACAATCTCCACAGGTAAAGAAACACCATCATTAATTTGTTCCATTAGGATATAAAGTCTTGATATCTGTTACTGTTTAGTTTAGTACATAACTTTGGAAAGACTCAGATATAATTGTTTAACAATTTTAATCAGTTCACCAAAATGTGGTCTTGTTGATATATGGTAATTTTAGATAATGAAGACTGACTACTTTTATTCCGTTGCTTTGTGCAGTACTGTATATCGCTCCAATGCAGATTTTCTGTCATTTCAGATACCATCAGTTGCATAGGTGCTCTTGTCCATTGTTACCTCAGCTATTTCTCAATTCCAAGCCTTGAGAAAGAAATGCTAACAGCCTTCTGCCAAAAGGGACATCACAGCTGAGCCTGAAACCTAACCATTCAGTCACACTCCGAGGAATTAGTGCCATCAGTTCAAAATGTTCTCCTGTAAGTAGGAGACTTAGCACAACACTTACACTTAATCAGCCATTTGTGCCATCTATCCCAGATGACCCAACTATGATGCCTTTCCAAATATTAATCCATTGTAGAACCCATATCAACGAGCAGCAAGCAGAAAGGGCCAAGGCTCGGCAAACTGTTGTTCCTATTGAACTGGACAGGTGAAGACAAAACATTGTTTGTGTCATCATTCTGATGTCACTTGGCTCAGTAGACATCTTGGTCGAACTAATTACAACACATCTGGATAGTAGTAACAGGATTGGTCCGAGTCAGCATGGATTTACGAAGGGGAAATCGTGCTTGACTAATCTTCTGGAATTTTTTGAGGATGTAACTATGAAAATGGACAAGGGAGAGCCAGTGGATGTGGTGTACCTGGACTTTCAGAAAGCCTTTGATAAAGTCCCACATAGGAGATTAGTGGGCAAAATTAGGGCACATGGTATTGGGGGCAGAGTACTGACATGGATTGAAAATTGGCTGGCTGACAGAAAACGAAGAGTAGCGATTAACGGGTCCCTTTCGGCAAGGCAGGTGGTGACCAGTGGGGTACCGCAGGGTTCAGTGCTGGGACTGCAGCTGTCTACAATATATATTAATGATTTAGATGAGGGAATTAAAAGTAACATTAGCAAATTTGCCGATGACACAAAGCTGGGTGGCAGTGTGAAATGTGAGGAGGATGTTATGAGAATGCATGGTGACTTGGACAGGCTGTGTGATTGGGCAGATGCATGGCAGATGCAGTTTAATGTGGATAAATGTGAGGTTATCCACTTTGGTGGTAAGAACAGGAAGGCAGATAATTATCTAAATGGAGTCAAGTTAGGAAAAGGGGAAGCACAACGAGATCTAGGTGTTCTTGTACATCAGTCACTGAAAACAAGCATGCAAGTACAGCAGGCAGTGAAGAAAGCTAATGGCATGCTGGCCTTCATAACAAGGGGAATTGAGTATAAGAGCAAAGAGGTCCTTCTGCAGCTGTACAGGGCCCTGGTGAGACCACACCTGGAGTACTGTGTGCAGTTTTGGTCTCCAAATTTGAGGAAGGACATTCTTGCTATTGAGGGAGTGCAGCGTGGGTTCACAAGGTTAATTCCCGGGATGGCGGGACTGTCATATGTCGAAAGATTGGAGCAACTGGGCTTGTATACTCTGGAATTTAGAAGGCTGAAAGGGGATCTTATTGAAACATATAAGATTATTAAGGGATTGGACACGCTGCAGGCAGGAAGCATGTTCCCGCTGATGGGTGAGTCCAGAGCCAGAGGCCACGGTTTAAGAATTAGGGGTAGGCCATTTAGAACGGAGTTGAGGAAAAACTTTTTTCACCCAGAGAGTGGTGGATATATGGAATGCTCTGCCCCAGAAGGCTGTGGAGCCAAGTCTCTGGATGCTTTCAAAAAAGAGATGGATAGAGCTCTTAAAGATAGCGGAATCAAAGGTTATGGGGATAGGGCAGGAACTGGATACTGATAGTGGATGATCAGCCATGATCACAGTGAATGGCTGCCTCGAAGGGCTGAATGGCCTACACCTGCACCTATTGTCTATCGTCTATAATGTTTTTCCTTTCTATGTCAGCTTTATTTGGGAAGGTCAACTTGGTTTCTATGTTGATAAAGAGGAATATTGTGGACCTCAGGTAGATACTGTGAATTGTGTATTCATTGTATACGTAACACTTCTGTCATTGTTCTGTTTCTGATAATGCAGCAATGAAGCAATTAATCACATAGAGAAATCCCCAATGTAGTAAGACATCTGAGTCTCTCCCCAAAACTGCCAACAATAAATTAGTTTTGTTGCCATGTTTGTCTTTCGAGACTGGACCATCTTGTTATCAAACAGTTCTTGACCTTAGAATCTGATTAGAATGCACAACCATAATATGTAATGTAAAAGCAGCTTACACTGGGAAGTTTTCAAATGGAGCATTTGGTCAATAGCATTTGATCAATTGAATGTAAGGGTATTTGAAGATCAAGACCTCAGACATGGCACAAATTCACATTCTCCTGTACAACAATGATCTTTGACCTCTTACATTCTTCTGCAACCTGGATTATCCAGAGGAGGCACTCAAGGCTTTGGAAAATTTTTATCAACACTGTGTCTGCAAAATCCTAAAATTTTACTGAAAGAACAGGCAAACCAATTTCAGCATCCCACTCCCGTATCAATATCTCCAGCACTGAGATCCTAGTTACCTTTACTCAGCCCTGTTGGATAATTTGTGATCTTCAGATGCCAGACATCAGACTCTTAGATTGCACTTAAAACATCCTTTAAGAAGTGTAGGATTTCTACTGACTTTGGTAACTTCTGGCACATGACTACTCAAAATGGAGAAGGAGCATTCAGGATGGTATGTAGCAGCAACAGAAGCCCTATCTAAGTGGCAGAAGAAGTGTGCCACCTCCTAAACCACCCACCCATTTGTCCTATCAGGTACTTCTTGTCCTACCTCTGATTTTTCCTGAGATATCAAGCCCCCAATGCCAGCTGTCAGAAGATATCGGGACTCAGTTTTCCTTCACTGAAAAGGATCGCAAATTGGAAGGAACTTCTTGTAAATGTTCAGCCCCTAGTTCATAAGTAATACAAGCACAGGTCTGGTGAATGACTAACTGCTCGGCTGCCATCTTGAAAGGGAGGTTTAGTGAGAACACTAAATTGAATCCTGGAAGAGCGCTAAAACGAATAAATGAATACTGAGAACATCTTGTTTTACAGGTAGGATGGAGGTCATTGTTGGTAGAAACATACTTTACCAGTCTTTATGTAAGTGTCATCAACAACAGTTTTCATTTATGTAGTGACTTCAACTCTACTAGAAACATCCCGAAATGCTTCAAGAAATATTTATCAAGGGAATTAAATTGATGTTAGACCTCATTAGGAGACATTAGGTCAGATGACTAAAATTTGTTTATTGAGGTTCCTTAAAGTTGTTATAGCTGGGGGTGGTGGTAATGGGGACAAGCTCCCATTACCTATTAAATGCTCTCAAATAGCCTCTGACAAACAAGTCCAGCTTCTGGCCTTCACATGTGGCTTAGCTATAAAGGCTGATTTATACTTGTGCGTCAAGCTTGGGCTGTAGCCTACGCAAGTGGGCAACGCCGTTGTGAGCATTTATACTTGTGCATTGGTGTGTCTGCGTCGCTCTGCAATTCACGCACATCACACATGCACACATACCTGCCCATGCAAGGCTTCATGGTCATGGTAGTCTTTCTCAGGGTAAACAAGTTTGAAGCGAGCGTCTTTTTTCGTAAAAGCGAAATGTGTCCTCCATAATTTTGGAGGTCTGTAAATCTTTATGGAAAGCATTGCAGCCAGAGTTCCTTCCCTGCCCTTCAGTCACCCAATGGGAAGCTATTGCAGCGTAGGAGGAAATGCAATGCTACCAAGCGGACCAATCACAGCTGTTGCAGTCTGTGTTGCTGTGACGCGTAGTTACATTTTGGGAGAGGTGCGCGTCAGGCTATGGCGTAGGGATTCACGTAGGCACTGCGCAGGGTTCGCGGCTACGCCGTACCTACGGCATCGATTTGACGCAGAAGTATAAATCAGCCTTAAGCCTGACGGAACCGTTTCTACTGACAGGAGAAGGTTCAAAGGTGGTTACTGGTGACTTAAAACCAGTCCCTTCAGGCAGATGGGGCTGTGCCAGCCATGGTTGGCAGTTCATCTAGGAGAAGGCAAACTCTGATCTCAAACCTCCGCTGCCTTGTGGCTAAACCCACTCATGGGGAGGTCTTCAAAAGTAAATCGCCAAGGGAAAATTCTGGAGCTGAAGTCCCAAAGGCAGTCCTACGCTGAGTTAAATGCTGACTGGCAACTCCTGCAATGCTACTGGTACCAAACGGTATTGGTCTCTGCAGTTCCTTTGGGTTCATCAGATGTGTAGAGAGGGGGAGCTTGCTACAGTACATGGGCAAAAGCTTGCTCTCCATATCGTACTGCCCAGGCTTACATATCTAGGATTCTGACTGATGGAGGCCTCACTCATTTATTGAGATACAATGTGGAATAGGCCCCTCCAGGTCTTCGAGTCGAGAGTTACGGGATCTGTGGGAGGGAAGTTTTAGGCTGATCATGGTGTAGGTTTGGTTTATATAGGTTAGCGCAACATTGTGGGCCAAAGGGTACATATTGTGCTGTACTGTTCTTTCTTTATACAGACTTTCTGAGTATCATTTTCCTTGAACTGTACCCTCAAAGTGACCACATGGATAATAATTCACCTTGATGTTGTGACTGATCAAATTTTACTTCAGTATATTCCAAAGAGGTCAGGTGCAATTGTTCACCTTCTTTTCAAATATTTTTATTATTATTATCCAAAATTAACAAGAGTGCATCGAAGTAGGCAGCACTTACAATGTCTCAAGAAAAAAAGCATTGTTTTAAAGATTGAAAATTTTTTTCTCACTTTGCTTTAGTAGGTTTTTTTTCTCTTTTTTTGTTAATTGTTCACCTTCTATCTGATATCAACCCTGCAAAAATTCTCAGCAATCATATTTCCCACATTTGTCTTTACTTTTGCCATAAATTTTCTTCAAGATTTATTTTACTTATCAGCATAAACTGAATTGGTAAATTGTATTTTAATTCACATTGGATCACTGTATAACATTACCAAGAATCTGCTGTGAAAAATTGAAATTAATTGGTGAAAAATTAGTATTTGTTCACTTAGTTATGTAAAAGAGTGATATCCTGCAGAGTAACAAAGGCAGTTCAACCGAATAAAGGTCAAGTCAAGACAAATTTGAGGTAATACACTTTGAGACATTGGATATGAGCAGGACATATGCTGTAAATGACAGGGACCATTGATGTACAGTGGGACAAGTTCATAGCTCCCTGAAAAATGTAACACAAGTAGGTAGGACAGTTAAAATGGCATTTGGCTTCATTGGCTGAGACACCGAGTATGACCTGGGATGTTATGATGCAGCAACTATTAGCCAGGCTGCACTCGGAGTATCATGTACAGTTCTAGTTGCCATACTACAGGAGGGATGTGCCAATAGTACAAAGAGCACAGAAGTGATTCAATAAGATGTTAACTGGAGTGGACGGCTTTACTTTCAAGGAGAGACTGAAATGACTGTGTGTAATCTCACTGGAACATAGGAGGCTAAGGGATGACCATATTGAAGTTGGTAAAATGATGAGAAGCAAAGATAAGGTAGATGCTAAGAGTTTTTTATTCTTGGTTGGGGGGAGTCTAAAAGAAGAGGATATGGATTTAAGAAGAGAGGGGAGAAATTTAAAGACGATTTAATAGGCAGGTTTTACACCCAGATGGTGTGCTTATATGGAATGAACTGCAGAGGAAGTAATAGAGTTGTGACCAGAGGATTTGGACAGGTGCTTGGATAGGAAATGAGCAGAAGGATACGGGACTACTGTGGGAAAATGGATTAAATGTCAATAGGCATCAGGTCGCCATGGAAGAGTTGGGTTAAACGGACTATTTCTGCGCCTCTAATAATAAAAACCACAATATTACATATTAGTTTTGGATGCATATTCTTCATATAATGTTGCAGATGTTTTCCCTCAGCTTCCTTTCCAGTTGTAGCAATAAAGTGGTAGCACCACTTTATACACTGCGCTTGGAATCTGGTTCTGTTGAAGTGAACTTGCTGGATTGTTCTAGAGTTTATTTATGGAGGGTACAGCAGATGCAGACAGAATGCAAACACCATCATGGTTTCCTGGATATTAGAGAATAACTGTTATGATGCCCTGAATGTATCTTGACCTGGTTTTGCATTTATAGAGCAGAAAACTGCTGTCACAATACATCGTGGAATTTACATGTTGTTTCTCAGAATGAACGCCAGTGACTAGTGGTGTGCTACAGGGACTGGTTTTGGGACTCTTAATTTATTATGTATATAGATGATTTTGAACACGAATGCAAAAGGTTTCATCAGTAAGTTTACAGATGATACAAAATTGAAAGGTGTTGTTGATAGTGTAGATTACAGGGGGACCGTGATCAGTTTGGGAAGTGGGCCAAGGTACAGCAATGGATTTCAATACACATAAGTGTGAGGTGATAGACCTTGGGAAGTCAAATCAGCGTAGGACTTGTGCCATTAATTGTCGGACACTAGGGAGTGTGTGGATCAGAGGGGCCCAGGACTACAGGTGCATAGTTAATTGAAAACAGGTACAGGTCGACCTTCACTAATCCGGCACCACTGGGACCTGAGGAGTGCCGGATTAGTGAAAATGCCGAATTACAGAAGGATCACATTAAGCATAATCAGTGCCGGATTATCGAAGGAACCGGATTACAGGTAGTCAGATGAGTGAAGGTCGACCTCTAGTGACAGGTAGGCAGAGCGGTGAAAAAGGCACTTAGCACACCGGCCTTTATTGGTCAGGAGTTGAGTGTATGATTTGGAAGATTATATTACAGTTGCATAAGTCCTTGGTTAAGCTGCTCTTGCGGTGGATAACAAATTTAAGTTAACAAATTTCACAGCATGCGCTGGTTTCAGATTCTGATTCCGATTCCGATTCTGAGCACTGTGTTCAGTTTAAGTCACCCTGTAACAGGAAAGATGTGGTTGAACTTGGAAGAGTATAGAAAAGATTTTTGAGCATGTTTGTAGTCCTGAGTTACAGGGCAAGGTTGGTCAGGATGGGTCTTTATTCCTTGAAACATACAATCTTAAAGAAAAGTTTAAAATTAGGTAAGGTGGATGGTAACAGTCTTTCCCCAGGGTAGTGGAATCTAGAACTCGGGGGCATAAATTTAGGCTGAGAGGGGAAAGATCTAAAAGGAAGATGAGGGCAAATTTTTCACACAGTGGATGGTAAGTATACACAACAAGTGGTTGGGACAGCTACAAAAGTATCATTTAAGAAGCACTTGAATAGGTTATTGAGGGGTGTGGCTTAGATGTATATGAGGGCCAATTGCAGGAGATTGGGACTAACTGGGTGGGTAGCACAGACTCATTAGGCTGAAGGGCCTGTACCTAAGCTGTATTGCTTTATGATTTCATGGTGTCCTTACACTGATGTGAGTACAATAAATAGCACTCTGTACCATCAGAGTGCATGCAACACTGTTTGATCTGCATGCTTGCACTTACTGCTGTTCTCTGCCAAGGGACGGATAAGATGAACTCTAGTCTCCTCAAGTACAAGCACTTGTCACATCCTTAACATAAGAGTGCACACAAACTGCAAAATGTTGATTCTGCTCGACATGAGCCAATAATATAAAAAGTAATGATCATTGTGATCTTAGTAGCCCAGTGGGCCTAGGTGTGCTCTACTCCTAATGTTGTTGCTAATAGCACCTGATATATTTCAGCTAGGACCTAACTACTGAACTGGAGTCTCTTGTGCCTTATCGTTCACTGAAATGCATACTGTAGGAATGTTCCTTGAAGAACCCTTAGTGTACATTGCCTCTTTCAGGAGATCTTCCCCTCTACCTCCTCCAGCAAGTTATCTTGCTCTGCATGCTCTCTTCATCCTCAAAGTCAAAGTCAAGGTCAAGCTTATCATCATTCTTCCTGTCATCCTGCATTCCATAATAAGCAGGATATGCATGTCAGCTGGGTTATTCTTAAACCTTGTGAAGACACACAGTCTTTTGGTGCTGCCTTTGTTATTCTATAGGCCTCAAATTCATAGAGTTACTGAGCAATACAGCACAGAAACGGACCATTCAGCGCATCTAGGCCATGGTAAACTGTTACTCTGCCTAGTCCCATTGACCTGCACCTGGACATACCCTTCATACTCCTTCTATCTATGTATTTATCCGAAGTCTAGAAATATCAAAAAAAAGTTATCCTAATCCAACTATTATCTTGTCAATCAACAGCAATCAAATGAAAGAAATTAATCTGATATAAATCGCATTTTGGGGTAGTTTTCATTTGCTAAGTATTGAATAGAGCATGCCAATTGGTTAAATGGAATTAGCTGCATTATTAAGAGAGGGCAATGTGGCATTGATGGCATTAAGGCAGCATTCCATTTTGATTGGCATCAGAAGCTGCCTTCATTATGTCTTCGTCTGCATCTTCATGTCATGCTAATTCCCTTCTCAGTATGATTCATAGGATGCCATACTAGAAGTAAACTGCATGCTTGGCAATCAACTGATGGTCTTTCTGCACCCAAATTCTACTGCCTGTACTTCCAGCAAAGTAACACTTCTGCAGCACTACACTGAAATGTTTGCATAAATGATGTTATTATGTCCTTGGAGTGGAACTTGAACCCATCTCCTTTTGACTTGAAGGTGTTAATTCTGAAAATTAATTGATTATATCCATAAATTCAATACAATTAATTGGACACCTGTATTCTACATTTAATATAACTATGTCAAATTTCAGTGGTCAAAATCCTTAACCCTATTACACTAGGAATTGATATTGTGGTCTACCTCCTCCACTAGACAAATGTTTATTTGCAATGCCAGCCATTTTGTATTTATTTGCATCAAAGCAAGATTCTGTAAAGCTGGATATCTGAAATAAATACGGAACATATTGCAAATATTCAGCTGCTCAAGCAGCATCTGAAGGAAGAGAAAATGCTGTGGGACACAGATGGGAGAAATATTAATCAGTATTCCTGCAGAAGATTATATGCACGTACACTTATAAACAAAAGGCCAAAGGTGAACAGAATCAGCCTTAGCTGTAACTTTCCACATTTGTGTAGTTAATGGATGAAAGCAAGCCTTCTGGCTGAGATAGCCAAAGACAGTTAGGAAGCATAGGCATTCCAACAAAGGACTAAATTTAGGGGATGGAAGGTTATGGAAGATTAAAAGCCTCTTACCTGGCCAAAGTCATCCTGTTGCCTGGGATTAAAGCCAGAACATATCAGTAGGCGAGTTAACTCACAGTGTCCTGAAGTATGTGGGGGAGAAAGATACAAAAGATTGGTTCAAGTTATTTGCTATTTGCATGTAGTCACTGATACTTTTTTTACACCAGATTCCATGCAATAAGTCTAATTGGGTGTTAATTATAACTGGAAACATATCAACTTTTGAAGGTCACAGCATTGTGCTCTGAAGCATTAGGGTGGTAAAGTAACATTTTTACATTAGTAGTCATCATAATGCCGAGTGTGGACTCAAATCCCAACAAATTATTTTATACAAAACAATGGAGTAGGCTTGCATGTCAGTCAGTCTTTGTTCAGATCCACTAAAACACTGGCTTTAGAAGTTTGGAGAGATTAAACATAGGATAGAAAGGGTCAGTAGGCAGGACACAGATTTAGTATAATCAACATAACATCCAGTTGGTAACTGAGCTGTGGAATGCCTCAGGGCACACACAGATACACTATAAAATGAAAGTTGCTTTTGAAGTGCATAAAGAAGTGATGACCAAAAGCATTGTCATAGAATGGACTTTAAGGAGCAGCATAAAGGAGGAAAGGGGAGAAAGATAAAAGCAGGGTGTGTTTCAGAGATTTAAGTTTTTTCAGATGAAGGCATTAACAACAAAGACCAAGCAGTTAAATTTGAGAAGATTAGTACACCAGATTTGGAGGAATACAGATGTCCCATGGAAATGTGATGCTGGAGCATTTTAGATAAACAGGACACCGATTACAGAAGGATTTGAAAACACAAAAATTTTAAAATTGAGATGTTCATTAAATGGGAATTAATGTGTTCTAGGAGTCAAACACAGGTGTAAATGGATCGAGTAGAAGCTAGGCAAGAGAGTTTTGAATAACTTAATTACTAAATAAATTAGGGAATTTGGCCAGGAAAGCATCGGAATAGTTAAGGCCAGATGTAATAAATGCAAGGATGAACAGAGGTAGTGGCAAACTTGTGTGATACTGGTTATGGTGTAGACATGTGGTCAGCTGCACATCCTGGGGTCAAATATGATATTATGTTCTGATTCAGTTTAATTCAATTTTCTTGAAAAGGGATGGAACCAATGCCTAGGAACAGGAACTAAGAACTGAATATTGAATGGAACAAGAGTTAATGGTATGAGAGGGGAAGCCATTTCAAATAACTGGATAGAATATAGTCAACAAGTGCAGGACAACAATGGAGAAAAATGCATTGCCAACTGTCAATCTGTACAGGAAAGCAGACAGGATAAGGAAAGTGATATATTTGTCACAATCACTACGGTAATCTTCAGTTGATATTGTGGTTCAGAACATTTGGAACTGAGGTTCACTTTTTTTTCCCTGCACGTTGGGTGTTTGACAATCTTCTTTTCTTAATGGGTTCTATTGGGTTTATTTGTTTTGTTGTTGTCTGTAAGAAGACAAATCTCAAGGCTGGAGATCATATACATACTTTGATAATAAATGTACTTTGAACGTTGAACTTTGAATTTTCACGAGAAAACATGCATAGTACTGGTGCTGTGTGGCAGGCCTACATCAGTGAGTCAGGGCGCTGTTGGAGAGGGATTCACATCACCACCATGCAGTAAAAGACCACGCACAATACTGGAACGGTTCTGCTGTGTTTCCATGGTTGTTCATATTAACTGTGCGGAATTTTGAAAGACGCATGCATGTGCCCTTCGGAATGAAACCTGGCTATGTGTTGAAATAGTGGGTCCATTTAAAGAGGTGGCCCTTAACTGCAACAGCTACTGAATTTTGCTGTATGGCTTGAGGTGAACGAACTGCTTGAAAGTGTGCTGGAACAGACACGGGAGAAGGCGTAGAGGTGGTCAGCTTGAGGTGAATGAACTGCTTGAAAGTGTGCTGGAACGGACACGGGAGAAGACGTAGAGGTGGACAGCTTGATAGTAGTGGAAGGCAGCAGTTACCAAGCTCTTGCTGCACTGAGACTGACTGATCCGGATTTTGCCAAATATCATTGACGATTCCATATATATCATGCACAATATAAAATTGTCTTTGTATCTGCTGATTGATTTTACATCCAAAACATCCTATTAATTTTAACATTCAAGGACCCATCCAGCAAGTTGGCTGCACGTTAGGAAAGTGCTTATCAAGGCTGCTCTGCTAACACTTGCCTCTTGGAGCAATTGAAAAGATTAATCAGAGTATCTTTGTTCTTACATAGCAGGTGTACTCCTATGGTCCAACATAGTCTTCATGTAGAGTATGAAGCTTCTGTTGCACCAAATTCGGGATATCCCGTATAATAACTCCATCAGTGAAACAACTGTTTCACACAGTGGTTAGTTTTCTGTAAGCAGTGTGGACATGTAGAGACAGAATCAATGGGTTAGCATTCCTTTAAGCCAAGGCTTGTACGGTCAAGGTGCCCTTGAATGGTACCTATTATATTTAAATTATTTAGCGTGGAGAAGCAAAGATTCCGAGTGTTACCATCTTACACTGTGCTGCACAAATAAAAACCCAAAACTAAACATAAAGAACACTCACAAAATTGAAGCAAAGTACCATAATTGCTGGAAAACTGAAACAAAAAAATTATACATATGCAGATCAACCAGCACCTGAACAGAGTGAAAAATATTTAACATTTTAAGTCAGTCATTTTTCATCAGAACTGTAAATTGAAATTAAGGGTTTATAAAGCAATGGCTGAATCAGGGAGAAGTTGGCATAGGTGGCTGAAGGAATGGGGGGGAAGGGGGTGGGAGAAGGGTGGTGTTTAGTTGTTGGGGCATAAAGGGTAGGGTGAATTTCAGTGAGCGAGCTGAAGGCTCTACTGATTAATAGACAAATAGGACCACAATGCAAGACCAAATGGGGTGCTTATGAGGGAGATAAAGAAATAAAGGAAGGGTGCAGAAAAGTGTAAATAATAAACAGAACATTGAGGGAGAGTGTCATAGAGAACACGGTACAGAATTGAAAAAGCTTATGGTTTTAGAAACATAGAAGCATAGAAAATAGGTGCAGGAGTAGGCCATTCAGCCCTTCGAGCCTGCACCGCCATTTATTATGATCATGGCTGATCCTCCAACTCAGAACCCCGCCCCAGCCTTCCCTCCATACACTCTGATCCCTTTAGCCACAAGGGCCATATCTAACTCCCTCTTAAATATAGCCAATGAACTGGCCTCAACTGTTTCCTGTGGCAGAGAATTCCACAGATTCACCACTCTCTGTGTGAAGAAGTTTTTCCTAATCTCAGTCCTAAAAGGCTTCCCCTTTATCCTCAAACTGTGACCCCTTGTTCTGGACTTCCCCAACATCGGGAACAATCTTCCTGCATCTAGCCTGTCCAATCCCTTTAGGATCTCATACGTTTCAATCAGATCCCCCCTCAATCTTCTAAATTCCAACGAGTACAAGCCCAGTTCATCCAGTCTTTCTTCATATGAAAGTCCTGCCATCCCAGGAATCAATCTGGTGAACCTTCTTTGTACTCCCTCTATGGCAAGGATGTCTTTCCTCAGATTAGGGGACCAAAACTGCACACAATACTCCAGGTGTGGTCTCACCAAGGCCTTGTACAATTGCAGTAGTACCTTCCTGCTCCTGTACTCGAATCCTCTCGCTATAAATGCCAGCATACCGTTCGCCGTTTTCACCGCCTGCTGTACCTGCATGCCCACTTTCAATGACTGGTGTATAATGATACCCAGGTCTCGTTGCACCTCCCCTTTTCCTAATCGGCCACCATTCAGATAATAATCTGTTTTCCTATTTTTGCCACCAAAGTGGATAACTTCACATTTATCCACATTAAATTGCATCAGCCATGAATTTGCCCACTCACCCAACCTATCCAAGTCACCCTGCATCCTCTTAGCATCCTCCTCACAGCTAACACTGCCACCCAGCTTCGTGTCATCCGCAAACTAGGAGATGCTGCATTTAATTCCCTCATCCAAGTCATTAATATATATTGTAAACAACTGGGGTCCCAGCACTGAGCCTTGCGGTACCCCACTAGTCACCGCCTGCCATTCTGAAAAGGTCCCGTTTATTCCCACTCTTTGCTTCCTGTCTGCTAACCAATTCTCCACCCACACCAATACCTTACCCCCAATACCGTGTGCTTTAAGTTTGCACACTAATCTCCTGTGTGGGACCTTGTCAAAAGCCTTTTGAAAATCCAAATATACCACATCCACTGGTTCTCCCCTATCCACTCTACTAGTTACATCCTCAAAAAATTCTATGAGATTCGTCAGACATGATTTTCCTTTCACAAATCCATGCTGACTTTGTCCGATCATTTCACCGCTTTCCAAATGTGCTGTTATCACATCCTTGATAACTGACTCCAGCAGTTTCCCCACCACCGACGTTAGGCTAACCAGTCTATAATTCCCCGGTTTCTCTCTCCCTCCCTTTTTAAAAAGTGGAGTTACATTAGCCACCCTCCAACCCTCAGGACCTAGTCCAGAATCTAACGAGTTTTGAAAAATTATTACTAATGCATCCACTATTTCTTGGGCTACTTCCTTAAGCACTCTAGGATGCAGACCATCTGGCCCTGGGGATTTATCTGCCTTCAATCCCTTCAATTTACCTAACACCACTTCCCTACTAACATGTATTTCGCTCAGTTCCTCCATCCCACTGGACCCTCTGTCCCCTACTATTTCTGGAAGATTATTTATGTCCTCCTTAGTGAAGACAGAACCAAAGTAATTATTCAATTGGTCTGCCATGTCCTTGCTCCCCATAATCAATTCACCTGTTTCTGTCTGCAGGGGACCTACATTTGTCTTTACCAGTCTTTTCCTTTTTACATATCTATAAAAGCTTTTACAGTCTGTTTTTATGTTCCCTGCCAGTTTTCTCTCATAATCTTTTTTCCCCTTCCTAATTAAGCCCTTTGTCCTCCTCTGCTGAACTCTGAATTTCTCCCAGTCCTCAGGTGAGCCACTTTCTCGGGCTAATTTGTATGCTTCTTCTTTGGTTTGATTGTGGTAAGATTCTTTGTTGTGGATAATCTCAACTGTACACCTCCTCTGCTCCAAACTCCATTGCCAGCACCTAGCATCTGAGGATTCAGATTCAACAATTACTGTACAAGGCGAGTAAAAGGAAATAGGTGTCTTATACATCAAATTATTTAAAAAATGAAAAATCCATATCTTGAATTATAGAACATTGAATAGTATGGCACAGTACAGGTCCTTCGGCCCACAATGTTGTGCCGACCCTTAAACCCTGCCTCCCATATAAACCCCCCCACCTTAAATTCCTGCATATACCTGTCTCGTAGTCTCTTAAAACACAGACTAAATAGTTGTCATTCCATACCATATGATGCAATGTTCAATTCATAAAAACAGATGTAAAATTAAGTCATCACAACAAACCTCACTCTTATCTGGCAGATCCTACCATTTGTTATTGTCCACAGTAAGAAATGACACTAGTAAAACACTTAAAACATTTCTAACTTATCAGATTCCTTTTTCTTCAGCTCTTTTCCTTTCCCACCCACTTAGCTTCACCTATCATCCTCGAGCTATCCTCTTTCCCCTCCCCCCCACCTTTTCATTCTGGGATCTTCCCCCTTCCTTTCCAGTCCTGAAGAAGGGTCTCGACCCAGAACGCCGACAGCTTATTCATTTCCATAGATGCTGCCTGACCTGATGAGCTCTGGCATTTTGAGAGCATTACTTTGGATTTCCAGCATCTACAGTCTTACTCATGTTAAAAAATTCTTCTTTATTATTTTGTTCTTATTTTAGATCCTAACATGGGCTCAGTAGGATCACTTGGTCTATCAAGTCATTCCTTGTTTAAGTATGAGCCTTCGATACACTTTCAGATGATAATGCAAACTTTAGGGAGTGGTTGGAAGCGTCTGATTGTAGAAAATTATATGGAATATATGGACAAATCATTGCACTACCTTCACGAGTGAAAATACCTATAACTAATTCAAAGTTCAAAAGATAAAGGTTCGCAGATTTGAATTAATTACCATCAGCATAAATAGAAGCCCCAGGAGGAACAAATTTTACCTTTTATTTTGCAGGTGAATATTTTCCACCAAAATCATTAAAAATATTAAAGCACGAAGTGAAGAATTGCACTAATTCAGTAATAATTAAATAACAATTATTTAGCAAAACCAAGAATAGAAAAAAACGTGAATAGGCTATTGCTCGAGAGGATACAGTGAGAATGATGTTCTCTCCAACAGAATTAAACAGAGATTTATGCAATAGCTTTATTCCTCACTAAAGAAGATGCTGAGTCCTTCTGCAAATTTGTTGAAATGTTTGAAACATTATGAGTTCCTTCTTTTAAAATCAATCTCTCGACTGGGTACTTTAAGACTGCCTCATTTTTTTCTGTGCCAATTTGATCAATAATTACTAAGTTTCTGAAAGCAAATTGCCAATGTATGTAAAGTCTTAGCGAAAATTTACGGGCTGTTCCACTCAAAACATTCTCCTAGTCCCATATCATTCCTTCAAAGGTATCAAAGAACTTCATACTCATCATCTCATTCTGTAACTCCTTCTATTAAAGTATTTCCTAATAAGACTGATCAAGCTTCCTTATGTTAGTATATATTGGGTTAGATTCTGATAGAAATGGATCAGGATACTGGGCAAGAGTGAAAAAACAACCCGGGAATGAAGTAATTTGCTCCCTCAGTGGCTCAGATTTCTTAGCACTATTACTTCCTACCCTGAGCAAACAAATAGAGCAGGACGGTAATAAATCCTTTCAGGGATAGCATTTAAACTGGGTGACTTAAGCACAGTTTGGGAATGTTAGCAAGGAGGAATATCTCTAAAGTGGTATTAGTAGTTGATGTGAGAGATATTTTGGTATTAACTTGTTAAACTAGGTGAAGAGGAGGATTAAAGTTCTAGAAACAAATAGTATGTACAAAGTGTTTATTCTTGTGCATTGAAATTGCTGTATTAATAGTTTGTTATGCAACTATTAATTTTATGTTAGAACTGGATTATTACCCTGCGAGTAAAAGGGATGATAGCTGGAGTTTACTTGTCTACCCTTGTCGGGTCATTAAACGCGCTGCTGCACAGGTTTGTAAATCTAAAATTAAGAGAATTGACAATCGGTGCTATGACCACCTTGAAGTTTATGGGAAATCACACATGTGCATGTTCTTCTAGTAGTATGCACATTTCTGAAGTTTCAGACTTGATTCAGAGTTCTCAAGGTTCTATGATTGGGAATACTTCTGTTCATCTCACAGGAACAAAATTCCTGAGGTAGTGAGTAGCGGTTGGCATGATGCTTGCAGGGAAATCAGCAATTACTACACATGGAAGACATTGGATATATAGCTCCAATGCCATATTTAAGTTTCCTGATGACGCCATTGTCATTGGCTGAATCAAAGGTGGTGATACATCAGCATATGGGAGGGAGATTGAAAATCAGGCTGAGATGTGTCACAACAACAACCTCTCACTCAATGTCAGCAAGACCCAGGAGCTGGTTATTGACTTCAGGAGGAAGAAATTAGCAATCTATGAGCCAATACTCTTTGGGTGATCAGTGGTGGAGAGAGTCAGCAACTTTAAATTTCCCTGTGTTACCATTTCGTAGGACCTGTCCTGGGGCCAGCAGGTAAGTGCAATTATAAGGAAAGCATGGCCACACTTCTACTTCCTTAGCAGTTTGTGAAGATTCAGCATGACATCTAAAATACTGACAAACTCCTATAAATGTGTAGTGGAGAGTATAGTGACTGGCTGCATCACAGCCTGGTATGGAAACGTCAATGCCCTTGAATGGAAAATCCTACATAAGGTAGTGGATATGGCCCAGTCCATCACGGATAAAGCCCTCCCCATCATTGAGCACATCTACGTGGAAAGCAGCATTCATCATCAAGGACCCCCATCACACAGATCATTCTCTCTTCTCGTTGCTGCCATCAGGAAGAAGGTACAGTTCTTATCCCTCAATCATCAGGCTCTTGAACCAGAGGAGATAACTTCACTCAACTTCAATTGTCTATCACTGAACTGCTTCCATAACCTATGGACTCAATCTAAAGGACTCTTCATCTCATGTTCCTGATATTTATTGCTTATTTATTTATTATTATTCCTTTTTTGTTTTGTATTTGCATAGTTTGTTGTCTTTTGCACTCTGGCTGTCTGCCTGTTGGATGCGGTCTTTCATTGATTCTATTATGGTTATAGGATTTATTAAGTATGCCCACAAGAAAATGAATCTCAGAGTTGAATATGATGACATATACATACTTCGATAACACATTTATTTTAAATTTGGAGGAAGGAGAAGGTTTCCTATGTACTGTTTCAGGAAGTTTGTGTTTAATGGTATTTTTCTCGAAAACATCTGTTACATTCAAACATTTATACTTACTAATTATGAAACTAAGCCAAGACTTCTATTTCTATGGAAATTAAAGCATACTTATAATGGAAAACGTATTAGAATCAATAGACCAAATGTGTAGAGGTGAGCACAACTGGCAAATAACATTATTCCTCATGTTTACTGTTGTTGATCTATGCTGAATTTCCCTTTCATTATCTCTTAGCAGTAAAATTTCATGAGGGAACAGAAAGATCACCAAACATTGTCCAGAAGGAGTGAAATCACAGCTTTTGGCTGTGAAAGATCAGCAACCTGAAATGTTAACTCTACAGATGCTGCCTGCCATGCTGTGTATTTTCAGCATTTTCTCTTTTCATATCCCACCTGTATGCTTTTGCTCACAATAGCCATACCTGGCAATTTTCGTGGTCACTCTGAGTAAAGGCAGCATATAAATTGAAACTGTTGTTTCAGCTGGAGTCTGTGACTTTAAGGACTTAATGTACATTTAATTATATTAGTTGCACAAAGCAGCAGTATCACTTTCTTGTGCTCAATCTCTTTGAAGAGGGTTTTGAAGCTAAGTTCCAGTCAATTGGTTTCTTGTTTTTGACCTTCTGCAGTGCCCTTGTTCTTTTTCTTTGCTATTTCTACTGGATTTTCCAGGATGTGTTTGAAAAATGGGACAACAGTTATAAAAGCCATCTATTACTGTTCTATGACGGTTAACCACTTTTCCACTAGGTTGATGCTTGCTCAGCTAGATCTTGCTTCATAGAGCAAAAACTGATTGCTGGAGGAGCTCAGTGGAAACAGAAGAATGGTGGACTTTTTGGGACTCATGCAGAGGCTCAACCAGAAATGCCATCCATCCCTCTGCCTTCACAGATGCTGCCTGATCAGCTGCATTCTCCACCAGTTTGCTTTTTACTCCAAATTTCAGCAACTGATGTTTCTTGCATTTAATCCTCTTTAGAAGTTGGTCTAAAAATTTGCTTTGCATTCAAAAGCTACCAATTCAAAGGGCTTCTTTTGCCAGTTGTGGCACCACAAACAATGTAGGGTATTGATGAACATGTCCCAATTGGCATTAATCAACTGCATGGAATTTCAGGGGAACAGGTTTTTTAAAATCTTGCATTTTCCAAATAAATGTTGGCTGTGTGGGCACACCAGTGCTGTCTGAAGTTCTCTAGTCTCTGTCTGTAAAGGAACTACTGACATTTGTCCTTTCTAGTCTTTTCTTTTTGCACACCCAGAGATGCTCTTCCAGCCAGATATTTACTTATTTTTGGGATCTGGTTATTTATTGACCTCCCCTAACTGTCCCCAAAAAGGCAGAGGTCAGCCACTTCTTCAGATACTGCATTTTCTGGTGAAGTGCTCCCACAGTAATATTGGGAAGGGAACCTCAGCAACACTGAAGTGCTATTGATAAATTTCATGATGTGTGATTTGGAGAGGAAACTTCCAGACATTTTTAAAGCACTTTTCAAGCAAGTAAAAATAATAATGTTACATGGTATTCATTTATAACTGGATACTGTATATATTCCATTAGATTAATTATGGATAGTGTTAGGTTAATTATTCAACAAAGTGAAAGGATTATTACAATTGTATATAGAGTGATATACAAAATGGGTTATCATAGTAAATGGACGTTCCTGACTTATGAAGAAATCAGCTTATGCACAGTTCTCAGGGATGGAATCCTTATAGAATCTAGGGACTGCCTATAGTCGATCATGCTCCTTGAATGGCAGATAATAGAAAGGCCTTAGGTTGTCAGAAGATGAACAACTTACTGCAGGATACACAGTCTTTGAATTATTTTTGTAGCTATGATACTAATGTGGCCAGTCCAGTTGAGTTTCTACCACATGGTGAAGGTAGAAAATTGTAAAATTTTGACCAGGTAATGATGAAGAAACAGCAATCTGTTACCAAGTCAGGATGCCGTGTGACTTGGAAGGCAACTTAAAATGAGTGTTGTTTCCAAGCACTTGTTCTGATGGCTCCAGTCCATCATAACTTCTTTGTAAATAAGGAAGACATTTCTTTGAGTCAGTGGTCATGATAGCTGGCAAAAACTTCTTTTAAGGAGAAGTCCCTAGTATTTTGCATGCAGATTACTGCTGGGCAGCTGTCATTTCCTGCAGCAGCAGGGTCCACTGTAGGTACTTTCTGACATGTTCAGATACACGTGGAGGAGCGTGCAAACATAGCAAAGGTCAGATGGATTAGGCACCATTGCATATGGAACCGATGTCCCTCCCAAATCCCAAAGGAACAACCACACATTCTTCTTTACAAGCTGTGATGTCAAAGCCATGACATATTCTATTAAGCTTCACGGGCAGTGGACACATCTGCTTGTTATACTTGGAAGTATCTGATGTCCCAGCAGGTGATTTGAGGTCTGCATAGGAAGTTATGTTTCCGGTAACCATAGCCTTGTCAAAGTTGGATAAGCTTAAATTAGATGGACAGGACCCCATTCTGAATTTAATATGCTTGAGCTTTGCCTAAAAATAACCAGTGTCAGGCCTATCAGGAAATGTAGAGGAGGCTTGACTCAAAAGCAGTGCAGCGGAGATGATTTCGCCGTGAGTGTGCACTAACTTTAATAATCAACTGCAAAATAACAGGCCACTGGGGCCACAAAACAAGAGAGAGTAGTTAATAAAATTACAGGCAACAAGGTAACTGAAGGCTGACTAGTTGGCTCGAAAGCTGAACAAGGAGTATGGATGAGAACTGGGTTTAAATAAGCTGCAGATGATGAGTGAGAAATGAGTGGCCAGTGACTCCTGTTAGCTGGGTGGAGACAGGGAACTGTCTGCCTGTGCAGGCCTGGCACCCAGTTACAGGAAGCCAAGGAGTATTGCTACTGAGGCAGGCTGTTTAAAGAAATAGTCATTTGATTTTTTTTTCTGTCCCTTTCTGATTATTGCACAATATGCTACCTACTTTGAGGGTTTCCCCTCAATATGTTTTCTTTCCCCCCCAAGACCTCACAAGCTGAATATTTCCACATTTGAAATGGGATAATAACTTGATTTACATTTCAGAAAGCCTGATAGGCATCCCTTTGCTTTCATTTTATATTGAGATTTTAGGCCCCCTCAATAGAAGTGCTGCAATTGTTGTTGGATATCAAAGACTTCAAAAGAGGAATAGTTTTTTGATGCCTTTGATACCCAAAGAAACTTTTGATGGCCATAGTGATTCATATAGATGGAATAGGAATGTTACGTTAAAGCACATGTAATGTGTCTGGAACTGTAAAAATCGCATTAGTAAATGTGTAATCGATTTTCCTGATATCAGTAATAATTGAAGGGAAAGAGCACTGCACAGGAAGAAAAGTGTAAAGTACTACATAACCTATGTTGCTTTAGTTGGGTTTGAATTTATTTGAAGGTGTCTGAAGATTGGAAATGATATTCCTTGTTTACACGATAGTATCCCACAATAGGAATTTGACATTTCAAAAAGTGAATGTTCTCAAAAGATCCTCGCTTTACATCACCCTTGACTCTGAAAGCATCTATTCAGTAACATCAGCATACTTTTTTCTTGAATTCTGATACAAATTAGCTAGTTGTTAAATAACTTGATATCAGTCAAGTACAAATAATGAATGAGTGAGGTAGAAGGTTACAGGAAAGCAATTTATATCATCTGAAACATGAACATGTGGATCTCAAGTGTATCATTTGAGAAACTAGAGAAGAATAAATAGCATTGCAAATGTTATATGTCAATGCCTTGGACTATACTAGCATTTGATCAAATATTATCTGCTTTATTTGCTAAAATTTTATTTGCAGTTAGGCACAATAAGTGTTCGTTTTTATAAAAGAACTGAATTTGGGAAATACTTGTGGGCAGAAAGAGTAGTATTGCACAATAATTTTAGAAAATGATCAATCCTTCTGAACTACTTTCATTATTTAAATATTGCTTAGTTACTAATTCATTAAGATTATTTTGTTTCAGCGCATTCAAAGATCATTTTAAACAAAAGACACTAAGACCAGGATAAGCAATAGGATTAACTGTGCATCAGACGTGCAGATCTATCATTTCAAACTAAACTATCAAGAAATTACTCTAGGTAAAGTATCTATTTGCCTGATTATGGGATGTACTCTCTCACAAAAAACAAATACATTTAACTTATTCAAGTCCAGTTGTGAAGACATATCTTAACAAAAACCAAGTCGAGGGATTGCAAAGTATGTGGTGGCAATGGTAGAGTTGGTGGACAGTGGTGCACAGAAATCTACCAAGTTCCTGTAGTATGGCCAGCCAGGAACATGCCAGTTATCAGGGCTTGTAGCTGCATGATCTCCAGAAGCCTTTGGGAGAAAACATCAAACCATTTGACAAATCTGCATATCCTATATTCTGTTGAAGAGTCAGTCTGACTGGTCAATCATCAGTGGACTCTCAGATCTGTTCTGCCTGTCTCTTTCAAGCACTGAATTATTTAGGCTGCCATGGAAGTCTGATAGGTCTCTAATCTTGTTTTGCCAGGAACATCACATTAGAATTAACCCGATCTCAAATGGATACTTTTTTACTTACTCTCCTAAAAGAGCCAATTTAGTCGCTGCTCAAATAACCAATAACCCAATTTCAGACAAAAGTTATCAACCGGAAATATTAATCCATCTCTTTCACTTATATAATTCTAGAAAATAAAGACAAGCATTCAGTCTTAGGAATCAAGAACTAGAGAGCATAAGCTTGAGGTGAGAGAGGAAAGATTTAATAGGAACTTGAGGGGCAAGTTCCTATGAAATCTTTTTTTCATATATACAGAGGGTGGTACATATATAGAATGATCTGCCAGAAGAAATGGTTGAGGCAGCTACAATAATAACTTTTAAAAGACAGTTGGACATGTACATAGATAGCAAATTGTTAGAAGAATATGGGCCAAACACTGGCAAATGGTACTAGCTTGGGAAGACATCTTGGTTGACTTGGACCATTTGGGCTGAAAGGCCTGCTTCCATATTGAATCATTATTATTCTATGAGCTGGCTATTCAGCCCTCAATACAACTAAAGCTTAATGTCTATGTACAATATGACCTGTTTGTACTCTGATAATAAGTTTTACTTTGAACTTTGAGTACCACTTTCTAGCTCTTACCCTATGCCTCTTAGTCTTTTGCCTACCACCTTGCTAAATACACTCAACATATTCACATCTACAGCCATCCATGGTAGTGAAGTTCAAAGGCTCCTCACCACCTGAATGTAGTAATTTCTCCTCGTCTCATTCCTAAAGGACTTGCTCTGTATTCTGAGACCAGCAACTCTCATTCTGAAAATCCCAGCCAGGAGAAATATTATCTCTCATCCAGTTTGTGTAGGGCTGTCAGAATTTTATACATTTCAGTTTGATCCCCTCCCATTCTTTTGAACTCTAGTGAATGCAAACCTAATTGATGTAACTTCACTTCATATATCAGTCAATACCAGTCAATAGCCTGGCAAATCTTTGTTGCATTATCTCTATCACAAATCTATCCTTTCTTAGATAAACAAGCTAAAACCACACACAGTGCTGCAAGTGTGATCACACTAAGGCCCTGCAAAGTTGTAGCAAGACATCCTTGCTCCTGTACTCAAACATTCTTGCATGAATGTCAGCATACCGTTTCTCCTCGTATCTTCATGCCTGAATTCAGTAAGAGGTGTACAAGAATACCAAGCTCCTTTTTAACATCAATGGTGTCCAATCTAGCACTATTTAATTAATACACCACCTTTCTGTATTTCCAGCCCATCAGGCCAACTTCACATTTATCCTCATTGAACTGCATCTGCTGTGTTATTGTCCACTCACTCATCCTGGTACCTTGAAACCTTTATCAATAGACAAAGTAAATTTATTACTCAAGTACATATACGCCACCAAATACAACCCTGATATTCATTTTCTTGCAGGTATACTCAATAAACCTACAATAGAATAATAACCATAACAGAATCAATGAAAAACCACACCAACTTGGGCATTCAAACAGCGTGTAAAAGATAACAAACTGTGCAGTACACTCTCTTCACAGTTCGCAATCCCACCAGTTTATTGTCATTGGTGAACTTTGAAATATTACATTCTATTCCCACGTCCAAATCATTGATACACTATACATCTTATGAATTGCTGAGAACTCAGGCATTGAACACTGCTGCGTCCTACTAGTTACTGTTAGAGAGTGTTCTGGAATTAGATTGTATAGCAAAACATTACTTCAGCAACCAATCTTTAGATATGAACATGGACTACAGATTCAATTTAAAATGCAGCTTTGGATGATAGGTCCCGAGAGCTGAAGTGTGAACTGCAGTTAATTGAAAAACCAGACGAAGTGATATGTAATTCAAAGGAAGCATTGTAGATACATTGTAAGTATAGAATCTTTGATCTTTAGCATAGAAAATATCATGCAATATTGGGTGGGTGGGGCTGTTTGTGTGTGTGTGTGTGTGTGTGTGTGTGTGTGTGCATGCGTACGTGTGTGTGCTTATGTAAGAGACTAAACTTTGTGTGTTAATTTGGCGTAACGGGACCACCAGTTATTGAAGGTTCAGGACACCAGTGGGATAGACAATAGACAATAGGTGCAGGAGTAGGCCATTTGGCCCTTCGAGCCAGCACCGCCATTCACTAAGATCATGGCTGATCATTCACAATCAGTATCCAGTTCCTGCCCTATCCCCATAACCTTTGATTCGGCTATCTTTAAGAGCTCTATCCATCTCTTTTTTGAAAGCATCCAGAGACTTGGCCTCCACAGCCTTCTGGGGCAGAGTATTCCATATATCCACCACTCTCTGGGTGAAAAAGTTTTCCCTCAACTCCGTTCTAAATGGCCTACCCCTTATTCTTAAACTGTGGCCTCTGGTTCTGGACTCACCCATCAGCGGGAACATGCTTCCTGCCTCCAGCGTGTCCAATCCCTTAATAATCTTATATGTTTCAATAAGATCCCCTCTCAGCCTTCTAAATTCCAGAGTATACAAGCCCAGCTGCTCCAATCTTTCGACATATGACAGTCCCGCCATCCCGGGAATTAACCTTGTGAACCTACGCTGCACTCCCTCAATAGCAAGAATGTCCTTCCTCAAATTTGGAGACCAAAACTGAACACAGTACTCCAGGTGTGGTGCTCCAGGATGTATATACTCGTTCCAGGAACTGTATTTTAGCATACGCATTTGTGAGTGCGTGCGTGTTTTAACAATACATCTGTAACCTTGGAGTAACAGTTAGGTGTAAAGAAATACAACTGGCATTATGAGTTCAGAAGTGGCAGATTGAAGAATACATACTCTGTGATTGTAAGTATGAACTGTTTAACTTTTGCCCGTTATTTACATTTTGCATAGTGTGGGAATTAGTGTGGAGATATTTCAAGGAGAGGTTTTACCCAGATACAGGATGGCACCTATTGAGGTCAGGCAGCATCAGGTCGAGAACTCTAATGACCCGAGCCACCCCTTGATCTTGATTATGATAATTCATTAGCCCTTCACCCCCGGATAGAAGCAGAGCATTTTGTCAGAGATATCCTCACTTAAAATCGCATGTGGGAATTCAGAATCTGGCGCAGGCTTCAGGAAATGGTTGAAATTCAACCAGATGCACCCCAAAGCTATACTCGTGCAGGTAAAAATGAAATCTCCAAGGAATATGTGGTACAGTATGGCCCAGGGAGTGCAGGATGGAATGTGGGCAACTACAGGGAATGCCAGCTTTGAAGAGAGTCATTGCTTCTTTAAGGAGGAAGTGAGGCAGCAATTGGGTGGAGGTGAGAGTAACTGGGGAACAATAATATCCGATGAGCCAGCCATGGTTTATGCAGAACGTAAATATTGAGTGTATGAGGAGTATTCAGGGATGGATAATCTAAGGAGGGATGCTGAAAATGCTGAAGGAAGGCCTGAGCTCAGCCCACCAGGAAGTTTTAGATAGTGGTGGGATCAGCCTACTTCGCGATAGTATCATGGGCCGGTGGCGGTGAGATAGACTAGAGGAGGGGGAAGAGAAGTTGTAAAGTGGCTGTAGTGAATGTAGCTGCCATGACATCACAGAGAACTTGCTTTGTGTGCCCACAGCAGGGGCACATAGCAAGGAACTGCTAGAATAGAGGTGGAAGGGCAAAGGAGGTGATTGTTACAGCAACACACATTAAAGTTGCTGGTGAATGCAGCAGGTCAGGCAGCATCTCTAGGAAGAGGTACAGTCGACGTTTCGGGCCGAGACCCTTCGTCAGGACTAACTGAAGAAAGCTAGAAAGAGATTTGAAAGTGGGAGGGGGAGGGGGAGATACAAAATGATAGTAGAAGACAGGAGGGGGAGGGATGGAGCCAAGAGCTGGACAGGTGATTGGCAAAAGGGATATGAGAGGATCATTGGACAGGAGGCCCAGGGAGAAGGAAAAGGGGGACAGGGGGAGGAAAAACCCAGAGGATGGGCAAGGGGTATAGTCAGAGGGACAGAGGGAGAAAAAGGAGAGAGAGAGAGAAAGAATGTGTGTGTATAAATAACGGATGGGGTACGAGGGGGAAGTGGGGCATTAGCGGAAGTTAGAGAAGTCAATGTTCATCAGGTTGGAGGCTATCCAGACGGAATATAAGGTGTTGTTCCTCCAACCTGAGTGTGGCTTCATCTTTACAGTAGAGGAGGCCGTGGATAGACATGTCAGAATGGGAATGGGATGTGGAATTAAAATGTGTGGCCACTGGGAGATCCTGCTTTCTCTGGCGGACAGAGCGTAGGTGCTCAGCGAAACGATCTCCCAGTCTGCGTCAGGTCTCGCCAATATATAGAAGGCCACATCGGGAGCACCGGACGCAGTGTATCACCCCAGCCGACTCACAGGTGAAGTGTCGCCTCACCTGGAAGGACTGTTTGGGGCCCTGAATGGTGGTAAGGGAGGAAGTGTAAGGGCATGTGTAGCACTTGTTCCGCTTACAAGGATAAGTGCCAGGAGGGAGATCAGTGGGGAGGGATGGGGGGGACGAATGGACAAGGGAGTCGCGTAGGGAGTGATCCCTACAGAAAGCAGAGAGAGGTGGGGAGGGAAAGATGTGCTTAGTGGTGGGATCCCGTTGGAGGTGGCGGAAGTTACGGAGAATAATGTGTTGGACCCGGAGGCTGGTGGGGTGGTAGGTGAGGACCAGGGGAACCCTATTCCTAGTGGGGTGGCGGGAGGATGGAGTGAGAGCAGATGTGCTGCACAGCGGAGAACGAGAAGCAACAGAGATTACAAGTGTACAGAAAGAAACTACAACTGGCAAGATTACATGGAGATGTGAGGGACCACTGTAACACATTGAGGGACCAAGCAAAACAACAGCAGCACATTGCTGATCAGAGAGAGCTGGAGGGAAAGGAGATCATCCTCCCACAGCTGAGTGACCAAGACACGGTGTGGGTGCTGCCTGAAAAGGCAGGGTTTGCTCCCGGATGGATGGGACCACAGATGGTACTTCTGACAAATGACACTTGTGTCTGGGTGCAGACTCAGAGAGGTAGACAGTGGGGATGATAGCATAGATATAGATACACATAGAGTAATTGGGACGGTTTCAAAACGGGGCATTTCTGCCATTCTATTTAAGTAGATCCTCCTTAAGATTGCAAACACAAGAAAATCTGCAGATGCTGGAAATTCAAGCAACACACATCAAAGTTGTTGGTCCTGACGAAGGGTCTCGGCCCGAAACGTCGACTGTACCTCTTCCTAGAGATGCTGCCTGGACTGCTGTGTTCATCAGCAACTTTGATGTGTGTTCCTCCTTAAGGTTGACCTCTCCAGGAACAAATTTATTTTTGTCCAGGAGGGCCAAGAGGAGGACCGTTGGAGAGTACTCTGGAGTTTGCTAGATAACCTAAGCATTAACTTCAGCAACCAACCTTTAGACCTGAACATGGACTGTAGATTCAATTTAAAATGCAGCTCTGGACAACAGGTCCTGAGAGCTGAGCTGTGAACTACAGTTAATTGAAAAACCAAACAATGTTGATTAACATTTATTTTGGGTGTCTGGAGTGTAGGTGCGAAGAGAGAGGTATGAAAGTTATATGAAATTCAAAGCAAGCTTTGTAGATACATTATAAGTATAGAATTGTCGCTTGATCTTTAGCATATAAAATGTTATGCAATATTGGGTCAAAGAGGCCTCTTCCTCTGAAAGGGTCTCAATATGATGCCTGCGATGTCTTATTTTACTGAATAAAAGACTACTTCATGTTCACCTGCTGTGTCTCTCCGGTGACTTTGTTTACTTTACAACAGTTACTACCAGATATCTGAGAAAGAGTCATTTATTCCTATGTTCCATTTCCTGCCCATCAATCAATTTCACAAATATTGTTTGATCTTCTGAGTGTTTCCAACATTTTCCATTGTTATTTCTATGCAAACACTGGAAATCCATCTTACTCTTTATTTGACATGGCCATCTCTGCCCGAAGGTTTCACAAGTGTCATTGTCAGTAGACCTTTCACCATTGAGTGTGAGAGTGCATTGCCACAGTCTTTCTAATGACTGTATGGACAGATACCATACTTTACTGATTGATTGTTCTATTAACTGGATGTGAAAACTTCTGCAAAGACTCTTTGTCTGAGATAACCCATGCATTTTGGACACTGAACCACTGATTTGTGCTCACAAAATGGTACCTTTGAAACTCAGACACTTGCACCAGTGTAAGATCTATGCAGGCAAATTTAATATGTTCTGCACCTTGATCTTCTTTGCAAAATAAAACAGTTTTTTAAATATATAAAAACACAATTGCAAAGAACAGTCACTGAAGTAACTTCTTTTCCCTACGTCTGGCTTCAGGACTATAGTCCAGATTTATAACAAAGAAATGTATGTGTGAAGAGTTTTGCACTATGATAATATGCATGGTGTAGGCAAAACAAAAGATTTGTTAGTAAGGTGTATACCAACCTAACAAGAAAGTTTCTGACATATTCAAGATAGTTTACCCAATCTCAGGAAAACTGAAACAATTGCCTTAATAAATAGCATTTGATCTTCCTTGTCTTCTATTTGATCTTCCATTTCTATAAGAAATAGAAACTGGAATCATCCATTTAACCTCTTGAGCTTGTTCTGTCCATCAGCAAGATCATGACTGATTTTTTAAAAACAGGACTTTCCTGCCCTATCCACATATCTCTGGAGTCATTTAATATTCAGAAATCTTTGCTTTGAATGCTATCAATAACTGAGCCTCCATAGACCTCCAGTGCAGTGTATGCAGAAAAAAATCCTTGCGTTTTGGTCTACCTGTAATTTTGAAACAATTTCTACACTCCTTGAACAGAGGAAACACCTTTCCCACAATTATCCTTTTCAGCCCTCAAAGAGTTTCCTACATTTCAATTAGGACAGCTCCCATGCTTCTCAGCTTTAGAGAATATAATAGATTTAACAAGTTCAATTGCTCCTCATTCAACAGACTGACATTCCTAAGAATCATTCTGTTGAATCATTGCTGTGCTACATTGATATTAAGTATATCCATTTATTAGGCAAGGAGACCAAAACTGTATAGAATTCCACAGGTGAGTTCTTGCCAAACCTTATGTAATTGTACTATGTCTACTATACGATACTTATATGTCTACTACATTAATTGTACTTATGTCTACTATAACCCTACGGACTCTCATGGCTACCTGGACTATTCCTCTTCCCACCCTGTCTCTTGCAAAACTGCCACCCCCTTCTCGGAATTCCTCTGTCTCTGCCGCATCTGCTCTCAGGATGAGGCTTTACATTCCAAGACGAAGGAGATGCCTTTCTTTTTTAAAGAAAGGGGCTTCCCTTCCTCCACCATCTACTCTGCTCTCAAACGCATCTCTCCCATTTCACGCACATCTGCTCTCACCCCATCCTCTCGCCACTCCACTAGGGATAGGGTTCCCCTTGTCCTCACCTACCACCCTACCAGCCTCCGGGTCCAACATATAATTCTCTGTAACTTCCGCCACCTCCAACAGGATCCCACCACCAAGCACAACTTTCCCTCCCCCCATTTCTGGTATGGTATCTGTCCCTCTGTCCCTCTCACTATAACTCCTTGCCTGCTCTCAATCTTCCTCTGGTATTCCCCTTCCCCTTTCTTTCTCCCTAGACCTCTCGTCCCATGATCCTCTCCCTTCTCCAGCCTTGTATCCCTTTTGCCAATCAACTTTCCAGCTCTCAGCTTTGTTCCTCCCCCTCCTGTCTTCTCCTATCACTTCAGATCTCCCCCTTCCCCTCCCACTTTCAAATCTCTTACTATCTCTTCTTTCAGGTAGTCCTGATGAAGGGTCCTGGCCCGAAACATCGACCGTACTTTTTCCTATAGATGCTGCTTGGCCTGCTGCATTCCACCAGCATTTTGTGTCTGTTGTTATGTAATTGTAATAAGGCCTCTTTACTCTTGCAGTCAATTCCTCAAGCAATGAAGCCTAATGTTCCATTTGCCTACCCAACAGCCTGCTGTGCTTGCATGTTCATTGCTAGTAACCTTGTGAACAAGGACAGCCAAGTCCCTTTTAACATTAATTGGTGAAAGATTATGAAATGTTGAAAAATACTCAGCGTTTCCAGTATTTTAATAAAGTGAGCAATTTCACATTTTTCTACACAGTACTTGAGCAGCTATGCCTGCCTTTTTATTGGCTACATAGAATAGTCCACCTTCCAAGCCTTCCCTGATAATGCTCCTCAACTCTTCCCGTGCTACATTGAAGACTGCATTGGTGTTGCTCCGTGCATCCATGCTAGGCTCATCAATTTCATCAACTTTGCCTCTAACCCTGTCCTTAAATTCACTTGGTCCATTTCTGACAACTGTCTCTTCTTCCTCAATCTCACTGTCTCCATCTCTGGAGACAAGTTGTTTACTGACATCTTTTATACACCTACTGATTCCCAAGGCTATCTTGACTATACTTCTTGACACTCTATGTCTTGTAAGAATGCTATTCCCTTTTCTCAGTTCCTTCATCTCTGCTGCATCTGTTCCCAGGATTAGGCTTTCCTATCCAGGACATCAGGGATGCCATCCTTCTTTAAAAAACAAGGTCTCCCTTCCTCCAACATGGATGCTGCTGTCACCCGCATCTCCTCCATCTCCCGGACAAACGTACTCACCCCAAATTCCCGCCACCTTAACAGGGATAGAGATCCTCTTGTCTTCACCTACCATCCCATGAGCCTTAACATCCAACACATCATTTTCCACAACTTCCACTACCTTCAACAGGATCCTACCATCAAACACATCTTTACCTCCCCCAACTCTCCATTTTCTGTAGTGATCACACCTTCCATAATTCCTTTGACCATTCATCCCTCCCCACTAATATACTCCTGCAAGTGACAGAAATGCTACACATACCCATTCACCTTCTTCCTTACCTCCATTCAGGGCTCCAAGCAGTCCTTCCTGGTGGATCTGTTGCAGTTCATATTGTATCTAGTGCTCCTGATGTGGCCTCCTCTACACTGGAGAGACCTGACATAAATTGGGGGACTGCTTTATTGATCATCTCCATTCCATTCACCAAAAACAAAATGTCCCCACGGCCGACCATTTTAATTCCTATCCTCTATACCATTTTGACGTGTTTGTCCATGAGCTCTTCTTTTCCCATGATGAGACCACTCTCAGGGTGGAAGAACGTCACCTCATATTCCGCCTAGGTAGCTTCCAACCTGATGGCATGAACATCAATTTCTCCTTCTGGTAATTTTTTCCTTCCCTTTCCCTCTTCTTCTATTCCCTATTCTGGTCTCTTACCTCTTCTTCTCACCCGCTTATCACCTCCCCGTGGTGCCTCTCTTTCTCCCTTTCTCCATTATCCACTCTCCTCTCTTGATTCCCTTTTCTCCAGCCCTTTATCTTTCCCACCCATCACCTTCTAGCTAATCCCTTTTCCCCTTCCCCACCTTTTTATTTTGATATCATCCCCCTTTATTTCCACTCCTGAAGAAAGGTGTTGGCCTGAAATGTTAGCTGTTTATTCATTTCCATAGACCTGCTGAGTTCCTCCAGCACTTTCCGGGTGTTGTGCTTGATCAGCCATGTTTTTGCCCACTCCCCATGAAGCTTTGTGTAATCAGCAACGTTGGAAATATTACATTTGGTTCCTCAGCCAATATAAATTGCAAGTCTTTGTTCCCCGAAAGGGATCACTGCAGTACCTCACCAGTCACAGCTGTCAACCTGACAAGGAACTGTTAATTCCCACTTTGTACCCCATTAATAAATAAGCTATGCCAGTAGATTATTGGTGTGTGGCCAAGTGGTTAAGGCATTCATCTCGTGATTTGAAGGTTGCTAGTTCGATCCTTGGCTGAGGCAGCGTGTGTGTTCTTGAGCAGGGCACTTAACCACACATTGCTCTGCAACGGCACCAGTGCTGAGCTGTATGGTTCCTAATGCCCTTCCCTTGGACAACATCAGTGGCATGGAGAGGGGAGACTTGCAGCATGGGCAACTACTGGTCTTCCATACAACCTTGTCCAGGCCTGCACCCTGGAAACCTTCCAAGGCGCAAATCCATGGTCTCATGAGACTAACTGATCCCTATATATATATGCTAGTAGATTACCCCAGCTCCATGTGCTCTAACATTATTGACCAACCCCTTGCATGGGCCTTATCAAAAACCTTTTGAAAAGCCAAGTTCATCACATCCAATAATTCTAACTTGTCTAATTTACTAGATACATTCTCAACAAATTCCAAAATTAGTCAAAAATCATACCCCTTTTATAATCCATGTTCACTCCACTCAATGATATTATTATTATTTCTGTCCAGGTGAGCTGCATCATATAACTGTGTGATATGATGACATTGATCGCAGGGGTCTGTGTCTCGACCTGGCAGTTATAATGTCCATGTGTAATCTAAAGTAAGAACAAATTTATAAGCATATTGTAACTCTCGGCCTCCCAAAAGGCCATAAAAATGAACTTATTATGTTTGTTTTTAAATAATTTCTGTTTTTATTTCTTTTTTTCTCCAACATGCTTCCTGCTCTCACTGTTTACTAGCAGCAAACAAAACCACTTGCCTTTCTGTATCTGACATCAGCCATGCCCTGGGAAGCTCAACTCTGAATGTATCAAAAAATTACAGTCCCAAACCAGCTTTTCTAGACCTTGCAACGGAGAACAAAATACTCCATGCCGTCATGTTTTTTTAAGTGTTCCTAGGTTATATGAGGGGTATGGTTTAGGGGCAGACATGCGTTAGTAATCCTTTGTAAGAACACCAGGCGGGAAGAACATCAGCTCAAACGATACATACAGATCTCATCAAATCTATTTCCTACTTTAACATTAAGTACTATACACACACACACACACATACATATATATAAACTGCTTTTCCGTGGGGTAGAAAATGTAGCTCAATATCTCTGATTGCATTGAAAAGCTATCCGATCAACGCTACATCCCTCATAACAGTTGTTTTAAAAATATTATTAGTAGTCACTTTAGCTGTAAATCATCAAAACTTCACTGGATTTTCCCCCCGGAGTCCAACACGAGCTTTACAAAAGGAAAAAGCCGTGATATATATGTAACTATTTAGCTATGTGTATATTGCAGATTCAAGCTGTTACCTCACCTTGAGAGGCTGCCCAGTGTAATGCGTTGTCACCTTGGCTGTCACAGGTTTGGAGACTGGCTCCCTTCCCCATTAGGTAACAACAGAGGGCAACGTGTCCGTACTGCGAAGCTAATATCAGGGGAGTGCATCCTTTCTGGTCCCTCTCATCCAACGAAACGCCGGCTTGCAGCAATATGTCTATGACAGTGATGTGTCCTTTCACAGCAGCCCAATGAATAGGTCGCTGCGCCGGTTCCGAGCGGCTGGGGAGATTCAAAGGAAGCCTCAAGTCTACTAAGTAACTCAGGAGAGATCTGGACCCTGTCAGGGCTGCCCAGTGCACAAGCGTGTGCCCCTTCTCATCGTACTCACTCAGAACTTGCACGTCTTCTAGTTCTACTAATTTCTGCAGTTCTCTCGGATTTCTACGAAAAAAAACATTTCCTTCAACATTTTAAAAAATAATCTCTGCAATAATAACTATTCATCAATAATTGCAGGAAAAGTAATTTTAATTCTGGGCATTTAAGTCATTTTCACTGAACACAGCGTATTGGCCTGTCTTATTTTATACGGAAACTTTCTGAATGCCCGACTTTTCTCCAAGATCAACGGTACCTCGTTAGCATTACGTTGATGAAGGACACATCCTGGTGGCCATGCAGAGGGCGAACGAAAGTGAATCACGAGAAAGGAAAAGAGCCGAATTGGTAAATGAAGAGGGCCAAACGAGGGAAAAGGAAATAAGTTTTAAACAAGGAAATGCAACGAGCTGTGGGACTCACCCCTTTAGCAGCGCAGGGACAGTGTTCTGCCAGGAGTATCCGGCTCCCAGTTCTTGAGCGCCGGCAGCGACCCGTGCGTCGCTGCCGCTCTGGGCTTTCCGGCACTGTTGCAGCTCAGCTTTGAGACTGTACTGAAAGGCAGGACGGGGAGCCATCACCATGTCTGGAACTGAACTTGTCCTAGGTGTGCTCCTACTGAATACCCAGGACGGCTCCGCCTCTTTTTGCTCTCACGGCACCGCTCCATGTATTCAGTGTCCCGGAGTGTCATCGCTCTGAGATCACACGTCGCCAGTTCAGTTGCACCATGAAACTTCAGAATAAGTGGATGCTAGCGGCCCGAAACCACTGTATAAAGTATACCAAGAGAGCTGATTTAAGTCTTTGAAAGCAATGTGCTATGTGACACCGTGTTTAGATTAATATTGACAGGTACTGGAGTAGATAATTGTTCCTTCATTTTCGGCAGCAGAAGCCTGGAGAGGGCAACCGGAGCCGCCCTCTCTCGGTGATGGGAGGTTCCACAATCGGCAATGCGATGGACTCAACTCTTCAGCCCCAAGTATGTAAGTAGGTTGCATGCATCAACAAAAGAAATTGGGACATTGAAACCGACGGTGCATTTTTATGCATATGAATTATCCAGTCTACGTCTATCTCTCTCAGTATTGCCCTTTTTATATCAGGGAGTTTTGTGTTCACTAAAATAAGGCTTGCAGGGGTTCCCAACCTTTCTTTTTATGACATGGACCAGTAGCAGGGAACCCCTGGAAGGAAACAAGATGACTTTGAAGATTGGATATTATCATTATAAAAGAATTATACAGCAAAGAAAATGAACCTTTTTGTCCAGCTCATCCATGCCCACCAAGATGCCTTTCTAGGCTAATTCTATTGACCTGCATTAGGCCCATAAGATAGAGGGGACGTGGAGCAAATTTGTCCAATTGTGAGAGAGTCTAGGAGCAGAGGGGACAGTTTCAGAGTCCAATGATGTCCCATTAGAACAGATTAAAGATCTGTCTGTCACGAGCCTTGTGGCCCATCAGGCCTGTGCTTATGTCAGTTTCCTTGGCGAGAAGCGACTGAGAGTATGAGACTCCCCCCCCCGGATAGGACGCCAGTCTATCATGAGGTTAACCTGCAGCATTTTTGCCGGTACCCATTCTCAGCTGGGTAGACTGAAGCATTGTGTGGTTAAGTGCCTTGCTCAAGGACACACACGCTGCCTCGGGCGAGGTTCGAACCCACGACCTTCAGATCACTAGTCCAACGCCCTAACCACTTGGCCACGCGCCACAATTAGAACAGAGATGAGGAGGAATTTCTTCAGCCAGAAGGTGGTGAATCTGGGGAATTCATTCTGTGGATGACTGTGGAGGCCAAATTTTTGGAAATATTTAATATTGAAGAAGAGTTAAGGAAATGAAGAAGAAGATGATTAGGACACATGCTGCGTAAGCTTCGTACCAACATCACCAGGCAAGTGCTAAAGTAGAATCCCCAGGGAAAGCAGAAGAGAGGCCTGCCAAAGAACACCTGGCAACGCCATACTGAAGCTGATACCAAGACGATGGGTTACACCGAGGGGCAACTTAAAAGATTGGTCCAGGACAGAGGACTCTGATGACTTGCTGTCATTGGCCTAAGCCCTGGTAGGAGTGATGGGCTTAACTAACAAACTAATTTGATAGGTTCTTGATCTGTAAGGGTATCAAAAGTTAGAGGGATAAGGCAGGAGAATGGGGTTGAAGGGGATAATAAATCAACCATAACGGAATGGCAGAACAGACTCGATGGACTGAATGGCCTAATTCTGCTCCTGTGTCATAAAGTCTTATGAATTTTCTATCCAACTACCTGTCCAAATGCCTTTGAAACATTGTAATTGTATCCACTCCACTACCTCCTCTGGTAGCTGGTTCCAGACATTCACCGCCTTCTGTGTGGAGATTCAAAGGGGACTTGACGGGCAAGTTGTCACACAGAGGGCGGCAGGTATATGGAAAGAGCCGCTAGAGGAAATCATAGAGACAGGGACAATTACAACATTTAAAGGACATATAAGCAGGTAAATCACTCTGGTGATAATTTCTGAATGAAATTGCGTCAATCGTGAAATTGGTCTAGGCACCTTTAGGTATTATTCACATTCAGATGTCTGACATTTTCCTGATATCTGGCACACACTCAAATGTGCAGTCTATGTTTTTGCTCATATTAACATGAAATGGAACTTAAGACTTGAAGAAGTGCACTTGAAGAGCTTTTAGAAGGGCCCATGACTGTGCAGAAAGCCCATTCATTATTTTAGGTCATATGGAGGAGGTGGAGGACATTGAGTTGACTTTTCATTGCCTTGGAGACCTATGGAAGATGCAAGAGAGAGGTCACTTTGGCAGGGAAGTGATGAGGCATGAAAATGGGCTACATACATTGTATATAGTGAGGATAGAATAATAGTTTGTGTGTGTGTGTGTGTGTGTGTGAGATGTACAGTATTTGTATTAGTGTGCTTTTATAAGGTAGCTGTGTTTTTAGTGGGATCCTCTTGGAAGCTGTATAAGTTTCTCTTTAGCATTTTTTTTTTCTGGGTGTAAACTACCCTAACATGATTTTCCACTGGATTTTGACCAATTTTGTGTAATTTTGGAGGGGATCTTGTTCAGCACTTGCACCCAAGCGATGATATTTTAGCGCATTTATTCCAGAGATGAGGGGAGTGTCTTATGAAAAGTGACTAAGTAATCTTGGTCTAGACTCACTTTAATTGAATCCCTTTGGGTATACAACATTCTGAAATGGATGGACAGAGTGAACGCTTGAGAGACTGTTTTCTCACATGGAGAATCTGGTGCTGAGGAGCGGTCAATAAGTGTCTGGCAGTTAGGACAGGGAAAAGGAGATTATTTTTAATGAGGAGAGTTGAGCATCTTTGGAATTCTTTAATGGATTTTCAGCCATTGAACCTAGTCAACATTGGAATACAGAAGCAAGAGTCATAACCTCAAGGCAAGGAGAGTCTTCAGGATATTGATGAAAATAAATCTCTTCATCCACTGAGTACTAAATCCTTGGAATTCTCCACTGATCAAGGCTATGAAGGCTCAGTTGCCAAGTGTAAATTCAATTCAGCAATTTATATATTTTTGATTTTAAAAGAATCAGGTAACACATGGCTAGTGTAGGAAAGTAGGCGGAAGCAAAAGATTGCTATGAGTGGTGAACCAGGCACGAGGACCAAGTGACCTACTGTAAGTGATCAATGAATATTGTGATTAGGCAGGACAGTGGATTTGTGGCACAGGGATATCCATGACCTAACTGAATGACAGAGCAGACCTGAGGAACCCAATGACCTATTGTTTTTAAAAGATTGAGTGTTGACTTTAAAATTGTCAAGGAATGAACAGAACAAACAGAAATACATAGTTTCTAGTCAAAGCAGTACTGAGAACAAGGAGATATAAACACAAATGATTTAGAATGGATTGGAGATTATGGAATAGGCAGCAGGGATCAATGGTCAAAGCTGCAACCACATTTAATGTTTCAGATATGGCTAGGTAGATGGTCAATGGGAAGGCCAATGAAAGGATATAGAAATAAAACAAGCACATGGAATTAGAGCCGCTGCCTGAGTAAAAGATAAAAGGCACAATAATTTGGAAGGAAGGGCTTCTTTTCAAGCTGTAAATCTATGTAACTGTATTTTGTTAGGGATGCAAGAACAGAACAGTCATGTTTTATAGGATGTTGCAGAAAATACTTTGCTGATCATGTCATAACAATGGAACTGACAAGTTAGGTCCATGATCTTACATCAGAGATGGGAGAGGTTTATTATTTAATAACTTATGATGAACTATACATTGGGAAGGAAAGGAAGAGGAAGGGGAAGGAGTAAAGGAAGGTCGTTGGGCAGAGCTAAAGAAAGTGCCAGGGAGTGCCTTCTCCCAGCTCATCAGCGAAACAGTTGAATTCTTCCTATTCTAATGTCTCTATTTTCTTTCTCAAGGTGGCTCTGGTCTTATCAGGGTCTTTGATCCACAGTGGGACTCAAAATTGTGGTTCTGCATGGCGGGGTGTTTCCGTTCTTGGAGCTCGCCAATCAGCTGCATTTCGGTATGTCCAGGTTTGGCGTGAAATCGGGTGGCCCTGTGGACATGAATTCTCACCAGTGTTGCGAACTAAGTGTAGCGGAAGCCAGAACAGTGAGAGTGGTGAGGGAGAGTTTGCTGACGATTCTCGAGTCGGGGAACTTGAAATAAAAAGCAACGTCTCAGACTGATTAACATTGAAATCACAACTGTTTGCCTCCCCTTTGCTGTGGAAGGAGCAGTGTCTGTCTCTCGCTTGTTTGTGAGAGAGAGCGCATGTGGGATGTTGAAATGTTGGAGTGAACAGTTAGTTTTTGATGGACTGTAGACCATGGTCTCTCTTTGGGGGCTTTGCCATTGCTTGTTTGGTGGGTGGTGGGAATGTTGATGCTTTGTGCTAGAATAAGTGGGTGGGGGGGTTGATGTTGCTTGCAGCTGCTGGTGTGTGGGAGGGGGTAGGGAGCTTTGGGGTTCCTGTGTTCTTTCTGTCATTCATTCTTTGGGGGGTTTTCTTCTGTTTTGAGGATTTATGTAGAGTGTGAGAATTTCAGGTTATATATTTAATATACCCTCTGACATCAAGACCATAAGAATTAGGTCATCTAGCCCATCGAATCTGCTCTGTCATTTCATCATGGCTGATCCAATTTTCCTTTCAGCCCCAATCTCCTGCCTTCTCCCAGTATTCCTTCAAGCCCTGACCAATCAAGAATCTATCCACCTTAAGTATATATATATATACTGTATATACATGCGAGGGGTGATTGATAAGTTTGTGGCCTAAGGTAGAAGGAGTCCATTTTAGAAAACCTAGCACATTTATTTCTCAACATCGTCCCCTCCTACATTTACATACTCATCACTCATCAGTTAATAACTCATCAGGGGTGATTGATAAGTTTGTAGCCTAAGGTAGAAAGAGATGAGTTATTAACTTCAAACTTTCTGCATAATCACCCAAAGCATTGAACTGCATGCACACGTGCATGTAACGAGAGCTGTATAACTCATCTCCTTCTACCTTAGGCCACGAACTTATCCATCACCCCTGTTGTGGACACTGTCTGGAGGTCCAAGATCTGTATGCTGCACAACTGCTGGACTAAGTGTGTAAATGCAGGAAGGGACTATGTTGAAAAATAAGTGTGCTAGGTTTTCTAAAATTGACTCCTTCTACCTTAGGCCACAAATTTATTAATCACCCCTCGTACTTGTCCTCCACAATTCCACAGATTCACCATTCTCTGGCTGAAGAAATTCCTCCTCATCTCCATTCTCAGAGGATGCCCCTCTATTCTGAGGCTGTGTCCTCTGGTCTCAGACTCTCCCACCACAGAAACCATCTTCTCCACATTCACTCTACCAAGGTCTTTCACCATTCGATAGGTTTCAATGAGTTCACCCCTCATTCTTCTGAATTCCAGCGAATACAGACCTGAAGCCATCAAATGCTGATCATATGACAAGCCGTTCAAACCTGGAATCTTTTTCGTGAACCTCCTTTGAACCCTCTCCAGTTTCAGCACATCCTTTCTAACACAAGGGGCCCAAAACTCATCTGAATACTCCAAGTGTGGCCTCACCAGTGCTTTATAAAGTTTCAACATTACATTCTTGCTTTTATATTCTAATCCTCTTGAAATAGATGCTAACATTGCATTTGCCTTCCTCACCACAGACTTGACCTGCAAACTAACCTTTAGGGAATCCTGCACAAGGACTCCCAAGTCCCTTTGCGCCTTAGTTTTTTAAAATACTTTCTTTCCATTTAGAAAATAGTCAACACTTTCATTTCTTCTACCAAAGTGCATGACATTGTATTCCATCTGCCACTTCTTTGCCATTCTCCTAATATGCCCAAGTCCTGTACTACTTTTTTTAAAACTACCTGACCCTCCGACTTTCTTCGTATTGTCTTCAAACTTTAACATATAACATAAAAAGAATCACAAAGTAGACCATTGTGGAACACCACTATTCACTGACAGCCAACCAGAAAAAGCTCCCTTTACTCCCACTCTTTGCCTCCTGCCAGTCAGCCACTGCTTTATCCATGCTAGAATCTTTCCTGTAATACCATGGGCTCATAGCTTGTTAAGCAGCCTCATGTGTGATACCTTGTCAAAAGCCTTCTGGAAATCCAAATACACACCATCAAATGATTCTCCTTTGTCTATCCTGCTTGTTATTCCTTCAAAGAATTCCAACAGATATGTCAGGCAAGATTTTCCCTTGAGGAAACCATGTTGTCTATGGCCTATTTTATCATGTGCCTCCAAGTGCCCTGAAATCTCATCCTTGATAATCGACTCCAACATCTTCCCAACCACTGAGGTTCAGACTAACTAGCCTATAATTTTCTTTCTTCTGCCTCTCTCCTTTCTTGAAGAGTGGAGTGACATTTGCAATTTTCCAGTCTTTTGGAACCATTCCAGAATCTAGTGATTCTTGAAAGATTATTACTAATGCCTTTGCAATCTCTTCAGCTGCCTCCTTCAGAACCCTGGGGTGTACACCGTCTGGTCCAGATGACTTATCTACCTTCAGACCTTTCAGCACTATCATTCTGGTTCCCGTCCCCCTGCCCAATTAGTTTAAACTCACCCAAATAACTCTAGCCGACCTGCCCGCAAGCATACTGGACCCCCTTGGGTTCAGCTGTAACATGTCCCTTTTGTACAGGTCATAACTTCCCCAGAAGAGATCCCAATGATCCATAAATCTGAAACCCTACCCTCTGCACCAGTTCCTCAGCCACACATTCACCTGCCAAATCGTTCTATTTTTGCCCTCACTGGCACATGGCACAGGCAGCAATCTAGAGATTACTACCCTAGAAGTCCTGTTTCTCAGCTTTCTACCTAGCTCCCTAAAAATCTCTCTTCAGGACCTCCTCATCTTGTCTACCTATGTCATCGGTGCCAATATACAGCAAGAATTCTGGCTGCTCACCCTCACCCTCGAGAATGCTGTGGACCTGATCCAAGACTTCCCCGATCCTGGCACCAGAGAGGCAACATACCATCCAGGCGTCTCTGTCGCATCCACAGAATCTCAGCTCTGTTACTCTGACTATGGAATGTCCTCTTCACCTCTCTGCTCTTCTGAGCCACAGCACCAGACTCATTGCCAGAGACCTGGTTACTGTGGCTTCCCCCAGTATGTTATCCTCCTCAATACCACTTAAAGTTGTTGTATACTTATTATTGAGGGGAATGGCCACAGGTGTACTCTGAACTAGCTATGCATTTCTCCTGTCAGTCACCCAGTTCCCTGTCGCTCCTGTCTATCACCTCCTCACTCTCCTGTATGAGTCAAAAGTCATCGAGCTACAACTCCAGTTCCTTAACTCAGGGGTCCCCAACCTTTTTTGCACTGCGGACCGGTTTAATATTGACAATATTCTTGCGGACCGGCCGACCCGGCGGGGGGGAGGGGGGGATGGTGGTGGGGAGTAGGGTTGCCAACGGACAAGAGTAGCAGTCAAATACGTTGAGTTTACCCCGAGAAAGACTACAATGACCATGAAGCCTTGCGCGGGCACCAGTGTGCATGCGTGACCTACCGATCTCTCTCCCCCCCCTCCTTTCTACAAATTGTTTTCGGCGATTCTGTTCGGGGGGGGGTGTTAATCACGACCGGAATATAGGTGATAAGTGGCTAATACACTCTATTTCATTTCTAAAAGGGTTTATCTAACGAATTTAATATTAAACACAGCGCATATTTTCCTCACATGAATATAGTGATAAGTCAATTATCAGGGGAGGACAGGGGAGCTTCAAGTAAGTGTTGAACAAACTTCCAGTAGAAGTGGCAGAAGCAGGTTCGATGTTATCATTTACAGAAAAATTGGATAGGTATATAGACAGGAAAGGAATGGAGGGTTATGGGCTGAGTGCAGGTCGGTCCTAGATGAGAGTAGCGTTTGGCACGGACTAGAAGGGCAGAGATGGCCTGTTTCCGTGCTGTAATTGTTATATGGTTATATAAGTAAGTCAATAGCATCATAACATTTTAAGTAACATTTGGATATTAAACACACCACATATTTTCTCCGTATGAACATATAAAATCATTGCAACACACCAATATCGCTGAATCAGTGGGAGCCCTGGGCTTGTTTCCCTGCAACAAGACGGTCCTATCGAGGGGTGATGGGAGACAGTGATTCTCGAAGGGGGTTCCTTATGTCCAGTCTTTTCCAAAATTTAATTTTCGTTGCAGTCAATGCAGAAAACTCCGCTTCGCAGAAAAATGTTGGAAATGGAAGCAGCATTTTCAGTGCTTTTGTGGCTATCTCAGGATATTTAGCCTTGACTTTGATCCAGAATGCTGGCAGAGATGTTATGTCAAACATGCTTCTCAGCCGGCCGTCATTTGCAAGCTCGAGGAGTTGATCTTCTTCTCGCGCTGACATGAATGACACGTGCGTAATGACCTCACGTGCATTCAAGCTCAATAGTGCATGACAGGGAATGAGGAAAGGTGCAGCTGACTCATATCGCCAAATCATATCGTTTCCTCGCGGCCCGGTAGCACATGCTTTGCGGCCCGGCACCGGTCCGCAGCCCGGTGGTTGGGGACCACTGCCTTAACTCATTCTCTCAGGAGCGGCAACTCTATGCACCTAGTGCAGGTATGTTTATCTTGGAGACTGGCGGTCTCCCGACTTCCCACATCCCACATAGAGTACAGAACACTGCTCCTGGAGCAATTCTTACTAATCTACTATGCCCTAACAGATGAAAAATGAACAAATAAGGAGAGATAGAGAGAAATAGAGAGGTATAGAGAAAGAAAGAGAGAGAGAGAGAGAGAGAGAGAGAGAGAGAGAGAGAGAGAGAGAAATTTACAAGACAATGTACCTCACCCAAACCTGATGCCCGAAAGCCACTCTAAACACTGGCACACTCCAAAAGAGTGGCCTCTCCACTTGCACCTGAGCGATTTTTATTGGCCCTTTCTAATGAATCCCTCTTGCTGATTGGTCACTCCTCAACTCAGAAAAATCTACAGAGAAACTCTGCCTTCAAAATCTCCATCACTCTCCTGCTTAAAAAGTAGCTCTTTTCACTCACCCCTGGTGTGGATTGTTCAGTTCAGCGAAAACTGGCTTGAAGTTCTGCTTTTTAAATCTTGAATGCAGACTTGACTGAAAGATAGCTCTTTTTACGCACTGCATTTAATAATTCCACATTAAATGGAACTATTGCACTATTATAGGAGAGATTAAACAGTGAGATGTCTGACAGTAAAGGGCAAAAGTGGTTGATAAAGAGATGGGTAAAGAAACTAAAGATGAGTATAGAAGAAGTCTAAATGGGAATAACATCAACAGCAGTCCATGAAAATGGGAACAGTGTTATTAAATACTTGCTCTGGAAACCTGTGAAGTGCTGAATTAAAAGATGCATTGTTGCTTTGTGAAGTTTATAACAGTTTAGGTATCAAAAACAGAGAGGTCAGAGTGAGATAGAAATTTAAACAAAGGGCAAGCTAGCTCAGGCTCATAACCACCCATAGAGTGATGAGGCCCTGCACGTTGGAATGTCTGGTGGTGAAATTGCATGGGATGATGCTATAGAAAAGGGAGGAAGTACTGGGAGTGATGGAATGGAGAAGTGATACCATTTGAGTGTTAAAAGGGGAAGAGAAGACAAGATATATTTAGTGACGGCATTGTATTAAATATGGTGAAAATGTTAAAAACAAATTTTGTTTTCTTGCTTGAAGGAAAAGTGCTCCATTGTTGGTGACTTCAGAATGGCAAAAAGTAAGCCCTTCATGAACTGGTTTTGATGAGTGGCTGTATGAGGCACAGTAAAAAACCATAATAAACCAATTTATCACACATCCTGTTCTGCGTTCACATCAGGGTTATCTCACCAATGATGACCGGAGTGGAGCTCATGTAAGCTCTGCCCTCTGTGGAAAGGCCACCCTGGCTGTCTTTTCCTTCTGACCTATCTGCCCAGTGACACTGCTCTGGCTCTGTAGGTTGCAAAGTGTCTATAGCTCCCAGTTTCAAATAAAAATAATCTCTTACTCAGTAACCACCTGCTTTCTAGGTGGAAAGTTGTAGATTAGCAGTTGTACAATGGCAAGCAACATGATGAGTCAGGCTTGTGCCTTCCTCAGTGCTTTGTACATAGCCTGGACACCATCCTTTCCAGGATGGTAAAAATATGTTAGTCATATTAGCATGTGCAACCAATCATTATGTAACAATTGCTGGCTGATGTCTCAGTTAAGAACTCTCTCAAAATTTGAGAGACTTGGTGTAACACACTTCCATCATCATGACCCTGGACTTCACTGAACTTCCCAGCAATCGATCTGATGACAGGGTATTAGTTTGATAAGACACAGCAATGTTCAATGGAGCACAAATTGGCTGTCCTTTCTCTGGGTGACAGCATTCCTATTCTCACACTGCTACTGAAACAATGGCCTTGATGTTGCCTGCCAGTTGTTTCACACAGACTGCTGCCACTAATAACAAGATAGTATAGTTCAAAGGCAACATTTCCCACAGAGTGATTGGACATTTATGAATGAAGCTCCTTGATATTCCAGTACAGCTCTGGGCTCTGCAGTGGAGCTCTCCAGTTGAAGTGCGTGCAGTCTACCACAACAGGAAGCAGACAATGAGACAATGTTGGTGAAGCTTTGCAAATTCGATGCTGGCTTCTTTCAGAGTTTAATCCATCTCTTCCTGAGTATTCATCTGTCACCTTCCTAATGTAGTATTTGCAGCAAATTGGGACGTATTGTTAGAATTACATCTCAGAATTAGGGACAATCAGGAATTTAAATTTGACTGTTTTTTTGGAGGCAGGATGCAGACAGAATTTGTACAAATCTAAAATGTACATAGATGCTTATGCAAGGTTCCTTAATGTGCTCAATGATCATGTGCAGAGACAGGAAATGTTATTTGCCCCTACTCACCCAAACTCATATCCAGAGCTTTGAGTGAGCCAAAATTGAACTCTCTGCTGTTGTTGGTGCACACAAACACCTACTCCTTTGGCTCGCTTGCTGGACATTACCTTCTGGCCGGTGCCCTTCTGCAGTCATTATCCCTTCTGGCAGGTTGTTGTGATTGGTAGTACCACTCCCCCCCAACTCCCTCTCACCCCACTCCCTCTGTAACATATTGAGGGCCCAGAAGAACTACTGACTACTCAGGCACAGGAATGAAATGATGAGTAAAGGTGTAAGTAGGAGCCATAATCCAAATCCAGGCACTTTCTGTGGCTTTGACGGAATATTACTCAGTTTGAAGCTCGATGCTATGCGGTTGATACAAGGTATTAGCTGGATCATCTTTGACAAGTTTTGCAGAGGTGAGATCACATCAGTGTTATATGAAGATGGACAGCAGTCAGGTGCATAATTTACAAGGACCACTGCTGTTTTATGAAGCTGGAGCCAAATTGAGCATCAGGAAATCGAGTCCAATTTTGCTGCTAATGTCTTTCCAATTAGGAAAATATAATTTTAGCCCTATCTCTTGATTTTTATCTCAACTATTTCTTTATGGCTATGGCTATTCTTAATTACTGGACCTCTTGTCTCTGCCGGAACCTCTTCCAAGCCATCCATGGCTTGTTTTAATAAAATAAATGAAAAATTATTCCAGCAATAAATTCATTAAAGACAAGAATCACTTATCTTGAATGCAATCATCATGAAATTTAAGAATGAATTATTTTGGCTACTTTAATGCTAACAGACTTCCCCTTATAGATAAGTGGTCCCCAACTACCGGGCCGCAAAGCATGTGCTACCGGGCTGTGAGGAATCGATATGATTTGGTGATAGAAGTCAGCTGCACTTTTCCTCATTCCCTGTCACGCCCACTGTTGAGCTTGAACGCAGGCAAGGTCATTACCCGTGCGTCATCCATGTCAGTGCGGGAAGAAGATCAACTTCTCGAGATTGCAAATGACGGCAGGCTGAAAATTATGTTTGACATAACATCTCTGCCGGCATTCCGGATCAAAGTCATGGGTAAATATCCTGAGATAGCCACAAAAGCACTGAAAACGTTGCTTCCGTTTCCAACATATCTCTGCAATGAATGTAACGAAAACTAAATTGCGAAATAGACTGGACATAAGGAACCCCCTTCGAGTATCGCTGTCTCCCATCACCCCTCGATGGCACCGTCTTGTTGCAGGGAACAAGTATTCAGCCCAGGGCTCCCACTGATTCAGCGATATTGGTGTGTTGAAATGATTTTATATGTTCATAAGAGGAAAATATGTGCTGTGTGTTTAATATCCAAACGTTACTTAAAATGTTATGATGCTACTGACTTATAAGTGACTTATATAACCATATAACAATTACAGCACGGAAACAGGCCACCTCTGCCCTTCTAGTCCGTGCCGAACGCTACTCTCACCTAGTCCCACCGACCTGCACTCAGCCCATAACCCTCCATTCCTTTCCTGTCTATATACCTACCCAATTTTTCTTTAAATGATAATATCGAACCTGCCTCTACCACTTCTACTGGAAGTTCGTTCAACACTTACCTTAAGCTCCCCTGATAATTGACTTATCACTATATTCATGCGAGGAAAATATGCGCTGTGTGTTTAATATTAAATTCATTAGATAAACCCTTTTAGAAACGAAATTGAGTGTATTAGCCACTTATCACCTATATTCCGGGCGTGATTAACACCCCCACCCCAAACAGAATTGCCAAGAACGGTTTGTAGAAAAAACTTCGGCATGTACACGCATGCACACTGGTGCCCGCGCAAGGCTTCATGGTCATTGTAGTCTTTCTCGGGGTAAACACAACGTATTTGACTGCTACTCTTGTCCGTTGGCAACCCTACCCCCCTCCCCTCCGGTCAGCCGGTCCGCAAGAATGTTGTTAATAATAAACCGGTCCGCGTTGCAAAAAAGGTTGGGGACCCCTGTTATAGATAGATAGATACTTTATTGATCCCATAGGAAATTACCGTGTCACAGTAGCATTACAAGTGCACAAGTATAAACATTAGAAGAGAAGTAGAAAGAATAAAATATGTTACCAGAAACAATCTAACAGGAGGGGCTCATTACTTCTCTGGCTATAGGTAGATTCATTATAGAGCCTAATGACTGCGGGTTAGAATGACCTCAGATAGCACTCTTTGGAGCTGTGCAGTTGTCTTAGTTTATTACTAAAAGTGTTCCTCTGTTCATCCAAGGTGGCATGCAGAGGGTGAGATATATTGTCCAGAAATGCCAGGATTTTCCATAGGGCCCGTTGTTCTACCGCAGTCTCCAGTGTGCCCAGTTTGACACCCATAACAGAGCCAGCCTTTCTAATCAGTTTATTGAGGATTTTGGCATCTCTTGTGTTGATGCCATTGCCCCAGCACACCACCGCATCAGAATCAGAATCAGGTTTATTATCTCGGGTATGTGACATGAAATTTTTTAACTTAGTGGCAGCAGTTCACTGTAATACATCAGGGGTCCCCAACCTTTTTTGCACCGCGGACCGGTTTAATATTGACAATAGTCTTGCGGACCGGCCGACCGGGGGCGGGGGGGGGGTGGTGGTGTTCAAGTCGGGATAAACTCACCTCGACATGTCTTTTACAGTTAAGGTTGCCAACTTTCTCACTCCCAAATAAGGGACAAAAGTAGCAGTCAAATCCCGGGACATTTTACCCCAGGAAAGACTACCATGACCATGAAGCCTTGCGCGGGCACCTGTGTGCGCATGTGTGACGTGCGCATCTAATATGCGCATGCGCGTATGTGCTGATTTTTCTCGGTTTTGCCTTCATCTTCCTGACTGTACTGTACGTACATTATTTCTACTTTATATAGGCTGTGTATTTATCATATCATTCCTGCTTTTACTATATGTTAATGTTATTTACTTTCGGTTTTATGTGTTATTTGGTATGATTTGGTAGGTTATTTTTTGGGTCTGGGAACGCTCAAAAAATTTTCCTATATCAATTAATGGTAATTGCTTCTTCGCTTCATGCCATTTCGGCACAAAAGGTTTCATAGGAACGCTCGACCTTAGCGGGGGAAATATGGGACAAACCAATTTAGCCCAATATATGGGATGTCCTGGCAAATGCGGGACAGTTGGCAACCCTATGTTCAAGTTCAACAGTGCATGACAGGGAATGCGGAAGGGGTTCAGCTGACCCATATCGTTTCCTCCTGGCCCGTTAGCAGGTGCTTTGTGGCCCGGTACCGGTCCGCAGCCTGGTGGTTGGGGACTGCTGCATAATCTAGCAGGGAGAGAAAAAAATATAATAATAAATAAACAAGTAAATCAATTACATATATTAAATAGATTATTAAAAATGTGCAAAAATGGAAATATTGTATATTAAAAAGTGAGGTAGTGTCCAAAGCTTCAAAGTCCATTTAGGAATCGGATGGCAGAGGAGAAGAAGCTGTTCCCAAATTGCTGAGTGTGTGCCTTCAGGCTTCTGTACCTCTTACTTGATGATAATGGTGAGAAAAGGGCATGCCTTAGGTGCTGGATGTCTTTAATAGTGGACGCTGCCTTTCTGAGTCACCACTCCCTAAAGATGTCCTGGATACTTTGTAGGCTAGTGCCCAAGATGGAGCTGACTAGATTTACAATCTCCTGTAGCTTCTTTCAGTCCTGTGCAGTAGCCCCTCCATACCAGACAGTGATGCAGCCTGTCAGAATGCTCTCCATGGTACAACTATAGAATTTTTTGAGTGTATTTGTTGACATGCCAAATTGCTTCAAACTCCTAATAAAGTATAACCGCTATCTTGCCTTCTTTATGACTAGATCAGTGTGTTAGGACCAGGTTAGATCCTCAGCAATTTTGACACCCAGGAACTTGAAGCTACTCACTCTCTCCACTTCTGATCCCTCTATGAGGATAGAAGAGTCTATGCTCTATGCTATGAGCATAGAAGATTTTATTCGAGAAATTCTTTGAGAGATCTCACTCCCAATGATAGATTTCATACAAAATTGAATTACATAAGCAAATAGTTAATATTTACATGGTGATCGCAAAATGTATTTCAGGACTTGCTTGTTAATATTCTCAACATTCTGTTGGATATATTGATGTCTTGTATCTATGGGTGCACATGCATTTTATTATATATTCATATAAATAAAATGCTGTCAATAGCTTAGCATTTGCATGCAACTCATTATGTGATAGCTTAAAATTGCCATTCCATTCAAGATAACTAGTTCTCAACATTCAGCGCTAAGCTCTTTGAAGGTTATTACTAATGTGGGCTTTCTATATTCAGAAAGGTCTTATTCAAAAATAAGAAAGACATTCAATTCAATTTATGAAAATAAATCATCACATTGTCACCTATTTTACCTATTTTAATACCATGCTGCGGATAGATATGGCACTCATTATGTTAGGGAATACGTCTTGTTCTGTCAGATACCATGAGTGAGAGCAAGGTCAAGGGTATAAATCTGTTACAGGAATCGTTGGAATTCGCTGGATGAATTACCGCTTTGACAAGGAGCCAATTAAGTTAAAAATCGAGAATAGATATTTGGGTTACAAATGGTCTTGTTATAAGATATATGGAGACCAGTATAATTAATTATACAGTGAGAAATATAGATCTTACCACTTGCTTTAACATTATAATTTTAAATATTTTGCTTATTTTCTATCTGATCAATGATAATAAACAAAAGGTCTACTATTACCTTTACCTAACCTAAAACCGTTGATGAACGGCATAGAAACAGAAAATTACAGACAGTTCTTTGGAAACTGGCGACAAGACTAGAAGTAGCTGTAGCCTGATACTCTATGGCCAAAATATGTAATTCTGTAACAAAGGATCTCTACTCTCTTTGTCTGGCCTTCAGACTGGATTCCAGGAAATGAAAAATGCTGTTGTGATGCCTAATAGGGGAGGAGGTAGATTTTATTACCATACATTTAAAAAGTTGTTTGTGTTTACATACTAATTGGATTCCAAAATTGCCTTTATACAGTTAGTAAATAATAATTCTGAGGTAATATATGTCTAATTTTAACTGTTAAAAGGCAGCATGTTCTATGGAATGACAGTAGCCAGGTTTACAGTTAAGGACCATAGTAAGTTACTGAAAATACATAATATTCTAATATTCTTCCCCATGTTACATTATTAAACACACTTAACAACTTAAAAAAACATATTAAATGTATTAAACCTCATGGAAAAGAATGACAAATCAAAGCGCTAAGCATTCATTGATAACTATACTTAGAGGCCTAAAATTTAGTGTCTCAAACTACATCTTGTGAAATTATTGGAAAGAGTTAAAGAAGAACTAGCTTAATTATTCCAATAGCACTAAAAATAATGAAAGGATACCATTGAAATGAGCTGTTACGTTTAATGCACTTGGCTGGCTAATTTGAGGCTGATTTCCCAAATTATTGTAGATTTTAATTCATGTATGATGTGTCTTTAGTTCTTCAGGTTGCTGCTATTTTTGTTGTTAGTTTGGGTGATTTTGAATTGGGGCAGCCTGCAGATAACAAACTCTGATTTGAGCTGAATATACTCTTTGATTTTGTATTTTATATTCTGAGTTTTTGCTCTTTTTTTGTTGGTTTTTGTTATTTTGTGGTTTATATTTTTTTTACGAGTGGGGGTGGGGTTGATAGTTCTTTCTTTGAATGGGTTCCATGGTTCTTTGTTTCCTGGCAGTCTGTGAGGTAGACAAATGCTGGAGTTGTATGCTGCATACATCTGGTCTGAGGCCTCCATCGGTCAGGGTTGACCATGGATATTGCCCCCTAGCTGTCTAGATACGCAATCCTGGGCAGTACGATATGTCGCCCATGTAGCAAGCTCCCCCCCACCATGTACCTGATGAACCCAAAGGAACGGCAGAGACCGATACAGTTTGGTACCAGCAGCATCGCAGGAGTTGCCAGTCAGCGTTGAACTCAATGTAGGACTGCCTTAGGGACTCTAACTCCAGAATTTTTCCCTTGAGGTTTACTCTCGAAGCCTTCCGCATGAGTGGGTATAACTGGAAGGCAGTGGAGGTTTGAGATCAGAGCTTTCCCCCTCCTGGATGAGCTGCCAGCTATGGCTGATGAGCCCTATTTGCCTGAAGCGACTGGTTTTAAGGCATCAGTAACCTGCATACTTACTTTGATAATATACTTTGAATTGTTGAATCTTGAATGGACCAAACCAAAGCCATTTGTAACTCAATTCCTTGATTTGTTTTTATATTGACTTATTGTCAAAAAAAATCACAATAAAGGCCCACTTTTATTTCTTGTTGATCACCATATTTTGTGGTCAAGAAAATGGTCTTTCATACATCTTTAGACTGAGTGTCTCATTCATCATTTAATCTAACTCTGCCCTGCCATAGATACTGGTATCCTGAAAACTGATTTACCTTGCTCTTCCTGTCCAATAGATATGTTTGTTTAGTCATTCGTGTACTTGCGGCACTTTCTTTTAAGACAAAGAATCAGCTTCCCCTTTACTTTCTTCTCCTAAGGATGTCAATTTATATTTGCTGAAGATTCTTCGGCACCTAATTTTGCCTGAGGACCCGGCTGGTGGCGTAGTGGCATCAGTGCTGGACTTCGAGACGAAAGGTCCCGAGTTCGAATCCAGCCAGCTCCCCTGCACTCTTTTCATCCGTGCTGGGTTATGAGCTGGTGATCTCTTTGGAAACTCACCCGGCAGAAGGCAATGGCAAACCACTGCTGTAACTTGCCTTGTACGTGGATCCCCACTACGTCAGAGGGGCGTGGAAGGAAATTGTCCACTAACTGGAGAAACTCCGGATGTGACGTATCTTTCCTTTCCTTCCTAGTCCAACTGACTACAAGTTTATGCAGTGAGGCCAAGAAATGGGTGAGTTGCTTGGGGATAGAGTTGAAGTGAGTGCACAAAGTAGACAAGTGAAGTAATGGAACCAGCTTGAATGTGGCTCCATATGGGAATATCGTTATTAAATATTGTTCCAGGAGTACTCAGTGATGGATGGTCTTTGAGACATTTCTGGTGTTAATTTGCAGTGGATGATGTCACTTGATACAAACTTGTAAAAGAAGTCATGTCTGATGAACAAAGGGCATCATGACTTAGTGCCAGGTCAGTTTTCCAGAGTGTGCCAATTAGACATGGAAATGCCTGCACTCAGGTTCTACTCAAGAAAAGAATCAATTTTGAGGCATGAAACACAAATAAAAGCAACACTATGGTTCTGAGCTAGGTATGGTGATAAACTGTGCAACTTGTATGATATTAGTTGTGTACAGGATTGTTTCAGAGGGTGGCTCAGTGGCTGTTCACAGCACCTGAGCCCTGGGTTCAATCCTAACAATGGGTACTATCTGTGTGGAGTTTGCTCCTTCTCCGTGTGACTGTGTGGGTTTCTTTTGGTGCTCCAGTTTCATCCTACATCATAGGCTAATTGGCCACTGTAAATTGCCCTTTGTGTGTAGATGAGTGGTAGAATTTAGGGAGAGCAGATGAGAACATGAGAGAATAAAAATGGGATTAATATTAGATTAGAGTAAATTGGTGGTTGATAGTTGAGTATGCAGGCTAAAAAGCCCGTTTCAGTCTTGTATTTCTCTTTCAATCTATGTAGCTATCTGCTCTGTGTTTTGCACCGGTTTATTGTTAGAAGTCTGGAAGCAGTGGGCCTGAAAGATAGCCACAGTAAAAGTACCCAATTTTTTTTTCAGAATTCCTCTATTTAGAAGTGAGTAGGAATGACTGTAAACTCATGTAATCAGCTGTATCAGCAATAAACGAGAATCAAATCTGTAATCATGCTGATCGATGCACTTCAATTTAATTTATCAACTAAACACTCTGAAGTGGTGGTGGAATTTTGATTGCGTCTATATGTTGGAGTTAAAATGTGAATATGCACAAAATTTCTACTTGTAAGGATTTAGCACCCTCTAATGTATATATGGTGAAGAACAAATCTCATCAATGAAGAAGAAGTGGACAGAGGTACATTAGATGATTCAGGACAAACAAAAGTTAGGGACGTGCAACAGCAAGTGAAGGGTGAAGAGCATTGACAGAAAAAGTAGAACCATTTTATATTTGAGATTGAGATAGTTAGAAATAAATGATGAAAGCTTAGGATCAGCAATGGAAAGATCAGGGCAAGATCAGGGCAAAAGAAACAGTGGATCATTAGCATCTATGAATTATGTCACAGAAGAAGGTTGTGGATGGAGGTGAAAAGAAGGAAAGCCAGGAAAATCTGCATAATGATTTTACTCTTTTACATATTGGCTCATTGATTAGAATCTGTATTTCCAACTCAAAAAAATTAGCATCCCTGAGCCAAGAAGTTTAATACCGGAGCATGACTTGTTGTCTGTTGTGAACTGCCTCTGCTCATACTCTCTGCTTGCCATTTCAGTGACATAAAGGAAAAGCAATGTATTTTCTTTCTGTAAATCCACCGATTACATGTTTTGTTTATTCCAAATGACAAATTATAGCAGGGCTTTGTGTGATGTAATGCTTTCCTGTGGGTGGGCCAGAACTAATCTGGGCACCAAAGGGCTGCAAAGGCCTTTGACAGCCAACAAAAACAATCCACAATGTTTTCAGGCAAGCAAAGCTTTTAAGCCCTTTGGATATATCCCAAAGTCACTGACTTTCAGAATTTTTTCAAATATCATCAATAAACAATTATACCATAAAAATTAAATTCCTTAACATTCAAAGAAGATAAATCATATCATTTAAATACTAAAGTAACTTCAAAATAACGAAAGCAAAAAAGAAAAACAGCTATTTTAAAAAGGTATAAATTACTCACTAGGGAGCACAAGGGGCAGTAAATGCTGGAATCTGGAGCAAAGAGCAATCTGCTGCTGGAACTCAATGGATCAAGCAGCATCTGTGGGTGGTGAATTAAATGGTCAAAGGGTGCCAATTCATTTGGATGATTTCTTCCATATGGTGTCAACCTTCTTAAGTCTTGCTGACACCATAGTCACTAAGGTGAATGGAGAGTATTTCATCACACTCAAAGGTTCAAAAGTTTATTTTATTAGTAAAGTATGTACACAGAATACAACTCTGATATTCATCTTCTCCAGATAACCATGAAATACCGAAAACCATGGAAGTCATTGAAAGAAAAGTTATCAACCTCCATACTGAATGAAAAAGAAAAAGAAACAAAACTCGCAAACCCCAAACCCCCCAACTTCTCCCTCACACAAAAGCTAACAGATTGCCCACCCAGACATGGCAGCTAAAACATCAAACTCCTAACTCCCAAGCCCCTCACACACAACAAAAAACCCTCCCCTGCCCAAAAAACGTAACATATTGCCTACCTACAACAAGAAAGAAAACACAGAAAAACTGAAGGAGACCAATATAAACTACAGTCCACAGCAATAATCACATATGTCTTGGAATTTCGAAAACATCCTCCATCAGCATCCGGGAGAGAGCGATAGCTTGATCTCAGTGCTTTCACGGGGAGTGACCACTGACCCGATGCCTTCATCCACCAACCTGTGACCACCTGAATTCTGGACCGACGCGGCCTCTCAACCCCTGGCCCGACCTGTGAAGAGCAACCGCTGACCCAGCCTCCTCTGCATTTGCCTCGATCTTTCAATCTTCCTTGACGCTTCAATTGGTGAGAAATGGAGTCGATCATGGCTCCCCCTCCCAATCTCTGGTCTCCTGCTCAAGACAACTCGTGTCTGTCGTCCTCTCCTGGAATTTCTTTGGGGACAGCAGAGCGCTAGATCATTGGATTGAACTCCAAACTGTAAGACACAGGCTCCAACAGTTTCCAAAACACAATTAAGATAAAAAGAATAAGTAAGAGGTGTAGAAAAATTGAAATGATTGACTATCTGGAAGATGTTGCCCAAGGAATCATTGTTTGCTGGTGCCATCTTGACTGGAAGAAACCCTGCAGAGGATGGTATTAAGAAGTGAATTATTGATCAAAGGATACCCAGTCTCTGACCTGCTTTTGTAGTCATGGCATTAATGAGTCTGGTCCAGTGGAACTTCTAGCCAATGGTATCACCAAGGATGTGGATGATGGGGAACTCAGTGATGGTAATGCTGTTGAATATCAGGGGCAGGTAGTTAGACTTTCTGTTAGGGATATTTTCTCACTTGGTGATGACTTATCAGTCACTGCATAGTTGTTGTTAAGGTCTTGCTGTATGCACATGGAGACTGCTTCACCTGCTGAGGAGTTATGAATGGAATTGAGCATCACATAATCTTAAGTGAACATCTTTGTTTCTCACTCATAGGATGGTTTTTACTGAATAGCTGAAGATGTTTGACCCTTGGGACTCTCCTGTGGAACATCTGCAGTGAAGTCCTGAGGTTGAGATTGTTGACCTGAAACAACAATTATCTTTATGTAAAGTATGGTACCAGCAGCTGGAGTGCTTTTCCCATGTTGCCCATTGCCTTCAGTTTTGCCAAATTTCATTGATGCTTCACATAGTCAAGTGCCGCCTTGATGTCAGCAGCAATGATGTACACCTTACCCCTTGACTTCATTTCCTTAGCCCGTGTTCGGACTGAAGCTGTGGTATGGTGCGGAGATACGTGATGCTGGTGAAACCCAGGCAGGTATTGATGTGCTAGCATGTGGTGAATAAGTTCAAACTCTGCTCATAACACCTTCCATTACTGTATTGATAATTGAGCACAGAATATGGGCTATATTTAGCAGAATTGGATTTGTTCTGTATTGACTGGAGTTCTGGCTCCACGAGTTTACTGGGGTGGTCCGAGGCTCAAAGTCTGCATCTCCGAGTCTGAATTTGAGTCTGCTGGAGGCTGACAAGATGGCCTCTCTTGGGGTCAGAGGACTGTGTTTGTGTGTGGAGGAACAGGGCTTGTTTTACTGTTGTTGTTTTGTTGCTTGCTGTGTTCAGGTTGATTGTGCTTTGTGATGTTCTGCTGAGGACTGTGGGCATGCTATGTCCTGAAGAAGGGTCTCAGCCCAAAACATTGACTGTTTACCCGTTTCCATAGATGCTGCCTGACTGGCTGAGTTCCTCCAGCATTTTGCATGTGACGCTGTGTTGGAGCCGGAATGTGTAGCTACAGGTTGCCCCAGCATACCCTGGGGGATGTTGATTGTTAACGCAAATGATGCATTTCACTGCATGTTTTGACATGAACTTGAATCTTGAATCTTTAACAGGTGTACTGGGGAAACTTTGTATATGCCAGGTAGATGCCAGGGTGGCAACTGTACTGGAACCTTAGGCTGGAGGTGCAGGTGGTTCTGGAGTGCAGATCTTCAAGGTGTGAGTGCGAATGGAAGGCAGAGATTTGTGCTAGGTTCCTGGCATCCGGATTTCAAGCACAACAGGATTGGGAAGCTTTGGCTGGCACCAGGGCAGGAATGGATTCTCAATATTCCTGGATTCCAGTGCTTTAAAAGGGATAGAGAAGGTGGAAAAAGGGGAGGAGGGGTGGCATTACAGGTCAGGGATACTACAGAAAGGGTGGGTGATGTAGCAGGATCCTCTTTTGAGTCAGTATGGGTGGAAGTCAGGAACAGGAAGGGAGCAGTTACTCTATTGGGGGTATTCTATAGGCCCCCTGGTAGCCGCAGAGATACGGAGGAGCAGATTGGGAGGCAGATTTTGGAAAGGTGCAAAAATAAAAGGGTTGTTATCATGGGTGACTTTAACTTCCCTAATATTGATTGGCACCTGATTAGTTCCAATGGTTTAGACAGGGCTGAGTTTGTTAAGTGTGTCCAGGACGGATTCCTGTCACAGTATGTGGACAGGCCGACTAGGGGAATGCCATACTAGATCTAGTACTTGGTAATGAACTGGGTCAGGTCACAGATCTCTCAGTGTGTGAGCATCTGGGGGACAGTGACCACCGCTCCCTGGCCTTTAGCATTATCATGGAAAAGGACAGAATCAGAGAGGACAGGAAAATTTTTAATTGGGGAAGGGCAAATTATGAGGCTACAAGGCTAGAACTTGTGGGTGTGAATTGGGATGATGTTTTTGCAGGGAAATGTACTATGGACATGTGGTCGATGTTTAGAGATCTCTTGCAGGATGTTAAGGATAAATTTGTCCCGGTGAGGAAGATAAAGAATGGTAGGGTGAAGGAACCATGGGTGACAAGTGAGGTGGAAAATATAGTTAGGTGGAAGAAGGCAGCATACATGGGGTTTAGGAAGCAAGGATCAAGTGGGTCTATTGAGGAATATAGGGAAGCAAGAAAGGAGCTTAAGAAGGGGCTGAGAAGAGCAAGAAGGGGGGCATGATAAGGCCTTGGCGAGTAGGGTAAAGGAAAACCTCAAGGCATTCTTCAATTATCTGAAGAAAAAAGGGATGACAGGAGTGAAGGTAGGACTGATTAGAGATAAAGGTGGGAAGATGTGCCTGGAGGCTGTGGAAGTGAGCGAGGTCCTCAATGAATACTTCTCTTTGGTATTCACCAATGAGAGGGAACTTGATGATGGTGAGGACAATATGAGTGAGGTTGATGTTCTGGAGCATGTTGATGTTAAGGGAGAGGAGGTGTTGGAGTTGTTGAAATACATTAGGACGGATAAGTCCCCGGGGCCTGACGGAATATTCCCCAGGCTGCTCCACAAGGCGAGGGAAGAGATTGCTGAGCCTCTGGTTAGGATCTTTATGTCCTTGTTGTCCACGGGAATGGTACCGGAGGATTGGAGGGAGGCGAATGTTGTCCTCTTGTTCAAAAAAGGTAGTAGGGATAGTCCGGGTAATTATAGACCAATGAGCCTTATGTCTGTGGTGGGAAAGCTGTTGGAAAAGATTCTTAGAGATAGGATCTCTGGGGATTTAGAGAATCATGGTCTGATCAGGGACAGTCAACATGGCTTTGTGAAGGGCAGATCGTGTCTAACAAGCCTGATAGAGTTCTTTGAGGAGGTGACCAGGCATATAGATGAGGGTAGTGCAGTGGATGTGATCTATATGGATTTTAGTAAGGCATTTGACAAGGTTCCACATGGTAGGCTTGTTCAGAAATTCAGAAGGCATGGGATCCAGGGAAGTTTGGCCAGGTGGATTCAGAATTGGCTTGCCTGCAGAAGGCAGAGAGTGGTGGTGGAGGGAGTACATTCAGATTGGAGGATTGTGACTAGTGGTGTCCCACAAGGATCTGTTCTGGGACCTCTACTTTACGTGATTTTTATTAACGACCTGGATGTGGGGGTAGAAGGGTGGGTTGGCAAGTTTGCAGACGACAAAAAGGTTGGTGGTGTTGTAGATAGTGTAGAGGATTGTCAAAGATTGCAGAGAGACATTGATAGGATACAGAAGTGGGCTGAGAAGTGGCAGATGGAGTTCAACCCGGAGAAGTGTGAGGTGGTACGCTTTGGAAGGACAAACTCCAAGGCAGAGTACAAAGTAAATGGCAGGATACTTGGTAGTGTGGAGGAGTAGAGGGATCTGGGGGTACATGTCCACAGATCCCTGAAAGTTGCCTCACAGGTGGATAGGGTAGTTAAGAAAGCTTATGGGGTTTTAGCTTTCATAAGTCGAGGGATAGAGTTTAAGAGTCGCGATGTAATGATGCAGCTCTATAAGACTCTGGTTAGGCCACACTTGGAGTACTGTGTCCAGTTCTGGTCGCCTCACTATAGGAAGGATGTGGAAGCACTGGAAAGAGTACAGAGGAGACTTACCAGAATGCTGCCTGGTTTAGAGAGTATGCATTATGATCAGAGATTAAGGGAGCTAGGGCTTTACTCTTTGGAGAGAAGGAGGATGAGAGGAGACATGATAAAGGTGTACGAGATAATAAGAGGAATAGATAGAGTGGATAGCCAGCGCCTCTTCCCCAGGGCACCACTGCTCAATACAAGAGGACATGGCTTTAAGGTAAGGGGTGGGAAGTTGAAGGGGGATATTAGAGGAAGGTTTTTTACTCAGAGAGTGGTTGGTGCGTGGAATGTACTGCCTGAGTCAGTGGTGGAGGCAGATACACTAGTGAAGTTTAAGAGACTACTAGACAGGTATATGGAGGAATTTAAGGTGGGGGCTTATATGGGAGGCAGGGTTTGAGGGTCGGCACAACATTGTGGGCCGAAGGGCCTGTACTGTGCTGTACTATTCTATGTTCTATGTTCTATGAAATACCAACAGAAGGCAACTAAAAAAGTCATAAAAAAGGTAAAAATGAAATACGATAGTAAGCTAGCCAATAATGTTAAAGAGAATCCCAAAAGTTTCTTCAGATACGTAAAATGTAAAAGAGAGGCGAGAGTGGATATCAGACCGCCGGAAAATGATGCTGGAGAAGTAGTAATGGGGGATAAGGGAATGGCGGACAAACTGAATCAGTATTTTGCATTAGTCTTCACTATGGAAGACACTAACAGTATGGTGGAAGCTCCAGGTGTCAGGGGTCATGAAGTGGGTGAAGTTGCCATTACTAGGGAGAAGGTTCTTGGGAAACTGAAAGGTCTGAAGGTAGATGAGTTAGCTGGACCAGATGGTGTACACCCCAGGGTTTTAAAAGAGGTGGCTGAAGAGATTGTGGAGGCATTAGACGATAGGCAATAGATGCAGGAGTAGGCCATTCGGCCCTTCGAGACAGCACCGCCATTCACTGTGATCATGGCTGATCATCCACAATCAGTACCCTGTTCCTGCCTTCTCCCCACATCCCTGGACTTCGCCATCTTTAAGAGCTCTATCTAACTCTTTCTTGAAAGAATCCAGAGAATTGGCCTCCACTGCCTTCTGAGGCAGAGTATTCCACAGATCCACAACTCTCTGTGTGAAAAAGTTTTTCCTCAACTCCGTTCTAAATAGTCTACCCCTTATTCTTAAACCGTGGCCTCTGGTTCTGGAATCCCCCAACATCGGGAACATGTTTCCTGTCTCTAGCCTGTCCAATCCCTTAATAATCTTATATGTTTCAATCAGATCCCCTCTCATCCTTCTAAATTCTAGTGTATACAAGCCCAGTCGCTCCAATCTTTCAATATATGACATTCCTGCCATCCCAGGAATTATGCTGCACTCCCTCCATAGCAAGAATATCCTTCCTTAAATTTGGAGACCAAAACTGCACAGAATACTCCAGGTGGGGTCTCACCAGGGCCTTGTACAACTGCAGAAAGACCTCTTTGCTCCTATATTCAACTCCCCTTGTTATGAAGGCCAACATGCTATTAGCTTTCTTCACTGCCTGCTGTACCTGTATGCTTACTTCCAGTGATTGATGAACAAGGGCACCCAGATCTCGTTATACTTCCCCTTTTCCTAACTTGACACCATTCAGATAGTAATCTGCCTTCCTGTTCTTGCCACCAAAGTGGATAACCTCACATTTATCCACATTAAACTGCATCTGCCCACTCACCCAACCTGTCCAAGTCACCTTGCATTCTCATAACATCCTTCTCACATTTCATATTGTCACCCAGCTTGTTCCTTCATCTAAATCATTAATGTATATTGTAAATAGCTGCGGTCCCAGCACCGAGCCTTGCAGTACCCCACTAGTCACTGCCTGCCATTCTGAAAAGGACCTGTTAATCCCTACTCTTTGTTTCCTGTCTGCCAACCAATTTTCTATCCACGCCAGTACCCTACCCCAATACCATGTGCTCTAATTTTGCCCACTAACCTCCTATGTGGGAGGTTAGTGGGCAAAATTATCAAAGGCTTATCAAAGGCTTTCTGAAAGTCCAGGTTTTCACATGGCTTTCACATGTCCATTTTCATAGTTACATCCTGAAAAAATTCCAGAAGATTAGTCAAGCATGATTTCCCCTTCGTAAATCCATGTTGACTCGGACCTATCCTGCTACTGCTATCCAAATATGCTGCTATTTCATCTTTTATAATTGACTCCAGCATCTTCCCCACCACTGATGTCAGACTAACTGGTCTATAATTAATTGCCTGTTTTCTCTCTCCCTCCTTTCTTAAAAAGTGGGATAACATTAGCAACCCTCCAATCCGCAGGAACTAATCCTGAATCTATAGAACATTGGAAAATGATTACCAATACATCCACAATTTCTAGAGCCACCTCCTTAAGTACACTGGGATGCAGACCATCAGGCCCTGGGGATTTATCAGCCTTCAGTCCCATCAGTTTACCCAACACCATTTTCTGCCTAATATGAATTTCCTTCAGTTTCTCGGTTACCCTAGGTCCTCTGGCCACTATTACATCTGGGAGATTGTTTGTGTCTTCCTTTGTGAAGACAGATCCAAAGTTCCTGTTCAGCTTGTCTTGCCATTTCCTTGTTCCCTGTAATAATTCCACCCATTTCTGTCTTCAAGGGCCCAACTTTGGTCTTAACTTTTTTTTTGTCTTCACATACCTAAAGAAGCTTTAACTATCCTCCTTTATATTCTTGGCTAGTTTACCTTCGTACCTCATCTTTTCCCCCGTATTGCCTTTTTAGTTATCTTCTGTTGCTCCTTAAAAGTCTCCCAATCCTCTGGCTTCCCACTCATCCTTGTTATGTTATACTTCCTCTCCTTTATTTTTATACTGTCCTTGACTTCCCTTATCATCCACGGTCACCCCTTACTCCCCTTAGAATCTTTCTTCCTCTTTGGAATGAACTGATCCTGCACCTTCTGTATTATTCCCAGAAATACCTGCCATTGTTGTTCCACTGTCTTCCCTACTAGGGTATCTTTCCAGTCAACTTTGACCAGCTCCTCCCTCATGGGTCCATGGTCCCCTTTGTTCAACTGTAATACTGACACTTCCAGTTTTCCCTTCTCTCTCTCAAATTGTAGATTGAAACTTATCATATTATGGTCACTACCTCCTAATGGCTCCTTTACCTCGAGTTCGCTTATCAAATCTGGCTCATTACACAACACTAAATCCAGAATTGCCTTCTCCCTGGTAGGCTCTAATACAAGCTGCTCTAAGAATCCATCTCTGAGGCATTCCACAAACTCCCTTTCTTGGGGTCCAGTACCAACCTGATTTTCCCAGTCTACCTGCATGTTGAAATCCCCCATAACAACCGCAGAATTACCTTTGCGACATGCCAATTTCAACGCTTGATTTAACTTGCACCCTATATCCAGGCTACAGTTTGGGGGCCTGTAGATAACTCCCATCAGGGTCTTTTTGCCCTTACAGTTTCTCAGTTCTATCCATACTGATTCTATATCCTCCCTTGCAAGTGATTGAATTTCATTCCTCACCAAAAGAGCCACCCCACCCCCTCTGCCAACCTGTCTGTCCTTTCAATAGGTGTCCTTTCAAATATTCCTGAATATTCATTTCCCAGCCCTGGTCCTCTTGCAGCCATGTCTCTGTTGTTCCCACGACATCATACTTGCCAATTTCCAACTGAGCCTCAAGCTCATCCACTTTATTTCTTATACTCATTCATATATAATACTTTTAATCCATTTAAAGTAATACTTTTACTCCCCTGACCTTGCACATCGATTTCTATTGCACTCGGCCGTACTCTCCGATCCCTTCCTGAGCTTTCTGCCCCGTTAATTCTGTTGTCTTTCTTAACTTTTCTTATTCTCTCTTTCCCGTTAATTCCATCCTTATATTTCCAGTTCGTCCCCTCCCCCCCCACTACTTAGTCTAAACACACCCGTGTAGCAGTGGCAAACCTGCCTGCCAGAACGCTGGTCCCCCGTCTGTTAAGATGCAACCTGTTCCTTCTGTGCAATTCATCCTTACCCCAAAACAGATCCCAGTGGTCCAAGAATCGAAATCCCTGCCTCCCGCACCAGCTCCTCAGCCACACATTCAGATCCCCTATCTCCCTGTTCCTGCCCTCACCAGCACAAGGAACTGGAAGCAAACCGGAGATAACCACCATGGAGGTCCTGCTTTTCAGCCTTCTTCCGAGTTCTCTGAAGTCACGCTGCAGAATGTCTTTCTTCTTCCTCCCGATGTCATTTGTGCCGACATGCACCACCACTTCCGGCTGTTCACCTTCACCCTTGAGGATGCCCTGCAATCGGTCTGTGACATCCTGGATCCTGGCACCAGGGAGGCAACACACCATCCTTAAATCCCACCTGTTGCCGCAGAAACCCCTTTCTGTACCTGTTTTCAAGAGGCACATCCCCGGGGTCTCCTGTACTCCAAGCATTCATCCCTTCCTCATCGTTGCCCCCCTTCTCTCTTCCGGTACCTTTGGTGGAACGATCTTGCTGTAGGTCCTGTCCAGAAAACTCTTGGTTTCCCGGATGAACCTGAGGTCATCCAGTTGCTTCTCCAGTGCCTCTCACTGTGGCGTCCCGTACTACCACGGCTCTGCCTGACTTCTGTCTCCTCAGCTTTGTTTCAGTGCCAATTTTTGACTCGCAGACCTGTCCACCTCTCAGACTGGCAATGTCTTCAGTCCCGACAGCTTCCAAGAGGGTGAACCTGTTTTCAAGAGGCACATCCCCCGGGGTCTCCTGTACTCCAAGCATTCATCCCTTCCTCATCGTCGCCCCCCTTCTCTCTTCCGGTATCTTTGGTGGAACGATCTCGCTGTAGGTCCTGTCCAGAAAACTCTTGGTTTCCCGGATGAACCTGAGGTCATCCAGTTGCTTCTCCAGTGCCACAACACAGTCCTTCAGGAGCTGAACCTGGACACACTTTCCACATTTGTAGCAGCCAGAGGCACCATCTGTGTCCCTGACCTCCCACATCATGCAAGCAGCACACTGAATCAGTTGACCTGTCATTTCTTCACCACTTCTCACCCTCTCCAACTGTGGCATAGTCTCCTCCCTCAGCCTCCTCGCCGAAGACTCTCGAGACAAAGACTCGCACTTTTCTCACAAGGCACTTCCCTCAACAAGGCCGCTCCCCCAGAGCAAACCTTGATTATATTGGCTGATATTTTGACTAATTTGATTCACTTGTCGCACCTCGGCCGACCTCGAACGTTTGTGTTGCAGGCTGGTCCCGACCGGTTTTTAAACCAACCGCTCCTTCTCAGCCAATCCCCTCACTCACTCCTTCACTTGTCGCACCTTGGCCGACCTCGAACGTTTGTAAATATCTTTAGTAAAGATCTTTCAAGAATTACTGAATTCTGAAATAGTTCTGGAAGACTGGACAATTACAAATGTCACTCCATTCTTTAGGAAGAGAGAGCGAGGCAGAAGAAAGAAAATATAGGCCAGTTATTCTGAACTCAGTGGCTGGGAAGATGTTGGAGTCGATTATTAAGGATGAGGTCTTTGGGTGCTTGAAGGCACGTGATAAAATAGGCCATAGTCAGCATGGTTTCCTCAAGGGAAAATCTTGCCTAACAAACCTGTTGGAATTCTTTGAAGAAATAGCAGGCAGGGTAGACAGAGGAGAATCAGTTGATGTGTAATTGGACTTTCAGAAGGCCTTTGACAAGGTGCCACTCATGAGGCTGCTTAACAAGCTACGGGCCCACAGTATTACAGCAAAAGATTCCAGCACGGATAAAGCAGTGGCTGATTGGCAGGAGGCAAAGAGTGGGAATGAAAAGAACCTTTTCTGGATGGCTGCTGGTGACTAGTGGTGTTCCACAGGGGTCTGTGTCTGGATCAATACTTTTAAGGTTGTATGTCAATGATTTAGATGATGGAATTGATGGCTTTGTTGCAAAGTTTGCAGACGATATGAAGATAGAGGGAGGGGCAGGTAGTTTTGAGGAAGTAGAGAGGCTACAGAAGCACTTAGATTAGGAGAATGGACCAAGAAATAGCAGATGGAATGATAATGGCATTTGTCTGTCTCGTAGGATAAGGGATAGTGGCATTGGAGAGACCACTTCAGGGCATAAGCCTGAGCGGAAGATGTGGAGATCCTGGCTGCCCACTGGTTAAGATCCCCCTCTCAGCCTCACCAGTGTAGTCTAGAGGAAAACAAAGCAATACGTTTGGCACCAGCTCGGCTGCAGGAGTTGCTGGAAGGATGTTCAGTGATCTCCAGCTGCCTTACGGGATCCACTGCAGCTTTTTTGTCTGGGTTCATCTCTCCTGAGGCTGCACACAAGGTAGTGGGGCTACTTACCCTTAGGTGGAACACAGTGTTGGGAAGTGTATGGTCATGCACTTTAGTAAAAGAAATGCAAAGGTTGACTATTTTCTAAATGGAGAGAAAATACAAAAAAAAAACAGAGATGAAAGGTACTTGGGAGTCCTTGTGCAGGATTCCTTAATGGTTAATTTGCAGGATTAGTCTGTGGTGAGGAAGGCATAAGCAATGTTTGCATAAATTTCAAGAGGATTCGAATATAAAAAGCAAGGATGTAATGTTGAGGCTTTATAAAGCAATGGTGAGGCCTCACTTGGAGTATTGTGAACAGCTTTTGGCCCCTTATCTTAGAAAGGCTGTGTTGAAACTAGAAAGGTTTCAAAGGAGATTCATGAAAGTGATTCCAGGATTGAATAGCTTGTTATATGAAGAGTGTTTGATGGCCCTGGGCCTGAATTCACTGGAATTCAGAAGAATGAGGAGTGACCTCATTGAAACCTATTGAATGGTGAAAGGCCTTGATAGAGTAGATGTGAAAATGATGTTTCAAAGACCAGAGGACACAGCCTCAGTAGAGATGGGCATCCTTTTAGAAAGGAGATGAGAAGGAATTTCTTTAGCCAGAGAATGGTGAATCTGTGGAATTCTTTGCCACAGGCAGCGGTGGAGGCCATCTTTATGTATATTTAAGGCAGAGGTTGATAGATTCCTGATTGGTTAGGGCATGATGGATACAGGGAGAAGGCAGGAGATCGGGGCTGAGAGGAAAATTGGATCAGCCATGATGACATGGTGGAGCAGACTCAGTGAGCCAAATGGCCTAATTCTGCTCTTAAATCTTATGGTCTTATGGAACTGCTGTACCAGGAAATGATGCAACAAATCAGGTTTTTTTCAATAATGCATCTGGAAATGTTAATTACAGTACTTGGTGACATTCCAAATGTCCTTAAGCATTCATGGAATTAGAGGCACTGACGTGCCTTCATGATGACTGTGCCTGTGTGCTAGGCTTAGAACAGTTCATGCAAGATATTAAAGCCCAGGTATCTGAAACTGCTTACTCTCTCCATCTAGGACCTCCCAATGAGAACTGGTATGTGGTCTCCCAACTTACCCTTTCTGAAGTCAACCATTAGCTCATTGGTTCTGTTGAAATTGTGTGTATGATTGTTATTGCTGTACCATTCAACCAGGTGTTCTCACTCTTGTGTATTGACTCATCAGCATCTGTGATTCAACCAACAACAGTGGGGTCGTCAGTGAATTTATACATGGTATTGGAGCTGTGCTGAGTCACACTGTCATGGGTGTAAACAGGGTAGAGCAGGGGACTAAGCATGCAGCCTAAAGGTACACCAGTATTGATGACCATTGAGGAGGTGTTGTTATGGATCTATATTGATTGAGGTCTCCCAATGAGGGAGTCAGATATATAAATTCATATCCTAAAATTTCTGAGTAAAACTATTAAAAAGACTTACTGTCAATATTAGAAAGTACAGCTACTGGCCTACATACTGCTAAAGCTTTTCTTTGATTAAAGATGTTTGAAATAGATTTGGATACCTATTTCCCCCTACTATGCTCTGAAAAGTGGTGTGCTGGATATGACATTAGTACATACAGAAGTTACAAGGAAATTAAGTCATGATTGCAAAGCTGATTTATGACTGGAAGTACCTGGTCTAATTTCTGAGGTGATCCTAAAATGCTGACAATAATGTTTCATTCCAGAAAAAATTGATTTACTGCTGCATAATGCAATGCATCTGGATTTCTAGGCTATCATTTATTAGGATATAATTTACTTTTCTATTTTAATGCACATATTAACATCCACCTACGTAGCTAATTTCTTTCAGTTTGGATAGAACATAGGGATGTGATATAAAAGCAATTGAGATTTACCTAGTTAAATATCTGTTTTTAAATTATTGATTGAATGTCAAGGTATTAATATCAAGCAAATATTACTGTTAATGTACATCTGTAAAAGTAATTAAAATGGATAGGAGAATAGCTATTGTATATTAGAATACTGTTACCCTTTGACTCAACAGTTCATACCAACTGCAATGAGTTTCAACTTGATGGTTGCAATATTTGCGTAACTTTGCTTGGTTAATAATGAATGCAGGCTTACAGAACAAAGCTGTTTTTAAATGATGAAAAATGAGCGATCTCACTCTGAGGTCACATTTATGCACTGGTGTAAACAAAATCCAAGAAGGTCTTTCTTAAAGGTGGAATCAATTACTCAGGCAGGGCAGAATAAACCTAGTTCAATATCTGATCTGTGCTATACCTGACCTAGGAGTGCTTATTGCTGATGCTGCTATCTACAATTGGAAGAAGGTGCTGATCCCTAGTGCACTTACATACATAAAATTTGGTTAAAAAAGAATACTGTAAGTACTGTATGGCAGAATGCTTCAAATAATTAAAAAGCATAATGTGTCTTTCAACTGAAACAATAGGAATGCATTTTCCCATTAGTTATAAACACATGTACGTGAAGCTGCCAAAAGATTTTTTTTTGTCTGGGAATAGTGAGATTTATTGCCAATAAGGACAAGAATGGAGCTTCATTTACTCTTTAAGAACCATGATTTTTTTTCTGAATGCATGTAAAACATGATGGGTCACAGCATGGAGATGATTAAGGTTAGGAAGATGATTTATCATCTTTCATTCTTAAAATTAGTTATTTTATTAAAAACATATGTAAATTTATGAACCCAGGGAGCATGTGTTTATCTGGCACTTGCAACAGGAACAATGAGATTGCCTTCTTAATTTGTTTTAGAATTCTCTGGTTAGGTTGAAACCCACTTTATTTCACTTACGGGCTGCTTATGTTTTGCTCTCAATTATGTTTTCTCTGACATTTAAAATAATAGACAAGACATTGATTTTAGATGACCTCATGTTACTTTAATTATAAAAAATGATCCACATTGATGTTACTGCTATAGAAAGAAAAACATGTGAGAGACTGAATAATTAGAATCAACAGATGGAGCCTGAACTGTGCGTATTTCCTTTGTACAGAATACTATATTATTTCAGCATGTTACTAGATTCAAGATGTAAGTACATATATTATCAAAGAATGTATAACTTATACCCTTTGAGATTTGCATGCTCACAGGTAGCCACAAAGCAATAAACCTGAAGGAACCCAATTAAAGACAAAAAAATAAAGGTCCAACACCCAATGTGCAAGAGAAAGAAGAAAAAAACAGAAAACATGCAAACACTTGAAGCGAACAAGATGCTAGGTATCTTAACTTAAAACGTAAGTAACTTCAATTTAGTTGTGTGGTTCCTGTTTACAGAATCAAATCACATAGTTTTTTTTTATTCTAAATGATGATCTGAAAAAGGATTTTGACTGCAGTATGCTTGAATACCACTCTATTATTTGCAGAAAAAATGTTAACACTTCGCAATAATATTTTTTTAGCTGGTCTACTGAAAGGCAATCCCCTAGTCTCTCTCCTTGTACTTTGGTCTGCCGGAACCTTTCTTGTCTTTCCCATTTTTTAACATCACTAAAGTAAACAGCCTTCCATTTCCCTTTCTAGTTAAGGTATAAATTACGGTACATGCTTTCCCTTTGACAGATATTCAAACTTTACTATAATCATATTTTAACTCATTCTCTTCTCAACAATGTGCAATTCTTCCTTTTCTCCTTTTCTATATTTTTCCTTCTTCGCAAAAGACAGTCCATATGACCGTAAGACCGTAAGACATAGGAACAGATTTAGGACTTTCAGCCCACTGAGTCTGTTCCGCTAATTTATTTTCCCTCTCAACCCCATTCTCCTGCTTTTTCCCTGTAACATTTGATGTCCTTACTAATCAAGAACCTACCAAGTCTGTTTTAAATATACCCAATGACTTGGCTTCCATAGCTATTTGTGGCAAAGAATTACACAGATTCACCACCCTCTGGCTAAAGAAATTCCTCCTCATCTTTAAAGAGATATTCTGAGACTGTGCCATTTGGTCTTACTCTCCCACTATTGGAAATATCTTCTCCACGCCCTATCTGTGTAGTCCTTTCAATATTCAGCAGATTTCAATAAGATCCCCCCTCATTAGATAAATGAGCAAGTGTAGGACCAACGCTCCTCATACATTCATCCTTTCATTCCCAGGATTATTTTCATAACCTCCTCTGGATGGTCTCCAATGCCAGCATATCCTTTCTTAGATATAGGGCTCAAAACTGCTCACAGTACTCCACATGTAGTCTGACTAATGCTTTATAAAGCTTCAGCATTACATAATTGCTTTTAATATCTTAGCCCTTTTAAAATGAATGCTAACATGACAATTGCCTTCCTTACTACAAACTCAACCTGCAAGTTAACCTTTAGGGAATCCTGCTCTGGGACTCACAAATCCCTTTGTACCTCCGATTTCCGAATTTACTCCCCGTTTAGAAAACAGTGTGCTCATTTATTCATTCTACCAAAGTGCAAGGCCATACACTTCCCTATACAGTATTCCATCTGCCACTTTGCCCTTTCTTCAAATCTGGCTAGGTCCTTATGCACACGCACTGCTTCGTCAAAACTGCCTGTCCCTCCATCTATCTTTATATCATCCATAAACTTTGCCACAAAGTCATCAATTCCATCATCCAGATCATTAACATTTAGTAGCAGACCCAACATTGCCACCTGTGGAATATCACTTGTCATTGGCAGCCAAGCATAAAAGGCCCCTTCATTCTCACTCTGCCTTCTGCCAGTCAGCCAGTCTTCTACCCATGTAATACCATCGACTCTTTTCTTGTTTAGCAGCCTCATGTGTGACACCTTGTCAGAGGCCTTCTGAAAATCCAAGTAAATGACATCCACTGTCTCTCCTTTGTCTAACCTGCCTGATATCTCCTCAAAGAAATCCAACAGAAATATCAGGCAATATTTCCGCTTAAAATTCACGTGTATCATTAACTTTTTCAGACTTCAGCTATTCATCTTTTACTAATTTATATTTCCCTGTAGCCTCTTTGCATACAAGTTTTTAACTTTTCTTTCATGTAGCAAACACTCCATAGTTCAAAATTTTAAGGCCATCCAGTTACAGACTTGAAAGGCTCACTAATTTGCAATTACTGATGAAATTGTTTGACCTTTTCATGTTTCAACTTCATGCCCCTATGATTGTATGGGCGTATGAGGGCATGGTTTAAACCAGGTCTGGGGTGAAAAATCTCCAGGTGAAATTCATCTTTATTTTGAGATACAGCACAGTAACAGGTCCTCCCAGCCTAACGAGCCAGCACCACTCAATTACACCCATGTGATTAATTAACCCACTAATCCTTACATCTTTGGAATGTAGGAGGAAACTGGAGTACTTGGCGCAAACTCATGTGGTCATGAAAAGAATGCACAAACTCCTTACCATGAGAACATAAAACATTGGAGCAGAATTCGGCCATTGGCCCATCAGGTCTGCTCCGTCATTTCATCATAGCTGATATATTATTCCTCCACCCTCAATCTCCTGCCTTCTCTCCGTATCCTTTCATGTCCTGACCAATCAAGAATCTATCAGCCTTAAATATACCCAATGCCTTGGCCTCCACAGCTGCCTGTGGCAAATAATTCCACAGATTCACCACACTCTGGCTAAAGAAATTCCTCCTCATCTCTAAAAGGACGCCTCTCTGTTCTGAGGTTGTGTCCTCTGGCCTTAGACTTTCCCACCATAGGAGATATCCTTTCCACATCCACTCCATCAAGGCCTTGCACCATTTGAGAGGTTACAGAAAGTGACGGGATTGAGACTGGGTTGATGGAGCTGTCATAGCATTATGCTAACCACTACACTACTGTGCTGCTCCACAGTGGCTGATTGGTGGAAACCTGCTGGCTCTGTGGAAGTTTACAGCAGTAGCAAAGACAGTGAAGGTGCAAGAAAAAATGTAAAGGAAGTAAAAAGACAGAATTATCCGAAATGAGAAAAGAAAAGCACATCTGTGCTAGGAGACTTTTCTTTCAAATACAACTAAACTTTATGGAAAGAAATCCTAACAATATAGAAGGGGTCATTTGACATGTTGGTTCACAGAACAATCCCATTGCTCACTAATTTTTCTCTCCCTACATTCACATCAACTCCCTCTGATTCTACCACCCATCTACATTAGAGACAACTTACAGTGAGCATTTAACCTATCAACCAGTGAGTCTTTTGGGGTGTCAGAAGAATTAAACTCAGAACATCCAGTAGAAATTCACACTGTAGAAGGGAGATTGGGCAAATTCTACACAGAGAACAGCAGTGGTCAGAACCCAAGTTGCAGGAGATAGTGAGGTAATGGATCTAGAAGTTATGCCATTGTATTGATTGGCACTAGTCCTGAATACATACAGTTCTTGTATGTTAAGGAACTGGTTCTGTAAGTCAATGTAATTGCTCTGTTATTTTAGGAAGATCCCCAGAGATAGTAGAGGTGTCAATTTAAATTTGGCTGTTGAGCTTTGCAATGGCTATTTGAATGATTACAAGTGGAGTTCTGTCAGGGACAGAAGTGAATGCAATTGCTATTACTGAGGAGAAGGTGTATGGGAAGCTGCAAGATCTGAAGATAGTAAGACACTAAAGCCCAGGGTTCTGAAGGAGGTAGCTGAAGAGATTGAGGAGGCATTAATAGTGATCTTTCAAGAATCACTAGATTATGGAATGACTCTGGAGGACTGGAAAATTGGACTTAAGGAGTCACTCCACTCCTTAAGAAAGGAGGAAGGAAAAAGGTAGGAAATTATAGGCCAGTTAGCCTGACATCAGCAGTTGGGAAGATGTTGCAGTCCATTATTAAGGATGAGATTTTGGGGTACATGGAAGCATATGATGATGTAGGCCAAATCAGCTTGATTTCCTTAAGGGGAAAATATTCCCTGTTGGAATTCTTTGAGGAAATAACAAGCAGGATAGACAAACAAGAGTCAGTGGATGTTGCTTATTTGGATTTTCAGAAGGCCTTTGACAAAGTGGTGCACATGAGGCTGCTAAACAAGATAAGAGCCCATGATATTACAGGAAAAATACTAGCATGGATAGAAGATCCATGGCTGATTTGCTGGAGGCAATGAGTGAAGTAAAGGGGGCCTTTATTAGCTGGCTGCCATTGACTAATGGTATTGTGCAGGAGTCAAAGTACAGTCCTCTACTTGGGAGCCCAAGTGCAGGATTCCCTAAAAGTTAACTTGACAGTTGTGGCAGTGGTGAGGAAGGTAAAGACAATGTTAGAATGTTTGAGAGAAGACAAAAGCAAGGATGCAATGCTGAGGCTTTTTAAGACATTGGCCAGACCATGTTTGGAGTATTGTGAGCAGTTTTGAGACCCATATCTAAGAAATGATGTGTTGCCGTTAGGGAGGGTCCAGATGAGGTTTACGAGGATGATCCCTGGTATGAGGAGCATTAATTGCTCTGTGCCTGTACTCATTGGAGTTTAGAAGAATGGAGGTGGGATCTCATTGAAACGTATTGAATACTAAAAGGCTTAGATAGAGTGGATATGAAGAGGATGCTTCCAATAGTGGGGTAATTTTGGACCCAGGGGCACAGCGTCAGAATAGAAGGATATCCCTTTAGAAAAGAAATGAGGAATTTCTTTAGATTGACGGTTGTGAATCTGTGGAACGCATTGTCACAGGTGACTATGGGAGCCAAGTGACTGGGTTAATTTAAAGTGGAGGATGATAGGCTCCTGATTAGTAAGGGTATCAAACGTTACAGGGAGCAGACAAGAGTAGGAAAATAGATCACAAACACGAGAAAAATCTGCTGATGCTGGAAATCTAAGCAACACGCACAAAATGCTAGAGGAGCTCAGCAACCCAGGCAGTATCTTTGGAAAAAGTGCAGTCAATGTTTTGGGCAAAGACCCTTCATCAGGCCTTGAAAAAAAAGATGAGATGTCAGAGCAAAAATGTTTGGGGGGGGGCTGTGATGGGAGGTAGAAGTACAAGGTGGTAGGTGATAGGTGAAACTGGGAAAAGGGGAGGGGTGAAGTAAAGAGCTGGGAAGCTGATTGGTGAAAGAGATAAAGGGCTGGTGAAGGGGGAATCTGATAGAAGAGGGCAGAAGGCCATAGAAGGGGGAAGGGCACCAGAGGGAGGTGATGAGCAGGTAGGCAGATAGGGTGAGAGAGGGAAATGGGAATTGGGGAATGGTGAAGCGGGGGCAATTATAGGAAGTTTATGAAGTCAATGTTCATACCATCAAGTTGGAGGCTATCCAGATGGAATATAAGGTGCTGCTGCTCTAACCTGAGTGTGGCCACATCGTGGCAGTAGAGGAAGAAATGGACTGATATGTCAGAATGGGAATAGGGAGTAGAATTGAAATGGCTGGCCACCGGGAGATCCTGCTTTTTCTGGTGGACGGTGGGTAGGTGCTTGGTAAAATGGTCTCCCAATCTGCATCAGTTCTCATCGATGTACTGGAGGCTACAGCAGGAGCACTGGATACAGCTGATCCCAACAGACTCAGAGGTGAAGTGTCGCCTCACCTGGAAGGACTGTTTGGTACTGAGGGAAGAGGTGTAGGGCAGGTATGTCACCTGTTCTGCTTGCAAGGTTAAGTACCAAGAGGGAGGTCAGTGGGGAGGGATGAATGGACAAGGGAGTCGCGTAGGGAATGATCCCTGTAGAAAGCAGAAAATGGGGGATGGGAAAGTTGTGCTTGGTGGTGAGATCCCTTTGGGAATGTCGGAAGTTACGGAGAATTATGCGCTGGATTTGAGGCTAGTGGGGTGCTGTGTGAGAACAATAGGAACCCTATCCCTGGCGGGGTGACAAGAGGATGGGATGATAGCAGACATACGCAAAATGCGGACGAGGGCTGCATTGATGGTGGAGGAAGGAGTACCCCTTTCTTTGCAGAAGGAAAACATCTCATTAGTTCTGGAATGAAAAGCCTCATCCTGTGAGCAGATGTGGTGGAGACAAAGGAACTGAGAGAAGGGGATGGCATTTTTACAAGTGACAGGGTGGGAACTGGTATAGTCCAGATAGCTATGGGAATCAGTGGATGTATAGAAGATATCAGTAGATAACGTGTCACCAGAGATAGAGATGAAAGATCAAGAAAGGGGAGGGAAGTGTCAGAAATGGACCAGGTAAATTTGAGGGCAGATGTAAGCTGGACGCTAAGCTGATGAAGTTGATGAGCTCAGTATGGGTGCGGGAAGCAGCACCAATGCGGTCGTCGATATAACATAGGAAAAGTTGTGGAGAGATACCAGTGTAGGCTTGGAACATAGACTGTTCCACACAGCCAACATAAAGGCATGCATAACTGGGACCCTTGCGAGTGCCCACAGCTACACCTTTGGTTTGAAGGAAGTGGGAGGAGCCAAAGGAGAAATTTGAGATTGAGGACCAGTTCCACCAGATGGAGGAGAGTGGTGGTGGAGGGGAACTGGTTGGTATGTTGTCTAGAAAGAAGCAGAGAGCTTTAAGGCCCTCCTGATGGGGGATGGAGGTGTATAGGGACTGGGCATCCATGGTGAAAATGAGACGGTCAGGGTCAGGGAACCTAAAGTCATTGAAAAGATCCAGAGTGTGTGACGTGTCCTGGAAAATAAATCAGCCATGATCAGATGGTGGAGAAGACTCATTGGGCTCAATGGTCTAATTCTACACCTATGTTCTTTGGCCTAACCGGCTTTTGTAGTTTTTATGTGAAAGGAGAGAATTGCGATGATTTTCTTTATTTGGTTTTGTTTAGTACTAACAATATAGTTAACAGTTCTAAGAAAACTAATTCTTTAGAGATTACAGAGCAAACTGCTGCATTCAATGATCCCACAAGTTCATCCTAACAATGTATTTTGAAGTCCTCTTTAAGTTATTCCACTCTCTGTACAAAGATTAAAAGGAACAGATTGAAAAGTACAATAAAAAACCAAAACTCTCCCATCTGGATTCTTGCTTCACTCTGTCCAGGCAATTCCACAGACATCAACTGAACAATTTCAGTCATACACGCTTCTGGTGCTTCCTTTGGGAGGATGGGTCTTATTGATGACAAATTTTTGACACATGGCCAGTGTATGTTTTCTATGAAACAGCTTGTTAAGTTTATTTTTGTTGCATTTATTTCAAATTTCATTGGCAAAGACTCCTAATAAATCAAAGTATCAGTATTTAGCCAAGCGAGTTTTGGCAACAATGCTCTATTGCAAATCTGTAGATTACTACCACTATTTCAAGACTTACTTTTGATAGGGCAAGGACTTTTTACCCAAACTCAATGCAAAGTTAAAGTTGAGGTTATTGTCATTATCACAAGTACATATATGAACAAGTGCACTGAAAAACTAGCAGCAGTATCATGATACATAGCAGCACATTAGCAGCATTCATAGGAAAAAAACGCAAATTAAACATAAATTGTACACAACCTTTACAAGAAAAAAAACAAATCAGCAGAGAAATACAAGCAACACACATAAAAGTTGCTGGTGAACGCAGCAGGCCAGGCAGCATCTATAGGAAGAAGTACAGTCGACGTTTCGGGCTGAGACCCTTCGTCAGGACTAACTGAAAGAAGAGATAGTAAGAGATTTGAAAGTGGGAGGGGTAAATACAAGTCTATTTTAGTACCAAGTGATCAAAGTGTCGTAGTGCAGTGATTAGGGTTTGGCTGGTTGCTACAAAAACAGAATAGTGGAAGGAAAATACTTGCTCCTGAACCTAGTCAGGTGGGATGTCAGGTTTCTGTGTCCTGCCTGGTGGTGGCTGTGCAGAGATGGCACAAAGGCAGTCAAATGATGGGATCTTTGATGTTACCTGCTGAGGCAGTGCCTCTCGAAGACATTACTAACGGTGGGGAAGGACATGCCTGTGATATACTGGGGAGAGTCCACTTTCCTTGCAGCTTCTTACAAACCGGCACATTCGAATTGCCATTCCAGACCACGATACAGCCAGTCAGGAAACTTTTAACAGTACGTCCGCAGAAGTTTGTTAGAGTGCTCTGTGAAAAGCAGAACCTTTGTAGCCTCCTAAGAAAGGAAAGACCCAGGCATGCTTTTAGTAAGATTACATCACTTAGGCTACGTCGACACTAGACCAGATGAATCCGTAACCGAAGCTTTTTCTCTACGTTTTGACCCTCCATCCACACTGAAACGGCGTTTTCCTCCCCTGAAAATGGAGATTTTCTAAAGTGCCCTCCAGAGTGTGTAAATTTGAAAACGCTGATTGTGCAGAGCAGTGTGGACGGGGTAAATGGATATTTTTTTAAACACTGTCATGACGTGCCGGAACAGATGGCGGCAGCGTGGCATTTCATTGTTTTCTTGAACGCAGCTCTCCACACAACCTAACAATTTCAGAACAGACGGCAATGAGACTGAAGCCAGAAGAGTTAGAAATGTACTCACCAAATACTTCGAGCCATAGCTTACCGAATAAATAAGTATACTCACTTTGCCCTGTTTTCTGTCCTTGCTTGTATGAAGGTGGTTTACCTACTAATGCAAGTACTTCTCTGACAATAGATGTGTAACAGCCTAATATAACTTTATATGTAAATACAAGATAACACTGATGCAGACATGTTTTATACATTTAACAAGGCACTTTATTTGTCATGGTCCCTTCTGGCAATCCCCCACCTTACTATTTACCTCAGGAATTGGGCCTCAATCCCCTCTTTTAACTTCCAATCATTCCCAGGTTCCACTATGTACATACACCTGCTTTCCATCAGAAAATTCAGGATAAAGACTCTGTGATCACAACAAGGAGCTGCCAGTTCATTGGCTGACTCCGGTGTGAGTAACCTCGTTTCATGGTTCTTAGGGCTGTTAGTTCTAAGTCACGCATTGCTCCTGGATTCTCTCCAAACCCAAGACTTTGGGTAAAGACTCTCCTGGAAACCGATTCCACGCTCGCTACGGTGATAATGCCTCCCGACTCTGCCCCCGCGCCCGTGTTCTGCACTTATGTTCATCCACCGCCACGCTCGTGTAACATTATTAATGTATCGCTTGTGTAAACGTTCAGTAGATGTAATTGTCACTTTTGCCCCGTAATTCGTTTTATTGCGCATGTTAAGTACAGCAAAATAATACACAAAGACATGGCAAAAGTAAAGGCAAACAAATGAGGTAACAGCAAATTTCACTTTTGCCCAGTAACAAGCCTTATTGCATTTAGTTGTAGCTGTCGTCCCTTTCATCGGTGATGAGACTATGGCTGTAGGAAATGTTTCTCGCCAAACGTGTACCAAGTCTTTCGTTTGGCAATTTCCTTTTAAGTTTTTCTAGTCTAACTGGACAAATGTGCATCAAATACACCGTTTCCTCTTCGCTTGTTTTTTGTGTGTCCTGCGCATGCCCAGTAGAAGGAGATTCACCCAAATATCCGTTCTAATGTGGATGGAGGTATTTTGAAGAATGCCTGGTGTGGACACCTATCGTTTTTACACGAAACCGGCGTTTTCAAAATTATCCAGTCTAGTGTGGACGTAGCCTTACCTAGGGGACCAATCTTGCTGACTCATCGCCACCTGTGATTCATCTGACAACAGTATTATAACTGGCGAATTTGAAAGTAGCATTTACTTTTCTGAAGATAGGTGTTAACAATCGCATGAAAACAGAAAGAGCAATCAGTGGGCTCTCTCAGATTGAGAGTCATATTACCTTCAAAGACAAAGATTAACATTGCTTGTCACACCTACAGTGAAACATAGTGAAATGGTCATTTGTGTCACCATTTGCAATGTGATTGGGGCAGTCTGCAAGTGTCACCACATTTCTGATACTAACAGAACATGCCCACAACTCAGTAACCCTAAGTGTATGCCATTGGAACGCGGAAGGAAACTGGAGCACTCAGAAAAGCCCATGCAGTGACAGGGAGAACGTACAAACTTCTTAAAACAGCGTGGGGCCTGGGGTCATCAAACTTCGATCAGTGATGGCGGTGTAAAGTGATTGCATTAACCGCTATGCCACTGCACCAAGCTTTAGGTACTATATGGACTTCATCCCCACTGTAATAAATGTTGAAGGGGGTTACATATATATTGACAATATAGTACGTATCTTTTGTGCTACACTTTATCTAAAATATTTTGTTTAATGCGAGTAACACATCAATCAGGTGCAACACACTGCAGACATCTCTGTTGCAATATTCCACCACGCATAGGCCCACAATCTCTAAACAATAGAGTATAGTAGATCTTAACTGGATGATAAATGAACTGAACTGAAATATGCCTTCTGATTTTATGCTTTTGCTCAGTTTTTGTTGCTGTTTGTTTATTTTTTGTGCATGGGGGAGTGGCGGGGGTGGATGATTTTTTTTCTTTGAAGAAAATCCATGGTTTTTTGTTTCGTGACTGTCTGTGGGGAAGATGAAACCCAGAGTAGTGTACTGCGTACATACTTCGATAGTAAATATACTTTGAATCCATTGAAATCCTGCTCCATTGTCACTCAAGATAAAAGATACAAGATTCACTGTTGAGAGAGATTTGGATTATGGAACAAAACATTTTAGGAAGTATTGGCAGATCTATGCTGAACTGCAAAGACATACCTGTAAATTCTGGGAAGTTTGTGAGACACATTTAGACAATGTAGAGGTGAGAACTAGTGAACAGGGTGTCATTAGCAATTTCTGGGCCATGTCTGAATGGATTTAGATTGTGGAGAATGGTCAAATTTCCAGCAGTCTGGTTGTCGAACTCACGTTAGTTTCAAGCTGGTGCTGGAACAAGTCTATTCATTTATTGGAGGGGGAGAACTATAAATTGATAATAATTGGCTTTAATGTCTTTAATTGTTTAAAGTGTTTTAAGTGTTCTTGTAACTTAATATTTTTTGTAAATAATTTAATCTTTTCAAAACATGTTCAATTGATCTTCATGAAAAGCAGAGCTGAGGGTTTGGTTTTGCTGGCTTTCAAAAATTTGGTGAAACCTGTTGTGGTGAAGCTTCTTCTGGCCAACCCATGTGATGCTGTGGTGTTGCATAAGGCCCTGACACCATGCATAATGTGTTTATCAGCAAGTCAACTTGTGCATGTCCTCTATCATAGACAGCAAATTCTAGCTCAATGTGATTACTGCATTTTTGTCCTTGCTCTCTTCAATTTTCCCTCATAAATATCAGCTGCAATTCAATTGGTAGCACTCTCATTTCTGTATCATTCCACCCTTGAGAGTTCAGGCCAACATGGTGGTGCAGTCCTGAGGGAAAAGCTAGGCCAACATGCTGGTGCAGTACTGAGGGAGTGCTGCATTATTAATGGTGCCAATGCTGGCACTCGTGAAGGAGCCTTGCAACAGTTAAGTACCATGCTGTCATAAGGTGGTGGCTGGGAATGGACCCAAGTGCAAGACACAGACACTGAAGTACTAGGGACAGGGCTAGGATACAGGGTGAGGGCTAAGACATGGACACGAAAACCGGGAACCTGGAACAGGACTGGACAAGAGAGCTAGGAGCCAGGGCTTGGACTCCGAGCCAGAGACTGGACAAGGACCCAGTACCTGGGTCTTGCCTCTGGCTCGGACCCTCAGAACTAGGCAAGGATGTGACTTGGCTGGCAGGCAGGATGAGGTTGGAGACAAGAGGCTTGAGGTGAGGCTTGACACCAGAGGCTTGAGGCTTGGGGTCTTGAAGCTCCTCCTGGGCAGGGCGCGGTACTCCTGGGCAGGGCACGGATCTCCACCCAATGGAGGCAAGGGACAGGAAGGGACAGAACCGACTGCATGGTAACGGCAATACGGCCTGGCTACCCGACAGAGGCAAGGGACAGGAAGGGACAGAGCCAACTGCAGGGTAATGGCAAGACAGCCTGACTTGCCCAGCGGAGGCAAGGGACAAGAAGGGACAGAGCCCACCACAGGGTAACGGCAAGTTAGCCTGACTTACCCGACAGAGGCAAGGGACAGGAAGGGACAGAACCAACCGTAGGGTAACGTCAAAATGGCCTGGCTTACCCAGCGGAGGCAAGGGACAGGAAGGGAGCTAGGTACAGGGGGGCTCCAAGGCAAGACTTCAGGCGAGACAAGGCGAGGGTTACCAGCAAGACAAGGCAAGGCTTCAGGCAATGCAAGGGGAGACAAGAACTTCAGGTGGGGCGAGAGTTACCGGCAAGACAAGGCAAGGGGAGACAAGAACTTCAGGTGGGGCGAGAGTTACTGGGAAGACAAGGCAGGGCTTCAGGCGAGGAAACAGAAGGCAGGGGAAGAGATACAAGGAGTAAGAACAAGAACAATCCAGCAGCCACGCCCTGGTCTCTGGAGGTATTTATGCAGCCAGCCCCAATGAGAATCAGCTGCCTCAATTAGTGCTCAACAAGAACAGAAACAGGGTAGACAGGAAAACCTGGAGCAAGGGTTGATGGACCGGACCGTGAACCGGAATGCGGACTTCACGGACCGGACCATGACACATGCTTAATGTCTGTGTGACAATGAACTTCAGAAATAGTGTCAGAGAAATTTGACAAATATTAAAACCTAATTTCTATTCCACAAATAGTAATTACTTGGAAAGTGCTGGACCTCTTTACCCCATTTACAGATGACCAAGTGGAATCAAAACAAATCCTGTCAATTAAATAGTGAAATCATGAAGGAGGAAAAATATGTTATTTGCTTTCCTAGATTTTCTATGGAATATTTAGAAAAACAGAAAAATTACTGATCCATCTCTTTCTTACACACTATTAATAATTAGCCATATCATGTTCCTTTAACTTCCTGAGGAAGGGTTGTGAAAAGTTGTTCTTAGCTCTCCTGAATCAGCACATTGCTACGGAATGCCCGACTAGGTATCACACATTATCCATTTGCTCATTCTTGACTGGATGTCTTCCTTAGCACAACAATTCAAATGTTCCAGCAGTTCAGGACTTACATGGTTCTCAATCTCTGCAGATAGTACTTATCCTTATATCTTTAACAGTGCCTTGACAATATAATTAAAACGGAACTAATAAAATCAGGATACAGAAACCTTATAGTGACCTCCTTAAGTTGACTTTTGCCAGAACAAACTGTGTTTGAAAACCAGAATTTATCATGTTTGCCCCTTTAGTTATAAAGTTATTGGCAGGAAAAAAAAATAGCTTGAGGGCTCTGTACTTTCAAAAATAAGCACTTTACAAATCCTAGAGATTTACAGCAACAATAAACTTCTGGTTATTGATGTTGTAGGCTGAAAATATGAATCTTTTTCCTTATGGCAAACTCTTATTGAACCATGTAAGTCACATCTGTTGGAAAACCAGAATCTTTAATATTTACATTGACAAATCTTTCTAAAATACGTATGTTATGAACAATATGGTATTTGTTCTTTTAGCCACCATGTGTAACCTTGCCTGTTGTAGTAATGCTAATTCTGCATGTGGTGGGTGAAGGTTTCCTGAGGCACTTGTAATGAAATTGTAAACGAGTTCTTTATATATATTTTTTGATTTGACTATAAATTGTGGAGACAGAAACACAAAAAAGCAACAGTAATTTTTAAGGTTCTTATTTCTGGCAAATATTTTTTATGTGAAAACTAAATTTGCAACTTTCAGTGCACATTGTGGGAGAGAAACAGGCATTTATATTATAGCAATAAAGCTGGTCATTTATCAGGAATAACATTATCATAATCAAAAACTTAAAAGACATAGAATATTAACTTGGCTATCCCATCTCTGTTTTCATTTTACCTCTCATACAATTTATATTTCTTGTTTTCTGACTATACTTTTTATAATTAATTAATTAAATTAAATTGCAGTTTTTTCAAGACTTTAAGTTTAGAGACAAGAATGAGCTATAACTGCCTTAAAAGCTGGCTTCTAACTGCCTCACAATGGATATCCCCAGAGCTATTTATTTTGGGTTGGGTGGGTTGAAATCCCAAAGTACTGACATGGTTGCAAAATACATGTAATGCTGATAATCTCTGATTGTTGAAGATATGGTCAAAAATGAATGTAACTTTTCAATGCACACATTGTTACACAGCTTCTTAAAACTTCCATGACATTTTGTGTGGGAGATGCTGGAAGATGGGGATTATTATTCGCAGGAATAGGAAAATTCTGATTCATGATGCTGTTGGCTGAGCATATTAACCTTTCTCCTTATGGGCAGAGTGCATGAGGGATCTGAATAAACACTGAAAGGAAGCATACATGTCTTTAAAAGTGAGATTGAGAGGCATTGCCACAACATTGGAAATAAAAATCAAAATGACAAATTGCTTGTAAAATAAATATACTAAAAAACTGAAAATGAAAGATGGGTGAAACTGAAAATGGGTGAAAAAGAGATACCGCAGAAAGAAGAAATATGTAAATAAGTTACAATTTGTCTTTAGTATCTATAGTAATTAAATTCCAGTGCATAGAAACTGAAATTCAATCTTTCTGATGAATTAACTGTTTGCTAGTTTTGGGAGTATCTTGATAATATCATTTATGTGCAAAATATAGTGTGAAATTGACGAAATCAAGAACGCATATTTGGCCTTAATCCCTAAATGAACTGTGAAATCGAGATATCTTTGCTTAAAAAAACAATATTGTGATTTATTCCCTTTATAAGATACTTAAAACCCAACCTACATACTTTATACATCCTTCCTCTTGCTGGACAAACAGCAGTAATAGCATTTGCGCGCTAAGAGGGTCAGTAATGATAAAGTGAGCTGACGTGAAGTCCATTGGGCAGGAGGTGGCATCACGAATGATGGGGATAGGGTGGAATATGGGCTGTTAATGGCACATGAGTCTCTTGTGGTGGACAGCTCCTAAGCTTGGGCAGTTATCAGGTGGTCACTAGCTGCTGCATTCGATGGCTATGCTAGGTTACAGATCAAAGGATTTGTGAAAAGCTGTTGCTAGTTCATTGAAATCAAATCTCATCGATCCTGAGGACTGCTGGTAATGAAGTTTTATAGAAATAGAGGAGATGATTTTCATTACGTTGGCTGATAATCGTGGGTGACTAGTAAATCACACAGGTTTCACTTGTTTCTCCGTGTTGAATTGTGCGTCAATAACACAGGTTGTAAATGGTGATCTTTCTATTCAATTACTACTGTTAGTATATGTGCCAAGCTTACTGATGTCCAAAATTTGATTAGGAATTGACTCTTGGAAACCACAACAGCAACAAGAAGTGCCCACTCCAGTTTCCCACTGGGGGAGATAGGAAATGCTTAGAAGTACTGCAAAATGCCCAGAATTGGATATTATGTTCCGTTTATACATAAAAAAGTTCATACTTGATTTTTCTCTTATCCAATTTCTCAGCTCAGGACTCCAAACTTTTTAGTAATTAATTTGTAGCACTGGAAAAGCATATAGCACAATTAACATATCATGTTGTTGGAAAAGTTTTTAATTAAGAGGTGACTTACAGTGTTAGCTTAATCCCTGTATATCCTACAAGCACAGGAAATTACACCACTATTGCACCTCAATGGATATGCTGATCTTTCAATGCTAGTCAAAACTGCCAAACCAGCAGCAGCCTACCCACCATCAAGGACATATACACAGAAAGGTGACAGAAAAGGGCCAGAAATATCATGAAGGAGCCCACCAATCCTGCTCATGTTCTGTTTGTTGAATACCCACCGTGAAAGAGACTATATAGTATCCATACCAGGACCATCAGACTCAAACACAGTTACTTTCCCCAAGAAGTAGGGCTGATCAACACCTCCACCCACTAATCCTCCCCTCCACACTACATTATCACTTCCTGTTAGTCACCTTATGTATAGACACTCCTGTGTCTGGTGTCACTTTATGGACATACAATCGATCTATGTATATAAACCATCTTATGTACAACGTTTGTATTTATATTGTTTTTTAATTGTGTTCTTTATCTTATTGTGTTTCTTTTTGTGCTGCATCCAATCCAGAGTTACAATTATTTTGATCTCCTTTACATGTGTGTACTGGAAATGCCATTAAACAATCTTGGATCTTGAAACTTGAAGAGTACATTCAGACAGAAAATCTACTTTGACCCTTGCTTGAAATGGCTGGTTCACTGACATTAAGGTAAATTTTGAGCACTACTTGTCTCTCCACTTTCTGGCCACAAATTTATGTCCATGTTAGATCTAAGTAGGCCACGAATAATCAGACCAAATCTTGGGGAGCACACAGCATAATAAATGTCTGGATCAATAAATGTGGTTAGGATCTGATTAAGGTTAGAGATTTAGGGAATGAATGGGTTAGTGGCTAATTCATAAACTGTTCAAGGATGAAAATATGATCACAATGTAGAAGGTTGTTTATCTCTGCATTTGCTCATGTTCATTCTAGGTTGTCGACATCATTGACAACATCTACTTTTCATCAACTGGTTGTCTTGTAAGCATTATTTTCTGCCTTCTTAAAATGAAAGCAGTTAAAGGGAACTCAGAAAAAAATTATCCAACATCTAGAGTTTGTTATTGCCATTCAACAGAGTCAGTTTAGGAAATTCAATCCAGGTTGCTAATTAATCTGCAGATAAAGAGGTAAAGAAAAGCTTAGCTTTATTTGTCACAAGTATGTCAAGATGCGTACATTTGGGAAATGTGTCGCTTGCATCAAATCAAAGCAGCAAAGATCGTGCAGGGTAACCTTCAAATGTTGCCTTGCTTCTGTCAGCGACATAGCATGCCCTCAACTCACTAACTCTACCTGTACGTCTTTGGAATATGAGAGGAAACTGGAAAACCTGGAGGAAACCCAGACGCTCACAGTAAGAACATACAAGCTCCTTCCAGGAGGTGGGAATTGAGTCCTGATCTTGCTGCTGGTGCTGTAAAGTGTTAAACATGAGAAAGTCTGCAGATGCTGGAAATCCATAGCAGCACACACAAAATGCTGGAGGAACTCAACAGGTCAGGGATGAATAAACAGTTGACATTTTGGGCCAAGGCCCTTCTTCAGGACCGGAAAGGAAGAGCGAGATCCCAGAATACAACAAGGGGGGAGGGGGGCAGGTGAAGCAGGGTAGCTAGGTGATAGGTGAAGCCAGGTGGACAGAAAAGATAAAGGGCTGGAGAGAAGAGTGGACCATAGGAGAAAGGGAAGGAGGACGGGACCAAGAGGAAGGTAATAGGCAGGTGAGAAGATGTAAGAGGCCAAAGTGGCGAATAGAAGAAGAGGGCAGGGGGAGGGAAATTTTTTAACTGGAAGAAGAAATTGATGTTCATGCTCTCAGGTTGGAGGCTACCCAGATGGAATGTTCCTCCACCTTGAGGGTGGCATCATCTTGACACAATAGGAAGCCATGGAACAAAATGTTGGAATGGGAATAGGGATTGGAATTAAGATGTTTGGCCACTGGGAAGTTCTGCTTTTGGCGGAAGGAGTGGAGGTGCTGGGCGAAGCGGTACCCCAATTTATGACTGGTCTCACCAACGTAGAGGAGGCCGCATTGGGAGCACCAGACACAATAGACAATGCTACTGTGTTGGCCTACATAGCCCTGACCTGGCATGGCTTAACAAACTCAAGGTGAGCTGCAGTGGGAGAAAGTACACGACCCACCCAGCCAACACACTTTTTGTCCCTCTTCCCTCTGGGAGAAGGCTCAGGAGTTTGAAGACTCATACGGCCAGATTTGGGAACAGCTTCTTTCCAACAGTGATAAGACTGCTGAATGGACCCTGACCTGGATCTGGGCCGTACCCTCCAAATATCTGGACCTGCCTCTCGGTTTTTTTGCACTACCTTACTTTCCCTTTTCTATTTTCTATTTATGATTTATAATTTAAATTTTTAATATTTACTATCAATTTGTACTTCAGGGAGCATGAAGAGCAGAATCAAATATCGCTGTGATGATTGTACGCTCTAGTATCAATTGTTTGGTGACAATAAAGTATAAAGTATAAAGTATTCTACTAGAGCAATAGGGGATAGCTGGAGTTGTGATTGAATCATTTTGTCAGGAGTTAGAAGAAACATTGTTTTCAGTTTAACTAAAATGTACTTCACCAGTGGTGCTTAATATCAGACATCCAAAATTCCTCAGCACAAATGTCATTCAACACTAATCCAATGTTATGAGGTTAGCTTTGGCAGACGTACCATGAATTAAGTGGAGAAGATAAGCATTAAACAAGAAACAGTGTTAGAAGTAAGTGTTATGCTAATATAGATTGAGAGTAAATTTAAGTAAAACACAAAAAATAAAGAAGAAATTCTGAATGAAATAGAGGCAAGGAATTACATAGCAAATGGAAATTTGATTATTATCACAAATTTGTAGTGTGTGTGACTTATCTATTTCTGACATTTTGTACTCTCGGGCCTGGGGAAGGTGGTTGATGGGAAAAAAATGTTAGCTGATCAACATGTTTACATACTGGTTTATTACTCTTGTTGAAAGATAAAGACTAATCTTTAAAATACAATTTCACTCTTACCAGCAATTTAAGACAGTAGAGAGTTTGCTTGGTTTTAGAGCTTTATGTCAGATATATGTATTATCCAAGCAAGAGTTTCAGAGCGCAAACAAGAGGAATTCTGCAGATGCTGGAAATTCAAGCAACACACATCAAAGTTGCTGGTGAACGCAGCAGGCCAGGCAGCATCTCTAGGAAGAGGCGCAGTCGACGTTTCGGGCCGAGACCCTTCGTCAGGACGAACGGTCTCGGCCTGAAGAGTTTCAGAGGTATGTCAGATGGTCAAATATGTCAGTGGTGTGTGGAATATTTTTTATACTGTGCTGAAAAATCAGTGTTCTCACTATACATTTATCATCAAATTGAACAAAGTAACACTCACATTATAATTAAATTACTTTCTAATAATCATTTAAAAAATCTGAGCTTAACACATGCTCACTCAGTCAATAGGACATCTACTTTGTTTTTGTTGGAACTTTTCCAGTAACTTTCTGACTGTATTCACTTTGGTACTTACGTTTGAGTCTTTTTTTGATTCATATTTAATTTTCTGTTCTTGCATTGAATCAATGCTCTCTGCAGATTTCCCTTAATCATTATTCTGCACTACTCATTCACTGCACTGTCCTCAATGTGTCATCTTCCTAATCTGTTTCTTGATCCTGTTAGGTTTTGTAACTCCAAAACATAAAATCTAATTGAAAGAACATAGAACATAGAACATAGAATAGTACAGCACAGTACAGGCCCTTCGGTCCAGAATGTTGTGCCGACCCTCAAACCCTGCCTCCCATATAAGCCCCCACCTTAAATTCCTCCATATACTTGTCTAGTAGTCTTGTAAACTTCACTAGTGTATCTGCCTCCACCACTGACTCAGGCAATGCATTCCACGCACCAACCACTCTCTGAGTAAAAAACCTTCCTCTAATATCCCCCATTGAACTTCCCACCCCTTACCTTAAAGCCATGTCCTCTTGTATTGAGCAGTGGTGCCCTGGGGAAGAGGTGCTGGCTATCCACTCTATCTATTCCTCTTATTATCTTGTACACCTCTATCATGTCTCCTCTCATCCTCCTTCTCTCCAAAGAGTAAAGCCCTACCTCCCTTAATCTCTGATCATAATGCATACTTTCTAAACCAGGCAGCATCCTGGTAAATCTCCTCTGTACCCTTTCCAATGTTTCCACATCCTTCCTATAGTGAGGTGACCAGAACTGGACACAGTACTCCAAGTGTGGCCTAACTAGAGTTTTATAGAGCTGCATCATTACATCGCGACTCTTAAACTCTATCCCTCGACTTATGAAAGCTAAAACCCCATAAGCTTTCTTAACTACCCTATCCACCTGTGAGGCAACTTTCAGGGATCTGTGGACATGTACCCCGAGATCCCTCTGCTCCTCCACACTACCAAGTATCCTGCCATTTACTTTGTACTCTGCCTTGGAGTTTGTCCTTCCAAAGTGTACCACCTCACACTTCTCCGGGTTGAACTCCATCTGCCACTTCTCAGCCCATTTCTGCATCCTATCAATGTCTCTCTGCAATCTTTGACAATCCTCTACACTATCTACAACACCACCAACCTTTGTGTCGTCTGCAAACTTGCCAACCCACCTACCCCCACATCCAGGTCGTTAATAAAAATCATGAAAAGTAGAGGTCCCAGAACAGATCCTTGTGGGACACCACTAGTCACAATCCTCCAATCTGAATGTACTCCCTCCACCACCACCCTCTGCCTCCTGCAGGCAAGCCAATTCTGAATCCACCTGGCCAAACTTCCCTGGATCCCATGCCTTCTAACTTTCTGAATAAGCCTACCGTGTAGAACCTTGTCAAGTGCCTTACTAAAATCCATATAGATCACATCCACTGCACTACCTTCATCTATATGCCTGGTCACCTCCTCAAAGAACTCTATCAGCCTTGTTAGACACGATCTGCCCTTCACAAAGCCATGCTGGCAGTCCCTGATCAGACCATGATTCTCTAAATGTCTATAGATCCTATCTCTAAGAATCTTTTTCAACAGCTTTCCCACCACAGACGTAAGGCTTACTGGTCTATAATTACCCGGACTATCCCTACTACCTTTTTTGAACAAGGGGACAACATTCTCCTCCCTCCAATCCTCCGGTACCATTCCCGTGGACAACGAGGACATAAAGATCCTAGCCAGAGGCTCAGTATTTTCTTCTCTCGCCTCGTGGAGCAGCCTGGGGAATATTCCATCAGGTCCCGGGGACTTATCTGTCTTAATGTATTTTAACAACTCCAACACCTCTTCCCTTAATATCAACATGCTCCAGAATGTCAACCTCACTCATATTGTCCTCACCATCATCAAGTTCCCTCTCATTGGTGAATACCGAAGAGAAGTATTCATTGAGGACCTCGCTCACTTCCACAGCCTCCAGGCACATCTTCCCACCTTTATCTCTAATTGGTCCTACCTTCACTCCTGTCATCCTTTTTTTCTACATAATTGAAGAATGCCTTGGGGTTTTCTTTTACCCTACTCACCAAGGCCTTCTGATGCCCCCTTCTTGCTCTTCTCAGCCCCTTCTTAAGCTCCTTTCTTGCTTCCCTACATTCCTCAAGAGACCCATCTGATCCTTGCTTCCTAAACCTCATGTATGCTGCCTTCTTCCACCTGACTATATTTTCCACCTCACTTGTCACCCATGGTTCCTTCACCCTACCATTCTTTATCTTCCTCACCGGGACAAATTTATCCCTTACATCTGTGATGAGAATACACATAGATTAAGATGTTAGCTGTCCTGTGCTGGCACCAGTGGGATCAGCAGTTGGTCTGCCACCTGTCTTCAAGAGAGAGAGAGATAAGGAAAACAATGGAGCAGCATTTGGAGATGTTAATGAAGGGACGGGAGAGAGTAACGGAAGGAGAGCTGTCAAGATCGGCTCCCCCTTTGAACCCTGAACTGTTTGAAGTGATGGACAGGCGATACCCCAGCAGGGGGGATAAAAAGGGACAGGTTCACTAAGGCAAGACACACACGACACCCTGAGGTAACAAGACCCTGGAAGCGGTGCGTCTCCCACAAGCCGGTGGGAAGTTTTTGGACGGTTGGTCGCGGGATCAAGCCATAGACGCTCAGGGTGGAAAGGCACGATCGGCGGGAACCTGGTGTGTGTCCACCCTTGCCTGGGTGCCAGGTTCACCGCAGAGAAACGATCGTATCTGGAAACGGAGGGGTCACGGTCGGTGACCTCAGATGACATCACAAAGGATTCGCCCGAAAGCTAACTGCGAAGGTCTGTGTGGAAGCCGTTTGAATATTCATTCGTTTTGCTCTCTCTCTCCTTCCCCCACACTGTCCATCTCCCACAGCAGCGATTGCTGCGAACTGAACTGAACTAAATTGAACTGAATTTTGCGTCACTTTGAAACTGGTCATTTACCCCTAGACAACGATAGAGCTTGATTGATCCTGTTATCTTAATTCTGTGTGCATGTGTGTTTATCATTGGTGAACTGTTGCCTTTATTATCCTTTTGATTAGAGTACTGTGTTGCTTGTTTCTTTAATAAGACTTTCATAGTTCTGGTAGTCCAGACTCCAACTGAGTGATCCATTTCTGCTGGTTTGGCAACCCAGTTACGGGGTACGTAACATAAGTGGGGGCTCGTCCGGGATTTTGAACGCTAAATTTGGGACGGAGTAAATTGATTGGGTTAAAATTCCCGAAAGAAAGAAAAGACAAACAGCAGAAATGGAGGCTGAGGAATTTATAAAGGTGCCGACCTTGAAGGCATTAGAGGATGCCAGGAAAACGGAATTGGTAGCTGTGGCCAAACGGTTGCTAAGGGGAAGTCGACAATGAGGAGAGAGGAGATACACAGAGCTATCGTAGAGCACTATGTATCTAAAGGTGTGTTTCCCCAAGGGGAGCTGGAGGTGGTGTCCATTGAAAAACTTGCTGGAGACGCGATACAGGTGCAGCTTGAAAAACTGAGACTCGAGCATGAGTTCCGGGTACGGCAGTTGGAGTGAGAAGAGAAAGAGAGGGACAGACAGTTGGAGCGAGAAGAGAAAGAGAGGGTCAGACAGTTGGAGAGAGAAGAGTTAGAAAGGGGAGAGAGAGAGAGGGAGAGACAGTTGGAGCAAGAGGAGAAACAGAGGGAAAGGGAATTCGAGCTGGAGAAGTTAAAGATAAGGGCAGAGCAGGGGCCCGTGCCGAAGCAAGGTGGAGGGTTCTGGGCGACCCAGGAGGTTAGGCTGGTTCCCCCATTTGATGATACCGACGTGGATTGGTACTTTCTCCATTTCGAAAAAGTTGCTACCAGTCAGGACTGGCCGAGGGATAAGTGGGCTGTTTTGCTTCAGAGTGTACTGAAAGGGAAAGCCCAACAAGCTTACTCAGCTTTGTCTGTGGAAGATGCCCAGAGGTATGAGGTGGTGAAAGAGGCCATCCTCAGGATTTATGAGTTGGTCCCGGAGGCATACCGGCAGAGGTTCCGGAATGCGAGGAAGCAGTGGGACCGCACGTATTTAGAGTTTGCCCGTGAGATGCAGACATATTGTGAGCGTTAGTGCGCCTTGAAGGGGGTAGAGGGGGATTATGACAGACTGCTACAGCTGACCCTGATTGAGCAGTTTAAAGGTTGTGTCCCTGAGGGTATGAGACCCTACCTAGATGAGAAAGAGGCAGCCACGTTAGCCGCAACTGCTAAGTTAGCGGATGAGTATGCGTTGACGCATAAAACGAAGTTTGCCCCGAGTAAAGGCTACCAGAAGGGTAGTCAGGACGGCGGGGAGAGTCCGCCAGAAAAGTCAGAAAGTAAGCCGGGGACTCGTGAGAAGGATAAGGTAGACCGGGAGCAGTCTGGTAGGAAGTCTCCTGGGGTCGTCTGTTATAATTGTGGGAAAGTCGGACACTTTGCGTCCAGGTGCTTTGCCCCAAAGAAGGAGAGGGGAAAAGGAAAAACGGCGATTTTGACTGGCTGTATCGAGCTAGTAAATGAACCGCTAGGACAGGACAGGTCTGCCAAAGTTCAGGAAGGGCGCGAGAGGTTTATCTCGGCCGGATTGGTGTCAGTGAAGGAGGGGTTAAATCCAGTTCCAGTGCGGATCTGGAGAGACACGGGAGCGTGTCAGTCACTGATACTGAAGAGTGTATTAGAGTTTAGCTCGGAGACCCAGACTGGGGAGGTCAAGGTCAAAGGTATTGGGGAAGGGACAGAAGCAGTCCCTTTGCACCAGATACACTTACAAAGCAACCTGGTCTCTGGACTAGTCACGATCGGGGTGAGACCCGAATTACCGATGAAAGGCGTGGAAGTCTTGCTCGGTAATGACCTCGCCAGGGGAATCGTGTTCCCAGCCGTGAGATTGACAGGTCAGCCTGCCAGCATTGAGGCCCCGCCCATGGACTCACAGGTTCATCATGGGGCTGCGGTAGTAAATTTAGCTGAGACGTTTCTGCCAGCCTTGTACGAGAAGGGGGTAGAAAGTGAAAAGAAGGAGTGTAGTGAAACAAGAGGTAGTGAGGGAGCTGAGACAGACTTAGCATTCGCCAGGAAAGAATTTGTGCAGACGCGGGAGCGAGACGAGGGGCTGATGGTTTTGGCAGAGACAGCTCTCTCTGACACAGAATTAACAAGGAAACTAGTAGGCTGTTGTGTGGAGGAGGAAGTGCTAAGGAAGAAAGGGAGACCAAGTACTGTACCCACAGATGAGGAATGGGGGGTGGTGCAAAAGAGTTATGGGGATGAGATTTTTAACCTGGCCCACAAGGTACCCCCCGGTGGACATTTTGCGGTGCTGGAGGAAACAGTTGGTGGAATCATGAAAGAGGTTTACCGGCTACCCAGAAGGAAGGATGTTGTTGATTATGGCCGACGCGAACTGAGACGGTCACAGGCTTTTGATATGCTAACAAACCTAGTCGGTGTTAGCGCAGAAATCAATGGAGCTAGGGTCCCCCTGATAAGAGAAAAAAACCATTTTGAAAAGATGAGTATGGTATCGACCAGATGGGAGAAGGCTATTGTTTTGGCCGGCTCTGTTGATAAGGTCTCTCCCTTAATCCCCGAACAAAGCGACTCTTTAGGAGAAGTAATTAAACGACTCGCACACGTGTGTTTGATTGTCCTGAGGCAATGCAAAGAACTGGGACGTTGGGTGGTGTTTGGTACACTAGGCCAGCCCAGCGAGCAACATTCCTATAGAATGAGTAATTCAGTGACGAAAGGGCTGACGAACACAGAGGTGTGTATTGGCGATGTAATACGGCTGTCTGAAGCCAGCTTGATAGTGAACCTTGAAAAAAATGAATTCGGCCACACGAAGGTCACTTACCTGGGAATTGTGGTGACACAGGGGCAGCTGGCAGCGATGCAAGCTAAAGTGCGGGCTATCTCTGACAACCCAACCCCGACAGACAAGAGGGCCCTCAGAAGGCTCTTGGAGATGGTGGGGTACTGTAGGAAGTTTTGCAATAACTCTGCGGTTACTACCCCTCCCCCTCCTACTAAGCCCTTGCGAGAGAAAACTAAGACGGAATGGGACGACCCTTGTTATTGTGGTCCGGGACGAAACCCAATGAGAGGTTACATTGATTGCAACTCATCAGTGTTTTTGGCCACTATGAAGTTTGCTAAGTTGGAGCCTGGTCTAAGGGATTATTAATAACACATATAAAAGGAACAGAAAATGTGATGGCTGACTGTCTGTCAGGTGTTGACAACTTCAAATTCACTGTATTAGCCAAATAGCTGATAAAGATGTATATTTGTGTGTATCAAATAATGTATTCATGTTTGTAATTTTTACCCCGGTAAAAATCCTTAAAGGGGGGAAGTGTGACGAGAATACACATAGATTAAGATGTTAGCTGTCCTGTGCTGGCACCAGTGGGATCAGCAGTTGGTCTGCCACCTGTCTTCAGGAGAGAGAGAGATAAGGAAAACAATGGAGCAGCATTTGGAGATGTTAATGAAGGGATGGGAGAGAGTAATGGAAGGAGAGCTGTCAAGATCGGCTCCCCCTTTGAACCCTGAACTGTTTGAAGTGATGGACAGGCAATATCCCAGCAGGGGGGATAAAAAGGGACAGGTTCACTAAGGTAAGACACACACGACACCCCGAGGTAACGAGACCCTGGAAGCGGTGCGTCTCCCACAAGCCGGTGGGAAGTTTTTGGACGGCTGGTCGCGGGATCAAGCCATAGATGCTCAGGGTGGAAAGGCACGATCGGTGGGAACCTGGTGTGTGTCCACCCTTGCCTGGGTGCCAGGTTCACCGCAGAGAAACGATTGTATCTGGAAACGGAGGGGTCACGGTCGGTGACCTCAGATGACATCACAAAGGACTCGCCCGAAAGCTGACTGCGAAGGTCTGTGTGGAAGCTGTTTGAATATTCATTCGTTTTGCTCTCTCTCTCCTTCCTCCACACTGTCCATCTCCCATGGCCACGATTACTGCGAACTGAACTGAACTAAATTGAACTGAATTTTGCGTTACTTTGAAACTGGTCATTTACCCCTAGACAACGATAGAGCTTGATTGATCCTGTTACTTTAATTCTGTGTACATGTGTGTTTATCATTGGTGAACTGTTGCATTTATTATCCTTTTGATTAGAGTACTGTGTTGCTTGTTTCTTTAATAAAACTTTCTTAGTTCTAGTAGTCCAGACTCCAACTGAGTGATCCATTTCTGCTGGTTTGGCAACCCAGTTACAGGGTACGTAACACATCCCTTACAAGGGAAACAAGAGAGCCAGGAATGCGAGTCTAACTTTGTTTTTACTTTAAGGGACAATGCATTATGTAAACAACCCACAATGCATTATGTAAACAACAAAGAATGCCTAGTCAAACAATATATTTACAATATTTCTCAAGTATTACTGAAATATTAGGTACACAACTGATCCAGCAGCTTGAGAAGAAGATCTTTTCTGCTGTGTAAGTAGTGACCCAGATCAGTCTTATTAAGGGACTCCAGATTCTTCCTAAAATTACAATGAAAACACAGGAAAACTGAGTTCTCAGATTGGAATTTCCCCGTAATATTAGGACAGATATGTCTCGCAGCACAGATTGATGAAGAACCCTCTTTTGCTACCAGATCCTAGTATCGGGCTGACTGTTTCTGCAGCAAGGGGTTCTGTGTGGTTCTATTTGCAAGCTATTAATGTACTGGGTGGCACTGCAGTAGACTGAGGAGATTCTTTTTTTACCAATGGTTAGTGCAGTTGTACTCCTAAACTTCCCAGATACATAGTGGGTTATTGGTACTTTAAACTGATAAATTGGCGGAAACTAAATACACTACTGTATCTACAAAATTGTGGATATCCTGGGCTCCTGGAATTGCATGGTGCTTAATCAGCTAGAAAAGTAAGTGGGAGTCAACAGTTCATTGAGATGGGGGATATCCATCATATCCAATGTGACAGCTTTGGCCCAGTGACAGAGCTCAGGCTAGTACAGTTAATCAAGCCTGATGGTTCATTGTGGTCTTGAGGGAGAGCTCTTTTAGAAAAGCCTTTATACAAAAGCTCTGAAGGATGTGGAAATCTCCACACATAAAGAGGAATGCTGCAGTCTCTTTCAGTGTTGTGGCCAGTATTTATCCCTCAACTCAAAGAATTAAAACAGAATAGATGATTATTTACCACATGGTGAGACTTTGCCCTGAGTAAATGGCCTACTATTTTTCACCACATTTCTAGAGTGAGTGCCTACCAAACTATCTCATTAACATAGACTTGCTTGGAATGGCTGGAGAGATTTGGAAAAACAATATTAATTTCTTTCTTATCTTTGGAACACCTTTTCATAAAGGTTCAATATCTAATATTTATGGTATGTTACTGGTGACAAGGAATGTTCCTTTACACAAAGAATCTCTGAGAACAAGATTTACAGTCATCAATATCTGAGGAAACTTGGAATGAAATTTTTAGACTGGTTAATACTTCATCACTATGCACTCACCATTCCCTCATACAATTTAAGGTGGTACATAGAGTCCATATGACTAAAGATAAGCTATCTCGTTTTTATTCAGATACTAAGATAGGTGGCGTTGTGGATAATGAAGTAGGTTTTCAAAGCTTGCAGAGAGATTTAGGCTAGTTAGAAGAGTGGGCTGAAAGATGGCAAATGGAGTTTAGTGCTGATAAGTGTGAGGTACGACATTTTGGTAGAACTAATCAAAATAGGTCATACATGGTAAATGGTAGGGTATTGAAGAATGCAGTAGAACAGAGGGATCTAGGAATAATGGTGCATAGTTTCCTGAAGGTGGAATCTCATGTGGATAGGGTGATGAAGAAAGCTTTTGATATGCTGGCCTTCATAGATCAGAGCATTGAGTATAGGAGTTGGGATGTAATGTTAAAATTGTACAAGGCATTGGTAAGGCCAAATTTGGAGTATTGTGTACAGTTCTGGTCACCGAACTATAGGAAAGATGTCAACAAAATAGAGAGAGTACAGCAAAGATTTACTAGAATGTTACCTGGGTTTCAGCACCTAAGTTACAGAGAAAGGTTGAACAAGTTGGGTGTTTATTCTTTGGAGCATAGAAGGTTGAGGGGGGACGATAGAGGTATTTAAAATTATGAGGGAGATAGAGTTGACGTGGATAGGATTTTTCCATTGAGCGTGGGGGAGATTCAAACAAGAGGACATGAGTTGAGAGTTAGGGGTCAAAAGTTTAGGGATAACATGAGGGGGAACTTCTTTACTCAGCGAGTGGTAGCTGTGTGGAACGAGCTTCCAGTAGAAGTGGTAGAGGCAGGCTCGATATTGTCATTTAAAGTAAAATTGGATAGCTATATGGACAGGAAAGGAATGGAGGGTTATGGGCTGAGTGCAGGTCGGTTGGACTAGGTGGGAGTAAGCATTCGGCACAGACTAGAAGGGCCAAGATGGCCTGTTTCTGTGCTGTAATTGTTATATGGTTATATGTTATATATATCTCCCTACTGTGACAGATGCAATAATGGAGAAGCTTCATTAAATCATATGTTTTGGACTTGTCAATGTCTTCAAGAATATTGGAAGGAAGTTTTTCAAACTTTTTCTTTATTTTTCAAAGTCAGTTTTAAACCTATTCCTCTGACGGTCCTATGCAGTATTGTTGCAGGACAAGATATCAACCTGAAGAAATCTGATTTACATATTTTGGCCTTTAGTTCTCTTATAGCTAGGAGGGCACTTTTGTTTAAATGGAAATTTGTTTTTCCTCCTACCCATGCTTGATGGTTATGCAACGTTATAGAAACATAGAAACATAGAAAATAGGTGCAGGAGTAGGCCATTCGGCCCTTTGAGCCTGCACTGCCATTTATTATGATCATGGCTGATCATCCAACTCAGAACCCCGCCCCAGCCTTCCCTCCATACCCCCGATCCCCATAGCCACAAGGGCCATATCTAACTCCCTCTTAAATATAGCCAATGAACCGGCCTCAACTGTTTCCTGTGGCAGAGAATTCCACAGATTCACCACTCTCTGTGTGAAGAAGTTTTTCCTAATCTCGGTCCTAAAAGGCTTCCCCTTTATCCTCAAACTGTGACCCCTTGTTCTGGACTTCCCCAACATCGGGAACAATCTTCCTGCATCTAGCCTGTCCAATCCCTTTAGGATTTTATACGTTTCAATCAGATCCCCCCTCAATCTTCTAAATTCCAACGAGTACAAGCCCAGTTCATCCAGTCTTTCTTCATATGAAAGTCCTACCATCGCAGGAATCAATCTGGTGAACCTTCTTTGTACTCCCTCTATGGCAAGGATGTCTTTCCTCAGATTAAGGGACCAAAACTGCACACAATACTCCAGGTGTGGTCTCACCAAGGCCTTGTACAACTGCAGTAGTACCTCCCTGCTCCTGTACTCGAATCCTCTCACTATAAATGCCAGCATACCATTCGCCTTTTTCACCGCCTGCTGTACCTGCATGCCCACTTTCAATGACTGGTGTATAATGACACCCAGGTCTCGTTGCACCTCGGGTAATGAGATGGTCATTATGAATAGATACAATGTATTGGTAGTTTTTTGCTTATCGTTTTTGACCTTTTATACGTATTTTCTTGTACTCTGTATTCTTCTATGTAGAAACTAATAAAAATATTGTAAAAGAAGCCAAAGTCACTCGGGTGAGGCTGTCGGTCACTCTGCGAAACCAGTCCATCTTCCAATTCCAGACAGGTTTGATGGTGACTAGGATTCTTGCTGCAGCTTCCACATCCAATGCTCATTAGTATTTGAACTCCAGCCATCCTGGTTCCCTTCAGAGTGTGGAAAGGTGGCCTTCATTATCTCCCTTCTGACTGGAAGGTCCCTGGCCTGGGCCACTGTGCATTGGGAACGTAGGTCAGAGATTTACTCAGATTTGGAGGAATTCATGGCCGCCATGAGGAAGGCACTCCATCAGTCTGCTGGAGCCAGCTAAGTCTCAGACTGCCTGATGAAGATTGGACGGGGGGCGGTCAGCGGCCGACTACGCGATTGAATTTTGGACCTTGGCTCAGGAGAGTGGTTGGAACGCGGGGGCCTTGGTCATGTTATACAGCCATGGGCTCCAAGATGAACTGAAGGATGCCTTTGTCCTGAGAGGGCCAGCAGAGCCAGTCGAGCTTCTGATTGACCAGTCCATCCATCTCAATAATTGTCTGGCAGAGTGAAAGTGGGACCACTTCACGCGGTCCGAGCCCGATCCTTATTCATCGCAGTTCCACACCGCTACTTCAGAGAATGACCAGCCCATCATATATTCAAGATCCAGTTGGATCCATGCAGGTCCTTTGCAGGGGGTGAGAGGTCCCAGCGTCAGAGTCACGGTCGCTGCTTTTACTGCAGGAAAGCAGGTCACGAAGCTGCAGCCACCTGGAGAATTGCCAAGACCGTCCAGTTTCGGGAGGACTGTGACGGAAGCAGCCACTACGCCCATTCCCACACATTCTGGTTTCATGCTGAAGGTGGAGGGGTAAGAATTTGAGGCAGGTGAAGGCTTTTGTGGACTCGGGGACAGCAGGTAATTTTCTGGATTTTGGAACCACTTGTTGATTTGTCATACCATTGCGAGAGTTGAGCCAGTCCATACCCCCCATGTCATGGGCAGCTACCTGCTAGGTTCCGAGCAGATCCAGCTACGGACTGTGGTGTTGCAGATGAGAATACGGGACCATGTGGAAGACATTAGTTTCTACATTATTGACTCACCACTCATACCCCTGATTCTCGGGCACCCTTGGCTGTCCCAGCATAGCCTATCCGTAGACTGGAGGTCCAGTCATTGCAAGAGGCTTTGTTTGCGGCTTCAGTGCAAAGTAACGTGAGGCCTTCTGGGGACCTGGCCCTGCCCTCAAGTACAGACAAGCCGGTTCCGGACAACAGGACTGTGCGTGTCCTGACCCTGTCTAGTCAGGACCACACAGGAACTAGAGAGAGGCATTGTCTTGTTCAGGAAAAGATCAAGAAGATGCCTGAGCAATTTTGGAAAACTTGTAGCTAAGCCTAAGGAATCCAGTCGGCAGGTCTCGAGGAAAGGAAAGACTCCTAGATGCGGATCTGTGAAGGCTATTCCTGGGGGTGAGTGGAAGGACCATCTGTAACGCCTCACTACTGTCGCCTGAAGATACAGATGGGGATTTGCACTTTGATTTGGCCACTGTTTCTGCGAATTAGTTTTGTGAACGTTGGGAGGGGACTCTCGAATCACTCCTGCCACCTAAGCAGCTCAGGAGTTGTCCTCGAAGGAAGGTCCAGAGGAGATTGCAACACACAAACCGGTCAAATCCCTTCCTTCTCCGAGGACTTGGAAGAAGTCTTCAGCAAGGGAAGGGCCTCAACTCTTCCACCACACTGACCTATAAACCTACAACTGTGCTATAGACCTGCTGCCCGGTGCTTGTCCTCTGTGGGGTCGTTTGTATGCGCTATCAGGCCCAGAGAGGAGTACAATGGAAGAGTATATAAAGGAGGCTCATGCCACGGTCCTCATTTGGCTCTCCATCTCACCCACTGGGACAGGCTTCTCCTTCGTACAAATGAAAGATGGGACCCTGCGGCCATGCCTTGACTGCAGGTGATTAAACCGCATAACAGCCAAGAATCGTTACCCCCTTCCGCTCATGAATACGGTCTATAGTGGAGACCAAAGGTGAATGAGCTGCCCTACAAAAGACACCTTGATTGCTGCTTTTAATTGCTTATTTAAAATAATAGACCCTCTAATGTGAATGTGGCTATTGGTTTTTCATTCAATCACATTCAAGAAGCAGCATAAAAAACAGGCTACTCAAGAAATCTTGCATTCTATTCAGGCTTTCTATTTTCTCTCACCTATTCTATCTGCTTCTGAAAATCTCTTAACTTATTTACTTCAACCTATTTTTGTCATAATATTTCCACATTCTAAACACTCTTTGGGTAAAAGCATTTCAATAGGTTTCAATAGGTACATTTAATGTCAGAGAGATGTATACAATATGCGTCCTCAAATTATTTTTCTTCATAAGCATCCACGAAAACAGAGGAGTGCCCCAATGAATAAATGACAGTTAAATGTTAGAACCCCAAAGCCCCCCTAGCTCCCCCCTCACATGCATAAGCAGAAACTAGGCAGCTTCTCTCCCTCCAGCAAAAAAAGCATCAGTGCCCCCCCCCACTGAGCACTCAAGTGTGCAGCAAAGCATCACATAGACACACACTTGCAGTACCCCAAAGGCTACTTGTTCACCCGGTAATTCGACATGCTGCAGGCTCCCTCTCTCTCTCTCTCCCTAATAAGGCAAAAAGAGGTGTCCCTGTTTCACAGCGAGAAGGGAGACATAACAAAACAACTCGCTGTTAAAGATGTTAAAAGTCTGTTGCTTCGCTTCTTCGGAGCTCTGTGCCCGAAGAACTTGGGTCTCTGGGCACACAGCTAGCCCACTGCTTTCGATCTTCCCTCTGCTACGACACACCAGTTTTCTGCGGCGGCACCAACCTCGAGTCTGCCAGCCTCCAGAGCCAAGAAATCCCGGAACCCTGAAGGCATGTTAGTCTTCTAGGCCACGTCCTTGGCGTATTGAATAGTGACCAGTCATGAGACCCCGAGAGCAGGTCCCATTTCTGCAAAGAAATAAAGTTAGCGTGTAACTCCAGGTCAGGGTCTTCAAAAGAACCCTGAAAAGGAAAAAAAGAGATATTAAAGATAGAATTAGAGCTGTTTCCGAAGATGGAGGCAAAGGAGTTGCTGTTAGGTGTCATCGTCCTCCTAAGCTCCACCTAGACATTTCTCGATTCTGTCACCAGGTTTGGATATGGCCCAAGTGCGGAGTGAGAGACACTGAAGCAAATCGATAGTTCACAAACTTTAATGCGAATAGTGTTAAAGGGAAAAGAAAACAATAAACACTAGGCCAAACAGGGCCATTATCTAAAACTCTCAAAATGGGAAACGAAGCCTAAACTGTGGCTGAAAAGAACAACTAAGAATAAAACGAATATCGCTAGTCTTCTGAGTCAGTTGACACAACAGCCCAATTTCTCAGGTAAGGCCGAATACAAACAGGCAGCGAAGCGTTGCTGTGCTGTGTCCAAGTCTCGACAAGCATCACGACAACAAGTATGGAGTTAAATACTATCACAATGAAATAATAATTAGCTGACATGTGAATATTCACAAACACAATTGCTGTATCTACTGTGCTGCCAAATCTGCGGTAATGACAGGGCTCCCCTCTCCAGGTGCAGCCCCTGAGGCGCCACAGACCTGTGTCTGCTGGAAGTTCTGGATCAGCGACTTGTCCAAGATGTCCTTTGTGGGATACAAGTACGTTCTTCTGGGCCATACCCTTTCCAGTCCACAAGGTACTGGACCTTACCATGTACCTGGTGAGATGCCAGGAGGCACTGCACAGTATAGACAAGAGAACCATCTACCAGGCGGGGAGGTGGGGAGGTGACTGGAGCCTATGTAGCGGGTTGCCAGTTACCAACTCTCGACTTTCAGGGGAAGACGCCTTGATGCTAACCAGACCTCCTCCTCTGGCTTGAATGGCCTTACTTGTCGACGGAACCGATCAGCCTGCCGGGAATGCTGTTTCTGGGCGTGCAGCAGAGAAGCCCCGGCTCGTCTCCAGGTGAGCTTGTAGCGCTGGATCAACTGCTCAGCAGCAGGAACTCCTACATCGAGCTCCTGATCAGGGAAAAGTGGGAGCTGGAATTCCTTCTGGCATTCAAAGGGGGATGTACTGGTGGAGGATGACTGGAGGTTATTGTGGGCGATCTCTGCCCAAACCAAGTGGGAGCTCCAGGACGTGGGGTTGGAAGAGGCAGGACAGCGCATGGTTGTCTCCAACTCCTGGTTCACTCTCTCAGTCTGGCCATTAGATTGGGGGTGGAAGCCAGACGAGAGTCTGGCCATGGCTCCTACAAGACAGCAGGAAGCCTTCCAAAAGCGGGAACTGAACTGTGGACCACGATCAGACACTATCCTTGAGGAAAGCCATGAAGCCTGAACACATGTTGAACCATGAGTGTGGCAGTCTCATGAGCCGATGGGAGCTTGGGGAGGGCAATGAAGTGGGCAGCCTTGGAAAATCGGTCCACAACGACCAAAATGGTGGTGTTTCCATTAGATGGGGGCAGGCCAGTGATGAAATCTACTGAGAGGTGAGACAAGGGGCAGTGGGGCACAGGCAGTGGACATAACAGACCTGCAGGACGCTGGCGTGATGTCTTGTTCCGAGCGCAGGTGGGACAGGCAGATACAAAGTTGTGGACATCCTGGGACATAGATGGTCAACAAAATTGTCCCTTTATAAACTCCTGAATCCGTTGAATTCCCGGATGTCTGGTCAGACGGGAGGAGTAACCCCATTCCAACACTTTGGAATGCATCGCAGCAGGGACAATCAGCTAGTTGGGAGGAACCTCATCCGGGCCTGGATCTGATAGTTGGGTGGCCCTCACCCTGACCTCTATTCCCCTCCCTTCTGATGGGTATTGTGTTTTACTGGGTGCTTGGAACATGCAGCCCGGAAGTGTCCTGGATCACCACAACAGAGGCAGGAACCTATTCTCCGGTGCCGCACTCGTTCCTCCTGAGACAGGCGCATGTGCCCCACTTGCATAGGCTCCTCCGTGGACTGGGTGCTTAATGGTGAGGGAGGGGGAGAGGGCAAGGAAAGACGGTGATCAGGCGGTGTGTAGGAAGTTTGAAACAATCTTTCCCTGCGTCACTCAGTCACCCGGTCGTCAACTCCAATAGCCAGATTAATCAGGTCATCCAGACTATCCTGCTTGTCCCAGACAGCGATCTCATGCCAGACCCTTGCATTCAGTCCATGCTGGAAGGCAGTGATGAGAGATCTCTGATTTCAACCCGTCTCTACTGCAAGGGTACGGAATTTAACTGCATAGGCTCTCACCATTCCTCTGCCTTGGCATAGGTCCAAGAGTCAGTGGGCAGCCTCCTGACCCTGTACTGGAAGATCAAAAACCCTCCTTAACTCTGTCACGAAATGTCAGAATGACTGGGCTACAGGGTATCCTTACTCCCGTAAAGCATTGAACAGGCTGAGTGGAGATTGGTCAAGAAGATTGACCTTGTACGCCAATTTTCACGCATCATCACCAAAACGACCAGGCTGGGCTCGCATTGAGTAATAAAATTCCTGCAACTATCGGGATCACTAGAACGTCTGCCTGGTGGTGGAATACTCGGTTCCTGAACGGATGTGGGAGTCGGATCTGGTCCGGGTGCGGGAGCTGGAGCTTTCGTAGCAGAGATTGTCGGGGCAGTAGAAAAGGAGGACCTGAGAGATGCTGGGAGTGGGACTGAGGCAGCCTGAAGCTGCTGAATTGAGCTGGGGAGAACGTTAATGGCTGTCAGCTGATGCTGGCTGTTCACAGTAAGTTCATGGACAGCGGCCATGAGTGTGGAAATTGCAGACACCCGAGTCCGATTGTCTGTGGTGAGCTGTTCAGCTGTTGCTGTTCCTATTCCTCCAAATGAGACTGGGCTTGTCGGCCCGAGATTATCTGCCTCATTGCCTCTGTAACTTCACTGAGAACAGATTCCATTGCCTGTAGCTTGTCTCCTACCTGACCAATGAATCTCACGGCCAAGGTCAGCTGCTCCCTCTCTGCTGGATCTATCTTGCTGTTACCAGGTTTGGATATGGCCCAAGTGTGGAGTGAGAGACACTGAAATGGATAGGTAGTTCACAGACTTTAATCGGAACAATATTAAAAGGAAAAGAAAACAATAAATGTTAGGTCAAACAGGGCCATTAACTAGAACTCTCAAATGGAAAACAAAGCCTGAAAAGAACAACTAAATATAAAACAAATACGCGAATACGCTAGTCTTCAGAGTCTGTTGACTTGACAGTCCAATTTCTCAGGCAAGGCCGGATGCAAACAGGCAGCAAAGCATTTCTGTGCTGGGTTCAAGTCTCGACAAGCACTATGATGAATACTATCAAAGTGAAATAATAATTAGCTGACACGTGTATATTCACAAGGACAGTTGCCGTATCTACTGTGCAGCTGAATCCGTGGTTGTGACAGATTCAGTTTAATTTTAACTTTTGTGTATCTATTACCAGTTGTTTTAAATTCTTCCACAAGTGAAAAATTTGTATTACAGTCTATTTTGTAGTTCTGTCTCTTTATCTGATTAGGATTTAGTAATCATACAGAGCTCTGATACAATTATTGATTTGTTCTTTCCGGATTACAATTGATTATTAAATTTGAATGGAAAGTAATCATTTTGTGGGAACCTCCAAATTTCCAGTGGGAAACAGCACTTGAATTGAAGATGCAACAAAGCAGCCTTAACTCTGATTTGTACTCTATTTGATTGATCCTCTGCATCATGGTTTAATCTATCTACCTATCTAATTTATACTGCAGTTTAATTTATTCACGTTTTGGTGGTTGCTAAACATTGATATGGATTGCTAGATAATGGATTGCACTGGTTAATGTGCAAGGTTTGCTCTGTAGCTAAGGTAGTGGGTATATCGATTACAGCATTAACAGCATTAACACACACTAATCTACTTATTGCTGTGTCATTGCCAAGTGTACAACATCCTTTCATGCATTCACACAACAGAGTGTGGTAGGGATGGTTATTTAAGAGAGATCTATTTTCTACCACTTGACACATCCTTTATCACAGAAGAGTCCTTTATTTGCAAAGTTGCAAATTAGGCTATTTATTTTTCACACAAAAGTTGCAAATTAAGCTGTCAAAATAGAGATTAATTGAAAGATAAAACCATGGAACTGCAGATTAAAAACAAGGTTACTTATCTGACACTCAAGCTTTCAGAAAAAAGCCATAAAAAGAATTCTTGTTAATATGGTATAATGTACCAACTTAATCTATTCATATTGTGACACCAGGTAAATAAAATTAATTCCATGTCACGACTGCTGGGTACCTGTCAGAGTACCACTGAGGTGCCCTGATAGCTGATGAGCATATAGGTGGTTGAGTGCCTCTACATAAACCATGCATTGATTGGTACGCAATTCTCCTTATTTCTGTGAAATGCCATTTGACAGCCTGTAATGTGGCGGGACTGCAATCTGAAATCTGTGATAAAAATCAGGCCATTGTTGATAAAAATCAGGCCATTGTTAATAAAAATTGGCCACATCTTGATATTGCTTCATTCCTTAATCGGAGGCTAGCATGATGGCCTCCTCTATACCGTTCCCTTCCATATACCTCCCTAGACTATAGTTGGTCCCTCTCCATACCAGTGTTATGTTTTGTAACTCCAAAACATAGAAACTAATTGAAAGGAAAATAAGGGAGCTGGGAGATAACTTATGTGTGTTATCTCTTACTTTAAGCAAGGAGCACAGCGGTGATGTGGTGCCATAATGATGTATGCTATTTACATATAACCCACAATGCATAATGTAAACAGCAAAGGATTTTCAATCAAACAATATATTAATAATATTATTCAAATATTGCTAAAATATTAAATATGCACACTCCCCCCGCTTAGCTACGGTGCCTATAAAAAGGTATTCACCACCCCTTGGAAGTTTTCATGTTTTATTGTTTGACAATATTAAATCACAGTGGATTTACTGGCTTTGTTTGACACTGATCAACAGAAAAAGACTCCTTTGTGTCAAAGTGAAAACAGATCATTACAAAGGGATCTAAATTAATTACAAATAAAAAACACAAAATAATTGATTGCATAGGTATTCACCCCCTTCAAGTTAGTATTTAGTAGATGCATCTTTGGCAGCAAGTACAGTCTTGAGTCTGTGTGGATAGGTTTCTATCAGCTTTGCACATCTGGAAGCTGCAACTTTTCCCCATTCTCCTTTACAAAACTGCTTAAGATCTGTCAGATTTCATGGGGATTGTGATTGAACAGTCCTTTTCAAGTCCAGCCATAAATTCTCAATTGGATTGAGGTCTGGACTCTGAGTTGGCCACTCCAGGATATTAACTTTGCTGTTTTTAAGCCATTCCTGTGTAACTTTGGCTTTAGGCTTGGGATTTGTTTTGCTGGAAAACAAATCTTCTCCCAAGTCACAGTTCTCTTGCAGACTGCATCAGGTTTTCCTTCACGATTTTCCAGTATTTTGCTGCATTCATTTTATCCTCTACCTTCACAAACTTTTTGGAGCCTGCTGCAATGAAGCATCCCCACAGCATGATGCAGCCACCACCGTGCTTCACAGTAGGGATGGTGTGTTTTTGATGATGTGCGGTATTTGGCTTGGCCATCAGACATGGCCTTCAGTCTGATGGCCAAAAAGCTCGATTTTGGTTTCATCAGACCATAGAACTTTCTTCCATCTGACTTCAGAATCTCCCACATGCCTTCTGGAAAGCTCTAGCTGAGATTTCATCTGAGTGTTTTTCAACAGTGGCTTTCGCTTTGCCACTGTCTCATAAAGCTGCGACTGGTGAAGCACCCGGGCAACAGTTGTATGTGCAGTCTCTCCATCTCAGCCACCAAAGCTTTTAACTCCTCTAGAGTTGTCATAGGTCTCTTGGTGGCCTCCCTCACGAATCCCCTTCTTCCACAGTCACTCTGTTTTTCAAGACAGCCTGCTCCAGGCAGATTTACAGCTGTGCTATATCCTTCTCACTTGTTGATGATTGACTTAAGTGTACTGCAAGGATATCCAATGACTTGGAAATTTTCCTGTTTCCATCTCGTGATGTGGGCTTTTCAATAACCTTTCCTCAGAATTGCCTAGAGTATTCTTTTGTCTTCATGGTGTAGTTTTTGTCAGGATATTGATTCACCAGCTGTTGCACCTTCCAGATACAGGTGTATTTTTACTACAATGAATGGAAACATCTCGATTGCACACGGGTCTCCAAAAACAGATCTCCATTGAACTACTTATGTGACTTCTAAAACCAACTGGCTGCACCAGTGATGATTTGGTGTGTCATATTAAAGCGGGTGAATACTCATGCAATCAATTATTTTGTGTTTTATATTTGTAATTAATTTAGCTCACTTTGTTGAGATCTGTTTTCACTTTGACAAGGAAGTCTTTTCTTGGTGAATAAGATCATAAGACACAGGAGCAGGATTAGGCCATTCAGCCCATTGAGTCTGGTCCACCATTTCATCATGGCAGATCCCGGATCCCACTCAACCCCATACACCTGCCTTCTTGCCATATCCGATGGACCATAAGATATAGAGTCTTTTTATAAAAAGAATACTTATACAGTACTGTATAATACAGCTGTGACATAGACAATCACAACATAATAAATTTTAATTTGCTCTAATATAGATTAAAGATTTAATTGCTGTGGAATCTTTCTTACTCTTGTGGAATAACATTTTTCCTGACAACGGAGTTCACTCTGCTTGGCAGGTGAGACTTTGTGACTCTAAACAATCTCTTGTTCTAGGACCTCCTCCATGGTGGTTGTAGGAATTAGACTTTGAGACCGCAGGAAGTAGTCCAGACAGGTTCTGGCACATTTCTTCTCCTTTTCCCATCTTATCTCTCTAGATCTACTTTGATATTTGCTTCCTTTTCAGTCCTGACTTTGTTCTTCCTATAATCCTATTATTTGCTAACCTAGAGAAATTAGGTCTTGCTTATTCTCTTCCATTTCTACTGCTAATGTTATTCTCCTCTTTATTTTCCTTTTTGTCCTTTCTAGGTTGTGCATTTTGATCTTGGGAAGGTCCATTTAATTCATTGGAGCATTCCCTTATGATTTGATCTCTTCTATTGATTTTCTCATCCACAACGTCATCTGACAAATCCTCTGTTTTCCTGTCACCATTGACTCTTTTCTTTTTGGCCTTCCATTCATCCAGCTGGGCTTTAGTCTTTGCATTTACCTTTACAAGCAGCTTTCTGTCTCCCACTTTAAGTTCATACAATAACCTTAATGCATGCAGAGTAGATTCTGGTTCTTTATACTCACAAAAACCAAATGGTTACAACTTTCTGAAGCTCCTTGAACTCTCCTCCAGCTTAAAACCAAGCCACATTTTGCAAATAAATGCCTGATTAACATATCAGAAACTTTCTCACATATGTTGCCCACAAAAACCGTTGTAGTTGGATCACTGCTTTTGTCACTTTCATGATTCCTCTGAGCAGCATGGTTCTTCCTTCGTCCAATATGCTTTCCAAACAGAGGCACCAAACTTGGCACCAACATCTGTTTGCTCTCTTGGGCAATGGTTCATGGTGTTTAGCATAGAGACAATTGTGGCATCTTCCAGTATCTTTCTTAATTCGCTTTCGGTTGACTCTTGCAGGAGGTGTGGCATGCAAATGGTGGATGGATCTCCAATCAAGTTGTAGTTGTCTCAGCCACTCACATCCCCAAAATGCTGGCCCTCCTGTTTTCACCACATACAAGAGCAATGTGGCTTGTTGATTATTGTATTTCATTATTACGAATGTGATTCGCACAGGAGTTATCTTTTCTCCAGTTGAAGTTCTTACTTGAATACATGCAGACTTCATTTCAATATCATTGTAATGCCATTCAAACTAATTTTGTGGAATGACTGAAACAGCTGAGCCAGTGTCCAATTCCATTTAAATTAATTTGCCGTTCAGTTCTGGGGTAAGCCACATTGCTTGCCTATTGTTAGTTTTCACATTGTAAATCTCAAGGCTATGCATTCCTGCGTCACTCTCATCATAATCAGATTTTTCATCAACAACGTGCACTGCAACTTGACTTTTTATCTTTTTCTCTTCCTTGTGCAGTCCATTCATTTTTATCTGCCTGGCATGCTCTTTGTATATGTTTGTGTCTGATTTTGTTGTATTTTCTGCAAGTTTCATCTTGAAACCTGCATTGGTCCGGTGTTTGTGAGTGCACACCACAATGCTAACACAACTTGTTGAGCCAGGATGGTTTCTGTTTAGATGTTGCAATTTCATTCTTGACTGCAACTCAGTTGTGTCTCAGTCTGCTGCTGCTTTTGCATGCACTGCCCCCAGTGGCTCTTTCCTCTCAAAAATCAGAATTGAACACCATACTCCAAGTGATGTCTAACCATAGAACATAAAACATAGAACAGCACAGCACAAAAGCAGGCCCTTCAGCCCACACTGTTGTACCGAACCAACTAAATTAGTAATCAAATGGTCAACGAAACTAATCCCTTCTGCCTACACAATGTCCATATCCTTCCATTTCCATCACAAGGAACATCATTCTCTTTCTTTCTTTCTTTTTAAATCTTTTTATTGAATAAGTATACAAAAAGGTAAGCCATACAGGCACTAATACACTGTTAGAATATAATAAAATTACAGGAAATATTAATACAGAAAAAAAGTGATACAAACAATGTAATTTAAACATAACATACTAAGGTAACATAATAGTATACTAATTTATATATATATATATCAATAGAGAAAAGGAAAAAAAAAACCCCAAAAAAACCCACCGTGCAGCTAAACTAAAAGCAAAGCAAAGCAATGGGCTAACTTGGAACCAAATAGAGTTAAAGAACTTAAAATCATATCCTTAAACCCGACCTCCATTAAAAACAGTAAAAAAAACAAGAAGGGTATATAAATATGGAGCAAAAAAGAGAAGAAAAAAAATTACATTAAATGAAAATATTGAATAAAAGATCTCCAGGTCTGTTCAAATTTAAGTGAGGAATCATAAAGATTGCTTCTAATTTTCTCCAAATTCAAGCATAGTATCGTCTGAGAAAACCAAAAAAAAGGTGGTTGGAGCGTTAAGCTCTTTCCAATGTTGTAAGATACATCTTTTCGCCATTAAAGTAAGAAATGCAATCATTCTACGGGCTGAAGGAGAAAGATTACTGGAAATTTTAGGTAGTCCAAAGATAGCAGTAATAGGATGAGGAGAGATATCTATATTCAATACCTTTGAGATAATATTAAAAATGTCTCTCCTTAAATGCATATCAACCCTGGGAAAAAGATACTGCCTGTCTACTCTATTGCTGCCTCTCATAAACTTATAAATCTTTATCGGATCTCCCCTCAGCCTCCGTTGCTCCAGAGTAAACAATTCAAGTTTGTCCAACCTCCTGTTATAGCACGTGCTGTCTAAACCAGGCAGCATCCTGGTAAACCTCTTCTGCACCCTCTCCAAAGCCTCGACACCCTTCCTAAATGGGACAGCCAGAACTGTACCCAATACTCCAGATGTTTTATAAATCTGCAACATAACTTCCTGACTTTTGAACTCAATGTCTTGACTAATAAGGGGAAGCATGCGCATTGCTTTCTTAAATACCCTATCAACCTGTGTAGCCACTTTTGGGGAGCTATGACATTGGACCCCAAGATCCCTCTGCTCATCAACACTCCAAGACCCTTCACAGTGTACTGTCTCTTTACATTTAACCAACCAAGGTGCAACACTTGACAGTTGGCCTGGTTAAACTCCATCTGCCATTTCTCCACCCTTATCTGCAAACGATCTATATCCCACTGTATTCTTTGCCAGTCATCTACACTACCCACAACACCACCAGTCTTCATATCTGCAAACTTACTGTCGCACCCATCTACATTTTTATCCAGGTCATTTATATCCATAGCAAACAGCAGAGCTCCTATTACAGATCCCTGTGGAACACCACTCATCACCAGCCTCCAGCTAGAATAAATCTCTTTGACCACTACTCTCCGTCTTCTATGGGCAAGCCAGTTATGAATCCAAACGGCCAATTCGCCGAGGATCCCATGCATCTTAATCTTCTGGATGAGTCTCCCACACCTTACTAAAATCCAAGTAGACACATCCACAGTTCTTCCTTCATCAATCACCTTGTCAAAAAACTCAAACAATTTAGTAAGAAATGACTTGTCCTGTACTGGCTCTCCCTAATTAGGCCATGTTTTTCCAAATATTCATAAATCTTATCCCAAAGAATTCTCCTCCAGTAACTTCCCTACCACTAATGTGAGACTCACCAGTTTATAGTTTCCAGGGTTAATCTTGGTTCCCTTCTTGAATAATGGGACAACATTTGCTACTTTCCTCTGGAGAGCTGCTGTCTTTGACCCAGTAGGAGTGATGGGCTTAACTAACTATTAGCTACCCACCAGTCCTCTGGCCCCAGCAATCTCATATCTTGCCTCTCTCAATAATCTGGGGTATATCCTATCAGGTCCGAGGGATTTTTTCCACCTTAATGCTCTTTAAGAGACCTAACACTACTTCCTCATTTACCTCGAAATGTCCCAGCATATTAATGCACTCGGCATCTATCATCCTATCCTCCACGACCTGCTCCTTGATAAATGCTGATGTTAAGTACTGATTAATGACCTCCCTTCACCATCTGCACCCAAGCAAATGCTCCCCCTTTGTCTTTGAGTGGTTCTACCCTCTCCCTACTTATTCTCTTGCTCTTAATGTATGTAGAGAATGCCTTGTGATTCTCCTTAACCTTATGTGCTAAGGACTTTTCATGACCCCTCTTGGCTTTCCTTATTCCCTTCTTGAGTTATTTATGGCTTCATTATAATCCTCCGGGGCTCTGTTTGTTCTTTACATTCTCTTCCTTTTTCTTCTTTCGTAAATTCATCACCTCTCTGAACATCCAAGGTTCTCTTACTTTGCCATCCTTGTCTTTCCTTCTGACTGGAACATACCCATCCTGTACTCTGTGGAGTTGGTCTTTAAACACCCTCCACATGTCAGATGTGGACTTGCCCAAAAACAGCTGTTCCCAATCAACTGTCCCTAGTTCCTGCCTAATTTAATACTCTGCTGCCAGTTCCATACCTATACTTACCTATAGCTATCTTAAAACTTCAGGTGTTGTGGTCACTGTTCTTAACTATTCACCCACTGAAATGCTGGTCACCTGACCAAGCTCATTACCCAACATCAGGTCGAGTACCACCCCTCGTCTTGTTGGATTATCTATATATTGATCTAAGAAACTCTCCTGGATGCATCTAACAAATTCTGTCCCATCTAAGCCTCTCACGCTAGAATGTCCCAGTTTATATTTGGGAAGTTCAAGTCCCCCATGACAACAATCCTATTGCTTTAACAGCTTTCCTTAATTTGCCTGAATATCTTGTTCTTCAATGTCCAGGTGGCTCTCGGGGTGTCTGTAGTACAATCCTATCAGAGTGATTGCACCCTTCCTATTTTTGAGTCTTACCCATATAGACTCAGTGGATGAGCCCTCCATTATGTTCCTCAGAGTGCAGCTGTGATATTTTCACCAATTAGTAGTGCAACTCCTCCCCCCTCTTTTACCTCCCTCTTTATCTTTCTAAAACATCAAAACCCTGGGACATTAAACACCTATTCCTGTCCCTCTCTCCTCTAAGTCTTTGTAATGGCCACAGCATCATAGTTCCACGTACAAATTCATGATCTAAGTCCATTAAAACTACATTAAACATCTAGAATCCATGTTAGGAAGTAATTGTGGAGGCTCTTGGTGTTGGGTGTTTAATATTTCAGTAATACGTGAGTAATATTGTAAATATATTTTCTGATTAAGCACTCATTGTTTACATAATGTAAATGGGTTATATGTAAACATATGAAAATGGTTTGCTGGACAGTATGGCTCATAAGTCCTGAAGGACCTCATTCCACACTGTATCCCTAAATGATAAATAAATAAACACACAAACAAACTTGTTTCAAGCTGTCCACCACATTTTATTAAGAATATGAGAATGTAAGCAGCGAAAGTAGGAGATCATCTCTGGAAGCTCATCCATCTGGGCCATCTATAGAAGATCATCCATCTGGGCCATCTATAGAAGATCATCCATCTGGGCCATCTATGGAAGCTCATCCATCTGGGCCATCTATAGAAGGTCATCCATCTGGGCCATCTATGGATGCTCATCCATCTGGGCCATCTATAGAAGATCATCCATCTGGGCCATCTATGGAAGCTCATTCATCTGGGTCATCTATGGAAGCTCTACCTGTCAATAACACCGTGACAAATTTCCTCCTCAGCAGCACTTCCCTCACTTTCATTCCTGTATTAATTCTACATCTCATGATTCCCTGAACATAAGCGGTGATGGAAACTTCATAACCCTCAAGGATAAGGAATTCTAATGAGTCGCTACCTCATGATTCAAAAAAGTTTCTTTTTTGTCTCTGCTGTACTCTTGAGACTGAGACACTTAATTCTAGGCAGGGACAAAATCAATTTGTCATCTACCCTTATGAATTTTGTATCTTTTGTACACTTTAATGAGATCATCCCTCAATATTTTAAACATTCCTAGGTAATATCAAATCATATTACGTAGATAGCCTGTATATTTTTTGCCTTTTTTATACCTGAAACATTCTGGTTTCTTTGGCTGCATAAGCCTAGGGAAGACAAAACCTGGTCCCGCCAAACGTGTGAGATTGAGGCGAACTCCCACCCCAAAGCTCCCTGTCTGTGTGGATGCTGTGTAATTCGTTACCCTGCTACAAGTGAGTGCCACATTTATGTAAAGCTATGTAAGCCACTGGATTTCCTAAACCATCAAAATGAACCATTTCAGTGACTAACTAAATGAAATATGAACAGGCAATTTCAACCTAAACAGTAACCACAATTTTCGACAAATATCAAAAACTCTGAATACAAAATAAGGCATCTCATCAGTATGAAGTGTATGTAAAAGATTATTTCTTGTTCTAATCATTCTTTTCTGGTTCATACGTTAACAGGTTCCCAACTGATATAAATTATGGAATGCTGCAGGCCATGTTGTGCCTTTTGTTAGGCTCTGCGGACACTAAAATGACTGGATGCATTTGCTGCACACCTTGCCTTGGTTTGTATGGTAGAATATTGCCTTGTTAGTGCTTATTGGAAATGTGCAGAGAGAAGATAGACTTATGATGTTAATCATCTTGCAAAGATGATATTATACCAATAGTGCCAAGAGAGACGGCAGTGATGCAGCTAACGTTACTCTGCATGTAAGCAGAATGTAGCGACAGAAAGAATCTCCAATCCATCATCGTTCACCCCAACCCAATATGTTCATTAATCATTTACTGTGCTGATGTATGGAAATGTGACTTGTTTGTTTAAAAGCGATCAGTGACATATCTTACTGTGTTTAGATCTTCCGCCAAAACTCGTTACTGCTAGGTATTGTCATGGTGTGCACTGGCAATGACGGAACTCAAGTTCATAGGAACGGCTGACTCTGTCACGGTGAGTGCTGGCAATGACGGAACCCAGGTGCGAAGCAATGGCAGATTCCCATGTAGCAAAGGAAACAAAAGGTTATACATAGGAATACCAACAGAGCATTGGAGGCAAGACTGAGTAACACCACGAGACAATTCATTCTCAAGACACAAGGACTCTGCTCTCAGCGCTTAACGTGAGTCTGCATTAAATAATCATAGTATGTGGAAAACCCGTGCCAGTCACAATTAACTTGACAAGATTAAACAGGAAGCACAAGGGCTTAATGACTCTCATTGAGACAACAATTGGTAAATACAGATGCTCCAGAAACCTAAAGCCCAACTTTGTCGGCTCGCCGCAGAAGACTACAAGGCTCGTGACATGCATAGAGAGAACATTGTAGGGGTATGCAGAGCAAGGCTATCTTTTTGAAGAAGGAAGAATAGGAAGGAGATGGAGAAAGACTTATCTGAAATGATGTTCAAGAACCTATCTCAATAAGAACATAAGAACGTAAGAAACAGGAGCAGAAGCAGGTCATTTGGCCTGTTGAACCTGCTCTGCAATTCAGTAAGACCATGAGTGACTTGGCCGTGGACTCAGCTCCACCCACCTGCATTTTCCGCGTTATTCTTAACTCCCTGCTGTACTAAATTCTACCTAACTGCTTTTAAAATATATTTAAATAAGGTAGCTGCCACTGCTGTCCTGGACAGAGAATTCCACAGATTCACTATTCACTGGGAAAAGCAATTTCTCCTCATCTCCATCCTAAATCTATTCCCCAAACCTTGAGGCTATGTCTCCTAATTCTAGTCTCACATCAGTGGAAACAACTTTCCTGCTTCTATCTGATCTATCCCTTTCACAATTTTTAAAGGTTTCTATAAGATTCCTTCTCATTCTTCTGAATTCCAGCAGGTATAGTACCAGACAACTCAATTTCTCCTCATGGACCAAATCTCATCTCCAGAATCAATCTAGTGAACCTCTTCTGTACTGCCTCTAAAGCCAATATACCTATCCTCAAGTAAGGAGACCACAACTTCAATGCTCCAGGTGTAGTCAGTATACTTGCAGTATATCCTCCCTACTTTTAAATTAAATTCCTCTAGAAATGGCCAATATTCTATTTGTGTCCTTAATAACCTGTTGCGCCTGCAAGCCAAACCTTTGAAATTCATGCACAAACACTCCCAAGTTCCTCTGCACAACATCATGCAGCAATCTTTCACCATTTAAATAACAATCTGATCTTCTACTTTTCTTTCCAAAGTGGATGACCTTGCATTTACCATCACTGTCCTCTATCTGCCAGACCCTTGCCCACTAAATTAACCTATCCATATCTCTATGCAGACCCTCTATATCCTCTGCACAATTTGCTTTTCTACTCAACTTGGTGTCATCAGCAAACTTAGATATGCTGCACTTGGCTCCCGTTAGCAAATTGTTAAAGTATATCTTGAGCAACTGAGTGCCCAGCACCCACCTTGCAAGCATTCCACTCACCAATGACTGTCAATCAGAGGAACATCTATTTATCCCAACTCTGTGCCTTCTATAGGTTAACCAACCCTCTATCCATGCTAATACATTTTCACCAACTCCATGCATCTTTATTTTATTAATAATTCTTTTATGCAGTACCTTATTGAATGCCTTCTGGAAATCCAAGTATGCAACATCCACCTATTCCTCTCTATCAGCTGCCCTCATGGTCTTATAGGTTATGGTGAGAAGGCGGGGGAGTGGGACTAAATGGGAGAATGGATCAGCTCATGATAAAATGGCGGAGCAGACTCGATGGGCCGAATGGCCGACTTCCGCTCCTTTGTCTTATGGTCTCCTTATATTGTCAAAGGACTCCAGTAAGATTTCTAACAGGACCTGCCCTTCATGAATCCATGTTGCATCTGACTGATGGAACTACTTCCATCCGAATGTCTTGCTATTTCTTTCTTAGTGATAGGTTCAATCGTTTTTCTGACTACAGATGTTAATATAATTGGCCAATAGTTAGCTGCCTCTTGCTTACATCCCTTTTTAAATTGTGGTATGACATTTCATCTGAGAATCTGGTAAATTATCACAAACGTATCTGCTATTTTTTCAGTAAGTGGAGATTCATCAGGGGACTTGTCTACCTTTAGCTCATTAGGTTGCTCATCACTATGTCTTTAGTGATAGGAATTGTATTAAGGTCGCCACCTCCTATAGCAGCCATAACATCTCTCTTTGTCACTTTGGACATGTCCTCCACCATAAAGACAGGCACAAAACACTCATTCAAAGCCTCAGCCATTTCCACGTTACCCAATATTAATTTTCCCTTCTTATCTTCCTAAGGACCTATGTTCACTTTGGCCACCCTTTTCTGCTTTATATAATCATAAAAACTTTTACTGTTCAGTACTGTGCAAAAGTCTTCGGCTCTTATATATAGCTAGAGTGCCTAAGACTTTTGCACACTTCTGCAGTAATTTTATGATTTGCACTGTATTGCTGCCGCAAAACCCCCCCCACAAATTTCATGACATATGCGAGTGATGATAAACCTGCCTTCTGATATGGGTATCTATTGTGGACTGAGGATGGGAAAGGGGCAGGGAGAGGGAAATCATGGCTGGGAAAGGGGGAAGGGGGTGGAAGGAGCGGGAAGCACCTGAGAGGCATTCTGTAATGATCAATAAACCAATTGTTTTGAATCAAGTGGCTTTGCCTGGTGACTCAGGGCAGGATGTGTCTGCACCTGTGCCACCCCTGGTGCCAGGCATTCCTTCTCTGCCATCTGTGCCAAACCTCCCCCATAGTGCTCCTCGTTTGCCATTCCCAACATCTTTTGTTCCTGCCAGATTTACAAACTTGCTTTCTGCTCTGCGTTGACAATACAGTACTGTGCAAAAATCTTAGTTCATGAAAATAACTATATTGTCAAAGTACATATATATCACCATATACAACCCTGAGGTTCATTTTCTTGCATGCATACTCAATAAATATATAACAGAATAATAGCTATAATAAAGTCAACCAACTTGGGTTTAAACCAATGTGTAAAATACAACAAACTGTGCAAATACAAAAACAAATAAATAATAAATAAATAAATAAATAAATAAATAAGCAATAAATATTGAAAACATGAGATGAAGTCCTTGAAAGTGAATCCGTAGATTGTGGGAACATTTTAATGATAGGGCAAGTGAAGAATGAAGTTATCACCTTTGGTTCAAGAGCCTGATGGTTGAGGGGTAATAACTGTTCCTGAACTTGATGGTGTGAGTCCTGAGGCTCCTGAACCTTCTCCTGAGGGCAGCAGTGAGAAGAGGGTGTGTCCTAGGTGGTCAGGTCCCTTGATGATGGATGTTGCTTAGCTGCAACAGTGCTTTGTGTAGATGTGCTCAATGGTGGGGAGGGCTTTACCTGTGATGGACTGGGCTGTAATCAGTACTTTTTGTAGGCTTTTCCATTCGAGGGCATCGGTGCTTCCATACCAGGCTGTGATGCAGCCAGTTCATATACTTTCCACCATACACGTATAGAAGTTTGTCAACATTTTACAAATGTAGATGTCATGCCAAATCTTCTCAAACTCCAAAGGACGCAAAAGGTGCTGCCTTGCTTTCTTTTTGATTGCATTTACATGCTGGGCCCAGGACAGGTCTTCCAAAATAATAACAGTGAGGAATTTAAAATTGCTGGCCCTTTTCGCTTCTGATCTTCTTATGATGACCGTCTCATGGATCTCAGGTTTCCTCCTCCTGAAATCAATTATCAGCTCCTTGGTCTCACTGACATTCAGTAAGATGTTGCTGTTATGGCACCACTCAGCCAAATTTTCAATCTCCCTCCTATATTGTGATTCATCACCATGTTTGATTCGGTCTATAACAGTGGTGTCATCAGTAAACTTGAATATGGCTTTGGAGCTGTGCTTAGCCACACAGTCATAAGTGTAAAGTGAGTAAAGCACACAGCCTTGTGGTGCACCTGTGCTGATGGAGATTGTGGGGGAGGTGTTGTTGTCAATCTGAACTGAAAGTGAGGAAATCCAGGATCCAATTGCATGCGGTGGTATTGAGGCCAAGACCTTGAAGCTTATTGGTTAGTTTTGAGGGGATGATGGTATTGAATGCTCAGCTGAAATCGATAAAGAGTATCCTGATGTATGCAGCCTATCTACGTATATATATGTGCCTAAGACTTTTGCACAATACTGTATGTTTTTATGTTTTGTGCTAGTTTACTTTTATTGGTCTAACTTCCCTCTCCTTATTGCTTGCTTAGTGGTTCGTTGTTGCTTTTTGAGGTTTACCTAATCTTTGAGTTTCCGACTACTTTGCTACTTCGTATGCATGAGCAACAAACACCCCAGCAAAGAGCAGTTTTTGAAGAACATCTGTATCTCCAAGGAGTTGATGGTGAAGGTGTGCCACATGTTGGAACCACAACCACAGAGCAAGCTAGGACCATGTTGTCAGTGACAATGGATTTTTATGTCCTGGGTCTTCTCAAACTGGTGTTTGGAACATCTTGCAATTTGCCACACGTTGCTCCAACATGGAGGCCAAAAGCAGCCTTTACAAGAAGACAGCAGAATTCATCTTGTTTTCCCTGGAAAGGAGGCAATATATGAACGTGGATTCATTAGGGTTAGGGAATGGGTGTTATTTACTGCAACCACACTACCTAATAGAGCATATTGGAAGGCAAAGAAGTTGAGAAACTAGATGTGATTTCACTTCCTGAATGTCCAGCTGTTCCATGACAACACTGGTCATAATGATGCATGCTTTATATCAGAGGAGCAGCCATTACATGTTCATCTTGCAAAAATTCTACCATACCTTTGTTCCAATCTCTCAGATCAAAGAGAGACTATTTAGGGACAAATGCCAGCATTCAGAATCCATTCTGAAACTTGTTCTCACTTAATGAAGATTCAAATGTGGAGAGCTTTCCTGAGTAAGAATACTCCTAACCTTCAGCCTGACTGAGTAGGAATATTAGTATCCTGAAGTGAAGCTTAGACCTTCCAGCATTCCACAGAATGGTCCCATGGGATATTGGACATTCCCCACAAATGGTTAATAAGGTTCTACCTCTGGAAGAAAAGGGAAGATGCCAGGAGAGAACAGAAAATCAAAATTGAGAACTCTTTATTGGTGGGCATTCAGAGAACAATTAATGAGGTTTCAATTTCAGTAAAAATAATTATAATTCCTCCTTCTACTACAGTTCTTCAAAATTTGAAATTTCATGACCACTGTCAGGATGTGGACGTTACTGGTGGTATCATTTGTTTGATACACTATCAAAGCCAAGTTTTCTTTGAAAATATTTGTCTTTATCTGCCTTTTTTATTAATAACTCATAATCAAGTGAAACTAACCAACACTAATGCAAGGATTTTGAAGAACTATGAATTGCTTACATATGTATAAAAACCAAGCAGTTAATATATGCATTCCGAAAGCGCTTTTATTTAAGGGACATTTATAAAATTATAGCAATTGCAGGAAGTAAGAAACAGAATATGAAAACATTGTGTGATTAAAATAAACAGGGGAGAATGATGAAATATGAGATAGTAAAGACTAGTTCTAGTCCCTTTTAAGTTATTTTCCAATCCAGCATATCAGGCCTAATCTGTCACATTTTTTTCACCATGGAATGAGTGAGATACTCACCTCATCAAATGAACTTTTACACTTGAGCCAAATACAGCAAAGTTAACCTTTATCCTACAGCTCTTCTGCATTTTATGCTTGATGTTAAATACCATGCAATTAAAAAGTTTGCTTGGGTTTTATGCTCCTGAGTAATGTTTAGTGATCCATATTGAGAATACATAACTCTGGTTGCTTGGTTAACAAAAGTGGGGAGTTTTGTTAACCACAGCTCCAATCTGTGGTTAACTAATCTTCTGAGAGATTGAGTACTGCAGGCTCAAACTGTTCAAGAATAGTACCATTCAAGGAGAATTCAAACACTACCATTGTAGTTTGAATAGTTGCTTGAATGGTAGTGTTTGCAGGAACTCAGGTGAAAAATTGGAGGAATTTTTAAAACCCTTGCTTCTTTGCTAACAAATCCACTATACTGAGAATATAGATGTAAACTACTGTATAAGTAGTTGATGTTCCATTTTTGTTGCTGTAGTTCTAACAAGAAAATTGAGAAACTTAATACAGAACTGATGAGAACAGATATGGTACTGAGTTTTAATATGTTCCATTACAGTTCCACATTGGGCTCCCTTGCCAAGGGCATCTATTGTCTAAATTTACAATTGAGATAAGGCAAGATCAGGAAAACACAAAGGAGTGCAGGTTAATGAGTTGTTAAAAAATTTGAGTGTAATGTTCAAATGTGGAAATGGAAAGTTGAGTAATAGGATGAAGACACAGAATAAAACTGCTGAAGCTATTGAAGAATGAAGGGTCCAGTGAGAATGAGAAACTGAAGATTAGTAAAACAAAATGCTAAAGAAATTGGTGGGAGTGAAAGCTTCTAAATCCCCAAAGCCTGTTGATGTACATCCCAAGTCTTTAAAGAACTAAGAAATGTATTCATTTGTCATCATTTTTGATCTTTTTAAGTGAAGAAGAAGGGAGAAAAGGGATGGGGAGGGGGAATGTAAGGAAAATGCTGGAATTTACCAGAGAGGATTAAGCAATGATGGAACACATGTAATAGGATAATAGCATTAAGCACAGTTAGTACGGATCTATGACAGAGCAATAAGTGAAAATTACTCAGGATGGTAGTCTGAGACGAGTTGGGAACTGCAAGGGCCTCAACCGTTCACAAACTATACGATGTATTTGGTTCAGGGGATGAAAAGATGGGTGGGTGTGGAGTACAGAGAAGGATTTAAAAAGCCTTCAAGAGGATACACAGAAGTTAACTGAATGGGCAAAAACATGCAACATAATGTGGAAAATGAGATGTCTGTCATCTTAGTATCTAATGCAGAATAGCGGCTTGTTTCCAAATGATGGCAGACAGACAAATGCTGATGGTCAAATGGACCGCTGTGACCCTGTAGACAAGTCATTGAATGCTAACGTGCAGATGCAGCAGGTACTTTGGAGAACAAGTGCTAAGGGAAGATGCTTAGCATTTAGCCGAGAGAAGATATAAATGCAAAACTGCAATTACGAAAGAAATGTGAAATGGGATTATAAAATATAAATGCTTGAAATGCTGATGATCTGAAATTGTTTGACTCAATGCTAATTGTGAAATGAGTCTAGATGGAAGATGAGGTGCTGTTCCTGGAACTTAAGTTGAACTCTATTGGAATTGGATTGACATAAGAGTCTGAGGACAGAGGTCGAAGTGAGAGTGAAATAGGTAGTTACTTTAATTATCATGGAGTTGTGCAGCAAAAGGGTGACCAGTTTATAGTGGAGAGCACACTATGATTGGTGAATACATGATACTAAATACAAGAGGTACAAGTAAATCAGGTGGAATTAAGGGATCCTGGACTGTAGCCTTTGCCCCTGTAATTTAACTACATTGACTTCAGTACAACTCCATCGTCTTCAGTAGAACTGAGTTTCAGATGGAATAACAGTGCCTTTACAATGCATTGTTCAACACAGGGAATTGAGAACACATTTTAATTGCAGGCTTTCCCGATTCTGTTATAATTATTAGCATCTATTATCATAAAGAGGGCTTATTAAGCATTTAGAGAAATGTGAGCCGATAAGTGAGAACCAGTTCAGACTTGTAAAACATAATTCACATCTACTGAACTTTTGCTCCATTTTTTGAGAAGGCAACGAATGGGTTAGATTAAGGACAGTCAAAGGATACTATTTATACAGACTTGCAAAAGGCATTTGAGCAGTTCTATATAAGAAACAAGTAACAAAAATGAAAGTATGAGAACCGGAGGAAACTATTGATTGGAATAAGAATTAGCTAGGTGGTAGGAAGTATAATGCAAGATTAAAGTATGTGCAGTCAAATTGACAAATTGTGACTAATGATTCTCCCCTAAATACTGTTTTTGTCTTCAACTCTTTGTTACAATGCCGTTATATTTTAATATTAATTGCATGCATTAATACTAATAATGCTTCTAAGAGTTAGATCTTGGTGCAGGTCACAGAAATAGAGGTAATATCAAAGTATTCTTGGAGAATAGAGGCAAAAGAATGTGGGATTTGTGAGATGCAGAGACGGAGGGCATGCTTGGCTGCTTTGGCTGGGTATGTCCTCCAATACCAGAAGGAAAAACTCAATCTGAGCAGATATCATAGGTGGATGACTGATACTGACCAAGAAATCATATTACCTAAAGTAGCAGAATCCTATAATGATCCTTGAAGGCGCCAACATGCCCAGACTTGTTCTGCGCTATGGAACCCCCACATTCTTTTGTCTACGTTCTCACCTCTCTAACTGCTCTTACTGATCAGCTAACCTTGTTGACAGCATATCTTCATGTCATCCTAGTTCCATCCTGTCCTCCACCTCCTCCACAATCCTCCCTGAAGCTTTACTAGCTTCTTTTGTCTTCTTTTCAGAGTCACTCACCTGAAACGTTGACTCTGTCACTGACCAAATGAGTAGCTGTTCCATGAATAATGAGTTTCTTGAGTGCTATTGTGTCTATACTCATTTTTGAAGGTTGTTAATATTTGATCACATTTCTGATTTGAACCTTGTAGATGCAAAGGAAACTTTGGGGGGTGGGGGAGGAATAAGGAAATGAGCCACTCATCAGAAATTTACCATGTTTCTGCATTGGTTTTGTAGCCATGCTACCCCTTTTCCCCAGCATGCTGGACATCTTTGCAGTCATTGCTTTATTAAAGCCCATGGCAAGAGGGTGGATCTCCACTGAAAGGTCTCTGTTTTTTAAAGTGTACATGTGGTGAAAGACCCATCTGAAGAATGGACAGATGCTTTCATGTTTGTACAGCTTCACCAACTTTATAATGGCAAACTGAATTTTTGATGGTTGTGTCAGTTTACTTTCTTTAAACTCCACACAAGCTTCATTCAAAAATCTTGAAATTGGCTTTCAGCCAAAAGGCAATTGTGTTGAGTTGGTGGAATTGAAAATCACTTGAAATCGGACCATCCAAGGGAAACCATAGAAAAGGTAATTGACGAAGCTGTAAGGGAGGGTGAATGTTTGTGTGTGTGTATAGGGAGATTGGAAGCAGTGGGTGTTGTTGAAGGGATAATGGATACTTAGGAACTCCTATATACTCCAGAATCCAAGAGGAGAAATAGACTTAAAGTGGACAACACACACAAAATGTTGGAGAACCTCAGCAAGTCAGGCAGCATCTATGGAGGGGAATAAGTAGTCAACATTTCGGGCTGAAACCCTTTATCAGAGTCGTTCATCCTTCGGCAGTTTTTGGTGTTGCATCGACAGAATCTCTTGTATTTAAGATTTAGAGTAGGAGTAGGTTAAAATCATTCCTTAGAGTTAACTTGCAGATTGCACTGGTAATAAGGAAGGCAAACGCAATGTTAGCATTCCAGAGGACTAGAGTGTGAAAACAAGGATGTAATGCTGAGGCTTTATAAGACATTGGTCGGACAATATATGGAGTGTGGTGAGCAGTTTTGAGACTCCATATCTCAGAAAGAATGTGCTGCCAGTGGAGAGGGTCCAGAGGAGGTATACGATAATGATCCCAAGATCAAGAATATTAGGAATATTTTATGACTCTGGGTCTAAATTCACTGGAGTTTAGAAGAAAGAGAGGTGGGGGGGGGGGGATCTCACTGAAACCTATTGAATATTGAAAGGTGTAGATAGAGTGAATGCGGAGAGGGTGTTTCCAATAGTGGGAGAGTCTGGTGCGCAGCCTCAGAATACAAGGCTCTCTCTTTAGAACAGCGATGAAGAGTAATTTCTTTAGCCAGAAGGTGTTGGATCTGTGGAATTTATTGCTACGGACCTCTATAGATGCCATGTCATTGGATATTTAAAGCAGAATTTGGTAGGTTCTTGACAGTAACAGCATCAAAGGTTACAGGGAGAAGACAGGAGAATGGGGTTGAGATGGAAAGTAAGTCAGCCATGGTGGAATAGTGGAACTGACTCAATGGGCTGAATGGCCTAATTTTTTTCCTAAGTCTTATGGTCCTATAGGTAATGAAGATATTTCTGATTTGTAATAAACTGCAATAAAGGAACAATTCACATAAAATGGAGAAATCAATTTATGCCTATAATTTCAATGACTATAATTTTAGCTGGCTAATTCTTCCAGAGTTTGACTCAATCAGGCTTGAAGATAGACTAATGTGGCTGGGCTCAATTTTACAGCAGTAGAAGAGGGGAATATGGACGCAAAAGAATGGGAGTAACAGGTGGCTCTAAAACAGGAAGCAAATCATAAACACAAGAAATTCTGCAGATGCTGGAAATCCAAAGCAACACATAAAAAGTGCTGGAGGAACTCAGCAGGTGAGGTAGTATCAATGAAAATGCATAAACAGTCGAACTTTCGGGCCGAGCCTCTTCTTCAGGCCTTGAAAGGAAGGGGGAAGATGCCAAAATAAAAAGGTGGGGGAAGGAAAGGAGAATATCAAGAAGGAGATAGGTGAAGCCAGGTGGGTAGGAAAGGTAAAGGGCTGGAGAGGAAGGAATCTGGTACGAGAGGGAGGTTTTTTTTTACCAGAAAGATAAAATTGATATTCATGCCATCAGGTTGGAGGCTATCGAGACAAGGTGTTACTACTCCACCCTGAGGATGGCCTCATCATGACTCAAGAGGAGACCATGGAATGACATGTCAAAATGGGAATGGGAATCGGAATTAACATGTTTGGCCACTGGGAAGTTCTGTTTTGTCAGGAGCAGACAGGTATGGAATATTTGTGTACTAATCCACAAAATGGGTGAACAGTGTTGATGAGCTGAAGACACCATTGGACATGTGGGAATATGATGCAGCAGTGATAACTGAATCTTGGCTTAAAACAGGGTTGGGCACTTAACATCGTTGTTAAGTATACATTAGCTTATATCTCCAAAACTGATATACTGTAAGGATTCCAGAAAGAAATGGGAAGGATGAAAGGAAGTGGCTGATTAAGGAAAGTTTTGGTATTTGAGAAATGGGATACCTTTGGAAAGTAAGGATAGTGTGCTTTTAGTTGGAGTTAAGAAGCAAGAAAGACACAACACCCTACTGGGATACTGGGGTTTATTTATTGGGCACCAAGGAGGAAGATGGAGGTAGAGGAGTAAAAGGCCAAGAACAGCAGAATGCTGATGACACAACATAGCCCAACAAGTCCGGGGTACACCAGGACATCAAAATGTTACCTAGTTTTAACAGTGAATCAAACCTTGGGATTGAAATATATTTAACATCTGACAGCCATTGGCAAACATAACTCAGAGTGCCTGGAATAAAATTTTGCTCCTGATCTTCAAAGTATTCATAATTTAATTGACTTGAGAAGAAAGGTTTATTATGGCTTTGAGCCACATGAGTCTGTTTCCAACACTTGTCACTGTTTTTCAAAGTGCTTGGACACCATCTTGAGGAGATTACTGCCACTAACGTACACAGGTCTAGGCACATGTGGGCTCAGGCACAGGCACAGGCACGCACAGCAAGTACACAACAACATGCACGCGCACACACACGGGCACATATACTCATGCACAAGTGCACACATACACACAGGCACACAAATATGTGGAATATAGATTTACTTCTTAAGATAGTAATGAAATAGATAGTTCTAGTTATTCCTCTTCCCTTATGGTTCAGAAAAAAGCAGAAGACTAACATAATTTTTAAGTCGTTTCATTTACTTCAGAGTTTTATTCGTTTATCCATTTCAATTGTATTATCAATATTGACAGGAAAAAAAACTAAATAGATCACAAGCCTGGCACTGATAGCACAGATAAGTGAAAGTATATTTTATGCTATTTGCTTCAGCAGACCAGACAGTGCAGCAGAATAACTCTTGGTAAAGTTATTTTTAAAAGTCAGCACTGCTTTCAGCATCGTACCCATGAGGAATCAGCATCAGAATCAGGATTAATATCACCGGCTGGTGTCGTGAAATTTCTTAACTTAGTGGCAGCAGTACAATGCAATACACGATAATATAGAAAAATAAATAAGTAAATCAATTACAGTAAATATACAAATATATATCAAACAGTTACCTTAAAAATAGCTCAAAGGCAGAAATAATAATAATAAAACAAAAGTGAGGTAGTGTTCATGGGTTCAATGAGGATCAGTTACTTCTGAAATGGAACAGAATTGCCATGATTTCTTAGTTGATTTATGGCACTCTGGAAACCAACTGGGTGCTGTAGGTTTTAAGTTATTGCTAGAAATTAAGTTACATTGTTTTGAGATGTGCCTGTCTTTCAGAACTATTATGTAAAAATTCTGATAGCCTGAGCAGGTCCCTGCTTGAAGCCAAGGATTCCATTGTATTCTCTCTTTTGTCTCCCACTATGAGACAGGCTGTGCTCACTCGCACACCTTGTTCTTACCCCTTAAACCTCCAATCACACCCCACTCTTATCCTGACTTTTATCCCAGACCTCAGACTTCCCAACAATGCCCTTTGCTGACCCCCTGATTATCACTGACTATAACCCTCATCCTTGACCCTAACCTTTATCTGTGCTTGACTGGCTGAATGAGGGAGGATGATTTCCCTGGCTATGAGGGTTTAAAACAGGAGGTCACAATCTAAGGACAAGACAGTTAAGACAAAAACGAAGAATTTATTCACTCAGATGGAAATGAAACAGTGATTTTTTTCTTATCACAGAAGGCTGTGGAGGCCAAATCATTCACATATTTAAGATGGAAGTAGATTTCCTGATTCAAAAGGTATCAAGAAGTAAGGGGAAGGAACAAGAAAATGTTATCAAGATAGAGGATCAGTCATAATTATACTGAGTGATAAAGCAGGTTAAAGGGGATGGATGGACCACTTCTGCTCCTAATTTTCTGTGTTTCTGTGACCTAGTGTCCTTGTAAATGAATCATTGAAACGCATGACTATGTAGGTTGGAATCATATCTATGATATTACAATATCACAACCATCACATAGTCCATAAGATGTTTCGAATTTGGACAAATGCAGTCATCATATCAATGTATTTGACTTCCTGAACTTGATGAAATGGAAAGTTTTGATGAAACTGGGTTGCTAGTGATTTTCACATTCATGTATAAATGAAAAACAAGTTGTTAAAAAAGACTTTAATAAGTCAGTATGGCATTTAAATGAATAAACATAAACTTCTATGTTTAATTTAAGTTTGTTAATCATTTTCCAGAAGGAGAAGACGACGGCGCGACGCAGCGCGCGCGGCCGTTCCGAGTGATATCGTATGTGTTAACTAGGGGCCGTGCACAATCCTGATTTGATGGAGACAGCCGCGAGAAGCACGGAGGAACAGCTGGAGAAACTTCTCAAATGCCCGTTTCGCTGCCGCTGCTACTGTGCGATCGAGAATCTCTGGAGGGGAAGGCCCCAGATCCTCAGCTTTACCTATTGCCTGTTGGTGGGGCCGGGGTCGAAGCGCTCGGCAGAGATGGTGCTCGGTGCTCGGTGTCGGAGAGCTGGTCGGAGGCTCGGAGTTTTCGGACGGACTCAGAGTCAGACTGTGGTCACATGCTTCCAGTATGCTGCATCGGCAAGTTTGCGGCGCTGGAGGTTCACTGTCTGCGTGAGATGATGGGATTTTCGAGAGACTTTGAGACTTTTTACCGTGCCCATGGTCTGTTCTTTATCAAATTACAGTATTGCTTTGCACTGTTGTAACTATATGTTATAATTATGTGGTTTTTGTCAGTTTTTCAGTCGGTTTGTCATGTGTTTCTGTGATATCATTCTGGAGAAACATTGTATCATTTCTTAATGCATGCATTACTAAGTGACAATAAAAGAGGACTGCGTGTCCTTTAATCTAATCTAATCTAATTTTAATAAATATTAAAATAATTGGCAAATTTCACAAATTTAATAATAAATTTCATGTCATATAAGACAGTGATGATAAAATAAAGTCTGAAACCTGAAATGTGTGATACGTATCTGTTTAAAATTTAGTAGAAAAGTCTATATATGGAAATGTTACTTTTGTGACAATTTTACACTTTTGTCAGTAATGCATTTGAGGAGACTCTGTTCTGTGTTTATTACACTCCAGCTGTAGATTCCCTTATTTAAAATAAAGCTTTACTAATTCTCTAATATCCAAAACGATTATAATTTACAAAAATTAAAAGATTAAATCTATTGCAAAAGCAAGCACAGCCACAGTATTATACCTGCAACCTTAAGCTCTCCCTGGTTTGAAGATACATGTGGATGAAAATTCTACTTTCAACAACGAGGTGACAGGAGTTGGGTGCTACTGTGCAAAAGTATAGATAGCATCCTGAAGGAGCTTAGACACTTCACCATTGTTACAAACAGATATCAGGAACCCTAATCAAGATTTGATAGTGCCCTGTTTTCCCAATTTGCTGCCAATCCTATGCTATCAATTTTCTTAATGCACCTGGCCAAAGAAGCCTTCTGCCGCAAGAAAAACAACAAGCTATTCATAGCACATAAAGAAGATCAAAGAAGTGGTATACGCAGATTTGAAAGGCTATCTCTTCCAAAAGAGCATCATACAGTAGGAGAAAGAACATGGAATAAAAATAATTAAAGACAAGGGACCATCACAAATGAGTGGATGTTTTTACCCTGGGTTGTTTTTGATAATGTGCATTATATGTACATTGTATCCCACCTACGAATTTTGTGCAATTATCTTTAAAGTTTTACTTTAATGGAATTTCACACAAAAATTGCAAATCTGCTAGTCCGCTCTTCTGTGGTTTTAGAGATCTGGAAATATGGTACTTGTTATGTTTTGTTGTGAAAACATGGTAGCTGGAAGTCTGAGTCTAACTTTGCTTTTACTTTAAGCGAGGTGCGCATGTATGACATATGCCATTTACGTACTTTTACATATAACTCACAATGCATTATGTAAACAACAAAGAATGCTTAATCAAAAAATATATTTACAATATTACTCAAATCTTGCTGAGTAAAACTCGAACATATCACAGATCCGAATAGAACTTTTCTTCTTGGCTACTGGAACACTGGTGTTGCTTGTGGGCTCAACTCTACTTTGGAAAGAATTTCTTTAACCTTCATGCTCACTGGCTACCTTATCATGGATGGTATTAGGAACCAGATGGGCTTTGTAAAACTTGGAGGTGGCATTTTCATTTAGCATCATCTTATCCTTGATACGTTTGAGTTTTACACTCAAATACGCAACAGTCTTCCCTGTTTAGCTATAAACTCCAACTCAATATAGAATGCATCTCAACTTATATTCATATATGTAAGTTGTATAAATACAGTATACTATAGAATACAACTAATATTTAGACATCCTCAGCATAGTAAATTTTAAATACTACTGATCTTAAATACCGTTCAGATCTAAAGATTTAAAGACTGTGGAGGCTTTCTTACTGTTATGGGACAACATCTTTTCTGACAAGGTGAGGGGGTTACTTTGCTTGGCAGGAGAGACTTATGACTGTGAAATAATCTCAGGTTCTAGGGCCTCCTCCATGGTGGTTGTTTGTGGGACTGCAGGACAGCTTTAGACACCTTTCTTCTGAACGCATTGGCATCCCAAAAAGTGCATGGCAAGCTTCACTGGATGATGTGTATCATAATATGTGAGTACAGTGTCTTACGTCACCATCTTCTTCACCTTTTGGAAAGCCACCTTACACTGTTTTGTCCATTGCCATTTCTTCCTGGTCGGCAGTAGTAAGTTCACCCCGGAGCACAGCAGCCAAGTTTGGCAGGAACCTGTTATAGAAATTGACAGATCCAAAAAAGGACCACAACTCTGACACGTCCTTTGGCCTTGGAGCATCCACCACAGCTTGAATTTTTTCAGTACACTTGTGTAAATCTTGTTTATACAAATCTGCTCGGTATACAATGTCTAGTTATCTCTTGTGCAATCGAACACATCTACCCTTCCAATGTAGCCAGCCATTTCTGCTTTTTATTATCACTGAATCCATAAGTTTGTTTGTTTTCTACTTTTTTTAAAACTTGACTGTGTTCTTTTCCAAAGAAGCAACTTGCTGCACTTTTTTAAAAGAAATGTCGAATGTCTCTCTGCTCATTTTGTTTTAACTTGAAATTTTTAACACTGCACTTCAACAGGTAGACAGCTGTCTTGAGTTCTTTAAAACTTACTCATCACCAACGTTATGTTTTGTAACTCAAAAACATAAAAACTAATTGACAGGAAAACAAGGGAGCTGGGAATGTGAGCCTAACTTCAGTTTTCCTTCAAGTGAGGTGCATGAATATGACGTGGCAGAGTCATGAAGTTTGCCAATTATGTACTTTTACATATAATCAGCAATCTATTATGTAAACAACAAAGAATGCATAATCAAACAATATATTTACAATATTACTGAAACACAGTATTAAATACACAACACTATTCACTACATTTGTAGAGAGGTCCAAATTTCTGCCATGTTTGTCCAAGTGTGGGTAACAACAGCAAGGCGTGCTGGAAATACTCAGCATGGCAGGCAGATTCCATGGATAAAGAAATGGCATTAAAATATAAGTGGAATTACCTTTTTCCTTATGAGGGTGAACCCAAGGCCTCAGTAGATGAGAGTGTGGGGGTAAATGATATCACCAATGACATGGCTGTATAAAAGCCAGACTGTTCTCCTCAGAGTTGATCAAATTTCCCAACAGTGACCGTGTAATTTTCCCTTTTAAAGGATTGCAGAATATTTGATCCCTGAAGAACGTCCTGATTGAGTATACTTCTCAGAAAATATCTATATCATAACATTGAGGGAACATTAATATTTCTAACAAAGTAAAAGGTTACAACTGGTGGATGTGATGTGAGGTTCTGTCAATAATGCCACCCGATGCCTGAGGAAAGCTAACTGAATGTGGCTGTTCAGGTAGTGCATGTGATGATGGGATGGACTACATGATGGTTTCTTGATGGACGTTCCTTGTTGACACCATGAAACACAGAGTGGCGTTTAAGGTTGGTGCAGTAATCACTTCCACATTTACAAGGACTGTACGTTGCGTTGTGGTTGCCAGTCTGGTTTCAGCTGCCGACATGATTTTTGGATTTCATTCTTACGGACGTGTAATGTTTCTTTTTTATAAAAATACTTTATTTTCAAAATTTTCAAAAAAAAATGAAGTCAGCAAAAACATACCAGCTCAGACATGTGTAAAAATGAAATAAGCAAAAAAAAGGGACATAACATTAGAGGGATGCCTATTGTACAAAGTGCTTAAAAATACTAAACATTAAATCTCAAATGAGGGCCGTGAGAAATCAGCTGGGGGAAAATTGCTCATCCGCTCCCGGCCTCATCCAGGTAGGCAAGAAATGGATCCCAGATAGCCGAAAAATTTTGATTGAATTGGTTCTCAAGAACCTAAGTTTCTCCATCTGTATGACTGAGATCGTATCAGCCATCCATCTCCGAAAGGAAGGGGGAGAGGGTGATTTCCATTCCCTCAAGATAAGTCTTTTGGCAACAATCATCCCCAGCAACAGAGACTGTTGTATGGCTGCAGGGAAACAAATAGTAGATTGTGAACAGCCATTGATGGCGAGACCAGCTTCCAAGGGGAAGGATCTTTTATAAGCCTTCGAGTACCAGTCAAATACTTTGGACCAAAATCCAGTCAGTAATGGGCAAAACCAAAAGGTGTGTGATAACGTGGCTTCCATCCCTTGGCATCTATCACACATTGGCGAGACAGAAGGGTAAATCCTGTGCAATCTAAGTTTAGAGTAATGGAGATGGTGGACAACTTTAAACTGGATCAGTTGGTGCCTGCTGTTAACAGAGCAAGCCTGTATCATAGACAAACTCTTGTCCCAGGCAGCTTCAGACAATTCAATGCCCAACTCCTCACTCCAGGGGTCTCTAATCTTCATAGTAGACGCTACAGTGCAATTATCACACAAATGTACAAACTTAGAAACAAGATGCCTGGAGTCAGAAGTGTTCTTTCAAATATCAAAAAACATATGTTTCCCTGGAAGAATTTCAAAATTACAAATCTTAGATTGAATGTAGTGTCTAATTTGCAAATAACGAAACAAGTGCGAATGAAGCAGCTCAAATTTCTCTTTCAGCAGACTAAATGTTGCAAACCGTCCCTCTATGTACAGGTCTTCAATAGAAACCAGACTCTTCTCCCTCCAAGCATGGTAGGTTTTATCTGATCATGAGGATAGAAAGCAGTGATTGAAACAGATTGGTGTTTGTACAGAGGTCTCTGGTAAATTCAGAATGCTCCTAATCTGATTTAGAGTTCTGATGGAATTTTTCAAAATGAAACTTAAACTTTTTGGAGTCCCAGGCCTCTCTAACTTGGAGAACAGCATGGCTGGCAAGGAGGAATTGACAACAGAGTTGGACTCCATACATAGCCACAAGGGAGCCCCAGGGGCTAGGTTATCCGGAGCCCCCTGTTGCCAAAACATTAAAGCCCTAGCACTGACAGCCCAATAATACCGCCTAAATACAGGTAATCCCAGCCCGCCTTCAGACTTTTGATAGCTTCATGATGAATTTTCGAAATGAATTTTTGAAATCCTGTGATTCTTATAATTCCAGATAGAAGACAATATTATGGAGTCCAGCTCTTTAAAGAAAGCTGATGTAAGAAAAATGGGGAGATTTTGACAAAGATAGAGAAAGCTAGGAAGGGAAACCATTTTAATTGAATTTATACAACCAATCATGGACAGAGGTAGGGTTTTCCAACTTTCTATATTCTGTTTAAGTTTTGAAATAAACTCCGCGAAGTTTAATTTGAATATTAATTTAGGATCTTTGGGGATTGTCAAGCCGAGATAAGTAAAGTGATCTTTAACTACTTTGAACGGGACACTTTCCAAAAAACCCCGCGTGTAATCGTTGGAGAGGGGCACAAAGTCACTTTTTGTCCAATTGGTTGAGTATCCTGATAGTCTGCCAAAAGAGGTGATTAAAACTAGAAGAAGAGGGACTGATTTTTCTGAGTTTTGTAAGCAGAGTATCACATCATCAGCATATAAACTAATAAGTGTTTCAATACCTTCCACTTTCAAACCCAGAATATTTGGGTGATTTCTTATTTTTAGGGCAAGGGGCTCTACCGCGACGGCAAAAAGGGCCGGTGAGAGAGGGCAACCCTGCTGAACTGAACGGTGTAGGGGAAACATAGCAGAATTGTCACCATTAGTTATAATAGAGCACATTGGGCTGGCATATATCAGTTTTACCCAAGATACAAATGACTCGCCGAACCCAAACCTGTACAGTGACTCAAACATGTAAGGCCACTCAATCCGGTCAAAAGCCTTCTGTGCATCGAGGGATAAAATTGCTGCCCCACTAGCTTTCCCATGATCAGCATACACAGTATTAAGGAGGCATCTGACATTGGAAAAAGCGAACCTACTCAGGACAAATCCTGTCTGATCCTTGTTCTCCACAAATAGAGATATATCAGAAGCACTAATGCTGACTGGAAGAAAGAATCTGCTTTGGAGTTCCACCCTCTTCTGTTCTTTTTGTTTAGTTCTTGCTCTTCTAAAATATCTGTGAAAGAGTGACTTGGTTACTCTCCACAAAGAGACTAATTTTGACCATTTTTGTAAACTTCTTGTCTTTCTAATGCACTCTCAGCAAGCACAGTGAGGTAAATTTAACTGCAAATACAAATAAGAGTAAATTCTAGGTAAGTCTGCATGGACCATGCAAATTTCAGCCAAACAAGCACATGTTTGGAATTTTTATCAGTGAGTCTGTGCATTAAGTTCATACCTAACTCTTTATAGTGCATGATGCAAGAGGGGGTTATTCAGGCCATCAGATCTCTGCCATTTTCCAGCAGAGAAATCCCATCAGAACCCTCCCCTCTCTGTTTTTTATTTATTTATTGAGATATAGCACGGAGTAGGCCCTCCCGCCCTTCGAGCCACGCTGGTCAGCAATCTCCCAATTTAATCCTACCCTAATCATGGGACAATTTAAAATGTCCAATAACCTACCAACCAGTAGGTCCTTGGACTGTGAGAGGGAATTGGAGCACCCAGAGGAAACCCAGGTGGTCACGGCGACAACATACAAACTCCCTACAGGCAGTGGCAGAAACTGACCCGGGTAAAAGGTCGTGTTAACCACTATGCTACTGTGCTGCCCTGTTTGCTTTTGCCTGTTCCAGAATTGCTGCAGAGCATAGAATGTAGAACAGTACACCACAGGAACAGACACCCTGGCCCACCGTGTTGTGCCCAACCAGTTAAATTAGTAATAAAGTGGCAAGCTAAACCAATCCCCTCTGTCTACACAATGTCCCTATCCTTTCACTTTCCTCACATTCATGTGCTTATCTAAACATCTCTTAAAAGTGTCCAATGCATCTGCCTCTGCCACCACCCCAGGCACCCACCACTCTTGTGTAAAAAACTTACTCCTCACATCACCTTTGAAATTACCCTCTCTCATCTTAAATGCATGCCCTCTGGTACTAGACATTTCAATACTGGGATAAAGAAACTGGGTATCCACTCCATCTGTGCCTCTCATAATCTTATAAACCTCAATCAGACCTCCACTCCACGGCTGCCACTCCAGAGGAAACAACTCAAGTTCGTCCAACTTCTCGTTAAAGCACATACCTTCTAATCCAGGCAGCATCCTGGCAAACCTCTTCTGCACCCTCTCCAAAGCCTTGACATCCTTCCCATAATAGGGTGACCAGAACAGTATGCAGTACTCCAGATGTGGCCTAACTAGGGTTTTATAAAGCTGCAACATAATTTCCTGACTTTTGAACTGAATGTATCGACTAATAAAGACAATTATGCCATATGCCTTCTAACCACTCTGTCAACCTGTGTAGCCACTTTCAGGGAGATATGAACTTGAACCCCAACTTTTGGTGTATTTGAAGAAATTAGAGCACCCAGCCGAAGCCCACGCAGTCACAGGGAGAATATGTAAACTCCACATAGAGATCAGCCAAGTCAGGCCCAAATCCCACTACCTGGAGATGTAAGGCAGCAGCACTAATTACTGCAATAATCTCACGGTAACCTAGTGAGGTTGATAAAAGTAAGTATTCCTGACTATTGTACAGGATCTCTCAACTTGCTGCGGTCATACTATTCAATACATTTGGACTAACGTACAAAAAGATATTTTTCCTTCAGCTTTGCTGGTCTGAAATTGTAACGATGGATCAGAACAATCTTAATAGAAATGCAAAGCCCCTTACAAATGTAAGTAAAATTGCTGTTCCTTCCAACAAACTGAAACCTTCACTGGATATAACTGTGAGTTGCACTTTATTAAGTATTTTTAAAGTTTACTATTACAAAATTTATGAATTACATTATAAAATGTAACTAGTTAAAAAACAATCTACTTTTATTTCTGTCTCAGAATGGTTAAATCATCTTGACATTAAGTGACCAAATGTTTGATTACAGCCAGTTACAGCAATGTTTGAAGTAGCAGTGAAGGAAAGTATTGCTGGTGTATTTTCCTAGCCACTAGAGAGCACTCTAACATTAAGAATCAGCAGAAATCACATTCTCAAAAGTCTGGAGGCTAAATGAAACAGCTTACTTCATTGTACAACATTAAACTGTCCCTCTGAAGCCAAAGATTTTTACTTTTCTCTTTATTTGAATCCTCCAATGTAGTTGTTGCAATTTTAATGTGTTTGTTATCCATATTTATCAGTCACTGTGCAAAAGGTTTCTGTTGAGTAAGTCCTCGTTTTTGGTAGTAATAACCGTTCTTTGTATTGTCTGGGTGCTTCGCACAGGATGAATTGTGACTAGGGCACTGTGCCTGCATTTTCCTTGGACTATGGGAATATTGCCTGTGGGATGCTACTGGCTACTATTGGGTCTGTAGACTGTAATGTCAGACTGACATCTTGGCATTTTTTTACATTCCAGATTGAAGGGCAACTTTCAGTCCACAATGATGCAAATCGCACAGTCATCTGCAAAAGGTTGGAATGATTAGGGTAATTGGCCTTTCTCTTGCTTCATAATCACTTTGTTAACCAAATCCAGTCTATTAGAAATGAGCACTGCCCCATTGCTTCAAAAGCAATGACGCACCTCTAAAATATGCACACCATTGTAAAACAAAACCGGTCATTTCACACATAATAGCATCTCTCACTAGCCACATAGTGACATTGAAATGAGTTTGTGAAGTGCTGTTATTTGGCAAATTGGTTTATTTTTGTCACATATCCCAAAGTATAGTGAAAAATTAGCTTTGCATACCATGCATACAGACCATTTCATTACAATGGTACTTTGAGGTAGTACACGGGAATCAATAACTGAGTGCAGAATTAAGGGAAACAATAACAGAGAAAGTGCAATGTAGGTAGGCAGCAAGGTGCAAAGTCACAATGAGGCAGGTTCTGAGGTCAGGGGTCCATCTTATCGTACCACGGAAACATTCAATAGTCTTATAACATATTCAGGCTTTTGTACCTTTTGCCTGAAGAGGGTGGGGGAAAAGAGAGAATGTCTAGGGTAAGTGAGATCATTGATTATGCTGGATGCTTTATTGAGGTAGTGAGAAGTGTTGACCGTGTCCATGGAGGGGAGGCTGGTTTCCTCATGTGCTGAGCTCCTCTTCCTGAAGTCAATGACTTAGTTTGCTGACACCGAGGGAAAAATTGTTGTCATGATGCCATGTCGCTGGGCAGTCTATCTCCTTCCTGTACTCTGACCCATCATTACTTGAGATACGGCTCACTACACTTGTATCATCTGTAAATTTGTTAACTTCCTAATAAAGCAATCTTAACATTTCACTTGAAAGATAGAGTCCTAGAAGTGAAATCACATTGGTACATGACAGGTGCACATTTGTCATCTCTACTGGAATATTGAAGCACAAATGCATTAATGTGTAACAGTGTAACCTTGAACAAGGCAGAAGAAAAGCCTTCCTGAGAATTTCCTGAACAAATGGTCCTTTCCTGAGCTGTTGCTGCAGAGTTTGTCATGGAAGACAGCCGTGGATTCTTCCCTCATGCACTGTTGGATTAGATCTCTTAGCATTCCAGTTTCTTTGGTGAGAGCTGAGGTGTGGCTCCAGCCAGGCCAATCCTTGCCCCAGGCACCTATCTCCAGAAAACACTGTCGATGCGTTAGAAAAGCTGATGCATTAAGTGGAGAGAATCCTTCCCTGCTTCTGGTTGTTGTATTTTGTATGGGATTCTGGCTTTAAGAACATTCCACGTGATGGATTACAGCATGAATAAATTTAAGTTCAATAGATCTATTTAATATCAGAGAACGCTTACAACGTACAACCTGAAATTCTTACTCTATGCAGACATCCTGAAAACAGAGGATGACAGGAAAAACTTTAGAATTCCCAAAGCCCCCTTCCCCCTCCCATGCACAAGTAGCCTCAACCCTCTCCCTCCCTCCACTTATTCCAGCATAAAATACCAGCATTCCCACTGCCCACCATACAAGCAACAACAAAGCCCCCAAAGAGAGATCATGGTCTATAGTACATCAAAAACTAACTGTTCACTCCAACAATTTTGACATTCTGTAAGATTGTAAATGTATCAAATGTACCATGTACATTGGTTTGGAGTAATGTTGTGGGCCACAGGGCCTATTGCTGAGTTGTACCATTCTATGTTCCATGTTCAACAGTGAAAAACCTGTTTTGCATGCCATCCATGCAGTCTTTTAATTAATGCATTGAGGTAGTACAAGTGAAAAAATAACAGAATGGAGAATAAAGTGTTACAGTTATAAAGTGTGGTGCAGGTAGACAAAGTGCAAGGCCTTAACGAGGTAGATAATGAAATCAAGAACCCATTTTATGGTGCCAGGACACTGTTCAATAGTTTTATAACAGCGGGATAGAAGCTGTCCTCGAGCCTGGTAGTGTGTGCTATTGGCTTCCATACCTTCTGCCAGATGGGTGGGGTGGGGAAGAAGGAGAATACGGGATCTTTGGTTATGTTGGCTGGCTTATCAAAGCAGTGAGAAGAGTAGACAGAGTCCATAGAGGGGAGGAAGGTTTCTATGATGTGCTGAGCTGTGTCCACAACTCTCCACAGTTCATTGTGGTCCCTTACATAACTCCTGAACTTGCATATATGTGTGTACTAACTGTGCTGAAGGCTAAGGAATCAAGCTGTTGATACATTGCACACTGTGTTATGCAAATCACTTCCCCCATAGCTCTTTAGCCCCTTAAAAAACTATTTCTAACTGAATACAATTTCTACCGCAACACCTCCTACAATACACCACTCTCATAGTATCCCACCAAATTTTCGCATAGATAAATTTAATTGGTAAATTTATGACATGTACCATCTAACATAATGAGTTTGGCACGACAGTGCGGGTTAAAGGAATGTTATGTAGGAGGGGAGGGTTAGATTGATTTTAGAGTAGGTTAGAAGGTCAGCACAACATTGTGGACTGAAGGGCCTGTGCTGTGCTGTAATGTGCTATGTTCTATGTTCTATGTCAATGTAGCCTTTGTCCTTTCCTTTCTGGGTCCAGGACTGGAATCTCCAATATAGAGTTAGAACCTCACTCAACCTCCCAACTTTGGTTAAACCTTTTATGATAGACACACAAATTCAAGCCTTGCATTATAATCTGGAGTGAAGCTGAGAAATCATCCATCTTAGACAAAGTGAGTTGATACTTCACAAAGAACTGTTATTTCGGTTATTGTTAAAATATTGCAGATGCTACATATAATAGCAGATTGTTGGTGTATTACCTTGTGATATTGCTGAAATAACTTATTATTAAGTATTCAGACGAGAATGCAAAACATCTGAAGCATTTCTTAAGCAGGAGAAAAATAAAAAAAAACATATGTTCTATTGATGGGAATTGATCTGAAACATTAGCTCTGGTTGTCTCCTCAGATGCTGTCGGACTTGGGGGTTTAGAGTATCTTCTGATATTATTTCTGATTTCCAGCATCTGCGGTATTTTACTTTCGAACATGCATACACAAAGAGATGTTTTTGAATGCTTGCTGTTTTGCTTCAGGTGAATAATTAAGTTTGTCTTTAACTGTCACTTATGAACCATGTTGTTGCAAGCTATCGGGCAAATAATCGAATCTGCAGCTTTCTGATCCTTGATATTCCACTGTTGAAATCAACTTGGTTTGGTTATCCTTAAAGTGATTTAGAACATAGAATAATGAAAATACAGCACAGGAACAGGCTGCTTGGCCCATGATCTTGTGCCAAACTAATTAAAGTAGTAAATAAAGACCTCATTAAACCAATCCCTTCTCTGTACAATATCCATATCTCCCCATTATTTGAATATTCATGTGTTTATTGTATTTGTCTCCAACATTAACCCTAGCAAGGCATTCCAGGCACCCATCACTTTCTGTGCAAAAAACTTGCCCGGATCACCTCCTTTTGAACTTTCCCCTCTCACATTAAAAATATGTCCGTTACTACTACACATTTGAACTCTGGGGTAAAAAATTCTTGTCTGTCTACTCTATCAATGCCTCTCATAACTTAATAGCCTCTGTCCCTCCACTTCCAAATCTTCCAGGTTCCACTTACAAAATGTTCCACAATTCATCTACAGTGAATTAGCTCAAGGTTACTCTTATGGGTTGCTGGATATGAATGCCTGGCTTTGACTAATCAGCACTTTTATGGCTGTGCCTCAAAAGGTCTTTAATATTCCCAGCTGTTGTCATTTATTTCTGCCAGTAATCTCATAAATACTGTGAACAATTGGGTTGACTTTCTATCTGTTACTCCAAGCTGCGCTGGAAAGCGATGGGTCAATGAAACAGACTGCCCAAACCTCCTGTTCTGGGCATTGATTCTGGCATGATTCTACTGAACTCCAATTTCACAATCCTAAGTACTGTGCTCTGTACATGCTACTAAGTGCTGCTATGTGTGTTTATGGACTGGCATAAGTAGTTTTGGAAATGGTTCCAGGAAAAATAGCTTAACTCACACATGTGCGCAGATTCCACTTATGTCTTTCAATTTAACCCTCTATTACTTATCTTGTTCATTGCCAACATCAACAGAAAAATCTGCAGAAACTGGACGTATTTTTGTCCCAGTTTTAGACACTTATTTATGAAATATCAGAACAAATGATCAGATATCATGGTACAATACATTTAGACACAATGTGCAAATCAAAAGAGGGTATGTAGCAATATTTTAGGACTGTAAAGTCATATCTGGCACTGACATTAATGCTGTCATCCATTTTGTGAATTATACCAATGATTAGAATTATAGTTTTGAATAGCCAACACTGAAACCTTAAAAAAAATGAAGAAAAAACAATTTGAGTTAGTGATGTGTTCTCTCTCTAAAATTTTGCCAAAGATAATAAGTCAATTTGCATGTCAGGCATGCGATTACTGTGGAATATCTCAAGGGCATAACATTATGTTCTTATTCTTCATTCAAGGGTAAAGAAGATGAAATTTCACTTTAACAATAGAATATTATTTTTTGCATATTTTTAAAATTTCAGAAATATAATCCTAGCACAAAAGTTGTTTTAACAGTCTTTGAATGTTCAGATAGACAAATGCAGTTGACAATGGAAGTTAGATGAAATCACTTAACTGCAGTTTTAGAGGAGGGATTTACTAACCTGCTGAATTCATTGGTCGGTGGCAGAGTGAAGATACATCTCTACCAAAGCAGGTGTAAGGCACTCCTTCCCTCCGCTAGCCCACAGGTCACCCTTGGGCAAGTTGTAGCACGTTCTCACCATTCCCCTCCCCTGCTGATCAATGTCACATGAAGCTTTAGGAGCAGGTGGTGGATGGTCAAATGAACAGCTGGTGCATATCGCAAGTCCTGGTTATAGGACCACTGATGCCATGCAGACAGTCTCTGAAGAGTGTTGAAAATGGCTGGGGTTGCCCGTCTTGTAAAGACATTACCCCAGAAGAAGCAATGGCAAACCACTTCTGTAGAAAAATTTGCCAAGAACAATCATGGTAATGGAAAGACTATGACCGCCCACGTCAAACGACACAGCACATAACGACGACGACAAAATGAATAGAGTTTTGGCTTTCCTCACAGATGACAGAATCAGAAACAGGTTTACTATCCCTGATATATATCGTGATATTTGTTGTTTTGTGGCAGCAGTACAGTGCAAAACAGTGCAAAATTGCTATATGTTTCAATAAAAATTAAATAAAAAGTGCAAAAGGGGTAGTGTTCATAAACCATTCAGAAATCTCAAGGCAGAAGGGAAGAAGCCGTTCCTAAAATGTTGAGTGTGGGTGTTCAGGCTGTCATACCTCAACCCTGATTGTAGAAATGTGTATAGGCATGTCTCAGATGGTGAAGGTGCTTTATGATGGATGCTTCTTTCTTGAAGCACCACTTTTTGAAGATGTCCTCAAAGGTGGGGGAGGTTTATGCTTGTGGTGGAGCTGATTGAGGCTAAACCCTCTAAAGCTTCTTTCGATCCTGTGTATTGCATCCTCCGTACCAGGTGGTGATGTAACCAGTCAGAATGAGCTCTACGATACATCCATAGAGATTTGCTAGAGTCTAGGTGACATACCAAATCTCCTCAAACTCCTAATAAGTATAACTGCTGGAGTGCCTTCTTTGTGATTGCATTAATGTGCTGGGTCCAGGATAGATCCCCTGGGATGTTGGTGCCCTGGAATTTGAAACTGCTCACCCTTTCCACTTCTGATCCCTCAAGGAAGATTTATGTGTTCTTTCAACTTCCTCTTCCTGAAGTTCACAATCAGTTAGTCTTACTGATGTTGGTTGTGAGTTTGTTGCTGTGATACCATTCAACCATGTTTCCTTGTTACCATCTGAGATTCTGCCAACAACAGCATGGTCATTAGTGAATTTATATATGGCGTCTGAGTTATATACAGCCATACTGACATGAGTGTATAGAGAGGAGGGCGGTGGCTAAGCATGCATCCTTGAAGTGCACTTACTGCAAGGAGGAGATGATATTATTGACCCAGAATGACTGTGGTCTTCCGATGCGGAAGTCAAGACTTCAGATTCAAGATTGTTTAATGTCATTTTCAGTACACAAATGTAAAGGAGAATGAAATAATTGTTACTCTGGAGATCATGCAGCCCAAAGAAAAACACAGTAAGATAAAAGACACAATAATAATTAAAAACACAATAAATATAAATACATAAAATAGTTTATATACTGTACATAGAATGATTGTATATCCATAAAGTGAAACTAGGCACAGGAGTGGCTGACAGTAAGTAATAAAGTATTGGTGGCTGTGGGTGTGGAGTGCTGGATTAGTGGGTGGAGGTGTTGATCAGCCTTACTACTTGGGAAAGGTAACTGTTTTTAAGTCTGATAGTCCTGGATTGGATGGTATGTAGATGATGAGGAAAGTACAAAGGCTCAGGTTTTGAAGCTCATTGATTAATGCTGAGTTAATATTGAATTAATATTGAATGCTGAAATGTAATCAATAAACAGCAGGTTTTGCTGGTCACAGACCAAGTGGAGAGCCAGCTGTTTGAACGGAATCACTTTTATTCATTTGTAGATTGTCTCATTTTTCATGTGCTGTTCTGATAAAAACTCAAAAGTATGATAGCTAATTGTGCAAAATGCTTGTTTAATTGCTCATTACATAACTAAGTTATCTAATGGTGATTCTAAATATGAAAGCACCATGCAAGAATACTGCTGTATAAACAATGCTTGAACAAAATTTCCAGTAGATGGAGTTGGTAAACTAAAATTTATACTGATGTTTTGATTTAAATTATTATAATCTAGAAATTCCATTCCATAGCACAATATTTTCCAGTGCTATCAGTCTGAACATTGCTTATTTCAAGAGTTAAACAGATTTCCAACAACTTCAGGGTAAAATGATGCAACATTCACTGTTTAACAATTCCAGGAAGTTAGGTCACATTGATCTGTGGAATGCTGATAATTGGCCAATCCTAGAACTACTAAACAGTGCTATTTTTTTCTGCAGTAGTATTACTGAAAGAAGGACTTCAGGAGCAGGATCCAGACCAGTGCTGAAAATCCCACCCCAGGCCTTTCCTGAGCTTCTCCCACCTAGCAGCCGCCAACAGTGTTGACTCTCCTCTTCCCCCACCTTCCCACATCCAAATCTCATTTTCCCATTCCCTCACTCCAATGTCCTATCCTCTTGCCATTCCAATCCCAAGTTCTGATTTGGTCTCTTATTCCAGGCTCTTTCTATCCCAATCACAGTCTATGTATATTTTCCTGTACCTTGACATTGCACGTTGGGGGTGTATGCAACGGGTAAACAATAAGGGTATGGGCACTTTGCAACATTGGGACCAGAAATGAGGCAGCATTCATCCTGCTTCACAATTCCTTTTCACATCCTCTTAATTTCTAGACCTCTTTTTGTACATCAAAATAGTAGAAATAAAATGTCTTAAGTTTTCTGCTTCAAAGACTTCAAATTTGGTTAAAATAGCAATCGGATCTAAAAGAATGATCTATTATCAATTTTTTCAGGAACATGTTTGATGCAGTTCAAACTAAAAGCTGGTTCATCTAATGGCAAGAGCTGCCACTGATTGAAGTTTATCTTCCTTGATAATTCTATTTACAATCCTGCCTCCAGTCAACATTCCCAGATGGCAGATGGAAATGCTGATGATTGGTTGACCTACTGTATGTAATAGGAATTTTTCTCATACATGTTATTGTACAGTACATAATGGGAGCTTTTAATTGTATCTTCTGTCAAAATGCACACCCTTGTTTTCTACGTTCACAAGAAAATCTTTACTGTTCAAAACAAAGGGGAACTGTCTGATACCTTGATGTTGAAGTAAAGTGGAGAGGTATTTTGGTTTGAAGTGAAATATAAGTCATAAACCAATTCACCAAGTTTTAGGAGGATCAAGTGGCGATTCGTGTTGGTAACATGAGACCAATGTCCCCTGCGATCATCAAGGGTCACCCTTCATTCTAGGTTCTGGATGCCGGTAGCGTTCTGGCCTGCCTGTTCATACAGCAAACTGTCAGGAAGGGAATTTTTGAAGGATGTTGTTTGTAAATAGAACAAGGTGTTTTCCGAAGAACAGCTTTCATGTATTATTTATGGCTTAGCATAATGATGAAGGAAAATTTTCCCTGCATCACATAAAGGCAAGATCTCTTAATACCTTCACTTTTGCAGAATATCATTACTCTCTTTCTATACCTTCAGCAGATCCAGATGTTATCTTATTCACTCTCATGTCCCAGTCATTCAGTTTGAAGGGGCAAAAAACCATAATGCGAAAAACAACCAAGGCAACACACACAAAATGCTGGGAGAACTCAGCAGGTCAGGCTGCCTCTATGAGAAAAGTAAACAATTGCCATTTCAGGCTGAGACCCTTCTTCAGCACTGAGGTTGAAAAGAATAATAGAAAATAAATCATGAACCCCGAATGAAGGAAGAAGTGCTGAGATGGAAAAACATATTTAGAGTCTTTGTAAGGAGAAGGATTGCTACAAATATTGTATTCATTTACTGCTGTTTTCTCTAGAAGATGCTAAATAAGGTGGAGTAGCATACTGTGACGAAAGGTAATGTCCTGAATTATTTATGAGCAGGATAGCATGGACACGTATTATGTAATGAATATGTTGTGTTCACTTTGGGAGCACATGGCCACAACTGGTTGATGTGGTGATGCCAGTGATGTCCATCTATGATAATTTCAGAGAGTACTTTCTCCACTTGTTTGACAATCTGAACTGGTACCTAGTGGTCTTGCCCATTGTGATACTGTCTGGTCCATACTGCAGCTCAAGGCTTGAATGACTTCACCTGTCAATCACGGCCTGTGTGGCTGCCTTTGTGCAACTTGACCATCTGCTGGATCGGATGTTGGATGCCATGGTTGTATTGCATCCAACACCCTGCAGTTTGCCTCCCAAAAGTGCTTCAGCTGGAGATCTCCCCTTGAGGCCTGGACGTGGCATAATGTCAACAGAAATGGGTTGAGTACCTTGGCCAATATTTCCTTCCTCTTTTGATCCCAGAAGCGAATGCTTGAAGGTATTTACAACCCTCTCTGCTTGGCTGTTTGACTGTGGATGATATGCTGATGAGTGGATGTTGGATGTTGATAATTCTGATGTTCTGGCAGAATTTAGCAAACTGTTGTGAACTGCATTGAGAGCCATTGTCAGAAACAAGTGTTTCTGGCATCCCGAAGCAGCTGAAGATCTGCAGCAGTGGAATTGTTGCAGTACTTTTGGTCAAAGTGTTTGTGGAATCACTATTCGGTTTCCAAACATTAGGCAGGAGTCTACAGTTATGAGTGATGTATGATATCAGTAAAAGGATATGACATCTTCCTCAACCTTGACTGGCTATCTGTCGACGCGGTATCTGGAGGTAAGCTGAAGAAGAGGATCTGCAGCCATTTCTGCTCTGATCTTGTCAACTGTGACTGGAAGATCTTCAGCAGCATCTGATGCAACCCAGTGCACTTCACAATCAACTGAAATCACAGCCACAACTGTGTCTTTATTTTCAATAACTCACTGATTCATAAGCCTGGAGAGGGCATCTGCCTGAACAAGTCCCTAGGTTGATGTATATTTGATTTCAGAATCATAGGCTAATTAAATCATCGCCAATCTTTGTAGATGGTTAGCTGTATACACCAGGATGTCTTTCTTAGATCTGGAGATGGTCAACAGTACCTTGTGATTCGTAAGGAGTCTGCCATGAAGCATCTTGTAGAGTTTCTTCACAGCAAAGATAATTCCCAAGGCTTCATGATTCCAGTGTAACTCCAGAAGCAGCATCGAAATGGAATTTGGTAATGGATGCCACAACTGACTCACGTTAGTTCTGTCTGATCTCTGACACCGACATCGTTGATAACCAGCTGATCGAGGTTAACTTCAGCTGAACCGCTCAAATTGAGTTTGCTGCCGTTGTAGAACTGCGTGTAAGTCTTCTGCTGAAATTGCCATGTTGATATAATAGGGCACCTCATTGTCAGTTTGTTGGGTTCACTCACCAATAACTACTGATGAAATGCGGAGCCACGAGATAGAAAGGCAGAATATGAAATAAATCTTTATTTAGTAAAACTACGCACCACAAAAGCCTCAAAACTCAACAGTACATCCCAAAGCATGACTATTATAATTGTTTACCCTAAGAACATACAAGACCTTGATAGGAATATCAACCTACCAGTGAAAGTCAGCCTGGGATTGGTTGTTGCCATAGCAGAACATGTTCCAGTTGGTCCTTTATCTATTGTGACATGAGGAATGTAGAAAGTACTACAGAGCAGCATGGAGAGCTCTCGAAGGTGCATCTGCTTTCATCCAGATTCTTCTTAGATTCGGCACATGCACAGTTCCCCTCTTATTCTGCTCCATATTTCTTGGATGTAACTGCTTTGGTCTCATTTGATGCATCCTAATTTATGAATGGTGCATTATATCTGTGTTGGATTCTATGTACAAATATACCAAATGTACAAACATGCATCCAGATCAGTCAGAATTATCTAGCATATTAGAAACCATCTCCATCTCTCTGGTGATTTTACACACACACACACACACACACACACACTCACTCAAATGTTAGATGTTGTGCATTTAATAACTCAAGTTGAATTTGCTCATCAGCTAAGTCTCACACGTTCTGGTCCCACAAGGCTTCATTTTCTGAAGTTTTCAAAACTGCAGTGTGAAGGCAAATTCTTCAATACAACCTATTGGTCATCAATGATTTTGTCTGACCTATGGCTTCTGCTTCCAAGTTTGTAGCTTTCCATGATCACTGAAGATATTGGATTAAAGTGATTCTGTGATCTCTTTATTGCATCATCAAATCAAAAATCTTCTGCCTTGTGTAGTGTCAGCTAAAGTAGGACTTGTATCATGGCTGTCATTATTGGTAAATTTGTTTTCTTGTGCTCCTGCATGGCTTTGTTTGACCAAGCAAACTTTTACCCTTGCCTTCAATTTCAGCAACATTGTTTACCCTGAGTCACATCTTCATTAGCTTTATCTAAGAGTTGAAGGGGTTTATCATGGTTGACATGGTTCCCAATGCAGCCAGGTTGGATCTAGGCTACCTTGTTGGACCAATCCCATTTTAACGTTTACAAAGCTCATTTGTCCAGAATGCACTACTCTGTTTCTCCTGTGGTCAAGTTTGTTCCTTGTAGGTATTGTAACTAACAATGACATTTCAGATTCACTTTAGCACCATGCATTTGACAATGGCCTTACTTCTTCAGAATCAGAATCAGAATCAGATTTATTATCACTGGCATGTGACATGAAATTTGTTCATTTAGCAGCAACAGTTCAATGCAATAGATAATATAGAAGGAAGAAATAAATAAGTAAGTAAGTAAATCAATTACAGTATAGGTATATTGAATAGATTAAAAGCATACAAAAATCAGAAATACTGTACATTAAAAAAGTGAGGTAGTGTCCAAAGGTTTATTTGCCATTCTTTCTTTGTCATCGATGTTAAATAATTGTGCATCTCGTTTATTGGTTGATAGAGAAGTGGTGGTGGTGGGGGCATTGAATGTACTTGGAAATGTAGAAATCGCTTAAAAAAGGAGGCTACTTAACTTTCGTACTGTGCAGATGCACAAAACAACATACATGTTCATATGCAGGGACATTGTGCTCATTTACAGAATAATCTGTATGTTTCATCATAGCATAAGGGTACTGCCTTATGCATTATGCTATACCATATACAGAGCACATACAATTGAATGATATTTTCAGATAAATGAGGCCTTATTTATTTGTGGAAATTACCTTTCTACTAAAAGGCACAATAGGAATGGAAGAAGAATTGTAAGCATTGAGTTGATAATGAGTGGAAGGTGAGATAAAAGTTTAAAATATCCAAAACTTGATCTGCACTTTCTCCAATGCACATACTTCTGTGCTCAGCATTGAGAACGTTGAGAACCAGAAGGCTAGTCAATTTTTAAGGAAACTTCAGATTCGTATTGAGATTGACTTATCGCATGTTCATTGAAACATACAGTGAAATGCATTATTTGCATTAACAACAAACACACCCAAGGTGTGCTGGGAAGTGTTGTCATACATTCCGGCACCAAGATAGCTTGCTCACAATGCTCAGTAGAACAATGCAGAACGTAGGAAAACAGAACACAAGTGACAAAGCAACAACAGCAAAACAAGCCCCGTTCCTCCCAGCCAACACGCTCAACCACCGATGCATGCACACACAGAGTCCTCTAACTCAAGAACAAGCCATCTTCTTCAGCCTCCATTCTCTAGCAGACTCATGGATCTGCGGACACTGGGCCTTCAACATCCTCAGAAGACTTGCCAAGATTCGGAGACTTTGGGCTCCGGCCATTGGGCCTTGCCTTCTGGAGATGAGGGTAGTGCAGTGGATGTGACCTACATGGATTTTAGTAAGGCATTTGACAAGGTTCCACACGGTAGGCTTGTTCAGAAATTCAGAAGGCATGGGATCCAGCGAAGTTTGGCCAGGTGGATTCAGAATTAGCTTGCCTGCAGAAGGCAGAGGGAGTACATTCAGATTGGAGGATTGTGACTAGTGGTGTCCCACAAGGATCGGTTCTGGGACCTCTACCTTTTGTGATTTTTATTAACGACTTGGATGTGGGGGTAGAAAGGTGGGTTGGCAAGTTTGCAGACGGCACAAAGGTTGGTGGTGTTGTAGATAGTGTAGAGGATTGTCGAAGATTGCAGAGAAACATTGATAGGATGCAGAAGTGGGCTGAGAAGTGGCAGATGGAGTTCAACTAGGAGAAGTATGAGGTGGTACACCTTGGAAGGACAAACTCCAAGGCAGAGTACAAAATAAATGGCAGGATATTGGAAGTGTGGAAGAGCAGAGGGATCTGGGGGTACATGTCCACAGATCCCTGAAAGTTGCCTCACAGGTAGATAGGGGTAGTTAAGAAAGCTTATGGAGTGTTAGCTTTCATAAGTCGAGGGATAGTGTTTAAGAGTCACGGGGTAATGATGCAGCTCTATAAAACTTTGGTTAGGCCACACTTGGAGTACTGTGTCCTGTTCTAGTTGCTTCACTATAGGAAGGATGTGGAAGCATTGGAAAGGGTCCAGAGGAGATTTACCAGGATGCTGCCTGGTTTAGAGAGTATGCATTAAGATCAGAGATTAAGAGAGCTAGGGCTTTACTCTCTGGAGAGAAGGAAGATGAATGGAGACATAATTGAGGTATACAAGATATTAAGAGGAATAGATAGAATGGACAGCCAGCAACTCTTCCCCAGGGCACCACTGCTCAATACAAGAGGACATGGCTTTAAGGTAAGGGGTGGGAAGTTCAAGGGGGATATTAGAGGTAGGATTTTTACTCAGAGAGTGGTTGGTGCATGGAATACTCTGCCTGAGTCAGTGGTGGAGGCAGATACACTTACATTTAAGAGACTACTAGACAGGTATATGGAAGAATTTAAGGTGGGGGGTTATATGGGAGGCAGGGTTTAAGGATTGGCACAACATTGTGGGCCAAAGGGCCTGTACTGTGCTGTACTATTCTATGTTCTATGTTCTATGTCCTACTTCCGATTGAACTTCGGGCTTCGATCTGGACTTCCAATCAACCTTTGTGCTTTGACCTTTGGTATTCACTCAGGATTTGCCGATGACGAATGATGACCTGAAATCCCGCCTCGAGCTTCGGACTCGACGATGACGGGCCTCCTGAACACTCGGCTCTGTTTTAACTATAAAAGCCAGTGCACACCTGCCCCTGAGATCTACAGTTCACAAAGCATTATAGCTGTGCTGTTTGATCACTGGAAAGGAGTCTGAAACTCAGGTTGAACATGAATTCCAATTTGCCCCATTTCTGGGTTCAATAAAAACCTCTCCCCATCATACCCTGATGGTCTAAACACTTACAAAATGCAGGAGGAACTCAGCAGGCCAGGCAGTATCTATGGAAAAGAGTAAACATTCGACGTTTTGGTCCGGGACCCTTTATCAGGACTCTGAACACTGAAATTGCCAAGCTTCAGTCTATCGCTGCCTGAAACCTGACTCTTCCACTCACTCCTGTCCCTGAATTCTTATTGCAGATTTATCTTAAGCATCATTTCTTACTCTTTTTCACCTTTTCCAAAGGACTTAATATCCAGCTGCAGTTTTACTTGCTGCTCACTAAACTATCCATGTTTCGTTAGTGTATCTAAGAAGTGATTATTTAACTGTTGGTAATAAAACATCAGCACCTGATTCTGACTTAGTCTGTGTGAAAAAAAACATAAATAGCAGGTTAATTACAGTCTTAACAATGTTGAGTGCCACTAACTCCCTCCTAATGTACGTTTACCACCAAGACTTGTTAAATCAAAGTATAATTAGTATTGCCTGAACATTAGTTTAAAATAAATTAAACTACTTAATTCTGAGAATGGGTGCTCTTTTCTTCATGCTCTCCTGATAGTTATTCTAGATCTTGCATACATCTGAATATTTGTAGGCCTTGTGGCTGAATATACAATAAATTGCATGGTGACAGAATTGGAAATTAGGCCAGTCATGTTGCATCTGGAGTATTGCGAGTTAATCAATGACATTACTGTGGAACCACTTTGCCTAAGTAAACGATATGTGATTACAGCTGCCTAAAAACACTTACATTTATATAATATATAACAAATAATTTAAAGATGTTGGTTTGCAGATGTGAGGGTAATCAGTGATCAGCAACAGTGGAAGGTTTTGCAGAGGTCACTAAAGATATGACCAAGCAAGTAAATTGAGACCAAGCTTTGAATAAACTTAAAAAGTAGGCATTTTAAGCCACAAGATAAAGATTATTTCAAGAGTTTGGCCAAAAGGGATAAAGATTTTGCTTTTAAGTGTAGAGCAGTGATGGAATTGGATGCAAAGCAGCTTGTTACTGGGATGAAACTGGGCTCAGCCTATTACGTGAAGTTAGATGAGATTGCAAAGTCCTCAGTGGTGAAGGTATGTGTATGTTTTTGTAAAGGAGAGCAAGATCTTTGAATTTATTTCATTGGAATTGATAAAATAATTCTTTTATATATAGGCATCCGTTAGTCTCGTGAGACCATGGATTTGCGCCTTGGAAGGTTTCCAGGGCGCAGGCCTGGGCAAGGTTGTATGGAAGACTGGCAGTTGCCCATGCTGCAAGTCTCCCCTCTCCATGCCACCGATGTTGTCCAAGGGAAGGGCATTAGGACCCATACAGCTTGGCACCGGTCTCATTGGAGAGCAATGTGTGGTTAAGTGCCTTGCTCAAGGACACAACATGCTGCCTGAGCCAAGGCTCAAACTAGCGACCTTCATATCACTAGACCAACACGTTAACCACTTGGCCACGCGCCGACACAAACAATTCTAGAGGAATGGAAACATGCTGGATGGGAGAAGGGTAGTGTAGTTTTATATACTGTTGTTTGTGTATCATTTAAGACCAGTTTGGTGAGAATGGATTAGCCTGTTCTGTGACTAATGGAGCTAGTGATTAGGATTGTGCAGTTGAGGATAAAGTTAGAATAGAAGAAATAAAATGTAGAATATTCCAACCTACCCCACTACACCCTACATGATGCAGAAATTCTAGTGTATATTTCTTACTGATTCAACAAGCTAGATACAGATGGATCTAATTATCCTGTAATTAATTTTCTTGGGAACATCTTCAAAGTTTCTGATGAAAACTCATAAGCGTATGACACATGTAGTGCACAAACTTCTTTATTTCAAATTAAAAATAATTGCATTATTGGAAAGTGCAAGTTTTTCAAAGTCTGTGTTCAGATTTCTTAGTAACATTGGTTAATCTTCTAAAAGGACCGAGGATTGTCAGATGATTTTTACAGGTGTGGTCCTTTGTATTCTCTATCTGCAGCATCCAGACAGGAACGTAAGCAACAGGACAACTGGGAGAAGGTGATCGGAAAATGGAAAAGAGCCAGAAATACAAAGAACATTCAAATAATCAAGCTGGAACCCTGCAGAGTTTGAAACTGGGCCAATTTCTTCCTTGGCCAGGAATGGAGGAGTTAATTGAGTCACCTGAGACTTTCTGAAGAGGGGCATATGGAGCACTACAATAATTGAAGTTTGGTGGCCTAGGAAAAGTAACAAATATCCTGTTGTCAGGGGATAGTTACGTATTTATAAGTAGTGTTTGAAAAATATGTTCCCTATCTATTGTCACGATAAATTAATATTAAAGAGGCTGCAAATGGTAAGCATGTGACCAGTGATCAAAGTACATATGGAATTTAATGGTGTGCAGAATATTGATGGAGCTTTCCTCTAAAATCATGAGAAAACATGGCAGAATTTGGGTTATTACCTTCAGGGTTATTGCCCGTGGAACATAAAAGACAGGCAGGCAGAATAAAATTAGATAAGTTTGGGGTAAGATTGACAACATAGCAGAAATCATCATTTTTAACTCTCCAAGGGCAAGAGAATAGTTTAAGAGGGAATTATTGTACTGAGGAGTGAAAGACCAGTTCTAGAGGAATTCCATGGAATTACGTACAGAAATTACAGAACATGTGTAACAAAGTACTATAAGAGTCTGTTGAAGTAGTCGACATCATGATGTAAATATAAATAGATATAGGATCAAATAATAACAAGAAACATAGAAACATAGGAATCTACAGCACATTACAGGCCTTACGGCCTACTATGTTGTGCTGACCATGCGCCGAACCTACTCTAGAAACTGCCTAGAATTTCCCTACCACATAGCCCTCTAAGCATAATGTACCTATCTAAGAGTCTCTTAAAAGACCCTATTGTATCCACCTCTATCACTGTCACTGACAGGGCATTCCACACACCCACTACTCTCTGTGTGAAAAACTTACGTCTGACATCTGACAAGAAGGAATAGATAAAAATGAACATGACTAAAATCAACAAGACAGCTTTAACTGTGAATTTATTTTAACGCAAGCGATTCTGCAGATGCTGGAAATACAGAGCAGCACACACAAAATGCTGGAGGAACTCAGCAAGTCAGGCAGCATCTATAGAAAGGAATAAATAGTTGATGTTTCCAAAAGACCATAAGATATAGGAGCAGAAGTAGGCCATTTGGCCCATTAGCCTATCGAGTCTGCTCCACCTTTCAATCATGGGCTGATTCAATTCTTCCAGTCATCCTTACTCCCCTGCCTTCACCCCATACCCTTTGATGCCCTGACTAATTAAGAACTTATCTATCGCTGCCTTAAATGCACCCAATGACTTGGCCTCCACAACCGCTCGTGGCAACAAATTCCACAGATTTACCATCCTCTGACTAAAGTAATTTCTCCATATCTCTGCTCTGAATGGACGTCCTTCAATCCTGAAGTCATGCCCTCTTGTCCTATACTCCCTTACCATGGGAAATAACAATACCTAATCTGTTCAGGCCTTTTAATATTTGGAATTTTTCTATGAGATCCCCCTCATTCTCCTGAACTCCAGGGAATACAGCCCAAGAGCTGCCAGACGTTCCTCATACAGTAACCCTTTCATTCCTGGAATCATTCTCGTGAACCTTCTCTGAACCGTCTCCAATGTCAGTAATCCTTTCTAAAATGAAGAGCCCAAAATTGCACACAATACTCCAAGTGTGGTCTCACGAGTGCCTTACAGAGCCTCAACATCACATCCCTGCTCTTATATTCTATACCTCTAGAAATGAACGCCAACATTGCATTTGTCTTCTTCACCACCGACTCAACCTGGAGGTTAACCTTTAGAGTATCTTGCACAAGGACTCCCAAGTCCCTTTGCATTTCTGCATTTTGAATCCTCTCCCCATCTAAATAATAGTCTGCCCAATTATTTCTTCCACCAAAGCGCATGACCATACCCTTTCCAACATTGTATTTCATTTGCTACTTCTTTGCCCATTTCCCTAAACTATCTAAGTCTCTCTGCAGGCTCTCTGTTTCCTCAATACTACCTGCTCCTCTGCCTATCTTTGTATCATTGGCAAATTTAGTCACAAATCCATTAATCCCATAGTCCAAATCATTGACATACATCATAAAAAGCAGCGGTCCCAACATCAACCCCTTTTGAACTCCACTGGTAACCGGCAGACAGCCAGAATAGGATCCCTTCATTCCCACTCTGTTTTCTTCCGACCAGCCAATGCTTCTCCCATTCTAGTAACTTCCCTGTAATTCCATGGGCTCTTACCTTGCTAAGCAACCTCATGTGTGGCACGTTGTTAAAGGACTTCTGAAAATCCAAGTACACCACATCTACTACATCTCCTTTGTCTACCCTGCTGGTAATTTCCTCAAAAAATTATAGTAGGTTAGTCAGGCAGAATTTTCCTTTCAGGAAACCATCCTGACTTTGGCCTATCTTGTTATGTGCCTCCAGGTACTCTGTAATCTCATCCCTAACAATTGATTCCAACAACTTCCCAACCACCGATGTCAGGCTAACAGGTCTATAGTTTCCTTTCTGCTGCCTCCCACCCTTCTTAAATAGCGGAGTAACATTTACATTTTTCCAGTCATCTGGTACAATGCCAGAATCTATCGATTCTTGAAAGATTATTGTTAATGCCTCCGCAATCTCTCCAGCTACTTCTTTCAGAACCCGAGAGCACATTCCATCAGGTCCAAGAGATTTATCCACCTTCAGACCATTAAGCTTCCTGAGCACCTTCTTAGTTGTAATTTTCACTGCACAAATTTCACTTCCCTGACACTCTTGAATGTCTGGTATACTGCAGATGTCTTCCACTGTGAAGACTGATGCAAAATAAGCATTTAGTTCCTCTGCCATCTCTGCATCTCTCAATACAATATCTCCGTGTCTCTTATTACAATATCTCTAGCATTATTTTCTATTGGGCCGAGTCCCCTCTTCAGGACTGGAAAGGAAGGGGGATGATGCCAGTTTTAAAAGGTATGTGGAGAGGAAGGAATGTAAAATGTATTTTAAATATGTTTTGGAACCTTCCTAGATTTCCACATACATAAAATAGCCTGATTTGGGAATTGACAAAATAATATCAAACTTTTTTAATGAGAATAAATTAAATTCTTACCAGTTTGTGAGGAGCAGTACAAGAGACTGAAGGAAGACAACAGATTTTTACTGCATGCAGATGTTTGGCTGTTTTGTGCAGATAGTCATCTTAAACTGCTGGAGACAGTGGCTAAGAGTGGAAGTATATTCTTAATGTTAAATATAATACCTGGGCTAAGATCTTGAATGGAAATGCACAAACCTTTAAAATTAATTGACAGATGGAAAATGTGGGGCTTCTTAAAGAGGCAGAGAAGCTAATGCAGGGGTTTTTGTATGAGATTCTTGAAGGGAAAAATCAGGAGGTGATGCTGCCCTTTTACAAGGTTTTGTTAGATTGTATTTGAAGTACTGTTGTAGCTGTATTCATCCTACAGAAGGGATATCAGAAATTTGAAGAAATGAATTTGGTAGCATGGAACCAGGAATGAGATACTGTTATGGTAAGGTACTTGAAAATCTAGGGTTATAGCTTATTAAAACAAAGAAGAAATGCAGAAATATGCTGCAGATTAAGTAACATCTGTGGAGACATATTTGGAGTTAATGCCTCAGGTTAATGACTATTCATCAGAAGTGTCAATGGAAACTATGGTAGAAAAGAATATTTGAATTGAATGATGTTCTGGCTATAATTCAGTATCCAAGAATGGAACCAAAGAAAGGTGGTTTCATCTAGCCCTTGATTTGATCAGCTGAGTCAAAAGCTGCTGAGAGGTAGAGTGGGATAAGAACATAATGAGAACATAAGAAATAGGAGCAGGAGTAGGCCATCTGGGCCATTGAGCCTGCCTCGCCATTCAATAAGATCATGGCTGATCTGTCCGTAAACTCAGCTTCATCTACCTGCCTTTTCCTCATAACCCTTAAGTCCCTTACTATGTAAAAACTTATCTAACTGTTTCTTAAATATATTTAGTAAAGCAGGGATAAGCAGGGATGGTTTGCCATGGCTGTAATCAATAGTTTAGAGCCACCCCACTCTCTGTAAAATTACTCCCTTCAATACCCCATAACTCCTTTCACATTTTACTTGGATATTATTGACAGTTCAAAAACAAATTGTCTTGTGGGTTCACAACAGATCCATCAGATCCGAGACATATTGGAGACTAAGGTATACATTTAGTCTTGTCTTGGATCATTCTTTCTTTAGCCACACACTGTACACATGTCCCAAGATTGGGTTTAAAAATGGATCAACATTAATTTCTTTTGCATTATGGTTTCCATTGTCACATTGCTTGTTGCCAATATCACCAGCTGTTAAATTATCTCCAGCTTTCCAGCTTTTCACTGTTTGCTCTTTGTGTATGCATGTGTGTGTGTGTGTGTTTCTGCCCGTTTTTCCTTTTTCTTTTTTTATTATTCAATACCGTTATAACAGTTTCCCCAGCTGTGGGTAAACAGTCCTACTGCCTTGTGGGCAGCCTTGGGAGAGATGAAGACTACAGGAGTAAATCCAGATAGAAAATCTGGACCGGAGCCCCTAAATATCATTGAACATCCTTCCGGCAGCTCCTGCAGCCAAACTGGTGCCAAACATATTGCTTCATAAGCTTTCCTTTGGACTACACTGGTGAGGCTGAGAGGGGGATCTTGACGACTGGGCATCTCAGGATCTCCATACCTTCAGCCCAGGCTTGTGAAGATGATCATCATCACCCATTGTCCTTTGAGATGGACAGCCACCAACCACTGTTAGAACATTTTTAACTACTAACTGCAACATTCACCAGTTCTGAAAAAGTGTTCCCTGTTGAAAGTTTAGCTGATCTCCTGAGTGTCTCAAACATGCGTGCTGTTCATTCTTTTTTTTTGCTTTGCAGTTACAGAAAGCATTGGGGGTAAAGTGAATTACCCAACCACCTTAGTGGTGCAATTCACTATGATAACAAATACAACTCAAAGTTTGTATGTTCTTAACCATCTTTTTCCTGTCACAAGGTCTTTCTGAACATGGATAGCATCAGCTGTTCTGATAATGAACACTGTGCTGTTCAGAAAATGACTTAAAGATGTGCTACAATAAATTACAGATGCACACATAGATTTTACTGGTTTATGTAATGCCAACATGAGCACATATATTATATTGCAAAATATCTGAATCTCAGCACCTTACTCATACAGAAATTTTGTTTTTAACCCTTGATTTTCATTTTGCTATTTACTCCAGTTTCAATCACAAACTTCTGGAGGAGAATGGAGACACAAAAGATTGCAGATACTGGAACCCGGATCAAGAGACAATATACTGGAGGATCTCAAAGAATTGATCAGCACCTGATGTAGAGTTTCGACCCAAACTGTCGACAGTTCTTTTCTATCCATTGTTGCAGCTTTTCCAGCCTGGATTCCACCAACAGATTGTTTGTTGCTCCCATAGAAGCTTAATTTTTAACTGCTAATTCCTACCCCAGATTTATCCAATTTGTTTCTGTTTGTTATAGAGCTACAGTATAGAGAGTCCACCTAACTAGTCCCAAGTTCCTCCATACAGAAGTTTCACCCTTCCATTTACCTATCTAAGCTTCTCAATTGGTACTATTGCACCTATCTCAATCACTTCTTCAGGCAGCTTGTTCCATATATTCACCACTCTCTGCATAGAGAAGTTGTTTCTCAAGTCTCTTTTAAATCTTTCCCTTCTCACCATAAATCTATGCACCCTACTTTGGGATTCCTCTGCCCTGGGGAGAAGATTGTTACTGTTCTTCCTATCTATGCCTGTCATAATTCTAAGCATTTCTATAAGTTTGCACATCATTATCTTAAGTTCCAAGAAGTTAAGACATAGTCTGGCCAACCTCTCCCCATAACTCAGGCTGTCTATTCCTGGCAATATCCTCATACATCTTTTCTGCACTCTTTCCAGTTTAACCACATCTTTCCTATAATGGGGGGGGGGGACCAAAACTGTACATAGTACTTTAAATATTGCCTCACCAATGACTTATACACTGCAACAAAATGTCTCAACTCCTAAACTCAGTGCAGTGAGTGATGACGACCAGTGTGCTACATGGCCTTTTCATGACACTACCTCCCCGTGATGCTATTTTTGATGAACTGTGCTCTTGTATCCGGTCCCTCTGTTCAATTACACTCCCTGGTGTCTACCATTCAGAGTACTAGACTCATGCAGTTTAGACTTTCCAAACTGGACCACCTCACAGTTATCTGTATTGATATCCATTTGCCACGCCTTGACCCATTCTCCTAATTTATCAAACTCCCCCTGTAACCTATGGTAACCTAGTTAATTATCAGCAACACCTCCTAATTTTCTGTCATCCGCAAACTCATTGAGCATGCCTTGTGCATCTGCATCTATATCATTTATACGAATAAAGAATAACAGGTTCCTATGCCTAAACTTGCAGCACACAACAAGTCATTGGCCTCTAATCTGAGAACTAATATTGAACCACCACCCTCTGCTTCCTACCTCTGAGCCAATTTTAAATGTACCTAATTCCATGGGAGCTAACCAAAAAGACCAGCATGTCAGGCAGGGCTTCACTGAGGCCTTGCTAAAGCCAAACAGACGACATCCAGCCCAGTGAGTTATGTCTCCCTGAGTACAGCTGTGCTATTGTCCCTGATAAGTAATGCAACACCCCCCACCCTTTTACCTGGTACATTAATCCCCATTTCTGCCCCTCTCTCAACCAAGTTTCAGTAATGGCTACAACATCATAGTTCCATGTACTTATCCATTGTGACAAGAATACACATAGATAAGATGTTAGCTGTCCTGTGTGATCAGCAGTTGGTCTGCCACCTGTCTTCAAGAGAGAGATAAGGAACACAATGAAACAGCATCTGGAGATGTGTAATGAAGGGACGGGAGAGAGAGAGCTGTCTGGAGCGGCTTCCCCCTTTGAACCCTGAACTGTTTGAAGTGATGGACAGGCGATACCCCAGCAGGGGGATAAAAAGGGACAGGTTCGCTAAGGCAGGACACACGACACCTGAGGTAACGAGACCCTGGAAGCGGTGCGCCTCTCACGAGTCGGTGGGAAGTATCGGACCATAAACGCACAGGGTGGAAAGGTACGATCAGCGGGAACCCAGTGTGTGTCCACCCTTGCTTGGGTGCCGGGTTCACTGCAGAGGATCGACCGCATCTGGAGGAGGGGTCACAGTCGGTGACCTCAGGTGACATCACAAAGGACCCGCTCGAAAGCTGCTTGTGAGCAATATCGCCGGTCTGTGAGTGGAAGCCGTTTCTGAATGATCAGTCGTTCCCGTTCTCTCTCTCTCTCCCCCCACGTTGTCCATCGCCATGGCAATGATTACTGCGAACTGAACTATTAAATCGGACTGGACTTCTGTGTCACTTTGAAATTGGTCACTTACCCCTAGACAACGATAGAGCTTGATTGATGCTGTTATCTTAATTCTGTGCACATGTGTGTTTATCATTGCTGAACTGTTGCATTTATTATCCTTTCGATTACTGTGTTGCTTGTTTCTTTAATAAAACTTTCTTAGTTCTAGTAATTCAGACTCCAACTGAGTGATCCATTTCTGCTGGTTTGGCAACCCAGTTACGGGGTACGTAACACCATGCTCGAAGCTGGAGGATGCTGCAGGAACTCAAAAAGTCAGTATCTGTAGAAATGAACAAACAGTCAATATTTCGGGCTGAGATCCTTCTTCAGGACTGGAAAGGAAGGGAGAAGACACCAGAATAAAAAGGTGGGGGAAGGGGAAGGAAGATAGCTAGAAAGTGATAGGTGCACCCAGGTGGGTAGGAAAGGTAAAGGGCTGGAGAGAAAGGAATCTTATAGGAGAGGAGTGTGGACTATAGGAGAAATGGAAGGAGGAGGAGATCCAGGAGAAGGTGAGAAGAAGTTAGAGGCCAAAGAGGGGACCAAAGAAGGGGGGAGGAGGAGGAGGGAATTTTTGTTTTACCGGAAGGAGAAATTGATATTCACGCCATCATTTGGAGGCTACCCACACAGAATATAAGGTAACACACATCAAAGTTGCTGGTGAACGCAGCAGGCCAGGCAGCATCTCTAGGAAGAGGTACAGTCGACGTTTCAGGCCGAGACCCTTCGTCAAGACTAACTGAAGGAAGAGTTAGTAAGAGATTTGAGCCGAAGAAATTACAGATGGGGAGCAGTGAGAGATGGTTTCACTGAACTCCCGTTGAAGAGAAGATTTAAACTTCTTTAGTGTAGGCGTCACCGGAAGAGGCTTCGCAGTAGTGAATTTAAAAATGCAAACACAAGGAATTCTGCAGATGCTGGAAATTCAAGCAGAGGTGCTCGATGAAGCGGTCCCCTAATTTACATCAGGTCTCACCAATGTAGAGGAGGCCACATCGGCATCACCGGACACAATTGCTGACCCGGGCAGATTCGCAGCCGAAGTGTTGCCTCGACTGGAAGGTCTGTTTGCGGCCCCAAATTGAGGTGAAGGAGCAGGCAAATTAACAGGTGTAACATTCTGGGCTGCTTGTAGGAAGGGAGTGGGGGTGAGGGTAAAGATATGTTTGGTGGTAGGATCCCATTGGAGATAGCAGAAGTTGAAAAGAATGATGTTTTGGATGCAGAGGCTCATGGGGTGGTAAGTAAAGACAAGAGAAACTCTATCATTGTTAAGGCAGTGGGAAGCTGGGGTGAGAATGAACATTTGGGAAACAGAGGAGGTGTAGGTGAGAGTAGTATCAATGGTGGAGGAAAGGAAGCCCCATTCTTTAAAGTAGGAGGACATTTCTGTTGTCCTGGGAAGGAAAGCTGCATTCTGGGAACAGATGAGGTGGAGATGGAGGAACTGAGAAAAGGGTGCACATTTTTACAGGAGACAGGGTGAGAAGTGACATAGTCAGGATAACCATGGGAATTGGTAGGTTTATAAAAGATGTCAGTCTACAGGTTGTCTCTGGAGATGGAGACAGAGAACTCAAGAAAGGGGAGGGAGGGAGAAATGGATAGTGAATTTAAGGGCAGGGTGGAACTTGAAGGCAAAGTTGATGCAATTGATGAGCTCAGCATGGGTGCATAAGAACATAAGAAATAGGAGCAGGAATAGGCCATCTGGCCCAACGAGCTTGCTCTGCCATTCAATAAGATCATGGCTGATCTGTCCATGGACTCACCTCCACCTACCTGCCTTTTCCACATAACCCTTAATTCCCCTACTATGCAATAATCTATCCAATCTTGTCTTAAATCTATTTAGTGATGTAGCCTCCACTGGGGCAGAGAATTCCACAGATTCACCACTCTCTGAGAAAAAACAGTACCTCCTCATCTCCATCCTAAATCTACTCCCCCAAATCTTGAGGCTATGTTCCCTAGTTCTAGTCTCACCTACCAGTGGAAACAACTTTCCTGCCTCTATCTTATCTATCCCTTTCATAATTTTATATGTTTCTATAAGATCTCCTCTCATCTTTCTGAATTCCCGCGAGTACAGTCCCAGGCGACTCAGTCTCTCCTCATAGTCTAAACCCCTCATCTCCGGCATCAACCTGGTGAACCTCCTCTGCACTGCCTCCAAGGCCAATATATCCTTCTTCAAGTAAGGAAACCAGAAATGAATGCAGTGCTCCCGGTGTGGCCTCACCAGCACCCTGCAGATTTGCAGCATAACCTTCCTGCTCTTAAATTCAACCCCTGCATGAAGCATTGCCAATGCAGTGGAGGAAGAGTTGGAGAGCATTACCAGGGAATGCTTGGAACATGGACTGTTCTATGTCGCCAAAAAAAGGCAGGCATATCTGGGGTCCCTACTGGTGCCCATGGTGCTCGGGTCTGGAGAAAGTGGGAGGAGTCAAAGGAAATATCATCGAGGGTGTGGACCAGTTCTGCCAGACAGATGAGAGTGGTGGGGGGGGGGTGGTTGATTCTTTTATTGAGAAAGAAATGGAGAGCTTTAAGGCCTTTTAGATGGAGGATAGAAGTGTATAGAGACTGGACGTCTATGGTGAAAATGAGGCGGTCAGGACCAAGGAATTGATAGTTAGTGAGGAGATTAAGAGCGTGAGAAGTGTCGCAGATGCAGGTGGGAAAGATCTGAACCAAAGGGGATAGAATGGAGTTGATGTATGAGGACACAAGCTCAATGTGGCAGGAGTAGGCAGAGGTCATGAGTCTAGAAGAAGGGTCTGGGCATGAAACATTGACTGTTTATTCATTTCCATTGATATTGCCTGATCTGCTGAGTTCCTCTAGCATTTTGTGTATATTGATTTGGATTTCCAGCATCTGCAGAATTTCTCATGTTTATGGCAATGGATGTGCCTGGACACTCTGGTTTGTGGATCTTAGGTAGGAGACAGAAGTGAGCAGTGGGGGTTAAGGGAGCTATGAGTTTGGTGGCAGTGGATGGGAGTTCTCCAGAGTTGATGAGAGAGATGTCCCTCCACTGAGTTAAGAATTTAAACGCAAACAACAGGAATTCTGCAGATGCTAGAAATTCAAGCAACACACATCAAAGTTGCTGGTGAACGCAGCAGGCCAAGCAGCATCTGTAGGAAGAGGTGCAGTCGACGTCCTGACGAAAGGTCTCGGCCTGAAACGTCGATTGCACCTCTTCCTACAGATGCTGCTTGGCCTGCTGCGTTCACCAGCAACTTTGATGTGTGTTGACTGAGTTAAGAAGTTCTGTTTGTTTATATTCCACTCTAGTTTTTCTCAACACAGGTCTGAAAAGAGAACTTCGCAAATTAACAAAAAAAAAATCATGTAATATATTGTTACCCCATCATGGCGCCAACAATAGAATTTAAATCTGATATAAAAGTAACCTAATAAGCCCCCTACAGAAATTCTCATGGATTTTTGTCTAATGAATTTAACTTTGCTGGTGGAAGTTTCGTATGAAAACCACACAGCAAATAAACATTTCTCCCCATGATATATTTTTTGCATTAGTTTGACAACAGTGGACCAGGGAAGGATAGGGAAAGTAAGGACCTAGCTTCAACTGAGTTCACATTTGTCCTGCTGCTCCCTTGTTTCTCTAGTGACTGAGAGGAACATGACAACTTGCTAAGAACTTAAACTCCTAAAATAAATCTAATCGAAGTTTATGAAGCCCTCATGTTTAATTTATAATTCCCTCATGGTAGGTGATGATGTGATGAAAAATTGCCTCAACTACCAGTGAAAAACAATCTCCCATTTATACAGTATCATACAATACTGCCCAACTAATTTTCTATCTCCAATTTAGGGACACTTAAGCTGCCTGAAATATCCTCCAATATTGTATTTCATGCATAATTTGATGGAGTGACAATTGAGTACAATATTTGCCTACAGCTGTTTGGTCAGATGTCATCTGATGTCTTTATACAAATGGAAATAAAATGTATGGATTTCATTTTACTTGAAGGGAATCTTTACCCGGCCCTTCATTTGATCCACTTGCTATTAATTTCCTTATAGAATATGCATCCCATTTGTCTGATAATCTGTCACGCCATGACAATGACATATTAGCTGATTTTCAGAACTCATGTAAAAATGGTCCAGTGAAGAATTTGATATTTTTTTCTTTTCCCCTCCCCTCTACATGGAGATGATTGCAGAGGAGAAAGACTAAAGGCTGGGCACTGTGACTGCATTGTTGTGGTAAAGAATGGCATTCAAATGGTAAAACTCAGTATAATCAGGTGTTAGATAATGCCTTGAGTTCTAGCAAGAGCTCTGAAGTCTGCATTACTTAGCACATGCCAGGGTTAAAGACATCTACTTGATACTTGGAAAGAATGTGGAATGAGATCCAGATATCCTGGTCCCTGTAAGGAATTAATGATGTAAAGAGGACAAAGAAAGAGTCCTAGTTTGAGAAATCAGGGTCAAAATAGAAAGGTAAATTGCAGGGCAATAACATTTCAGAGTTCTTGATGCCAGAAGCAGAAGACAAAATGCTGAGACAGATAGAGTTAGTAATGAAGAATGAATTAAAGGTAGAAGTGTGGATTGATCACCAGCCAGAGTAGGAAACAGAATATCAAGGGTAGTAGTGATGATTCAACTTCAACCAGAAAAGCTGGAAACAATATCAAATGCAAAAGAATGCAAAATGTTTAAAACAGAAATAGAAACTGGCAAAAATGCTCAGGTGGTCATGCAACAACTATGGTGAAAGAAATAGAGGTAATGACTTCTGGCATTGGACTCACTATTAGTGGAACGAAGAGATAACAATGAATAAGACACCGGTGGTTATAGTTTACAAAATCTTCAAGAGCAATAATGGTTTTGCAGAGAATCAAAAGCTGAGAGGAGCTTTTATTGCAAAAATTTATATTAGGCTTGAGGACTTAGAGAGTTATCGAAGCAGCAACAGGTGAAGAAAAGTTATGAAGAGGAAGAGAGAATCTGAGGTTAAATTTATAAATAATAATAGCTTCAATAATAAACTAAAACAAATCTGTGTGAGTCCATTCTATGGAGACCTTCAGATGATGTTTAACAGCAGCTTGGTCATCTCTCAGGCTGAAGTACACAGGAGTTCCCAATGAATGGATACTCACAATGCTGCAGGACCAGACGGCATCCCAGGGCGGGTACTCAGGATGTGCGCAGCACAACTGGCAGGTGTGTTTACAGACATCTTTAATCTCTCCCTCTCCCAGTATAGAGTGCCCTCCTGCTTCCAAATATCCATGTTGTTCCAGTATCTAAAAAGACCAAGGTAACATGTCTGAACAGCTGGCGTCCTCCTGTTGCACTCACCTCAATAATAACACTGGACAACAAACTTTTTCAGACGTGTTGCTTCCTCAGAATTTTTTTTTGTTTATGATAGACTGCTTGAAGATGAACACAAATATAATTTCAGACTACTTGTATCACGTAGGAATTTGGAGGAACAACATATTAACTTTTATTGAATATAATGTGTTTAATTGCATAATGGTGCTGATGCTTTGCAATAGTTCAACTAAGTTAAAAATATTTTGTTAATGATTTTCATTTGTACTCAGTGTCTGAGGCTTCTCGCTTAATTGTCCAACAACAATTCACCAGCATTGATGGATTCCAGTTGCCCTAGTACCTTTTCTCCATGACCGCAATGTCCTGCTGAAACCTTTCACCATGCTTGTCACTAACAGCACCAGGGTTTGCAGGGAAGAAGTCTAAATGAGAATGCAAAAAATGAATCTTTAGTGACATGTTGCATTTCATGGTTTTATATGCTTGAAGCATGCTTTCAACCAGCTGCATATAGTTTGGTGCTCTGTAGATGCCGAGAAGAATTTTAACAACTTCCTTGAATGCCTTCCATGTGATTTTCTCTGGTCCCACTAGAAATTCTTCAAATTGCCTGTCATTGATGACCTATTTGATTTGTGGACCAACAAAAATGCGTTCCTTAATCTTGGCATCAGTTATTCTGGATGCATCTGTCTCAAATATCAAAATCCTTCATAGAAATTTTTGTGCCTGGTCATAGCAAATTCCATCCTTACAGTCCTGAACCCAATAATTATTGCTAAAACCTGTCCTGCCATGCAGCAGCCACACCGCCCAAGCATGCCTGAACAAGATAGGAAACTTACCAGCTTACATTGTAGGCAACATTTTAATTGACTTGAATTATGAATTGAAATAATAAGCATGTTTATTTAAAAAATGGTGCGTGATAGGGAAATTTCATGGTGATTTTCATGATCAGTAGCCCAAAATTCATAAGATACACCTAAAGGTATTCAGGAAGCAAAATCTTTGTTGTCCAGTGTAAGCAAATGCTTTGAGAGGCTGGTCAAGGACTACATCTAACTTTCCACTATTCAGGACATGTACAAAGGCAGGTGTGTAAAAAGGGCCCGAGGGATCATTGGGGACCTGAGTCACCCCAACCACAAATTATTCCAGTTCCTACCATTTGGGAAATGGTACTGCAACATAAAAGACAGGACCAACAGGCTCCGGGACAGCTTCTTCCACCAGGCCATCAGACTGATTAATTCATGGTGACACAACTGTATTTCTATGTTATATTGACTGTCATGCTGTACATACTATTTACTTTTTTTTTGTGTGCCATACCCTGCCAGAGCCTTGGCGACCACTTTTTCAAGTGGTTGTCTTGGAGGAAAGATTCTGTGAGTGGTCCCCCACGTCCTTCTCACAGCGCAGTTTTTTTTTACGGGGCCAAGTTGTGAGCTCGACACTCAACCTGGCACAGATGGAAAGCGTGCCCGGGGGCGGCCCGACTGGATTCGAACTCGGGAACCTTCGCTTCAGGTCTGGCGCTGATGTCACTGCGCCATCAGCCAGCCTCTATTTACTATAAATTACTATAAATTGCACATTGTACATTTAGATGGGGACATAATGTAAAGATTTTTACTCCTTATGTAAATGAAAGTTATAAAGTCAATTCAATTCAATTAAAGAGTTTAGACTAAATATTTTCAAAGGAAATGAAGAAGTGGCTGAGAGATGAAACAAATATGTAGTTTTTTTTTACTTCACTGTAAAAGATGCAATAAATGTAACACAATTAATGGGACACAATGTATTTATTGATGCTGAGCAGATTACAATAGCTTATACCATAAAAGATGAAGGACAGGAGAAATTTATAGACTAAGGCCCGAAAAAAATCTGCAGACCTCATAGTCCTAAGAGCTACACAGACCTATGAGGAGGCTAAAGAAATTGTGGATGAAATGGCGAAGCTATTTACATTTTACCCGGATTCTGCAAAAATGTACCAGCAGATTGGAATGTACCAGATGTTACATTGGTACCTAAGAGAGGAAGAATGGAGCAAGTATGGATTCATAGAAGTATTGACATTGATTATTGGCAAAGTATTTGAAATCCATAATGCAGACATCCCATCCTGCAAAAACTCATTTCAGGGAGGTAGCACCATCAATTTGCGGGAGACTCCTGGGAGAGGTGGGATGTCTGCAATAGAGTAGCTCCTTAGCAGCGAGCCAGCTAGTTTAAATAACGTTAGCTATACTAATGAACGAATGACACCTGTTAAACTCACCTCAACATGTCTTTTACAGTCTTAACCCACCATGGGCAATAGAAAAGTCACTGTTGCAAACAGTGCAGCGAGCAACACTGTCATTATTTTGACCCCTATTAGGCAGGGGTACACTTTAGGGTAGTCTGGGGTGACGTACGTTTTATATTTTATTTGGAATACTCTGCCACTCTGACTTTTTTTGGAACTCTCTTGCTCTTGCTCTTTCTCTATCGTGCGCATGCGCGCTCTCTCGCTCATGGTCGCTCTCACTCGCGCTTGTCTCTCTCTCTCTTACGCTTGCTTTCTCGCTCTCCCTCTCGCTTGCTTTCTTGCTCTCACTCTCTCTCTCTCGCTCTCTCGCGCTTGCTTTCTCGCTCTCACTCTCTCTCGCGCTTGCTTTCTCGCTCTCTCTCTCTCGCGCGCGCGCTCCCTCGCTGTCTCTCTCGTGGTCGCTCTCACTCGCACTCGCTCTCTCACACTTGGTTTCTTGCTCTTGCGCTCGCCCTCTCGCTCTCTCGCGCGCATTCTCTCACGCTCGCTCTCAAAAAAATCAATTTCCAGGACATTGTATATAATTTGCGGGCATCAGGGAGCCACTATTAATTTGCGGGAGACTCCCGGACCTTCCGGGAGAGGTGGGATGTCTGCATAATGATATTGTAACAGGACACTGAGGAAAATCATGATTATGTAGTCAATATGGCTTATATGAATGGAAAATTGTGTTTGACAAATCTAATAGTGTTTCTTTGTAATAAACGGTTATTACATAAAATCTAATTATATTAAATAAGTTATGTGATTGGGGGTAACATTTTAGAACAATTATAGAATTGGTTAAAGGATAGAAAACAGAAAGCAATAATAATCAGATACTTTTCAGGTTGACAGCCTGTTATTGCTTGTGTGCCACAGGGATCACTTCTTGGCCCAGAGTTACATATGTAATTAACATTATCATGAATGAAAAGAGAGAGGTCTAGAAATTGATATCTGGCTTAAAAAACATGATGTTTTTCCTATGGGAGTATTGCATGGCACAGCAATCATTATTTCTGTAAACCTTTGTAGCAATGATTGGTTTGGCTAGGGGTAACGGAGGACCAAAGGCAAATGCCCAAGCAGAGCCTGCAATTTTTGATGGCTGGCCAGACAACAAAGGCTGGATCAGGGCCTGGCCTGGTGGTGTTATTGGACGCTTGGGAAGATAGCACTTTGTGTCTGGAGGAGGAGGTGTGGCAGATTCCCGAGTCAGGGTGCCAAAAAATTGAAATCAAAGAGTTTGGATAAATTAGAGTTTGGGGTGGAGGAACTGTTGAGGTAGGGGTGAGAAAGTAGAGGGCTGTTATCTTGGGAAAACTGGCAAAATAAAAGGAGTGGAAACAAATAAGTGGGGATTTCGGATGGAACAGCTTCACTGGAACCAGTCGTCCTGGGAGTGTCCAGTGGCTGTCTTACCTCAGAACAAAAGGCACGATTTCACTGGCAACATGCCTAAAGAAACATTGCACTGGGAATGCCATCAAGATCTGTTGTGACGTGAGGTTTCTGAGGTGTAAAAGTGATTCACAACTAGAAGTATCCAGTCAAATTTCCATAGTGATGTGATTTGGCCAGGTATGTAAGAAAATGCATTGCACTCTCTCTTTTCTATACCAGAGTTTTCAGGCTTCCTGGTGATTCTGTGCACCACAGTTTCAGAGGAGACGTTGTATTGTGCATAATTAGGCACTTGGCAAGAACCAATAAGAAGTTATGTTTAAGCAGAGCTGCCACTGTGTGAGTGGGCCAGTGTTAGAGTGGGGAGTTCAGGCATTGGCTCAAGAGGTTTTGGTGAGAAGGGTGAATGCTGTAGACAGAGTGTTTTCATTTTTTTTTCTTCTTTTCTTTCTTCTTCCACAGTTAGAACAGTGGGGTGTCAGGCAGGATAGTGGGAGGCTTCTCTTGCGGGATGTGGGAAAGCAGGGAGACCTCCAGTTGCCCTGATGACTACCATGTAAGAAGTGTATCCAGCTGCAACTTCTTTCAGACCGTGTTAAGGAGTTGGAGTTGGAAATTTATGAACTCCAGATCATTCAGGAGGCTGAAGGATTGATCGACAGAACTTACAGGGAGAAAGTTACACTCAAGGTACGGGACACAGATAAACGGGTGACTGTCAGGAGGGGAAAAGGGGATAGGCAGACATTGCAGAGTATCCCTGTGGCCATTCCCCTCAACAGCGGGTATACAGCTTTGGATACTTTAGGGGGGAGTGATCTAGCAGAGGAAAGCCACAGGAGTCAGATCTCCGGCACTGAGTCTGGCTCCGTGGCTCAGAAAGGAAGGGGAAGAAAAGGTGAACTGTAGCGACAGGGGATTCATTGGTTAGGGGAACACACAGGAGGTTCTGTGGACGAGAACTGGATTCCCGGATGGTACGTTGCCTCCCAAGTGCTGGGACAAGGACATATCTGATCGAGTCCACAGCATTCTTAAGTGGGAGGGTGAGTAGCCAGAAGTCAAGGTCCACGTTGGCACCAATGACATAGGTAGGAAGGGTAACAAGGTCCTGCAAAGTGAGCTCAGGAGGTTAGATGCTAAGTTAAAGGACATGACCCCCAGGTTTGGGGGCGGGGGGGAGGTTTCAACAAGAGTTGCAGGGGATGTGAACCAGAGTGCCAGTGCTGACAGTGGTTTTGAGGAAAGATGTTAAGCCATCAAACAAAGTCAGGAATTGAAAGGTAGAGCATTGTGGGACTAATGTTCTGAGGTGTATATTTCAATGCAAGAAGTATTGTAGGAAAGATGGATGAATTTAGGGCATTGATCAGCATACAGAATTATGACATTATAGCCATTAATGAGACTTGGTTGTAGGATGGGCAGGACTGATGGCTCAGTGTTCTAGATTTCCATTGTTTAAGACGTGATAGAGCAAGATGGATTAAAGTGGAAGGAGCAGCATTACTAGTAAGGGAAAATGCTACAGCTGTGCTCAGACAGGACAGCTTGTGTACTAAGATATATTTGATTGGTACTGAGGAATAAGAAAGGGATGATCACATTAATGGGATTATATTATAGACTACCCAACAGTCTGTGGGATTTGGAGGAGCGAATTTGTAGAGAATTTGCAAGAAACTTAAGGTTGTGATAGCAGATAATTTTAACTTTCCACATAATGACTGGGACTCCCATTCTGTAAAGGGGCTGGATGGGATAGAGTTTGTCAAATGTGTTCAGAAACGTTTCCTTAATCAGTACATACAGTAGATGGGCCAGCTAGAGAGAGTGCGATACTGGATCTCCTATTAGTGAATGAGACAGGACAGATGACTGAGGTTTAGATAGGGCAGGGGTGGCCAACCTTTTACATTCCATGTGTCAATTTTTTCATGCACAAGTTCAGATGCGCCATACAACTCTTGTACACCCATTCAATTCTTGTAAAAATATGTTAATATAGACATATTTAGCATTTTTACATGGTATATTGATTTAATATAAAAACAAGATAAACGTTACTTAGAAGACAAATATATTTTGTCTTCTTTTGATTTCTTCCTTTTTCTTAATCACATATTCTTTCCATAACTCAGACCCAAGCACTAGCTTCAGTTTTTCTTCTATTTCATTCTGATGTTGTATTTTATAGTATCTACCAATATCATGTCTTCTATTATGTGAGAAAGTGTTTTCACAAACAATGCACAACAGTTTTCCTGACGGACCTGCTATAAATAAGAACTCATTTTCCCACTGTTCATTGAATTCATGTTTACTATCACTTTCTGCTTTTCTTTTGCATCGTGATGGGTAACTGAATGTAAATTAATTTCGAAAAAGTACAAAACTGCGAATGTTCACAAAGGACGAACAAAGCACAACTCCGTAGCGCATGAGTGTCAATTGTAAACTGACTGGCAAAAACCTGTGACGCACCACTGGTGCAGACACCTGGCGCCTCAGGATCAAACAAGTATCAAACATGTATTGAACAGTTATGGAATGACTGCAGAACAAAAGTCCTTTTTTCCTAGTTCGACTCATTGAACAGTTTTTAAAAATTGAAAACAGATTAATGTGAAAGAAGGTAACATTCACCAAAAGATATGCACGAAATAATAAAATCACTAAAAATAATTGCTAAGTTTTAGATTTATTCTCAGTAGAACCCATTTCTAGCTCTAAGCTACTTGAATTCCTGTTTTCCCAATTTTTTTTTCTACAAATCAGTTTTTGGTTAATACTTCTTGCATGAGCAAGCTTACTTTTTTATTAATATCACTGCGGTGCAATGCGCCACTTCTAATCATCCAATGCACCACCTTTGGCACATGTGCTACAGGATGGCCATCCCTGAGATAGGTGAATACTGTACTTTGCATTCAGTGATGATAATGCCATTAGTTTCAAGATAATTATGGAGAAGGATAAGTCTGGTCCTTGGACTGAGATTCTAAGTTGGAGAAAGGCCAACTTTGATGATATTAAATTTGATGTGGCAAGTGTGGATTGGGACAGTTTGTTTTTTTGGCAAAGGTGTTCTTGGTCTGTAGGAGGGCTACACAATTGAAATTTTGAACGCACAAAGTTTTTATGTTCCTGTCAGAATAAAAGACAAGGATAACAGGTTTAGGGAAACTTACTTTTCAAGACAAATTGAGGGCCTGGTTAAGAAATAGGAGGAGGTGCAGAGCAGGTATAGGCAGGACAGGGCAAATGAGGTACTTGAGGAATATAAGAAATAGGACCATAAAACATAGGAGCAGAATTAGGTCATTCAGCTGAACGAGTCTGCTCTGTTATTTCATCATGGTTAATCCCTTTCCCCCTCAACCCCAATTTCCTGTATTCTCCCCATAAACTTTCACATCTTGACTAATCAAGAACCAATCAACTTCTGCCTTAAGTGCACCCAGTGATCTGGCCTCCACGACTGCAGGTGACATTGAATTCCACAGATTCACCACCATCTCTCCTCATTTCTGAGGATGACATTCCTCCTCATCTCTGCAAAAAATACAAGATGCTGGAGGAATTCAGCAGGCCAAGCGGCATGAATGGAAAAGAGTAACCAGTGGACGTTTCTGGCCGAGACCCTTCATCAGGACTGGAGAGAAAAGATGGGGTCAGAGTAAAAAGGTGGCGGTGGGGAGGAAGAAATGCCAGGTTGTAGGTGATAGGTGAAACCAGGGGGGAGTAGGTGAAGTAAAGAGCTGGGAAGTCGATTGGTGAAAGAGATACAAAGCTTGAGAAAAGCGAAACTGATAGGAAAGGATAGAAGACCATGGACGAAAAGGAAGGGGGAGGAGAATCGGAAGGAGGTGATAGGCAGGTAAGGAGATGAGGTGAAAGAGGGAAATGGGAATGGGGAATGCTGCGGGTATGGGGACATTTCCGGAGGTCTGAGAAATCGATGTTCATGCAATCAGGTTGGAGGCTGCCCAGACAGAATATGAGGTGTTGCTCATCCAACCTGCGTGTGGCGTCATCGCGGCAGTCGAGGAGGCATGGACTGACATGTTGGAATGGGAATGGTAAGTAGAATTCAAATGGGTGACTACTGGGAGATCCTGCTTTTTCTGGTGCTCGGCGAAGCAGTCTCCCAATCTATGTCGGGTCTCACTGATGTACGGGAGACCTTATCTCCTTACCTGCCCATCACTAACCCTTGGTTCTCCTCCCCCTTCCCTTTCTTCCATGCCTCCTGTCTTCTCCTATCAGGTTTTTTTCTTTCCAGCCCTTCCCCTACCTTTTCACTCTGACTTCTCATCTTCTTTTCTCCGGTCCAGATGAAGAGTCTTGGCCGGAAATGTCGACTGTTTAACTCTTTTACATTGATGCTGCCTGGCCTGCTGAGACAGATGGTGGTGAATCTGTGGAATTCATTGCCACAGGCGGTTGCGGAGGCCAGGTCACTGTGTGCACTTAAGGTGGAGTTAGCGTGTGAAAGGTTATGGGGAGAATACAGGAAAATAGGGTTGAGAGGGAAAGGGATTAGCCATGATGAAATGTCAGAGCAGACTCGTTGAGCGGAATGGCCTAATTCTCTTCCTATGTTGTATGGTCTTATTTCTTATACTTTTCAAGTACCTCATTTGCTCCTTCCTGCCTATACCTGCTATACATCTCCTCCTGTTTCTTCCCTAGGGCCGCAATATGTCTTGAAAATTAAGTTTCCTTAAATCTGTCATCCTTGTCTTTTATTCTGACAGGAATAGAAAAACACTGTACATTCAAAATTTCATTTTTGAAGCCCTCCTACAGACCAAGAACACCTTTGCCAAAAAAAAACTGTCCCAATCCACAGTTGCCATATCAAATTAGAATTAGAATATTAGCCATATTAGAATCTCAACCCAAGAACTAGACCTATCCTTCTCTGTAATTACTTTGAAACTAATGGCATTATTATCACTGGTTGCAAAGTATTCCCCTGTCTAAACCTCTGTCATCTGTCCTGTCTCATTCACTAATAGGAGATCTAGTATCTAGTATCACACTCTCTCTACCCAGCCCATCTACTGTACGTACCCGATTAAGGAAACTTTCCTGAACACATTTGACAAACTCTATCCCATCCAGCCCTTTTACAAAATGGCAGCCCCAGTCAATATGTGGAAAGTTAAAATTATCTACTCGCAACCCCCTTATTCTTCGAAATTCCAATGAGTACAGGCCCAGAACCTTCAATCACTGATCATATGATAACCCCTTCATTCCCAGAATCATTCTCGTGAATCTCCTCTGAAGCCTCTCCAATACCAGCACATCCTTTCTTAAACACTACTACTACTATGTTGACTCAGGCCTAGGGATCCGGCGTCGGGCATGATGACGGACTCTCCACTTCTCCCTCTCCCCCATCAGTGTGTTCAGTTCATCTACATTAGCTGTGCCGCTGTCTTCTAGGAGCGTGTTGACCATAGTCTTGGGAGGGCGCCCAGGGTTCATCCTCCCATGCTTGGGCTCCCATATGATGACTAGGCTGGCAGGTAGATAGCTCGGGGTGGCATAGACAGTGCCCCGCTAGTTGCAGTCCTCTCGCCTCGATTTTAGTGGTGAGCATCAGTAGGTTATCATAGAGCTCGATGTTCGTCATGTGCTGTTGCCAACTCATGTCACGTTCTTAAACAAGGGGCCCAAAATTGCTCATAATACTCCAAGTGAGGCCTCACCAGTGCCTAATACAGCCTCAGCATTACATCTTTGCTTTATATTCTAGTCCTCTTGAAATGAGTGCTAAAATTGTTTTCGGTTTCTTCACCACCGATTCAACCTGCAAATTAACCTTTAAGAAATCCTGCACAAAGACACCCAAATCCTTTTGTACCTCAGATTTTTGAATTTTCTCCCTGTTTAGAAAATAGCCTATGCTTTTATTCCTTCTACCAAAGTGCATGACCATATACTTCCTGACACTGTGTTCCATCTGCCACCACTTTGCCCATTCTCCTAATCTGTCAAAGTCCTTTTGCAGCCCCTTTGCTTCCTCAACACTATCTGCTCCTCCAACTATCTTAGTATCGTCCGCAAACTTTGCCACAAAGCCATCATTGACCTAAATCATTGACATACGACATAAAACGAAACAGTCCCAATATATACCCCCGTGGAACACCAGTCATCACTGGCAGCCAATCTGAAAAGGATCCCTTTATCTCACTCTTTGCCTCCTGCCATTTAGCCCACGCTCTATCCATGCCAATATCTTTTCTATAATACGCTGGCTTCGAATCTTGTTTAGCAGTCTCATGTGTGGCACCTTGTTAAAGACCTTCTGAAGACCCAAGTACACAACATCCACCGATTCTCCTTTATCTATCCTTCCGTTAGAATACTTTTTCATCTTTGAGATGTATTTTTTCTATGCCTTTCAATTTGCTCCCAGAAACTACAGCCATTGCTGTTCTGTTGGTGTCCCTGCTAGTGTCCCCTTCCAATTGTCTTTCATCCCAGCTCCTCTCTTATGCCTTTGTAATTTCCTTTACTCCGCTGTGATACTGATACATGCAATTTTAGCTTCTCCTTGTCAAACTGCAGGCTGAAGTCTATCATATCATTATCACTGCCTCCTGTGCCCGTCACTTTTGTAGAGATCATACCTTCCCCAGCAGAGATCCCAATGATCCATAAACTTGAAACCCTGCCCCATACACCAGTTCCTCAGCCACACATTCATCTGCTGAATCATCCTATTCTTACCCTTACTGGTGTGAGTCACAGGCAGCAATCCAAAAATCATTACCTCGGAGGTCCTGATTTTCAGTTTTCTACCTAGCTCTCTAACTTCTCTCTTTGGGACCTCCTCTCTTTTCTTTGTTATGTCATCAGTACTGGTACAGTATATACTAAGACTTCTGGCTGCTCACCCTACTCCTTTAGAATGTCGTGGATATGATTTGAGATGTCCCTGAATCTGGCCTGGGAAAGCAACATACCATCTGGGTCTCTCTATTGAGTCCAACATCTCTCCATCTACTCCTCTACTTATGGAATCTCCTATCACCACTGAGTTTCTTCTGAGCCATAGTGCCAGACTCAGTGCCAGAGATGTGGTAATTGCAGCTGCCCCAGTAGGTCATCCCCCTCACCATATACTTGTTATTGAGGGGAATGGTCACTGGGGTATCTGTACCAGCTGCCTATTTTCCTTCCCTCTCCAGACTGTCACCCATTCATCTGCCTCCTACATCCTAGGGCTGAATACCTCCCTGTACCTCCTACCTACCATTTCTTCAGTCTTCCTTATGAGCCGAAGGTCATTGAGTTGCAGCTCCAGTTCTTTAACATGTCTTCTGAGGAGCTGCAGCTTGGTGTAGCTGGTGCAAATGTAGTCATCCGGCAGGCTGGATGTCTCCCAGAATTCCCACATTTCACACACAGACCAAAAACCTGGAGCCATTCTTGCTGCCCAAGCTATACACTTGCAAGAAAAAGCTTACCAGATACATACATCGCCCACACCTGTTATTGACTAAGTTCGTTGAGCCAAAGCTAAAGTCTCCCCTCTCTAACAATGGCTGCTCCACTCACTTTGCCTTATTTTTGTTTCATTTGGCTAATCATTCCCAAACTCCGACTGGCCATTATTGAAGCTCTGAAGAAACAGCTATGAAGCGCTGATTTTTAAATCTCTCTCCTCGACCTGAGTGAAGACACTGTTACTTTTCGCCTCCAAACTCCGATTGGTCACTGTTCAAACTCAAATGCAAGAGAACACTTAAGAAGGAAATCAGAAAGGCTAAAAGAAGGCATGAAGTTGCTCTAGCAGACAAGATGAAGGAGAATCCCAAGGGTTTCTACAGCTATATTAAGAGCAAAAGGATAGCAAAGGACAAAATTGTTCCACTGGAAGATCACAGTGGTCATCTATACATGGAGCTGAAAGAGATGGGGATGATCTTAAATGGATATTTTGCTTCAATATTTACTCAGGAGATAGACACAGACTTTATAGAAGTGAGACAAAACAGCAGTGAGGTTAAGGACTGTATGTAGATTACAGAGGAGGAGGTGTTTACTCTCTTGAGGCAAATTAGGGTGAATAAATTCCCAGGGCTTGACAAGATGTTCCCTGGCTCCCTGCGGGAGTCTAGGGCAGAAATTACAGAGGCCCTGGCAGAGATATTTAAAACATCCTTAGCCATTGGTGAGGTGCCAGAGGATTGGAGGATAGCTAATGTTGTTCAGTTGCTTAGGAATGGCTCTAAGAATAACCCAGGAAATTATAGGCAGGTGAGCCTAACATGAGTAGTGGATAAGTTATCGGAATGCATTCTAAGGGACCAGGTGTATAAGTATTTGGATAGACAGGGACTGATTAGGGATAGTCAACATGGCTTTGTGCATGGTAATACATGTCTAACAAATCTTATCAAGCAACATACATCAAAGTTGCTGGTGAACGCAGCAGGCCAAGCAGCATCTATAGGAAGAGGCGCAGTCGACGTTTCAGGCCAAGACCCTTCGTCAGGACTGACGAAGGGTCTCGGCCTGAAACGTCGACTGCGCCTCTTCCTATAGATGCTGCTTGGCCTGCTGCGTTCACCAGCAACTTTGATGTATGTTGCTTGAATTTCCAGCATCTGCAGAATTCCTGTTGTTTACGTAACAAATCTTATAGAGTTTTTCGAGGAAGTTACTAAGAAAGTTGATGAAGGCAAGGCAGTGGATATTGTCTACATGGACATTAGAAAGGCCTTTGACAAGGTACCGCATGGGAGATTAGTCCAGAAGGTTCAGTTGCTCGTCGTTGAAGATGAAGTAATGAATTGGATTAGACATTAGTTTCGCAGGAGAAGCCAGAGAGTGGTAGTGGATGGTTGCCTCTCTGACCAAAGGCTTGTGACGAGTCGTGTGCTGCAGGGAACGGTGCTGGTCAATTATTGTTTGTCATTTGTATCAACAATCTGTATGATAATGTGGTAAACCAGATCAGCAAGTTCAGGACATTAAGATAGAGGGTGTAGTGGACAATGAGGAAGACTAGCAAAGCTTGCAGTGGGATCTGGATCAGCTGGAAAATAAGGCTGAAAAATGGCAGATGGAATTTAATGCAGACAAGTGTGAGATGGACAAATCAGGTTAGGTCTTACACAGTTATAACTCCTGGAAAGTGCCGTCACAGGTAGATAGGGTCATAAAGAAAGCTTTTGGTACATTGGCCTTCATATATCAAAGTACTGAGTACAGGAGTTGGGATGTTATGTTGAAGTTGTAATAGACGTTGGTGAGACATAATTTAGGGTATTGTATGCAGTTTTGGTCACCTACCAACAGGAAAGATGTCAATAAGGTTGAAAGATTGCTGAGAAAGTTTATAAGAATGTTGCCAGGGCTTGAGGACCTATATATTAAATAGTTAAATTAAATAAGTAGTGCAAAAATAAATAAAAAAGTAGTGAGTTAGTGTTCAAACTCCATTAATTCAGAAACTGGATGGCAGAGGGGAAAAAGCTGATCCTGAATTATTGAGCGTGTGTACCTCCTTCCGGATGGTAGCAGTGAGGATAAGGCATGACCTGGGTGATGGGGGTCTTAAATGATGGATGCCGCCTTTCTGAGGCATTACTCCTTGAGGATGTCCTGGATGTTGGGGAGGCTGGTGCCCATGATGGAGCTGACAACTCTCTGTTGACAAGCTTACAACTCTCTGCAGCTAATTTTGATTCTGTGCAGTAGCCCTCCTCCCATACTGGATGGTGATGCAACCAGTTTGCATGCTTTGCACAGTACATCTGTAGAAATTTGCGAGTGTCTTTGGTGATGTACAAAATCTCCTCATACTTCCAATGAAATATAGCCATTGTTGTGCCTTCTTTGTAGCTGCATTGATATGTTGGGTCCAGGATAGATATTGACACCCAGAAACTTGAAATTGCTCACTCTTTCCTCTTCTAATCCCTCCATGTGTGTTCTCTTGTCTTACCCTTTCTGAAATCCACAATCAGTACTTTAAAACATAGAGAAACATAGAAACATAGAAAATGTACAGCACAATACAGGCCCTTCAGCCGACAATGCTATGCCGAACATGTACTTACTTTAGAAATTACCTAGGGTTACCCATAGCCCTCTATTTTTCTAAACTTCAAGGAGTCTCTGAAAAGACCCTATCGTATCTGCCTCCACCATCCTTGCCAGAGCCCATTCCGCAGACTCACCACTCTCTGCATAAAAAAAAGCTTACCCCTGATATCTCTTCTGAACCTACTTCCAAGCACCTTAAAACTGTGCCCTCTCATGTTAGCCATTTCAGCCATGGGAAAAAGTCTCTGACTATCCACACCATCAATGCCTGCCTCTCATCATCTTATACACCTCTATCAGGTCACCTCTCATCCTCTGTTGCTCCAAGGAGAAAAGGCTGAGTTCACTCAGCCTATTCTCATAAGGCATGCTCCCCAATCCAGGCAACATCCTTGTAAATCTCCTCTGCACCCTCCCTATGGATTCCACATCCTTCTAGTAGTGAAGCAACCAGAAATGAGCACCGTACTCTAAGTGTGGTCTGACCATGGTTGTCTATAGCTGTAACATTACGCCTTGGCTCTTGAACTCAATCCCACGGTTGATGAAGGCCAATACATCATGTGCCTCCTTAACCACACAGTCAACCCGCGCAGCATCTTTGAGTGTCCTATGGTCTCAGACCCTAAGATCCCTCTGATCCTCCACACTGCCAAGTGTCTTATTATTAATACTGTATTTTGCCATCATATTTGACCGACCAAAATGAATCACCTCACACTTATCTGGGTTGAACTCCATCTGCCACTTCTCAGCCCAGTTATGCATCCTATCAATGTCTGCTGTAACCTCTGACAGCCCTCCATACTATCCACAACATCCCCAACCTTTGTGTTATCAGCAAACTTACTAACTCATCCCTCCACGTCCTCATCCAGGTTATTTATAAAAATCACAAAGAGTAGGGGGTCCCAGAACAGATCCCTGAGGCACACCACTGATCACCTGCCTTCTGTGGGCAAGGCAGTTCTGGATCCACAAAGCAAGGTCCCTTTGGACCTCATGCCTCCTTACTTTCTCAATAAGCCTTGCATAGGGTGCCTTATCAAATGCCTTGCTGAAATCCATCTATACCACATCTACTGCTCTACCTTCATCAATGTATTTAGTCACATGCTCAAAAAATTCAATCAGGCTCGTAAGGCACGACGTGCCTTTGACAAAGCCATGCTGACTATTCCTAATCATATTATTCTTCTCTAAATGTTCATAAATCCTGCCTCTCAGGATCTTCTCCATCAACTTACCAACCACTGAAGTAAGACTGACTGGATTATAATTTCCTGGGCTATCTCTACTCCCTTTCTTGAATAAGTGAACAACATCTGTAACCCTCCAATCCTCTGGAACCTCGCCCGTCCCCATTGATGATGCAAAAATCACTGTCGGAGGCTCAGCTATCTTCTCCCTCACCTCCCACAGTAGCCTGTGGTATATCTCATCCGGTCCCAGTGACTTATCCAATTTGATGTTTTCCAAAAGCTCCAGCATGTTCTTTTTCTTAATGTCTATATGTTCAAACTTTACAGTCCACTATAAGTGATCCCTACAATCGCCAAGGTCCTTTCCTATAGTGAATACTGAAGCAAAGTATTCATCAAGTACCTCCGCTACCTCCTCTGGTTCTATACACACTTTTCCACTGTCACACTTGATTGGTCCTATTCTCTCACGACATATCCTCTTGGTCTTCACATACTTGTAGAATGTCTTGGAGTTTTCCTAATCCTGCTCACCAAGGCCTTCTCATGGCCCCTTCTGGCTCTTCTAATTCCATTCTTAAGCTCCTTTCTGCTAACCTTATAATTTTCTAGATCTCTACCTAGTTTTTTGAACCTTTTGTAACCTTTTCTTTTCTTCTTGACTACATTTTCAATAGCCTTTGTATACCATGGTTTCTGTACCCTACCATCCTTTCCCTGTCTCATTGGAACGTACCTATGCAGAACGCCATGCAAATATCCCCTGAACATTTGCCACTATTCTGCTGTACATTTCCCTGAGAACATCTGCTCCCAATTTATGCTTCCAAGTTCCTGTCCGAAAGCCTCATATTTCACCTTACTCCAATTAAATGCTTTCCTAACTTGTCTGTTCCTCTCTCTCTCCAATGCTACGGAAAAGGAAATAGAATTGTGATCACTATCTCCAAAATGCTCTCCCATTGAGAGACCTGATACCTGACCAGGTTAATTTCCCAATACCAGATGAAGTACAGACTCTCCTCTTGTAGGCTTATCTACATATTGTGTCAGGAAACCTTCCTGAACACACCTAACAAACTCCACCCCATCTGAACCCCTTGCTCTAGGGAGATGCAAATCAATATTGGGGAAATTAAAATCTCCCATCACGACAGCCTAGTTATTATTGTACCATCCCAGAGTCTGTCTCTCTGCTCCTTGATGTCCCTGATACTATTGGGTGGTCTATAAAAAACACCCAGTAGAGTTATTGACCCCTTCCTGTTTCTAACTTCCACCCACAGAGGCTCAGTAGACAATCATTCCATGACTTCATTCTTTTCTGCAGCCGTGACACTCTAAGTAGCCATTCCTGCCCCTGAGCCATCCAAGTCTCTGTAATGGCCACAACATCACAGCTCCAGGTACTGATCCACGCTCTAAGCTTATCCGCTTTGTTCATGATACTCCTTACATTAAAATAGACATATCTCAAACTATCAGTCTGAGCGCATCCCTTCTCTATCACCTGCCTATCCTCCCTCTCGCACTATTTCCAAACTTCCTCTATTTGTGAGCCAACTGCCCCTTCCTCCGTCTCTTTAGTTTGGTTCCCAACCCCCAGCAATTCCAGTTTAAACTCTCCCCAATAGCCTTAGCAAACCTCCCTGCCAGGATATTGGTCCCCCTGGGATTCAAGTGGAACCCATCCTTATTGTACAGGTGCGTTGGAGGGGTCATGACTGTGATGTGACAACACTGTCCATTTACCTGGACGAAAGACATGCCACCTGCCAATCAAGGTTTGACCCCTCCTGGCCCATCAATTCACACCTAACCATTGGCCCCTTTAATTAGCCTTGTACTTGACCTCGGGCAATTGGCCTTTGTAATCAGCTTAACCCTGCTGGCACCGAGCCATTGGCTTCCCTGTGAATCACCTGGGCTGGACTCATCAGCCCTGCTGCACTATGAAGGAAGCCGTGCGTGCTTGACCCTCTCTCTTTTTTTGCTCCCTCCGAGGCACCACCCTGCCATTGGTGAGTTGTGCATTGAATAGGGTTAGAGGTGTGGGTATCGTCCCTAATATCATAAGAGCCGTGCCCGTACAGAGTCAAGGGTGTCGGGTATCGTATTGACTTTTCCCTTGGTTGTATGTGTATGTGTGTGTGTGTGTGTGTGTGTGTGTGCATGTACTTTGTTCCCACGCAATTTTATTAATTGTCCATGTGTATTTTATTGCTGATCCGACTACTGTAAATTGTGTGTGTGTGTGCGTGTTGCTTCTGTTGCCATTTTCCCGCATTTAGATTATGAGAACACTCAGTCCTCTTTTATTGTCATTGAGAAATGCATACATGCATTAAGAAATGATACAATGTTTCTCCGGAGTGATATCATAGAAAACAGGACAAACCAAAGACTAACACTGACAGAACCACGTAATTATAACATATAGTTACAGCAGTGCAAAACAATACTGTAAATTGATGAAGAACAAACCATGGGCACGGTAAAAAAAGTCTCAGAGTCCTGAGTCGATCGACTCCCGAGTCCTCGATAGCAGGCGGCAAAAGGGAGGAACTCCCTGCCATAAACCTCCAGGCACCGTCAACTTGCCAATGCCTTGGAAGCAGCCAACCACAGCCGACACTGAGTCCATCTGTCCGAAAACTTGGAGCCTCCAACCAACCCCTCTGATACAGCCTCCCGAGCGCCATCCTCTGCCGAGCGCCTTCGACCTAACCCTGGCTGCTGAAACAAGCAAAGCCGAGGATTTCGGGGCCTTCTGCTCCAGAGATTCTGGTTACCACACAGTAGCAGTGGCAGCGAAGCGGGCATTTCAGAAGTTTTCCAGATGTTCCTCCGTACTCTCCATTTGCCTTCTGTAAATAAAATCCTTTACTACCAAGACGGTGTCCAGAGTCCTCGCCTTTGAGACCTATCGAATCTGTTTCCTCACTTACAACAACAGGTCACGCCTGCCCCAAAAGAGGCCCCAATGATCCAGAAATCTGAATCCCTGCCCCATGTTCCAATCCCTCAGCCATACATCTATCCTCCATCTCACTCTGTTCCTATACTCACTGTTGCGTGGCACAGGCAGTAATCCTGAGATTACTACCCTTGTGGTCCTGCTTCTCAGGTTCTTTCCTAACTCCCTGTAGCCTTTTTTCAGGACCTCTTCATTTTCCTATCTATATCGTTGGTACCAATATGTACCATGACCCATGGCGGTTCACCTTCCCACTTCAGGATATCGGGAATGCCGATCAGAAACATCCTGGACCCTGGCACCTGGGAGGCAAACTACCATCTGTATTTCTTTCCTCATGCACATAATTGTCTTTCTGAACCCATAACTATAGAGTCCCCTATCACTGCTGCCATCCTCTTCCTTTCCCTGCCCTTCTGAGCCACAGGGCCAAATTTTCTGCCATGGCGCGGCCACTGTTGTTTCCCCCAGGTAGGTCTCCCCAGCCCGCAACCGTACTCAAGCAGGAGTACTTATTGTTAAGGGGGACAGCCACTGGGGTTCTTTCCAGTATCTGAGTATCTGACTCTTGCCCTTCCCTCTCCTGACTGTTACCCACTTATCTGTCTCCTGAAGCCCTGGTGTGACTATTTGCCTCAAGCTCCTCTCTATCACCTCCTCACTTTCCCTGACCGGACGAAAGTTATTGAGCTACATCTCCAGTTCCCTAACCTGATCCCTAAGGAGCTGCAGCTTGACGCACCTGGCACAGATGTGGCCATCTGGGAGTCTGGGAGTCTCCTGGACATCCTATATTTGACACCCAGTACAGAACGCTGGCCTTGCAAACATACTTCCTATTCCTATTCTTCACAAGTAACTTACCTCGCCTCGACGCGTTATCACCGAAGCCCTGTTGAGCCAAAGCTCATACTCTGACTCCCTCTACTCCAGTGCCCCCTCTATAAAGATGTCTTCTTTTAAAATTCTTCCCACTGGTCTAACTCATTGACGTCCACGCACCTGCTCAGTTGTGGCTCAATCTTTGGTGCCTTTGGTCTCACTGACGTTGAGTACAAGGTTGTTGCTGTGACACCACTCAAGTAGCTGATGTATTGCACTCCTGTAAACCTTCTCATCACCATCTGAGATGGGAATGTTATTTTTCTTTTGATGTTTATAAAGGCAAAACAATAAAACAAGTAAAGTGTGTTTTTCATTCTCAGTTTCAATTGAAGTAAGTTTACAAACACGTATGGCTAAATCCTTTGCATTTTTGTATCTTTAGTGGGGACCGGAGAGGTTCTGGAGGATTGGAAGGTTGCGGATGTTGTTCCTTTATTCAAGAAAGGGAGTAGAGATAGCCCAGGAAATTATAGACCAGTGAGTCTTACTTCAGTAGTTGGTAAGTTGATGGAGAAGATCCTGAGAGGCAGGATGTATGAACATTTGGAGAGGTGTAATACGATTAGGAGTAGTCAGCATGGCTTTGTCAAGGGCAGGTCGTGCCTTATGAGCCTGATTGAATTTTTTGAGGATGTGACTAAACACGTTGATGAAGGAAGAGCAGTAGATGTAGTGTATATGGATTTCCGCAAGGCATTTGATAAGGTACCCCATGTAAGGCTTATTGAGAAAGTAAAGAGGCATGGGATCCAAGGGGACATTGCTTTGTGGATCCAGAACTGGCTTGCCCACAGAAGGCAAAGAGTGGTTGTAGAGGGGTCATATTCTGCATAGAGGTCAGTCACCAGTGGAGTGCCTCAGGGATCTGTTCTGGGACCTTTACCCTTCGTGATTTTTATAAATGACCTGGATGAGGAAGTGGATGGATGGGTTAGTAAGTTTGCTGATGACACAAAGGTTGGAGGTGTTGTGGATAGTATGGCAGGCTATCTGAGGTTACAGCGGGACATTGATAAGATGCAAAACTGGGCTGAGGAGTGGCAGATGGAGTTCAACCCAGAAGGTGTGAAGTGGTTCACTTTAGTAGGTAAAATATGACGGCAGAATATAGTATTAGTGGTAAGACTCTTGGCAGCGTGGAGGATCAGAGAGACCTTGGGGTCCGAATCCATAGGTGGTTCAAAGCAGCTGGGCAGGTTGACTCTGTGGTTAAGAAGGCATATGGTGTATTGGCCTTCATCAATTGTGGAATTGAATTTAGGAGCCGAGAGGTAATGTTGCGGCTATATAGGACACTGGTCAGACCCCACTTGGAGTACTGTGCTCAATTCTGGTTGCCTCACTACAGGAAGGATGTGGAAGCCATAGAAAGGGTGCAGAGGGGTTTTATTAGGATGTTGCCTGGATTGGGGAGCATGCCTTATGAGAATAGGTTGAGTGAACTCAGCCTTTTCTCTTTGGAGCGAGGGAGGATGAGAGGTGACCTGATAGGGGTGCATAAGATGATGAGAGGCATTGATTGTGTGGATAGTCAGAGGCTTTTTCCCAGGGCTGGAATGGTTGCCACAAGAGGACACAGGTTTAAGGTGCTGGAGAGTAGGTACAGAGGAGATGTCAGGGGTAAGTTTTTTACTCAGAGAGGGGTGAGTGCATGAATGGGCTGCCGACAATGGTGGTGGAGGCAGATACGATAGGGTCTGTTAAAAGACTTTTAGATAGGTACATGAGCTTAGTAGAATAAAGGGCTGTAGGTAAGCCTAGTAACTTCTAAGGTAGGGACATGTTCGGCACAACTCTGTGGGCTGAAGGGCCTGTATTGTGCTGTAGGTTTTCCATGTTTCTATGTTTTCTATGTTACTAGATTAATTTTTCAAAACAGGTAGAGTGTCTACGTAGAATTGAGGTGCATACAAATTTCAATGTAGACATTCTAAAAGATGCTTTAGTTAGAAAAGTTAGCAACAAACAAAGTTAATATATTATTCAATTCCAGAAGTTGTTATGAATCATATTCCAGTTCAGATTATACTCAATACTGAAAGGACTGAAAGTACGGAGAGAGTAGGTAACTTTAAGTTCCTTGGTGTTATCATTTCAGAGGATCTGTACTGTGTCCAGCACATAAAGAAGACATGGCTGTACATCTACTCTCTCAGATGTTTGTGAAGAATTGGCATGTCATCTAAAACTTGGTCAAGCTTCTATAGATGCATGGTTGACGTTATACTGACTAGTTGCATCATGGCCAGGTATGGAAGCACCAATACCTTTGACCAAAAAATGCAATGAGTAGTGAGTGTAGCCCAGTCCATCATAGGTAAAACCCTATCCACTACTGAGCACATCTGCAAGGAATGTTGTCACCGGAAAGCAGCATCTATCATCCAGGGCCCCCACCATCAAGGCCATGCTCTCTTCGTGCTGCGGCCTTCAGGAAGGAAGCACAGGATTCTTAGGCCCCTATGCAATGGGTTCAGGAATAGTTACTACCCCTCAACCATCAGGCTCCTGAACCAGAGCGGATAAGTTCCCTCACCCTAACACTGAACTGATTCCACAACCGATGGTCTCACTTTCAAGAGCACTACAACTCATATTCTCAATATTATCTATCTATCTATTCATTATTTTGGTTTATTTTTGTTTGTGTATGGTTTTTCATTGATTTTATTTGCTGTGAATGTCAGCAAGAACAGGAATCTCAGGGCAGAATATAGTGACATACATTTATTTTGATAACAAAGTTACTTTGAACTTTGAATTTTGAGTAACAACGCCTTGTTTTTAAAGTGTAGGATAATCAAAATAGATCTGGAGATGTGAAGTTTGTTATCTCTCTGCCATGGTCTACTCACCGCATGTCACAATGGTGGGGGCATTGAGAGCAAGGGTGGACCCAAGTGCAAGACACATCTTGTGAGGTTACTTAAATTGAGATTATTGTTCGATACCAGGAGAGCAAGGCAGGAGCAGGAGCAAACTGGACAAGGACTCAGGACTACGACTAGGCTGGGACTAAGGGTCTGGGCTTGGACTCGGAATCGGCTCCCAGAACTAGAGGAGATATGAAGAGGCTAGGGTATGGACTCCGAGCCCAAGACTGGGCAAGAACCCAGTACCTGGGTCTTGCCTCGGGCTCAGACCCCAGAACCAGGCATGGACATGACATGGGCTAGGGAGAGGAGGAACATGGAAAACAGAGCCTCGGTCTTGGGAGAACAGGTACATGGAACCATGGACACATACACAGAACGCGGAGTCGGGACCCTTCCTTGGGTACAGGACATAGGGCCGGGACTCACACACAGAACAGAGAGCCGGGACCCCTCCTTGGGTACAGGACATAGGGCTGGGACTCATGACCCTCTGCGGGGCAATGGCAAGACAGCCTGACTTACCCCACGGAGGCGAGGACAAGGCAAGACAGAACACGATCCCCCGCGGGGCAATGGCAAGATGGCCTGACCTACCCCACGGAGGCAAGGACAAGATACAACAAGACATGACCCCCTGCGGGGCAACGGCAAGATGGCCCGACTTACCCCACGGAGGTGAGGACAAGACAAGACATGACTCCCCGCGGGGCAACGGCAAGACAGCCTGACTTACCCCACGGAGGCGAAGGCAAGACAAGACATGACTCCCCGCGGGGCAACAGCAAGACGGCGAGACTTACCCCATGGAGGCGAGGATCAGACAAAACAAGACATGACCCCCCGCGGGGCAACGGCAAGACGGCCTGACTTACCCCACGGAGGTGAGGACAAGACAAGACCTACACGAAAGCACACCAGACAGTACCTATCTAGCTCCAGTAACAGAACTAGACCGAAGTGCAGGCGAGGGCTACAGACGAGGGCTAGAGGTGAGAGGGGCAGAGAAGGGATTCAGACAGGGGGGTAGGACAGGAATCACAGACCACCAGGGCCAGGACTTGACTCGGAACTGGGAAGCCGCCAGGACCCGGACTTGACTTAGTACCTGAGTGCTGCCAGGGCCAGGACTTGACTTCGTACTTGAATGCCGCCAGGGTCAGCACTTGACTTGGTACTCGAATGCCACCAGGGCCAGGACTTGACTTGGTACTTGAACGCCCTTGGAGCCAGGACTTGACTTGGAGCCTCTGGGTAGTGGCGAGCTCTCGACTTGTCCCAGGAACAGTAGACAGCGTCTCCTGATTCTCTCCGGCGGGTTAACTGACGGACCCACCTTGATGAGGAAACTTTGCAGGCTTGCTTCGGCGAGGTAACTGGACAGGGTTGCTCCGGTGAGGAAGGGCGAATTACCGACTCTCGCTTCGGCAGAGACTAGGCTTGCTCCGGCCAGATGACATCAGCACACTGTACCTTTGATGACTTTGCAGACGCTCCCGTGCCGAACGGCTGAAAGCCGGAGACCATAAACTACCGGTTCAGCCGAGCGTTGATTGCCTCTAATCGCCAAAGCCGAGGGACACGGGAAAACAGGGAATCAACGGTCCGGCTCGTAACATAAACAAGGTAAATTTAAAGGGACCCCAATCCGAACCATGACATCGCATTGTTATTGAAAAGAGCCTTGTTTCTTTATATCATTTCAAATTCATTTCAGCTTTTGAAAATGCACAGTGACAACACCAGTGGGTGAGGTTGGAGGGGAGAAGAGCAATTCAATTTATCTTCAAAGAACAACAGTCCAAAAACTATGTAATGTTGCTATGTGTGTGTGTACCACAATATAATGATTTTAGACACAAATGAAAACAAAACAGAAGAAAAAGAGAAAAACATAGTGCCATACAGAAGACCAAAGCTGGGGCGTTTGTCATCATGTGGTGATGCATATTGTGTTCCAGGCTCACTCTTCCAGTGAAGTTTATATTGCAGTTAATATCATTGCTAATATCAGGACTTAAGTGGAAAAATACAGATTTTTATAGAGTGGTTTACACAGGATTAACATGTGGAAGTACAAAGTAAATTTCAAATTAAGCTTAAGCCATGAGAAATATTGAAATTGCAAATGAGAAAAACTGTTTCAAAGATGGATGCAATTAACTGAATTTGATAGAACAGAATTTATTGATTATGAAGGGAAATAAAATGTAAAAATTGTACTATTTGCTGCTTTATTCTGTGAAAAAATATGAAAACGGCTTGCTGATCTGCAAGATAAAAAGAGAATCCGATACTGTAACAGCAATGTTAAAGATTCATTACTTTCCTGTTTCTGTGCTTTGCATAATACTGTACAGGGAATTGGAATTGTTGTTGATTTGGAGTATTATTATTGCACGTAATGAGATGCAGTGAAAAAACTTGGTTTTGCAAGACATCCATGCAGATCATTTCAAACCAGAGCTCACTGAAGTTGTACATTATAATGGAAAGCAATAATAGAATATACAATATAGTGTTACATTTACAGAGAAAGTGCAGAGCAGGTCGACAAGGGCAATAACAAGATAGAACATAGGACATAGAACTTTATGGTATAGTACAGGGCTTTTGGCCCACAATGTTGTGATGATCTGAGATTTACTCTAAGATCAATCTAACCTTTCCCTCCTACTAAACACTCCATTTTCTATCATGCATGTGCCTATCTAGGAGTTTTGTAAATGCACCTAAAGTATCTGCCTCTACCACCACCCCGGGTGTGGTATTCCACGCACTCATCAATCTCTGTGTGAAGAACTCTGGCATTCCCGCCCCACCACACTTTCCTCCAATCACAGTAAAATTATGCCATCTTGCACTCGCCATTCCCATGCTGGGGCAAATGTCTCTGGGTATCTATTTGATCTATGTTTCTTATCATCTTGTACACTTCTATCAAGTCACCTCTCATCCTCATTCGCTCGAAAGAGAATAGCTTTAATTTGCTCAATCTATCCTAATAAGGCATGCTCTCTAATCCAGACAGCATCCTTTAGGATGTTCTTTGCATCTTTAAAGCTTTGAGATCCTTCCTATAATGAGACGCCCAGAAGTGAACACAATATTCCAAGTGTGGTCTAACCAGGGTTTTCTAGAGCTGTCACATTACCTCACGGCTCTTGAACTCAATGTTGCAATTAATGAAGGCTTACACACCTTACACCTCCTTAACAATCCTATCAACTCTTGTGGCAACTTTGAGGGATCTATGGACATTGACCCCCAGATCCCTCTGTTCCTCCACACTGCTAAGAATCCTGCCATTAACCCTGTATTCCAACTTCAAAGTTGATCTTCCAAAATGAATCACTTCACACTATTCTGGGTTGAACTTTATCTGCCACTTATCAGCCCAGCTCTGCATCCTGTCAACGTCCTGTTGCAACCTACAACAGCCCTCCACACTACCCACAACTTCACCAATCTTCATGTCACCTGCAAACTTACTAACCCACCCTTCCACTTCCTCACCTAAATAATTTATAAAAATCACAAAGAGCCGGGGTCCCAGAGCAACATCCCCATTGATCACCACTGGTTACCGAGCTCCAGGCAGAATACTCTTCATCTATTACCACTCTCTGCCTTTATGGCCAAGCTAATTCTGTATCTACACTGCCAGGTTACCCTGGATCCCAAGCACTCTGACTTTATGAATGATCCTTTCATGGGAACCTTATCAAATGCCTCACTAAAAACAATATATGTACACGACATCCATTGCTCTGCCTCAATCTATGTGTTTTCTCACATCCTCAAAGACTTTAATCAGGCTCGTGAGGAATGACCTGCATCTTCACAAAGCCATGCTAATCAGACTATACTTCTCCAAATAGAGTGGATTCCGGTTAATAGAGCCATTGGTTAATCGGAGCAGCTGCTTATTTGGGACAACTCAGAGAATGAAAGCTAATTGAGCAAGTATCCTGGATTCCCTTCATTTATGCCACTTAATTGGGACAGGAGACTGTTATCGATGTTTCTAACTCGCATCAGCTGTGTACACTTATGTGGCCGTTAAACACTCCTCCATGCTGAGAGCAAACAGTTTATAAATGGCATCAGTTGCATGTGTTAGTGTTCAAAAAGCAGTGATTTTTGTCACTGATAGTTGGCGTGGAATTAGCAATAAGACACCTCAGAACTGTTTTGCTCACTGTGATTTCAGGCATTCAGACATGGAGAGGCCAGAAATGCCTGGGAGTGAAAATAAAACAATTTCATTACTTAAACAAGTTAGAAACTATGAAGAATTTGAAGGTATTGAAGATCATCTTGAATGAAAATGAGAATTTGGAGGATGCAGTCATCAGAAGAATTGCATGAATGCAGCCCATTATCTGCGCTAGATGTCTGTACAAATTTTTTTCATTTATAGTGCATGAAAAGAACATGGCCATGTACTCACTGGATGAATTCTGCCATCGATAACTATTAGGAACTATAGTTTTATAACATTGTAGTGGTATTGTTAGTATTCTAATTTGTTCTGTATTTAATTTAAATACATAATTTGTTACTTACTTAAATGGTAGTTTGTCTTTTTTATATGGTTTAACTTTTTCCATGAAACTTCTGCTAATTGGGACAGCCACTTAACTGGGACAAAACATACTGGTCATGATGTGTCCCAGTTATGTGTAAATCCTGTCTCTAAGACTCCTCTTCAATAATTTGCATACCACTGAAGAAAGACTCACTAGTATGTAATTCCCTTTCTTGAACAAAGGAAAAACATTTGCCCCCCTCCAATCATTTTGTATTACTCCTGTGGCCAACACCACAGTTGCAACAATCTTTCTTTGCTTCCTGTAGAAACATGGATATATCCAGTCTGGCCCTAGGGACTTCCTAATGTTTTTCAAAAGTCCTAGCACATCCTCTTTTTGAACCTTGACGTGTTCATTGTCAATGATGTCAAAAGTTCATCTTCAATGTACAAGAGGTCCATTCCAGAGTCTTATAACAAAAGGATAGAAGCTGTCCTTGAGCTTGGTGGGGCATGCATCAAGCTTTTGTATCTACAATGGGGAGGGGTGGGAGGGGTAGTGAATGGTGGGAGGACTATGTGGAAAGGTCCAGATGATTTTTTTTGAGGCAAGGTGTATACTAATTTTTTTCAAGCTAATTTGGCTGAGTAATTCAACCTTTATACCAGAATTAGAATTGCCACCTTCTCACTGCTTGCCCATCACTGGACATGTCATGTGTGCATATACAAGGTGAATGGTGGGCAGATATTGGATTAGTTCTTTCACAGAAAGTTGAAATCATCACAAGAGATATTTTACCAGTTAGACCATCTTGTTAATAATGCAATTACAATTTGATCAATGGATTTATTGATATTGAGAAAATTTAGCCATATGGGAATGGTACGATATTTAGAGTAAGTACAATCTTTGGAAAGTCATCTCACAGATGAAGTGGCAATTCCAGACTAAACTTGAATCAATGAAGGATGTTCGACAGTCATTGCAGGGGTTGAATGCCATCACTTCTTATAAAGTTAAATCAAACAACGTAGATGACAACAGGGCTTTGCTTCCAGATGAACTCAATGCCTTCTTTGCTGACTTTGACCAGGAAAGCTTTGAGGAAATGTCATGAACTCCTGCAGCCCCCAGTGTTCCTGTAATTTCAGTCTCTGAGGCTGATATGCAAGCATCCTTCAGGAGGGTGAACCCATGAAAATCATCCAGCCCAGAGAGGGGACCTGGCCAAGTACTAAAAGACCTGAGCTGGTAAATTGGCTGGAGTGTTCACTGAGATCTTTAACCTCTCACTTTGGCAGTCTGTCTGCTTCAAGCAAGCTTCAATTATACCGGTGCCTAAGGAGAACGTGGTAACTTTCGTCCAGTGGCACTTAATCCACAGTGAAGAAGTGTTTTAAGAGGTTGGTGATGAAACATATCAACTCCTTGGAAATAATTCAGAAGATGTGTAACTCAGGTGGTTGTTGGTTGGGTTGACTTGTTCTCTGACCTTGGCAATTTACTTGCAAACATTTCATCACCAAGCAAGGAGACATCGTCAGTGTGTTGTTGATTGTGGTGCTTCCTCCGAATGCTTGGCCTTTATATACTGAGTGGACGTTATTTCAGAAACAATTGTGATGTGGGGAGGAAATCTCGTCGCTGATTGGCTGTATGGTGAGCTTTGTGCATCGTGGTCTGGAATTTTGAACGCATTGGCTCATAAATAGGATTGAGGTCTGCGTGCTTGTCCACAGAATTGTTCATGGAAAACCATGCTTCCAGGAATTCTGTTGCATGCTGTGTGTTTGAATGAACCAAGCTATTAGACACGATCAATGTGATCTTCAAAATCCAATGCAAGGACTGTAGCAAATATTCCATCAACCAAACTGGGAGAAAACTATCCACCAGGATCTGTGAACATTGGGTGTGAAGTGACATGACCAGGTCTCTACCCATGAAGATGAAGATGGGCACAAATTCGACTGCGCATAAGTGAAAGTTATGTTGCAAGCAAACACGAGACACACAAGAGAATTACTAGAAGCATGGTTTTTCACAAGCAATTCTATAAACAAACAAATTGATGGCGATCCTATTTATGGGCAAAATTCCAGGCCACAATGCATGGAGTTCACTACACAGCCAATCAGCGATGGGATTTCATCCCCCCATCACAAATGAGTTTCTGAAATGACATCCAATCAGCTTATTGAAAAGTATATGAAGTCCAAGCATTTGGAAGACATACACAATCAACAGCACACTGATGATATTTCCTCACGTGGTGATGAAACATTTGCACGTAAATTGTCAAGACTGGAGAACAACCGAGTATCAACTCTTGCCTGAGAAGTGACTTGGATCCACTCCACTTTCCCTACCAGAGCAATAGGTCCACAGCAGATGCCATCTCATTGACTCTTCACTCAACCCTGGAACATCTGGACAGCAAAGATGCATACCTCAGGATGCTCTTTATTGACCACACCTTAGCATTCAAAATTATCATCCCCTCAAACCTAATCAATAAGCTTCAAGACCTTGTGCAATTGAAACCTTGCTGTCCTCACTTTCAGACCCCAGACAACTTGGATTGGTAACATCTCCTCTGCGACCTATATCAGCACAGGTACACCACAAGGCTATGTGCTTAGCCCCTGCTCTACTCTTATGACTGTGTGGCTAAGCATAGTTCCAATGCCGTATTCAAGTTGCTGATGACACCACTGTGGTAGGCCGAATCAAAGGTGGTGATGAATCAGTGTATAGGAAGCTGATTATTGACTTCAGGAGGATGAAACCGTAGGTCCATAAGCCAGTTCTCATTGGAGGAGCAGAGCTGGAGAGGGTCAGCAACTTTAAATTCCTTGGTGTTGTTATTTCAAAGGATCTGTTCCAGCACATCAGAGCTGTCCTCCTTCTCCAAAGAACGAGGTTTCCCATCCTCCACCATTGATTCTGCCTTCACCTGCATCTCCTTCAATTCCAGAACTTCCATGCTCACCCATCTTCCTGCTGCCTGAACAGGGATAGAGATCCTCACCTACCACCCACAAGCCTCTGCATCCATCACATCATTCTGCCCAACTTCTGCCATCTTAAATGGGACCCTACCATTATACATCTTTACCTGCCATCCCCCCACTCTCCACCTTCCACAGGGATGGCTCCTGCTGTGATTCCCTTGTCCATTCGTCCCTCCTTACTAATCTCCCTCCTGGTATTTACTCTTGTAAGCAGCAGAAGTGCTACATTTGCCCATTCACCTCCTCCCTCACCTCCATTCAGAACCCCAGACAGTCCATCCAGTTGAGGCAACACTTCACATAAAAATCTGTTGGGGATGTCTACTATAACAGTTTTCCCGGATGCGGCCTCCTCTACATTGTGGCAATCTGACGTAGTTTGGGGAATCTCTTTGTTGAGTATCTTAGCTTCATCTGCAAAAAGCAGAATTCCCCAGTGGCCAACCATTTCAATGCCTATCCCCATTCTCATTCCACATGTCTGTCCATGACCTCCTCTTCTGCCATGATGAGGCCACTCTCAGGATGGAGGAGCAACACCTCATATCCGTCTAGGTAGCCTCCAACTTGTTGGCACGGACATTGATTTCTGTCACTTCTGGTAAAGAAATTCCCTTCCTCTTCACTCTTCTTAATTTTCCCACTCTGGCCTCCTATCTCTTCTCTTCACCTGCCTATTGCCTTCTCTTGGTGCCCCTCCTGCATCCCTTCCTTCCATTATCCTCTCTCATTTACTATTAGATTCCTTCTTCTCCAGCCCCTTCGCCTTTTCCACATACTGCCTCCCAACTTCTTAGTACATTCCCTCTCCTCCAGTCACCTGGCTTCATCTATCACCTTCAAGCTTGTCCTCCTCCCCTCCCCCTCCTTTTTATTCCTACCTTTTCACCCTTCCCTTCCAGTCTTGATGGAAGGTCTCAGCCTGAAAGCTTGGCTGTTTATTCATTTCCATAGAAACTGTCTAACCTGCAGACTTCCACCAGTATTTTATGTATGTTGTACTAGATTCTCGGCAACCGCAAGATCTCTTGTGTTTAGAAAGAGAATGCTCAACTGTTTCTACAGCTACAAGCACATACATCAGGCAAGAAGATGCATATTGCAGATGTACGGATTCAAGTGTAGTTTCTCACAGGGAAGACAGGACTCTGAAGTAAGAGCATAGACTGAAGAATGAGCCTATAGCAGAAACAATGATGCCAAATCTACTGCAAGGTATACCAACACTGCAAGATTTGTTATGTAGTCATCAGAGAAAGCCCGGTAAAGCCACACAATATTTCCATGTTCAAGATGAGTTCCGGGTTTCTGAGGGATTGCTTCAGGAGGTAAAAGAAAATTGATGCCAAAATTTCTGAGGAAGCACAGATTAATCACACTGGGGAGAGAACAGCTGTTTGAAGAAAGCTTATCATACACTTAACTGGCCAAAAATAAAAGACTTCACACATGTGTGATGGGTGCAGATCAAGCAACAGGGGATATTCTTAGTCTGAAACCTATCATATTAAGTCTGCTGGTAGATGGTAGATTGTTTTCCCAATTTCCTGGAAACGAACTGCTTCATTTCAAACACATCATCAGCAACCAGTCACAAGCAGACGGCCATCTTGCAAAGACAATATTGGAGACAAGATGGAGTAGAATATGGCTGGAAGTTTGTTTCCTGTAGGTTTGACTTTGCGGGAATTCATTAATACGGTGCTGTCACTACACTATCCGTAATCCAAGTGGAAAGGAAAGGTTGTTATAAACAATGCAGCTCAACATGCTCATAATGCGCATAAAAACAGAAGATGCTGGAAACACTCAGCAAGTCTGGCAGCATCTGAGAAACAGAATTAACATTTCAGGTTGAAGAATCTCAGGCTGAAAATGATAACATTCTTTCTATTTTTATGGAAATCTGCTGTGTTTTTTGAACATTTTAAGATTTTCTTCCAAATTTCCAGCATCTGTAGTTTTTTAAAAAATTTTCTGATATGTATATTTATTGCTGGATTGAAAACTCATGTTGAAGTTTTATCCTGAAAGCACAGTAGGTACATTAAGAAGTTTAAATTGCATGGACATTAATGTTTGTAAATTTATTTAGGTTTATTGGACATGAGGAGTACAGATTCTGTTCCATTGAATAGTAAAATCAGTCTTAATTCAATAAAAAAGGAAGAACATGGGATATGTTACATAAGCACATGGAAAAGTATATGTAAACCATATGGCCCTTTGAGCCTGCTCCATCAGTGAACAAAATCAGGATTTTTGTTCCCTACCCCTATATTGTTTGATACCTCCAAAATCCCCCCAAAAAATCAGTCTCAGTTTTGAATTAAAAGAATGGCAGCTTCCATCGCCATTTTAGAACGAAATATCCAAAGATTCAACAAAATTTAGTGCAGCAACTTCTTTTCAATTTAGAAAAAATTGGTCTGGAAAATGGCACTATTTTTTGTCCAGCTTACTCTGCGAGCTTCACATGAGCCAGGAATTTCCTTGGTGTGTATGACAATAAACTAATTTACATCTGTTTCAAATGGTCTACTCTTTATTTCCTGACCACCTTTTTAAAATATTTCCTTGACTAACTTCTGAAATTTTATTACCCAGATCCACTCGTTTGGACTTCCACTTCTAGCTTTTCACTGTCTATTCTAAGGTGCAAATTCAAGGATGTGGCATTATTTTCTGTCATTCTAAACATTGCAGCTTACTGTGGACATTTTCTCTTTCAAAACATTCGTTTTGCTTGTACTAGGAATCTTTACAGTGGTTTTGGGCAAAATGGGAGCAGCAGGAACATTTTTGGAAATTGTCAAAGCAAAATCCTGTGAGTGCTGGATATCTGAAATAAAAGTTCTGGATACACTACCTATCTTAATGTCTACAATTTGAAAGGCGGTAAAGTGCCCGTTCTTTATGCTTTTGATGAACTTCATTGGTTCAGTGTAAGGGGCTGAGATATTTAGGTAAACGGTGAAAACATGGGAATTATGTAGCAGAAAACCGTGATCACACTTGCAGAATGAATGCGGGAAAGTTGTTTTTTGTTTGGCCACCCCATTGTAGAAAAGAGAACGTTGTAGGTAGAGAATGCAATGTAATATCTTGAAAGAAGTACAAGTAAACAAATGCTTCACATGGAAAAAAATATTGAAAGCTCTGGTTGGCAAAACGTAGTTTTTTGAATAAATTATAATGTTTAATTGATGAAAACTATCAATTTAATACTTGTTTGTATTAACTTTGTACAAAAGTAAAATTGAGTCCAATTATTGTCAACTAAAATCATTAATCCAGCATCACTTAAATTCTTATGTCCTGGTGATCTTGCAGTTCAATAGGATCAATAGGTGCATTTAATGTCAGAGAAATGTATACGATATTCGTCATTAGGTCACATCTGGAATTTCCAGTTGGAGGACGATTTCCCTCCACGCTGCTCTGTCCCGACACTTGTCCACAACATCCCTAGTCTTGTCCAGCTTGGCTCAATCCTTGATGTTATCCAGCTGAAGCACCTTCAATTACTCCAAAAGACTGAGGTTTGGTAAAATACTGAAAGGCTTTTATTCGCTGTACAATACGACCTCCACAGTGAGTGTCTGCCCCCGGACTGAGGGGGAGGGGCAAGGCGAACACCTTTATACAGGACTCTGTGGGAGGAGCCACAGGGGCAGTCAGCAGAGGGGTGTGTCCAGACAGGTAACCGAGTTACAACATATATACATGGTTTACCACACCAGCCACATTGTTCTTTGCCTTCCTCTTCCTTTCTTTCCCTCCACCTTTCCATATAGCAAGTCCAACAAGATGTTATCTCTCTGTGTAATGTGTCCACAATAAGCAACTTTTAAATTCATGATCTTCTCCAGCAGTATCGGTGGTCTATCAACTGCGGACAAAACCCTCTCATTTGAAACTTTCTCTACCCAGCTGATCTTCAACATTCGTCGATAGCGCCACATACGACATGCATCCTGAAATTCTTTTTCTTCGCAAACATCCATGAAAACAGAGGAGTGCCCCAAAGAATGAATGACAGTTAAACATTAGAACCCCAAAAGACAACAACTGAATTTTCCCAGCTATCATTGGTTACTTTAGTGATAGCATGTGATTTCTAGAGGTTTGCAAACCTTCATCGCTTCTCCCACCACCACTCTGCAATCCTGTGTCTCACAGTCACACCCCCAACAGCTTTTGGGTCCTCGGAGCCTCCATTTTACACCCACTCCACCTTCCCTTAACACCCCAACCCTCATCTCTTGTTAGACACTGCCAACCCTTTCCCCCCCTCTGATCCCAGCTCTCATCATGCCGGGTCTTTACAATTCACTATGACCTTCCCCTCTCTGAGGCAAAACGTTCTCAGGGAGTTCCTTACCCACCACGACATTGAGCTCTTCTTCCATTGCCTCCATCTCTGAGCCTACTTATTTGATAATGATTCCACACCCTGCTTTGATGACCTCTTCTCCTATCTCCAACCCTCTTCCTCGTCTTGGACACCTCATTCTGGTTCTCTGCCTGCTTTGGATCTTTTCATCTCTAATTGCTAATGAGACATCAACCATCTTACCACTCCTCTCTCCTCCTCCAACCCGACCCATTAAACACACTGCCCTCCACTCTCTCTGCACCAATCCTAACCTTACCATCAAGCCTGCAGACAAAGGGGGTGCTGTTGTAGTGTGGCACACAGACCGGTACTTGCTGAGGCCAGGCATCAACTCTCAGATACCTACCCCTCAAGGAGGAACCCACTCCACACCATCAGAAAACTGTCTCAGACACTATCACTGACCACATCCACTCTGGAGAACGCCCAACCACTGCCACCAAGCTTATAGTTCACTTACCTCACACCGCTCACTTCTACTTCCTACCCAAGATCCACAAACTGGCCTATTGTGTCTGCCCACTCCTGCACACTGAACTTGCTTTGACAGTGCCAGCGCATCAGGACATCAGAGGTCTGTGAACACTGTGGCTTCCAGCTGCCAGGGTCTCTACTGTACATTATAGTCACCCTTTTGGGGTGATGCTTCCTGTGTGACATGGGTGCTCAAGTGCTGATGAGAAGGCAAAGAGCAATAAAACCTTGCTGGAGGCCAATGGCAGCAGGATCCAGACTTATGGGACACAATGGGTGATGCACCACTTCAGAGAGTGATGTTACACATGAGACTTCGTCCTGGCTGAAGTGGCTAATCCTGTGCTCAGTGCATATTTCCTGTGTGCCCAAGGATTGTTAGTCAATCTTAGGAACTGCCAGCTTGTGGATGTCAAGGACTTTGGGCTCCAGTAAGTTGCCCACAACAACTCTGTCAAACTCATGTACCACCACATGTGAGTTTACTCGATTGCTAGGTGAATTACAGACCTCACCAAGCCCACATTCTTCACTACAGTAGCAAAACATGGGGCTGACCATCACACTCCCACATCCGGCCTGCCAGTCCGGGCCCACGTGCATAGATTGGACCCAGAGAAACTGGTAACCGCAAAGGCTAAGTTCACCAACGTGGTAAGACTCAAAATTATTTGCTGGTCGAATAACCCCTAGGCTTCATTCCGCCATATGGTCCCTAAGTCCAATGGTGGTTGTTGTCCACGTGGTGATTACAGACGCCTTAATGAGGCCACTACCCCCTGATCATTACCCGGCCCCACAAATTCAAGACTTTTCAGCATATTTAGCCGAAAAGTTAATTTTATCCGAAGTTGATCCAGTTAGGGGCTACCATCAGGTGCCTGTGCGCTTGGAGGACATTCTCAAAACAGCTGTGATAACCCGGCTTGGCCTTTTTAAGTGCCTGCGCATGCTGTTTGGGCTGAAAAATGCTGTGTTAAAAGACTTAGATTTTCTTTTTATTTATCTGCATGACTTACTTGTCTCCAGTGCATCCAAATCTGAACACGTATCTCATCTCCGCACACTGTTTGAGTGCTTAAGCCATCATGGGTTGATTATTAACCCTGTTAAATGCCAGTTTGGTTGTCAACTGTTGACTGTGTCGGCCGTCGCATCTCCGGAGAAGGTGCAAAACCACCCCCATCAAAGGTAGCCGCTGTTATGGATTTCCCACCGCCCCACACTACTAAACAACTACAGATGATTTTAGGTATGGTGAATTTCTATCATTACTTCATTCTGTGAGCTGTTGAACTTAGGCTTCGCCTGTATAGTGTGCTTAAAGGAAATACATTGAATCAAGTGTTTGACTCGTCAGCGGACATGACCAGGGCATTTGATGAAACCCAACAAGTTCTTTCTAACACGACCCTACTTGTGCACCCATAGCCATTACAAATGATGCCTCAGACTATGCTGTGAGGGCTGTGCATGAACAGTTGGTCGGAGGCGGGTGGCAGCTGTTCGCCTTCTTTAGTCGGCAGCTCTGCACCCCCGAAGAGAAGTACAGCACGTTTGACCGTGAGCTTCTTGGTCTCTACCTGGGCTGTCTGCCATTTTCTTTTTCTTCTCGAGGGTCACCGTTTCACCGTGGTCATTGACCACAAACCCCTCATGCACGTGATGGTCAAAATATCAGACACTTAGTCTGCATGGCAACAGTGCCACCTGGACAACACATCCGAGTTCACAATGGATATACAACTCATCAAGAGGAAAAATAATGCCGTAGCCGATTGCCTCTCACGGCCAGCTGTTGAGGCTGTGCATATCGGGGTTGATTATACCTTCGTGGAGGCTGATCAGGTTACTGATCCAGAGGCCTGGGTTTGCTGAACAGCAGTCACAGGCCTGAGGTTGGCTGACATTAAGTTTGCAGAGGCTGGGGTTTCTTTCCAGTGTGATCTCTCAACCGGTTGCCCATAGCCCATCGTGCCCACAAATTGGAGACTGACTATTTTCAACTCCAAACATGGCCTCTCATTTCCAGGCTGGAAGGCCTCACAGAAACTGATTGCAATAGAGTTTGTTTGGCACGACCTCAGAAAGGATGTGAGTGATTGGACTGCAGGCGTGTGGAGTGCCAGCGGGCAAAAATTAACCGTCACATTCAGGTGTCATTGGCACCTTTTGAGGTCCTTGAGCAACAGTTTGACCATGTCAATGGGATCTTGTTGGTCCTCTTTTCTCCTCCTGTGGTTTCACGCACCTTTTGACTATGATAGATTGGACCATCAGAACCTCCGTATTAGGATAGATCACACCACGGTGCATCACCTGCAGTCCAGTGGCCTATACAAGTGGCTTCATTGCTCCTTGAAGGCTGCTCTTCGGGCTTCCCTGACTGATTAGCATTGGCATGATCGGCTCCCATGGATCGCGCTGGGGTTCATACACTTCCTCCCTCCCCTCCATTCAGAGTCCCAAACAGTCCTTCCAGGTGAGGGCAACACTTAACCTGCAAATCTGCTGGGGTCGTCTATTGTGTCTGGTGCTCCCATTGCGACCTCCTCTATATTGGTGATAACCATTGTAAATCAGGGGGTCATTCGTCAAATGCCTCTGCAACATTCGCCACAAGCGGGACTTCCCGGTGGGCAAACATTTTAATCCCGATTCCCACTCCCAATCCGACGTGCCGATCCATGGCTTCATCTTGTGCCAAGATGAGGCCATCCTCAGGATGGAGGAGCAACAACTTACATTCTGTCTGGGTACCTTCCAAACTGATGCTATGAATATCGATTTCGCCTTCTGGTGAACAAAATCTACCCCCCCACCCCCCACACTTCCTTTATTCCCCACTCTGTCTTTATACATCTTCTCACCTGTCTAATACTTCCCCCTGGGTCCCCTCCTCCTTCCCCTTATCCTATTGTCCACGCTCCTCTCCTACCAGACTTTTTCTTCACCAGCCCTTGACCTTTCCCACCCACCTGTCTTCACCTATCACCTTCCAGCGAGCCTCTTTCCCCTCCCCCCACCTTTTAATTCAGGCATATCCCCGCTTCTCTATCAGTGCTGAAGAAGGGTGTTGGCCCGAAGTGTCGACTGTACTTTCTTCCATAGGTGCTACCTGACCTGCTGTGTTCCTCCAGCATTTTGTGAGTGTTGCTTTGGGTTTCCAGCATCTGCAGATCATCTCGTGTTCACCCAAGCTTTATTCACACCAGCGATTTCACACATAAGCCTGACCTAAATGTAAACATTACGTGTCCCACTCTCCTTCACGCAGTTGCTGCTCTTATATCTGAAGAGTCATCAGAACTTACTGAGATTCACAGAGCCGCAAAAAATTTGAGGGTGATATTCAGAGGTGAATTAATTCTATTCAGGAAATCTTAAAAGTACTGATGTTATCAACTGTACACAGGTTTAGCTCATTCACATGAAATGCTAGAGCCAACATTGAAAAGTTGGCACAATTTGTCATTCTGGGGAAGCTATTGGGGATAGATGCAATGTAGTAAGCTTCTTGGCAGAGGGTTCAGAAAAAGGAGGGAGAGAGAAACCGGGGAATTATAGACCGGTTAGCCTAACATTGGTGGTGGGGAAAATACTAGAGTTAGTTATCAAAGATGTGATAACAGCACATTTGGAAAGCGGTGAAATCATCGGACAAAGTCAGCATGGATTTGTGAAAGGAAAGTCATGTCTGACGAATCTCATAGAATTTTTTGAGGATGTAACTAGTAGAGTGGATAGGGGAGAACCAGTGGATGTGGTATATTTGGATTTTCAAAAGGCTTTTGACAAGGTCCCACACAGGAGACTAGTGTGCAAACTTAAAGCGCACGGTATTAGGAGTATAGTATTGATGTGGATAGAGAATTGGTTGGCAGACAGGAAGCAAAGAGTGGGAATAAACGGGACCTTTTCAGAATGGCAGGCAGTGACTAGTGGGGTACCGCAAGGCTCAGTGCTGGGACCCCAGTTGTTTACAATACATATTAGACGAGAGAATTAAATGCAGCATCTCCAAGTTTGCGGATGACAGGAAGCTGGGCGGCAGTGTTAGCTGTGAGGAGGATGCTAAGAGGATGCAGGGTGACTTGGATAGGTTAGGTGAGTGGGCAAATTCATGGCAGATGCAATTTAATGTGGATAAATGTGAGGTTATCTACTTTGGTGGCAAAAACAGGAAAACAGATTATGGTGGCCGACTAGGAAAAGGGGAGGTGCAACGAGACCTGGGTGTCATTATACATCAGTCATTGAAAGTGGGCATGCAGGTACAGCAGGCGGTGAAAGAGGCAAATGGTATGCTGGCATTCATAGCAAGAGGATTCGAGTACAGGAGCAGGGAGGTACTACTGCAGTTGTATAAGGCCTTGGTGAGACCATGCCTGGAGTATTGTGTGCAGTTTTGGTCCCCTAATCTGAGGAAAGACACTCTTGCCATAGAGGGAGTACAAAGAAGGTTCACCAGATTGATTCCTGGGATGGCAGGACTTTCATATGAAGAAAGACTGGATCGGCCAGGCTTATACTCGTTGGAATTTAGAAGATTGAGGGGGGATCTTATTGAAATGTATAAAATCCTAAAGGGATTGGACAGGCTAGATGCAGGAAGATTGTTCCCGATGTTGGGGAAATCCAGAACGAGGGGTCACCGTTTGAGGATAAAGGGGAAGCCTTTTAGGACCGAGATTAGGAAAAACTTCTTCACACAGAGAGTGGTGAATCTGTGGAATTCTCTGCCACAGGAAACAGTTGAGGCCAGTTCATTGGCTATATTTAAGAGGGAGTTAGATATGGCCCTTGTGGCTAAAGGGATCAGGGGGTATGGAGGGAAGGCAGATACAGGGTTCTGAGTTGGATGATCAGCCATGACCATACTGAATGGCGGTGCAGGCTCAAAGGGCCGAATGGCCTACTCCTGCACCTATTTTCTATGTTTCTATGTTTCTATAACACCATAATACATAGGAGCAGAATTAGGCCATTCAGCCCATTGAGTCTGCTCTGCCATTCCAGCATGGCTGATTTATTATCTCTTTCAACCCCATTCTCCTGCTTTTCCTTGCAACTTTTGATGCCCTGATTAATAAAGAACCTATCAACCTTTGCCTTAAATATACCCAATGACTTGGCCTCTACAACCATCTGTGGCAACAAACTCAACAGATTCACCACCCTCTGGCTATAAAAAAAATCCTCATTTCTCTCTAAATGGATGTCCCTCTATTCTGAGGCTGTGCCCTCTGGTCCAAGACTCCCCCAGTACAGGAAACATTCTCTCCACAACCACCCTATCTAGGCCTTTCAATATTCGATAGGTTTCGTTGAGATTCCCCTTCATTTTTCTATATTCCAGTGAGTACATACCCAGAGCCATCAAACAGTACTATATGCTAACCCTCTCATTCTGGAATCATTCTCATGAACATCCTCTGGACATTATCCAATGCTAGCACATCTTTTTTCAGTTAAGGGGCCCAAAAATACTTACAATACTCCCAAGTACAGTCTGACCAATGCCTTATAAAGCCTCAGCGTTACATCATGCTTTTGTATTCTAGTCCTCTTCCTTACCACTGACTCACCCTGCAAGTTAACCTTTAGGGAATCCTGCATGAGGACTTCCAGGAAAGCAGAGGAACATCTGGAGAAATTTCTGAAATGCCCGGTTTGCTGCTGCTGCTACTGTGCGATCGAGAATCTCCAGAGGGAAGGCCCCAAAATCCTCGGCTTTGCCTTCTGCTGGCGACCAAGGCTGAGGTCGAAGCGTTCGGCAGAGATGGTGCTCAGTACTTGGTGTTGGAGGGCTGATCGGAGCTGGAAGTTTTCGGATGACTCAGAGTCGGACTGTGGTCGGGCATGGCAGGGAGAATTTTCTTCCTTCTCCCGTCTGTGTGAGATGTGGGACTTTCGAGAGACTTTGAACTTTTTTTACTGTGCCATGGCCTGTTCTTCATCAAGTTATGGTATTGTTGCACTGTTGTAACTATATGTTATAATTATGTGGTTTTTATTAGTTTTTCAGTCTTGATCTGTCCTGTGTTTCTGTGATATCACACCGGAGGACTATTGTATCATTTCTTAGTGCATGCATTACTAAATGACAATAAAAGAGGACTGCGTGTCCTCATAATCTAATCTAATCTGATCTAATCTAACCTCTGAGTTTTGAATTTGCTCTCCATTTAGAAAATAGTCAGCTCTTTATCCTTTCTATCAAAGTGAATGATAGAAGGGAATTTGCCCAGTCTCTCAATCTGTCTAAGTCCTTCTGCAGACACTCTGCTTCCTCAACACCACCTGCTCCCTCCACCTATCTTCATATCGTCTGCAAATTTGGCTACAAAGCCATCAATTCTTTCATCCAAAGTATTGACATATAATTTTAACGCTCAGCTATATTGGCTCGTATATATCTAGGGGAAATCCCGCCCGACGCCCGCCTGGACGCCTTCAATTGGGTCGGTTGCTGTACCACTGCCACTCAAATCAGTTCCAAACATCAATCATCAGCCAACACACACAGTACACTTTACCAAGTACACTTTATAGATATTACTAAGTCTATGAAGTTAATACAAGTTCGATACAGAAAAAGAAGGAACGGAAAAAGGTGCCAGACTTATCAAAGTTCAAGTTCTTCGTGCACAAGTTGGAGCTCAGGAAGTTCTTCAGGACCACCCGGACCCTGTGGACTTGCAGCTCGGGACCACCCGCACCCCGCCGACTCGCGGCTCGGGACCGCCCGGACCCTGTCGACTCGCGGCTCAGGACCACTCGGAGTGATCGACTGGTGCCTTCCCGCATGTCCGTCGTCCTCTCCGTCTCTCGTCCCACTCCCCGCCAAAAACCCCCATTCCCAGTCACATGAGACAGCATTATCACCCCAAAAAATGATAACATGAACACCCATTGGCTAATAGCACCCTGCTGTCTATATTAACCCAGGCAAATGTCTAGCGAGAGACTTTCTCGGCATTTAACATAACATAGAAGCCATTCTAATCCACATACGCAGCAGTTTAATAGATTAACGTAACAAAGAAGCCACTTTAAATTTAACATAACAAAGAAGAAACCCCATACATAATACTTGGAAAAGAAATGGTCCCAACACTGAACCCTGTGGCACACCACTATTCACCAGCAGCAAACCTGAAAAGGTCTCCTTTATTTCAACTCTTTGCCTTCTGTCAGTCAGTCAATCTTCTATCCATGCTGGTATTTTTCCTCATCCCACAGACTCTTATCTTGATATGCAGCCTCACGAGCGGCATCTTGTCAAACGTCTTCTGAAAATCCAAATAAACAACATGCACTGACTCTCCTTTTTCTATCTTGTCTGCTATTTCCTCAAAGAATTTCAACAGATATGTCAGTGAAGATTTCCCCTTAAGGAAATCATGCTGACTTTGGCCTATTTTGTCATGTGTCTCCAAACCCCTAAAACCTCATCCACAATAATAGACTTCAACATCTTTCCAACCATTGAAGTCAGGCTAACTTCCCTCCCTTCTTAAAGAGTTGAGTGGCATTTGCAATTTTCCAGTTCTCCAGAACCATTTCAGACTCTATTGATTCTTGAAAGATGATTACTAATTCCTCCACAATCTCTTCAACTATCTCTTTCAGAACCCTAGGTGTAGTCCACCTGATCCAAGTGACTTATCGACCTTCAGACTTTTCAGCTTCTCAGACACCTCCTGAGCAACAACACTCACTTCTGCCCCCTGACACTCTCACATTTCTGGCATTCTGCTAAGGTCTTCCACAGAGAAGACTGACACAAATAATTATTGAGTTAGTCTGCCATTTCTTTGTCCCTCATTAATACCTCTCCAGCATCATTTTGCAGCAGTCCAGTATCCAGTCTTGTCTCTCTTTTACTCTATATATCTGAAAAAAAATTGGTACTCTCTTTTATATTATTGGTTAGCTTACCTTCATATTTCATCTTTTCTCTTTTTATGGCCTTTTTAGTTGCCTTCTGCTAGTTTTTAAGAGCTTCCCAATCCACTACCTTCTCACTAATTTTTGCTCTATTACATGCCCTCTCCTTTATTTTTATGCTATCATTGACTTCCCTTGTCAGCTATGCCTGTGTCATATCCCCTTCAGAATATTTCTTCATCTTTCCGATGTATCTTTTCTGCACCTTAGATTAGATTATGAGGACACTCAGTCCTTGTTTATTGCCATTTAGAAATGCATGCATTAAAAAATGATACAATGAGTCCGTCCGAAAAATTCGAGCCTCCGACCAGCCCTCCGACACCGAGCACCGAGCGCCATCCTCTGCCGAGCATTTCGAACTCACCCCGGCCGCTGAGCAACAAGCAAAGCCGAGGACTCGGGGCCTTCTCCTCCGGAGATTCTGGATCACGCAGTAGCAGCAGCAGTGAAGCAGGCATTTCAGAAGTTTTACCAGATGTTCCTCCATACTCTCACGTCCGTCTCCATCAAATCAGGATTGTGCACGGCACCCTACTTGACAGATAACAGATATCATCATCACGGGAGTGGCTGCTGTGAGCTGTATCACGCCACAATCTTCTCCTCCCCTTTCTCCTCCGCCACCTTTCAAATTGCTCCTAGAAATTACAGCCATTACTGTTCTGCCATCATCCCTGATCGTGTCCCCTTCCAATTAAGTTTGATCAGCTCCTCTCTCATGCCTCTGTAATTCCTTTTACTACACTGGTTGCATTACTGATGATGAGTCCCAGAGCACACCAGGTTAATTAAACCAAGTGGTGAAAGGCATGGGAAGATTAAAGTGGCTCCACTACTCTAGACAGTACAGCCCCACATACCTCAACACACTAAACTCCACAAGCCTATCTCTTCCAGCCCAACAAATATATCCCTCAACGCTACCCTCAAACCTAATGCTAATGTCCAAGTGGGCACCCACCTCCACTAACCCTAAGCGCACCCTGATTTACCCTGGCCACACCCCTACAATCCAGATGACTTGTGAAGGCAGGAGTAAGATCCCAATAAAGGCAAGTGTTGGACATGATCAAACACACGGGCCAGATCAAAGTGGCAGGATTGCATGACACTGAATCTCGAGTGACAAGATCAAGAAGCACAAGAGGGATGATTTTCCCACTGCCCACATAATCTCAACCCAATTCAAAATTGCTATTCCCCTCGTAGGTTCAGCCACAATGTGCTCTAAAATACCATCTCGTTGGCACTCTACAGATACCCTCTCTTTGGATCCAGTACCTACCTGCTTTTCCCAATCTACCTGCATATTGAAATCCCCCATGATGATTGTATCATTTTCTTCTTTTACATGCCTTTTCTTTCTCCGGATGTAATTTGTAGCCTACATCCTGGCTACTGCTTGGAGGCCTGTATATAACTCCCATCAGGGTCTTTTTATCTTTTCAGTTTCTTAACTCTATCCATAAGGATTCAAACCATGAGAGATAGATTTCTAATAATTAATAGCAGGATTAAAGGAGAATAAGAAAGATGCTTCTTTGTACAGAGAATGTTAAGAGTTAAAAATTCTGTGCTCAGAATTGTATGCAGGCACTTTGAATACATTTAAAAGTTACTAGGATACTGTATATTTGAAGAGGCCTGAGCCGCAGTGTTGCACACTCAGTGCTGCAATGTGGATTTGAGCTGGACAGCTTTTCTTAACAAGGCTAGGCATAATGGGCTGAACAGACTCCTACCATGAGATAAATTATTAAGCAGAGAGTAAGGAGTCAAAGTGGCGTAAGAGAAGAGAAAGTACACCTTATAGATTCCCAGATAGCCACAGGAAGGTACAGCACAGAAACAGGCCCTTTGGCCTATCTAGTCTGTGCCATTCCATTTAAACTGCCTACCCCCATTGACCTGTACCCAGACCATAGCCCTCCATACCCCTACCATCCGTGTACCTATCCAAACTTCTCTTAAATGTTGAAATTGAGCTCGCATGTACTGCTTGTGCTGGCAGCTCATTCCACACTCACAGCCCTCGTGCTCCCTTTAAACTTTTCACCTTTCACCTTTAACCCATGAGCTCTGGTTTTTAGTCCCATCCAACCTCAGTGGAAAAAGTCTGCTTCCATTTACTCTATGTATACTCTTCATAATCTTGAATACTTTTATCAAATATCCTCTTAATCTTCTACATTCCAAGGAATAAAGTCCTAACCTATTCAATCTTCCCTTATGATGCAGGTCATCCAGAACCAGCAATAGCCTTGTAAATTTTCTGTGAACTCTTTCAACACTACTTACATCTTTCCTGTGGATAGATGACAAAACTGATCACAATACTACAAATTAGGCCTCACCAAAGTCTTATACAACTTCAACATAACATCCCATATCCTATACTCAATACTTTGATTTATGAGAGCCAATGTGCTAAAAGCTTTCTTAGTGACCCTATCTACCTGTGATGCCATTTTCAATGAAGCGTGGACCTGTATTGCCAAATCCCTTTGTTCTTCTGCAATCCTCAGTGCCCTACCATTCACTGTGTAAGTTCCACCCTGGTTGGTGCTACTGAAGTGCAACACCTCGCACTTATCTGCATTAAATTCCATTTGCCATTTTCACCCCATTTTTCCAGCTGGTCCGGATCCCGTTGCAAGCTCTGATAGTTTTCCTCACTGTTCACTACACCCCCATTCTTGGTGTAATCCACAAATTTGCTGATCCCTGTGGCACTCCACTAATCACAGGCCTCAAATCAGAGAGGTAATCATCTACTACCACTCTCTGGCTTCCCCACAAAGCCAAAGTCTAATCCAATTTACTGCCTCATCTTGAATGCCAAGTGATTGAACCTTTTCACCAACCTCCTATGACCTTATCAAATGCCTTGCTGAAGACCATGTAGACATCATCCACTGCCTTGCCTTCAACCACTTTCCTGGTAACTTCCTCTAAAAACTCTATAAGATTGGTGTGACATGACCTACCACACTCATAGCCATGCTGTCCCTAATCAATCCATGTCTATCCAAATACTTATATATCTGGTCACTTACTGTACACCTCCGTTTGAATGGTGTCAAAATACTTCCCTCCACTTCACTATTAAAAATCTACTCAATAGTGATCAAAGTTGGCCATTAACATCAGCCCTCAAACTTCATCCTGAATTTATTGATTATGACAATATTGAGTGTGTCTGTTCTAGAGTCATAAATTTAAACCAAGATCTAAGTCTCACCTGTAACAGGTCTCTCCTGATATGAAATGATGGTCTCTTGACCTTAAAATGTATCTCATTATGATGTTGCAGCTTATTGTTTACTTGCAGCGCACTTTCCCTGCAGCTCTTACACTTTATTCTGTATTGTTATTGTGTACTGTATCTATTTTGCCTCAATGCTCTGTCTAATGTTTAATTTGCATGAACAATGTGCGAGAAAAGCTTTTCACTGTATCTCGGCACATGTGACAAAAATAAACTCATTCTAATTCTAGTTTAGGGTGTTTTACAATACCAATCCACTGTATATTTCAAATATTGATTCACTTAACTATTTTAATCTTCTCTGAAGCATTTTATCTGTCAATCACTATTTCAAGATGTGGGACCCTCTTCCCAACCAAGGAAGAGATGCTTCCAGCTAACAAAGCAGATTAAGCACAATTATATTATTTTAAATGGAGCACATTTTATTCTAAGGAGTAAATTATGGAAGAGTATGATTTTACAAAGTATTTTCAAAACACAAGGAAAATTCTTATGAACTGTGAAATCATACCACTAGGTTTCTGACAACCAAATCATCCATCACAGGAAGCTGGCTCTGAGAAGAAACCGTTCCTGGCCTGAGGCTGAGCAGTGGACTTTGCATCTTCCATATAGCTCCTATCAGTCCTTATTGTCTTCTAACATTTATACTGTCTGACAGGCCTTGGGGTTACATCACCATTTCTAAAAAAGTAGTAACAGTATAACATTTCCCAAAGGTAACCATCTTTCTACTTCTGCTAAGTCTTTTAAGAATAACATACATGATACAGCAAGAGCTATTGGCTTGAATAAACATTGAGGGGTTAACCATGAGACTATAATGTCATTATTATCGGTGCACAGTATATTAACAAAATGTAGTATATAAAGGCTTAAGAACCATATTCATTACCAAGATATCCATGTCAAAAATGCTTGTTAGCTCATCTTTTTGATAGATCATGTTATTAGACTGATTATCTGTGATAGATGCAATAAAGCTCCCCCGCCCCCCAAATATTCATACAAAGATCAACTACCACAAGAGTTAGCTTGGTTTCCATTATGGCGGGCTGGCTTGGTGTGTTAGAAATTTGGTACTCCTGCATTGGTGCCTTTGGTTTCCAGAGGAGGCTCTGTGACTACCCTTTTATTAGAAGTCAGACATACTTTACAATTTGCCACAAGTCGCTTCCAGTTATCAATATACAGTGTCACCAGTATATTAGTACAATACCAGCTAAATATCTATGAGTGGTTTGCCTGTCACCGTGATTGTTTCCAAATCCTTCTTTGAATCAGATCTTACTTATTGCTGCTTATTGGCAGGAGATATTTGTTTGTTCTATTTTTTAGGGCAGCATACCCAAACCTTACAAACACCATCAGCCTGTCTTACTGTACTGTGCAGACACAAGAGACCGCAGCTGCTGGAATCTGGAGGAACTCAGCAGGATGAGCAGCATCAGCTGGGTGGGAAGGAACCATTGCTGCTTGTATTTTTATCCTGCTGGAATTCTGTTGGAATTGGGTTTAGTAGTGCATAGGAATATCCTTAAAACATCATCCTGGTTACTTTTCTTTTGATTCTTGTTTAGTGCGAGTTTGGGAGGTGTTGATTGGGGTAAAGGAGCAATAATATAGAATGAACTGTCTCTGTCTGCTCGTGTCATCGGATATGTCCACACAGAGCCTCCTCTACTGCCATGATGAAGCTAAACTCAGGTTGGAGGAGCAACACCTCATATACCGTCTAGGTAGTCTCCAGCCCCTTGGTATGAACATTGAATTCTCCAACTTCCAATAATTCCCTCCCCCTCCCTTCCCCTATTCCAGTTTCACTCTGCCCCCTCCCCCAGCTGCCTATCACCTCCCTCATGGTTCCGCCTCCTTCTACTACCCATTGAACTTTCCCCTATCCCCTCCCTGCTTCCCCTCCCCCACCCCCACCCCTTTGTCTTTCCCCTTACTGGCTTTTCACCTGGAACCTACCAGCCTTCTCCTTCCCACCCTCCCCCCACCTTCTTTATAGGGCCCCTGCCCCTTCCCTCTTCAGTCCTGATGAAGGGTTCTGGCCCGAAACGATTAGTCAACGTTGACTAATCGTTTCCACTGTTGCTGCCCGACCTGCTGAGTTCCTCCAGCAGGTTGTGAGTGTTGCTTTGACCCCAGCATCTGAAGAGTATTTTGTGTTTACTGTAGGCTGCTTCTTGGGTGCCGGCATCTCTGAAGATATATTCTGGGCCCAACACATTGATGCAATGACAAAGAGTACTATTTGGAAGGAGCTTAAATCCCCTGTTCTAATGTCTATTTTTTCCCCTTTCAAGGTGGCTGGGGTCCTGTCAGCATCCATGATCTACAGCTATGCTCAAACTGCATGCTTCATGGGCGGTTATTTCTAGTTCTTTGGAAGTAGCCCGGCAGGCAGCATTTCTGGATCTCCAGAAGTGACTCGGAAGATGTCTGCCTTCAGGGTGCGGCCTTGTGTAGCCCTGTGGATGACACCATTCCTTGCCAATGTCGCCAACTGAAGCGCTGTGGGAGATTGAAACATTGAGCAGCGGGTGCGGCTGTCAGGGGCCTTTGCACTCGAGTGATCACTCGCTCTCTTACTCTCTCTATGGCGAGAGAGAGTTTGCTGCTGATTCTCGAGCAGAGGAATAAGTGACACTGAAACAGCAAGCTGCTGGCCTCCCCTCTTGCTGTTGCAGGAGCGATATCTCTCTCTCCCTCAGCAGTGAGAGAGGGCTCGTGGGATGTCGAGGTGTTGGGATGAACAGTAATTTTTGATGGACTATAGATCACGGTCTCTGGGGCTTGCTATTGCCTGCATGGTGGGTGGTGGTGGGGGTGTCTGTTGTTCTCTGCTAGAGTAAGTGGGGGGATGCAGGGGGGAGGGTTGTTGCTTGCTGCTGCTTGTGTGTAGGAGGAAGAGGAGCCTTTGAAGTTCTAATGTTTTTCTGTCATTCATTCTTTGGGTTTTATTTCTCTCAGTTTCATGGATGTTTGTGAAGGGTAAGAATTTCAGATTGTAAGCTGCACACATTCTCTGACATTAAATGGAACCATTGCAAGTTACAAACTAATGAGTTAACAAGAGACATCCTAACGTTCTATTTCCTCTCTATCTTGTTTTACGACAGTTGCCACCCAGCTTATTGGTGCATTACCACCACAATCATAAAGATCAGATAGTATTTTCTGCAGTGCTAAAAACTGAAGTTACCAAGAACATTTTGAGTCTTGAGAGTGAATATCCACCACACTATCTTTGATTTATTCTCAATGTTTAAAATAAGGGGACATTGATAAAAGAAATCATAAAATCAGGGTTACTACTTGTATTTAGCATAAGGCCTCATGGGCTCAATGGAGTAAATTATTCCCTTCCATTTCTAATGTCTGTATTATTTTCAGGATCAGATATTCTACTCAATAATTATACAGGTTTATCTCTACAAAGTTTATGTCATTCATCTGCTTTCAAGACATTATGTTTATTAATATTACTTTAAATTCCAAACTTCTAAAACAAACCAAAAGGTTAGAAAGCCCTTCTGAATAAATAAACTTTTTAAAGTAAAACCCTTTTAAATAACCTCAACCTTTTAGAGTCATGGAATCATACAACAGAGAAACAGGACCTTTACCTCACTATGTCTATCAAATACTTAACTGTACTCATCCCATTTTACTGAACTTTGTCTGTAGTCTCTCTGCTCTTTTCATGTTTAGACATTTTGTTTATTGTTTGACCAATGGAGCTGTAAAAATATTTAAATTGAGTCTTGCGTGTACTAATCAGCTTTGGCAATTAAGTAGTTCAGATTCAGCTCATTTACAAATTTTGCTCAATTAGTGAAATATATGGTAAGATAGCCACAAAAATTTACCACACATTTCCACATTTCTAACTTGAGGAAAATTGTATTTGGAAAAATAATCAGCCACTACCTGTAGTAGTAATAGAGAAACAGAAAATTCTGGAACCTAAAAATCCAACACAACAGTTGTAGAAAAAAACCCAAAAAGTTTTAGGTCAAAAAACCTTCATTAGTGCCAGTGAAAATGAGGAAAGAGAGGAAAGAAAAAGGTAAGGTATACAAGAGAGTGAAATGCAAGGAAGTAAAATACAAATAGGGCAGCAGTGCAAGGTGAAAGAGGCTGATACTGAGCAAAATACAAGCTGCCAGAGGATCTCAGAGGACCATGCAATGTCTATAGTGGGAAATGAATTGCTGACGTTACTGATCGAGACCCTGCTTCTGTTAGTAACAGGATGACTATAGAAACAAAACCAATCTAGAGAATGTGTAAATGGGAGATTTATCATCTGAAATTGCCAAAGAAAAATGCTGTGAATTTTGGAAAGTTGAAATATAACTGCTGGGGAAGTTCATGACCTGAAATTATTGAATATTGTTGAGTCCAGAGGACTGAAAGGATCAGAGAATCTAGGCAGAGGATCAGATGCCACTTTTCAAGGTCACATTGAGCTTCATTAGAACCATTAAGGAGGTTGAGGAAATAGTGGCTGGAACAGGACAGGATGCAGAATTAAAGTGTTAGGAAATGAATGACGTACAGAAGTGTTTCAAGAAGCAATCATCCAGTTTGCCTTTGGTCCCCTATTTAGATGAGACCACACTATGAGCAGTAAACTAAATAGAATTAGATTTAAATACCTGGAAAGTGTTTGAAAATTGGACAAAATGATGGAGTGTGGGACGGGGAAGATGTTGCGTTTCATTTACTAGTATGGGAATATGTTGTGAGGAGGAGAACTAATACTGACAAAGATGGAGGAGTGCAGAGAAAATGTTCCCTTTGGAAAGTGATGGTGAAGTTGAGGATAAACATGTTTGGTGGAGGACTGAAAGGTGGAAAGCAATGAAATTCATTAGGAATTTGGGGTTTGTTTTAGACAGGCAAAAGCTATTATAATCTACTCTTTATGTTTTGTTTGATTCAATATATAATCACAAATTAATAGTGTGTTAAATAATACACATCAACAATGACATTAATGATCAGAAACGGAACATTAACGTTATCATGGAAAAGGATAGAATCAGAGAGGACAGGAAAATTTTTAATTGGGGAAGGGCAAATTATGAGGCTATAAGGCTAGAACTTGCGGGTGTGAATTGGGATGATGTTTTTGCAGGGAAATTTGCTATGGACATGTGGTCGATGTTTACGGATCTCTTGCTGGATGCTGGGGATAAATTTGTCCCGGTGAGGAAGATAAAGAATGGTAGGGTGAGGGAACCATGGGTGACTAGTGAGGTGGAAAATCTAGTCAGGTGGAAGAAGGCAGCATACATGAGGTTTAGGAAGCAAAGATCAGATGGGTCTATTAAGGAATATAGGGAAGCAAGAAAGGAGCTTAAGAAGGGGCTGAGGAGATCAAGAAGGGCGCATAAGAAAGCCTTGGCGAGTAGGGTAAAGGAAAACCCCAAGGCATTCTTCAATTATGTGAAGAACAAAATGATGACAGGAGTGAAGGTGCGACCAATTCGAGATAAAGGTGGGAAGATGTGCCTGGAGGCTGTGGAAGTGAACGAGGTCCACAATGAATACTTCTCTTCAGTATTCATCAATGAGAAGGAACTTGATGAAAGTGAGGACAATATGAGTGAGGTTGATATTAAGGGAGAGGAGGTGTTGGAGTTGTTAAAATACATTAGGATGAATAAGTCCCCGGGGCCTGACGGAATATTCCCCAGGCTGCTCCATGAGGCAAGGCAAGAGATTGCTGAGCCTCTGGCTAGGATCTTCATGTCCTCATTGTCCACAGGAATGGTACTGGAGGACTGGAGGGAGGCGAATGTTGACCCCTTGATCAAAAAGGGTAGTAGGGACAGTCCGGGTAATTATAGACCAGTGAGCCTTACGTCTGTGGTGGGAAAGCTGTTGGGAAAGATTCTTAGAGATAGGATCTATAGGCATTTAGAGAATCATGGCCTAATCAGGGATAGTCAGCATGGCTTTGTGAAGGGCAGATCATGTCTAACAAACCTGATAGAGTTCTTTGAGGAGGTGACCAGGCATATAGATGCGGGTAGTGCAATGGATGTGATCGACATGGATTTTAGTAAGGCATTTGACAAGGTTCCACACGGTAGGTTTATTCAGAAAGTCAGAAGGCATGGGATCCAGGGAAGTTTGGCCAGGTGGATTCAGAATTGGCTCTCCTGCAGAAAGCAGAGGGTCTTGGTGGAGGGAGTACATTCGGATTGGAGGGATGTGACTAGTGGTGTCCCACAAGGATCGATTCTGGGATCTCTGCTTTTCGTGATTTTTATTAACGACCTGGATGTGGGGGTAGAAGGGCAGGTTGACAAGTTTGCAGACAGCACAAAGGTTGGTGGTGTTGTGGATAGTGTAGAGGATTGTTGAAGATTGCAGAGAGACATTGATAGGATGCAGAAATGGGCTGAGAAGTGGCGGATGGAGTTCAACCCCGAGAAGTGTGAAATGGTACACTTTGGAAGGACAAACTCCAAGGCAAAGTACAAAGTAAATGGCAGGATACTTGGTAGTGTGGAGGAGCAGAGGGATCTGGGGTTACATGTCCATAGATCCCTGAAAGTTGCCTCACAGGTAAATAGGGTAGTTGAGAAAGCTTATGGGGTGTTAGCTTTCAAAAGTTGAGGGATAGAGTTTAAGAGTCGTGGGTAATGATGCAGCTCTGTAAAACTCTGGTTAGGCCACACTTGGAGTACTGTGTCCAGTTCTAGTCACCTCACTATAGGATGGATATGGAAGCATTGGAAAGGGTCCAGAGGAGATTTACCAGGATGCTGTCTGGTTTAGAGAGTATGAAGTATGATCAGAGATTAAGGGATCTAGGGCTTTACTCTTTGGAGAGAAGGAGGATAAGAGGAGACATGATAGAGGTATGCAAGATATTAAGAGGAATTGATAGAATGGACAGCCAGCGCCTCTTCCCCAGGGCACCACTGCTCAGTACAAGAGGACATGGCTTTAAGGTAAGGGATGGGAAGTTCAAGGGGGATATTAGAGGAAGGTTTTTTACTCAGAGAGTGGTTGGTGTGTGGAATGCACTGTCTGAGTCAGTGGTGGAGGCAGATACACTAGTGAAATTTAAGAGACTGCCAGACAGGTATATGGAGGAATTTAAGGTGAGGGGTTATATGGGAGGTAGGGTTTAAGGGTCAGCACAACATTGTGGGCCGAAGGGCCTGTACTGTGCTGTACTATCCTATGTTCTAGAAACTCAGGTGTCATCCATGAAGTGAATATACACGAGGAAACTTGAAAATCCTGCAATTCTCTACTGACTCTAAAAGCAAAAGACTATTGTTTCCATTATGGTTTTATGATTTTATGATACCATTTTCTTATGTTCCCACATTATAGAATAATGGTTCAGAATTTTCTCACCACTGTCCTCCAAGAAAAAAACACCCACATACCTTTGGCTTTCTTTCAAGAGGATTATTCTGCTGGGAAAATGACTTGGTAGTCAGCACTGCCCAGCAGTAATACTTTGTGAATTGGGAGAGGTGTTGCATGAGGTGGCCAAAACAAGCATCCCATGCAAAGAGGAGAAAGAAACTTGATGGCTGGCCAAGTTATGCTTCTAGACTTGGACAGAACTGTCAAACAATATCCATGTATTAATGGAACCTGGATACTTCTGAAGATTTCAAACTATTAAAAACATTCCTCAACAAAATGTTTAAAAAGGTGTAATTCAATTCAAATGCTTCATCCAATCTTAATGCTAACAAGTCCTGCACAACATTTAAGCACTTTCAAATACTTTAACTGTTTACAATCTAAATCAAATGTATCTTAAAGTATTTTAAGCCCTTCAAGAACTGACAACGCAATCTCTTTTGATAACACCATGCCGTGCTAAGCTAGAGATCATTGCCAATCAGCCAATCCTCTATCCATGCTAGTATCTTTCCCATAATTCCATGGGCTCTTATGTTGTTAAGCAACCTCATGTGTGGCTCCTTATCAAATGCCTTCTGAAAATCCAAGTACACAATGTCCACTGATTCTCCTCTGTCTATCCTGCTTATTGCTTCTTCAAAGGATTCCAACAGACTTAACAGGCAAGATTTTCCCCTAAGGAAACCATGCTGACTCTGGCCTATTTTATCATGTGCCTCTAAACATAGGTATCTTGAAATCACATCCTTAACAATTGACTTCAGCATCTTCCCAACCACTAATGTCAAGCTAACTGGCCTATAATGTCCTTTCTTCTGCCTCCCTCCCTCCTTGAAGAGGGGAGTGACATTTGCAAATTTCCAGTCCTCTGGAACCATGCCAGAATCTATTGACTCTTGAAAGATCATTAATAATGCCTGCACAATCTCTTCGGCTACCTCTTTTAGAACCCTGAGGTGTAGTCCATCAGGTTCAAGCACTATCTCCCTAGTTACAGCAACTGTATACACTTCTGCTAGTTTACCTTCATATTTCATCTTTTCCCCCCCTTATGGCTTTTTAGTCGCCTTCTGTTGGTTTTTAAATATTTCCATGTCCTCTGACTTCACCTGATTTTTGCTTTATCATATGCCCTCTCTTTTGCTTTTATGTTGGCTTTGTCTTCGCTTGTCAGCTACTGTTTCACCATCCTGCCTTTAGAATACTTATTCTTCTTTGGGATGTACCTATCCTGCACCTTCAAATTGCTCCCAGAAACTCCAGCCAGGCTGCTCTGCTTTCATCTTTGCTAGTGTCCCCTTCCAACCAGCTTTGGCCAGCTCCTCTCATGCCTTTGTAACTCCTTTTGCTCCACTGCAATACTGACACATCTGCCTTTAGCTTCTCACTCTCAAACTGCAGGGTGAATTCTATCATATATGATATATTTATTAAAGAGCTGATATGACTTTCAGCAAACTTATATAACTTGGGTTGCGAATATTGCAACAATAAGTGACAGGTTGTGGATAGACAAGCAACACACATCAAAGTTGCTGGTGAACGCAGCAGGCCAGGCAGCATCTCTAGGAAGAGTTTCAGTCGACGTTTCAGGCCGAGACCCTTCGTCAGAACTAACTGAAGGAAGAGCTAGTGAGAGATTTGAAAGTGAGAGGGTGAGGGGGAGATCCAAAATGATAGGAGAAGACAGGAGGGGGAGGGATGGAGCCAAGAGCTGGACAGGTGATTGGCAAAGGGGATATGAGAGGATCATGGGACAGGAGGCCCAGGGAGAAAGACGGGGGGGTGGGGGGGGGAGAAAAACAGAGGATAGGCAAGGGGTATAGTCAGAGGGACAGAGGGAGAAAAAGGAGAGTGAGAGAAAGAATGTATGTATAAAAATAAATAACGGATGGGGTACTAGGGGGAGGTGGGGCACTAGCGGAAGTTAGAGAAGTCAATATTCATGCCATTAGGTTGGAGGCTACCCAGACGGAATATAAGACGATGTTCCTCCAACCTGAGTGTGGCTTCATCTTTATAGTAGAGGAGGCCGTGGATGGACATGTCAGAATGGGAATGGGACATGGAATTAAAATGTGTGGCCACTGGGAGATCCTGCTTTCTCTGGCGGACAGAGCGTAGGTGTTCAGCAAAGCGGTCTCCCAGTCTGCGTCGGGTCTCGCCAATATATAGAAGGCCACATCGGGAGCACCGGACGCAGTATATCACCCCAGCCGACTCACAGGTGAAGTGTTGCCTCACCTGGAAGGACTGTCTGGGGCCCTGAATGGTGGTAAGGGAGGAAGTGTAAGGGCATGTGCAGCACTTGTTCCGCTTACAAGGATAAGTGCCAGGAGGGAGATCAGTGGGGAGGGATGGGGGGGACGAATGGACAAGGGAGTCGCGTAGGGAGCGATCCCTGTGGAAAGCGGGGGGGGGAGGGAAAGATGTGCTTAGTGGTGGGATCTTGTTGGAGGTGGCGGAAGTTGCGGAGAATAATATGTTGGACCCGGAGGCTGGTGGGGTGGTAGGTAAGGACCAGGGGAACCCTATTGTCACCTGTGAGTCGGCTGGGGTGATATACTGCGTCCGGTGCTCCCGATGTGGCCTTCTATATATTGGCGAGACCCGACGCAGACTGGGAGACCGCTTTGCTGAACACCTATGCTCTGTCCGCCAGAGAAAGCAGGATCTCCCAGTGGCCACACATTTTAATTCCACGTCCCATTCCCATTCTGACATGTCCATCCACGGCCTCCTCTACTGTAAAGATGAAGCCACACTCAGGTTGGAAGAACAACATCTTATATTCCGTCTGGGTAGCCTCCAACCTGATGGCATGAACATCGACTTCTCTAACTTCCGCTAATGCCCCACCTCCCCCTCGTACCCCATCTGTTATTTATTTATATACACACATTCTTTCTCTCACTCTCCTTTTTCTCCCTCTGTCCCTCTGACTATACCCCTTGCCCATCCTCTGGTTCCCCCCCACCTTGTCTTTCTCCCTGGGCCTCCTGTCCCATGATCCTCTCATATCCCCTTTGCCAATCAACTGTCCAGCTCTTGGTTCCATCCCTCCCCCTCCCACTTTCAAATCTCTTACTAACTCTTCCTTCAGTTAGTCCTGACGAAGGGTCTCGGCCTGAAACGTCGACTGTACCTCTTCCTAGAGATGCTGCCTGGCCTGCTGCGTTTACCAACAACTTTGATATGTGTTGCGTGAATTTCCAGCATCTGCAGAATTCCTGTTGTTAGGTTGTGGATAGAGATGGTTGTGGAATGGACTACAACGTCCCAATGTTTAACAAAAATCTCAGGAGCATCATAGTCTGGGTGGACTAAATAGTTGCCTGTTATGATATATTCTGTGTATTCATGTTATATTCTGTAGTGTTATATTCTGGCTGAATGATAATTAAACTTGAACTTCTTTATATCAAACAATGTTTTGAAAGAAATGAGGAGAAAGACATTTTAATACCAGATGATACACAGGGGACCAGATGGGCTGTGAGTGGGCAAAGATCTGGCAAATGGAGTATGAAATGATGAGAAATGAATTTAACTATTTGTCTTAATCTCAATGGTGAGAGGACTGAGATGCAGAAGGTTCCTGGGTTTCCTAGTGCATGATTCACAAAAAAGAAGGCTGCTACAGCAGTTAAGTAAAAAAGATTAACAGAGTTTTCTCATTTATTGATAGAGGACTGAATACAAAAATAGAGAGCTTATGCTTCAGTTATAAAGGACTTTGGTGAGATCGCGTCTGGAAAAAATGACCTCCTCATGTTAGAAAGGATTTAATGCAATGCAAGATTCACGAAGCTAAGACCTGGATTAGGAGGGTCGGCTTATGCAAAAAGTTTGGACACCTAAAGATTTTTACAGACTAGCTTAATTTGTCACATGTACCGTACATCAAAACATTAAATCATCCGGTGAAATGCATCGTTCTGCGACAATGAGGATTGTACTGGGGCTGGCTGCAAGTGTCAGCACACTTTCGGCAGCACCATTGCATGCTTACAACTCACTAATCTTAACAGTATACCTTTAGAGTGTGGGAGGAATCCGGAGCAAACGCAGGAAACACACGCATTCATGGTGAGAACGTAAAACACCTCACAGTCGGCAGCTGAAACTGAACCCTGATCAGTGATCGCTGGCACTGTAAATTATTTGTGCTAACTGCTACACCACTATGCCTCCTAATGGAGTTCAGAAGAGTGAAGAGGAGTACATCAGCAATAAGATCTAGGGAGGTGTTTCAGAGAGGATGCTTCGTTTTGGGACAATCTATAGAATTAGGGCTCATTATATAAGTATAACTGACATTCATCTAAGGCGGGAACAAGGCAAATATTTTTCTCATTGGGTAATGAGTCTTTGGAATCTTTTTTTCAAACAGTAGTGAAACAGAGTTCAATATTTTTAATACAAGGCAAGGCAAAGAAACATTATTGTAATAGGCAAAAATTCAGAACTGAGGTTACGATTTGACCATTTGGAATTTTATTAAATGGCCAAGCAGTCTTGAGGAGCCTCCTTCTTTTCCTTGTTCGTATGTTTGTTGTCCCTGAAATCCGACAATTAAACTCTAAAGGCAACATTCCAGGCCATTCAGATACAAATGCAAAAAATCCTGGGAGTGTTCCCAGAAGGAAAAGCATTTTGTATTCTGGATGCATGTTAATCTTGGAAACTACAGTCCTTTTGAGATTTCAATTGAAATATATAAAGAGATATAAAAGAAAACTTCCTGTTTATCATCACCAATTATAAACAATTGCAAAAGTCAAATTGACCCAGTACTTTTTATCATTATTTTGATGTGAAATACAACACTATTTGTAACTTACATGAAAGAGAAAGATAGACCATGGGGGAGAAAAGTTTATTTTCTGAAAGGTTTTAGTTTTGCAAAATAACTACATGAAGGAAAATGTCTTTGTGTGGGCAACCATTTACTCAGTGGTAAAATACAAGTAATTAAAATTTGCCAGTCAGAATTTAGATCATTTGAGGGTAATGATAGAATTATAGGGTTAGTTATGCAGCACAGAAACAGCCTCTTCAATTCAACTTATCCATGCTGACCAAATGCTCGTCTATGCTAGTCCCATGTTTGACTCATATCCTTCCGAACCTTCTTTTATCCATGTACCTGTCTGACTGTCCTTTGAAACTTAACCACGGTAGCTGCCTCTCCTGCTTTCTCTGGCAGCTTGTTCCATATATCCAGATGGGTTTTGTGTGATAAAGTTTCCCTCATGTGTGTCTTAAACCTTTTTCCTCTCACCTTAAATCTATGTTCTCTAATCTGAGACTCTCCCGACCCTGGGGAAAAGCCAATGACTATCCATTTTATTTACTCCCTTTATGATTTTATATACCTTTATAAGGTCACCCCTCAGCCTGCTACGCTCCAAGGAAAATGTTCCAGCCTATTCAGACTCTTTTTGTAACTCAACCACTCTAGATCCACAACATTCATGTGCATCCTTTCTTAGAATCAGAATCAGGTTTAATATCGCTATATAATAAATAAATAAACAAACAAACAAACAAATAAATAAACACACACATGCATACAGTGTGTGTGTGTGTGTGTATATATATATATAGATATACAGTGTGTATACTGCATATAGTAGGACATTTTCCACTACACTTAATGACAACATTACAACATTTTTATAGCTGGGTGACCTGAAGTATGGACAATACTTTGTGTGATTTCACCAGTGTTATGTACAGTTTCCAAATAACCTCCAACTCCTGCAATCAATACACTGAGCAATGGAGATAAGCATGCCGAACACCTTTATCGCCTAGTTTACCTCGATCAACTATATCGCGTCTTTCAGATAATCATGTAACCATAGGTTCTTCCTATAATGAGGTGACCAAAGCTGAACACAATACTCCAAGTGTGGTTTAACTAGAGTTTTATAGAGCTGCAACATTACCTTGTGGCTCATTAACTCAGTTCCCTGACTAACAAAGGCTAATATACCCTATCAACTTGCACAGAAACATTAATGAAACTAATATACCTCTTGATTTTTTTTAATGTGTGACTTTTCTTCTAACCCTAAACTTGCCCCACTGAGAACACATTTGAAATATCCCTATTAGATATTCTAGTGATTCCAGGGACCATCACATTTTGCTATCTGCTAACATCTCATCTCAGTGCAACTACATAAAAGATAGCCTACAGATGTGAATAATAAACTATTGCAAGACCAAAAGTATAGAGCACTATGTTGCACTGGAGGGTTAGAATTGAAACCTGGATATTCTGGGCCCCTACTTGCATGGAGGTACCTGTGGAGTGTTTTTGAATGAAGCCTAGGGAAGGAGCAGTACCCATGTCAGATACCCTCAGCTGAGCTCTGCAAATCCTGCATTGGTTTTAAAGAGGTGAAAACACAGCAAAGCTTGCTGCTGCCTTTTATCCCCTAAATTTATTTCAGAGCAATTTTTTTTTGTGGAGCCAGCTGGCAGGAACTTCATGCTCACACAAATTCTGAAATAATGTCTTCAGATTTGTAGAAATCTAACACCAATGGTTAAAGGCGCTTGGATTGAAAACAACACATGAATTTATGTATGTATTTCCTTTCATGCCCTGAGGACTTCCAAAAGAACTAATTTGAAATGTAGGCAATGTTGTAACGTGGGTAACGTGTTTGGGTTCCACAAACATCACTGTGATAATGACTCATTAATTGGTTACTCCCACCCATTCTTCTTTAATTTAGTGCTTAAGGTCTCATAAGACAATCTGAGAGGGAAGATGGCACCCCGCCTTAAAGGCTCATCTGAAAGAAGCTGCATTTGTCAGTACAGCATCTCACCAGATTTGTCAGCCTGAGGCAGAAACTAATGGTAGAGCAGGAAAGAAGACCCCACAGGAGAAAGCACTGCCACTAAACCAAAGAACAGGAGTAGCAAAGGGGATAAATGATATAGGTTTATTGAGTAGTATTACTCAAAAAATGATCCGTTTAGGGATATTCTTACATTCCCAATGCAGATCCTCATATGCTGGGAGGATGGATTGGATTATTGTTGGCATGGACCTTAGGTCTAAAACTTAGAAAATTGTTTAATGGCTACTCTGCACTCAGTCTTGTGCAATCTAATTATAGATTAATACACTTTCTCTCTGGTGCTTGAAATCCCCTCTCAGCATTATTTCATGCATCAATTATCCATTATTCTGTAGCCATCCCTATTTGTACAAATTTATACCCAATTCATACGGCAGATACTCTAACACATGCAATTGAGCTAAAATGACTTTCATTTCATTTTAGAGATACTAGATAATAGAAACGTTTATATTATTGATATGCAATGCATACTTGTAGAAATTAAAAGATCACAATTTAGCCCATAAGTGTACTTCTTATATAATTGAAGTCTCCAGATGCTGTTGACAGAGACCCATTTAACATAATTTATGGAATTTATATTTTAAAAAGAAGTTATCTGCATCTGGAGACTTCTGAAATTTTGATTGTTTTTAAGTGACAATTTCCCGGTCAGCAAAGTTTATTGGATATGACACACTTATTAATTCTCATGATTCTGTCTCAAATTGAGTACTATTAGTGAATGGTCAGCCTAAAGAAAAGTACATTAGATAGGAAGTATTTATGAGGCTCTTCAGGACTCTGAGGAAGGGTCTCAGCCCCAAAATGTCGAATGCTTATTACCCTCCATACATGTTGCCTGACTTGCTGCGTTGCTCAGTAATAAGTCTTACTGACAGCAACCATATATGGTTGCCCTACTCCCTTCTGTTGCACTGTTTCATTTCCAAGACAAGATACTTAAGAATGGTTCAGTGCCCTTGAGTCAAAATGCAGCTGGTTCCAACTATACGCTACGGATTTGAACTAGGGCATGACAATGCAGTGCACCATTGAGTAATGCATAGGAAGGAGTGCTGTCTTCCAGATGAGATGTTAAACTGAGGCTCTGGTTGCCCTCTCAATTAGTTGTAGAAGATCCCATAGTGCCTCAGTGAAGAGGATCATAGATTTATTCTTGCTGTCCTATCATATATTTTTCCTTTAACCAATATCTCTAAAATACGTTAAATAGGCATGATTTTATTAAATGTGGTAATTTACTCTGTGCTGAATAACCATTGTTTTCCATTTATTACAAGAAGGACAACATTTCATTGGCTGCAAACTACTTTGGAACAGTTCTATGAATTAATTTAATTTCTTGTTGACTTCAAGACATTTTCTTGTTTTGTCTCTGTTCAGTCTAACACTTCACAATTTATGCTCTTTATAAAACTAATTATTTTTTATGTTGTTTGTCAGTCATCCCGCATTGCCTTAATTTCTCAGTACATTTTATGAGCATTATTCCTAGTGGTACTCCTGCCTTTTATTATTGACTTCCTTGCTCTGTTTCCTGGAAAGATATTCAGTGTTATCTGTTAACTTCCACATACATATCTGGAAAGTATTCTTGCATATATATTGTGGAAACTGAGCTTTCAGGTATCCCTGGCAACTCACACAGCAAAGGCTTGGCCATTCTAATTACATAGCTGATCTTAATATCTCGGGGCATCTGAATCCCTCCCTTATTCACCAACTCTACAGTAATGCAATTAGTTTTCATACTGTATCTTATCCCACTGTTCCTAGACCAACTGGTTTTTGTAACTGGGAATAATTCTGACATTGTTACTCCTGTTTCCTTTTGTCCATCTCAGTTCCATTTCTTACTATTCCTAATGCAAACTGTGGCTGTTCTTTACCTCTAAGCATGTTTGCATCTCCAATTCATTTCTTACCTTGACACATGGAGGTGCTGGTGTGGTTCGATGACTGCATGGAAATACTTTGAGGTCACAACAGCACCTATCTAATTTCTTTAAGCCAATGATGTTTGTGTTTTTCATTTTTTTCCCTCTCCTCGCATTCTTATCTCTCCAGCGACATCCTTCACCACTCTTCAGTACTCAAAGCAGCCTGTTGCTTCATGGTTCACTATGGTGTGCATAGAACATTTCTCCAAGTTTAGCACACTCAAATGATGCTGTAATTTCCTCCTGGTCTTTCTTGCTTAAAAATGAATAATCATACACTTACGCCGCTCATTAATTTACTCTCTCTGTGGAATTTACAAGAATATGTGCTTTAGAAACTCTTCAGAGACGTGATGCCCTCAACTAATACAAAATAACAAAATATATAGAAGATGTTAGCGACAATCAAGAAATCAAGATATCTGCATTTGTATCCCTGTCCACAGTTTCTGCCTGACCGTCTAAGCATTTTCTAGTTTTCTTATAGATTTCCTGCATCTGCCATTGTTTTTGATTATTTTGCTTTTAACTAATGCTTATGTTAAAAAAAGAACTAAACCCCAGACTCAGAAGCAGTTATTTTTTGTGGTATAATAGATAGATGAAAATTGCAGGACATCATGCAATTTACACAATTCATATGCACCATCTTTGCTTTCAGAGTGAATTAACTATTTTTTATTTGCTTATAATATCAAACATAATTTAATGTTTGATTCCCCTGATATAGTTGTAAGTGTAACAATATCAATCTGCAATAAAGAATATGGAACTTGAATTGTTGTTTGGGAGCAGTAGTAAATGGTGTCCTTATTGGATTATAAGAAGCAGGTGGACATGCACTATGTACAACCATTATTTGGCACCATGAATTACATAAGCATTTAAAGATTCTAACCTATGGCAAAAAGCTAGAAAACAGATTCTCTCACATGACTGTGTGAAACTGAATATTGACGGGACTACGCTGTCTGCAATAACCATTGGCAATTATTCAACGTTGCGCAAATGCACAAGAACTACAGTGTTTAACTGGACCAGAAAGTAAGATTTCTCAGTGCTTAAGACTGTCTGCAAAACTGAGAGAAGTCAATCAATTGCTATGATCTCATATAAGAGCAAAAGACATAGGAGTAGAATTAAGCCAGGCAGCCCATCAAGTCTACTCTGCCATTCCATCATGGCTGATTTATTATCCCTCTCAACCCTACTCTCTCCTTAACCTTTGACACCTTCACTAATCAAAAATCTATCAATGTCTTCTTTAGATTTACCAAATGACTTGGCCTCCACCACCATCCGTGGCAATGAATTCCACAGATTCACCATGTTCTGGCTAAAGGATTTGCTCCTCATCTCTGTTCTCAAGGGATTTCCTATATTATGAGGCTATGCCCTCTGGTCCTAGACCGCCCCACTATAGGAAACACCCTCTTTATCTAGGCCTTTCTATATTCAATAGGTTTAAATGAGATCCTCCCTTATTCTTCAAGCCCAGAGCCATCAAATCTTTTCATACATTAATCAATGCATGTGTATTATATGGATAAGTACCCAGTTTTAAAGCTAACTCTTAACATGTGATCATGTGGAATGCCTGCTGTGCTCTCCCTTTTCTGCAGAGAGGCGAAAAGTATAATACAATTATAACAATGCATCTAAGCTAGAGATACTTGGTTACACTTCATAATTATCAATTAGATTTTTGGACCAGACTCTGCCAGACCAGGCCTTCACAACCACATTCCAAACAGCCTGCACAGTGGGAAAAGCTGCAAAGCATCATTAAACAACGTTGTGGAGATAGCGCCTGCAAGTGCAAAATAGGCCAGCTGTTGGCAAAATCCCCATTAATAACTTGTCGATTTTTAAAAACTAATTTTTAATCATCCCATTTGGGTATTTTCCACTAGTAAGTGCACAGATAAGGTCTCAAGAAACAGCAGATATTTATGACATTTCTCCCACTATCTAGTGCTAAGAGTGTGTATTGATGAAATGAAAATTGGACTGAAGATGCACTCATTTTTGAAATTGACTTATCGCTTAATCTTTTAACAGAATGTTTATAGACCATTACCTATTACTTCTACCTAAATTTAGAAATACTGATTACATATCATCTTATAGTATGCGATTAATCATACTCTGTTAATTTTGTACTCATTGTATTGATCTTGCATTGAACTATGATGTTCTCAAAAGATCAATAGATTATGCACAATTAATGTTTTTGATATCTTATACAGTACTGTTAGCAATTGGTCTTAAATATAATGACATATTAAAGCAATTATTTAATCCTGTTTTTCATACTGATTTTCAAAAAAAAATCCTGGCATTCAAATTGAGCAATTTTACTTTTCCCAGTAAAATAATGTCTGTAGTGAATATTTCCAGTACTGTATTAGCCACAGATTTTAAACTTTCAATATAGAAAGTGTTTTTAGCTGTTTATGCGCTTTAGAAGTGTCATATGCAGACAAAGCGAAACAGAAGTGTGTGATGCAGTATCACATCAAGGTTATGATCCCTTGTAGCTGGACCAATGCATTTTTCCAACGGTATTCTTTGATGATGTTTAATAATGTGAATGGATGGCATCTCTAGCTGGTTTCATATAGATCGCACTGGAAATTCAGTTCAACAGTCCCCAAGGTAAAATCACTGAACCCAGAAATGAATGGCAGTAGGAATGCTTTTAGAGGTTATAATTGGAAACAGGTTGGTGTAGGGAACATTGGAAGTTATCGCTAATTAGCTTCAATACCAGTGCAGGGCCTTGTCAATGTTCAACAAAGAAAGTCACTTCTAAGGATTGAATGGAGGGATACCATGGTGTCTCTGTCCATTTACAATTATTTATATCATTTTCTTGTGTGTAAACTGGGTTTCACGATTCCTGCCTTAATATACAGCAAAGGAAATTTCCTGGCTAGAAAGCGTTTTGTGATTTCCTGTGTAAGTGCACAAAACTGCTCAAATCAACACCTTTGATCTATGATCTTACTTGTGAGCTTTCTCACAAGATTTAAATTTCCAAATGGAATAAAAGTCCATGGAACGATTCCCTACTGCTTATTGATTTCAAATGCTTCTGAAGTCAATATTATTATTCATTCACAATCAAAAGCTGTGTATTTACTCTTAGGACAAACGTGCTGCTTATGATGTGTTCCATGAAGCTGATAATGCCTTGTTATACCCAATTTAATTGATATATCTAAAGTGGAGGCTTTGATCAGCTTCCAAATCAATTATTCTGATGGTGTCGTCAATTTGAAATCTGCTAAGGAAGAACGTCTTAATTACTTCGTCCTATTTCAAAGCACACATCTTATCTTTATAACATAGGATTAAATTACAATGCTACTGTGACACTGTAAATTCCTTTGGGATCAATAAAGTATCTATCTATCTATCTATCTACTTATGAAGACCCTTCATCTTTCTTTCCTACATAAGGAATAACAGTAGTTAATGTACAGTCACCATTGTCCTTGTCTGGGGAGGCTGATGGTCTTGCTACCTTAACATATACTGGGGAAAGAGATAAACACATCGGATATCTAGACTTCGCGCATATTAATATCTTTATTTGCATGTTCATTTCAGCTTTGGGAATATATAAATTATTGGCTGAGTGACAGGGTATCTTTAAATCTGTGGTAATGTAACATGTGGACTTGTCTGCACAATCCCAGTGTTACATTTGTTATATTTTCATCCTTCATTCCAATAGATAAAACCAGTAATTTAAAAAGTTAAATTAACCTAAAAGAAAATAAAAGTAATAAAAATATATGGAATTGTTGCAATTTACTAATGCCTTACAAAATAAATTTCCTTCAGATTGGGGTTATATATGGGAATGATTATCTTGAATGTTATTGCAAGGAGGTCTAGTTTGTGTCAATAATGATTTTTCTACTGTGGTGGACTGCAATGATTCATAGGGACAATTAATTTGCCTATTGAAGTCAATCTCATTTTGACATGTCTATATACAAAATCAAATTCTCCATCTTATATGAACAGTATTTTGAAATCTGAGTTGCACAGCATAAAATTTTGTTGGTATTAATTGTGGAAATAAAGATACTTTTTGTCCGTGTACTTCACAGAACTGTTTTAACAATTTTACATTCCATTATTAACATCCAGTGGCTGATTTGTTATTTCAGCCTCTTCTCATCAGAGTGATCTTGCGTGACGGCCTACTTTTCTTGAGCTGAGTGTAAACCTTGATTAGAAGGGGCAAGATCAAGCCAGAAGTTGAGGCAATGGGGAGGAGAATGGAATCTAACACTGGGGAAGGCAAGACCAAAATAAAATACCAAACATAAAGAAGAAATTACACTCTGTATGGGCACAAATAAGTGAGCTCTTGTCAATCACAATTGCAATGTTCTTGCAATCAAGGTAAACTTCAGTTTACACCCTTGCTGTTGTCCAATCCTATTTTCTTTAAAATCCTCTTTCTTTTAATATGCTTCATCTTGTGCTGGAGTTTCTTTCTGCTTTTTTCCATTTTTCTTTTTTTCTTAATTCCTCTCTCTATCCTTTCCTTCTTAATTTGTGTTTAAGAATGGGTATGTTGTAGGAAAGCATTTTGGTGTTATTGGTATTGGTTTATTATTGTCACATGTACCAAAATAGAGTGAAAAGCATGCTTTGTATACTACCTGTATTCATACAGATTGAATCATTACACAATGCATTGAGGTAGAAGGTAAGACAGTACCAGTGCAGAATATAGTATAAAAGCTGTAGAGAAATTGCAATTCAGGCAAATAACGAAGTGCACGATCATACAAGGTAGAATGTGAGGTCACGAGTCCATCTTATTGTACAAGAGGTCCATCCACAAGCCTGATATTTCCGCTTTAGTGCAGGAAAAAGTGTTTTAGGGTGGTTGAATGGGAGAGTGACAGCAGGATTAACAGAGGAAAACAGAGCTAGTATTAGGTATTTCTCTGTGAAGACTATGATCAATGCAACACTGTGATTTTAAGACTTTCTCTTTCCAAACCATCTCTTGACTTGTTTCTTTTTCTCTAATATTTTGCTTATTTGACTACATCTACTGCCCGCCTCCACTTACCTTTCTTTTAATCATGTTATCCCCCCCTTTGCCTTGCTCTTTTCTCAGTAGTAAACTTCTATGTAAGTGCATTTCATTGTCTTCCACTTCCCACCTCTCTTGTCTATTATTCCCTCTAACTATTTCCGCAAAGGAAACAGTTTACTTCCTTAAATCCAGATTAGGATGAAGAAAGACACTATATGACACTTCAACTGTCACACATGTGCTTTACCCGAAGGAAGCTTATGCTAATTAGTAGCCAGCCTTTCATTTACAAAGATCAGGGGAGCTAGTGAGACATTCCAACCATTGATGTTCATTGACTTCAGTATAATGTTCCATGGATGTCATACTTAGTCAAATGTTGTCTTGATGTGAAGATGTGTCTTGATGTGTCTTTATTCTCATCCACCTCTGGAATTTATGTCTTGAATCCATGTTTGGACCAAGACTATGATAAGTTATGGAATTGTGTGGTCCTGGCCAACTCCTAACTCGGCATCAGCGAGAAGATTGTTGGTGAGAAAATGCCACTTGATGGCACTGTTGAAAACACCTTCCATCACTTTAGCAATGGTTACAAGAAGACAAGTAAGGCAGTAATTATCTGGATTAGATTTGTCCTGCTTATATGAGCATTTTTTAACTTTGTTGGAAAGATGCCAATGTTGTAACTGCAGAAGAAGAGCTTGGATAGAGATGTGATCAGTTCTGGAGTGCAGATGTTCAGTACTACAGATGGGTTATGGTCTGGTCCCATAGCTGTTGCTGTTTCCAGAGCTCAGCTGTTTTATGATATCACTAAGAGTGAGTTATGTTGGCTGAAGTTTGTATTCTGCTGTCATCAAGATCTCAGGAAGAAGCTTACTTAAGGTATTTCTGGCTGAACATTATTAAGGTTGGAAATGGCCTTGGAGCTTTCTTATCCTCTTTGCTGTTAATTGTCCATCATCATACATGTGGTGGGACTGGTCCTCTTTGAAGTGATCTGTCAATTATGAAATCATATAACTTTTTCTACTACATATCATTTTTGCTCTTTAGAATCGTGTCATGCAGCTTCACTGGGTTGGTGCTCTTTTATAGGTCTGCCTGATTGTTCTCCACGTATACTCTGTACTCCTACTGAACCAGACTGGTCTTTGAACTTGTTAGTAATGATAGAGCGAGGGACTTTTGAACCCTTTTCTCCCAGGTTCTAGTGTGTATATTTCTGCTGCTAATGGTGATTTGCAGAAAGTTGCCAGATCTATTCAAAGCCTGTCCCATTTAATGCCAAACAACACAGTAGAGTATGAAGATGCCATGAGTGGTTTTCATTTTCACAAATGCTGTAGTAGACAGACTTTTCAGCGTAGATAGATTGGGAAAGGCAAAGGCAAGTTCACTTATCCCTAGAACTGGTTTACAAGTCCCCTTCCAAAGACTCAATCTGATAGCTATGGCCTTCGAGATTAATTCAGCTAAGTCAGTACATGCTGCTTTTGGCAATAGTCGTTGAAATCCTCAGCCAGCATGCAGTCTATGTTCTTGCTATTTTCAGAGCTTCTTTGGAATGTTTTCACCATGAAGGGCAATAAATCATCAGCTGAGGGAGAATGGTAGATACTAATCAGGTGGGGGGGGGGGGTTTCTTACCAATGCCTGACTTGAATCCTTAAGAATGTATGGGAACTGGAGTCAATCTTGAGAACCCTCAGCGACTACTCCCTCCAATCTGAATACTACAGTGCCACCCTCTCTGGTGGATCTGTCCTGCTGGAAGAGCAAGATGTACCCAAGAGCTGTGATGGAAAAAACTAGCGTATTTTCTTCACATATGACTTTGCGTTACAACCATGTCAGGCTTGACTAGTCAGTGGAACAGCCCCTCCAGATGTTTGGAAGGAAGACTTGGCAAAATTGATGAGGTTGGGGAAACTTTAACTTGTCCAAAGATTGTGCTTAGTTTGATGCCACGTTGTCTGTTTGGCTTTCTTTGTTCTGTTTCATGATAATGATTTTGATATAATTGAATGCTCTGTGCGCCATTTCAGAGGACATTGCATTGGAGAACATATGAAAGTTGGCTCCAGTGAGTGGTGGTTATTTGTGTGCAGCTCTTGAAGGAATCATCAAATATTCCCATTCAGATCTATCACAGCTGAAACCAGTAGCCACAGACACTGCAGTAAGCAACCATGAAGGTATGGTCAAGGGCAGTGGAAGTGTGCTTATGGATCTACTTTGCATTGGTGGACCAGATCATATCCAGAGATTCATTTTAGGATTTGAGTCAATATGTGACAGTCGGCACTGACCATCAAGATATGTGGATGATTATATTCTCCGGGAACATACTGGGCCTACACAAACCAGAACCCGTTGAGGTCTGGATCTGTGACGTTCAACACTGGTGATCAAGAACCCTACAAGAAGTCCAGGTACAACCTACAGAAGACCGTCATAGGAGTGAAAAAGCAATTCTGTGTGAAGTTGGAGACACAATTGGATGCACAATGGCTGTGCAGGGTTTTTATGGAATTACCTCCTATAAGGCAAAAGCTGACGGCATAAACTGTGGTGATGCTTCACTCTCCGATGAGCTCAACACCTTTTATGCACGCTTTGAAAGGAAGAATAAAATGCACCTGAGCAAATCCCCATGTTTGAGTGACCCTGTGATCTCTGTCTCAAAGGCCTAACATCCTTCAAGAGAGTGAAACTTCATAAGGCATCAGGCCCCAGTGGTGTACCTGATAGGGCATTGAAAACCTGCACTAACAAATTCTCTGGGGTGTTTGTGGACATCTTCAACCTCTCACTACTGCAGTCAGAGGAACCCCCCCCCCCCACTTCACAATGGCATCAATCAAAATGCTCAGAAGAGAAGAGAAATGAAGAGGACTGCAGTGGAGAAAGGAAATTCTATCGTCAGAAGGACAGAGACAAGATCTGTGGGCCCGTTAGAGACACCCGGATGGTACGTTGCCTCCCTGGTGCCAGGGTCAGGAATGTCTCACATTGGGTCTACGATATTGTAAAGGGGGAGAGTGAGCAGCCAGAAATCTTAGTACACATTGGCACCAATGTCATAGGTAGGAAGGTGAAGAGGTCCCAAAGAGAGATTTTAGGGACCTATGTAGAAAGCTGAAAAGCAAACTTCCAAGGTAGTAATCTCCAGATTGCTGCCTGTACCAGGTGCTAGTGAGGGTAAGAACAGGAGCTTTTGGCAGATAAATGTGTGGCTGAGGAACTGGTGCATGGGGCAGGGGCTCATGTTTATGGATCATTGGGATCTCTTCTGGAGGTGGTATAACCAATACAAAAATGGATGGGTCGTGAGGATTTAAACTAATTTGGCAGAGTGATGGGAGAGGTTGAAGGTTGTGCCGAGGATGAGGTAGTGTGTAGTGACATTGCTAGAAAGGAGAGGCCGGTGATAGGACATAATTGCAGTCAACAGGATGAGTTGCAATATATAAGGTGGATAAAATCGAAAAGGGTGAATATATGACTGTAGGTGTTATACCTGAATGCACGTAGTATACAGAATAAGGCAGATAAACTTGTAGCTAAAGTCAGATGTTTCAGTATTACAGTGGAGTAAAGGGGATTACAGGGGCATTTGAGAGGAGCTGGCCAAAATTGATTGGAAAAGGACACCAGCAGGGATGATGACAGAGCAGAAATGTCTGGAATTTCTGGGACCAATTCAGAAGGGGCAGTATATGCACATCCCAAAGAGGAAAAAGTATTCTAAAGGCAGGATGATGGAACTGTGGCTGACAAGAGAAGACAACGCCAACATAAGATCCAAAGAGAGGGCATATAATAGAGCGAAAATTAATGGGACATTAGAGGATTGGGAAGCTTTAAAAAAAACTAAAAAAGTCATAAAGAAGGAAAAGATGGAATATGAAGGTCAGCTGGCAATAATATTAAAGAGGATACCAAAAGCTTCCTCAGATGCATAAAATGTAAAAGAGAGGCGAGAGTAGATGTTGGATCACTGGAAAATGATGCTGGAGAGGTAGTAATGGGGGACAAGGAAATGCTGGACAAATTGAAGAAATAATTTGCGTTAGCCTTCATTGTAGATGACACTAGCAGTTTGCCAGAAGTTCAGGAGTGTCAGGTGTCAGAAGTGTGTGAAGTTGTCTTTACTAGGGAGAAGGTTCTTGGGAAATTGAAAGGCCAGAAGATAGATAAGTCACCTGGATCAGATGTTGTACACCCCAGGGTTCTGAAAGAGGTGGCTGAAGAGATTGTGGAGACATTAATAATGATCTTTCCAGAATCAATTGATTCTGGCATAGTTCCGGAGGAATGGAAAATTTGAAATGATAATCTACATTTCAAGAAAGGAGCGAGGCAGAAGAAAGGAAATTATAGGCTAGTTAATCTGACCTCAATGGTTGGGAAGATGTTGGAGTCGATTATTAAGGATGTGGTTTCAGGGTACTTGGAGGCACATGATAAAATAGGCCGTACTCAGCATGATTTCCTTAAGAGAAAAGCTTGACTGCCAAATCTGTTGGAATTCATTGCAGAAATAACAAACAGGATAGGCAAAGGAGAATTGGTGGATGTTGTGTACTTAGATTTTTAGATGGCCTTTGACAAGGTGCACACACGTGGCTACTTAACAAGTTAAGAGCCCATGGTATTACAGGAAAGGTACTAGCATGGATAAAGTATTGGCTGATTGGCAGGAGACAAAGAGAGGGAATAAATGGAGCCTTTTCTGATTGGATGCCAGAGACTAGTGGTGTTCCACAGAGGTCAGTGTTGGGACTGCTTCTTTTCACGTTACATGTCAACGACTTAGATGGTGGTTTTGTAGTGAAGTCTGCGGACGATACAAAATTAGGTGGAGGGGCTTGATAGTTTAGAGGAAGTAGAAAGGCTGCAGAAGGACTTAGAAAGATTAGAAGGGCGAGCAAAAAAGCGGAAGAAGGAATACAGTTTTGGGAAGTGTATGCTATCCATTTCGGTGGAAGAAATAAAAGGTTAGACTATATTTTAAATGGAAAGAAAATTCAAAAACCTGAGGTGCAAAGGGACATGGGAGTCCTTGTGCAGGATCCCTAAAGGTTAATTTGCAGGTTGAAATGGTGGTGAGGAATGCAAATGTGATGTTAGCATTCATTTCGAGAAGACTAGAATATAAAAGCAAGGATGTAATGTTAAGGCTTTGTATAACACTGGTGAGGCCTCACGGAGTACTGTGAGCAGCTTTGAGGGTATACTGACATTGGAGAGGGTTCAAAGGAGGTTAATGAAAATGCTTCCAGGTTTGAAAGGCTTGTCATATGATGAGCATCTGATGGCTCTGGGCCTCTACTCACTAGAGTTCAGAAGAATGAGGGGTGACCTCATTGAAACCTATCGAATGTTGAAAGGCCTTGATAGAGTGGACGTGGGGAGGATCTTTCCTGTGGTGAGAGAGTCTAAGACTAGAGGACACAGCCTCAGAATTGAGGGGCATCATTTTAGAATAGAGATGTGGAGAACTTCTTTAGCCAGAGGGTAGTGAATCTGCAGAATTTGTTGCCACAGGTGGCTGTAGAAGCCAGGCTATTGGGTATATTTAAGGCAGAGTTTGATAGAGTCTTGATTAGTCAGGGCATGTAAAGATACAAGGAGAAGGCATGAAATTGGGGCTGAGAGGGAAAACGGATCAACCATGATAAAATGCTGGAGCAGACTTGACGGGACAAATGGTCTAATTCTGCTCCTGTATTGTATGGTCTTGTTGTCTTACGTGGCTGCCTGAGAAGAGTAGGGTGAGCTGCCTCAATGACTATCACCTGGATACATTCATTTTCCGTGTGATGAAGTGTTTTGAGCGGTTGATGATGACTAGAATTAACTCATATTTGAGCAAAGAGCTGGACCTGGTGCAGTTTGCTTATCGCCGCTGCAGGTCTGCAACGGGTCAATCTCACTCAACCTTGGGCCACCTGGACATGTGCACAGTGCTGCCCTCTTCAGCCTCCTCAGAGAGTAGAGGCATTGTCAGCTTTCTTGACTATACAGGTTTCCCCCGCCATCTGAAGGTAGAACGTTCCTACGAAATGGTTCGTAAGCCGGAATGTCGTAAAGCGAAGAAGCAATTACCATTTATTTATGTGGGAAAAATCTGCGAGCGTTCGCAGACCCAAAAATAACCTACCAAATCATGCCAAATAACACATAAAACCTAAAATGACAGTAACATATAGTAAAAGCAGGAATGATATGATAAATACACAGCCTATATAAAGTAGAAATACTTCTCTACAACGATTGCCTGCACAGATCTCCGTAACGAAAATCTCACGCAAGTGCTCTCGGCAGAAAATCTCACGCAAGCGCTGTTGGCATAAACGTGCTCTCCAGTAACCTTTAAACTATGAAGCTGCCAAATCTACCAAATAACACGTAAAAATACACAGCCTATATAAAGTAGAAATAATATATGTACAGTGTAGTATCACTTACCGGAATTGGGAAAACAGCACCGAGCACACTGATGATGGTGTGTTAGACTGAGTCATCGCAGGTTGGGGTGGTGCAGTGGCCCCCACCCTCCGGGCCGCTGACCCGATACATTGCCATGAAGAACGTAGCGGTAGCCGGGAGGCACACAGCACATCTTTAAGAAAAAAGCCAAAATAAACATGCTAATTAATTAGGTGCTGCCTGGCACATAATTGTCGGCCAGATCAGTGCCGGTTGCTGATTGCATCGCCTCTGATCTGGGCCGACAATTATGTGCTAGGCGGCACCTAATTAATTAGCATGTTTATTTCGGCTTTTTTCTTAAAGATGTGCTGTGTGCCTCCCGGTTGCTGCTGCATTCTCCGTGAATCGGTACAGTATCTGTCCGGGGCCCGGGGGTTGGGGTGGTGGGACATGGGGGTGTCATATCATCGTTGATCAGGGCAGGCAGCTCATCTTCTCCTGTGACTGCCCGCCTCGATGTCGAAGGTCGAGGTTCATCGTCTGCTGTGGCTAATGTGGAAGGCTTGCTTGACTGCTGAGCCTCGCGCATTTTTCTATCACACAGTTCTTTGTAAGCACTCAAACCAACCTGCAAATGTCCCCTAAACCTATGTACCCTTTCAAAATTAAAGGCATACTTTATCATTGCAGCGAAAATCTCACGCAGTTGCTTCACTTTCGCTACTGCATTCGGTTTCGATTGTTATCCTTTCCTCTTCCATTTGCATCAGCTCTTCATCTATCAGATCTTGGTCATGGGATGCCAAAACCTCTTCAACATCATCTTCGTCAGCTTCCACAAGCCAAACTCACTTTGTCCTTGCTTCGTTCACCATGATCGAAACGCTTAATTATGTTTAGTTTTACGCTAAGTGTAACACCCTTACGAGCTCTTTCAGGCTTTTCCGACACCTTAGAACTCATCTTGCTAACAGCTGCTCAACGCAATGTGTTAAAGCAATGCCAGTGAGAATGCAGTTTCGAATCCGGGAGAGTGGCTGCTCGGGGCGTGCACTGCCTTTTATTGTGCGCTGATTTTTTCGCGCTCTGTCTTTCTTCGTAATAGTGAAAACACCTTCTGAAAGCAAAAGCAGGGTACTAATGTAGGTGTTTCGTAACAGTGAGATTTCGTAAAGCGAACGTTCGAAAAGCGGGAGACACCTGTATATATGTTCTGGGACCATGTACGAAATGTGTACCCCCATGAGTTTGAAACTACTTGCAGTCCCTACTGCTGTGTCACCGATGTTAAGACGGGTGTGAGTGGTGTGAGTTCCCCTGAAGTTAATAACCATTTCCTTTGTCTTGGTGACATTGGGGAAGAGGTTATTTGCTCAGCACCAGGCCTTGAACTGTTCCACCTCCTCTTTCTAGGCCATCTGTTCATTGTTGGAGATGAGCCCTATCACTGTCATGTCGTCGGTGAGCTTGATTGTGTGATTACTCTGGTGTTTGACTGTGCAGTCGTGCGTGAGCGGAGTATACAGCAGTGAGCTCAGCACGCAGCTCTGGTTGAGGGGTGGGGCGTGCCCCTGTTCAGAATAATGGGGATGGAGGAGTGGTTGTGCATCCTGACTACCTGAGGACTGTGGTTAGAAAGATGCACAGTGTGTATATACACTGAAAAGTAGGAACTTGTACACTAAGGTTTGAGGGACAACAGTGATGAATGCCGAACTGAAATCCAGAAGCAACATTCTGATATAAGTGTCCTTGTTTCCTGGGTGTGTCAGGGCCAGAAACATGACGTCCGTTGTGGAGCGGTTCTGTCGGTGCGCTTTCTATTGAGCATCCAGAGTAGCAGGATTGGAGTTTTTCATATGGGCCAATACCGGTCGTACAAAGCACTTCAGGATGATTGGTGTCTGTGCCACTGGGCAGTAGTCATTTAGTTATGAATGTGAAGAGTTCTTTGGTACAGGGATGATTGATGGTGGCTGATTTGAAGCAAGTGGGGAGAACAGCCTGGATGAGTGAAATGTTGAACATGTCCATGAAGACTTCAGTAAACTGCTAAGCACACACCCTGAGTACTTGCCTGGGATGTTGTCAGCCTTACAGGGATTGACACTCAGCAGATTTCTCCTTAGTCTGCTGTTGTTACACACAGGATCTGCTCACCTGGAAGGTAGCTAGTTTTCTTGGCTGGTTTTGTGTTGCATGACTCGAAGCATGTGCAAAATTTGTTTAGAGCGTTGGGGAGGGAGACGTCACTGCTACAGATGATGCTGTTTTTCCTTATGTAGTTAGTAAGGCCCTTGATGCTCAACCATATACACCAGGAATTGTTATTGGACAGGTGTTGCTTAATTTTTTTGTGCGTCGGTGGTCTTTGCCCTCTTGGTGCTTTAGATGAGATTTCTCCCGGTTGCTGAAAGAGTTGTTCTGTCACCAGACTTGAAGGTAGTGTCCTGGGCATTTTAGTTGGAAATGCACCCCTGCCAGGGCTTCTGGTTGGGCTATGAGATAACCGTACTTGAGGTACCAACGTTGTCTACACACTTGCAGATGTAACTCGTGATAGAAGCTGCATATTTCTTGAGTCTGTGTTTTCTCTGTGTTTGTAGCAGCCTCCTTGAACATCTGCCAGGTGGTCCGTTTAAAGCAGTCTTGAAGCCGAGAGAATGACTCGTCAGATCATATAGTGATGGTCCTCTTGTCTGGTTTCTCCATGTTCATAATACACCTTATCTATTTGATTGTTTCAAAATTTTATTTTCTAGCTTTTAGGAAACATATGAAACAATTGTTAAGTTCTAAATGAAATATCCCAAGTGTACAGCTGTGTAATAGATAGAACCTGAGTATTTGGGTAAGGACAAATACACTTCATTGCTTTCAACTAATAATCATTGTTTTGCACAAAAGTAGTAAGCTCACCATTTTTAAGAGAGGTTGAAAGTATCCAAATAGGGTTTTCAATAAAATCATAGGAAGGCATAAAGACAATATAATTTGCAAACTGAACCATGTTATTATGAAATTTGTAAATTCCTGAATAATTTATCTTGTTTATTCTGACCACATCAATTTAGGAGAAATGCAGCAGATTAATTTCTTTAAGCATTTTGAGTGATTTCAGGGGAAAGGATAACAGCATCACATATTTAAATTTCAAGGAGGTGTGATGGATAATCGTTAAGACTGACTTTGGAACTTCATTGTCCACTGGGACTACAGGAAATTATAACAGGTAAGTGTACCAGATCAATCAAAACATTTCACACTGAAACGTCCATAGAAAATATTTACACAAAGATTTTAGTAGAGAGCCTAAGGATTTTAATATATTAAAGATTATCTTAATGTTTTTCTGGAGCCCACATTCACACCTGATTGGACCCCATTTATGGCAAAGATATCCGATCTCTTTGGGGATCTACATTCCAATCCTACCAGATTCTGTCAGTCTTGCTTCTCCATTAGTTGAATCAACACCAGAAAATGTCCCCTAGCTTTAATATGTTTTGCAGTTTTTGGACTTGGATAATTTCATAACAAAGGAGAAGTTTTCTGAGGTAGACCAATAATTTGCTACCCATTGAGTTTTAATGTTTAGCTCTTTACAAGCTATTGCTTTTAGCCTTCTGTCTACTGCTCCACAGTGACTTTATACTGTATGTCATTTCAGTCTTTCTTTGCATAAGATTTTACTTCTGTTTTGAGAATCACATATTGTTTTCACATTTGCCTTTCAAAGAAAAATGAGCCAGTGGAGCATCTTTATTATTTTTAGAATCTTCATAACAGTATTATCTTTCCAAATATCATTTTAGAAAAATAACTAATGGAAGTGAAATAAAGCAATGTGCATGATTTGTCATAGTTGGGGAATTGATTTGAAATTAATGCCATCTGGAGGCAGGGTTTCATTACCATGTGCTCCTGACAAATTGGTGGTAGAAAATGGTCATTCCAGGCTTGTCTTGCTTCCAAACATCCCTCTACAAATTATGGGTGGTTTGAAGTTCAGCATATCAATTTCCAATGCAATCTAAAGGAGCCCTCCAATGTAAACGTCTACAAGCATTTAGCAAATACCTTGCTGCTAGATCACAGTCATATTTGAAAATAGACTTTTCTTTTGCTTGGAGAGACAGTAGCATCTTCAGTAGCCTTAAAGTTGTACAAGCAACTCATTTCTTGAAACTGAAAAGGCAGAGGAGCATTTGGAATGTGTGAAAGAACTGCATAGGGTTGTGAAATTACAGAGTTATTACCTGAGGGAGCACTGCATAATTGGATTGTACTACTTCGGGGAGAGTTTCAAAGATCTGTGGTGCTTACTACAATAAGGTTCCATAGTACTCCGTCACAGCTGGCAGCCAGATTTGCTCTAGAACTCCATGCTCTACCAGGGATAGGGTTTCCAGCAGCATCAGTCACTCTATAGCCCCTGCTTGCAGTACGCAACTGACTAATGAACAATTTATTCTGATTTTCCACAGGCTCATGGATAGGAAGGCCTTCGGAATATCATCTAATACTTTGACAAACTTCTATAGATGTGTTTTGGAGAGTGTATTGACTCTCTGCATCACGGCCTGGTATGGAAACACCAATGCCCTTGAATGGAAAATCCCACACAAAGAAGTGGATATGACCCAGTCCATCACGAGCAAAGTCCTCCTAACCATTGAGCACCTCTACATGAAACACTATCGCTGGAAAGCAGCATCCATCTTCAAGGACACCCACCACCCAGGACATGCTCTCCTCTCATTGCTTCCATCAGGAATAAGGTACAGTAGCCTCACGGTTTGCACACCAGGTTCAGGAATAGTTACTACTCCTAAACCATCAGGCTCTTGAACCAAAGGTGATAACTTCACACAACTGCAATTGCCCAATCATTGAAATGCTCCTACAATCAATGGTCTCACTTTCAAGGACTCTTTTTCTCATGTTCATGAAATTTATTGTTTGTTTGTTTGTTTATTTATCTATCTATCTATTTATTTATTATTTCTTTCTGTTTGTATTTGCACAGTTTGTTGTCTTCTGCACTCTGGTTGAACCCAAGTTGGGTGTCTTTCATTGACTCTATTATGGTTATTATTCTATAGATTTATTGAGTATGACCAGAAGAAAATTGAATCTTGGGATTGTATATGGTGATGTGTATGTACTCTGGTAATAAATTTACTTTGGACATTGACAAAGCCCAGGAGGGGAGGCTGGTCAAGAAGGTTCAATCGCTTGACATTCAGGATGATAAAGTAAATTGGATTCAACATTTGCTTCTTGTGAGAAGCCAGAGAGTAGATGGTTGCCTCCCTGATTGGAGGCCTGTGACTAGTGGAGTACTGCAGGGATTGGTGATAGGTTCATTGTTGTTAGTCATCTGGAAGATAATACAATAAATTGGATCAGCAAATTTATAGATGACACCGGGATATGGACCAGGTGGAAAAAAATGGAGTGAAAATGGCAGATGGAATTTAATGCAGACAAGTGTGAGGTGTTGCACTTTGGGAGGACAAACCAGGGTAGGGCTTACACAGTGAATGATAGGGTAATGAGGACTGCAGTAGATCAGAGTGATTAGGGAATGCAGATTGATAATTCCTTGAAAGTGGAGTTGTAGGTAAATAGGGTCATAATGAAAGCTTTTGGCACATTGGCCTTCATAAATCAATGTTTTGAGTACAGAAGATGGGATGTCATGTTGAAGTTGTAAAAGACATTGGTGAGGCCTAATTTGGAGTATTGTCTCTAGGGAGAGAAAGCAGGCAGTGTGCGTGCCATGAGTTTCCTTCTAATGATATGAAACTCACCTGCTGACTTCCCAAATTTTTTATACCTTCCAGAAGCCACAAATCAAAAGTGTGTTAACTATTTTCCCACCTGATTGAAGCAATGCCTCAAGGTGGTAGCATCCCTCATCAAATATCCCCAACATCTGGGACATGCCACTGTTTTGCTGCTATAATTGGGCAGGAGGTACCTACCTAATATTCCTCACCATCAGGTTCGATAACTACTTGCCTTCAACCGTTTTTTTTTAATCAACTGCCACGAGATGACTAGAACTTAGCAACACTATGACTATTTTGGTAACTTTGCACTAAAGTGGACTGAGGTTTATGTTCTACTTGCATTTTTCCTTGTAAAAAATGTTCAATTTATTCCTTCTTGTGACTGCTGCTTATATGACACTATGCGCCTATGATGCTGCTGCGAGTAATATTTTCATTTCACCTGTGCATACATGTGCAAATTTGGCTTTGACTTTGATTAGTGCTTCAACAATAGTCTTAATACATGTCATCATCCAGGACAAACGATTGACCATCCATTCACCACCCTGTACATTCCTTCCTTCCAGCAATTGTAACCATGAAAACTATTAAGTTACAATGACTGTATCCAGTCATGGTAACTTAAGCTGATCCTGGCTGCCACATGACTTCACTATATCAGAGAAATTCCCTTTCTTCTACCCTAATCTTAGATCATGAGAACACTCAGTCCTCTTTTATTGTCATTTAGAAATGCATACATGCGTTAAGAAATGATACAATGTTTCTCCGGAGTGATATCACAGAAAACAGGACAAACCAAAGACTAACACTGACTGAACCACATAATTATAACATATAGTTACAGCAGTGCAAAGCAATACCATAATTTGATGAAGAACAAACCATGGGCACTGTAAAAATAGTCTCTAAGTTCCAGAGTCGATCGATCCCCAAGTCCCCGCTAGCAGGCAGCAAAAGGGAGAAACTCCCTGCCATAAACCTCCAGGCACTGTCAATGCTGATGTCTTGGAAGCAGCTGACCACAGCCGACACTGAGTCCATCCATCCGAAAACTTCGAGCTTCCGACCAGCCTCTCCGATACAGTCTCCTGAGCGCCATCCTCTGCCGAGTGCCTTTGACCTCTCCCCGGCGGCTGAAACAAGCAAAACAAGGATTTTGGGGCCTTCTGCTCCGGAGATTCCGGTTACCACACAGTAGCAGCAGCAGCGAAGTGGGCGTTTCAGAAGTTTTCCACATGTTCCTCCGTACCCTCACGTCCATCTCCATCAAATCAGAATTGTGCTCGGTCCCCTACTTGACAGATAACAGACGTCACCACTGAAGTGGCCGCATGTGCTGCCATCGCACCACCATCTTCTTCTTTTGTGCCATCCAGACTAACTTATTCCTCTTTTTCTCAGTTCTGGTGAAGAGTCTCTATCTGAAACATCAACTGCTTCTTCTTGCAAAGTTGCTCCCTGACTTGCTTACCTTTCCAGCACATTATTGTTCCCTGTTTTTGTATCATGTTGGCTCAGTCCTCTTTATCTGCAATGTATTAGCCTGGCCAGCTGGGCAATTCCCACAACCTGGCTATCAACAACACATTGATTGCACAGACCTACTAGCTTAATATGCTCATAACTATCACCATAAGCCATTTTGACTTGTCCTATCACTGACATTCTCTTTGTTCTTCACATCCCTACCCTTCCTTTCCTACTGCTGAAAATTACTTTGTATCTCTCTCTTTCACTGTTCTGATGAAGAGTCACAGATTTGAAACACTGGCTGTTTTTCTTTCCACAGATGCTGTCCGCCCTGCTGAGTTTGTTTAGCATTTTAGAAACATAGAAACATAGAAAATAGGTGCAGGAGTAGGCCATTCGGCCCTTCGAGCCTGCACCGCCATTTATTATGATCATGGCTGATCATCCAACTCAGAACCCCGCCCCAGCCTTCCCTCCATACCCCCTGACCCCCGTAGCCACAAGGGCCATATCTAACTCCCTCTTAAATATAGCCAATGAACTGGCCTCAACTGTTTCCTGTGGCAGAGAATTCCACAGATTCACCACTCTCTGTGTGAAGAAGTTTTTCCTAATCTCGGTCCTAAAAGGCTTCCCGTCTATCCTCAAACTATGTCCCCTCGTTCTGGACTTCCCCAACATCGGGAACAATCTTCCTGCATCTAGCCTGTCCAATCCCTTTAGGATCTTATACGTTTCAATCAGATCCCCCCTCAATCTTCTAAATTCCAACAAGTACAAGCCTAGTTCATCCAGTCTTTCTTCATATGAAAGTCCTGCCATCTCAGGAATCAATCTGGTGAACCATCTTTGTACTCCCTCTATGGCAAGGATGTCTTTCCTCAGATTAGGGGACCAAAACTGCACACAATACTCCAGGTGTGGTCTCACCAAGGCCTTGTACAACTGCAGTAGTACCTCCCTGCTCCTGTACTCGAATCCTCTCGCTATAAATGCCAGCATACCATTCGCCTTTTTCACCGCCTGCTGTACCTGCATGCCCACTTTCAATGACTGGTGTATAATGACACCCAGGTCTCGTTGCACCTCCCCTTTTCCTAATCGGCCACCATTCAGATAATAATCTGTTTTCCTATTTTTGCCACCAAAGTGGATAACTTCACATTTATCCACATTAAATTGCATCTGCCATGAATTTGCCCACTCACCCAACCTAGCCAAGTCACCCTGCATCCTCTTTGCATCCTCCTCACAGCTAACACTGCCACCCAGCTTCTTGTCATCCGCAAACTTGGAGATGCTGCATTTAATTCCCTCATCCAAGTCATTAATATATATTGTAAACAACTGGGGTCCCAGCACTGAGCCTTGTGGTACCCCACTAGTCTGTTTCTATTGCTGAACCACAAAGCCCACTATGAGAAAAAGAACTACAATTCCCCAGTTCCCTGACATCTAATAATCCTCATCTTAATAACCAATTCCCACAATGTCCCAGCATTTGCTACTTTGTTTAATGGAATTTCCTTTTCTACTTAACCCAAAGATCATCTCAAAGTTATTGGAGGCCTGGTAACGTCCTTAAATTATGGATACCCAGGGACACAGTTATTTGACTGGAATCTGAGCTTCCTGGCACATTTGGAAAGCCATCCAGAGGCGGAAGGGAGTGGGGGTCGGTCAGATCTGGAGAGTTGCCACCATGCCGTGAGGCTTAAATTCCTGAGGTGCAATTTCCATTTCTGCATCCATGGTGCTGGTAATTTGATCAGTAAAGACTGTCCAAACTTAAACTTTTCCCTGGAATTTTAAAATATATCTTGCAATTGCTGCTGACATGTATATATTCATCCATATAATAGCTTAAAATAGCTCAGAACTTGCAATAATAAACATTTGAAGTAACAGGAACGATTGCAATAATTGGCTGAGGAGAAATTCACCTTTGCTCATCAGCGGTAAACGTGGGTGAGAATATTGGCAAGCATTTGTATTTCTCACTCCCCCACAGTTTATTTGAATGTGTACAAAAACTGAAACTGGCATCTTATATCCCTTATATGTTGATTCAGCTGATACAACCTTAGTCCATTTTTAACCCACCTTCCTCTAATAAAATGTACTAAGTATCTGGGGAGGGGATTGCAGGGATTAATGCACCGGATAAACTCTGATATGTGTAGCATGAATTGATGACACTGGACGCTCTGGCTTGTTTGAAGGTGCTGCTGCTCAGTCTCAAGCCAGAATCCGAATCAGAACCAGAATCAAGTTTATTATCACCAGCATGTTGTGAAATTTATTTTCCAGCTGCAGTACAGTGCAATACATAAAGAATTACTATGCTACAGTAAGAAATATATACATATATGAAATTAATAGTGCTAAAGGAGAGAAAATAGGTAACGTTCATGGATCGTTCAGAAATCTGACGGTGGAAGAGAAGAAGCTGTTCCTAAATTGTCGAGTGTGCGTCTTCAGGCTCCCGTATCTCCTCCCTGATGGCAGCGATGAGAAGGGGGCACGTTCTGGATGGTGAGCGTTCTGAATGATGGGTGCAGCCTGCTTGAGGCACCACCATTTAGCTGTCCTCAGTGGTGGAGAAGCTGGTGTTCATGACGGAGCTAACAACAATCTGCAGCTATTTTTTTTGATCCTGTACATTGGAGCGTCCATATCGGTGGTGATGCAACCAGTCGGAGTGAGGTCCACCATGGAAACATTCTGGCAGGCTGCATCACTGTCTAGTATGAGGGGGGTGGGGGCTACTGCACAGGACCGAAAGAAGCCACAGGAAGTTGTAAGATTAGTCAGCTCCATCTTGGGTACTAGCCTCCGCAGTATCCAAGACATCTTCAAGAATTGGTGCCTCATAAAGACAGAGTCCATTATTAAGGGCCGCCATCACCCAGAACATGCCCTCCTCTCACTGTTACCATCAGGAAGGAGGTACAGGAGCCTGAAGGCACACACTCAGTGTTTCCGGAACAGCTTCCTCCCCTCTGCGATCCGATTCCTAAATGGACATTGAACCCTTGAATACTACCTCACTTAAAAAAATATTATTTCAGCATTATTTTTAATTTAACTATTAAACAAACAAACAAATAAATATATATATTACTGTAATTGATTTACGTATTTATTTTTTCTACATTATCATGTATTGTACTACTGCTGCTGCTAAGTTAACAAGTTTCACGACATATGCTAGTGCTATTAAATCTGATTCTGACCCTCCTTGAGATATTGAAACCCAGGAACATGAACCCTTTCCACTTCTGATCCCTCGATGACGTCTGGTGTGTATTCTCCTGACTTCCCCTTCCTGAAGTTCACAATCAATTCTTTGGTCTTACTGACGTTGAGTACAAGGTTGTTGCTGCAACATCACTGAATCAGCTGATCTATCTCACTCTGTACAGCTCCTTGTCACCATCTGAGATTCAGCCAACAACAGCTGTGTCATCTGCGTAGTTGTAGATGGCACTTGAGCTGTGCCTAGCCACACAGTCGTGTATATACAGAGAGTAGAGCATTGAGCTAAGCATGTATCCTTGAGGTATGTACGCATTGATTGTCAGCGAGGAGGAGAAGTAACTTTATAACTGCACTGACTGTGGGCTCTTGACTTGGAAGTCAAGGATTTAGTTGCAGAGAGAGGTACAGAGACACAGGTTTTGTAGCTTATTGATTGGTACCGAAGTGGTGTTGAACACTGAACGGTAGTCATTACAAAGCAGCCTGATGAAGGTCTTGGTGTTGTCCAGGTGGTCCAAGTCCGAGTGGAGAGCCAGTAAAATCACATCCACTGTAGACCTGTTGTGGCAGAGGGCAAACTGCAGTAGATCCAGGTCCTTGCTTAGACAGCAGTTAGTTCAAGCCATGACCAACCTCTCAAAGCACTTGACGTTAGTTGATCTGAATGCTACCAGGCCTTAGTTTTTGAGAGAGCTCACTCTGCTCTTCTTGGGTATGAATGATGCCCTTTGGAAGGAAGTGGGAACCCCCAGCTGCAGCATGGAGAGGTTGAAGATGCTCTTGAAAACACCAGTCAGTCGATTGACGCAGGTTTTTCAGTGCCTTACTAGATACACTAGGGCCTAGAGCTTTCCCAGGGTTTAACCTCTTTTTAGGATATTCTGACATTGGCCTCTGTAACATGGTTGTTGGATGCTGCACAGATTTGCTCATGCATAGTTTTATTCTCCCTTTTAAAGTGTGCATGAAAGGCATTGAGCTCATTGGGGAGCAAAACATCACAGCCATTCATGATGTTAGGTTTCACCTGATAGGAAGTAATGGCATGCAAACACTGCTACAGGAAATGTGCATCCAATAGCTTCTCTAATTTAACTCAGAATTGATTTCTTGCTCTTATGATAATGTTCCATCGGTTACCTGAACTTCTTGTAGGGTTCTGGATCACCAGTCTTGTATGCCATGTGTCTAGCTAGGTTAGGACAGGAACTTGAAATAACTCCAGAGAATGCCTTCAACTTCTCTCCATCATGCCTTTTGTGCTGATTAATATCATTGACCATATTCATTAGCCTATTTTATTGATTGGCTTTTAGTTAAGATACAAATGTGTAGTGCAGAACACTCATGTGCTATGTGGTAGAATTTCTGGGCAAATTAAGGCATCCATTAGTCTTGCTAGACCATGGATCTGCACCTGGAAAGTCTTCACTCTCCAGGTCACAGGCCTGGGCAAGGTTGTATGGAAGACCAGCAGTTGCCAATGCTGCAAGTCTCCCCTCTCCACGACACCGATGTTGTCCAAGGGAAGGGCAAGGGCCGATACAGCTTGGCACCAGTGTCGTTGCAGAGCACTGTATGGTTAAGTGCCTTGCTCAAGGACACAACATGCTGCCTCGGCTGGGGCTTGAACTTCAGACCTTCAGATTGCTAGTCAAATGCCTTAACCACTTGGCCTCGTGCCCAATACTTTCTGTATTTATGAAGTACATGGGATAAGCACACAAAGAACTTTATTTTCTCCTTTCCACACCAGTAGGTTCAAGAACAGCTACTTTCCTTCAATCTATTGTGACAAGCCCTTTTACCTCCCAGCTTCTTACATCATTCCCTCTCATTTGCTCCCTCACCCGTCCATCATCAACCTCTCATCTTTATCTACCTAGCTTTTCCCTCACCTTTTTTATAGAGGCTATCTCTCTTCTTTCTTCCCAGTTCTGAAGAAGGGTTTGACCTGAATCATCAGCTGGCCGTTTTCCTCCATTGATACTGCCTGACCCACTGAGATCCCCCAGCATTTTATGTGTTACTTTCCTTCAACCATTTTATTTTTGAACCAGCAGGCAAAACCCAAATCTCCATAATCACCACATTGATCACCTTGCACTAAGATGGGACTTTGTTTTGTGCATACATGTACTTGTGCTTATGAAAGTAAACTTGATTTTGACTTTGTAACTTTGACTTTAATCCCACCTGCTTGACAGTCTCAGACAGTCTTTATACTGTGCCATTTTTAAAAATGATACCCAAGATGTCCCCCATGGAATGGTTCTGATTGTGGCGCGAGGAGAATGATTGAAGAAGTCAAAAAGGAGCCAAGAATTCATGGATATGTCCATGGGACCCAGACATTATTGTAAATCACAAGATCAAATCAAAACAATTCTCTGGTGTGAATATGGCAATTCCTGTTACCAGTCTAATTAATTTTAAGCAGCAAACAAAGAAGCTGGAGGAACTCAGTCGGTTAGGCAGCATCTATGGGAGGGAAGTGGTTTCCGGTCGAGACCCTTCATGTGGTTACATTGATTGTCCACTTCTTTTTATAATGCTGTCTGGCATGCTCACTTCCTCTGGCTCCTTTGGGTGCTGCTCCAGATTCCTAGCATCTGCAGCCTCTGTGTCTTTACTAATTTTAACAAGTTCTTGTATAATATAAATGTACAAGGAGGCTGGAGGGCAGTGTTGTAAGCGTTCAGCATGATATCCTTTGTAACTATTGGGTTTTAATGCTTTTCTTGGCCTTTATATTTCAATCCTTCAATCAATAGCTAGTGCAAATCTGTTGTATTTCATTGGTTTACATTGTCAGTAATCTATCTTGCTTTTGCTATTTGCAGTACAGTAGGGGAACTTTTCACACACTTATCATTCTCTTTGTTAGAGGGAACTGCGCCGCGTGTGCGCAGCCCCCTGATGAAAAATGATATCGTATCTGTTAAATAGGGGCCGTGAACAATTCTGATTTGATGGAGATGGACGTGAAAGGACAGAGGAACATCCGGAGAAATTTCTGAAATGCTCGTTCGCTGCTGTCGTTACTGCGCGGTCAGGAATCTTTCGGAGGGAAGGCCTCAAAATCCCCGGCCTTGCTTGCTGTTGGCAACCGAGAAGGAGGTCGAATCATTCGGATAGGGATGGCGCTCAGTACTTGGTGTCGGAGAGCTGATCAGAGCTTGAAGTTTTCGGATGACTCAGAGTCAGACTGTGGTCGGGTATGATAGGGAGAATTTTTCTTCCTTTTCTCCGTCGGCGTGAGATGTGGGACATTTGAGAGACTTTGAACTTTTACCGTGCTCATGGACTTCTTCATCAAGTTATGGTATTGTTGCACTGTTGTAACTATATGTTATAATTATGTGGTTTTGTTAGTTTTTTTCAGTCTTGGTCTGTCCTGTGTTTTGTGATATCACACCAGAGGAAATATTGTATCATTTCTTAATGCATGCATTACTAAATGACAATAAAAGAGGACTGGGTGTCTTCATAATCTACACACAAAACAAATACAAACTCAATTTCTCTACTCCAAAAGAAATCCATATGAATTGTAAATAAGACAAGTTGTTATGAGTCAATTATTTATTCAACTAAACAATTTAAAATTCAGAGATTTCTTAGATTTTAAAATAATACAAATTATGTATAAAGTAAAAATGGACAGTTACCACAAAGTATCCAAAGGTTGTTTAAAATGAGAGAAAGTCAACATCATTTGAGAGGAACTTGTATATTTCAAAAACAAAGGGTAAGAACAAATGTAAGAAATCGTTGTATTTCAGTCAGAGGGGTGAATCTGTGGTACAGCTGTGGTGAGAATTTAAAAACATGCACCACACTTAACAAGTTTAAAAAATTATTTAAAAATAATTTAATAAACAAATATAAAATACATGATTTAAAATGAGTGGGAGTAATGTAAATAAATGATACTTGGAATTGGAATTTTGTGTTAAAAGATTATGAAATTTTCTGTTTTGATGTGAAGATTGACGCCCTAATGCGATGCCAAATATGTTTTTGTATAAGTAAAAGGGGTAGGCGTAATAAGCTGTAGCTTCTGCCTACACCCTTTTGGTCTGTTTTAAAGAATATCTATGTTTTTGTTGTTTTATGAAATCATCATTGAGAATGATGTTTTTTGTTATGTTTGTACTGACCAAAATAAAATTTCATTCATCAATTCATTCTTTAACGGCAATGAATACAGTAATTTATTGTTTAGCTCCCACACTTTTATTTCAATTGCAGTTTATACTTGCAGGTGAAGATTCTGGTAGAGTTATTGTGGTGGATTGCGGAAAGTGCTGAGGAAATTCCAGAAAGTACATCTGTCTGCATTCAAGATGTAAACTTCACAGGTGCTGACTGAGTGAGTGTGGGTTTGCAGTGTTTTCAGCTTTTATTTCAGGATAACATACGACTTGCAAGTACAGACTACTACACCAGAGCCACAGATCTGGAATCCAGCACCATGAGGTAATCTCATACCAACTAATGTCTAGAGCTAATCAAATGTAACAAGTACTGGTGGCTATGAAGCCACCTGGGATCTTCAATTAGACAGATTTAGTCGGTTCTCCCCCAACATTAAAATATAACAGAGATTCAGACACCAGTGACAGAGTTGCATAAATTCTGGGCAAGATCAACGTAGGTACACAATGATGGTTTTGAGCAATAGAGTCACACTTCTGCTTTAAATATGACTAGCATTTATTAGGACACCAAACATGCTTTCATGCTTCATTTTTAACACATAGTCATGTTGTCGTTTACGTTCATCAATGAAAGTAGATTCACCGTCTGTGTGTGCTGTTTTCTGCACATATTTTGCCTTTCATTGTGTCTGTCTTTTTTCCCCATGTCCTTCAAAACCAGAGGACATCTACTTAAGGGACCAGACACTCTGATGAATGCGGATAATATAGAGTGTCTTTATATCCTTGGTTTGCTTTTTAGTATTTGGGGTTACAGAAGCTTGCAGCATTGAGTCAGTATTTTACAGATTTGTTGAGAATTATTACTGTTCTGAGTCAGTCTGCTATAAAATTACTAGAGTACCCATTTCTCCTTGGGGAAGAGAATGTGATTCTCAATTCATTTTCTCACAGTTTGCATGGTTAACCATATGTGACAGAATCATTCAACCAAATGAAATGTTACTCAATTTTTTTAATAGACAGACTGGAATTGCCCTTAAGTTGGTCAGTGTTTGTTGTTTTATCATATATATCAATGTTTCTCTTGAACCATCTGACATTCCATCCATCATGAATGTAGTTCTATTTGCTGTGGGTCTCAGCTTGCTTTAAATTAATGTGAATGATCCCATATCATTCAAGTATATGAGTGGCGTTTTGAGGTGCGAAGAAATTTTTTCTCCTACCTGTATTTCTCACTTTCTTGCATTCTTATTTTTCTTTTCAGATGGACATTGTTGAACAGGATTTTTGAATAAGGTTCTTATTTTGCCACCCTTTTCCCTTTTAGGTACCTCCTCCCCACTCTTTTCTCTTTCTTTTACTGAACCCTTTATTTTACTTTCACTACATTTCTGAAGCTCATGATGGTGGAGGCTCGCAAACAGAGGCAATAATATCAGCCAGATATTACTTCAAAGATGGACAAATCTTTTGAAAGACCAAGAATGAGGTTTCGGGGAAATAACAGAGAAGAGCAGTTGAAGCAACATGATCATACTAAATGGTAGCAACACACACAAAATGCTGGAGGAACTCTGCAGGTCAGGCAGCATCTATGGAAAAGAGTGAACAGTCAACATTTCAGGCCGAGACTTTTCTTCAGGATTTAATGAACCCCCTTCCTTTCATTTCAGTCTTTCCAAGTCTTGACCAAAGCATAACAACAGCTATACTCCCTATTTACCCTAGTCCTCTGTAAATGTTCTCATATTTGTGATACTAGTAGAGCAGGATTGAACAATCCGGTGGCCTTCTCCTGTTCCCATTTTTGTGATTTCTAATGCTTTGTGTGTTATCAAAATGGGCATTGTTTTCTGATGCCAACCCAGGTACCTACAACAACAGCAGGAATACTGTAAAAAAATTCTTGATGAATGTGTTGAATTACAGCTAGAAACTTCTCCCAACAGTAGCTGGATGTGGACCACAGATTACAATGGGAAATAGGAAAATGTGTCAAAAGGGCAATGTTATGATAGTCATGGGAGATTTTAACATGTAGGTCGATTGGGAAAATCAGGTTGGTAATGGATCTCAAGAGAGTGAGTTTGTTGAATGCCTATGAGATGGCTTTTTAGAGCCGTTTGTCATTGAGCCTACTAGAGACCATTTATACTGGATTGGGTGTTATGTAATGAACCAGAGACGATTAGGGAGCTTAAGGTAAAAGAACCCCTAGGAGGCAGTCATCACAATATGATTGAGTTCAACTTGAAATTTGATAGGGAGAAAGTAAAGTCTGACATAACAATATTTCAGTGGAGTAAAGGAAATTACAGAGAGAGGAGTTGGCCAAGGTAAATTGGAAGGAGATGCTGGCAGGGATAACAGCAGAACAACAATAGCATGAGGTTCTGGGAAAAAATGAGGAAGGTGTAAGATAGATGCATTCCAAAAATGAAGAAATACTCATCTAGCAAAATAATACAACCGTGGCTGACGAGGGAAGTCAAAGTTAATGTAAAAGCAAAAGAGAGGGCATACAACAAAGCAAAAATTAGCAAGAAGGTAGTGAATTGGGGAGCTTTTAAAAACCTACAGAGAACAATTGGAAGAATCATTAGGAGGGAAAAGATGAAATATGAAAGCAAGCTAGTAAACAATATCTGTTAAGAATGAAGTAATAGAGTACAAGGCACAGAACAAGATAGGACAAAGACAGAATGGTTTCCTTAAGGGGAAATCTTGCCTGACGAACCTGTTGGAATTTCTTGAAGAAATTACAAGTAGGATAGATAAAGGGGGTGTAGTAGATGTTGCATATTTGGAATTTCAGAAGGCCTTTGACAAGGTGTCACACATGAGGCTGCTTACCAATTTAAGTGCTCATAGTACTACAGGAAATTTACTGGCATGGTAGGAGGCAGTGAGTGGGACTAAAAGGATCCTTTTTTGATTGACTGCCAGTGACTAGTGGTGTTCCGTGGGGGTCGGTGTTGGGACCACTTCTTTATATGTTGTATATCAATGATTTAGATGATGGAATAGATGACTTTGTTGCCAAGTTTGCAGAAGATACAAAGATCGGTAAAGGGGCAGGTCATGTTGAGGAAACAGGTAGGCTGCTGAAGTAAGTAGACAGATTAGGAGAATGGGCAAGAAAGTGGCAAATGAAATACAATGTTGGAAAATACATGGTCATGCACTTTGGCAGTAGAAATAAATGTGCAGAATATTTTCTAAACGAGGGAGAAAATCCAAAAATCTGAGATGCAAAGGTACATGGGAGTCTTTGTGCAGAACACCCTAAAGGTTTACTTGCAGGTTGAGTCTGTGGTGAGGAAGTCAAATGCAATGTTAGCATTTATTTCAAGAGGTCTAGGATACAAGAGCAGGGATGTGATACTGAGACACTTCCTCATGGCATGGGGATAATGCACTGGTGAGGCTTCACCTTGAGTATTGTGAACAGTTTTGGGCTCCTCATCTAAGAAAAGATGTGCTGGTATTGGAGAATGTTCAGAGGAGGTTCACAAGGATGATTCTGTGAATGAAAGGGTTTTTATATGAGGAATGTTTGATAGCTCTGGGTCTGTACTCGCTAGAATTTAGAAGGATGAGGGGGGATCTTGTTGAAACCTTTTGAATGTTAAAAGGCCTAGACAGAGTAGATGTGGAAAGGATGTTTCCCATGGTGCGGGAGTCTCAGGCAAGAGGGCACGGCCTCAGAATAGAGGGACGTCCATTAAGACCAGAGATGTGGAAAAGTTCCTTTAGCCAGTGGGTGGTGAATTTGTTACCACAAGCAACTGTGAAGGCCAGGTCATTGGGTGTATTTAAGGCAGACGGTTTTTAATTGGGCATGGGGTCAATGATTATGTGGAGAAGGCTGTGGAGTGGGGCTGAGGAGGGGAAAAAAGGATCAGCCATGATTGAATGGCGGACCAGACTTAATGGGCCAAATGGCCCAATTCTGCTCCTATGTCTTATGGTCTTATATATCTATACAAGTTGTTCTTCCATCTTGATAGTTTCAGGATGAGTCAGTATATGAACACCCCTGCAAGGGTTAAAGGCAGAATCTTCTTACCTATCTGCCCCCCCATTTATCACTCCATCTGAGAGTGAACAGTACTGTACAGATAGGGAATTGAACTAATACCTTCCTGGCTGAATGCTGTTACCATACCATGAGGTATAATGTTATAAATTTAAACAATTTCATAAAAATTATTAAAGTAGTGTTTTCAGAGCTTTGAATGATGTAGTTCTGGGGAATTACCACAGTAGGCAAGTAATTCCAGACACTGCAGCTGAATAAACTAAGAGACCCATGAAAGTATGAAAAGCATCATTTACTGCTCAATGCTGGTACACATGAACGATTACTGTAGGGAGAGCTCAGTCCCTTTACATGCACAGGTCAGGAAAACATAAAAAAATGCATATCACCTGATTTGCATTTGGCATTATTGAGGATAATTTTCCACAGTTATTAACAAAACGGAGGACAATAATCCTGCAAACTGCATCAGGCATTATTACTGTTTGTTACCTTGTATGAAAATTCAGACATAGGTATCTGTGTATGTACTAAAACCAGAAAATGGGAACATGAGCCATTGCAATGAAAGACCCATCCCAAATCCCTTCTCCACATCTTCCATCCCTACTTTTTAACCAAAACAGTGGGGGAGAAAACATGGTTGTGCTATAACCAGACACAAAATATTAGGGTGTAGTTACAATACTTTTAGTCCATGAAACATTTAAGTTCATTTTATTATAACTTTCCTGAAGACTGTCTGTCATCACTGACTCTCCACCTGCTATACATCCTCATACCTTCCCAGTGTGACGAGAATACACATAGATTAAGATGTTAGCTGTCCTGTGCTGGCACCAGTGGGATCAGCAGTTGGTCTGCCACCTGTCTTCAGGAGAGAGAGAGATAAGGAAAACAATGGAGCAGCATTTGGAGATGTTAATGAAGGGACGGGAGAGAGTAACGGAAGGAGAGCTGTCAAGATTGGCTCCCCCTTTGAACCCTGAACTGTTTGAAGTGATGGACAGGCGATACCCCAGCAGGGGGATAAAAAGGGACAGGTTCGCTAAGGCAGGACACACATGACACCCCGAGGGAACGAGACCCTGGAAGCGGTGCGTCTCCCACAAGTCGGTGGGAAGTTTTTTGGACGGCTGGTCGCGGGACAAGCCATAGACGCACAGGGTGGAAAGGCACGATTGGCGGGAACCTGGTGTGTGTCCACCCTTGCCTGGGTGCCGGGTTCACCGCAGAGAAACAATTGTATCTGGAAACGGAGGGGTCACGGTCGGTGACCTCAGATGACATCACAAAGGGCTCGCACGAAAGCTGACTGTGAAGGTCTGTGTGTGGAAGCTGTTTGAATATTCATTCATTTTGCTCTCTCTCTCCTTCCCCCCACTGTCTGCAAACTGAACTGAACTAAATTGAACTGAACTTTGCGTCACTTTGAAACTGGTCATTTACCCCTAGACAACGATAGAGCTTGATTGATCCTGTTATCTTAATTCTGTGTACATGTGTGTTTATCATTGCTGAACTGTTGCATTTATTATCCTTTTGATTAGAGTACTGTGTTGCTTGTTTCTTTAATAAAACTTTCTTAGTTCTAGTAATCCAGACTCCAACTGAGTGATCCATTTCTGCTGGTTTGGCAACCCAGTTACGGGGTACGTAACATAAGTGGGGTTCTCGTCCGCAATTTTGAACGCTAAATTTGGGACGGAGTAAATTGATTGGGTCAAAATTCCCGAAAGAAAGAAAAGACAAACAGCAGAAATGGAGGCTGAGGAATTTATAAAGGCGCCGACCTTGGAGGCATTAGAGGATGCCAGGAAATCGGAATTGGTAGCTGTGGCCAAACGGTTGAATCTTGCTAAGGGGAAGTCGACAATGAGGAGAGAGGAGATACACAGAGCTATCGTAGAGCACTATGTATCTAAAGGTGTGTTTCCCCAAGGGGAGCTGGAGGTGGTGTCTATTGAAAAACCTGCTGGAGACGCGGTACAGGTGCAGCTTGAAAAACTGAGACTCGAGTACGAGTTCCGGGTATGGCAGTTGGAGCGAGAAGAGAAAGAGAGGGACAGACAGTTGGAGTGCGGAGAGAGAGTTAGAAAGGCAGGAGAGAGAGTTAGAAAGGCGGGAGAAAGAGAAACAGTTAGAAAGGCAGGGGGAGAGAGAGAGAGAGACAGTTGGAGCGAGAGGAGAAACAGAGGGAAAGGGAATTCAAGCTGGAGAAGTTAAGGATAAGGGCAGAGCAGGGGCCCGTGCCGAACCAAGGTGGAGGGTTCTGGGCGACCCAGGAGGTTAGGCTGGTTCCCCCATTTGACAATATTGACATGGATCGGTACTTTCTCCATTTCGAAAAAGTTGCTATCAGTCAGGACTGGCCGAGGGATAAGTGGGCTGTTTTGCTTCAGAGTGTACTGAAAGGGAAAGCCCAACAAGCTTACTCAGCTTTGTCCGCGGGAGATGCCCAGAGGTATGAGGTGGTGAAAGAGGCCATCCTCAGGATTTATGAGTTGGTACCGGAGAGGTTCCGGAATGCGAGGAAGCAGTGGGACCGCACGTATTTAGAGTTTGCCCGTGAGAAGCAGACATATTGTGAGCATTGGTGCGCCTCGAAGGGGGTAGAGGGGGATTATGACAGACTGCTACAGCTGATCCTGATTGAGCAGTTTAAAGGTTGTGTCCCTGAGGGTATGAGACCCTACCTAGATGAGAAAGAGGCAGTCACGTTAGCCGCAACTGCTAAGTTAGCGGATGAGTATGCGTTGACGCATAAAATGAAGTTTGCCCCGAGTAAAGGCTACCAGAAGGGTAGTCAGGATGGCGGGGAGAGTCCGCCAGAAAAGTCAGAAAGTAAGCCGGGGACTAGTGAGAAGGATAAGGTAGACCGGGAGCAGTCTGGTAGGAAGTCTCCTGGGGTCGTCTGTTATAATTGCGGGAAAGTCGGACACTTTGCGTCCAGGTGCTTTGCCCCAAAGAAGGAGATGGGAAAACGAAAAATGGCGATTTTGACTGGCTGTATCGAGCTGGTAAACGAACCGCTAGGACAGGACAGGTCTGCCAAAGTTCAGGAAGGGTGCGAGAAGTTTATCTCAGCCGGAATGGTGTTAGTGAAGGAGGGGTTAAAACCAGTTCCAATGCGGATCTGGAGAGACACGGGAGCGTGTCAGTCACTGATACTGAAGAGTGTATTAGAGTTTAGCTCAGAGACCCAGACTGGGGAGGTCAAGGTCAAAGGTATTGGGGAAGGGACAGAGGCAGTCCCTTTGCACCAGATACACTTACAAAGCAACCTGGTCTCTGGACTAGTCACGATCGGGGTGAGGTCCAAATTACCGATGAAAGGCGTGGAAGTCTTGCTCGGTAATGACCTCGCCGGGGGAATTGTGTTCCCGGCAGTGAGATTGACAGGTCAGCCTGCCAGCATTGAGGCCCCGCCCATGGACTCACAGGTTCATCACGGGACTGCGGTAGTAAATTTAGTTGAGACGTTTCTGCCAGCCTTGTACGAGAAGGGGGTAGAAAGTGAAAAGAAGGAGTGTAGTGAGGCAAGAGGTAGTGAGGGAGCTGAGACAGACTTAGCATTAGCCAGGAAAGAATTTGTGCAGGCGCAGGAGCGAGATGAGGGGCTGATGGTTTTGGCAGAGACAGCTCTCTCTGACACAGAATTAACAAGGGAACCAGTAGGCTATTGTGTGGAGGAGGAAGTGCTAAGGAAGAAAAGGAAACCAAGTACCGTACCCGCAGATGAGGAATGGGGGGTGGTGCAAAAGAGTTATGGGGATGAGATTTTTAACCTGGCCCACAAGGTACCCCCAGGTGGACATTTTGCGGTGCTGGAGGAAACAGTTGGTGGAATCATGAAAGAGGTTTACCGGCTGCACCGGAGGAAGGGTGTTATTGATTATGGCCGACGCGAACTGAGACGGTCACAGGCTTTTGATATGCTAACAAACCTAGTCGGTGTTAGCACGGAAATCAATGAAGCTAGGGGCCCCCTGATAAGAGAAAAAAACCATTTTGAAAAGATGAGTATGGTATCGACCAGATGGGAGAAGGCTATTGTTTTGGCCAGCTCTGCTGATAAGGTCTCTCCCTTAATCCCCGAACAAAGCGACTCTTTAGGAGAAGTAATTAAACGACTCGCACACGTGTGTTTGATTGTCCCGACGTGATGCAAAGAACTGGGAAGTTGGGTGGTGTTTGGCACACTAGGCCAGCCTAGCGAGCAACATTCCTATAGAATGAGTAATTCAGTGACTAAAGGGCTGACGAACACAGAGGTGTGTATTGGCAATGTAATACGGCTGTCTGAAGCCAGCTTGATAGTGAACCTTGAAAAAAATGAGTTCGGCCACACGAAGGTCACTTACCTGGGAATTGTGGTGACACAGGGGCAGCTGGCAGCGATGCAAGCTAAAGTGCGGGCTATCTCTGACATCCCAACCCCGACAGACAAGAGGACCCTCAGAAGGCTCTTGGAGATGGTGGGGTACTGTAGGAAGTTTTGCAATAACTCTGCGGTTACTATCCCTCCCCCTCCTACTAAGCCCTTGCGAGAGAAAACTAAGTCGGAATGGGACGACCCTTGTTATTGTGGTCCGGGACGAAACCCAATGAGAGGTTACATTGATCGCAATTCATCAGTGTTTTTGGCCACTATGAAGTTTGCTAAGTTGGAGCCTGGTATAAGGGATTATTAATAACACATATAAAAGGAACAGAAAATGTGATGGCTGACTGTCTGTCAGGTGTTGACAACTTCAAATTCGCTGTGTTAGCCAAATAGCTGATAAAGATGTGTATTTGTGTGTATCAAATAATGTATTCATGTTTGTAATTTTTACCCCGGTAAAAATCCTTAAAGGAGGGAAGTGTGACGAGAATACACATAGATTAAGATGTTAGCTGTCCTGTGCTGGCACCAGTGGGATCAGCAGTTGGTCTGCCACCTGTCTTCAGGAGAGAGAGAGATAAGGAAAACAATGGAGCAGCATTTGGAGATGTTAATGAAGGGATGGGAGAGAGTAATGGAAGGAGAGCTGTCAAGATCGGCTCCCCCTTTGAACCCTGAACTGTTTGAAGTGATGGACAGGCGATACCCCAGCAGGGGGATTAAAAGGGACAGGTTCGCTAAGGCAGGACACACACGACTCCCCAAGGTAAAGAGACCCTGGAAGCGGTGCGTCTCCCACAAGTCGGTGGGAAGTTTTTTGGACGGCTGGTCGCGGGACAAGCCATAGACGCACAGGGTGGAAAGGCACGATTGGCGGGAACCTGGTGTGTGTCCACCCTTGCCTGGGTGCCGGGTTCACCGCAGAGAAACAATTGTATCTGGAAACGGAGGGGTCACGGTCGGTGACCTCAGATGACATCACAAAGGGCTCACACGAAAGCTGACTGCGAAGGTCTGTGTGTGGAAGCTGTTTGAATATTCATTCGTTTTGCTCTCTCTCTCCTTCCCCCCACTGTCTGCGAACTGAACTGAACTAAATTGAACTGAACTTTTCGTCACTTTGAAACTGGTCATTTACCCCTAGACAACGATAGAGCTTGATTGATCCTGTTATCTTAATTCTGTGTACATGTGTGTTTATCATTGCTGAACTGTTGCATTTATTATCCTTTTGATTAGAGTACTGTGTTGCTTGTTTCTTTAATAAAACTTTCTTAGTTCTAATAATCCAGACTCCAACTGAGTGATCCATTTCTGCTGGTTTGGCAACCCAGTTACGGAGTACGTAACACCAGTCATTTAACTTCCCTCTCCTTCTCACACTAACTCACTACTACAACGATTCCAATGCAATTCTCACATGTGGATGAGTAAATTGGCCAAGAAATATCCGCAAGACATTGAATCATAGGGTACTGTCTCGGGGTCTGGCTGTGAAAAATGAAGACACTACTGGAATCTTACAATGGGGTAAGATGGCTATGCAGACTAGCTGATGAATTTTAGCTGAAAATAAGCTTACTCGGTAGCCCTCAAGCTAATTCAGCTAGTAAAGGATCATACCTTGAGCAATCAGGAGCCTTCGGATGCTGATTGGTAGCTGTGAGTAGACCATTGGGTATTGGATACTAGTGTGAGGAGGTGTGGCATTGAATAGGTGTTGAGTGATTGAAGTAGTAAACAGTGGCCAAATTTCTTGAACATCACCCTTGCACTGGCTCCAAAGCAGTCAAATATGGAGAATTACAGCAGATGAAACATCTCGTGTTTCTCCATGCCTATCCTGAAATATAGGTCTCCTATTAACAACTAACTCCCTGCTTAAGTCAAAATAAGTGACCTCTTCATGGTTAGCACTATGTGCTGTATGTCTTCTACAAATGGTCGGCAATTCAATTTAGATAAAGGGCATGGAGTAGTACTTAAATAACATATTCTGCTATTAACATAAACTGGACTGAAATTTGTGATGCTAGCACCACCACCTACAGCAACATTGGGAATAACATAAACAAGTGGCTCATGCAAGCTCAATTTCAACATTTAAGAGAAGTTTGGATAGGTACATGGAGAGTAGGGGTATGGAGGGCTATGGTTCCATTGCAAGTTGATGGGAGTAGGCAGCTTAAATGGTTTCAGCATGGACTAGATGGGCCACAGGACCTGTTTCTGTGCTGTACTTTTCAATGACTCTATGCCGCTATAAGTTCTCAGTGGATATGTTGAACTATGACTGAGCTCTATGGTTGAATATCTCTGCTACTTATTCTTCTAACTGTACAGTTTCAGGACAAGTCCAAATATGAACACCACTGCCTCAGTTAGTGGCAACACCTTTTTACCTACCTACTCAGTTCTAATTCCATCTGAAATGGAACAGTCCTGTACAGACCAGAAATTGACATTGGAACCCAGTGGCTAAGTGATGGTACCACATCATACGAGTAGCTGGGATGGCCCGTTATAACTGGTGCTGCACCTCCTGTCTTAGCAAAAGTGTTCACTTCTTGCTTTCTATATCAAAAAGTTAGGAGTTCATCTCGACTAAATTTCTTAACCATCACCTTTGTAGTGTCTTTAAGGAAGACAACTATTGGAAGTATAATTAAAGTGATGTACTATATTTTCCCATTAATCTAGCTGAGTGCCATGTTCAGCATCTGACATAAGAACAGGTGGGATTGTGACCTCAGGCATTTGTTGATATGCCACTAAATCAACTTAATATTTCCTTCAACTGAGTCCTCTCTTGCCTTTTTTTCAATGAACACAGAGCTCTGATGCAGGTAGATGAATTACAGCAGAAGCTCACATTGAACACTCCCAATGCCGGGAATTCATGCAAATTTTTGGTAGAAATCCTTTCTTGTAACAGAATAGTTTGCAGGTCTTTAGCATGGATGAGGAGTGGTGAATGATGGGAAATTTAGGTGAAAACAAAAAGTGTAGAGAGGCCTTTTCAAAGTGGGAAATGGGTTAAGGAGACAAAATAAAATTTTATGACTAAACAGTAATTTCTAAAAAATAAATGACTATAGGTCAAAAGAATTCAGAGATTCGCTGAATGTCCAAAAGTATTCAGTTTGTGTTTGCAACCCTGAGGCACATTACATGCTTTAATTTTATTTTCCTGGGGAACATATCCATACTCTGCAATGAAGAAGTACATTTTAAAGGATATTATTTAAAGATGGATGTCTATAATTAACAAAGAATATAAATTTTTAAAAAATGGGTTCAAAGTGTACATCAGCCCATCTAACAGACTGAAGTGCTCAATTCAGCGTGCCAATCTGTTTCAAATGATTGCTGTGAAATTTATACCGAATGCTACCAATTGTGTGCAGATTTTGTTGACAGCACTCCATGACCCTGTCATTCCTCAGACAAGGTCAAGCTGGTGAGGTCAAATTCTAAGACTGTTAGGCATAAATAAAAATACATATAATGTCGACCACTAACTCCGTCTGATCCATGGAGAACTTCTAGCATATTGAGGTCTTTCATGGATATGCATATTGATCCAATCTGTGTTTTAGTGAAACTAACAGAAACACCAGCAGTTTGCAAGAAAAACATGAAGTTGCTAATGTCTTCTTCATTCTTGCATAGAGTCACAGATGTTCTTGCATCCAGGAGTGATTTATCATGAGTAAATAGATTTGACAATTTCTTCAAGGAACCAACATTGTTAGGGTTTGTTTATGCTGTTTGCAATAAAAATGTCAGAATCTCATGACGTTGGACAGCTCTTGATTTGCAATTTGCGTCTCTATGTTCAGTACTAAGGGTTCATTGTTGAATTTAATGCTGCACCTGTTTAATGACCTTGATTGTAAAATGGCAAGACATTGATGGATTGCAGAGGAAAAAAAGGCTACCACCAAATGATGCAAGTTTAGTAGAACTGGGTGCAGCATATCAATTGAATCCTGGTGGAACAAAATTTCAAGGTAAGGAAGATGATCATAGATCAATTAACAAAAAAAAATGCAAATACTTTGTTTCCCAGGCAGATTGCTGATAAAAAATGATTGTTGGCCTTCTATAACTAAATGAGTTTTATGTTTTAACTTACCAATGAAAGGGAAAAAAAGAATAATTTGATCCTTTTACTCAGTTTTTCTTAGAAATGAAATTGAATGGTCTGGTGCATTTTAGAGTTGATACTATTTCGGTCTCCCGCTCTCATTTCAATTAAAATTAGGTTTTTGAATTTGTGTTACAATTAAGGTAGGTTGCCATGAAAAGAAGCTACATATATTCCTGGTGAAAAATCTTATATTCTGACTGACTTTAAGGTGCATAGCAATCAGGAATGCTAAGCAACATTAATAAAACAGAATGATCTTTATGCCCAAAGCTGAAAGCTGCTCCCTCAGTTCCCAAGACTGAGATATTCATTTAACTGGAACTGTTCTTCCCTATCCAGCTCAACAGAAGTCCTTTGAGGATCAATGGAAAGTTAGATTTTAATTGTTTAAATCTCCCTAATAAAAGAATTGCATTATTTTAAATACTCCTTATTTTTATTGAAATGAATTCCACGTTGGTGTGTCAAGGATATAAATGAATTGCACATAAATGAATTGCACTGAATTGCACTTGAGACTCACCCCACCCCAATATTGGAAAATGAGATGGAAGATTTGCCCATGATTTGCTGAATGTTTTCTAAACTCAGCTCAGAATCAGATTATTTCACATTTCCTCATCACCTTCCACTATGCCTAGTAATACATTCTCACAAGGTTGTGCAGTACTGGCACGGTTGCAGCTGGTTGGGAGGTCCCCCACCTGGGTTTGGATCCGACTGTTGGGCAGTCCTCACCTATTCCCTAAATCACCGGGGCAGCTATGCATGCAGGAGGAAGGATGGGCTCCAGAGTGTTGTTGTCCTTAGCAATGTCAAGCTGGCAGGAAAGAGCATCAGCCTTAGCATTCTTTCTGCTTGGATGACAAGTGAAGGTAAAATTAAACCAGTTGAAGAAGAGGACCCAAGGGGATTGATGGAAACTGAGTCTCTTGGCATCACAGATGTAGCAGAAGTCCTTGTAATCTGTCCATACCAGAAAAGGGTGCTCTGTCCCCTCCAGCCAATGTCACCATGCCTCCAGAGCTTCCTTGACAGCTTGAAGTTCTGGATTCCCGACATCACAGTTACACTCTGCAGGAATCAAGCATCAGGAAGGAAAATCACAGCTGTGCCACCAATTATCTATGAAGAGCATTGGGAGTGTACAGTCCAGTTCTGAGATATGATGCATCAACCTCGATGGTGAACGGACGGAACGGGTCCAGATTTTGCAGCTCTGAACAGTGGTGAAACATCGCTTTAGTTCTGAGAAAGCTTGGTCTGCTTCAGTTGTCCGTAGGAATCCTGCCGAGGTCGTCTCGGCAACTGCATTTATGTAGGCCATGAGTGAACTGCAGTTTCTGATGCAGTGGTGATGAAAGTTTGTAAACCCCATGAAACACCTCACCTGTTTGACCATATATTGTTTGAGCCACTTTGAGACTGCCTGAACTTTACGTGGATCCATGTGAATATTGGAAGGGTTGAAGATATAGCCCAAGAACAACACCTGCTGTTTGTGGAACTCACACTTCTTTGACTTGGCCAAAAGGTTTCTATTGAGAACCCTCTGGACATACTGGGCATGTTCCTGGCGAGATCAAGAGCAGATAAGAATGTCATCCAAATATACAAAAACAAACATCAAAACGATTCACAAAAATAGAAGCCCACCTCTATGGAGAGGTTGACAGATGAATAAACTTCAGGTCAATGCCTCTTTGATGTATTCTTCGACAGCCATCAATTCAGGATGATAAAGAGAAAAAAGGCGGCCATGGGAGGCCTAGATTAGTGTATTCAATACTTCAGTTATATTTGAGTAATATTGTAAATATATTGTTTAATTAAGTATTCTTTGTTTGTTTACATGATTTATTATGGGTTATATGTAAGAAGTATGTGAATGGCATATGGCATTATGCTACCACATCACATGAGAACACTTCACTGAAGAAAAATAGGACACAAATATTCTGAGCCTCTCGTGTTTTTCTTTCAATTAGTTTCTGGAGTTACAAAACATAACAGTGGTGATAAGGAAGTTTTAAAACAAACCCAGACGACTGACTACATACCTGCTGAATTGCGACACTTTTTTTCTTTGGAAGGGGAAGGAGATGTTTGAGTAAACAAAAAGGCAGAAAATGTACGAAATTCACAGGTTCATAAACAGTGAGTACTGGGTGATAATATTAATAAATGAAAATAAGCAGAAATGGCTTCCTACATTGGAGAGTGAGGCACATTCAATTGCACATCAGATAACTAGATGATGTAAACTGAATGAATTGGACAGTATTTTGAAGCAAATGAAATAGCCAATGAAAAGCTAGTGCCACTACTATTAAGTATAATAGGTGGAGAAGCATACAGTTTACTTAGACAGTTAACTGCTCAAAGCAAACAAGCGAAAATGAACTTTGCTGATATTGTGAATGGAATGCAGGAATATTTAGAACTGTTGTTGATTGCAGAACACTTTGGGTTTCAGAAGCAGAATCAAAAGGAAAGGAAGTCCATTTCAGGTTACATGGCTGAACTAAAGAAATTGAGTATTATTAGTTCAATGATGGGCTTAATGATTCATTGAGAGATTGTTTAGTTTGTGAAATCTTACAAGAAAACATTTAAAAATGCCCCCTAACTGAAGCACAACAAACATTTAAAAGAGCAGTTGAAATCGCTCTATCAATGGAAACAGCATACAGAGATGTAATTGAGTTTCAGTCAGGAATGAAAGTGAGTGTGAACAAAATTGCAACATCTAAACAGAAATCTGCCTGGCTGAATAAATTGTGTTACCGTTGTGGCAGGGGTTCACATACACCAGGCCAATGCAAGTTTAAAGGTGAAACTAACAGAAAATGCAACAAAGTAGGACACATACAAAGAGCATGTCGGACAGACAAAAATAAATGGAATGCACAGGGAAGGCTCAAAAGTCAGTTTTGAAAAGAACACAAATCTGCATGCTGTTGATGGTATAGGTGCTGTCATGTCACTGGTATGAGTGATGGAAGTGAAAACCCCATAGCCTTTGCTTCATGTTCCCTTACCGCTGCAAAGAAAAATTTTGCGCAGATTGATAGAGAGGCCTTGAGTCTGGTATGAGGTGTAAACCGTTGCAACCAGCACTTGTATGGAAAAGACTTTACCCTCATTACTGTTTATCAACCACTACTGTCTATTTTCAATCCACAGAACAGTGTTCCACTAACAACATTGCAGCATCACTGGATGATGTGGATTATAATGTGTGAGCGCAGTATCTGACATCACTATATCCTTTGAGTTATGAAAGCCACTTCCTACTGCTTTGCTACTCTGAAAGTAGTTGTCGTAGTGCATGAGTCACTTCTGCCAATCCAGTCTCTGCTGACTAACTTCTTCTTCATGAACTTTGGGTTGGGCTGGGCTTGTCATTCTGCGGGTATCTGTCACGCTGAGTGAGTCATCTCGCTAACACAGCCTCCACTAACTTTAACTTCTCTCCAGCCTAACCAAAGAATGTCAGGGCCATGGTCCGTTGTTCTCTCTGCACTGGGTTCATTCTTGCCATCGAGTCTTGTTGATAAGGATGCACAGTGAAGGCCCAGTGCAGAGGGACAGACAATGAACAGCTCCGTGAATTTTAATCAGAATTGTGCAGAACAAAAGGAAAAATAATAAATGCTAGGTCAACAGAGCCTTTAACTAAAACTCTCGAACTAAAGCTAAAGCTGATGCTGCAGCTCGGAAGCAGTAACTAAGTACTAAATTTATTCTGTGCTTTTAGAGCACCAATCTAAACTGGAGCCTTCCTTCCTGGAATGAGGACTAAGGTAAGCAGGGAGAATAGATAGATAGCTAGATAGATAGATATACTTTATTGATCCCGAGGGAAATTGGGTTTCGTTACAGCTGCACCAACCAAGAATAGAGCATAAATATGGCAATACAAAACCCACAAACAATCAGACAACAATATGCAAACTATGCCAGATGGAAATAAGTCCAGGACCAGCCTATTGGCTCAGGATGTCTGACCCTCCATGGGAGGAGCTGCAAAGTTCGATGGCCACAGGCAGGAACAACCTCCCATGACGCCCAGTGTTGTATCTCGGTGGGATATGGCCAGAGTCCAACAGCAAAAAGTTCAATATCCAGGTTACAAACATACACCTCGATCGTAATATGACCAGTATTGCACCATCCGTTGTTAACCAGAACAGCAAGCCCCCAACTCCTTTATGCTTACCGCTCTCAGTGCACTTCTGGTCAGCCCGAATGGTCTGGAAGCCCTCCAGGGAAAAGTTTTGGTCGGGTATGTCCTCATGCAGCCCTGTTTCAGTAAAACACATAGGATATCACTCTGGATCACTCTGATCCCCTCCCCCTCCTGTCTTCTCCTATCATTTTGGATCTCCTCCTCCCCCTCCAACTTTCAAATCCCTTACTCACTCTTCCTTCAGTTAGTCCTGACGAAGGGTCTTGACCTGAAACGTCGACTGCACCTCTTCCTAGAGATGCTGCCTGGCCTGCTGCGTTCACCAGCAACTTTTATGTGTGTTGCTTGAATTTCCAGCATCTGCAGAATTCCTGTTGTTTGAGGATATCACTCTGCTTTGGTTTTGGGGTGGGGGGGCAGCTAAAGATGGTGCTAGAGGGCAACTTCTCCCGGTTCATCAGTGAAACAGTTAAATTCTTCCTGTTTTCCTTTTCAGAGGGGCTGGGGTCCTGTCAGGCAGCGTGTTCCCATTCTTGGAGCTCACTGGAGGGCCACGTTTCGCTATGTCTGGGTTCGGCCCAAAGTCAGGCATCTTCAGGGTGCAGCCTTGCATGGCCCTGTGGACATGAATTCTTGCCGGTGCCATGAACTGGTGTAGTGGGAGCCAGAATATTGAAGACAGTGAGAGTGGCTGAGGGGGAGCTTTGCACTCAGGATCAATCTCTCTCTCTCTCTCACACTCTGTCTCTCTCTCTCTCAATGGTGATTGAGAGCTTGCTGTCAATTCTCGAGTGGGGGAACTCGAAATAAAAAATAGTGCTTCAGACTGACTGTCTGTAACATTGAAATAGTGACTGTTGTCTCCTCTCTTGTTAGTGAGAGAAAGAGCCTGAGAGATGTTGAATTTTTGAAGTGAATAGTTACTGTAACTGTCTCAGAGACATGTTTCATTGAGATGTTTATTTTATGTGTTTTTGTCATAAATTCATGATTATTTTATCACCTTAAAATATTTTACATAAGGTTTTAGTTAATGTAGAGTTTAATGGGTCACATGACCAGAGTTTAATGGGTCACATGACCAGAGTTTAACGGGTCACAGAGTTTAATAAAAGTATGACTGTAGTATCGACTGAGAGATGTATGTTTCAAAGTTCTTATGTCTTTTATTTTCTTGTAGTTTTCACTGTGTCTGCTGAAGAAAGGGAGAGAGAAATAAAATAAATCTTCAAGGATATCTGTATGTTGTGTAGCCATTATTTCATTGGACCGGTGCAGTTACAGTGAAAACGTACCGCCGCTCCTCGCGCCAAGTCAGTGCCGCCAACTGCTGCTCCTCGCTCCGAGCCAACAGAGATACGAACTGCTAATTCCACATTTAACAGTTTATGCCTGCTGTTAGTTTCTATCATTTGCTGCATTTCTCTCGCTTGTCCACGCATGGGTGGAGCTTTCGAACATTACATCTTGTGGTTTAATTAACCTGAGTTACGATACCAGAGGACATCCATTTGAGTGTAACTGTTTCAGAGAGAGTGAAACCCAGGAAATCTTCATGGGAAAGAAAGTTAACCCCAAAATTGCTGGAGCTTAAGCAACAAGAGGCTTCTCAGAGGGAGAGTAAATTCATCAAGCTATATGGAAGCTGGAAAGAACAAGTTAGAGCTACACGTACCAAACTTGAAGGTGAGTGCTCTGACCAAGACTTAGGTGACACGATGGATGCTGTTGAAGGGCTGGAGACACAAGTGAGAGATGTGTATGAAAATATACGATCTCAATCGGCACCTTCTACTGAGATTAGAAGAAAAATGGATTCCTGCACAGCAGTAACAGCAGATTTGATGGAGCCAATGAACGTATGAATGAGTGAAGAGGAGTTTGATGCTAAGGCAGAAATCGCAAGACTTTGTATGGTGCTTGAAAAAGAGTATGCCCAGTCAATATTTGGGACTAAAATCTCCAGATCCACTGTACGTAGCCAGCATTCAAGCTGTTTATCAGAACAGCAAAGCATTACAGTAAAAGGAGCAGGGTGTGCTGCAAAGCAGGCCGAAATGGAGATGGAGGAGGCTGTCGCTGTACAAAGGCAAGAACTTAAAAGACTAGAAAATCAGAGAGATCTTCAAGTTATAGCCACAAAGCTTAAGGCTTACTCTGAAGCTGACTCAGGTGAGGCCTTGGAGGAAAGTAGAACAGCAAGCAGTGAGCAGGCTAATTGTCCTCCCATACCTTATAAAGAAATTAAAAGGGAACAAACATGTGTGAACAAACAAACAATATTAACAATGAAGCATCGTTCGTACAAGCCCTACATGACACAATGGTTCTCACCAGATTTCCTACACCCGAGCCCTCAGTCTTCTCGTGGGACCCACTTAGGTTCTTAGAGCGGAGCACAAGTTTTAAGGCATTGATAGAACGGCGATGCATAAATGCAGCTGACAGGTTGTTCTACCTACAAAATTACATCAGTGGTGAGGCACGGTCTGTATTGGAAGGAAGCTTCTACCGAAAAGATGATGAAGCCTACGACCAGGCATGGGAGGCTTTGAATGCTCGTTATGGCCACCCCTTTGTAAACCAGTGTGCATTTAGAGAAAAACTGAATAACTGGCCAAAGATTGGCTCAAGGGAGTCAGTTAAACTGAGACAATTCAGTGATTTTCTGACAGCCTGCAGCAATGCCATGCCATACATCAAAGGGCTTCAGGTGTTAAATGATTGCGAAGAGAATCAAAAAAATACTCAGAACACTCCCTGACTGGGTGACCTCTCGCTGGAATCGTCGTGTCACAAAGCAGTTGCGGGGGTGCTGTTGAGCCATGAGCAAGCAGGACGCACCCTCCTGTAGCTCCGCCAGATTTGATATTAAAACTTCATTTACACAAAGTCAATTTGAGGTTTAGGGTGGCAAACGAAGGGGAGGTGCTCTTCAATACATAACAGAAGGAGAAAGAGTGAAGGAGTGCGCTACAAAATGCCGAGAAGAGGAATGGCTAAGGCAGGGATGAACGATAAAACAGGCCCAATTGACGCCTTGGAGCTCACGAGTGAGGGCCACGTGGTGCCATGTTCACAGAGTATGGACAACAATATGGTGTTGGTGGCCATAGATTCGCTACATGCAGAGCTAACTACGATGAAGTCAGACATCTGTAAGAAAATTGAAGGAAAAGTTGCAGAGGTAGCGGTCGCTTTGAGAAGTGAAATTGCTTCGTTGAAAGTGGAAAATGACGTTGCGATTACTGCATTGAAAGCCCAGCTGAATATACAAGATCAAACTTTGAAAGAGATAGCAGAGTCGGCTAACGGAGCTTTGGGCATAGTTGTGGAGCTGGAAAGCAAGGCGAAACGACTTTGTGGGCAAGTTGAACAGCTTGCTGAAAAATGCCTGGATTTAGAGGGACATTCGAAACGACAGAATCTGAGAATTGCGGGCCTACGAGAGGGGAAGAAAAATGGACAGAAGACGAGATTTTGCAGCACAGATGCTGAAAGAGGCTCTAAACCTGGAAGAAGCTCCGGTAATAGACCGAGCACATAGAGCACTTGGGAAGTGCCCAGGGGACGACGAGCCGCCGCGACACTTGATCATGAGTATCCGTTATTGCCATGTATTTGAAGGTATAATGCAGAAGGCGATAGGTACCAAGAATCTACAATATTAAGGACAAAGGATTCAGATCTTCAGAGACCTTCCATCCACGGTGGCTAAACGACGTGCGGCTTTCACACCGGTCAGGAGGTTGCTGTAGGATAGACCCGGAATCATGTTTGGCCTCCTCTATCCCGCGAAGCTACGAGTGACAATTAATGGAACTGAGGTGGTGATTACAGATCCAGAAGAAGCTGGCCGGTATGTGGAACATCATTTGGGAAATGCTGAGAAGTGACTGTGCACAGCGAGAAGAAACCCCTTACAGAATGAAGATGCCCCAAGTAAAACTCCACGGTAGGAAATTGTGAACATTTCGAACATTAATGAGGCCCTGCCTCTAATCCCTGTAGAAAACAGGACTCTTTGAGTTATATTTGGATTATACTATGTCGGATTAAGGCCCTATGAGTGCAGAGATAGTAATAAGAGTTGGTCTAAACTGGTGTTGTATGAGGAGTATGTTGTTAATGGTGCTAGACTTTCTGGTGCTAGAGTAAGTTATAGCTTTGAGAATCACACTTACTTTAACATCTTGATAATCTCTGTTTGCTAGTTTTTCTCGTTTTTTTCCATTCTGATGCCAGATTTGGCTTTGTGACCATCTATATAACTAGGGAGCTACTAAATTGGTTCAGAGAAGTGTTAGAAATCAAGAAGTTATTTTTTGACTAGGTGCATTTGTGTATGGAGATATGTTACTTTTGTTGGTTATTTCGAGCTTTCAAGGGTGATGGGGGTTGACGGGGGAGGGAGGGACAGGGGTAAGGGAGTGCTGTTTAGGGTCCATTCATTTCTAATGACCGATAGATTTACAAGGTCCAGAACAGATCAAAAACATTATCATACAGATGTTAAATACTGAGAAACCCTAGTGCCAAAATACTAACTAATCAGACCTTCTCGGAACCATTCAATTTGCACAGGGGCAAAAGACAGGGCTGTGCATTAAGTCCCTTATTGTTTGCGTCGGCCCTGGAACCACTGGCGGAGACTATACGTTCTCACTCCGAAATTTATGGATACAGTACAGAATATACTATCAACAAAATTTCACTTTATGCGGACGATCCTTTGTTGTTTGTAACGAAACCATATATTACTATTCAGTTTTGCTGGAATAATCAATTTATTTGGCACTTTCTCGGGGTATAAGATTAATTGGGGGAAAAGTGAATTATTCCCGGTCCGAGTAGAAGAACAGGAGGGGCTTAAACAATTTCCATTCAAAATAATTCTTGAGAAGTTTACTTACCTTGGAATTGCAATAACCAAAAAGTATAGTTCTCTATTTGAAGCAAATTTTATCCCTCTAATTGAAAAGATTAAAAAGAAAATAGAATTTTGGAAGACACTCCTAATTTCTTTAGTGGGTAGAGTAAATGCAGTCAAGATGATCTTTCTTCCCCGAATACTCTATCTATTTCAGAACCTGCCCCTCTATCTTACCGAAACCTTTTTTTAAAGGATTAGATTTGATAATTCTAACTTTCATATGGAATTATAAAGCCCATCGAATTAGGAAAGAACATCTCTGCAAGAATAAGACTAGTGGCGGGCTGGCACTACCCAACTTTATTTTTTACTACTGGGCTGCTAACATCAGCCATATAGCATACTGGATAGATGATACAGTTGTACTTCCCGGATGGCTGGAGATGGAGTGTGAGGATTGCCTACCATATTCCATAAGGGCAATCATTATGTCCCCTATTCAGTTAAATAAAGCCTGTTATAGAGGCAATCCCATTATCCATAGCACCATACAGATGTGGAGACAAGTGAGGAAGCATTTGAAACTCAGAACATTATCTTTTCTTGTACCTATATCAGCGAACTCTTCTTTTATCCCCTCATGTATAGATGGGGCCTTTGATGCATGGTGAGAATTAGGGATACGCAGCCTTGGAGACCTATACATACGTCATTTTTGTGTCATTTTGGCAGCTCCAGGACAAATTTGGATTGCAAAAGAGTCATTTTTTCAGGTATCTCCAGCTAAGACACTATATAAGATCACATCTTTCTGGTTTTGAGACAGCAGAACCTGATAAATTAGATAATCGTTTAAGATCACATTTAGGGGCAGAACACATCATTGCCTATCTGTATGATGCCATACAAAACAAGAGTCATAGAACAGTGGATAATATTAAAAAAGAGTGGGAAAAGGAGTTGGGTACAGAGATAGAGGAGGTTATACGGAATGAAGCTTTGGAGTATGTTAACTCCTGTTCCATCAATGCCAGGCATTGTTTAATACAATTTAAAATCCTATGTAGACTACATTACGTAAAAGTAAGGATTCATAAAATATTCCCAGAGGTGTCCCCAATGTGTGAGAAATGCAAGTCCTCGGAGGCAAATTGGTTACATAGTTATGCTTTATGTCCCAGGAATCAACAGTATTGGAAGCAAATATTTGAGCTCCTGTCGAAGGTACTAAAAGTTCAGATAATACCAGCCCCATTTTAATAATTTTTGGAACTTCTGCGAGGTCAAATAAATTCCAGGCTACCCAGCAACAACTCCTGACCTATGGCATACTTAATGGAAAGAAACTCGTACTGATGTTCCGGAAAAAGGAGGAAACTCCATCACTCAGACAATGGCTGGCTGCATTAATGGATACTCTGCATCTAGAGAGGATAAGATACATTATCAAGGACAGACTCAAGGAATTTGAAAAAATCTGGCAACCATTACTGTTGTACTTAGAAGAGACCGACAGCTGAACGAAGTGTGGGGGGGGGGGGCAATAGGACCTAAACAGCACATATGGGAAGGGGAAAGGAGACGGGATGGTAGGGTTTCCTTTGCTTTTTGCTTGTTTACTATACATACATTTATTTGACTTTCATTATGTTGTTATAAGAAAGAAAAGAAAAAAAGAAGCATTGTACTTTAGGGCGTTGTTGGTTGTGGTTAAGCTGATGTTGTTTCACAATAAAAACATTTGAAAACAAAGCAGTTGCGACAAACGGGGGAATTCCCAGATTTCAAGAAGTCTGCTGATTTTGTGGCACAAGAAGCAGAAATCGCATGCAATTCTGTAACATCCTTTCATGCCTCGAAGCCTACTGAAGAAAAGCCATCTAGAGACATGAAGTGCACAAAGGCTAACGCGTTCATCGCAAATGTGCAAGTGTTGGATAAATCAAGCACAGTGATGGAAACATACAGTGCTGTGGAGAACAGCTCAAAGGATTCAAATGGATTTAAGAAGGTAAACACTTCGTTTTCATCTTCAAACCCAGTCACATGCATGTGCTGTGAAGGAAGCCACTGCATCCACTAATGGCAGAAACTTGTCAATAAGACTGTGGAGGGCAAGAGAAGGTTCATATTGGACAATAACCTGTGCTTTGGCTGTCTTAGGAGAGGATACAATTCAAAGGATTGTAAGAGCAAAGCTACTTGTGGCATATGTAGGAAACATCATCCAACACCACTTGTTGAAGACCGTCCTTTTGCTGCAGCAGACACATCTTCTCATGTTATGCAAGAGGAAGGAAGTACATCTTCTCTTTCTTGCTGTATAGACAGAGGTGATGGTGGGAGCACATCCATAATAGTGCCTGTATGGATTTCTTCAATCACCACCCCTAAAACAGAGACCTTAGTGTATGCCCTACTGGATATACAGAGTAGCAACACTTTTGTAGACCAAGAGGTATGTGAAAAAATGGGGGCAGGATTAGAACCAGTCAAGTTAAAGCTTACCACAATGATGGGAAAAGATTCCATTGTTCAGAGTGGAAGAGTTAGTAGGCTTAGAGTTAGAGGGTTTTCCTTGCAAAGTTTTATCAACTTGCCACCTGCCTATACCAGAGATTTCATCCCACTCGAACGTTCCCACATTCCTACCCCTGAAACGGCCAAGAAGTGGAAACATCTGAATGGAATAGCACAGGAAATACCAAAGTGGATGGATTGCGAGGTCAGACTCCTGATAGGCTACGACTGCATGAGAGCATTGGCACCACGGCATGTCATCACGGGAGGTGACGATGAGCCGTGTGCCATCAAGACTAACCTGGGTTGGAGTGCTGTCGGCAGCTCACCACCGGTCGCAAAGTCAACAGAAGTGACAGGTCTGTGCCATCGTGTATCTGTCAAGGACCTTCCACCATTGACACCAGCCATTGCCATTAGAGCCCCTAACTCAGACTACAGAGCTACAAACCCTGGGGAAAAGAGCATGTCACAAGTTGACCACAAGTCCCAGGTCAATGAGCCACAGTCTTCGGAAGTTCAATCCCTGGAGAACACACCTACAGTGGAGAAAGGAGAGGTTTACAACTTGGAGCAAGTGAGACACTCAGTGCCTGAGAAGCTCCAACAGTCAGAGTTTTGTCTCAGAGTGTAGTCTCGTGAAAAAGGTGAAATAATTACACAGCTTGAGCAGGAAACAAAAGCTTGCCAGCAAGAAACTATAAACTTAAATGAAAAAGGCAAAATTTTAGAGGATGACCATTCTCTCCTCCAGGAAGAACTTGAAAATGTCAGGCAAAGTCAAGAATGAGAGAGAGTATCTGGAGACAGAATTACTAAAAAATATCAGCAAGACTGATCAATTAACTGAAGCACTAAAGACACTTTATATGCAGAATAATTCACTTGTCAATAAAGTAGACTGCTTCAGAGAAGAGAAACGTCATTTGATCAAAGAAAGAGAAACCCAGGAAGTAAAATTGGCGAAAGAGTTTGAGGAGCAGCTCCGGTCTGCTCAGAGGGGTAAGACCACATCCAAGGGTGAAACTAAGGAATTGCAAGAATTGTTAGAAGAGAAGTAACAGGAAATGATTCAGTTGCAGAAGGACAGTATCAATGACCCCAAAAGCCTATAGCCACTTACCCCAAACCATTTACTTACCATGAAAACCTTTGTCCCGCTACCTCCACCAGGAAAATTTATGGCAGAAGATCTGTATGCCAGGAAAAGCAGAGTGCAATATCTGACAGAGCAATTCTGGAGTAGATGGAAGAAGGAATATCTCGCAAACATCACCCTCAGACAGCGCTGGCATTCCTCAAGACGAAATGTGAGGATTGGAGATATTGTCATTGTAAAAGAGGAAGGGATTCCTCATAGTGAATGGAGACTTGGAAGAGTGCTTGATGTTTGTAAAGATGAAGGTGGACTGGTGTGAAGAGCCACAATACAATTAAGAAATAAAAAGCTAGGAAACAAGCGTCAACGACTCATTAATCCATCCATTCTTGAACGCCCTATTCATAAGTTAGTTGTCCTTGTAGTAAACAACTAAAATATGTTGCAATGGAACTAATTTCTAAACACCTACCTGTGTGGAGAGTTTAAAGCATCAGACTTGATCTTTGAGTTTGTTACAAATGCCAATTATTTGGTTCTGGAAATTACTAGATTTATTCAAATATTTGTATAAAGGTTATCATAAATCATAGTAATTTGTTGGGAGTGTAACTGTCTCAGAGACATGTTTCATTGAGATGTTTATTTTATGTGTTTTTGTCAAAAATTCATGATTATTTTATCACCTTAAAATATTTTACGTAAGGTTTTATTTAATGTAGAGTTTAATGGGTCACATGACCAGAGTTTAATAAAAGCATGACTGTGGTATTATGGGTCAGAACAACATGGAAGCAGAGAAAGACACATGGCCCAAAAATAACCTTATTCTGCATGTGGTCCGAGGGATGCACACGGTAATTGCTTTTTTTATTTGTTTTATATAATGTTGTTGATGTGCATTTACATGGACAGTGTGATATGTTTTTAGTGATTTTATTTGATTTCAGCACACTTTTGTTGTGCTGATGTGTTTGGGACCGTTTATCGGCGGACACTAGCTTGAGAGACTTTAAAAGACTGAGAGATGTATGTTCTAAACTTTTTATGTCCTTTATTTTCTTGTAGTTTTCATGGTGTCTGCTGAAGAAAGAGAGAGAGTGAAATAAAATAAATCTCCAAGGACATCTGTATGTTGCGTGGACATTATTTCATTGGACCGGTGCTGTTACATTTAGTTTTTGATGGACTGTAGTCCATGGTCTCTCTTTGGGGGCTTTGCTGTTGCTTGTATGGTGGGTGGTGGGAATGCTGATGCTTTATGCTAAAATAATTGAGGGGAGGGGAGGGGATGGGATGGGGGGAGAGTTGATGTCGCTTGCTGCTGTTGTGCATGGGAGGGGACAGAGGGATTTGGGGCTCTTACATTTTTTTCTATCATTCATTCTTTGGGGTTTTTTCTTCTGTTTTCATGGTTGTCTGTACAGAGTAAGAATTTCAGGTTGTATATTGTATACATTTTCTGAACCATAATAGCATGTAACATCCTCAACCATCTGGCTGTTGAATCAGTGGGGTTTTTTCTCCAGTGCTGCCTAAGGATCTTGGCCCAAAATGTCAACTGTTCTTTTTTCCGTAGATGCTGCCTGGCCTGCTGAGTTCCTCCAGCATTTTGTGTGTGTATGTGTGTGTTCCAGCATCTGCAGATTTTCTCTTGTTTGTACTTTGATAATAAATTTACTTTGAACTTTGACTTAAAATATTCATTGCTTTTCATTATCACTTACTTTTTTCTTGAAAGGCAGAATTGCAGTTGACCCCAAATGGTTATTAATGTAGCAAAAGGCATCAATAATACAAAATAGAAATCATTCTTGGAAAAAATAATCTCACTTTTTCATTGTTCATATTTTTCTTTAAAAGAGAACTAACTTCTCAAGAGTACTTCTCTAAATTACACTTTGTACTTCTAATAGTTCATTTAAACAGAGATTTTCCTTTATTGTTGTGCTTAAGAGGTCCTTGCAGTGTGACTTGGATCTAATATCTTCTTACTCTTAAAAAAAAAAATCTGCCCACAGTAGAGTAATGCATGGAAGCTATTGTGGTGGTGGATTTTAAACATTCTGGAGAAAAAAAACAGGTTTTGAAGTTATAAGGTGTATTTTTTTTTTGTGGTACTTTGGGTATTTGGGAGTGATTATAATTCTTGAAGAAAATAATTAATTTAGAAAGCTCATGAGTAGTTAATTCAGGTAGCACATTATATTTTACATTATTCTTCATGAAATATGGGTGAACCTGGTAAGGTTCACACATTAATGAAATAAGGTGAAAGGTAATTGATATTTCATCTTCAGTAATCACCACATCCTGTTCTCTGCTTGATTCAGATGATGGTGTTCCTGCTGTGATTGGAAGAAAACCTTGATTACAGTGAGGTGTTTGCTGACATAATTTGTGATTTATTCATCCAGGCATCTGTCCTTTGTATCACTTTAACTTTATTGAAAATATCAAATCACAGACCAGCAACTGAACAAGGCATAGTTCAAAGCTCCTCTCAAAGTTCTTGCCAGAGGAAGTGAGGTGGTTCATATTGAGAGCCCAACTACTGTTTGACCTATCTTTAAGCAGACCAGTACTTCCAGTCTCCAGCCCATGCATTATAACTTTGTGGTAATACAATGAAAGCCTTTACTATCATTTGGGGAGCAAGACGTCCACAAGGATCTGGAAGAGCATGAAGGAGAGGTGAAGCATTAACCAATAACACCTTCAAACGGTCAGCACTTTTTTTATGTTTATTATGCTCTATTTATGTTCATTGCTTGGCGATGCACTGTCTCTTCCTGCTGTTCAACGGGTTTGTCATTCCAACATTATGGGTGCTGCACTTGAATAAATACTTATAACCAACAATGAAAAATCCACAAAAAAATGCTGACAATTCTGTCCATAGAAAATTCAAGAGGATCCTTAAGAATCACCTTGCTCAGCTCTTTATTGTCCGTGTTCTGCACTTATTTGTCCAACCTAGGTGCCTATTCTGTGATAGGGTAGCAGTTCCCTTTCCTATGGACCACAGCCACTCTTCTGGAACGTCCCGGCAAGGAAGGTCAGAGTGCGATGACACTGGACACCTGCAATTCTTCCCAGAGACAAGGCCGAAACAAAGCTGGTGGTGAATCAGGCTATGGGAAGCAGATTGAAATTCTGTTTGAATACTGCCACAACAACAACCTCTCACTCAACGTCAACAAAAGCAAAAAGCTGATTATTGACTGCAGGACGAAGAAGTCAGAGGTCCATGAGCCAGTCTTAATTAGGGAATCAGAGTTGGAGAGGGGGATTAACTTTAAATTCTTTGGCATTATCATTTTAGGAGGATCTGTCCCGGGACTAGCCTGTCCACCATCTACAAGGCTCAGGTCAGGAGTGTAATGGAATACTAACCAGTTGTCTGGATGAGCGCAGCTCCATCAACACTAAAGAAGCTTGACACCACGACAGTCCACTTGAGTGATGCCCCTTCCACAAGCATCCAGTCCCTCCACCATCAACCAACAGTTGCAGCAGTGTGTATATCTGTAAGATGCACTGTAACAACACACCAATGTTCCTAAGGCAGCATCTTCCAGACCCACGACCACTACTGTCTAGAAGGACGAGAACAGCAGAAACCTGCGAATGCCATCACTTGGAAATCCCCCTCCAAGTCACTCACCATCCTAAATTAGAAACATATTGCCGTTCCTTCATTGTCGCTGGGTCAAAATCATGGAATTCCCCCCCTAACAGCACTGTGGGTGTACCCACACCTCAGGGACTGCAGTGGTTCATGAAGGCAGCTCGTCACCACCTCCTCAAGGACAACTAGGAATGGGCAATAAATACTGGCTTAGCTGGCGACACCCACATCCCATAAATGATGAAAAAAAAATGGCCTGCAAACCCCACCAGAGTTGACATGCATCTGATGTCACCTTCAACCTCTCCCGGAATTGTCTCTTGGCTCTTGAAATAGCCCTCTGCACATTATACCTGGTTTTCTTATTTAGACCTGGATCGTCAGACTTAAATGCCACAGATCTAGCCCTCAGCAGACCACAAACCTCCTGGCTTATTCATGGCTTTTGGTTTGGGAATATAGAGTAAGTTTTCATAGGCACCCACACAAGTTTTAATGAAGTTGATGACAATAATCATACTTATCCAGGTTCAAAGGTGACTCCCTGAACACAGTCCAGTCCATTGATTCAAAATAGTCCTGCAAGTTCTCCTGTGCCTCTCTGGTCTACACCTTCATGGAATTTACTTGGCTCATTTAAAGCTTTAGTTAATGATAACCACTCAGAATGCTGATGTTAGGAGATATGATGGTTGTGACGTTGAATGTTGATGGGAGATGGATAGGCTCTTTCTTAGTGGAAATGGTCTTTGTTTGGCACTTCCGTTGTACAATTGTCACCTGTCATTTATCAGCACATATCCGGATTTTTTCCAGGTTTGCTGCATGTTGATGTGGACTGCCTCATTTCCCGAGAAGTTGCAAACTAAAGTGAATATTCTGATAACATCAGCAAATATGATGGAAGGAAGATCATTGGTAAAATAGCTTAAGATGTTTGAACTAAATCTCTGATCTGAGGAAGCCCTTCAGTAATATGCTGGCACTAGGTTCAGAATCAGAATCAGGTTTAATATCACTAACACATGTTGTAAAATTTGTTGTTTTATGGCAGCAGTACATTGCAATGCATAATAAAACTATAAATTACAATAAGGTGTACATACACAAATATTAAATTAGTACAAAAAGAGAGGAAAGAAGGAAAAAAAATACTGAGGTCGAGTACATGAGTTCATCGTCCGTTCAGAAAGGAAGAAACTGGCAGAGAGGAAGAAACTGTTCCTGAAGTCCTGAACTGCTATTGTGACTCCCGTCTCCCCTTCCCCGACCACCACTCTGCAACCCCGTCTCCCTCAGATCCCACTGTCAGCTCCTGGGCCCTCAGAGGCTCCATCTTCCTCTCACCCCAACCTTCCCCTCTCCACTGACACCCCCAGCCTCCCCCCTCCCCCCTCTGATCCCAGCTCTCATCCGTGCCGGGTCTTTACCGTCCCTTCTGATCTTCAACTGTCTGAGGCAGAGCGCGTTATCCTCAGTAAGGGCCTCACGTTTGTCCCCCTTCGCCCACACCTCAGCGAGCTCCGCATTCGCCATGATGTGGAACTCTTCTTCCGCCGTCTCCATCTCCAAGCCTACTTCTTTGGCAAGGACTCTTCCACCCCCACCGATGACCCCTTCTCTCGTCTTCAACCCTCCTCCTCTTCATGGACACCCCGCTCTGGTCTTCTGCCTGTCCTGGATCTCTTTATTGCTAACTGCCGACGGGACATCAACCGTCTCGACTTCACCGCACCTTGTTTCCATTCCAATCTCACTCCTTCCGAACACTCTGCTCTCCACTCCCTCCGCACTAATCCTAACCTTACTATTAAACCCGCTGATAAGGGGGGTGCTGTTGTAGTCTGGCCTACTGACCTCTACCTTGCCGAGGCACAGCGACAACTCGCGGATGCCTCCTCTTATTTACCCCTCGATCGTGACCCCACTAAGGAGCACCAGGCCATTGTCTCCCACACCATCACCGACTTTATCCACTCAGGGGGTCTCCCATCCACTGCTACCAACCTTATAGTTCCCACACCTCACACTTCCCATTTCTACCTCCTACCCAAGATCTACAAATCGGCCTGTCCTGGCAGACCTATTGTCTCAGCTTGCTCCTGCCCCACTGAACTCGTTTCTGCATACCTCGACACGGTTTTAACCCCCCTTGCTCAATCCCTTCTTACCTATGTTCATGACACTTCTCATGCTCTTAAACTTTTCGATGATTTTAAGTTCCCTGGCCCCCACCGCTTTATTTTCACCATGGATGTCCAGTCCCTATATATTTCCATCCCCCATCAGGAAGGTCTCAAAGCTCTCCGCTGCTTTTTGGATTCCAGACCTAATCAGTTCCCTTCTACCACCACTCTGCTCCGTCTAGCGGAATTAGTCCTTACTCTTAATAATTTCTCCTTTGGCTCCTCCCACTTCCTCCAAACTAAAGGTGTAGCTATGGGCACCCGTATGGGTCCTAGCTATGCCTGCCTTTTGTTGGCTTTGTGGAACAATCTATGTATCTGTCCCCAACTTTTCCTTTGCTACATCGACGACTGCATTGGCGCTGCTTCCTGCACGCATGCTGAGCTCGTTGACTTTATTAACTTTGCCTCCAACTTTCACCCTGCCCTCAAGTTTACCTGGTCCATTTCCGACACCTCCCTCCCCTTTCTAGATCTTTCTGTCTCCATCTCTGGAGACAGCTTAACTACTGATGTCTACTATAAGCCTACTGACTCTCATAGCTATCTGGACTATTCCTCTTCTCACCCTGTCCCTTGCAAAAATGCCATCCCCTTCTCGCAATTCCTCCGACTCTGCCTCATCTGCTCTCAGGATGAGGCTTTTCATTCCAGGACAAGGAAGATGTCTTCCTTTTTTAAAGAAAGGGACTTCCCTTCCTCCACCATCAACTCTGCTCTCAAACGCATCTTGCCCATTTCACGCACACCTACTCTCACTCCATCCTCCCATCAGTCCACTAGGAATAGGGTTCCCCTGGTCCTCACATAGAAACATAGAAAATAGGTGCAGGAGTAGGCCATTCGGCCCTTCGAGCCCGCACCGCCATTCAGTACGATCATGGCTGATCATCCAACTCAGAACCCTGTACCAGCCTTCCCCCCCCATACCGCCTGATCCCTTTAGCCACAAGGGCCATATCTAACTCCCTCTTAAATATAGCCAATGAACTGGCCTCAACTGTTTCCTGTGGCAGAGAATTCCACAGATTCACCAATCTCTGTGTGAAGAAGTTTTTCCTAATCTCGGTCCTAAAAGGCTTCCCCTTTATCTTCAAACTGTGACCCCTTGTTCTGGACTTCCCCAACATCGGGAACAATCTTCCTGCATCCAGCCTATCCAATCCCTTTAGGATCTTATACGTTTCAATAAGATCCCCCCTCAATCTTCTAAATTTCAACGAGTATAAGCCTGGCCGATCCAGTCTTTCATCATATGAAAGTCCTGCCATCCCAGGAATCAATCTGGTGAACCTTCTTTGTACTCCCTCTATGGCAAGGATGTCTTTCCTCAGATTAGGGGACCAAAACTGCACACAATACTCCAGGTGTGGTCTCACCAAGGCCTTGTACAACTGCAGTAGTACCTCCCTGCTCCTGTACTCGGACCCTCTTGCTATGAATGCCACCCCACCAGCCTGCGGGTCCAACATATTATTCTCCGTAACTTCCGCCACCTCCAACGGGATCCCACCACTAAGCATATCTTTCCTTCCCCCCTTCTCTCTGCTTTCCGCAGGGATCGCTCCCTACGCGACTCCCTTGTCCATTTATTCCCCCCCCCCATCCCTCCCCACTGATCTCCCTCCTGGCACTTATCCTTGTAAGCGGAACAAGTGCTACACATGCCCTTACACTTCCTCCCTTACCACCATTCAGGGCCCCAGACAGTCCTTCCAGGTGAGACGACACTTCACCTGTGAGTCGGCTGGGGTGATATACTGCGTCCGGTGCTCCCGATGTGGCCTTCTATATATTGGCGAGACCCGACGGAGACTGGGAGATCGTTTTGCTGAACACCTATGCTCTGTCCACCAGAGAAAGCAGGATCTCGCAGTGGCCACACATTTTAATTCCACAACCCATTCCCATTCTGATATGTCTATCCACGGCCTCCTCTACTGTAAAGATAAAGCCACACTCAGGTTGGAGGAACAACACCTTATATTCCGTCTGTGTAGCCTCCAACCTGATGGCACGAACATTGACTTCTCTAACTTCCGCTAATACCCCACCTCCCCCTCGTACCCCATCTGTTATTTATTTTTATACACGCATTCTTTCTCTCACTCTCCTTTTTCTCCCTCTGTCCCTCTGACTATATCCCTTGCCCATCCTCTGGGTTTCCCCCCCCCCTTGTCTTTCTCTCTGGGCCTCCTGTCCCATGATCCTCTCGTATCCGTTTTGCCAATCAACTGTCCAGCTCTCGGCTCCATCCCTCCCCCTCCTGTCTTCTCCTATCATTTTGGATCTCCCCCTGCCCCTCCCACTTTCAAATCTCTTACTAGCTCTTCCTTCAGTTAGTCCTGACGAAGGGTCTCGGCCCAAATCATTGACTGTACCTCTTTCTTGAGATGCTGCCTGGCCTGCTGCGTTCACCAGCAACTTTGATGTGTGTTGCCTGAAGTGTTGAGTGTGTCTTCAGGCTCCTATACCTATTGCACCCCTCATGGTGGCAATGAGAAGAAGGTATATCCTGGGTGATGGGAGTTCTTAATGATGGATGCTGCCTGTTTGAGGGAATGATGTGGAGACTGGCGCCCGTGATGGAGCTGGCTGAATTTACAACTTTCTGCTGCGTTTTCTGAACCTGTGCAGTGGCCCCTCCATACCAGACAGTGATACAATCAGTTACAATTCTCTCTACAGTACATATGTAGAAATTTGTGAAGTGTTCGGTAACAAACCAAGTCTCTTCAAGCTCCTACTGAAATATAGCTGCTGTTGTGCCTTCTTTGTAATTGCCTCAAAATGTTGGACCCAGGATAGATCTTCAGAGATTTTAACACCTAGGAACTGCTCACCCTTTCCACTGCTGATCCCTCAGTGCGGACAGCTGTATGTTCCCTCAATTTCCCTTTCCTCAAGTTCACCATGTTGAGTAATGTTGAGTGCAAGGTTGTTGTTACAACTCTACTCAAACGCCTGATTTATCTCTCTCCAGTACGGCCTTTTGTCACCATCTGAAATTCTGCCAACAACAGTTGTGTTATCGGCAAGTTTATAGATGGTGTTTAAGCTGTGCCTAGTCACACAGCCATGGGTGTAGAGAGAGTAGAGCAGTGGGATAAACGTACATTCTTGAGATGCACCAGTGTTGATTGTCAGCAAGGAGGAGATGCTATTTCTAACCCACATTGTTTGTTGTCTCACGATGAGGAAGTCAAGGATCTAGATGCAGAGGGAGGTATAGAGGCCCAGCTTTTGGAACTTATTGATTAGTACTGAGGGTTTGGTTGTGTTGAGCATTAATCAATAAACAGTAGCCAAATGTGTAGGTGTTTCTATTGTCCTGGTGATCCAAGGCCAAGTGGAGAGCAAGTGAGATTGCATCCTCTATAGACCTGTTGTAGCAATAAGTAAATTGTAGCGGGTCCCGTTCTTTACTTAGTCAGGAGTTGCTTCTGGCCATGACCAACTTCTCAAAGCACTTCATCACAGTAGATGTGAGTGCTATTGTGTGATAGCTGTTGAGGTAGCTTACGCTGCTGTTCTTGGACATTGGCATGATTGTGGGAACCTCTGACTGCAGCAGTGAAAGACTGAAGATGTCCTTGAATACTTCTGTCAGGTGCTTGGCACATGTTTTCAGTGCCCTACCAGGTACACCATCAGGGCCTAAGCCATGCAAAGGTTCACCCTCTTGGAAGATGTTCTGTTGTCGGTCTCTAAGATAGAATCACAGGGTCACCAGATGCTGTAAGGATTCACACAATTGTAGTTTTATTCTCCCTTTGAAAGTGTGCCTAAAAGTTGTTGAGCTCATTTGGGAATGAAGCATCACAGCCATTCATGATGCAAGGTTTTGCCTTGTAGGAAATAATGACCTGCAAACCCTGCCAGAGCAGACTTGCATCTGATTCCGTCTCTAACCTCATAGGAGAGGAGAAGATGGCCGCGTGACACAGCGCGCGTGGCCACTCCAGTGATGAATATCTGTTATCTGTCAAGTAGGGTGCCGTGCACAATTCTGATTTGATGGAGGCAGACGTGAGAGCATGGAGGAACATCTGGTGAAACTCCTGAAATGCCTGTTTCGCTGCCGCTGCTACTGTGTGATCCGAAATCTCCAGAGGGGAAGGCCCTGAGTCCTCGGCTTTGCTTGTTGCTCGGTGGCCGGGGCGGAGTCAAAGCACTTGGCAGAGATGGTGCTCGGTGTTCATTGTCGGAGGGCTGGTCGGAGGCTCGAAGTTTTCGGACTGACTCAGGGTTGGCTGTGGTCAGGTGCTTCCAGGATGCTGCATTGGCAAGCTTGCGGCGCTGGAGGTTCATGGCAGGGAGAGTTTCTCCCTTCTACTGTCTGCGCGAGATGTTGGGGCTATCAGGACTTTGAGACTGTTTTACCGTGCCCATGGTCTGCTCTTTATCAAATTACGGTATTGCTTTGCACTGTTGTAACTATATGTTATAATTATGTGGTTTTTGTCAGTTTTAGTCTTGGTCTGTCCTGTGTTTCTGTGATATCATACTGGAGGAACATTGTATCATTTCTTAATGCATGCATTTCTAAATGACAATAAATGAGGACTGAGTGTCCTCATAATCTAAAAATTGAAATTGTTTTTTCACTGTTAAAATAGCCTTCCGTAGATTGTACCTGGACTTCTTGTTTCGTTCTGGATCACCAGTATTGAATGCCACAGATCTAGCCCGCAGCAGACTACGAATCTACTGGTTCATGCAGGGCTTTAGATTTGAGTATGCCCGCTATGTTCTCAAAGGCACACAACTCCTGATGGAACACTCCCAACCTAGATGCTGCTGGCCAAGGAACATGCCCATCATTGAATTACAAGGGGGCATAACAGGAAAGAGAGAAAACTAAATGGGGTGCAAAATAGGACAAAAAACAAAGGACAAAAAGTGGGAAGAAGGAGATAGTTTAGGAGTTAAAAAACAAGAGACAGAAATGTTGAATGTGTGATTTAAAGGACAAGAAAGTTCAAGGAAACAACTTGTATTTGGTCCGAATGGGAGGAAACTGTAATTGTCTAATAGATTAGTCTTTTCATGAAAACCGCTGTTGAGTTAAGAAAAGATTTTTGAGAAAAAAATGTCCTCCATGGGAATCTAGGAAATGCTTTTATGGATATTGTAGGAATTAATTAGAAATATTTGTCATTAGTTTGTGACTGCCAGATTTCAGTTAAGCTGTAAATCACTGGTGCAATGTTTGTTAATGTATGACGTTGATCTATGATGTGTCCACATGCACAATCTCATTAGTGGAATAAACAAGATGCACATGTTCTCCCAGCTCTCTGTATCTTCTCACAGACTCTTAATATTACCTGACTGTCCACTGTTAGAATAAGTAATATGTGTGTAATAACGAGAAAATCTGCAGATGCTGGAAACCCAAGCAACACACACAAAATGCTGCAAGGACTCAGCAGGTCAGGCAGCATCTGGTTCTGCCTGATGCTGCCTGGCCTGCTGAGTTCCTCCAACATTTTGTGTGTGATGTGTGTAATAACATTAGGTAGGTTTGAGAGAAATTAAAATGGCTTATCTAGAAATAGACTAAAGGTACTTTAAAATTTCCTTTTTGTATCAGCCTCATACCTAGCAGTTTCATACCTAGCAATTCATTCTAGGCATCTCCTAATCTCTGTGTGGGGTAATGAAACTACTTCTGACATCTTCCCTAAACTTTCCTCCACTCACCTTAAATATCCTCTGGTATTGAGAGCCATTGAAAAGACAGTCCCAATAAAAGGCAAAACATATACAGAAGATAGCACACACAAACAGCAAATTTACTTGTATTGGTGAAAGTAAGCAATAAAATGAGGATTAGCATGTGTTAATGAAGTTCAAACGCAGGTGTGGTGTAATAATAGATGCTAGTTATACTTAAGGTAGGAGTGTGAATCCATTGCTCAAAAATATCAATGTGTATATGGTTGGGTTTCAGTTTTCTCCCCTCAGGACTTGCATCCTTTTAAAATTATTTTTGCTGGTTTTGCTGGTGATATTGGCAGTAACATACACTATCATACATGAGCATATACACACATATGAATTAGGAAAAGGAAAACAGCATCTGTCCCCTCCAGCTTCCTCAGCCATTCAGTAAGATGATGTCAAATCTGATTGTACCATCAGCTCTGTAGTCCTGACTACCCTGATATGCTTCACCCCTTCCTTAGGGCAATCTATTGTTGCCTTAAACTTACCTAAACACTCTGATTCCATTTTCCTGAGAGAGTTAGTAGATTCACAAACCTTTCAAAGAAAAAAGTGACACATCTCAGACCTAATTGGGCAACTCATTCTTTTAAATAGTAACTCCAAAAGATTAAAGGTTAGCTTTATTTGTCACATGTACGTCAAAACATACAGTGAAATGTGTCAAATCATATCAACAAGGATTGTGTGGGATGCCCAGCAAGTGTCACCATGCTTCCAGCACCAATATCGTATGCCCACAGTTCACTAGCCCTAACCCATATGTCTTTGGATTCTGGGAGGAACCTGGAGCACCCAGATGGTCCCTACTGCACCCCAATCCTACAGCCAGTGCTCTAAAATGTGGCTCTAATACAACACAATGCTGCCCTGAGATTCACCCATGAGAGGAAACATTCTCTCCACATTCACCCTGCCAAGATCCCTAGTTATCTTATATGTTTCAATCAAATTGCTTCTGATATACAATAGACACAAAGTTGGACTGTCCAACATTTCCCAATAACATAACCTACCTGTCAAGCTTTCATATAATGATTCTGAATGACGGTAGCTAGTATTTTTTTTAGGAAATAGGACGATAATACTTTGGAGAAAGTGTAGGTTAAAAATGATGGAATGGGTGCATGAAGGTGGAAGAATAGCTTTAGAGAGTTTAATTTGGAAGAAAGAACAAATAGAAATGAAAGACAGCTCCTTTGCATTTTATGGTTTCATTTCCCACATGTTTGCTGCTATTTGCTTTGTAGCATGAGTTTATTTTTCTTGGTTCCTTCTGTTATGGTCTACGAAGCAATGTGGTGTGTGGTAACTTCCTCCTAATCCCTTGCTGCCCCATTAAAAGTTGGGTTATTCTATGGAAAATAGAGTTTTCACAGCCACTGAGATCACAAATTTTCCCAGGGATTTTTTTCCTTCTTAAATGATGCTTATTTTAATCCATTTTGTATCTAAATTCTAGGTTTCCAATGAGTAATCCTCAACATTGAGTTTCCTCAGTAACTGAAAGATAAGGCTGATAAATAACAAAGATGTCACTCTCATTTTATTTATTTGTATCTATATAAAACAGCATCTTGTATTAAGGTATAAAAACGCACAAGAGAATTCACAGGAGTATAGACAGCAAAAACATACCAAAGAAAGCAGATTCAGAGTCTGTGAAGTTTAGTTGGGTCTTGATATTTTGTATAGGAGCACAGGAATAAGAATAAACCAATCATCCTGGTTATATTGCAGCTTCTTTTCATTTCAATACTGTTACCCATTTTCGATCTATAATCTGTCAGTCCAATTACCTTGCAAAAATCTCTCTTAAAGCTAAAATTGACCCTGCATTTACGGCCTTTAGAGGGAGAAAATTCTAGATCTCTGTCATTCTGAATGGAAAGCTAATTTATGACTTTGCTGTTGAATATCTGAATTATATTTTTAAGATTACCAGCAGGGAATTAGGCTTGATACCTTTTACTTTTTTTTTTGCTGCTTAGAATTCCAAAACATCATTTGTGGTCATCATATTGATGAGAGCTCATTCACTGGAAATATATGGGGAAACAGGATTGTACTATCAATCAGCAAACAATGCCGACTTGAAGGCAGTATTTCCATTTTGGATTTGAATACTCCAGCTGGTGTCTTCACATGAGCTTGCCAAATGATCATTAACTAACAGCATTATTGAAGGGGATTAGCACCTACTTAGTTGTTAATTGATTTCCACTGCCTGCTGCCTTGATTCTACAAGTGTTTGATGCTTTCCACATTTGTCTCAAGTTTCGAAAATACACAGGGAATGGAGTGGCAGATGTCTTGGAGGAAATGTTGCTGAGTTCTAGACTTATGTACAATCCTCCAACATCTGAGTTGTCTGGTATCTCTTGTGTTCAATCGAGTTGCTCTCAAGCTATGTAATTATTGACATTCTCCTTGCAAAAATGTAACATGATGGGTAAAAGAAATTCACGCAGCAGGAGGACACCAATGCTCAAGAATTTCAGGGAGCAATTTTCCTCACTGGTCCACAGTGGGACGTCCACAATTCAATAAGAAAAGCTTCACTGTGATCTACTATTTTCTCCAAGTGAAACTGTAAACTCAGAACAGGCACCTCAATGAAAATGTGACAACAGGAATTGATATAGTTATGAAATTTTAAAAATATGTTTTCAATATAAATGTACCAATTCACCCAATAATGTGACATATTTAACTGACTGTTTATGAGTATCGAGATGGTGAGAATGCACACTGTACTCCAGATGTTCAAAGCTAATTTTGTTGAAAAAACAGCTTTCATACTGTGAGACTTAGGCAAGGTAAGTGAATGGGATCAGATCGTAAATAAATTACAGCTGGAAGTTTACTGTGTACTGTTAAAGTATAAACTAATAAGTGAATATTTAGAGTCAGTGTGGATACTTGTATCTGAGTTTCTTTTATTTTATACAGCACTTCTGCAAATATTGCTGACACAAAGTCAGTCACCATAGTAAATGCTCTTGCTCTGTAAAAGAGGCACAGGGAAACGGAGGCTCCATGAATTTAAAATGAGCATAGGAGATAGTGCCCTAAGGATGGTGATAAGAGTCCTGCTGAGTATAAAATGAGTGTGGCAAATAGAAGCACAGAGGATTTAAAACCAATCCTGAAAGCAGGTATAGTGGATATAAATGGACTGTGGGGAACAAAGGCCCATGAGTCCTAAAGATCAGGCACTTACTTAGTGAGGTATAAACAAGCAAACAAAACTGGAAAAGTCAAGGTAAATGAAGCAGGAAATAATTCAATGGCAATGCTGTAATATTCCTTTTGTTCTAGTCATTTAGTTAATCTAATAAATAGAGGTATGTCTAGACATTTCAGACCCAAGGAATACCCATCCTGTGCATATGGGAACGTCAGAATGCTATAGTACCTGCAACTGAGCATCAGCTTCAGGAACTATTGTCAACTGGAAATGCTCAATCCCTCAATTTTAAAGGTTGAGCGGCTGCTGATATACCTGCTGTCCATCCATGAGGTTGAGGGTCCTGGGGTTAGAACACTCTGGTCATCCAAGGCTCAAGGAAGGGCAGGCAGAGAAGAAGAGGTAACAGGCAAATGGCAAATCTTCACTTCTCTAATCTGTTGGCTCAGAAACTCTCCTAATCTCAGCCTCAGAGGGACACTGAGGGACAGACAACGTTTCTTCCAGAATTATACATTGCCTGGCTGGCTACAGAGGAGGCTTAGCAGCCAGAACTGTGCTTGGAGTTACCAAGACTTACCTTCTCCCCCACCTCCCTACCAAGGTGCACTGAAATTTCAAGGAAGATGTGCTTAAACTGTCATATAAGAAGGGAATAAAAACTTAGAATGTATTCTATCATAGGCATTCCCTCTGTTCTCTACACCTCTCATCTTCCCTGCAATTGTAAACATGCTTGCATTCTCATTTTCACATTCCAGTGGAGAGTCATGCACTGGAGTGTTGAGTCTCTTTCTTTCTCCATAAATAATGCGTGACTGACAAGTCATGCCATTTGAGTTTTTTTCAGATTTCCATCATCTACAGTTCTTTTGCTCCATGCATAATTTAAAAAATCAATTTTAAATGAATGTATATAGATTATGAAAGTAAGTGATTTTATCGGCATGGCAAGATGTTGACTTTGCTTTGATGTTGCTTAACCAAATTCCTTTCAAAATTCCCTGTACTTTTACTGATCGAAATAGTGCAATGTAGGATCAATCCAGAGAGTTGAAAAGAGCATGGAAATGCAATCTCCAAGTGAGCAGCTGGCTATAGAGCTTTTGAAAAATTTTTTTTTGGTTAAATTTGCCTATTTTTTTTCAAGCAGGAGTGCATCTTTATTCAGAGGTAAGACCGTCAGTGAGCCATCAGCATAGACTGTCAAGTTGGTGTAAGTTGGAGTATATTCCTTCATTAAGATTTCAGTGTTAACAGTTTAAATACAATCAAAATAGACTGCAATGCCCACAGTGATGATTTGGTTTGGATATAAAACATCTTCTCCAATGAACCACAGAGCCTCTCTCTATAACTGGATCCTTGACTTCCTTATCATGGGACCACAGTTAGTGTGAATTGGTAATAATCAACACTGATGCACCTCAAAGATATGTGTTTAGCTCTACTCCCCCTATGCTTATGACTGTGTGGCTAAGCACAGCTCAAATGCCATCTACAAATTCATCAATGACACCACTGTTGGTAGAATCTCAGATCTATTTATTTATTTATTTAGTTAGAGATGCAGCACAGCCCTTCTGGCCTAACGAGCCACATCGTCCAACAATCCACCTATTTAACTCTAGCCTAGTCACAGGACAATTCACAATGACCAATTTACGTACCAACTGGTACATCTTTGGGTCTGCAGGGGGAAATTGGAGTATCTGAAGGAAACCCATGGACTAATGGTGAGAACGTACAAGCTCTTTACAGACAGTGCTGGAATTGAACTCCAAGCTGTAATAGCATCGCGCTAACCACTACGCTACTGAGATGCCATTGTGGTGACAAGAAGGTTCATCAGAGTGAGACAGATCTGTTGGTTGAGTGGTGCTACAACAACAACATCACAACCCATCAGTAAGACCAAGGAGTTGAAGGTGGGACTTCAGGAAGGGGAAGTCAGGAGACCATACACCAATCCTTATTGAGGGGTCAGCAGTGGAATGATTAAGTCGCTTCAAGTTCCTGGCTATCAACACCTCAGAGGGTCTATCCTGAGGCCAGCATGTCAAGGGCTATACTTATTCGAAGTGTGAGGAGATTTTTTATGTCACCAAAGACTAGCAAGTTTCTACAGATGTACCTGACTAGCATTCTGACTGGTTGTGTCACGGCCTGGTATGTAGCCTCCAGTGCACAGGATCACAAGAGGCTGCAGACAGCTCCATCACATCTTCAAGAGGTGGTGCCTCAGGAAGTTGGCATTCACCACTAAGGACCCCAATCATATGCTCCCTTCACATTTCTACATCAGAGAGGAGGTACAGGAGCCTGAACACCCACACTCACCAATTTAGGAACAACTTCTTCCCTTCCGCCTTCAGATTTCTGAAGAGTCCATGAACACAACCTCACTATTCCTTTTTTTGCAGTTTGTTTTATACTAATGTATAATAATTGTAATGTCTTATACTTTACTGCTGCCACAAAACAACCAATCTCATGATATATGCCAGTGATAAAAAAACATAATTCTGATTCTCATTGTCATTCTGATCATAACCTTTCTTCTACTGCACTTGAGTGTTGGACCAAACTGGCTTTGCGAGTCTTTTGGTCTAACACATTGGGCCAGTGTCTGCTAATTTGGAGCAGATTCTTCTCAATAAATACACAAAGTTTAACAATGTTAAAAACTGCAGTAAAATATGTATTTCCAAACTTTATGATGCAAACTATTTAACACTCATCTGAGGAAGCTCTGTGCCATCTTTACCAAATGCAATGCATGCTTTCACATTAACACACACCGAAGGGACATATGAAGGACCTAATGATTTAAGGTACAATGAAAAGCTGCCTCAGTTCATCTTGTTCTTGATTTAATGCCTCACTAAGGTCTTTTCAAGGATTCCCATATGGTCTGAAACCGAAGTCTTATGGTTTGTGCTGGATTTGTAAAATTTTGTGGAGCGTTAATCATTTCTCAAAATAAAGCTCACTGTGGACAAGAGAGTCTGATGAAGAGTACCCAAATATAACAACAAGCAGAATTTCATCAGGAGATGAAATCCACCAAAACCAACCTGTAAAATATAAAACACACTTGAAGGTAAATGGAAAGCAGTGTAAAGAGCTAACTATTAGGTTTCTAGTTTATCTTTATAAGCATATTCTATATGTTTGTTGATTTGTTTAAAGATTCGATGGATTAATTTAAAACATAGAAATACAAACCATGACTTTGTGTGTGTGGTGTGAGAGAATGCAGTGAGAGTGGGGGTATCAGGGTGCAATGAGAAGAGAATGGTGAATACATCTGACTGTGTAAGTTACGGTGGACATAGTCTGGCAGTGTAGAAGTGTTAACGACTGGTCTCGCTTCACCCTGTCAGCACTGAACATGTTATTCCACCTTTTAGTAAACATACTCGTATTATTACGTAACTGCGTACAAAGGATCTTTGTCCACACAATTCCAAATTGTGAATATTGCAAAAATTTATGAATTATAGTTCATTTTCTTTACTCTTGGCAGCTTTTTCTCTGCTTGTTCCCAGCTTCAACCTTGACATGTGGGGAAAAAAAATATTCGAGTAAACATGTTAAGAGCAAATTTTGAACATCATTCTCAGCTGCCAAAGTTTCATAGATATGTCACCTAGCGGGTAAACGTCTACTGCCTCATGATCTGCTAACTCAATCATTTCCTCATTTGCCATGATTTTAGAGGATTAGCATCCAAGTAGAAAAGGTAAAAGTTCATATCTATACTCAAGGCTGGCCCCCATGTTCAGATAGCAAATTGATTCCTTCATCTACCTACAGGAATTAACCTTCTGAGATGGCATGCAAGCCCCAGTATATTCACACAGATTGGATTAGTGAATTTTATCTTATGAGATAAAGAGTAGAGAGAGAAATATTTTGAGATACAGATCCTGGCCACTTGTTTGTAGTTCAGGAGAGACAGAATGAAATACTCAAAGGAGTCATTAATGGTGGACTGAAGATTGGGAAAAACTCCATTGAAAACGTGAAAGCCTTGTATTCTTGATGCCAGGTTCTATCAGTCCAGAATTATTACCATTGCTGAATTTTGAAGGCCACCATCAGCTCTATTTTGCTGGGAAACACTTCAGGAATGAAAACAACCCTAACAGTCAGAGCTGGTCAGTTGAAATATTGGTGGGCATTGATAACAATGAGGAAGAAAATCCTGGCAAACTAACATTTTTGTATTTTGTCATTAAAATTAGCGTTATATTTCTCGTGCAGACTAAAGATAAAGGTATGAAACCAAAATTCAACATGATTTATGTGGGTAAAATGACACTGTCCAGAAATCCTCAATGTTTGGAACAGATGTTAAAATTGAAATAGACGAATAATGTCTTGCTTGTCACTCATGTTCCAGTTTATTATTTCTGTAGCCTTGTGGGTGGTGAGAAAACATTCCTGCTAATGCTGGAATGAAAATATGGAAAGCAAAAACTACTCTTTTCACTTTTTTTTCCAAACAGGAGCTAAACCATGACTAAAGTTTGTAGAGAAAAGAAAGTCATAAAACTATGGGTAGATTTTGGACTTCAGATAAAATAAAAGCAAAGCCCTTGGTTAACGTACAATATGTGATGGCACTATTGGTTATTTTAAATGTCTAAATAAATGACTCTCAATATTCAAATAAATAACTTCTGCAGGAGGATCTAGTATGAATCTTTCTTATTATGATTGGTTTTATTTGCTTTTTACATAGCAGGAGAGAGCTCTAATTTGTTAGTTTGGTAAAATTAGGTCACAGTGTTAAACAGAAATTATTGTTGTGTTACTTGTTTATCAGTACTGGGGACATTAGACTTAGTTCTTGCTGTGAGTGAACTAATGATCAATTAACTTAATCATAACTAAATCTAAAGCATCTATTTCTGCCATTATACCTTACAGATAAGTAGCCTGAAAAAGTTGATTATTTTTGTGTGGTTTTTTCCTAGTCCTTATTCCAAGTTGTACCTTCTCAAATTTTTAACATTTGCCTTTCTTTTTGTATACTCATTAGATTAAAAGAGATGTCTTATATATACCTTATTTGTAGTGTTTAATTTCATATTTGTACTTGTTGAAGCTGATTACACAGTGCCTAAGGAATATTGGTACATCTCCAGTGTTTCCATAAAGCCTATCTCTTAACACTGAGAATCAGATTCTTTATGATTGTTGCGTTGTCTCTAAAACTAACTGTTCCTTCAGATTATGGTGACCAAGATCTGAATGCAGCGTTCAATATTGCGGTATGACCAGGGCATTAGGTAAGACATGTTTTGAAATACACTTACCTGACTGGAAAAATAATATAACATTCTGTTAGTTTTTACTTTTGCTGCTTCACTATATTTTGACAAGACAAACAGTAATTTCATGAAAACCTAAGGATGATTTCCTCCATTAGATATGCTGTTTCAATTTCCTCTACCATAACTTTACTTAATTGAAGATCTTATCTGATTTTTATGGATGCTTAGCTGCATCCTGTCAGCTGGCTGTCACCCTTTCTTAGTCTTGGTATCAGTTATGAATTAAAATAGAGTCATAGAATACTGCCGTGCAGAAAGAGACCCTTTGGCCCATCTAAACTAGTTTTTGTTGTACTTCTGATTCCAGGTTTGTAACTAGGTAATTCAGTATTTCCTCTTTCACATTGGACCTGACATTGCACCCTTGACAAACACCTCATAATTCAGCAAAAAGTACAGTTTTCCATGAATTCCCATTGCTTTATTTTATGGAAGATTTACGAGATAAACTTGATAGTGTATCTTCTGTAAACCCGTGTGTATCACACTTGCATCAGAACTAGACTTACCTCAGTTCAATCTGTCACTTGGACTTTCAAGTTGAGCAATCAAATGGGACACAGAAAGGGAAAAGGGCCAGTCAGAGATCAGGTGCTGGTGCCATAGCCATCCAAGTAGCAGGTATACATCTATGTTGCTGGTAATTGTAATGCTCGTGCATGTAAGAAGCTCTAGCTTCTTTCATTGGCTCCTTAAATTTTTAGAGACAGAGCTGATGCTAGAGGCTGGAATACTACTAAAAGGTGTCTCCAAGGGATGATGCATTCTGGGTGTAGTTTCTGGAGGAAGTAACTGAAGGCGGAGGGAGGACGATTTGCACCAAGGTTCTCTGATACTGCCATGGAGACACAGGTTATGACAATGGAAATAAAATTGGTAGGAAAGTCATTGGAGGGATCAAGAATGATATTAAAACCATAAGACATTGGAGGAGAATTATACCATTCAGCCCATCAAGACTGCTCTGCCATTCCATCATAGCTGATTAATTATCCCTCTCATTCCTATTCTCCTGCCTTCTCCCCATAAACTTTGTCTCTGATTAATCAAGAACCTATCAACCTCCACCTTAAATACATGCAATGACTTGGCCTGCATAGCCAGCTGTGGCAATGAATTCCATATTTTTACCACCCTCTGGCTAAAGAAATTTTCCTTCATCTCTGATCTAAATGGATGTTCCTAAATTCTGAGGCTGTGCCCTCCAGTCCCAGTCTCCCCCCCTATAGGAAAGATCCTCTCCATATATACTCTTACAGACCAATCAGAATTCGATAGTTCTTCTCTCATTCTTCTAAGCTCCAGCGAGTATAGGCCGAAAGCTAGCAAACACTTCTCTTATGCTAATCCTTTCATTCCAGGAATCATTCCCCTGAGCCTGCTCTAGACCTTCTCCAGTGTCCACAACTGCTTACAATACTCCAAGTGTGGTCTGACCAATGCCTTATAAAGCCTCAGCATTACATCCTTGTTTTCATACTCTAGTCCTCTTGGAATGAAAGCTAACATTGCATTTCCTTCCTTACTACCAACTTAAACCACAAGTTAACCTCTAGGGAATCCTGTATGAGGACTCCCAAGTCCATCTGCACCTCTGATTTTTGAATTTTCTCTTCGTTTGGAAAATAGTCTACACCTTTGTTCCTTTTGCTAAGGTAGTGATCTGCACTTCCCTACATTATATTCCATTTGCCACTTCTTTGCCCATTCTCCCAATTTGTCTAAGTCCTTCTGCAGACACCCTGCTTCTTCAACACTAATTGCTCCATCCATCTTTGTTTCGTCCGCAAACTTGGCCAAAAAGCCATCAACTCCGTTTCTCTAATCATTTACATATAGTGTGAAAAGAAGCGGTCCCAACACTGACCCTGCAGAACACCATTGGTCATTGGCAGCCAAGCAGAAAAGGCCCACTTTTTCCCATTCTTCCTTCAGCTACCTCTTTCAGAACCCTGGGTGTACTCAGCTGGTTCAGGTGACTTATTTATCTTCAGCCCTTTCAGCTTCTCGAGGACGTTCTCCTTAGTAATAGTAAGAAAACTCACATCTGCCCCTGACACTCTCAAATTTCTGACATATTGCTGGTGTTTTCCACAATTAAGTCCGGGCTGGCATGACGCTATTACAGCTCAGAATGTTAGAGTTCTTGTTGGTTTTTAAAAGCTTCACAAGCTTCCCACTAATTTTTGCTATATTATATACCCTCACTTTTGATTTAATGCTATCTTTGACTTCCTTTGTCAACTGTGGTTGCGTCATAATCCCCTCAAAATATTCTTCACCTTTGGGATGTTCCTTGGAGGTGTCTGTCCTAAGCCTCACAAATTACTCCCAGAAACTCCAGCCATTGCTGTTCTGCTATCATCCCTGCCTCTGTAATTTCCTTTACTCCACTCTAATACTGATGCATCTGATTTTAGCTTCTCGCTCTCTGCAGGGTAAATTCTGTCATGTTATGATCACTGCTGCCTAAGTGTTCCATTATCACCCGAATCAAATCTGGTTTATTATACAGCACCTAATCCAGAATTGCCTTTCCCATTGTTGGCTGAAGCACAAGTTGCTCTAAAAAGCTATCTCATAGAAACATAGAAAAACTACAGCACAATACAGGTCCTTTGGCCCACAATACTGTGCCGAACATGTACGTACTTTAGAAATTACCTAGAGTTACCCATAGCCCTTTATTTCTCTAAGCTCCATGTACCTACCCAGGAGTCTCTTAAAAGAGCCTATCGTATCTGCCTCCACCACTGTCGCCAGCAGCCCAATTCAATCACTCACCACTCTGCGCAAAAAACTCACCCCTGACATCTCCCCTGTTCCTACTTCCAAGCACCTTAAAACTGTGCCCTCTTGTGCTAGCAATTTCAGCTCTGGGGAAAAAGCCTCTGACTATCCACATGATCAACCCCTCTCATCATCTTATACACCTCTATCAGGTCACCTTTCAACCTCTGTCGGTCCAAGGAGAAAAGGCCAAATTCAACCAACCTATTCTCATAAGGCATGCTCCCCAATCCAGGCAACGTCCTTGTAAATCTCCTCCACACCCCCTCCACAGCCTTCACATCCTTCCCACAGTGATGCGACCAGAACTGAGCACAGTGCTCCAAGTGGGGTCTGACCAGGGTCCTGTATAGCTGCAACATTATCTCTTGGCTCTTAAACTCAGTCCCACAATTGATGAAGGCCAATGCACCGTATGCCTTCTTAATCACAGAGTCAACCTGCGCAAAAGTTTTGAGTGTCCTATGGACTCGGACCCCAAGATCCCTCTGAACCTTCACACTGCCAAGAGTCTTGCCATTAATGCTATATTCTGCCATCATAGTTGACCTATCAAAATGAACTATCTCACACTTATCTGGGTTGAACTCCATCTGCCACTTCTCAGCCTATCTCTACTGCAGTCCTCTTCAACCCTCTTCCCATCTGAGCCACAGAGCCAGACTCTGCAGCTGCAGTTTTTCTCTGCCAGGTCTTCCCCACTGCACCCCCCCCCACCCCAGCAGTATCCAAAGCAGTACATTTATTACTAAGGCCACAGGGGTATTCTGATGAAGATACAGGGGTTCTGCTGAAGAGACTTTCCATGATCTGGCTGGTAGTTCAGACTAAACGAATTATGTAGAAGTTAGATGGAGCAGATTTTTCCTTCTTTTTATAATTAAAACATATCTGGGCAATTTTCCACATTATTCCAGTACTATAATGGTTTGGCTGGAACTGCAACTAGTTATGGATTACAAATCTACTATGCAATAGCTGAGATACTGTCTGGAGCCATGGGCTTTGCTGTATTCGGCACTATCAGTTGTATTTTGGTAATACATGCAATACATTGAATTGGCTGAAGATTAACATCAGTGATGTTAGAGATCTCAGGAGATCAATCACCTCTGTCTACTTCTGGCTGAACACAGAAAGTTTTTAGCATCACAGGCTGGGAGATGATCTACCCACGGCAGACACACCAGTTATGACCGCACTGGTGGGAGTGACCACTACATGGTTCTTGTGGATGCTAACTCTAGGTTTTGCACTGAGGTCACCCTCCGATATGTTTGTAACTCTTCATTCATATGTAGGTAATAAACTCAACACAGATATGGCAGTTCAAAACTAGTGAGCCATCAATACCTGTGGAAATATGTACTGGCATACCTGGAAATTTTCTACTTCATTGTGTAGACACCAGTATGAGAACAGTTTGACTAGAAATGCAACATTGAAGGAATAGCTCTCGAGTCAGGGAACTCAAGGTAAAAAAAGTAATCCTCAGACTGACTGTAACGTTGAAACAGTGACTGTTTGTCTCCCCTCTCACTGTGGAAGGAGCAATATCTGTCTCTCCCTTGTTAGCGTGTGTGTGAGAGAGAGAGAGAGGGAGAGCTTGAGGGTTGTTGGAGTAAATAGTTAGCTTTTTTTTCATATAATTTTTATTGAGTTTTCAAGTGATACATAACAAAAAAAATCTACCCCCCCTCCCCTTAACCCTCCCAAATGGTTAGCTTTTGATGTATTGTAAACCATGGTCTCTCTTTGGGGGCTTTGCTCTTGCTTGCATGGTGGGTGGTGGGAATGCTGGTGTTTTATGCTGGAATAAGTGGGGGGAGGGGGAGGATTGATGCTTCTTGTGTGTGGGAGGTGGATAGGGGGCTTTGGAGTTCTTATGTTTTTTTTCTGCCATTCATTCTTTGGGATTTTTCTTGTTTCGAGAATGTCTTCAGAGAATGAGAATTTCATGTTTTTCTATTATACATATTCTCTGATATTAATTGGAACCATTAAACCATTGAATAGTGTTATGCAACCTGCTGTTTTCTAATTTTTGAGGCATATGATATGTTAGAAGTTATCAAGGTTCCAAATTTGATCATCTTATACTTTGTACAAATAATCTGCTAATAAATTGTTTGAAAATAATTCTAAAGAGATTTTAATATATCGTTTCTTGTATGGATTGTCTTGGGCTTGAGATAAGGCAGGCCATTGATGGGTTGTTCTCCAAGATATCAGCTTATATGAACTTCTCCTTGGCAGTAGGTAGAATGAGTGGTCAGATGGATTTGCATCATTGGCTGGCATCTCACATCTTTTGCTCACACATGGTAATTTGAGGATCACCAGATGCAATAGTAGCTTCTATCAGCAACAATAAATTTCATTCTCTCACAGTACAGCTTGAGCTCAACTACAGGTAACAGCTCAATTCATGAGACTATCATAAAGCCTTTATCCAATTTACCAATCCTCTTCACACAGAGAAGCAGATTATGGACTGAACAAAAGCACGTGATCACCCTTTTCATGTTTGGCTCATGGCAGCTATGGTGAATTCCACCAAAAAGGTGCAAGTGTGTTATAACAAGAGACATATAACACAGAGCAAGGCAGTGGCATATTGAAGATATTGCATCAACTTACCAGGCATATTGTAGCTAACAATATGACAATAAATTAAAGGTTCATTTACCAATCCATATTATAAAGTAAAGAAAATATCAGGTATTGTTGTGTAAATCATTAAATTCTATGTTTGTTCTTGATAAAAGACAAACTTTTTGTGGGTTTTCAAACACTAGCACTTTTAATAACAATCAGGCCTTCTAGCTCCACACATAAGTGCCTACTCCTTGTTCACCGACATCACCTCCAGTACATGGTAAACCTCCCGCAATGCACTCTGTGAACTGAAGTTCTTTATTATGTACACACATAATAACACATCTTCCATCTTTTAAGAAAATCAAACACATTAGCTTCATTAACTTCAATTGCCAAATACAGTCCCCCATTCACTCAGTCACTCTCAATCCATCTCTGGGGTAACTTAACGATCCCTTTTAGACTACTATGTTTCCACAGATGTCTTGCTTTCATTTGCTGCATTAATACCATTGTCCTTTTGAGAACTCTGATCTACATGTTCATTTCTTTCACATCCTTCTGCCAAGATGCTGTCTGTTAATTTCTGTTTCTGTTCCTGCTTTGGGAACATAATTTGCTCCATGTGCCTCATAATGGAGTCCTGGACTATATCCATGTGATCAGCAAGTCTTTGCACAAGTTCTAATTGAGTCTGTCTCAATTCACAGAGCTCCTTCTGTTGGCTGCGTATTGTAGATAGCAACTCCTTCTCTTGGTTTGCGCTGAACTGGTGCTGTTGTTCTGACCTTGGGGTTTGTGTGGTCTCTTCCTTTTTATTTTTCCTCTTCAGCTTCGGAGAGCATCATGGAGGTATTTTTGATTTCCGGTCTTTAATTAGAAGTTGATGAAAGACAGACTTTGAACCATTGCTGCATGATGTGGAAGCAAGCCTGGTGACTCTGTTCAGCCCTGGCATCCTGACTGTCATGCTGGTGTAGCTGATATCAATCTCTATGGAAGATGGAGTTCTTGTGCTCCTCTTGCATAACTTCTCTGGATCTCTAAGTTATGAGTTTCTTGAACCCCTCAAAGACATCTGCATACTCTTTATTGAGTGTTGCCTGGTCACTTTTGGTCTATGAAGCCACTACAAAAACTCTTTCCATCAGGTTGAGTCTTTCACATGCAGTCAGACCTAATATTGGCTGTACTTGCTTTTCAACAATCAGTAAGCTGTGTCTTTAGGTGTTGTCCTTTGTGCTTGAAGGTTGCAATACATCCTCCTTTTACTAGTATGCTCTCTCCAGTATAGCCTGCCATTTTTAACTTCACTGGATACTTCTTTCTATTTACTTTGAGAGTCTTGTAATCTTCCATAGACAACTGATTCACCTGGGCTCCAATGTCAACTCTGAATGGAATTATTGTCTCATTCACAGTCACTGGAACAATCCATTCTGTCTTACCCGCACCCACAGTGTGCAGAGAATCTATAAAATCTTCCGAAATTTCCTCATCAATAGTGTGCACCTTCCTGTTGGTAGCCCCAGCTTTGCAGCACTTTGGAAAATAATTCTTCTTCCCACAATTATTGCAGGATTTTCCATAAGCAGGAGACGTTTTTGGGACGTACCTAGCTCCACATTTGCTGCATTTGCTGTTTGAGCTTATCACTTTGGTTTGCTGTTGCTTTGTGAAATGTCTTGTGCTCTGCCTCATTTTCACAGCATGCACTGTCTTTTCTGCCCAGTGCAGCTTTTTACCTTGTGCTTGTGTAGTCTTCGCTCCCCTACATATATTCACAACCTTTTCTACTGTCAAATCTTTTTCATGGAGCAAGCTTTCTCTGAGCCCACTATCTGGGATTCCACAAACTTTTTTGTCTCTGACAAGTGAGTCACTCAAGTTTCCAAGCTCACAGGACTTACTCAGTGTGTGAAACTCAATTAGGTAGAGGTCAAAGCTAACACCTTATTTCTGTTTCACTAGAGAAGAACTTGTATCTCTCAAATGTGACATTTTTACTTGGGACAAAATACTCCTCTAATGTTATCATCAGTGTCCAATTTAAAGTCTGTCTCATGAATTTTGAAAGCTGTTCTAGATGTTTAAAGCATCTTCGCCAATTATGTAGACATTTTCAATTTTCCCTTTGTGCTTCTGGCTCTGCTTGCTGCTGAATATATATTGAATCGCCGTTTGAGGTGTTTCCAATTATCAGCTGGATTGCAGATAAACTGCATAGCTGCCTGAGGATTTAAGTCACAGACTCTCGTTTGGTATGCTTAATAAATCCCATAAACTTCAGCAGCTTCGAGACACAACATGCTCTCTGGGCGACAACGTCTCTTTCTTAGTCACTCACAGTATTCAGGTATGCTTCGTATTTAGACCTCACGCTAACTTCTCACTTCATGTTATGTTTGTTTCTGATAAAAGACAAACTTTGCATGGGTTTTCAAATGCTAGCGCGCTTATTAATGATCGTGGCTTCTAGCTCCACATCTTAGCGCCTGCTCCCTGTTCACCAACGTCACCTCCATTTCCAGGTGAACCACCCACATTTCACACTGGGAACTGAAGTTCCTTATTATGTAGACGGCACACTAATATGAAGACCATCAAACACCCAATGCGCAGGAAAAAAAAATGTCATGCAAACAGTAAAAGTAAGCAACTAACATTCAGAATGGAAGTTCATAAAAGTGAGTCCGCAGCCACGAAGCCAGTCATCACTGCAGCTGGTTCAGGAACCTGTTTACTTGCAGGCCACGGCCTCAATTCAGTGCAGAGATGAATAAACAAGACCTTCCAACCCAATGATCCCGTACTGCCCAATTACACCATGTGACCAATTAACCTAATAACCAGTACATCCTTGGAATGTGGGAGAAAACTGGAGCACTGGGAGGAAACCAAGCGGCCATGGTGGAAAATGTACAAACTTCTTACTGGCAATGGCAGGAAATGAACCTCAGTCACAGGTGCTGTAAAGTGAATTGCTAACTGCTACACTACTGTGTCACCCAAAAAAAGCAATTCAATCTACTTTCTGCAGCTGTTACTATATTTAAATATGCATTTAAATCAATGCATATCAGCAATATTTAAACAAAAACAGGCCACATACAAAAAATATTTTAACAGTACAAATTTAGTCTGACCAAAGGTGTAAAAATCTTCCTTACATTATTTCCCAGATTTTGGAAGGACCAATAATTTAAGAGAACTTAAATAATTAATTAAAGAATTTCCAAAATTTTGTTGAGAGTAGAAAGTTATAATTACACGGTGTTAGCTCAGTGGTCCCCAACCTCCGGGCCGCGGACCGATATCGGGCCGCGAAGAATGCAGCGGTGCAGTGGTGGCCAGGACGCACCCAGCATATCTTCAAGAAAAAAGCCGAAATAAACAAGCTAATTATTTGCGTGCCAGGCGCCACCTAATTAATTAGCTTGTTTATTTCGGCTTTCTTCTTCAAGATGTGCTGGGTGCGTCCCGGCCACCACTCCACCCCTGCGTGCTTCGCGGCCCGGTATTGGTCCGCAGCCCAGAGGTTGGGGACCACTGTGTTAGATAATAACATTCAGTCCAATGGTAGATACATTTCCTGGCTCATGTTGGATGGTCAGCTGGTGTCTTAGCTCTTGTGACTGAATGAGCATTAAGCAACTGCCAGGATGGACCCCTTTCTGAAGCTAATAGCTGGAAAATCTGTTCAAAGATTTTGACTTAGAAAGGGTGTAGTTAACTTGATCTCTGTTCTGTGGTCCCTTCCACACAATGTGTTGTCTAATCTTTTATATTGTGATGTCAGAGAAACTTACACATCCTGTGTTCCAAATGTTGGAACAAACAAAGGGCAAATTTCCTCTGAAAAATGCAACTAATCAAAATAAAGTTCATGCTATTGCAGTTCTTAAAATGAATCTGTTAATTCAGTTGCATTGAGAAGCCATTGATGCTACTACTGTTCCATTTGTTTATAAGGTTAACTGACCATATTGTTTCATCAGCAGGTTGAGGTACTACCAATGTTTTTCTATTCTGCTGCATGATTATGCCTCATGTATAATTCATTTGATTAATTTAAGCTATTATTGACTAATTCTGCATGATCGGCTTACTTATACCTTGCAAGATTATGCAAACATTGTACATCTTGTGGAGATTTGGATGACTCACAGTTCGTTCTCATCTCCTAAATATCTCACACGGCTGCTGCCGGATTTTAAATGCTCATAAGAGCATATCATTTGGAAATATGAAACATGAAAATTTTTGGCGTGCTTCTGCACACTTTTGTGATTTAAATTACAAAGAGTAGAGTTCTCATAAAGATTTAGAAAACTGGTGTTCTGTGTGTGGCCTTTGGCAGTCGTGGGTGATCATCTGAAGCATATAGCCCTAAATATACAACGAGAATAAAACCAGGGGAAAGGAAGTTCTGTAAGTTCAACTTTCATCTCTTACAGGCCAAGAAAAGCAATTCAGTCTGCTTTATGCAGCTGTTTCTATATTTAAATTGCAAATATATTTCAGCAATATGTAAAAAAACAGGCCACATTTTAGAGAAATTGTTATTTTAGCACAGAATAATGATCTGAGCAGTAGAAATATATTTGGTTGTAGACAAATATTAAACAACAACTGTTTAATTCACAGGAAACATAACTTCACAGATGTAGTTTGTTAAACACATTCAAAAGTAATTCTATTCAGATGACAAATTCTATTTAATCTAGCACTTTTTGCCTGTCTCAGTACTTTAACAGAACAGAATCTGCTTTGTTCACTGCAACATTATTTTGCTCTTATAATAAGGTTTCAAATTTGTGGAACAAAATAAAGAGCCCAACTTCAGTGCTGCTGTTAAGTTCTGGATAAGTCCTTGTTTTGTACAAAAGTATACCATCCAGATGTTGCAAAATGATGAGTTAGTTAAAAATAGTTTGCAAAAGTTTTTTGTGCAGGGATGAAGAGCAATCAGTACTATAGACTGGATCTGTGCATGAGTTGAGATAAACTACACAGAAGAAGCAGGTGCTGCTCAAGAATGAATTTTCCCAAAATATTTACTGTTACTTGACCCAAAGTTTTTGTGTATTATTAGAATACACATGCTTGTGATGATTGGATAACAATGTCCAGTACAAATTGCTGCCAAAATCACTTCCATCATATTAATATTAAGGTACCAGTTGAACAACGTAAACTGGGATGATGGAATTATATTGATATAACTTAAGAGGCAGAAGGAAAAGATAGGCTTGTAAAATCAGTGGTGCCATTCCAAGAGATTAAAGCTATTTCAACTTTACTAACTCTCCGAAAGCTGGGTTCAAAGTGAGACGACTATGGAGATCTTGGAAGAGATATCCAAAAAAGCATGAGCAATGCATGGCAACAAATTTGTGGATGATGCTAAGACTGGGGGTGCAGTGAATAACGAGGAAGGCTATCATGGCTTTCAGAGGGATCTGCTTCGGATGGAAAAACGGCCTGAAGAAAGATAGATAGGATTTAATACAGACAAGTGCGAGGTATTGCACATCAGTAGGACCAACCAGAGTAGGTCTTACACAGTAAACGGTAGAACATTGGAATGTGATAGAACAAACGTGGTATCACAGGTAGATAGGCTCATAAATAAAACTTTTGGCACATTGGCCTTCGTAAATCAATGTATTGAGTACAGGAGATGGGATATTATGTTGAAGTTGTATAAGATATTGGTGAGGCTTAATTTGGAGTATTGTGTGCAGATTTGGTCATCTACCTACAGAGAAAGTATAAATAAGATTGAATCTGTGCAGAGAAAATCTACAAAGATGTTTCTGGGTCTGAAGGCCTGAGTTTTAAGGAAAGATTGAATAGGTTAGGACTTCATTCCTTAGAATGTAGAAGATTGAGAGGAGATTTGATAGAGGTATACAACATTATGAAGAGTATAGGTAGGGTATACTTTTTTCACTGAGGTTGGGTGGGACCACAACTGGAGGTCATGGGTTAAGGGTGATAGGTGAATATTTTAAAGCGAACATAAGGGGAAACTTCTTCACTCAGAGGGTCGTGAGAGAGGGAAATGAGTTGCCAGCACAAATGCTGCATGTAAGCTTAACTTCAATGTTTAAGTGAAATTTGGTAGGTATATGGATAGTAGGGATTTGGAGGGCTATGGTCCCAGTGCAGCTTGAAGGGAATAGGTAGTTTAAATGGCTCAGCACAGACTAGATGAGCCAAAGGGCCTGTTTCTGTGCTCTACTTCTCTATGACTCTATAATAAAGAAATTATGATCCAAATTAAAGCGTGATGAAACAGAAATATGGGAGTTTCCACCATACGCAGAGAATAGTCAGTGATAGATAATCTCATGAAATGGATGAGTGCCTTGGACAGCCATCTCTTGGCTTAATGACTTTACTTTTCTGGCCAGATTCTATTATTTCGTTACATCTAACTCGTTATGAGCCATTGCTTAGTCAAATTAATGAAGCAGTCCACTGCTGGTCAGTTTAGCTTTATCAATAAATAAATACCAAGGAAGTCACAGGTGCTGGAAACTTGATATAAAAAAAGAAAATGCTGGAAACACCGGGCAGGTAAGGCAGCATCTGTGGAAAGAGAAACAGAGCTAACATTTCAGGTTTAAACATTAATCTTTGAAGTCACACATGCTAAATTTGAAAGGGTCCTCCTAGAAACTAGTCTGCACCAGCTTTGGCGTACTCAAATACCACTGCATTTTGCTAGGCAGCAGAAAATTGTGAAGTCCGCCAACATTCAATATGAATTGGAGTAGAGGAGATATAAACCGAGAAGTAAGCATTGAAACAAGATTTGTGCCGTTTCAACAGACTTCACTCAGTTCAGCACAGCTCCTGATAGTTCGTTGTGTATACATCAGTGAAAGACATCATCTCTGAAATAAACATTCCCTGATATAGCAAAGCAGCAGCAGGCTTAGGGCATTCAGCAGACAGACTTTGTCGGAGATAGGAAGACATTTATTCATTGAAAAGGACACCCAAGTCCTGCTTAAAGAGACACATGGCAGAAGGGAGAATCTATGCCTCAGAATTGGAGAAGATTTTCCAGATCCAACTTGAGATGAGTCTGGTTAGAGAGGCTGCAATGATCAACTCCAAGGGTGTGAACCTCTGCATATTGGACTTAACACAGAAAGAAAGTTCAAATCCCTTAAAGGTATGTCAGAGTGTTCTGTGTGTTACTGTTAACAGCCTCAGAAAGGGGATCGTCATGGATACCCTCTTTACCATAAGTACCAGCTGGCCCTTTGAATCAAACTATTTAAGCACATGAAGAAGATGCAATACACTGCATGTCACAATGAACCATGTCATGGGTTAATAAAGCTGACAAGTCTAACTATCCTGAACATATGATTCTGCTGGGCAAGGAATAGTTTACAAAATTGGACTATAACAGGAAGGATATATTCAGCTTTTGTGCTGATATCTGGAGTTGTCTAAATATAAGGTTTTTTTTTACAGAAGCTTCACAGAAGCTGTTGGATCTAAAACACAAATCAAATCTGTTTTCAAAGCTGTTTACAATATGCTCATTTTTTTTAATTCCTTGAAGATCCAGTTGGAAGCATAGCTTAAGACATTGCAAGGGAGTGGAGTTAGAGCCAAAATAAATCACAACGCTAGGTCATCTCCAAAGGGGATAACAAAATAAGTCCCTGTTGTGAAGAAACTTTAAAAGGACAGTTGATAATAAAAACAATTTTAACCACCTTCCAAATGTACACTTAGCACTTTCTAGCTTTTCACGAAACTTTAACTATTTCATGCAAATACACAGCATTAAGAGTCAGATATACTTCATAATCAGTACATGTAATGGATTTTACATGTATACTAGATTGCTGTACAGAGACAAATCTTCATCAAATAATGAAAATGTGTAAGGATAAATTCATATAAACAGAGCTGGTATATCTTGGTCAGCAAGTAGATGCAAACGGACGGAAATTGTTCAAAGCAAGGCTGATGCAATAAAAAAACAAACATCCAAAGTATATTGCACACTTTCACTCGTTTCTCGATTCTTGACTGACCTAATGATGGTGCTAACACTGCATCAGTTCTTAAGAACTTGAAATGGAATTAGATTGATATGCAACTGAACATATTTGAGCAATGTTAGTTGAGTTGGGTAGTGAATTTCTACCGGTTCTCTATGATCTGACGGGAAACTCAAAGCCAACTTGTGATCCAAATTATAATAGCGTGTCATCAGCCATTTCAAAGGTGATTGGCAGTAACAGTATTTAGTTTTTTGTTTTATAGTCACAGAAAAATACAGAACAGAAACAGGCCCTTTGACCTTTCTAGTCCTTGCCGATCTGTTTATACCGTCTACTCCCACTGACCAGCACCAGGACCATAGCCCTCCATACCCCTATCATCCATGTACCTATCCAAACTTCCCTTAAACATTGAAATCGAGCTCACAAGTACCACTTGTGCTGGCGGCTCATTCCACACTCTCATGACACTCTGAATGAAGAAGCTTCCCCTCCTGTTTTTCTTAAACTTTTCACTTTTCACCTTTCACCCTTAACCCATGACCTCTGGTTGTAGTCCCACCCAACCTTAGTGGATGAATTCTTAAAAATAAAAAAGCAGAAGTAACTAATGTAAATCAAGAAAAAAAGCTTTAGCAATTATTTTGGTGTGAAAAATTCCCTTTGTTATTATTGAGAAACCCCTTTTTTCTCATTAGAGGCCAGTCTCAGGTTGCAAATGCCTGAAGTACAGCCATCTGCTCCCATAATATTTTTAAGTTCAAGTAGATACACATGCATGAATGGAGAATTGTTATATGGTTATTGTGCTTTTATATATTTGATATATTTGCAATAATGTGCAGATACAGGATGGGAGTGATTTTTGTGTATTTTTTGACTTATGGACAAAATTGACTTATGGATATTTGTAAAAATTGCAACCTTTTGTTACTTGTGACAGATGCAGATCACAAACTTTTATTACCAATTTTAGGTTACCACAGCAAAACTAACAATGCAACCTTGGAGAAAATGATGGCAATTTTGCCATCATAACGTGAGTGTATACAAAAGAATACCTGCAGGCATTCTGACTTCTACAAGGGACTGGCAGCTGTTGGTGGACCTCGAAGGGCAGCTGAAGTTCCCCAACCATATCGCAGCCACCACCCTGCGACCAGACATTGTCCTAGTGTCTGAGTCTACTAAGCAAGTGGTGCTGCTGGAGATAGCATGGGAAGATAGCTTGGAAAAGGCCTTTGAAAGGAAGCTCTCCAAGTTTTCAGGACTGGTCAGCAACTGTCAGCAGGCTGGATGGAGAGCGAGGTGTCTCCCAGTGGAGGTTGGTTGTAGGGGATTCATAGCCTGTTCTTTAGTTAGAGCCTCAGCATTTTGGGCATCGAGGGAGAGAGGAAGAGGAGAGCCATCCGCAGTACCACCGATGTGGCAGAGAGGGCCTCAAGATGGCTGTGGCTCAAAAGAGGGGAGCCATGGAGTCATAAGTAGCTAGCCATCTGGACACAAGCTGGGGTCTGATCAGCCCCGGCTGGGTCACCTGGAGGAGGTTGTATGATGTTGAAAGACCCGAAACACCTGATGATTCCAGGAACATCACTGAAGATGTGTCCAGAAGCATCAATAGATGTATGTACACAGCGACCATGGCAAGATGATTCCTGGAGCGGAAGCCCTGTTTGTTTCTCATGTATCCTGTTGTCTGCAGATATGATCTTTGTTGCCCAGTTCATTACTAAGGGTAATGAATACAATTCATTATTAAGGAATTATTCCCTATAGAGAAGAATAACCATTACGGAGTAGGAATTTAGTAGTTCTCTTAAAAATAAAAGGTGTCAGGAACAAAATCAAGAACTGTGCCAAGCTTATAGTAACTGTAGCAAGTCATTTGGTTCCCTAAATCATGAAGCTCTGTGGATCCTTGCTTGCCTGCTAAATTTTATCTCCATGTTGAGACTTGTGCTTGTTTTTGTGATTGCCATTGTCCCAGAAGCTTTGGTGCTTCGCCCTTCAACATCCTGATTGAGTTCAAAGATGTGTGATTCCTTTCACGTTTTTCACCACCTTCCTGATTGCCTACCTCATCTGAGAAGATTCAACATTCAACAGCAGTATCCTGCATTGATTTGATGGGAAACATTTTAAGCTTGGCTGCATGCAAGAAAATTAATCTCAGGTTTGTATATTGTGACATATATGTACTTTGATAATAAAGTTACTTTGACTTTGCAAGTTAAAACCAATTCATTAGCAGGGACATCCATGACCTTAAGTATGCATGATGGCTCAGTCTCTGGAGGACTCTCAAGTGAAACCAAATTGCTTCAATGCTTCATTTTATAGGCTTGCACTGTACATGCTCATTGCAAGCATCAAGGTCCTCCATCAAGCCAGCCAAGTATTCTCCTTTCTGTCCATGAAGATCAGGATAACGATTAAAGGTTAGTTTTGTTTGTGGCGTGTACATCAAAACATACAGTGAAATACGTCATTTTGCATCAAATCAGATCAGCGAGGAATTGTGCAAGAGGTGCCACATTTCCAGCACCAACATTGCACGCCAACAACTTACTAATCTAACAATACGTTTCAATGACGTCACTGCTTACTGCCCTCTGCATGAAAGCAAAACCTGAAACATCTGTAATGCCACATTAAGGCCCTTAAGGGCTTTCACTAATGCATGAATACTGGGGATAAAACGGGAGGATCACCAGGCCAGCATGTGTGTCCTCTATGAAGCTTCAGCCACTGGCTTTGAAACATTCCTCTGGACAAATAAATTCTGATGTGTCAGGATTCCAGAGAACTGCCTCGCTCACCAGGTACTATTCTCCCGGCTCTCTGTTGACCACAAGACAGTCTATAAAAAACAGAAGGTGGAGGGTAGCCCTCATGCACAGAGGAACCAGTGCCAATGAACGGGAGAAGAAGCTGCAAATTGTTAGACATTGTGCCATTGGGTCCATCAAGGCACATGACATTGCAAGCGTAAAGAACAAGAAACTAAAGTGGCCAATGAAAGAGAAGGGATCCAGTAGGGAGACACAAATTACACGTCACAGAGCAACAATATGTGCTGAAGAATGTATGTGTCTAGAGATAGTCTCCCCAGCCACTTGAAGACCCACCAACCTTGTCAGGTCACCATTGATACTGGGGTCCCCCAGTGATAAACAATGGAATATTGTTTGCAACAAGAAGATGTAATTGTGAATAATCTATCCAGGTTACTGTGTGAACTGCCTAAAATGTTACAATAGGCACACTTAATGTCAAAGAAATGTATACAATATACATCCTGAAATTCTTTTTCTTTGCAAACATCCATGAAAATAGAGGAGTGCCCCAAAAAATGAATGACAGTTCAATGTTAGAATCCCAAAGCCCCCACAACTCTCCCCTCCCACACATTGGCAGCAGCAAAGCAATGATCCCCCCTCCCCCACCAGCAAGAAAACATTGGAACTCCTCCCCCACCCCCACCAAGCACTCAAGCGTGCAGTAAGGCATCAATAAAGACGCAGACTTGCAGTACCCCAAAGGCTGCTCATTTACCCGGTATTTGACATATCTCTCTCTCCCCCTCCCTCCCCCTAATAAGGGAAAAAGAGGTGTCCCCATTTCACAGTGAGAAGGGAGACGTAACAAAACAATTCTCTGATTTATAGTGTTAGAAGTCTGTTGTGTCGCTTTTTCCGAACCCTGTGCCCAAAGAACTCGAGTCCCTAGGCTGACAGCCAGCAGCCAGCTTGCTGCTTTCGATCTTCCATGTACTCTCACGACACATCAGGCGGCAGCACTGGCCTCGAATCACCCCATCTCCAGAGCCACAAAAATCCGGCATCCTAAAGGCGAGCTAGTCTTCCAGGCCACGTCCTTGACATATCAAAAAATGGCCGGTCGTGAGGCCCTGAGAGCGGGTCCCACTTCCACAAAGAACTGAAATCTGCATGTAGTTCCAGGTCCAGGTCTTCAAAAGAACCCTGAAAGGGAAATAAAGAGGTACCAAAGATAGAAATAAAGCTGTTTCTGAAGATGCAAGCAAAGGAGTAGCCATTAGGTGCCATCATCCTCCTAAGCTCCACCCACAATGGGTAATGAATAGTGAAAGTATGATTTTCGACATCCAGACTATGATTTCCCAGTCATAGCCATGGAGATTACTCAGGCAAATCAGCAAGATGTATTCCAGAAACAAGTCTAGGAAGATGCTCTGAATGTCCAACCAGAGATTCACAGACTAACTTTGGAGGAGAGTATGAGGAGGCAATGATGGAAGCAAAAGGCAGTGACCTTTGTTTCAATGAAACGACGTACTAAGTCGAAGTGTCACAATCACCAAATCACCGAAAATGTATGAAACAGAATCTCGGCGATGTAGTACAAGTCTGTAGTTCAAACAAATTGTTCACTGTATTTTGAAAGTGAAGTCGGAAATGCAATGTTTTTTTTTAAATGACAACAATAATAGAGACACCTGAAGTCAGTGAAGTGATCATAATCATGAATTTATTCCTAATGTCGATGTATGCTAAACAACTGCTGTAAACTCAGAAGGCACAGAGTTGAGTCAGGTGGTTACAAGTTTATCAGTTGGAAGTGCTAGTTTGATCTTGTTGGTAAGTAAACAGCTGAGCCATTTGGAGCAACATAGAAACCAGGCGATGGATTGAATTGGTGATGATTGTATATATGTGTGTCCAGAGGGGTCACAAGCCTTTTTTTTTGTAAAATATTAAGTTCCGTGGTATATTTATGAAAAATAAATAAATTATTGGATTCAGGAGTGGAGTGATGGTGTGTGTATACATACTATGAACAACAGGGGTTGGTGTATATAACTGTTCGGTTGAAGTACACAACCTTATTTACAAACTCCTGGTGTTCTGCAGATTTTATTGTGGTTACAAATCACTAGCATATGTAAAATCTGTTACACGGAGTCTCGCTGGAGAAAGTCGAGTTGGTTTGTCAGGGTCAAACCATCATTTGTCTCTGCACTCTAGAATCCCAAGCTCGGATAGTGTTGTACCCATGTATAACAGCCATCTCAAGTACCCGATTTGAATGTAACTAACACAGGACAGCTCTTAGCTCAATGAAGGTCCCAACACTGTCTCCAGGAAAGTATATTAAACTTGGCAGTTCTCTGGTGAACATAAAAATTCTCAGGCAGTATTAAAAAAAAAATCAATGTTTTCTGTGCTTCAAAACTGACGTATTTTTCAACACTATTTAAAACAAATTATAGACCATAAGATATAAGAGTAGAGTTAGGCCATTTGGCCCATCGAGTCTGCTCCACCATTTCAACATGGCTGATCCCAATTTTTATCTCAGCCCCAATTTCCTTCCTTCCCCTGTATCCCTTTATGCCCTGACCAGTCAAAAATCTATCAGCCTCTGCCTTAAATAAACATTAAGACTTCAATTCAAAAAAAAACTTTATTGTCATTCTAACCATACATCAGCTCTGCAGGGCAGAATGAGACAGTGTTTCTCAGGGGCTGTGCAATCATAACGTAACAAACACAACACTAAATAATAAACATAACAATAAATAGTAAAACACAACAGCTACATGTCAGTTAAATTCAGTTATAAGTGTCCAGTTTAAGTTAAAAGTGTCCAAAGCAGAGTCAGGTAGAGCAGCTATTTAGCAGTCTGACTACCTGTGGGAGGAAGCTGTTTAGTAGTCTTATGGTTTTAGTTTTGATGCTCCTGTAATGTTTGCCTGATGGCAGAAGAACAAACAGTTCATAGAGAGGGTGTGAGGGGTCTTTAATGATGTACCGTGTCTTCTGGAGGCATTGACTCTGAAAGAGGTCTTGGACAGAAGGTAGGGAGACCCCAAAAACCTTCTCTGCTCCCCTAACCACCCTCTGCAAGGCTTTTTTGTCGACAGCACTGCAACTGGAGTACCAGGTTGTGATGCAAAGGGTCAGCACACTCTCAACCACGCCTCTGTAGAATGTAGTTAAGATGTTAGTGGGGAGTGATGCTTGTTTAAGCTTCCTCAGAAAGTGCAATCTCTGCTGGGCCTGTTTCACAATCCCAGTGGTGTTCCTGGACCAGGTGAGATTGTCCGAGATCTGCACCCCAAGGAACTTGATGTTTTCCACTCTCTCCACTGTGGAGCCGTTGATGCTCAGGGGTGTGTGTTCAGGCTGAGACCGTCTGAAATCGACGATCATCTCCTTGGTTTTGGTGATATTGAGCATCAAGTTGTTATCCCTGCACCAGCTCTCTAGGTGTTTGACCCCCTCGCTGTACATTGTTTCATCATTTTTACTGATGAGCCCCACCACTGTGGTATCATCTGCAAATTTAGTGATCAGGTCCTCCTTGAATCTGGCTGCACAGTCATGTGTTAGCAGTGCAAACAGCAATGGGCTAAGCACACAGGCTTGTGGGGATCCACAGCGGCCTGTGGCAAAGAATTCCACAGATGCACCACTCTTGCTAAAGAAATTCTTCCTCACCTCCATTCTAAAAGGTCAAACCACTATTCTGAAGTTGTGTCCTCTGGTCTTAGACTCTCCCACCATAGGAAACATCCTCAGCACATCCACCCTATCAAGCCCTTTCAACATTCAATAGGCTAAAAATCTCTCAATTAGTTGGTTTGGAAAAGTTGACTGCATACCTTTTGGATGTCCGTACCAATACAGCTTTTGCAGTTGAACTGAGGATATTTATTGTGCAGTATTGATGCTGTCAATGAGTTTATAAGTCAAGAATCCACTTGATCTTTTGAAGTCACATACCAAGGTAACATTATGGACTCTGATTGCAAACTGTTTCCAGAAATGATGAAAGATTCCTGATGTTGTCTGGTCTGGTAAGTACGCATAGCATTTTCTGCTTTACTTCCTGCATCTGGAATACTTTGTTTATTAATTTTCCTTTCCTCACCTTCATTATATTGGGATTGTGACAGAAAAGGAAGGCTCTGGTATAGATTAAAATACTTGATTCTGAGGATGGGTGCGGAGATGTGGAGGGCAGCAGAGTGGGGTGAGAGTTGATGGGTTAGATGCCGAGAGAATGTTTCTTAAGGGACAAGTTCAAGTTGAAGGGCAATAGTTTGAAAATAAGATATAGACAAGTTGAAGTTTCTGGAAGAGTTGGCTGTCCCGAAAGCGATGAAGGCTGGATCAATTATTATTTTCAAGGTCATGCCCTCTTCTTGTTCCTACCATTTGGGAGGAGATATAGAAGCCTAAAGATCCACACTCAATACTATGGGAACAGCTCCTTCCATCAGGAATTTGAATGGACCATGAACTCATGAGCACTACTTTTCTATTCTTCTTTTTTGCATTTTATTTACTTTTGTTACTCACAGTAATTTTTAGGCCTTGTACTGTACTGCTGGCACTAAACAACAAATTTATGACTTCAATGATAATAAATCTGATTCTTATTCTGATTCTAAGGTAATGAGGCATAGGGATGAAAGTGGAGCTGAAGGCAAGGTCAGATTGGACACAATCTCAACGATTGGCAAAGCAGACTCAAGCTACTATGTGCTACCTACTGCTTCGACTACTCATGTACTATAGATTGAATACATTAATATAATGTGTGGCTTTATCTGTTTTGCAGGTTTTTCATTAACTAATAATGCAGAACAGCCACAGCTAGAAGCTAACCATATTTTTGTTGCATTATTAAACAAATAAAAAAAATCCAAGTTTTGCAGCAGGAAGGTGTTGTGGTCTTAAATCAGATTAAAGTTTGCATATATTGTTTGCAATTCTGGAAGGATTATGGCTATACAGTGGATTATGGTAAATTGGAACACACCGGGGCCAGTATATTTTGGCCCAATTAAGCAGCTGCCCCAATTAGCTAGCTTCATGGAAATTGTTTAAAAGGTATAAAAAGGACAAACTGAGTAACAAATTATGCATTTAAATGAAATACAAAACAAATTAGAACACTGCCAATACTACCACAACACTATAAAAACTGTGTATTAGTTCCTAATACTTATTGATGGAGGAATTCATCTGTATCACATTCTTTTGACTCTAAATGAAGAACAACATTGAAGATACCTACTCCAGATAATGGACTGTCTTCATACAACGCTATTGATGAATGCATCCTTCAAATCATTGTTTTCATTGTAACATTCAAGATGATTGTCAATACCTTCAAATTCTTTGTAGTTCCTAACTTGTTGAAGTACTGAAATCATTTCATTTTCACTCTTGGCTGTTTCTGGTATCTCCCAGCCTGAATGCTTGGAACTGCAGTGAGCAAAGCTGTTCTGAATTGTCTTACTCCTTATTTCTTACCAACTATCAGTGACAAAAATCGCTGCTTTTTGAACACAAACACACACAACTGATGCTATTTAAAAACTGTTCACTCAAAGCACAGTATGTGGCTAACTGCCATGCAAGTACGTGCAACTGACACTAGTTAGAAACCGTTTGACACCAGTATCCTTCTCCAGTTAAGGAGTATAGTGTCCCAAATAAACAAAGGGAAACCTGGTTATTTTTTTGATTAGTTTTTGTTCTTTAAGAGTTGTCCCAAATAAGTGGCTGTTCCGATTAACCGATAGCCCAACTAACCGAAATCCAGTGTATTCTTAATAGTATTCCCAGTAGTTGAATGACAGACAACTTAGAGGGTCAAATGATGTTTAACTGATGTTAGTGGTAAAATATGTCACATTTTGCATTAAATAGCTTTCACTGGCATAAGTGCTGACAGAACAGGCACTGAGCCGTATTTGTGATTGTTTTAAAGATTTGGTTTCTGAATGAGTAGGACTTTATCTGATCTCCATCTAGTTCATACAAACTCTACATTGAGCTATCAATGACTGCTTTATGTACCTGTACAGATTTCATACAGGACTCAATACTGTTAGAATTTTGTGGCACAATCTGCTAGTTTTATATTTGACCTGACTGCATCCTTTTTTAATTGCCTGACTAGACTGTTTGAAAAATACAGCTATATACTGGATCTACTTATATTGTTGCATAAGTTAAGTTGAAAAGGTCAACTTTATAGACCCACGTTTTTAAATGAAATAAAAAATAAACACCCTTTTATGCTTTTAACTAGTTTGGGATATTCATACAATGATTAGTTTAGATATTGAATTCTTAATTGCCTTTCTGGTGTGCTGATGCAGGTGTTTTATCTTAAATGTCATTGACTTTTTTTGAAATATTTATGCATTTTGTTATTTTTAAATTTTCACTTAAACACTTCCTTAGGGTCGATATGAACACCTTCTTTGAATAATGTAATCTTGTGTATCTCCAGTCTTCATGACATTTCAAAGTGTTAAATGTAACAATCAAAATAGGTACGACTTATTCTGTTAGAGAGAAAGCTGGCATAATTAAAATAAGATATGAATTCCTTTTGAAAATTTGCAGAGGAAATTCTATTTTAAAAATCTATTTTCCAAAAACAGCAGAGATGTTAACACAATATAAAACGTTAATGTTTGGAACTGTTTTTTTAAATGTATTTTTAGAGTTTAGATAATATACGTTAAGTATTCTTATTTTGATTCCATGTTGATTAAGATTCTGGCATTGCTTTAGCACAGTGATACAGCTCCTGAGTTGTGGATTACTAAATTATAGATACAATTTTTCATTCATTTTTCAAATGGAAAACTCAAGTCCTAATTGGCATTTCTTCTCCTTTTCATAATCTCTGAATATTGTTTCACTCACATCCTCTGAAAGTGCATTCCACAACTTCACTATCCCAGGTTATAAAAATGGTTTTAATGTTTTGTGAGTAAGTTTTAAAAATTTGGTCTTATTGACATATCCTTTTGACCTAGACTTGGATTTGGTATATTGTGGTATAATTAGAAGAGGAGAGGAGAAGATGGCAGCGCGATGCAGCACGCAGTGGCCACTCCAGTGATGAATATCTGTTATCTGTCAAGTAGGATGCCGTGCACAATTCTGATTTGATGGAGGCAGACGTGAGAGCACGGAGGAACATCTGGTGAAACTTCTGAAATGCCTGTTTCGCTGTCGCTGCTATTGTGTGATCTGAAATCTCCGGAGGGGAAGACCCCGAGTCCTCGGCTTTGCTTGTTGCTTGGCGGCCGGGGCAGGGTCAAAGCGCTCGGCAGAGATGGTGCTCGGTGCTCGGTGTTGGAGAGCTGGTCGGAGGCTCGAAGTTTTCGGACGGACTCAGAGTCGGCTGTGGTCGGGTCTTCCAGGTTGCTGCATCCGCAAGTTTGTGGCGCTGGAGGTTCATGGCATGGAGAGTTTCTCCCTTCTACTGTCTGCGTGAGATGTTGGGGCTATTGGGACTTTGAGACTTTTTTTTACCGTGCCCTAGATCTGCTCTTTATCAAATTATGGTATTGTTTTACATTGCTGTAACAATATGTTATAATTATGTGGTTTTTGTCAATTTTAGTCTTGGTCTGTCCTGGGTTTCTGTGATATCATACTGGAGGAACATTGTATCATTTCTTAATGCATGCATTTCTAAATGACAATAAACGAGGACTGAGTGTCCTCATAATCTAATCTAATCTGTCACACCTTGCATCACATCTTCACAATTTAAAAACCTTCTGTCAAATAACCTGTAATCTTGCTGTTCTAAGGAAAATGCATCCATTTATAAAGGCTGTCTTTGTATTTGCTTACAAGCAGCATGGATACTTGAGGCTGCACTTTTTTGCTTTAACATCCATTTTGTACAGAGGCTGAAGCTACATTGACAAATTGCAGTGTTATTAATGTTTTATTTTGATTCACCATTGCATTTTGATGTTTATATTCTATCCTTATGGCTACAAAAGCAAGAGTTCCATTGAATGAATTTATTTTTATAGTGTAATCCACTTCAAATTCTTTGAACCCTTTCTGAATCTGAACATCAAACACACTTCACTGAGGTTTGCCATTTCAAAGTGTAGTTATTGTCTTTTCACCAAACTGAATCGCAAAGCCACATTTTCATTCCACAATCTTGACCATATTTCATGCTAAACCCTTTCATTTCCCCACTTTTATTTAGTGTGCTTATTTTGCTATCTTCTGTGAATTTGGTCAAACTTCATGATAACATAGTAGTTAGTGCGACGCTATTGCAGCTCAGAGCGCCGGAGTTTGGAGATCATTTCCAACCCCATCTGTAAGGAGTCTCTGTACGTCCTCCCTTAGGAATGTGTGGGTCTTCCCCAGGTGCTCCAGTTTCCTCCCATAGCCTAAAGACGTACCAGGCAGGTTAATTGGTCATTGTAAATTGTCCCATATTAGGTTAGGGTTAAATTGGGGTTGTCAGGGCTTGAAGAGTCAGAAAGGCCTACTCCGTGCTGTATTACTAGATAAATAAATAAACCAACAGAACCAAGTTATTGCAGTAATGCACACAATGAACAGAAGTCACTGAAGAACAGTAAACTCTGAGCTCCCTGCTACCCCATTCCATTCACTCTGAAGAGCAGGGCCTTTGATGATTTGTTTTCCTTTCATGCGATTTTGATCTAACTCCATATCACTTCACATTCCCTAATTGTCTCAGTTGAACACCTGGCCAAAGTTACTTCCTAGAACTTTGCTACCAATTTTTCTGCTTCAAGAATATGATATCCACTGAATGTTCCACGTCAATTATGGGGAAGAAAATTGTTACCTGTAAGATCATATCTTTTTCCAAAGATCACAGATTACCTAAATTGTTAAGGAATGAAACAGCACGATGGTTAATTAAGAAATGAAGGTTGCTTTAAATATCAGAACTCAATTATATAAAACGGAGATAAAGTCCATAACAGATGAATCAAAGTAATGAATGAACATTGGGCAGCTCTTTCTTCACCTTGTTCATCTTCTTGAGCTTGTCAAGATATGGCAGGTCAAGATTAGTATAGATCCACATCCCCTACCCTCTTCATCCACATCATCTCTTCCACCTCCACTCCTCTCTCTTCACCATCCTCCTCCTAGATTGTGTTCTGCTTTGTCTGTTTTTATGATGGATTTTAGTGATTGTGAAGACTCTTAAATTATCATCAATTGATAGCACCCCTCAATATACCCATGCAATTTTAAAAGGCAGGTACACTATAGTGTTCCACCATGGTGACATATATTTTACTTGTCTTCCTCCCATACATAGTCTTTCCCAATCACCTTCACAGTGCTTCCCATATACAATCATCCCAGATAAGCAATGTCTTGGAGTCACCAGAACACACACCTTCCATTGTACTTCCCAGATGAAGATCACTTTTTGAAATTCTGGAAGTTGAAGATAGTCACAAGTTAAAAACTCCACTGTGTTGGTTAACTTGTAGCCCAATTTTCAGTGCATTAATAATGCTCTTTTACTTATTATTTATCAACCTTGCAGCTATCCCACCCTGCAAAAACTCATTTCAGGAAGGTAGCACCATCAATTTGCGGGAGACTCCTGGAACTTCCGGGAAAGGTGGGATGTCTGCAATAGAGTAGCTCCTTAGCAGCTAGCCAGCCAGTTTAAATAATGTTAGCCATGCTCATGAACAAATGACACCTGTTAAACTCACCACAACATGTCTTTTACAGTCTTAACCCACCATGGGCAGTAGAAAAGTCACTGTTGCAAACAGTGCAGCGAGCAACACTGTCATTATTTTTGACCCCTATTAGGCAAGGGGGGGGGTGTGCTCGGGCCAGACTTTAACTTTAAAATTAGGCAGGGGTACACTTTAGTGTAGTCTGGGGTGACGCATGTTTTATATTTTCTTTCTTTGGAACACTCTGTCATGGTGCTTGCTCTCGCTTTCTCGCTTTCTCTCTGCTCTCTCTCGCTCTCTCTCTCTCTCTCTCTCACCCACCCTCTCTCTCTTGCTCGCTCGTTCTCAAAAAAATCGATTTCCGGGATATTGTATATAACTTGTGGGCATCAGGGAGCCACTATCAATATGCGGGAGTCTCCCGGAACTTCCGGGAGAGGTGGGATGTCTGACATTGTGGGTGAAAACAGCCTTCACCATGTCCACCAAGTCACTTTTTGTTCATGTTTGAGGAAATGCATTTATTGCTCATCCTTAGGCTTGCTTGAATATTTCTGAGAACGTTTAAGAGTCAACCACATTTCTGTATGTCTGGAATTACGTATAGTCAGATAATATAAGGATCTCTCTGAAGGCCATTACTGAGGCAGATGGTTGGGGGGGTGGGGTGGAGGGGGGGTATTTACAGCAATGGTTAATATTACCAGGACTGGCTAAATCTAGATTCTACAATATTGGAGGCTGAACTCAGGCTAAATCAAGGGTTTTTCCTTCTGTTAAGATAGTCTTGCCTACAAGACATGTCCAACAGCATTGCTATTAACAACACATAACACAAACAAAGACGTGTAATAGGGCTTCTAAATGCTGCTTTAAATAATTAAATAATGCTTCCCAGCTGCTGAAAAATTATGTGTTTTCTTATTCTCAGTTGCGACAAAAGTTCCAGGACCTGAAACGTTAACTGCTTCTCTTTGTACAGATTCTTCCTGACCTGCTGAGATTTTCTTGCATTTTCTAGCATTTTCAGTTTTTTATTTCAGATTTCCCGCATCTGCAGGTTTTTTTAAAACCTTCATTTGCTGACTAATACTCAAGACTGCTGAAATAAAAAATTTGTTCTATACTTGGACCATTAACTGCTTTAGAGCTTTTCACCAGTATGGTTAACTCTTAAGTTCCTTGAAGTTATATAGCAAGACTATGCATGGGCAATAAATTGCTTCTTGAAAAGTGACACATGCTTGCCTGCTGCTTTGCTTTTCCTCTGCTACTGTCAGTTTGGTTATGTCCTATTCCTTGTTCAATGCATTTTTCTCCACTTTGATGTTCAAGTCACCAGAAGTGCAAGCTGTTATGGAACAGAATATTTGATTATGTATAGTGCCAGTGAATAACAGATATAATAATACTGTGTCTCCAGTCATACTGTGGCCCTTTTTGACCTCCATTGGCATTATAGAAAGGCAGATAAGGGATTTGGCAATCATGAGCAGAAGAGGAATTATTATCAACTATTGGCAAACTTACATAAATGGCTTCACTTTTTACTTGGTAAATATTTTCAATATTAAGCAAGTATTTTGCCCAGTACCATATGTACAATGTAGCAACAGCTGCACTTTGAATTCTGCTTTTGAAACTCAGACCCGTTACTATCAACCAAACCACATTTCAGAATGATGCTGCATCTAGGGTATTGAATGTTTAGTCTTAGCAACCAAAGATGGATTTCTCCTTTCATTTTGTGACCCGAGCCTTGAAATTCTGTAGGAGCTCTTCTACTTTGCCGCAGGGACTCTAGAGTTACACGGATGACTGCAAAATTTCAGAACTTTGATGTCTTGCGAGAACTGATGTAGTGAGTGGTATATAATTATCATAAACATGAAAATATTGACAGTAATGGATACTTAGGTGGCAAAAGCTCAGCTTGTTAACATATGTGTCTCACATTCTGTTGCTATCCATTTTCTTCCCTCATTCAGCTTTTCTCTTCTGTTTTTCTTTGTTTTATTTTCAGTATCTTTTAGTAGATATGTGGCTGGTAGCTATTGACATCTTTGATGTAGGTTCAAAATTTGCAGGGAGGTTACAATTTCAAGGTTGTTGCTGCCACTATGCTTGCAAGGAAATAAAGCAGATTTCTCTGTTTCCAGAGCATGTCTCAGCGGCAGTGGTGGAAATGTAAGGTCAAAGGAGATGGCTGAGCTGCTCTGTCAGCTTTTTATTTGTTTAAGGCTGACCTTTTGTTTTCAAAACTCTTTAAGTTTTTAAAAAAGTTTCTCTGGGGAAGTCATAGAAAGGCCTTATATCACCAGCTGTTGCACTATTGAGGGGAGACTAAACTGAAACTTGTTAAGATGGAGTTTGAAGATTAAGTTGGTGAAATGATCTCATTCAGACCAAATGTCTGAAATCTGCACTGCTCACAACACTTAAAGTAAAACTAAAGCCTAGAGTTTTTCAGATATATTAAAATAGGTAATAAAATGACTTTGTGAGGGAGATTGCACAGTACTTTTTGTAGGCATGAGTAGAGAGGAATTTTCTTACTCAACGCAGAAACATGTTACCTGTGGTGGGAGTAAAACGAACCGTTCAGGAACTGAGCATAAATTGAATTGGGAGTAAATGGATAGATTTAGAATTTGGTACCAGATTTTTTGATGGATGATCAGATGCGCCAGAGAGAGACTCTCCTGAACTTCTTCACGTCAGCAAAAGTAGGTCTTCTGTCTATATGTACAGTTCAGTATTAAACAGTGATCAAACATACATAGAAACATAGAAAACCTACAGCACAATACAGGTCCTTCGGCCCACAAAGCTATGCTGAACATGTCCTTACCTTAGAAATTACCTAGGGTTACCCATAACCCTCTATTTTTTCTAAGCTCCATGTACCTATCCAGGAGTCTCTTAAAAGACCCTATCGTATCTGTCTCCACCACCATTGCCGGTAGCCCATTCCACGCACTCACGATTCTCTGCGTAAAAAAAAATTACCCCTGACATCTCCTCTGTACCTACTTCCAAGCACCTTAAAACTGTGCCCTCTCATGCTAGCCATTTCAGCCCTGCGAAAAAGCCTCTGACTATCCACATGATCAATGCCTCTCATCATCTTATACACAACACTATAGTGCACCGCTGTCTCTGAACAAAACTGCCTTGTGTACTGAGTTAAAACAGAAAATGCTGGCATCATTCAGCAGGTCAAGCAGCATCTAGGCATCGAGAAGCAAAGTTAATGTTCCATATTGCGGCCGGTTCTATCTTTGACGCTAAAGCATTAACAACCCTTTACTTTTTTTCATATTTCCAGCATCTGCAATTGTTTTCCTTTCATGTCCTGAGTTACAATTTGACTTTGCCTATGGAAATGCCAATCACTTTTTGCTTTGTTTTTCAGCTTCAAATCTGTGATGTAATGTTTAAAAATACACGTTAACCCTATAATATTTTTCAATATTCACTGATTACATTCTAATAATTATTAATATCCATCAGTACAACCTTGGTATTGTTCACAGAGCTAGTGTAGAGCACGGTAGAGGTAAACTGATTCAAATTTATTAGGTTGCATACATTTAAATGTAGAAAAAGACTGAACACAGAGACAAATACTTTTTCAGTCTTTAGAAAGCTTAGAAGTATATTTGTTTGCCACCTTTATCCAGGGTTGATGGAAATGTGATGCAGAAATAGACTTTCTCACATGAGGTGAAAAGTGTCCACTGAGGTCTACAATGAATTTGGTGGACTAGCAACTGAGATGCATGCATCATACACCTTGTTTGATACTGAGGGAAGAATAATTGACTGAAATTCATTCCTTCAGGATGATACAAAGTACATGCAGTCAATTACAGTTGAAGTGTAAGCATTATTGTGTGAACCAATGCAGAATTCGGTGCATTTTGATAGTGGTGTTTGAATGTCTGTGGCAAAAACATGAGCAAAACACACTACTCCTTCCAAAATAACATCATGGAATTATTAAATTGAATGTATGGGGCATAAAATATGCAAAACTTCCCCATTACTGTGTAAATTATTAGCTTAGCTGATGCCTTAAGGGGCTTTAGATTTAGGCATAAGAGTTCTATTACTGAGCCAAAACTAATAAATGTAAGTGCCACTTACAAATACATAAAGTAGTTTTGAGTGGAATTATCCTTTCTGACACTTTAGGGCTCTGTGCCCAGAGAAACAGTGCACCATTTATGGTAATGAATAGTGGCCAGATTAAATAATATTTCCAGCACCAGGTATATTTTCTCTTAGGATAATAACACCTATTAATATAATGTATTGGATAAACAGTTTATGACTGAATACTATTATGGGAAACACTCAATATACAATTGAAAGTTCTGCATTTCTCAGATATTTCAGGAGTTTACACTCCAAGACTTGGTTACGAAGTGCGTAAGAAACATTGGACCTTCGCAACTGCCTCCTCCCATTTATTGAAGAGCTCCTCCTGGGATCACCATGTGGATTCTGTTCATACAAAGTCATAATGGTTATGATCTTCATCACATGTTAGCTTCAAGACATATGCAGGGTGTTACATTAATCACTGTAGATGTCATTTTTGATCTCACAAAAGTCTTTGATTCCATCAGTCAAAAAGCATTGTTAAGTATCTTTCTCAAATTTGTTTGCCTGTGGAAATTTATATGCATCAAGTTTAATATGGTCGCAATATCATGTAAAATTTATTGTTTTACTGTAATAAAAACTATAAATGACAATGATAAGAATATATAGAAATAAATTTAAAAAGTAGTGCAAAATGAGAATAGAAAAGTACTGAGGAAGTGTTCCAATCACAAACAAAAGAAAATCTGCAGATGCTGGAAATCCAAGCAACACTCACTAAATGCTGGAGGAACTCAGCAGGCCAGGCAACATCTATGGGAAAAAGTATAATTGATGTTTTGGGCTGAGACCCTTCCTTTCTGCTGAAGGGTCTCGGCCCAAAATGTTGACTGTACTTTTCGCCGTAGATGCTGCCTGGCCTGCTGAGTTCCTCCAGAAATTTGTGTGTGTTGCTGAGGAAGTGTTCATGGGTTCATTGTCCATTCAGAAATCTGATGGCAGAGGGGAAGAAGCTGTTCCTAAGACATTGAGTGAGTGTTCAGGCTTCTGTATCTCTTCCTTGATGGTAGCAATGAGAAGAGGGCATGTCCTGGGTGATGATGGTCTTTAAATATGCATGCTGCCTGTTTGAAGGTGTCCTGAATGTTGGGGAGGTTAGTGCCCATGATGCATCTGGCTGAGTTTAAAGCTTTCTGCAGCATCTTATCATCCAGTGTCGTGGCCTCGTCACACCAGACTGTGGTGCAACCACTTAAGATGCTCTGCATGGTACATCTGTAGAAAATTGTCTTTGGTGACATACTAAATCTCCTCAAACTCCAAATGAAATACAGCCACTGTCATGCATTCTTTGTAATTGCATCAATGTGTTGGGCCCAGGAGAGATCCTCAGAGATGTTGACACCCGGGAACTTGAAACCGTTCTCCCTCTCCTTCATTTATCTGCTGCATGATGCAAGCCATGACCTTAAACAACATGGTTCATAACAGATCCAGTCTTGGCATAGACTGGTTTAACTGTCCAACATCATCCAAGCACTTGACTTCATCTTTCTCACTCTGCAATTTACACCCAACACTCACTGGAGAAGAATTAATTTACAGGACAAATTTATATGTTCAACATATATTGTCTGTACTTCGGAACCAATGTTGCCGCAACTTCGGTTGTCAAGCTGTGTATGCATGCATTTGGATGTTGAGCTCCAAGTCATTGTTGGTTTGTTCACAGAAGAACACAAAAGAATGCATCTGGTATCTGCAAAACAAGGGACCATTGCGAATCTGTCCATGCTGGACAACACTGTCTCTGGCTGTTTAAGGTCACCATAAGGTACTGGAAAATGTGGACTGAACTCCATGTCTTGGCATCAGTCTTTCAATGCTGCTTGTTTTTATCAAAGTTGATGAGAAATTCGCTTTATTCAAACAGTTGCAATGTGCGGAGAGTTGATGTGGACTAATACATGCAGCTATTGGTATAGTTTGGATGACACTGAAAAATACTCAGCAGGCAGGCAGAGGTAGGAGAAATATGCAGTTAATGTTTCAAGTTGAAGACCCTGTGTTAGAACTGGGAAGGGGATAAAAGAATCTTGTTAAACTGTAGAGAGGGTGGGAGTGGATAGTCTCTGATGGGATAAAAGAGATTTCCCAGAGAGCAGTGAATCTGTGGAATTCTCAGCCCAGGGAAGAATTAGAGGCCACTCATTAAAAATATTTAAGATACTGTTAGAGAGAATTTACATAGTAGGGGATTAAGGGTTATGGCCAAAAGCCAGGAAGATGGAGATGAGTGCATGGTCAGAGCAGCTATGATCTTATTGAAAGTCGGCCCAAGCTTGATGGGCCAGAAGGTCTACTTCTGCTTCCATTTCTTAGGTTATTATGTAAACTCAGAAAGACTATAGAAATAAGGTAACCTGTTAATAAGTGAATGAGAGGGGATGAGATAAAAGCCCATCTAATAATACAGATGAATGACTAACATTGGTGGAGAAATCGAGTTACCAGAAGTTGTAGAATTCAATATTGAGTCTAGGAGACTGCAACATTCCTGTATGGAACATAAGGTAGTGTTTCTGAAGCTTGTGTTAGGCCTCATTTTAATAGTACAGGGGGCACAATAGACAGTAGGTGCAGGAGTAGGCCATTTGGCCCTTCGAGCCAGCACCGCCATTCACTGTGGTCATGGCCAATCATCCACAATCAGTACCCCGTTCCTGCCTTCTCCCCATATCCCTTGACTCCTTGACAGACAAAGGATTGGCAGCAGGATGGAGAATTAAACTGGTAAGCAACAGGAGGCTCAGGGTTGCAAATGTAGGCTGAACACGGGTGCTTCATAAAGTGGTTAGCCAATCTATGTTTGGTTTCTTCAGTGTGGAGCAGACCACAGTGTGCACACAGCACGGATGAAACATTTTCAATAGACTAATGACTGGGTAAAGGAAACAGCCTATTGCATAGAGTGATGGATGGAAAAGGTGCACTTCTAGTAAAATTAAACTCTTTAGGAAGCCAAATAGATACTGTTGGTAAAGTGTGTGCAGTTAGAATTCAAAATATTCTTCTGAGTAATAGGTGGACAGAGATGTGACAACAAACAGTATGATTCTATAATAACAGATTTACTTTATTAACTTCTGGGCTGAATCTTACAGATTCTATGTATCCCAGCAAGGTTATTCCAGGAATTATTAGTCTCAACAAAGATATTTTAAATAGAATCCAAATACAAATTCCTGTTACGCACATAAAAGTTGCTGGTGAATGCAGCAACTTTTATGTGTGTTGCTTGAAATTCCAGCTTCTGCAGATTTCCTCATGTTTGCGTTTACAAATTCCTATTATTTTACTTAGATTTCTAAAAAGAAAGCTGTCACAGCCCTTGAATGATACATTGGTGTTGGTAGTGAGTTGTCGGAGTTTTGATAATGCTGGGATTTTCCATTGTCAGATGTAGATAATAAGCTACAAAGTACACTCTGTGATTTTCTACAGATGTATTGTCATTGTGTTGCACAAAAGCTTCAGGCTTGCAGAATGCTGGTTCTGGTGATGTTTGGCGCTATAGTTTGTTTCCTGGTTGGGCAACTGCATTAGTGATATCAGGTGATTGGCACAATGATAATGGGTTACAAACCTAATTCTTGATACCAAACAAGGTAAATTCCTTGAGGAGAAAATACTGGATAATTCCAAGCTCTTTTTAAAAATAATTTCTCTGTGAATCATATAGATGTCATATGACCATTTTGCAAGAACTCATTATTAGTCTGGAGCCATGTACCTATTTTCCGTCTGTCCTTACTGTATTTTGTGTTGCGTGTTTTATTATGGGTTACAGTAATTTGTCACGTGGGTAGTGGCGCGGTAAAAGTAAATTGGCATAGTCACATATTCACCCTTTGCGCTGATAGTTTAGTTTAGTTGTAGGGCGGTGAGACAGGGAATGAATATTTTTTGTTGATCATTTATATTGTTAATATGTTGTTAATTTCACTATCTTTATATATATAGGCATCTGTTAGTCTCATGAGACCATGGATTTGCGCCTTGGAAGGTTTCCAGGGCACAGGCCTGGGCAAGGTTGGAGATGGAAGACCAGCAGTTGCCCATGCTGCAAGCCTCCCCTCTCCATGCCACCGATGTTGTCCAAGGGCAGGGCATTAGGACCCATACAGCTTGGCACGGGTGTCGTCGCAGAGCAATGTGTGGTTAAGTGCCTTGCTCAAGGACACACACGCTTCCTCAGCCAAGGCTCAGACTAGCGACCTTCAAATCACTAGACGAACATCTTAATCACTTGGCCAAGCGCCGAGACAATTTCACTATCACTAGGTTAGTTTCACTAATATTGCTAATTTTGATCACTCATCTTTGCTAGCTTTGTAACAAAGGGTGAAATGTACTGTTTTTCTGACAAGGGACTCAGTTTTTTGGAAGACGTCATGCAGTGTTGAGTCCTTTACTTAGTCTCTCAACGGGTTTCCGTTTGTTTTTCAAGATAGCACTACATTTTGTAAACAAAAAATAGTTATACCAAGTGAACATCAGTCTACAGCAAAGGATTACCTCGGACCTGTTGGTGAAATTGGAATCGCAACTTGCAGTAGGATAATCTGCAACCTTTTATTGATTCATTCTGTGCGTTTGTGGTTTGAACACAGATTTGAAAAGTCAGCACTGCCTGCCCACTGGGGACCATTGCTTGATTGTGTGGTGTTTGCTTGAGGATTCGTCACTTTGTTTTACTGAAGTACTGAAAAATTATCCTAGTTGTCAAAACTTGCATTGAATGCTATTAGTTTGGTTTGATTTAAGTGCTGTGGATGTGTGGACAGTTTATTTGTTGCCTACGTTTATCACCAGCGCATTTTACGAATGTTCTGTGGGCAAACAAAGAGTTAATTGCAATTTGTGCAATAAGAAGAAAGTAGCATGAGTGAATTGAAGCACGGAAATGACATCAGCAACCTTGAAGTTGGGGCTGGCAAAAGAGAAATTAAACCTACTGCCAAAGCTTTGGTGAGTAGAATAGAAAGTCTTCAAAAGGAAAATAAAACAAATGTGAACAAAATTAAAGGTTTAATACCATCAATTAAGGATCTTATGCAAAATAAGGAAAATGCCTTACAAGTGCAGTCTCATCTTGAGGATTTGACTGAGCTCTGTGAAGCTGCTGCCAAGCAACATCAAGTACGAATTTCATTACTTCCCAAGGACGAGCAGGAGACAGAATGAATGTTTTTCAAGCATTGATAGCTAGAGCAGTGCATTCAAAGAGGATGTGAAACAATGGTTGACCCGGGCATGTTACAGTGAAGGTCATGTTGCTGCAATCAGTGAACATGTGTCTCACCTTCAAACAGACGATGTTTCTCAAATTCCAAAGCATGTTTTGACTGCATGTACAGCAGAATGACCCAAAAGGTGATGTGACACTGTGTGGTAGTGTGTCAAATGTCAACACTTGAAGGTCTGCTGCAGGAAAGGAATCCCCTCCACACACCTTAAAACAGAGGCTGATTTAACTGCATTAATGGCCCTTCAACAATTATTGAAGGATAAATGTGTGCTGGAAGAGCAAGAGGAATGACTAGCTACAGGGTTGTGGAGAAGGGAGGAGCAACTACAGTAAAGGAAGGAACGGTTTAAGTTGAAGGAGGAATTTCCACATGTTTGGTCAAAGTTAATGTGCTAAGGGCTTCAGGTGTGGTGAGTGCTCAAAGTGCTCCAGCAGGTCAGTCCAATGGCATGAATTCCTATATTGAAAAGGTACAAAGAAAAACAAAAACACTCAATGTCAACGCTGATTCATTTTTTTCCTCAAGTGTCCGTGAAATATGAACCAGACCCCCAAGAGGTAGCTCAGTGTGTTTACTCTCAACTTGTACTAATGAGACACTCTGAATCTATGTCATATCCAACAGTTCAAAGTGCTCATGGGGGACATTCACTCACAGCATGGAATCACATTCATTTCAGACGATAGAGGTCAAAATGTATTAAAGATATTATGAGCAAGCAAAATGAAAAACAAACTTATTGGGAAAACATCAATGCATTTTATTTTTGCTGAAAAGAGAGATTTGAACATTTGATGGTGATCCATTGTCGTATCATGCATTCATGAACCAATTTGAAAAGGGTGTTGAAGGCAAGACAGGCAGCCATAGTGACCACCTCTATCTCCTTGAAAAGTAGACGAGGAATTGCCCCAGAGAACTTGTCAGAAACTGCCAGCATGTCAATCTTAAGAAAGGATATGTGAAGGCTAAGGCTTTAATACAGGAACATATTGATAATGAACAGAAAATTGCATTAGCCTACATGCAAAATGTTCTTTCATGGTTACCTATCAAAGCTGAAGATGTGAAAAGTCTTTTTCTTACAGGCTGTTGCAATGCCATGGAAGAACAGCAGTACATGCACGAGATGGACATACCTGGCAATATGTTAATTGTCGTAAAGAAACTGCCCTATATGCTTAGGGATAAATGGAGAATGGTGGTCTGTGAACTGCAAGAAAGGCACAACTGTAAGACCATTATCACTGACATTGTTGATTTTATTGAAAGGTAAGTAAAGATTGCTACAGACTGGGTGTTGGAATATACAGGATCATATGCTAAGGGCTTATCATCATGGGCAACAAGCAACGTGTGAAGAAAACTAAGCCACAGCTTTGTTCTAAAGCTTAAGGAAGCAACTTTCCCAGTACTGTGGCCTCTGTGAAAAGTAAAGCTAAAACTGAACCTGGAACTAATGGAAGGGAAATGGTATCCACAACCAAAGGTGCTTGTCTGTTCTGCAAATGTGAACACACATTGGATTTCTGCCCTCAGCTGGAGAAAAGGGTTCATAGTGATTGCCTTCCTAAAGGAAAATCGTTTCTGTCTGGCAGTTTGTGTACAGGACACATTAGCAAGGATTGCAGGAGGTGCCTTTCATACAAGGTATGCAGTTTTAAGCATCCCAGCATACTCTGTGTTCACTCTAATGAAAAGGGTACAGAGTCAAACAAGCAGTGAAAGAATCTGATACAGCAGTGAGTAGTGCCCTGGTATCTAATGACCTTGGAGGGGCTGGCAATCATGAATGTAAACTTCCCATAGTTCCAGTACAATTGAAGTCTAAGAAGGGTAATAAGACAGTGGTTACTTATACCTTCCTAAAAGTGTTCTGCACAGTGGGCGAAATGCACAAGCTCAACCTCACAAGAAAAAGGACACACATTCTCTTATGCACCAGAGGTCAAGAGAACATCCTGAGTAGCTGCATTGTCTCAGGATTGGAAGCGGTTGGCTTAGATGGTGAAAACTATTGCAAACCACCAAACACCTACACACAGGAAAGTATGCCTGACCATGGAGGGAATATTCCATGACAGAGGAACCTCCAGGGTGGTCTCAACTGCAACATGCCCATTCGACAGGGATTGATTCAGAAACTGAGCTGCTGATAGGGACAAATCAGAATCAGAATCAGGTTTATTATCACCGGAATGTGTCGTGAAATTTGTTAACTTAGCAGCAGCAGTTCAATGCAGTACATAATATAGAAAAAATAATAATAATAAAATAATAATAATAACAAATAAGTAAATCAATTACAGTATATGTACATTGAATAGATTAAAAATCATGTAAAAAAACAGAAATAATATATGTTAAAAAGTGAGGTAGTGTTCATGGGTTTAATGTCCATTTAGGAATTGGATGGCAGAGGGAAAGAAGCGGTTCCTGAATCACTGAGTGTGTGTCTTCAGGCTTCTGTACCTCCTACCTGATGGTAACAGTGAGAAAAGAGCATGCCCTGGGTGCTGGAGGTCCTTAATAACGGACACTGCCTTTCTGAGACACCACTCCTTTAAGATGTCCTGGGTACTTTGTAGGCTAGTACCCAAGATGGAGCCAATAAAAAATGTGTCAAAAGCATTGGAGCGGTTGCAAGTGATTTGCAGTGTTAATGATGGACTCTATGCAATCAGAACAATGCTGGGTTGGACTGTAAATGAACAGCCAGAGCTGACAGTTAATGGGATCTCAGTTTTGAACTTGGACGAGCTTTGGCAGCAGCAGTTTAAGTCAGACTTCTCTGAATGCAGTCGGATGAATACCTGGTTTGTCAAGAGAAGACCACATGCTCATGGAGCTGGTTACAAATTCTGCAAAATTGCTGGACGGCCACTACCTTTGAGAAAGAAGATTTAACATGTCAAATAACAGGAAGCTTGCAGAACAGCATGCTCAAAATCTGAGGAAGAGGTTAAAGAGGGAATTTGTCATTTCACACCAACTCCACCCCTTTCATGAAGGATGTGATCTCCAAAGGTTATGTTGAAAGAGTGTTGAAGGAGGATTTGGACGCAGTGATGGGAAAGTCTGGTATATTCCACATCATGGTGTTTACTAGCCCAGAAGAGGGAAACTTTGTGTTGTGTTTGACTGTGGAGCAACTTTTCAGGGAACATCACTTAATGTTCACCCCTTGCAGGGACCGGATCTTACTAGCTCACTGATTGGAGTCATAACCATATTCAGAAAGGAACCAGTGGTGATAATGGCAGATATTGAATCAATGTTTCATCATGTTAAAGTACCAGCAGAAGATGCAGACCTGCTGACATTTCTCTGGGGGCCTGATGGCGACCTCAGCCAAGATGTAGTGAACTTTGGAATGGTGGAACATTTCTTTAGGGAAACTTTATCACCGAGCTGTGCCAACTTTTCCTTTAGGAAAAGCTCAGAAGACAATGAAGAGCAGCTCAGCTGTGAGACAGTGGATAAGGTTTTGTATTGCTTCTATGATGATGACTGCCTTGTTACAGTGTTCTCTGAGGAAGAAGCGATGCCCCTCTATCATTGCTTTGTATCTATTTGTGCTAAAGGTGGCTTGCGACTCACAAAGTGGATAAGCAGTAGACATAATGTGTTAGGGGTGAAGAGCAAAAGGCATGAAGGATTTGGATTTACATCAAGATATACCTTTGGTGGAGAGCGAGTGCTGGGTGTGCAATGATGTATTCAGTCTGAAAATTTCAAGTTTAACATCACGATTCAAGATAGACCACTCACCAGAAGGAGGATCCTCTCCACAGTTAGTTCCATCTATCATCCTTTAGGAAGCTTGAGTCCAGTGGTGCTAAGAAGATCCTACGAAATCAACGTTAGAAGGAGCTTGGCTGGGATGATACTATGCCAACATCAGTTGTTCATAAGTGGACAAGCTGGGTAGGAGAACCCTGTCAGTTGAAAAACTTTAAGGTTGTTAGATGTTTGAAACCCCTGGATTGTGGAGAAGTTACTGCTGCACAGTTACACCTCTTTACAGATGCAAGCGAAGATGGCTATGGAGAAGTGACCTAACTATTGCAGTGGGTTCCATCCCTTGTATGGAACCCACTGCTGCTACAATGGCAAGCCGCATGGACAGATTGTGGAGGAAGGAGTTGCATATGCAGCTTCATAATTCAGTTTTTGGACTGAGAGCATTGCTGTACTGAAATATATGAAGAATGAAATTTGCAGATTCTGAACCTTCATTGCAAACAGCACTTCATAACTTCTTAAGGTCTCACAGGCATCTCAATGCAGGTATGTGAACACTTCAAGCAACCTGGCAGGTGTGGCTTCCAGAGGGTTGAAAGCCAGGGCTTTCCTGAAGAATGAAACATTGGTGTCAGAGTCTCAGTGTATTCTTCAGCCTGAAAAGGAATGGCTATGAATCCTGCACAAAACGCTGGAGGAACTCAGCAGGCCAGGCAGCATCTATAACATTCCATAGACTCTGGTTGGCCTGCTGAGTTCCTCCAGCATTTTGTGTGTGTTGCCTAGATTTCCAGCATTTGCAGATTTTCTCTTGTTTGTGATTGGGTTGTGAAGCTGTTTGTTTTGAAGAATACCTGCTAGATGGTATGGAAGTCAAGAGGTGTGCTACAATGAATGCCCTGCAGAATGAAGAGGAGGGAGATGCGGTAACACGTATCACTTCTCGTCTTGTACCCACTTGAGGAAGATAGTGGCCTGGACTCTTAGGTTTAAGAACCTACTCTTATTTCTTTGTCAGGAGAGAAAGCAACTAAACATGGCTCTTGCTCAGTCTGACTTGGATGAAGAAGAACAAGGGTATTCTTTAGAGAGAGAGAGATGGAAAGGGTCAAAGGTCAGATTGGCTAAGGTCATCTCTCATTGGAAGAGCTCAGAAAGGTTGAAATGAAGATCATAGGGTTTTGCCAAATATAGAGATTTCCAGATGAATTCTCAAGTTTGTAAAGGGGAGAAACTGTGAAAAGGAACAGCATATTTTCAAGCTCAGTCCAGTACTTGAAGATGGTGTCTTGAGAGTTGGTGGATGGCTTAGCAGGGCAGCCTTGCCTTGAAGAGTCTAAACATTCTGTTACACTAGCAAAGGATCTCCATGTCTCAGCCATCCTTCTGAGGCATATACATGAAGAGGTAGGACATGGTGGCTGTAACCAGATGTTATCCAGTTTGCAACAAAAATACTGGATTCCCGGTGCTAGTACAGCTATAAGAAGAATCCTGTTTAAGTGTGTTGTTTGTAAATGGTTGCACACAGCTGCAGGATGCCAGCACATGGCAGATCTACCTCCGGACAAGGTCTCTCCAGATGAACTTCCGTTTACACATGTAGGAGTTGACTACTTTGGACCTTTTGAGGTGAAGAGTAGTAGGAGCCCTGAGAAGAGGTATGGTGTCATATTTACCTGTCTAGCTATACGAGCTGTTCGTATTGAATTGGCATCTTCTTTGGCCACAGATTACTTTGTTAATGCATTTCGATGCTTGAAAACAAGATGAGGACAGGTTTTGAATTGCGCTCCGATAATGCGACAAACTTTGTTGGCACTGAGCGTGAGTCGAAAGAAGCCATTGAGATGTGGAACCATTCAAAGATCAGTGATGTCCTTCATGAGAAAGGAATTAAGTGGATTTTTAACCCCACCACCCCCACCCCAGCTTGCTCACATCGTGGAGAGACATGGGAAAGATTGATCAGGTCAAGGTGAAAGGTCCTCAATCCACCATGAAGATACAGAATCTTGACGAAGAGAGTTTCCACACAATCCTTTGCGAAGTAGGCTATTATCAATGGCCGTCCAATTAGTAAAGCATCCTCAGATCCCAATTGATTTGGAAGCACTAATACCCATCCATCTGTTGCTTCTGAAGACCTCACCGTCCTTACCACCAGGGGAGTTCCAAAAGGAAGACATTTAGGCTCATAGTAGATGGAAGCAGATCCAAAACATGCCAAACTTGATTTGGAAATGATGGGTTAAGGAATACTTACCACAGTTACAGGAATGTCAGAAATGATCAGGCATAAAGCGCAATTTCCTTCCAGGAGACATTGTGCTTATAGTTGATAACACAGCACCTCACAACTCATTTATCATTGGAAAAGTCATTCAGGTCTTTCCAGACAGAAAAGGATTTGCTCAGCAGGTGTGCTTCAAGACCAAGACCAGCTGTGTGGTGTTTTACAGATCTGTCTTTTATAGGAGGCAGAGGTTTGAGGAGCTACAGCTCTGGAATCATCACATACTCCAGTTGTTTGATTTCATGACTTTGACTTGACAGAGAGTGGTGGTAAGAATCACTCTGTACTGGGCTAAGTGCTGGTAACCTCTGGCCGAGATGACAATTTAATGATTTGACTTGAAGAAGAAAGAAGAAAGAGGCTATTTGCATAAATGTTAAGATGCTTACCCTTGTCCCCTATTTTTGTAGTATGTACTTGTAATTATTATAGTGTCATAATGGGAGCTGGGATGTAGGAGTCATGTACCTTTTACCTGTCTGTGTGTATTGTATTGTGTTGTATGTTCTATTATGGGTTACAGTAATTTGTCACGTGGGTTGGGGTGTGGTAGAAGTAAATTAGTATAGTCATGTATTCACCCTTTGTGCCATTATTTAGAGAGTGTGAGCTAGGGAATGAATATTTTGTTGACTGATAATATATCATTAATATCGTTAATTTCACTATCACTACACTAGTTTCACTAATGTCACCAATCCTGATTGCTCTTCTTTGCTGGTTTCATAACAAAGGATGACACATACTTTTTTTTCAATTTGGAACTCAGTTATTCAGAAGTTTGTTACATAATGTTGAGTCTCTCATTCAGTCTCTCTGCGGTTTTGGTTTGTTTTTCAAGTAACCACTGCAAGTAACATACTTGCTTGGCTTAATGATTGAATTTCACACACACAGAGAAAAAAATAAATTAGGTGACTAGTTTAGTTCCAACTTTTTCACTTTAAATTAATCATAATAATAATTCATGATAGAGGATGAATTTTAATCTGTTGAAGAACTGAAACTTGATGGAGTAAATGTTGGTTTCTTCAATGTAGAGGAGACCACAGTCTGAACACTGCATGGAAGAAACTCTTAGGGTAGACTAATGGATGAATAAAGGAACTAGCCCATTGCATTGCAAAATGATTTATAATATTCTGTACTGTATTTGCCAAAGTTATTTCAACTCAGCCACAGTATTTCCAGGTTTCCCAATTAACTAGGTTGAGTGAGTATGAGAACATGATACATAATTCTGTTTTCTCACAATTATTTAAAAGCACATGGCAAGTGGGACCTTTGGTGGATTCTGAGTTGGCTTCATGAATCAGGGAAGGCAGGAAGTACTAAACCTTCCACTAGGTTCAGTAACTCCTTGCTTGTTTGATATTGTAACTATTGTGATGAAAGAAGAAAGCATAGGCAGCTCCAAGAAAATAAAACTGAAGGTTGCCATGGTATTGAGCAGCTGGAATGTGGTTGCTTCCTATTGGGGGTCATTGCTGCAGTCTATTGACCCAGTCAGTCTAGGAAAGGTGAGTACAGTAATACATACCTATTCTATATATTTCAACATACCCTCAATACTACTGTAAATATATAATTATGCCTATTCTATTTTCCAGTTTGCAGGAGTAATATATTTTCTTATATAATTCTGCAACAATCTCAGCACTCTGTTTGATATTTATTCTGCACAATTTAAAGTCAAATATGTTTATTTCTGGGAAACTAAACTGAACACGTGCGGAAAATCACTTTTTCAGATGTTTGAAAGATGTGCTATAATGATTAATTCTAAAACCTTTTTTTTACCCCTTTTTACTTACACAGGAAATAGTGCTTATCTTCATCTATGCATGTTTATTTTTGTAGCCTACACAATTCAGCCCTGCTGTCCTTACGTCAGTTTCTTCTTAGTTTCTCAGTCTGCAATTCATTGAACTTGCTTTTTGGATGACATCACCAACCAAAAAGAGAATTATACATTTCAAAATTATCACTGGCTAGCCAACTAAAGATTCAAAACATTTCAAATTATTTGGGAATGCAGCTTCCAAACAAGGAAATAGTTCTCACTTTACATCATCATGTGTAGATTTGAATTGCAATTTAGCTCACAGATAACACAGAACAATTCTTTCAGGAAAGTAAGTCATATCCTGCAAATGAAATTTGCTTAAGGTAGGCTTTGGCACCTTTTTAACAATGACGGACACATTTACTTTAAATTTCAAAGTATAATTTATCCCTCAATCAAAAACAAATTTTATCTTTGGACTATAACTTAGAAAAGTCTGCAATGTAATACTCATACCAACATTGCATGATTTTGCTGACACTCTCTCAGGTGGCCTACAAAGGATATTTTATTTAATATTGTGAATTACCAGCAAGGTTATTCCTTCCATCATATGAGTGGTGATCGATAACTTTGTGGCCTAAGGTAGACGGAGTTATTAACTTCAAACTTTCTGCATTTTCCCTCAGAGTTGCACTGCATGTGCATATAACGAGAGCTGTATAACTCATCTCCTTCTACCTTAGGCCACAAACTTATCAATCACCCTGCTGTGGATCACCTGGAGGTCCAAGACGCTCTCGTGACATGCACGTGCAGTTCAACTCTTTGAGTGAAAATGCAGAAAGTTTGAAGTTAATAACTCATCTCCTTCTACCTTAGGCCACTAACTTATCAATCACCCCTCATACATGGCTCCTGGAACAGTATGAATAACTTCAGCTAACTCAGCAATGAATTGTTTCACAACCTATATGGACTCTCTTCCAAGGAGTCTACAACTCGTGCTGGTCAGTGTTATTTATCTATCTACGTATCTATTTACTTATTTGTATTTGCAGTTTGTCTCCTTTTGCACACCGGTTGTCAGTCTTTGTGTGTAGTTTCTCACTGAATTGATTTGTTCTACTGTGAATGGCTGCAAGAAAATGAATCTCCTCAGGGTAGTTTATGGTGACATATACAGTGCATATTGGACAAGAAATTGACTTTGAACTTCGATTCAGTGATTCCATGTCAATATGCAATGGTTCAAGGCAGAGTTAAAGTGAAATTTGCTAAGGGAAATCTGGCTTCTTTGCTTGCATAAGCATTGACTCTGGACTTTTCAGAATTAGAATACTTGAACATGTTCTTATGTATCAAGCATTAATTTGTTATTTATAGGTTAATGAAAAAATTCGAAAGCTGTAGTCAGGCAAAGAGGAATAGTAAGGTCAAAGAGAAACCTTATCATTATATCAGGGTTGTGCTACTTACAATGGAGTCATCAGAAGGTCATGTCTACAAGCTAAAGACGGTGCCACAGTAGCATTTGGGGACACTACAGTAGTTTAGTGGTTAGTGTGAGGCTATTTCAGATCAGGACATTGGAGTTCAATTACGGTGTCCTCTGCAAGAAAGTTTGTGCTTTCTTCCCATGGGTGCATGGGTTCCTTCAGGTGCTCCAGTTTCCCCTCACTGTCCTAAAACATACTGATGAGTAGGTTAATTGCTCATTGTAAATTGTCCTGTTATTAGGCTAGGATTAAATCAGTGGGTTGCTGAGTGTCGCGGTTCTGTGGGCCCGAAGGGCTTGTTCCACAGTGTATTTCTAAATAATAAATCAATAAGGCAATGTGCTCCTGGCCAGTTTGCAATGTTTCAACTAAATTCAACCAGGGAAGCTGGGATTCTCCTAAATATTGAATTGGAAACAGCACCCAACCAACATCCTTGACTCCATTTGTGGGAGAACAGTAAAGCAGAGCAGGAAGCTTGTTTGATGTTATTAGCTTGTTGGCACAATATTATTTAGGCCCAATATCACCATCTGCTGTATCACAGTGAACCCAACCACTCAGTTCCATTGGAAATTTATGAAAAGAGCATTTTGCACTAACGTAAACAGATTGTATATGTGTCGCCGGCTTTTCGAACGTTCGCTTTACGAAACCTCACTGTTACGAAAGACCTACATTAGTTCCCTATTTTCACTAACAGAAAGTGTTTTCACTGTTATGAAAAAAGGCAGCGTGGGGGAAAAACAGCGCATGAAAAAAAAATCAGCACACGCCTCGAACAGCAGCTCTCCCCCGGATTCGGAACTGCATTCTTGCCGACATTGCTTAAACACGTGCCTGTGAGCAGCCGTTAGCAAGATGGTATCGGAAAAGCCTAAAAGAGCTCGTAAGGGTGTTACACTTAGTGTAAAACTAGACATAATTAAGCGTTTTGATCATGGTGAACAAAGTAAGGACAAAATGAGTTCGGCTTGTGGAAGCTGACGAAGATGATGTTGAAGAGGTTTTGGCATCCCATGACCAAGAACTGATAGATGAAGAGCTGATGCAATTGGAAGAGGAAAGGATAACAATCGAAACCAAATGCAGTAGTGAACGGACCGCGGACAGATACCGATTCGCAGAGAATGCAGCGGTAGCCGGGAGGCACACAGTACATCTTTAAGAAAAAAGCCAAAATAAACATGCTAATTAATTAGGTGCCGCCTTGCGTCGCCTCTGATCTGGGCCGACAATTACGTGCCGGGTGACACCTAATTAAATAGCTTGTTTGTTTCAGCTTTTTTATTCAAAATGTGCTGGGTGCGTCCCGGCTACCGCTGGACCCCTGCATGCTTCGCGGATCGGTATAGGTCAGCGGCCCAGAGGGTGGGGGCCACTGCACCACCCAACCTGCGACGACTCAGTCTAACACACTATCATCAGTGTGCTTGGCAAGCTGTCTTCCCAATTCCCGTAAGTGATACTACACTGTACATACATTATTTCTACTTTATATAGGCTGTGTATTTATATGTGTTATTTGGTATGATTTGGCAGCTTCATAGCTTAAAGGTTACTGGAGTGTTTTTGCCAACAGCGCTTGTGTGAGATTTTCGCTACGGTGGACAGTGCGGCAATGATTGTGGAAAAGTATTTCTACTTTGTATAGGCTGTGTATTTATCATATCATTCCTGATTTTACTATATGTTACTGTTGTTTTAGGTTTTATGTGTTATTTGGCATGATTTGGTAGGTTATTTTTGGGTCTGCGAACGCTCACAGATTTCTCCCATATAAATAAATGGTAATTGCTTCTTTGCTTTACGACATTCCGGCTTACGAACCATTTGATAGGAATGCTCTACCTTCGGATGGCGGGGGAAACCTGTATTTGAAAATTATGACGGTCAGCATGCGAATAGTTTTTACTGTATTCTTATTGCTGTAGTCAATATTAAAACTTTAGTGTAGCAGCAAATTCACACGATTCTTGAAGTTATTTTCAGATCAACCATCCAGGATAGGTGGAAGTAACACTCTAAAGCAGCACACACAAAACGCTGGAGGAACTCAGCAGGTCAGGCAGCATCTATGGTAATGAATAAACAGTCACTGTTTTGGGCCGAGACCCTTCTTCAGGACTGAAAATGAAGGGGGAAGATGCTAGAATAAAAAAAGGTGAGGGAGGGGAAGGAGGATAGCTAGACGGTGATAGGTGAAGCCAGGCTGGTTGGAAAGGTAAATGGCCGGATATGAAGGAATCTGATAAGAAAGGAAAGTGAACCATAGAAGAAAGTGAAAGAGGAGGGGACCCAGGGGAAGGTGATAGATAAGTGAGAAGGGGTAAGAGACCAGAGTGGGGAATAGAAGAAGAGGGGAGGGAAGAGGATTTTTTTTACCAGAAGGAGAAATCGATATTCATTCCATCAGGTTGGAGGCTACCCAGATGGAAAAGAGGGTGTTGCTCCTCCACTCCGAGGGTGGCCTCATCTTGGCACAAGAGGAGGCCACGGAATGACATGTCAGAACAGGAATGGGAATCAGAATTAAAATGTTTGACCACTGGAATGCCCCGCATGTGGCAGATGGTGTGGAGGTGCTCAACTAAGCGGTCCCCCAATTTATGACGGGTCTCACCAATGTAGAGGAGGCACATCAGGAGCCGCGGACACTGGACAATCCCAGCAGATTCTCAGACGATGTATTGCCTCACTTGGAAGGACTGTTTGGGACCCTGAATGCAGGTGAGGGAGGAGGTGTATGGGCAGGTGTAGCACTTTGGCTGCATGCAGAGCTAAGTGCTGGGGGGGTGATTCGTGGGGAGGGATGAATGGACAAGGGAATAATCCCAGCAGAAGGCATGGTGGGGAAGGGAGGTAAAGATATGTTTAGTGGTAGGATCCCTTTGGAGACGGCAGAAGTTGTGGAGGATGATGTGTTGGATGTGAGGCTCATAGAGTGGTAAGTAAAGACAAGTGGAAATCTATCTTTGTTAAGGCGGTGGCAAGATAGGGTGAGTGCGGATGTTCAGGAAATGGAGAAAGTGCAGGTGAGGGCAGCATCAACAGTGGAGAAAAGGAAACACATTCTGTGAAGAAGGAGGACATCTCTGATGTCCTGGAAAGGAAGGCTACATCTGGGGACAGATGTGGTGGAGGTGAAGGAACTGAGAAAAGGGAATAACATTTTTACAGGAGATAGGAAGAGGTATAGTCAAGGTAACACTCTAAAGTTCTTCCACAGAAACAAATAAACTCTTAAACAATGAAATAAATTTTAGATCTGAATAGCCAGAATGTAACCTTTTACAGTTTCTAAAGAAATTTTTATATTGCAGGAAAGCTTTCTGTTCAGCTGAACTGTGAATGCACAGGAAGAGGAAGAATATATGAAGCATATTCACGTTTGTCAGTTCAGTTCTAGATGGGAATATCTTATGGTTTAAAAGAAACATGCACGGAACATAATGTAGTACAATTAAACTAATTATTAATATGCAGTGCCACAAACAATCTGCTGGAGTAACTCAATGGCTCAAGTAGCAGCTATGGAGGCCAGGAATTGTTAATGTTTTGGCTCAAAGCCCAGCAACAAGACTAATACAGGGTTTTTAGCCATTATGTTGACAATTCCTTTCCCCAAGAGACACTGTTCAACCCACTGAGTTCCTGCAGCAGACTGTTGTTCCAGATTCTAGCATCTGTTATCTCTTGTATTGCCATGAATATTTAGCATCTTAGGAATGGACATAGAACATTTCAACGTATTTATTTTGTATTTATATTTCTTCATGCACTTTGTGGCCTTCCTGTGTCAGGTTGCTGATTTGGTGCTAAATATTTTAGAGGCACTTTTTAGAGGCTCCCCGCCCCCCCCCACCCCGATTCTTCTACACTCAGCAAGTACCGGCCCAGAGCCATCAAATGCTTCACCTTTTCATTCCTGGAATTGTTCTCCTAAGCCTCCCCTTGATCCTCTCTAATCACAGCACATCTTTTCTTCATAAAAAAACACGAAACTGCTTCATAATGCTCCAAATGTGGTCTGACCAATGTCTTATAAAGCCTCAGCATTGCATCCTTGTTTTTGTATTCTAGTTCTTTCGAAATAAATGCATTTGCCTTCCTTACTACCGACTCAACCTTCGCACCTCCAATTTCTGAATTTACTCGCCATTTAGAACATTGGATCCTGGTTAAGCAATAACTCAGTATTTAAAACTCCACTCATTCCCAAATCCCTCCTATGGCCTCACTCCTCCTTATCTCTGTAATATCCTTTAAATCAAAGATCAGGGGTTCTGCACTGTTGCCATTTTAGCTCCTAGATTTAATTGTTCTGCTGTCTGGCAGGGGGCGGATATGGGGTGGCTCTTCAGCTGCCTCGGGTCAATGCTCCCTCAACCTTTCCATCTCTACCTCTTCTTCTTCTCTTTCCTGATGCAGACCTTGATGTACCCATGCATGACTTTATGGTGTGAAAATATTTTTGACAGTGCTTCTATAAAAACATTACTGAGTCATTAAGTGCTCTATTTGTTGTCATTGCCTTCTACTGTACAATGGATTTGTGGATGACTTGACTGACAAGCAACTGGTGCCAATTGCCAGGAAGGTCTATGTGTTGGTTACCTAGGATGCATCTCAACGTCATGAAACACGGATTCTATTTTCCCTTATTATCAGAGTTTTATATATATTTCAGTCCGTTAACACTTCATGTACATATGCTGCTGGATTCAGATGCACATTATTTACTCAAGGTAATACCTCTCCTCCATCTACTGCATTGTTAAGATGTCCTAAGAATGGAGGGAATTCATAGAGGAAGTAACCATCTACCCATCTCTTTAGGCTCTAAGGACCTAGCTACTGTAATATGGTCACAGATTGATATCAGGTACTCTACATTAAATTAAAAATTTCTGTAGCCACTATTTCTGGCACCGGTGCTATTCATTTATTCAGTTGTCTGGGAGAAAGAAAATTCAGCAATCAAGTGTAAACCATTTAATAGTCAGAAGCAATCTAGTATATTTTTATTAATGGGTGTCAAAGATGGCTGAATCCCTTGTCGTCCAAAGTATTTTACATGTTTTTCCAAATGGTCCATCAAGGAATCATAGACCCTTTCATAGGAGTTTTCTTTCTTGCATTGTTCCCAAACAATCTGAGTTTTTGTGACCACCTCACACCAGCCACAAAATTCTTCTTCCATCTATTCTGCTTTAAAGAGGCGTGAAGAAGTCGATGTTTGAATGTGAACTTCTGTCCACCTGACTGCTGATTTTTTTTCTCTCTAACATATTTTATTTGTTGGCATTTATTTCCTGTAATGTGCCATTTATGTTCATGTCTAGCTTCTGTTTCCGTGTCTGTCTCAGACTTTGAAGTAACTTCCTGTTGAAGGTTGGATTGGTTTTGGTGTACACTGGAGACTGTGAGACCACTCTCAAAAGGCTTCAGCAGGAAATGTTTCAACTTCATACAGATTGGGTTTTGTGGATTGATGTCCAAAGCATTACATTTTTAAATAAACTTTGTTGCCTTAATGGATTTTAAAATTCTGTATTTTGTAAAGTGATAGAAAATACCTCAACCACCCTTCAAACCTAAAATCTCATCAGATTTACTCAATTTCAGTAGAAGTGTTAAAGATTGACACAATCCATATTATTTAGTTTTAAAATCATTACTATAATGAGCACGACTACAATTAATGGTGTCATAGTCAGTATTGCATATTGCACTTGGAGTATTTGTAATCGTGGGTGGTTTGGGTTTGAAATCCTGTCAGGGTTACTAGGGGAGGCAGGCTGAATTACAGCGTTCAAAGGGAGCTGGAAATGTATCTGAGTAAAAGGTAATGGAGTGGAGTTGGCTGAAATGGTCGTATATAGAACTGGTACGGACTTGATGGGCTGAATGTTCTCCTTCCTTACTGTAACCATTCTGTGATACAGTGCAAAGTATTCACATGATTAAATAGACATTTGCTATTTCATTTTTCACTTAACTTTGAAAGTTCAACTTGTTGAGTTATTAGTGACTGTCAAAATCAGGGTAAGGTTGTGAGTATTGGTTATTGTCTGTGCAGGAAGGAATCAGCACAGCTGAGTGATGAGTAGATATACCTGTACATAGCCAAAGTCAGAGTTGTGCCATATGGATGCTTATTTTGCAAATATGGCAACCTCTACTGTGCCTCCTGTTTTTTTTTTCACAGACTTTGACTAATCTCCCTCTAATTTTCCACTGAACTTGACATAAAAAGCAATGTCACAAGTGAGTGTTACTGACTACCAATCAACCTCTGACACTAAAAAATAACCACTGAAAATGTCAAGTTTGAATACACTTTTGGAAGATCTTAAATCAAATATTTATGTAATTTCCCTACACTTTGTTTATGTACTTTTCTCCCATATTTCACCCTCATGATCTATATTTTTACTATGACACTTAAAATAATCTACAAGAGTTCACCAGCCAAAATTGTAAGCATTACTCATGGCTACCCCTATTCATTCAGTCCCCAGTTACCATGCTTTTCCCTCTAACCTTTGTTTACTCTCATATTGACCAGGAACATAAGCTGATGATTTGGAACAGAGCTGCTGTGCAGATTCACCTCATTCATCATCCTCGGTGATTCTGTAATTGCGTTGCAGCCAGCAGGTACAGAATACAGTGGGGGTTAGCACTGGGAAATCACATCTCAACCTACAGCTGAACTCACCAAGACCAGTTCTGAATCATTCTGAGCAGAGGTGCTGGATACGTTTCACCTCTGAACCTCCCCTTTCTGTCTGCGTAAGTGAATGTGGGTGAGTTTCTTTAATTTAATTTTACATTTAAAATTTACTTTAAATTAAATAGCTCACATATTTTACTTAATTTACATCTGACCAATTTTAAAGTAAATTTTTAAATGTATTTTTACTCATTGTATGAATTTTTACTCATTGTATAAATTTTTTAATGTATTTTTAATCATTGATTTCATTTGAGAAGTTAGTATCCGAGATCATTCACCTTTGACAGCATGAATCTCTCACCTGTTCTTCCAAGCTAACTCTTTGAGCTCCATATCTCAACAATCTTGTCAATAGTCTACCTTTTTCATTTCCAAGCCTAGTGATGTCTGCCATCTCCAAAGAGATCCTACCACTAAACGTATCTTCACCTCCCCACTCCCCCCCCCACCCCACCTTGCCTTCTGCAGGGATCGCTCCCTCCAGGTTTTCCTTGTTCATTCATTCCTCCCCACTAATCACCCTCCCAGCTCTCATCCCTGCAAGCAGCGGAAGTGCTACACCTGCCTATTCACCTCTTCTCTCACCTCCATTCAGGGTCCCAAATGGCCCTTCCAGGTGAGGCAATACCCTTATCCCTGTTGATAAGGGGTCTTGGTGTCCGAGATCATATCTCCATGAAGACGGTTACACATGTTGGTAAGGTGGATAAGAAGGCAAATGGCATGTGTGCCTTTATTAGTTGAGGTATTGACTTTGAAAGTCCTGAAGTTGCATTGCAGTTTTATAAAACTATAGTTAGGCTGCATCTGGAGTACTGCATACAGTTTTGGTTGCCTCAGTTTTAGGAAGGTTATCAAGGCTTTGGAGAAGGTGCAGAAGATTATTATGAGGATGTTGCCTGGATTAGAAGGCATGTGCAACTCCAAGAGGCTGGACAAACCTGGACTGTTTTCTCTGGAGTGCAGGAGGCTGAGGGGAGATCTGATGGAGGTTTATAAGATTATGAGAGGCATAGATAGAGTAAAAAGACAGTATCTTTATCCCAGGATTGAAATGTGTAACACGATAGGGCATGAAGTTGCGGTAAGAAGGGGTAATTTCAAACGAGTTATGAGTGGCAAGTTTTTACACAGAGAGTGGTGGGTGCCTGGAATGCACTGCCTGGAGTGGTGGTAGAGGCGGAAATATTAGAAACTTTTAAGAGGTGTTTGGATAGGCACATGAATGGGAGGAAAATGGAAAGATATGGACATTATGTAGGTAGAATGCATTAGCAAGAGTGGCTATTGGATTACTATGTTAACTGGATTGGGACAACATTGTGGGCCGAAAGACCTGATCCTGCGCTGAACTGTTCTATGTTCTACGTTCTGGACCGCTTTGCTTTATTGCATGTGTGGTGACGTTTTCTCTGTTTCTAGTAAGCTCTTACTAGCTCTTCTTTCAGTTAGTCCTGACGAAGGGTCTCGGCCCAAAACATCGACTGTACCTCTTCCTAGAGATGCTGCCTGGCCTGCTGCGTTCACCAGCAACTTTGATGTGTGTTGCTACAATGTCGTTGTGAGCCACTTTCAGATTTGAAATGGTGCTGTGGCTATGATCTGCAGTCTTGGCAGAGTCTGCACTCATGAGCTGCCTCATTAAGTTTCTTTTCTATTCTGGGCCAATAGAAAAGGCTACAAGTGAGTGTTTGTATACTATGAATAATCCGCGTGAAATGTCTTCATTATTCTGCTTCATTGTCTTCAGATATGAGCTACGTCATGGGCCAAATGAATGCTGTCTTGCTCTGCTGAGAGTTTGTAAACTCTAATGGAAAGGCTTGATAGTTTCATGCAGACATGTCTCTGCCTCAGTCAAATTGCCCATTTTATGCTAGTTTACTTGATTTAATGCTGAATGCTCTCGCTATTTTCTACAATCCCTTGTCATGCCTGTAGGGTGAACATTATATTCTTTACATCTGATTCAATGTCTTTGGAGAGCAATCTTGTAAATGTATGCACTGTGGCATTCTGCTTGAGTGCTCAGTATTCAATTTTAGACCATGTTGGCACAACATTGTGGGCCAAAGGACTTGTACTGTGCAGTAATATTTCAAGTTTAACTTGGTTCATTCTTGAAGTTTCTGTTATTAGAATTGCGGACCTGAATCCAAAAGGTGTCCAAAGTAAATTATATTACAGGGTAGAGTAAGGAGTGTAAACATATGCATAATTCACAGCCACCGACATTGAGTTGAGGTTCACTCTAAGAGTCTGGTTTGATGTGATGATGTAATGACATGAATTTTTATTTCTGCATATTATGTTCTGTGTTTGGTTGACAATAAAGGAGTTGTTACGGTTTCCCTTAAACTTAAAACACCTCTGGCATTTTATTTACAAACATCCACAGTATGTTTAACAAGAATGGGAAGAACTTTGTGATCATAAATATAATTGTCTCTGCCACCTTTCCTATTTGTGCACATTTCCTCTTTGCTGTCTGTGTGCAAGACTTTTCCTGGCTCTCAACTAATAATGTGGTTTATAACTGCCCAAAATGTAGAATTCTTTGACAGAGGTTACAAATCTTCCGTTGTTCCATTCCAAATTGCTCTGCTTATCCTTCTTCAGTGGTGCCAGGATAATATTGGACCATGTATTGGAAAAGTTAAATTTTGCTGACATTGCAGAGCGTTCATGCCTCGACCTTTTCCTTCACAGGCTGTTGTCAAGAAAATAAATGATTCATTTGGTCCACTACGCTCAGAGACTTCAAGAGTTGTATATTATGTCAAAGCCTCCTGAATGTCTTCAAACATTTGAAGATTTTTCTTTTCTGTAGCTGTCACAAGCAAGATATTGTCTTTGTTGCATAGATAATGTTGGACTCCCTCTAGCATCTTGCTTATGATGGCTTGAAGAACAGGGTTATAATACAGCATCTTGGTATATTATTAAAACCTTTTATGAATGTTAATTGTTGGATAGTGAACACTTCAGCTATGAGTTTATTTTCATAAAAAAACAAAACAATCTTCTACATGCCATGCATAGACTATGAAGCAAGAACATTGCAATTTTCAGCCTTTTCCATTGTTTTATATAATGACATTTTTCTGCTTCAGTTTTAGAAAAAAAAATTCTGCTTCAAATAATTACTTGATTATTCTTATCTGACATGGTGATGAGATGGGAAAAATAGAATACACTTCCTGAGATACAGTAAAAACCAACCACCCCTTGGAAAAACAAACATGAAGGACTGTTGTGCTAAAGGCTGATGAGAGACAGTGCATGAACAAAATTGTAAAAGAACACAGTATCCAAATTCAAATTTGTGTTTTTGAGAAAAATATTAAGAAATAGCTTAATATTGTTAGAAATTTTGCAAGTTGTTTAAGATTTCTGGATGCATGAATACTAGACATGCAAGAGTTTACTGTATAATGTACCATAAGACCATAAGACATAGGAGCAGAATTAGGCCATTCAGCCCTTCAAATCTCCTCTACCATTCCATTATGGCTGATTTATTATACCCCTCACCCTTATTCTCCTGCCTTCTTCCCATCACCTTTGATGCCCTGACTAATCAAGAGTCTATTAACCTCTGCTTTAAATATACCCAAGGACAATCAGCCTCCACAGCTGTCAGTGGTAATGAAGTCCAAAGATTCAATACCCTCTGGCTAAAGAAATTTCTGCTCATCTCTGCTCTAACTGGATGTCCCTCTAGTCCGAGACTCCCCAACTATAGGAAACATCCTCTCCATATCTGCTCTATCTAGGCCTTTCAATATTTGATAGGTTTCAATATGATCCTCCTTAGTTTTCTAAACTCCAGTGAATACAATCCCAGAGCCATCAAACTCTCATCATATGTATCATATGTTGACCCTTTCATTCTCGGGATCATTCTCATGAAGCTCCTCTGGACCCCCCCCAATACCAGTATATGTTTTCTTAGATAAAGGGACCAAAAGTGCAATTTGACCCAATGCTTTATAAAGTCTGAGAATTACATCCTTTCTTTTTATATTCTAGTCCTCTCAAAATACATGCTAACATTGCATTTGCTTTCCTCACCACAGACTCAATCTGCAAATTATTCTTTAGGGAATCCTACACGAGGACTCCCAAGTTCCTTTGCACCTCTGAGTTTTGAATTTTCTCCCTATTTAGAAAATAGTCTGTGTCTTTTTTCCATCCACCAAAGTGCATGACCATACTATTCCCTACACTATATTCCACCTGCCACTTCTTTTCTCATTCTCCCAATCTACCTAAGCACGTCTGCAGACTCCCAGCTTCCTCAACATTATCTGCCCCTCCATCTATCTTTGAATCATCTGCAAACTTGGCCACAAAGACATCAATTCCATCATCCAAATCATTGACGTATAATTTGCAAAGAAGTTGTCCCAACACTGACCCTTGTGGAACACCACTAGTCACCAGCAGCCAATCAGAAAAGGGGCCCCTTTATTCCCTCTCCTTTCCTCCTGCCAGCCAGTCAATCTTCTATCCATGCTAGTATCTTTCCTGTAATACCATTGACTCTTATCTTGTTAAGCAACCTCATATGTGACACTTTGCAAAGGCCTTCTGAAAATCCAAGTTTACAACATCCACTGAGTCTCCTTTATCCCTTCTGCTTGTTATTCCCTCAAAGAACTCCAACAGCTTTGTCAGCCAAAATATCCCCTTACGGAAACTATGCTGACTGTGGTCTATTTTATCATGTGCCTCCAAGTGCCCTGAAACTCCATCCTTGATATTGGACATCTTCCCAATCACTCCCCAATTACTATCTCATTTAGAACATAAGAACATAAGAAATAGGAGCAGGAGTAGGCCATCTGGCCCATCGAGCCTGCCCCACCATTCAATAAGGTCATGGCTGATCTGTCTGTCATTTTCCAGCAGTCTGATATCCATTCTGGCCTCTCTACTACTCTTTATATATCCGGAAAAAATCTGTTAAATCTCACATACTCATTTTAGGAAGATGCACAATTACAGTGTTGAGAGGATGATTCTTCAACATGACTAAATTATTTTAAAATTGCAGATCATGAAACTGCCCTTTGGCCCACTAAATGACCCATGAACATTAATCCCACTTTATTCCCCACACATTCCGTCAACTCCCCGCCACCCCCAAAGCCTACTCCCATACATTCTAACAATAACTTACTTCCAACCTGTACATCTTTGGAATGCTGCAGGAAATCGAAGTGTTCGGATGGAGAACACACAACACAGACAGCACTGGAGGTTAGGCTTGAATAGTGAGAAATAGCAGTGTACTGTGCCTCATCACTAGGAGTTTCGCATGATCTTTGTTTTCTGGATCTGCAGCTGTAGTTTTCCATGATCTTTGAGGTGTTGGATTAGAGTGATTTTACAACCTCTCTATCACCCTATCAAATATTTTGCCTGTCTAATAACAGATGTCCCACCAAAGAGGCCAACTAGTCAATCTTTATTAGCTATCATATGGTTTTGTTCTGAGCAGGAATACTTTCACCAAAACTTTTATTTTCAACAATGTTGTTTTCCGCAAGGAGCACGTGCTTTACAAATGATTATAAGACTCTCATGGTATTTACCATAAACATCAGATTCCCATTGTGTTTGCCATCTGCATTGTTCTTGCTTTAGCAGTGTACTTGAAGATTGGCAAGCACTCCGTTTTGTTTCTCTCCCCTGAGTCAGAATGCAAGTCGCATCACCTTGAAGGTGCGTGCTGAGGTTACTGTGAGTTTTCATCCAACCTAGTGATGAGTAAATAGGCACTTGAAATATTCTACTTCAAGATCAGGCTCAAGTTTAATTGTCACTCAACTATATACGAATACCCATGAATACAGGAAAATGAAACATTGAGGACTGAGGTGCAAAACACAGTACCAACATTCACACACAGCACAAGGCATATATAGCATATACAATTATGACAGCAGCAAACATACTGTCACAAAAAATAGTCCAAGTCCCTGAGTGTCATGTTCTGTAGTTTGATGGTGTATGGGATGCTGTCGGCAAGAACAAGCCTGCAGAAATCCAATCATCACGCACTAGTCCAGCCGCTCATGAACGTAATCCAGCTTGTCTTCCACCGACTGAACACTGGAGAGAAGTGTTGATAGGAGGGGCCAGCACCCAACTGAGCATGGACACCAGCCATGCCACACTGCCTCCAATGTCTCTTCCCATGGCAGCTGCAACAGGTGACCTGGTCTGTGCAGCACCCCCACCATCAATCTCGCCAATGATTTGCAGTATTTTACATTACCAAATGACTTCATGGCTTTGGGTAATTTTAATTCCTTTCAAAACTTTATATGATGCTGGTTAAAAAATATGGAAAACACAAAATACTCTGCAGATGCAGGGGTCAAAGCAACACTTCCAACACGCTGGAGGAACTCAGCAGGTTGGGCAGCATCTGTGGAAATGATCAGCCAACATTTTGGGCCGGAACCCTTCGTCAGGACTGCAAAATATTGAAAAATATGGAATCTTTTCAATAACTATCATGAAATAATCAGAAAGAATCATGCTAAGTATTAACGATCTCCTTCATTGTGAAATCTACTGCAGAAAAGTAGCATGCTTTCCTCTTATTGGTTTTAACAACATTGGTTTTCTAAGAAAAGACTATTCTAATGATAGAAGTCACAGCTCATGATCCATAACGTAACAGTTACAAGGTGTTAAACTTAAGGACTGACGTCTCAAGTAATTTGCACCAGTAGGCTTGATGGTAAGGTTGGTAGAGCCAAGCAGTCACATGGTGTCTTTCAGCAAGAAGAATTACTTTGTATGAATTTCAGATACTACACACTTTTGATTATAACTTTGCTACCAAACGTTAGAGGTATTCTTTTCATGAATTTAAACAGACAAAAGCAAAGTTCTCAAGGAAGAATTTCAGTAATCAGAATATAATCCTTGAAAGTCCAATCAGTATTATGTGGACAAAGTATAATTTACTGCAGCTGTGTTAAAATCAGTTCAACATGCTGCTCCAATTTTTAATCTCACTTCATATTTATAATGGGAATACAGAATTGATCCATGAGATTTCCTAGATTTGGCCTTTATTCATTGCCAATTGATTTCAGAAGGTTATTTTGAAAGCACGTTTGAGGATTCTTCCATTCCTGGGTTCTCAGTCACTTTATGCAGACCAGTAGTTTCCCATTAAAAAGTGCACATTTTTTTTTACTCACTTTGTCATTCCTACTTAACCTGCTCCTGATTATTTGTTGCTTCAACCAGTTTTCATTTTTGGGTTAACTGCAAGTCGTGCTCTTACTGAACCCCTGCTCTTGCCATGTCAAGAAAAATTAGTGGTCTTATGATGTGCATTAGTAGCAAAAACCTACCCGATTTAGAGTTGAGTTTAAGCTTGGAGTAAGTTGAAGCGATAGTAAGTAAGTAATAGATGAGTTTGCTTGAGGCAGAGGGCAAATTTGTTCTGGGGTTAATGTATTTTGAGTAAAAATTATGAGGGATTATTAGATTTGTCAAAATATTTTCTGCAAAAATGAAACTGCGACATAACCATAACTAGTCAAATGTTCTTTACAATAAATAAATTGTCCTGCGGAGTTTATTATGATTAAATATTCATAAAATGTGAAGGAGCATTGGACAGATATTTCAGGTGGTGAGTGAATCTAGAGAATACACAGAAGTGATGTGTAAATATTCTTTCTTTAACAAATTCAATTTTAGGCATTGCATAGAAAGCAAGCTTTTTTGACAACTTGTTTGAAAATGCATGTGTTTTCTTAGGCTTGAAAATCCAGACATTTTGTCTATGCTACCTTACACTATCACAGGCTGTTGTCGGTACCTCCAGTTGAACTCTGTCTTTTGTGTGTTTTCCCCCTAGCTGTTAGTCTGTGGTTTTGTATTGCCATGTGCTCCTGTCCCCACTCCTGCTCTACTCTAGCCCCTGTATTACAGAGTAATCTGTCTCTCATCTGCTTCTCATTGTTACCTGTATTGCTGCCGCCTGTGCCTCATTGTGCTCCACCTATCACCCGCCTCTCTGTTTATTGCTCAGTGTATTTCAGTCCTGTGTTTTCACCTGTTTGTTGCCAGATTGTGCCAGTGAGTTTTCCTGAGCTGTTCCAGCATGTGTTTCTGTACTCTGTTGGAATATTGATTCTACCTGTTTCTGGTTTTTGGATTTCTCTGGGTGTTTGGATCTTAGATGCTGACCTTGTTTGCACCTTGGGATTTGATACTCAATTAATACCATTGTGTGTACAGTACTAAGTCTGTGATTGGATTCCAGCTCCAGCATCCTGACAGTACAATCTGGCCAGATTGGATCCAGCAGATCCTGGAACAACGGAGTGTTACTGGTGAGACTCCAGAACCAGCTGGAGTCTGTGTTTGAGGCAGCGGAGTTGCTTTCTGCTGATGTAGCTGATTTTGGGGTAGACTCAGTCACTCCAGCTGCCCCAGAACATCTATCAACATTCTGTGACTGCATCTTCCACCCTTCCCTCTGTGTTGTTGTATACTTCTCCTGTCCAAGAGCCCTGTCTGCGTCTTCCAGAAAAGTACTCAGGTGAGCCCGCTACCTGCCGCTCTTTTTGGCTGGAACTTGGAGGCAGAGTTTGACACCTTCCTGAACAGCCTCTCTGAAGACAAAGATGAACTGGTCACCCAGGACCTTCCTGCCACCTTTGAAGCCCTAGGGTATTTAGCCATGCGTATTGATGTTTGCCTCCAGCAATGCTGCTGAGAGAAGGGTTCCAGAAGGTCCCTGGGGGTGCTAAGTGAGTTCCAAGCTCCTCGTCAGTCTACCTTGCCCTGCCGTTTGCCCCCATCTACAATTCCTGCTTCAGAGCCCGAGGCTATGCATGTTGACCGTACCCGCCTGACGCTGACTGAAAGACAAAGGAGAATCAGCACCCTCTCCTGTCTGTACTGTGGCCAACCAGACCACCTCATCTCCACCTGCCCAGTAAAAGCCAAGCGCTCACCAGTAGGACAAGGAGTACTGGTGAGCCTGACACCTGTCCTGCCCTCCTCGACACCACTCACTCTCATACCTGCTTCTCTGGAGTGGGGGTGTCCAACAGCAAGCAGTCTCTGTCTTGGTCGATTCTGGTGCGGAGGGGTGTTTTATCGATTCCGGCTTGGCTGCCCAGTGGGGATTACCCACGTCTGCTCTCCAGTCACCATTGGTGGCCAATGCCTTGAACGGTCAGAGACTAGCTAACATCACCCAGGTCACAGCCCTGGTGAGTCTCAGTTTATCCGGCAACCATCATGAACAGTTAACTCTTTGTTATTGACTCTCCTCAAGCTCCCATTGTCCTGGGCCATCCCTGGTTAGTCAGACACACACATTGACTGGCTCAGTCCAAGATTGTAGGCTGGAGCCCATTCTGTCACTCCCACTACCTCCGTCATGCTCAGATCCCCTTGTCTTCCCTCGAGGAATTTCCGGACCTTGGTCCTATCCCTCCTGAATACATGGACCTCAAGGCTGTGTTCAGCAAGTCCTGGGCCACTTCCCTGCGGCCTCATTATCCACATGTTTGCGTCTTTGACCTCTTGCCTGGAACATCTCCCCCAAGGGGCCGCTTGTATTCCCTGTCTGTACTTGAAACAGAAGCCATGAATAAGTACATTCAAAACATCTCTGGCTGCAGACATCATCTGGCCATCTTCCATCCCCTGCTGCTATTTTGTTTCCTTTGAAAAGAAGGACGGCTCCTTGCGTCCATGCATTGATTACTGGAGACTGAATGAAGTCACTGTTAAGAACCATTACCCTCTTCTGCTCATGACCTTGGCATTTGAACTGCTACAAGGAGCCTCAGTTTTCACCAAGCGTGATTTCTGTACCATCTACCATTTTGTCTGCATCTGCAAAAGGGACGAGTGGAAGATGGCCTTCAACACTACTTCAGGCCATTACGAGTATCTGATCATGCCATTTGGTCTCACCAATGCCCCTGTCATCTTCCAAGCCCTGGTAAATGATGTTCTCAGGCACATGCTGAACCAATTTGTTTTTGTATCTCTCGATGATATTTGATTTTTTTCAAAATCCTTGCTGAACACTGGGACTTCCAGTGAGGCACGAAGCAAGGTGGCAGCACAGCACTGTGCGCTGACGTATAACCCTCCTTTTTCAAGTTCTTTAGGGCTCATAGATGGTCTTAATACAAGGTTGAGTTGGAGAAAGATCTAACTAAAGACATGACCTCAAAAAATCCAAATTCAACCAGGAAACAAGATACCAGCAGATGACACCGAGTGATTCATCTGAGGAAATAGCTATGCTAATTAAGCAAACAATGACAATAGAGATGGAATCACTGCAAGAAATGGATATGGCAGAGAATGGTAACATTCTCCAGTCGTTAAAGGAGCAAGCAGACATTCATGCTGAAAAATTTAGCACGGTCTTCAACAAAATAGACAACATTCAGGTTTACTTATGCAAGAATGAGAAAGTTACTAACTCCTGTCTTGTGGAGATGACTAAGATATGGAAGAAGCTGAACAGCTTGGACAGGTCCAGGAGAAACAATGTGCGGCTGGTAAACTTTCCGACAGGCGCTGAGGGTGACAATCCAAGAGGTTACCTCCAGAAGATACTGCCTAATTGGATTCCAGCGCTCAAGAATTCCCACAGCACTCCACTGGAGATCGATAGAGCACATAGGATCTTTTCCAACAGCACCCCAAGACCGTAGGCCATGATTTTTAGGCTTCTACAGTACACTGACCGGCAGGCTATACTGGAGGGCGCGAGGAAAGCCAAACCTACTCTCCCTGATGGCACCCAGCTACAGTTCTTCGCCGACTACAACCCCAGCATGATGCAGGAACGGCAGGGATACAAGGAGATCCGCGCTAAGCTTCGACAGAAGGGGATTGATTTGTTCCTCATATACCCAGCGATGTGTGATGAATATCAAGGGCATGAAGATGTCATTTAACTCAGCAGAGGAAGCGAAAGAAGCCCTGAATTCATCGGTGCTGGGAGATATCTTCCATTGGTGATGGAAGAAGACCCTGGGCAAAAGTCCACATGCCCCTTGGGAGGAGATGGAACTGCATTAAGAACTTGGAGCAGCCTGTATGCGCAATCTAACAGGCATGGGCAAGTTGACATCCTAGATGTGAAGTTTTCAGGTTATTCTTTTATTGGAAAGTCAATCGTTGCACTTGTATTCAGTTAATTAAGGGGCCAATCTGTTTCTGAGTATTGCAGGTCAGTTTTAAGGTAATGGCTCAGTTAATTTGTTAGTACAAGGATAACATGGTAAGGTGATATAAGTCCGCCTAGATTTACTTTTTATCTTTTACTTTTGAAGGTGATACTCAATAAACCCAAACGTCATAATTCATCAAGAATGAAGCTGCAAAACATCAGTTTGTTCTGAATAACTTTAGAACGTTATGTCTCCAGTAGACCTGATTACGTTCCTGGGTGACAGATAAGACATCACTGGCGCCATCGCTAAGCGACGGTCTATTAAAGCAACAATTTCTCACAAGAGTTCTGCTGGGGTCTTGATTATGTTATAATATATTTGAAACAGAAATGGTTTTAATTATATAGGTTAAGGGGTTTGTCCAGGTTTTTTTTTCCTTGTCTCCTTGTCTCTTTGATATGATTGTCTGAGAACTGCTTTGCCTTTCTAAATTGTTGGTGCTAGAGGGGGGTGGTAAATGTTAACGTTCAGTGTCTGACATTGCTCAGTGACTTTCAAAGATGTTACAAAGTAAAGGGTTGAATGGAGGAGTGATGGGAGGGGGGTGGGGGTGGGAAGGGGCTCCACCACCAAACTTACAACAACAGATCTAGGTGAAGATGAGCAACACAGATAAATTAGAAACATCTTCTAAATGATGACTCCCACCTTTCCCTTACTGAAAAAACAGTCTGGCTGGCAGGCCTGACTGCGGCTAAGAAGATTGTAATCCAGCGTCGGAAACCTCCCCATGATATTTCAAATACTCACTGGTTTCGGAGCTTTTTGGACATTTCTTACCTGGAACTTTCATCAGCAAGAGTAAATGATGCACGACCAAACACAATCTTAATGTGGACAAATTTAATATCTAACTTAAAAGATCTTTTGTTAAATAGGAATGATTTGTCTGTGTATGCACTACTATTCAGTTGGTTGGTGGAGGGGAGAGAGGGGTGGAGGGGGGATGGTGATGAAGGTTGGTGGCTGGCTGGGTTACAGTCAAAATGTAATTGGCAATTGGTTGTATTGAATGTAATTTGTGTTGCAATAAAAAAAATTACTAATAAAGATAATCCTTGCTGAGCATACAGGTCATATCCGCAGAGTTCCCCAGCACCTTCTGGAGAACCAACTCTTGGTTGAGAAATGTGAGTTTCATTGCAATAGTCTCCTTCCTGGGGTATGTTATTTCAGGCGGTTCCATTCAGATGGACCAACAGAAGGCCAAGGCGGTAGTCGAATGGCCCCAACCCTTGACTCGTTGGAAGTTGCAATGCTTTTTGGGCTTCGCTAGCTTTTATTGCCGCTCCATCAGAAATTACAGTACACTGGCTGCACCACTCACTGCTCCTACCTCATCGGCTGTCAGAATCTCCTGGTCCCCTGCTGCTGAAAGGGCATTCTCTGACCTGAAGGAACCTTTTACCTGCGCGGGTCTGAAATTGGTGTAGGAGCTTCTCTCTCTCGGTGCTCAGCCAAGGATGAGAAGGTACACCCCTGCAGCTTTTTCTCTCACCACCTCACTCCCACGGAGTGGAATTATAATGTCAGAAACTGGGAGCTGCTGGCTGTGAAGTTAGCTCTGGAGGAGTGGAGGCATTGGCTGGAGGGAGCAAAGGTGCCTTTCTTAGTCTCGACTGATCACAAGAATCTGGAATATATCTGTACGGCCAAACATCTCAACTCCCGTCAAGCTCGTTGGTTTGTTTTTCTCAAGATTAATTTTACTCTGTCCTTCTGCCTCAGTTCCAAGAATGGAAAACGTAATGCCCTCTCCTGAAGATTTCCTTCCTCTGAGACCCCTGAGGTACCCATGTCATCCTCCCTGCTCTGTCTTGTGGGTGCAACACAATGGGGAATTGAATCCATGGTGCAAGCTGCTCAACAGATCAAGGCAACCCCTAGTCAATTCCCCACTAACCGTGTTTATGTTCCCAGTTTTGTACTCAGTGTACTCAGGCCTTCATCAGTCGGTGGTTCTGGTGGCCCTCCATGGGAGATGACATCCGCAACTTTGTCTCAGCCTGCTTGGTCTGTGCTCAAGGTAAGAACTCTAACCAGTCACCTGCTAATCTGTTACAACCGCTGTCTGTCACCAAGAGACCCTGGTCCCACATTTTGTCACCGGTCTTCCCCCATCAGATGGTAACACTGCACCACCATTCTCACAATAATTGATCATTTCTCCAAGTCTGTACACTTAATTCCTTTACTTAAACTCCCCTTGGCCAAAGAAACGGTCAAATTACAAGTACTGCATGTTTTTTAAATTACATGTTTACCTGTAGGTGATGTATCAGACAGGGGCCCTTGATTCACATTCAGCTTCTGGAGGGCATTCTGTAATCTTTTGGTGCCTCTGTGAGTCTGTCTTCAGGATTCCACCCACAGACCAATGGCCAGACCGAGCGGGCCAACCAACAGCTAGAGACAGTATTGCGATGTCTGGTCGCTCCAAGGCCCCACGTTACCGCCAGAGCCAGCGTGTGTGGCTTTCAACCAGAGACCTATCCCTCAAAGTGGATTTCTGCAAGCTCGCCCCTTGCCTCATCGGTCCCTTTCCCATTGCTGAGGTCATCAGCCCTGCTGCTGTATGTCTCAAGCTCCCCTCCACTCTCCGCCACATTCGTCCCACCTTCCATGTGTCCCACATCAAGCCTTCCATGAGCCTCCCCTTGTGTCCTGTCCCCAAAACGACCGCGCCCCCCGCCCCCGCATTGCTCATCGATGGGTCAGAGGCCTTCATAGTGCGTCAACTGCTGGACGTTTGTCACTGGGGCTGTGGCCTCCAGTACCTTGTGGACTGGGAGGGCTATGCTCCGGAGGAGAGGTGCTGGGTCCTCGCCTGTAACATCCTGGACCCCTATCTCATCAGGGACTTTCATCACCAGCACCCAGCTCTTCCTGCTATGATGCCAGGAGGCATCCATAAGGAGGGGGGTTACTGTCAGTACCTCCAGTTGAACTGTCTCTTTCTGTTTACTCACCACCCCCCCCAACTGTCAGTCTGTGGTTTTGTATTGCCATGTGCTCCCGTTCCTGTACTACAGAGTACTCTGTCTCTCATCCGCTTCTCATTATTACCTGTATTGCTGCTACCTGTCTCATTGTGCTCCACCTATCATCTGCCTCTCTGTTTATTTCTCAGTGTATTTTAGTCCTGTTTTTTTTTCCACTTCTTTGTAACCAGATTGTGCTAGTGAATTTTCCTGAGCCTGTCCAGCATTTGTATCTGTACTCTGTCTGTCTGAATATCGACTCTGCCTGTTTCCTGATTCTGGTTTTTGGATTTCTTTGGATGTTTTGATCTCTGCCTGAACTTCGATGCTGACTTTGTTTGCACCTTGGGATTTGTTACTCAATTAATATCACTGTGTGCACAGTACTGGGTTGGCAATTGGATCCCCGCTCCAGTGTCCTGACTTGTAATTTTACATGTAGAGTTTCATTGCTTTAGATGTTCTGTATTACTGGAGACAGATTTTAAAGAAAAAAGTAAAATACTGTAGCGGTGTGCTACACACAACGCTAGAATAACCACACGGAGTCGGTGAGTTGGAGTTGCGATGAAAGCAATTTATTCAAACTTCACGGCCTGCTTTAAAGCCCTCCCGTTCTCGCCCTCCCTGGGTGGGACTACTGTGGGGAATGCATATTCCCAGACCCTTTCAACGCGTGGGATTTTCCCCCTGCTGGTGAAGATGGCCTGGCGCCCTTTTTGGGGCCAGCCCTCTGCCTGCGCGTTCGTGTGTGCCAGAAAGTGGGTCGCCACATAACCCCCCCCCCCGAACCGGCGATACCTCCCCCAATGTCCACAGTCTGGATCGGCCTCTCTTTGGGAGGTCTGCCCCTGCGCCGTGGTGCCTGAGCCTGGACCGGCTGTGCCAAGTCCACATGGGCCAGTTTGAGTCGGTCCACCGTGAAAACCTCCTCTCTCCCCCCAATGTCCAGCACGAACGTGGACCCGTTGTTCCTGATCACCTTAAACGGCCCCTTGTAGGGCCGCTGTAGCGGTGCCCGGTGTCCGCCCCGTCGTACAAAAAGAAACTTACAGTTCTGCAGGTCTTTGGGTACGCAGGTCGGGCTCTGTCCGTGCTGTGAAGTGGGGATGGGGGCCAGGTTACCGAGCCTCTCACGTAGTCTGTCCAGGACTGCTGCGGGTTCTTCCTCTTGCCCCCTTTGGGCTGGTATGAACTCTCCTGGGACTACCAGGGGTGCGCCGTACACCAACTCGGCCGACGAGGTGTGCAGATCCTCTTTGGGCGCCGTGCGGATTCCGAGCAGGACCCAGGGCAGTTCATCCACCCAGTTAGACCCTTCCAGGCAGGCCATGAGAGCCGACTTCAGGTGACGGTGGAAACGCTCCACTAGTCTGTTCGACTGTGGGTGGTAGGCAGTTGTGTGGTGTAGCTGCGATCCTAAAAGGCTGGCCATAGCTGACCACAGGCTGGAGGTGAACTGGGCTCCCCTGTCGGAGGTAATGTGGGCCGGTACCCCGAAGCAGGCTACCCAGGTTGCGATCAGTGCTCGGGCGCAGGATTCGGAGGTGGTGTCGCTGAGCGGGACTGCCTCTGGCCATCTGGTGAACCGGTCTATCATAGTTAGGAGGTACCGCGCTCCTCGCGACACTGGCAGGGGCCCCACGATATCCACATGGATGTGGTCGAACCTCCGGCGGGTGGGTTTGAACCGCTGCGGTGGAGCCTTGGTGTGCCGCTGCACCTTGGCCGTTTGGCACTGCATGCACGTTTTGGCCCATTCACTGACCTGCTTACGAAGTCCATGCCACACGAACCTGTTGGAGACCAGCCGGACGGTTGTCCTGATGGAGGGGTGCGCTAAGTTGTGAATGGATTCGAAAACCCGCTGGCGGCAAACTGCTGGGACGACAGGGCGGGGTTGGCCGGTAGCCACGTCACATAGTAGAGTCCTCTCACCTGGGCCTACAGGGAGGTCTTGAAGCTGTAAACCGGAGACTGCAGTCCTGTAACTGGGGATCTCAGCGTCTGCCTGCTGTGCCTCTGCCAGCGCTGCATAGTCCACCCCCTGGGTCAGGGCCTGTATGGTAGGTCTGGATAGTGCGTCCGCCACGACGTTGTCCTTTTCAGAGACGTGCCGGATGTCCGTCGTGTACTCGGAGATGTAGGACAGATGTCGCTGCTGGCAGGACGACCAGGGGTCGGACACCTTCGTGAATGCAAAGGTAAGCGGTTTGTGGTCGGTGAATGCGGTGAAGGGCCTATCTTCTAAGAAGTACCTGAAATGCCAGATTGCCAGGTATAGTGCCAATAGCTCCCGGTCGAAAGCACTGTATTTGAGTTCGGGTGGTCGTAGGTGTTGGCTGAAGAATGCCAGGGGTTGCCAGCGACCCTCTGAGTTGTTCCAGCACTCCACCGACCGCTGTGTTGGATGCGTCCACCGTGAGGGCAGTAGGAACGTCCGTTCTGGGGTGCACTAGCATCGCGGCATTTGCCAAGGCTTCTTTGGTTTTAACAAAAGTGGCTGTGGCCTCTTCGTCCCAGGTAATGTCCTTGCCCTTACCCGACATTAGAGTGAATAGGGGGCGCATGGTTTGGGCTGCTGAGGGGAGGAAACGGTGTTAGAAATTCACCATACCCATGAATTCCTGCAGGCCTTTGATTGTGTTGGGTCGGGGGAAGTTGCGGACCACGTCTACCTTGGCAGGCAGTGGGGTTGCCCCGTCCTTAGTAATCCTGTGGCCCAGGAAGTCGATGGTATCGAGTCTGAACTGGCATTTGGCTGGGTTGATTGTAAGGCCGAATTCGCTCAGGCGGGAGTAGAGTTGGCGGAGGTGGGACAGATGCTCCTGCTGACTACTACTGGTTATGAGGATGTCGTCCAAACAGATGAATGCAAAGTCCAGGTCGCGTCCCACTGCGTCCATTAGCCGCTGGAAAGTCTGTGCGGCATTCTTTAGACCAAACAGCATTCGGAGGAATTCAAAGTCCGAACAGGGTGATAAGTGCTGTTTTGGGGATGTCGTCCGGACGTACTGGGATTTGATGGTATCCCCAGACGAGGTCTACCTTGGAAAAGATCCTTGCGCCGTGTAGGTTTGCTGCAAAGTCTTGAATGTGTGGAACAGGATAGCGGTCTGGCGTTGTAGCCTCGTTCAGTCTGCGGTAGTCACCGCATGGTCTCCAGCCCCCCGTTGCCTTGGGCACCACTTGCAGGGGGGAGGCCCATGGGCTGTCGGACCGTCGTATGATCCCAGTTCCTCCGTCTTCCTGAACTCCTCCTTCGTCAGTCGGAGCTTGTCCGGGGGAAGCCTTTGAGCACGGGCGTGGAGGGGTGGTCCCTGGGTCGGGATGTGGTGCTGTACTCCGTGTCTGGGCATGGCTGCCGTGAACTGCGGTGTCAGTACTGATGGAAAATCCGCCAGGACCCTGGTGAATTCATCGTTGGACAGTGGGATGGAGTCCAGGTGTGGGGCTGGCAACTTCGCTTCACCCAGGGAGAATGTTTGAAAAGTGTTGGCGTGGACTAATTGCTTCCCTTGCAGGTCGACCAGCAGGCTGTGGGCTCGTAGAAAATCCGCCCCCAGGAGTGGTTGGGCCACGGCGGCCAGTGTGAAGTCCCACATGAACCGGCTGGAGCTGAATTGTAGCCGCACCGTGCGGGTGCTGTGGGTTCGTATTGTGCTGCCATTTGCGGCCCTCAGGGTGGGTCCGGGTTCTCTGTTGTGGGTGTCGTAACTTGTTGGAGGTAAAACGCTGATCTCCGCTCCGCTGTCGACCAAAAATCGGCATCCCGACTGCTTGTCCCAGATGTACAGGAGGCTGTCCTGATGGCCAGCCACCGTAGCGATCGGCGGCGGCTGGGCCTTGGCGTTTCCTGGGAATTTGCAGGGTGGTCTACAGCGGCGGGCCTCTGTGCCCCACCACTTGTGGTAGAAGCACCATTGTTTGTTGGGCTCTGCTGCCGGGCCTGGTCTGGTCTGTCGTTGGGCACGTGGCTTGGTGATCTGTGCAACGGACACCCCTCTCTCCTTCTTGGCATTCCACAACACATCTGCTCGGGCCGCTACCTCCCGGGGGTCACTGAAATCTGTGTTGGACAGCAGCAGGTGTATGTCCTCGGGCAGTTGCTCTAGGAACGCCTGCTCTAGGAACGCCTGCTCAAACATAAGGCAGGGTTTGTGTCTTTCAGCCATGGCCAGTATTTCGTTCATTAATGCCGATGGCAGCCTGTCTCCCAAACCATCCGGGTGCATTAAGCGGTGTGCTCGTTTGTGCCGTGAGAGTCCAAAAGTCCTTATGAGCAGGGCTTTGAATGCTGTGTATTTGCCGTCCTCCGGGGGCGACTGTATAAACTCCTCAACTTGTGCAGCAGTCTCTTGGTCGAGAGAGCTCAGCACGTAGTAGTAGCGAGTGGACTCCGAGGTTATCTGCCGAATGTGGAATTGTGCTTCTCTCTGTTCCAACCACAGATGGGTCTCAGCGGCCAAAAGCTTGGCAGTTGTAACGAAACTGCGTGAACAGATGCGGCGTTGGTCATCTCTCGCCCAAATATCGTTTGGGCCGTCGGGGTCACCAATTGTAGCGGTGTGCTACACACAGCGATAGAATAACCACACGGAGTAGGTGAGTTGGAGTTGCGATGAAAGTGATTTATTCAAACTTCGCGGCCTGCTTTAAAGCCTTCCCTTTCCCGCCCTCCCTGGGGCGGGACTGCTGTGGGGAATACATATTCCCAGACCCTTTCCGCGCGTGGAATTTTCCCCTGCTGGTGAAGATGGCCTGGCGCCCTTTTTGGGGCCGGCCCTCTGCCTGCGCGCGCTGTTGTGAGCCGGTTCATGTGTGCTAGAAAGTGGGTCGCCACAATACACTTTTTTAAGTCTTGTTGAATAAATTTTTTGAAAGGATTTGATCATGCCTGTTTTGGTGAAAATTTGTCAGTCTGATTAGTCTTGTAGTTAATTTTAGTGCTCACACCAGCTGCAGATCCCTCTTGAAGAAACCACACTGGAACAATCAGCAATCACCGAGGCAAATCGAGAGCATTCCACAATGCAGATGACTTGTCCTTTGTAGATGGTAGAAAGGGTTGGGGATTTGAGAGCAGAGTCACTTGCTGCTCAGTGCCCGATATCTCACCTGCCATGGGAATCTGTTCAGAAATTCCACTGAGCCTTCAATGAACAGAAGCTCAACTGTCCATCTGAGGTCCTGTTCAGTGGTGACCCCAGGAGGCTGATGTTACGGGATTCAGGGATGGCTATGTTGCTGAACATCAAAGGCGGGTAGTAAGACTCTCTTACTGGAGCTGGTGATTGCCTGGCACCCAGTGGCACCTATATTACTTGTTACTTTTTAGCTCATGCCAGAACTTTATCTTTAGGCTTGAACTGATTCAGATAGACGACTATCCTGTGAACAAGGACCATTCTGATATCAGTGTTTATGGAAGGGGGAAGGTAATAGATGAGGCAGCAGAGGAACTGTAGCAATATTATGTGGCTGAGATGATTGATCTCCATCTACCTTTGTGTAAGAGGGAAGGAGCCCACACTTTCATAGAATGTAGCCTTTTGATGATAAACAAGACCCGTTCTTTGTCATCCATCATCGTTCAACAAACGTAGCAGGCTGCAGTGAGCTTCGGTCCTCCACTCTCTTCACTTCATTCACCTGAAAAGACTTCTCAGTGAATCATGTGCTGTAAATCTTTAAATCCCATCACGAATACTGATAATTTGCTCAGTAAATTCCTGGGTACTGATGAAAGGTTCTCTCCCGGAATAAAATAAGTGCATCAAATTTAGTTAGTTTTTATTTCAGGCTTCAAGCAGCTGTGGCATTTTTATTTTTGCTTCAATAACAGATATTCATCTTGGGAGAATTTGGTATGATTGTCTAAGCAGCTTTGACCCTTAGAAATGTGTGATTTCTAAACCCACACCTTAACAGTGGGCCCTGCCCTATTGACATCTACTCTGCAAGCATCACAAAGGATTCACCATTATGTGACTGACTGTTCTACTGGAAAGGTTTCATGAAGATATTGCACTTCTAAATATTTGTCAGTGCAAAAGGGAGTAGGAATGGGTTTATTTATTTCTGTTTTTGCAGCCTTTCAATATGACTCACTTGGCTTTTGCATGGTGTTAGTGGAAGTGTTTTGAACAGCCATTATTTTATATAATGAAGGATAAGGTTCATTATGCACCTAACTGAATTATTTGTGATTTTTAAACCAGTACTTCGTTCTCCATTGCAATGTTAGCAACTCAGAAAACTGTATGCAGTAGATCCATATGTTTCCTGCATTAAATTTGAATCCTTTACTGCAAAAACTTATTATTTGAACCAAAACTGACTGTGGTGCTCTTCCATGGTCACTTTCATATTCCTTATCTGGATTTGGTGCTTTTTAATCTGAGACCACTATTGCTATGTGTGCTCACTAAGCTTCTCATTCCATGTCCAGATCTCCAGGCAGTTAAAATTAGGCACTGTTCCAAAGTCGAGTGGTAATTACACAAGGTGACCTAGTATGACAATGATACCCTGCTGTTGTTTTTATTAAACACATTGAAATTGATATGGAACTTTCTATCTATAGCTGAAAAGTTTGCAACTAATTTGGAAAAAACACATCAATTGATCAATGTTTGGGGCTTGTTAAAAGTTTAGGGTCTGCCTTGGATTTTCTCTTGTTTACAGCCTCTCCCATTTATGGTCTGAACATCTTGCCTGCACCAGTATTTAATTACCAGGGGTGTAAAAATAGGATGCTCTTGCAATCTGAACTTGCGATCGGTGGAACTGGCAAGCAGTTAAAAGGACAGAAAGGGATCACTTGCTAATATCCTGTATTATTCTTGAGGGTGTCACTTCTAATCTGCTCACTTGACCGGGTTACAGAAATGTAGAAAGAATGCAGAGCTCATCTTTAGATGTTCAGTTTAGATGAACATCAGGTACCTAGTTGTTTTTCCATCTTTGGACCCTGGCAGGGACTGATTTCCCCATTTAGTTTGCCATATGTAAAGAGCTGCCAGGGCCAGAACAACAATGTTTGCATGAACAACTTCTGTTAACCACTTCTGTCTGTCCCTTCCCTTTTATTCCTGATGCACTAGCCCCCATCACCCCATTTCTTTCCCTATCACCCATCATCCTGCCCATTATCTGCACATTCCTCCCACTGGGTCCCCTCTCCTTTATTCCATGGTCCGCTGTCCTCTCCTATAAGATTTCATTTTCTTCACCCTCTGCCCCAGAAGGCTGTGGAGGCTAAGTCTTTGGATGCTTTCAAGAAAGAGATGGATAGAGCTCTTAAAGATGGCGGAATCAAAAAATATGGGGATAAGGCAGGAACTGGATACTGATTGTGGATGATCAGCCATGATCACAGTGAATGGCGGTGCTGGCTCAAAGGGCCGAATGGCCTTCTCCTGCATCTATTGTCTCTTCACCTATCACCTCACAGCTTCTTACATCATCCTCACTCTCCTCGCCCTCACCTGCATATTGACTTCCATGCCTGCATCCACCTGTCCATCACAAACAAGAGAAAATCTGCAGATGCTGGGAATCCAAGCAACACACGAAATGCTGCAGGAACTCAGCAGGCCAAGCAGCATCAATGGAAAAGAGTATAGTCAATATTTCGGCCCAAGGTACCTATCAATGCTAGCTACAGTTGCTCTAGGAGGGAGGAGAAGATGGCGGAGTGACGCAGCGCATGCGGCCGTTCCAAATGATATCGATATGTGTTAACTAGGGGGCTGTGCACAATCTGGATTTGATGGAGACAGCTGTGAGAAGCATGGAGGACCACGTGGAAAAACTTCTGAAATGCCTGCTTCGCTGCCGCTGTTACTGTGCGATCGAGAATCTCCGGAGGGGAAGGCCCCAGATCCTCGGCTTTGCCTGATGCCGGGGCCAGGGTCGAAGCGCTCAGCAGAGATGGTGCTCGGTGCTTGGTGTCGGAGAGATGGTTGGGGGCTCGGAGTTGGATTGTGGTCGGATGCTTCCAGGATGCTGCATCGGCAAGTTTGTGGTGCTGGAGGTTCACCGTCTGCATGAGATGATAGGACTTCCGAGAGATTTTGAGACTTTTACTGTGCCCATGGTCTGTTCTTATCAAATTACAGTATTGCTTTGCACTGTTGTAACTATGTTATAATGTGGTTTTTGTCAGTTTTGCAGTCGGTTTGTCATGTGTTTCTGTGATATCATTCTGGAAAAACATTGTATCATTTCTTAATGCATGCATTACTAAATGACAATAAAAGAGGACTGCATGTCCTCATAATCTAATCTACTGTTCTACTCCTTTTTTATCCCCCCTAAATGTTGATGGGTCATTTCCATAGATGCCCCCTGACCCATTGTGTTCCTCCAGCTCTTCTGTGTGTTGCTCCAAACTTCCAGCATCTGCAGTCTCTTGTGTCCCCTCCCCCCAAATGTTTACAGGTTTTTATCTTGTCTTTGATATTTACAACAAGCCTTTCTGTCTTTTCTGTTATCTCCAAGTTTAGCTCCACTGAATGCACATCTGAACATACAAAATTAGGGGCAGGAGACGGTCACTAGGCCCCGAGCTATTTAAAAAGATAATGGCTGATCTGAAAGTGACATCAACTGCTCATTATTACCTACTCAAGGTAACCTTTTGCCTCTTTCTTAAGATTCCATCTATATTAAAAACATTTGAAGACTCTGGTTTCATCACCCTGTCAGAAAGAGTGCTCGAACAGTTCACAACCCCCGAGAAACGCATCTGCCTGGAGTTCAGTAGTGCACCAGCATCCAGCATTTACCCAGGGGAAATCCACCCTTGGCTTCAGTGCCAGATTAGACCAGGTGCAGGATGTATGAGCCATTCAGAGAGTGGATCTGCAAGGAAACAATGTTTGATAAAATATTTTTTAATTACTTAGTGTTTTTATATCTTAATGCATTTCATTTTTATATTCTATAAATGTCCCTAATATTTAGAAAGGTTTAAAAAATGGCTGGAGCAGGACGTTGCTATCGAGCAAAGATATCCAGAGGAGTTTTGTAGCTGGGGCTTTTTTCTGGCACTTCCATTATATCACTCAAAGCTTCACCCCTTGGGTCGAAGGTCACCTCAGTCAGCAAAATGAATTGTCCAAGTCTGGACTTGGTCAGGTGAAACTTGGGCTGAGTGTTGGCAGTGGGCTTTAGTCACCAAAGTTCAATTTTTCTAAGGCAGATGTATTGAAAGGAACAATCTGTGATCTAGGCCCTAATTTTCATTGGATCTCAAGTGTGTAAGCATGTTACCAATCTGGAGACACAAGAGACTGCAGGTATTGAAATCTGGAGCAAAGAACAAGCTGCTGGAAAAAGTCAGTGGGTCAAGCAGCAGCTGTGGACACAAATGGATGGTCAGTGTTTTGGGTTGTGACCTGCAACAGGATGTTGATTATCCCTTTCATAGATGTTTGATCTACTGAGTTCTGCCAGCAGCTTGTTCCGTGCCACCAGTCTCGCTTTGCGGACTTCATCACTGCATTGCATTGTAGAAAAGGTCCCAGCACAGTAGGTCATTGCCTGGTACAGCAATTCCAAAGCACGGGAGTATCCTCTTTGATGGGCAGAGGCTCCCATCATCAAAACCATCTGCGTGATGCACTGCCCTGCCTCAAGGAGGCTACATTGATCAGCAAGTTCCCTCACTATCAGAGCCATCATCTCGGGGGGGTATAGTCAGACTGGAGGTAGAGAAGCCTGAAGCCCCACAGCACCTGGTTCAAAAACAGGTACTTTCCTAAAATCATCACGTTTTTGAAGTGACCTACCTAACCATAAACCTATGTCAGCAATGGAACTCAATAACTCAATAGAACAACTCTTGCACTATTCTGGACTTGTTTCTAATGGTATTTGTGAACTCGTGTCTTGTTTTGCATAGCTTTTTTCACTTCCATGTAACGAGCATACAGTTTGTGTTCTGAATCTGCATGCCTGTGGTGCTACTGAAGCGAGCCATTTATAGTACCTGGAGGTCACCATAACTGAGCAAATGATATACAGCTCAACTTCACTCCCACCTCTTTTATCCTGACGAAAGGCCTCGGCCTGAAATGTCGCCTGTGCTTCTTCCTGCCTGGCCCTTTTGTGTGTGTTGCTTGAATTTCCAGCATCTGCAGATTTTCTTGTGTTAACATTCTTTTTCTACCAACTTATTGAACTATTCATTCTTGCTTCACACTTAAAACTTAACTCATTTTGTTTCCCACAAAATCTCACATGCATCCATTACAGCTTCCAAGCAATTGTCCAAATTGGGCCCAGCCAAAGATGATGTAAATACAATTAACGGCTGCTCTTGAAGTGCATGAAACTAGTGACTTTTTGGGAGCAGTAAAGGAGAATTAAATGCAAAGGAATACTTGGCTATAAATGTGTTCAGCAACCTTCTTTATTAGCCTAACTGTCTCTTCTAATTGCTCTTTACAATGTTTTTGCCTGGTGGAATAAGCAGAACTCCATTTCCTCTACATATCTTTCATCTGTGTATTTGTAGTCCAAGATAAATATCGATTCATGGCCTTTTCACTGATGATGTCTGCAACTGGGAGCCAGCATTTGACTCTTCCTTGGTCAATGGGAGGTGTATTCTTGGAAGGCTTACGTACCTTTGAAGCTTTGGCTTCGCAAATAGCTACAGTGCTCGGTCCAAACCCAAAACAACACTGAGTTTGAATTCATATTCCATTGACGGCTCTTGTATGTAACGCTGTCTGAAAATGGCAGGAATGTGATTCCAACCATCACTATAGTTTTGTTCTTGAAAATGTTGATTGCCAATTATTTCAGTGATCAATATTTCAGTAACGTAAAGGAAGCTGAAAGCACAATTGTGAATGGTTTGACTTAATTGAAGTTGGCAACGATGCCAAGTTTCACACATAGTGAAAACTGAAATCTCTCCTGAGGGACTGAGATTTACAAATTGGATATGAAATGGATGTGCAAGGGAGTTACATTAGGTCACAGCTGAAAATGTGATGTGATGAAACTCTGTTAATCAGGTAGCATATGGCTTTTGTGCCAAATCACCATATAATGTTTGTTTTGTATAGCAGATGCATTCCTGTATTGATGGCCAGGAGAGGCCCAATATCATGAATGGCCATCAGTCCTTTGCTCACGTCTCAAAGGGAAGGAACAAAGGAGGGGTGCTGAGATCATCAGTGACAAAGGGAGAAAAAGACATTGGACTATGTGTGCATGGCAAGCGGATTTTGAAGTTATTGTATCACTCTTGAATTAAATCCTTAAACAGAATCTGTAGAAAGGCGTTTTTCAGGTTACAGCTTCCTTCTCTCCCACATCTATACACACCTCATCTCAGTCCACCTTCTCATCCTCCAGTAATCTGTCCTCTCTGATGGATGGTAGCTGGGCTTTTCATAGCAAAGCCTTAGAGTATGCAACCAAGTACTGTGGGGCTTCTCTAGAGTGAGTCAGGCAGAAGAGGGATTACTTTAGAACTCAGGTGACTTGTTCATTGAGATTTATTGGGGTAGTCTGGCTCTTGTTAATTTTCTGCTGTGTTTGTATGTGTTACAGAATTGCAGTCACCCATTTGGAAACAGTATGGGGTTTACCTACCACAGCAACAACAGTTGCAGTGAGCCACAACCTCATCATAACTTTCAATTTCTTGTTTATTGCTGTATTTCCTCCTTTATTAACATTTTTTTTTTGCTCAGTAAACCAAAATAGCTTTAAATTCCCAGGTGTTAGCATACTGGATGGCCTTTCCTGGGCCTAGCAAATAGATTCAATCATGAGGAAGTTGTCTTTGCTTTCTTAGGAGGTTAAGGAGATTTTGCATGTCACTGAAGACTCTGATACAGAAAAACCTTGGCAGATATACTGTAGAAAGTATCTTGACTGGTTGCATCATGATCTGGTATGGAAATCTGAATGTGCAGGAACGTAAGAAGTTGCAGAGCAGTCATAGAAACACAGAAACATAGAAAATAGGTGCAGGAGTAGGCCATTTGGCCCTTCGAGCCTGCACCGCCATTTATTATGATCATGGCTGATCATCCAACTCAGAACCCCGCCCCAGCCTTCCCTCCATACCCCCTGATTCCCGTAGCCACAAGGGCCATATCTGACTCCCTCTTAAATATAGCCAATGAACTGGCCTCAACTGTTTCCTGTGGCAGAGAATTCCACAGATTCACCACTCTCTGTGTGAAGAAGTTTTTCCTAATCTCGGTCCTAAAAGGCTTCCCCTTTATCCTCAAACTGTGACCCCTCGTTCTGGACTTCCCCAACATCGGGAACAATCTTCCTGCATCAAGCCTGTCCAATCCCTTTAGGATTTTATACGTTTCAATCAGATCCCCCCTCAATCTTCTAAATTCCAACGAGTACAAGCCCAGTTCATCCAGTCTTTCTTCATATGAAAGTCCTGACATCCCAGGAATCAATCTGGTGAACCTTCTTTGTACTCCCTCTATGGCAAGGATGTCTTTCCTCAGCTTAGGGGACCAAAACTGCACACAATACTCCAGGTGTGGTCTCACCAAGGCCTTGTACAACTGCAGTAGTACCTCCCTGCTCCTGTACTCGAATCCTCTTGCTATAAATGCCAGCATACCATTCGCCTTTTTCACCGCCTGCTGTACCTGCATGCCCACTTTCAATGACTGGTGTATAATGACACCCAGGTCTCATTGCACCTCCCCTTTTCCTAATCGGCCACCATTCAGATAATAATCTGTTTTCCTATTTTTGCCACCAAAGTGGATAACTACACATTTATCCACATTAAATTGCATCTGCCATGAATTTGCCCACTCACCCAACCTATCCAAGTCACTCTGCATTCTCTTAGCATCCTCCTCACAGCTAACACTGCCACCCAGCTTCGTGTCATCCGCAAACTTGGAGATGCTGCATTTAATTCCCTCATCCAAGTCATTAATATATATTGTAAACAACTGGGGTCCCAGCACTGAGCCTTGCGGTACCCCACTAGTCACCGCCTGCCATTCTGAAAAGGTCCCGTTTATTCCCACTCTTTGCTTCCTGTCTGCTAACCAATTCTCCATCCACATCAATACCTTACCCCCAATACCGTGTGCTTTAAGTTTGCACACTAATCTCCTGTGTGGGACCTTGTCAAAAGTCTTTTGAAAATCCAAATATACCACATCCACTGGTTCTCCCCTATCCACTCTACTAGTTACATCCTCAAAAAATTCTATGAGATTCGTCAGACATGATTTTCCTTTCACAAATCCATGCTGACTTTGTCCGATGATTTCACCGCTTTCCAAATGTGCTGTTATCATATCTTTGATAACTGACTCCAGCAGTTTCCCCACCACCGACGTTAGGCTAACTGGTCTATAGTTCCCCGGTTTCTCTCTCCCTCCTTTTTTAAAAAGTGGGGTTATATTAGCCACCCTCCAATCCTCAGGAACTAGTCCAGAATCTAACGAGTTTTGAAAAATTATCACTAATGCATCCACTATTTCTTGGGCTACTTCCTTAAGCACTCTAGGATGCAGACCATCTGGCCCTGGGGATTTATCTGCCTTCAATCCCTTCAATTTACCTAACACCACTTCCCTACTAACATGTATTTCGCTCAGTTCCTCCATCTCACTGGACCCTCTGTCCCCTACTATTTCTGGAAGATTATTTATGTCCTCTTTAGTGAAGACAGAACCAAAGTAATTATTCAATTGGTCTGCCATGTCCTTGCTCCCCATAATCAATTCACCTGTTTCTGTCTGTAGGGGACCTACATTTGTCTTTGCCAGTCTTTTCCTTTTTACATATCTATAAAAGCTTTTACAGTCCATTTTTATGTTCCCTGCCAGTTTTCTCTCATAATCCTTTTTCCCCTTCCTAATTAAGCCCTTTGTCCTCCTCTGCTGAACTCTGAATTTCTCCCAGTCCTCAGGTGAGCCACTTTCTCTGGCTAATTTGTATGCTTCTTCTTCGGAATTGATACTATCCCTAATTTCTCTTGTCAGCCACAGGTGCACTACCTTCCTTGATTTATTCTATTGCCAAACTGGGATGAACAATTGTTGTAGTTCATCCATGCAACCTTTAAATGCTTGCCATTGCATATCCACCGTCGTGTCATTTGCCAGTCTATCTTAGCTAATTCACGTCTCATACCTTCAAAGTTACCCCTCTTTAAGTTCAGAACCTTTGTTTCTGAATTAACTATGTCACTCTCCATCTTAATGAAGAATTCCACCATATTATGGTCACTCTTACCCAAGGGGCCTCTCATGACAAGATTGCAAATTAACCCTTCCTCATTGCTCAAAACCCAGTCCAGAATAGCCTGCTCTCTAGTTGGTTCCTCAACATGTTGGTTCAAAAAACCATCCCGCATACATTCCAAGAAATCCTCTTCCTCAGCACCTTTACCAATTTGGTTCACCCAATCTACATGTAGATTGAAGTCACCCATTATAACTGCTGTTCCTTTATTGCACATATTTCTAATTTCCTGTTTAATACCATCTCCGACCTCACTACTACTGTTAGGTGGCCTGTACACAACTCCCACCAGCGTTTTCTGCCCCTTAGTGTTATGCAGCTCTACCCATATCGATTCCACATCTTCCCGGCTTATGTTCTTCCTTTCTATTGCGTTAATCTCCTCTTTAACCAGCAACGCCACCCCACCTCCTTTTCTTTCATGTCTATCCCTCCTGAATATTGAATATCCCTGAACGTTGAGCTCCCATCCTTGGTCACCCTGGAGCCATGTCTCTGTGATCTCAATTATATCATAATCATTAATAACAATCTGCACTTTCAATTCATCCACCTTATTACGAATGCTCCTTGCATTGACACACAAAGCCTTCAGGTGCTCTTTTACAACTCTCTTAGCCCATATGCAATTATGTTGAAAAGTGGCCCTTTTAAATGCTCGCCCTGGATTTGTCGGCCTGCCACTTTTACTTTTCTCCTTGGTACTTTTTGCTTCTACCCTCACTTTACACCCCTCTGTCTCTCTGCACTGGTTCCCATCCCCCTGTTGTGAACTAACCTCCTCACGCCTAGCATCTTTAATTTGATTCCCACCCCCCAACCATTCTAGTTTAAAGTCACCTCAGTAGCTCTCGCTAATCTCCCTGCCAGGATATTGGTCCCCCTAGGATTCAAGTGTAACCCGTCCTTTTTGTACAGGTCACACCTGCGCCAAAAGAGGTCCAGTGATCCAAAAACTTGAATCCCTGCCCCCTGCTGCAATCCCTCAGCCACGCATTTATCCTCCACCTCATTGCATTCCTACTCTCACTGTTGCGTGGCACAGGCAGTAATCCCGAGATTACTACCTTTGCGGTCCTTTTTCTCAACTTCCTTCCTAGCTCCCTATATTCTCCTTTCAGGACCTCATCCCTTTTCCTACCTATGTGATTGGTACCTATATGTACCACGACCTCTGGCTCCTCACCCTCCCACTTCAGGATATCTTGGACACGATCAGAAATATCCCGGACCCTGGCACCAGGGAGGCAAACTACCATCCGGGTCTCTGGACTGCGTCCACAGAATCGCCTATCTGACCCCCTTACTACTGAGTCCCCCATCACAACTGCCCTCCTCTTCCTTGCCCTACCCTTCTGAGCTACAGGGCCAGACTCTGTGTCGGAGGCACGGCCACTGTCGCTTCCCCCGGGTAAGCTGTCCCCCCCAACAGTACTCAAACAGGAGTACCTGTTGTTAAGGGGCACAGCCACCGGGGTACTATCTATTACCTGACTCCTCGCCTTCCCCCTCCTAACCGTGACCCACTTGTCTGCCTCCCGTGGCCCCGGCGTGACCATTTGCCTGCAACTCCTCGCTATCAACTCCTCACTCTCCCTGACCAGACGAAGGTCATCGAGCTGCAGCTCCAGTTCCGTAAAGCGGTCCCTTAGGAGCTGCATCTCGATGCACTTGGCGCAGATGTAGACGTCCGGGAGGCTTGGAGACTCCAGGGCCTCCCACATCCGACACCGAGAACAGCAAACTGCCCTCACAGTCATAATGCCCCTCTCCTCAAATAACAACAGAAAATGAATGCCAAACCTTCTCAGCCATCTCAGCCCAATACACCATGGGCACATCTCTCCTCACTATCACAGGCGTCTGCATGATGTGCTGCCTCAGAAAGGCATCGTCCATCTGAACAGCTACATCCCTTCAGTTATTTGGTTTTTGAACCAAGCTGCACAGCGCTAACCATACCTTGTATAGCAATATTACGACTACTTTGAATTACAACGTATTTGTTCATTTTTGTTCTAATTGTGATTGTTCTTGTATAAGTTATGTTTAATGTATGACTTCCTTGTGAACGTTGTATTGCTGATGCTATATGCCTTTCATCTGCGTAAATAAGGTTTCCATTGCATCTGTGCCTATCTGTACTTGTACGTGTGACAATAAACTTGATTTTGACTTTGGAAGATAAGAAGAATTGCTTTAAAATGAAGGCATTGTGATCATAGGCAGGATCCTGGGCTTTGACTGTCATAATGCAAAGCCTTTGGTCTTTCATATTGCAGAGTTTAAATGAGTCCCATTCAAAGCTATTTCTATCTGATTAATGGAACATCTAACACAGGGATTACAGGGAAGTCTTAATCCTCCAATAAGCACTCTGAGCACTCCACTTGCTTATCTGTGGCAAGGATAAAAAAAATTGAATAAAGTGAAAAATGTGATGAGTATTCACTAGCTCAATTGGCATCTGTAAACAAAGTAACAGTTTATTTCACAGATAAATTATTTTTAACAGAACAAGTAAGATTAGAGTTGCAGTTTGTTTTAAGCAAATACTGAGGCAGAAAAAAGGAGAAAGAGAGCCATATGCTAATGAGAAAATCAACATTAGAGTAGAAGAAGGCAGGATAGATTATAGAGTTTCCTTAATTGAGAGTCATGGTCACACATTCATGCCATATCATCTATAGGTGCTGATATCTCAAGCAGCAGTTTGAAAGGAGCAAAGCTGATCAAGAAATGCAGTCCCTCTGGGTTCTAATTTTGATTACAATGGGTAGGGGATTTCAATAATAAACATTTTGTTACCACATTTCAAGCAATTGTGAATGAAATTGTGAGATGGAAAATTGTTCCCTAAATACCATTTGTGGATAAAGCTTATAGAGGGTCAATTTTCCCTTCTACATCCTCCATCTCTTAATAGTTTGGCTTGTTCTTCATATTTTTGAATGTCTGGGAACAACTGATCTGTGCAAAATAATGATTTAAACTTATAAGATAGTCGAGCAGAGTAAAACCACAGGTAAACTGACAAACCCTGAAGTTCTAAACATAATTGTAGAAAAGGAAACAGGTGTGTCCAATTTGCTTGAATTTTGATTATCTGTCAATAAAAGTTTACTACACAATATAAGTGTACATGGGATTGTGGGTAATGGTATGGATAGGAGATTGACTAGCGGAATATACGGAGCAAGATCAATGGGTCATTTTTAGACTGGCAATCAGTAACTCATATGGTGTCATCAAAATCAGCAAATCAGTGATGGGAGTTCCATTATTTCCAGTTTGTTTCCAATAGAGAATTTAGTACTAAAACTCATTCATTGGTAGGTTCCATCAGCTCAGAATTTTCTGAACCAGTCACTGACAAAATTCACTTATTGCTGTGAGAAATAGGAAGCTCAATCAGATGATTGGATTTGGAGGTGCTGATGTGATTTGCATCATTGAAACTAGCTACTGTTGAAAAAAGTTAAAGTTATCTTGAATATATTTCAATAGAAAGCTAACATACCTTCATGTCAGAAAGTTTATGAGAAATTGAATTGGATTGACTTTATTACTTACATCCTTCACATATATGAGGAGTAAAATTATATTTATGAAAAATTATATTTAAGAAAGGAACAATGAAAATTCAAAGCTGGAAACTTTAAAAAAAGATTCACGATTCAAGATTGTTTAATGTCATTTCCAGTACATAAGTGTAAAGGAGAATGAAATATTTGTTACTCTGGATCCAATGCAGCACAAAAAAAAACAAACACAATAAGATAAAGAACACAATAATAACAAAACACAATAAATATATAAGATAGCTTATATACACAAATTGATTATATGTCCATAATGTGATGCTAGACACGGGGTTGACTGACAGGAAATGATAATGTAGTTGGGGGTGTGGAGAGGTGGTTTAATTGGTGGAGGTGTTGATCATCTTTACCACTTGGGGAAAGTGACTGATTTTGAGTCTGGTGGTCCTGGCATGGATGCTACGAAATCTCCTCCCTGATGGGAATGGGATAAGCAGTCCATGAGCAGAGTGGGTAGGATTCATCATGATGTTACTACTCTTTTCTAAATATATACGTACTTGTTATCAGGTAGGCTGGTGCCAGTGATGTGTTGGGTAGTTCTGAATACCCATTGTTGAGCCTTCCTGTTCACCGCAAAGCAGATTCTGTACTCTGCAGTGATGCAGCATGTTAGGATGCTCTCTACTGCTCATCTGTAGAACGCCTTGAGTACAGATGTACATAGTCCAGCTCTCATCAGCCTCCTCAGAAAGTAGAGACGTTGGTGAGCTTTCCTGATCGTGTAGAATGTGTTTTGGGACCACGCGAGAATGTGCGAGATATGCACTCCCAGAAGTTTGAAACTACTCAGAGTTTCCACTGCTGTACTACCGATGAAAAGAGGGCTGTGAGTGATGCAAGTTCTCCTGAAGCCAATAACCACCTCCTTTGTCTTGCTGATATTGAGGAAGAAGTTATTTGCCTGGCGCCAGGCCTCGAGCTCTTCCACCTCCGCTCTGTAGACCCCCCGTTGTTGTTCCATCGGCGAACTTGACAATGTGGTTACTTGGGTTTAAAGGCCTTGCAGTCATTTGTGAGCAGAGTGTACAGCAATGGGCTCAGCACTCAGCCCTGGGGGGACACCTGTGTTGAGAACGATGGGGAGGGAGGAGATGGGCTCAGCACTCAGCCCTGGGGGAACACCTGTGTTAAGAATGATGGGGAGGGAGGAGTGGTTGTGCACCCTGACTATCCAAGGTCTGTTGGTTAGGAAGTCCAACACCCAGTTGTGCAGTGGTGTATTTAGACCAAGGAGTAGGAGTTTGTTCAGCAAGGTCTGTGGGACAACAATGTGGAATGCTGAACTGAAATCCAGAAACATCATTCTGACATAACTTTATGACTAATTTTAAACATTAGTTTAACAATTTATAGCTGTAAAATATATTATTGTAAAGCTTTCAGATTGCTTAGGATGCCTCTGGCTTCAGTCAATGCAACTCACCTTTGTCATGGAGATTTGATGTAAGGTCTGACTGCTTTACTTTCCTTGGCCTGCCTCACGTAACTTCCTCTCAACCAAATTCTGCAGCCTGGTGTGTTTGTGTTGTACCCTTATCGTGTGGTTACTTGATGCCCTCCGTTAGTTAGGGTTGACCATAGAAGTTGCACACCCGCTGAATGTGATATGTAAGCCAGGACAGTATGATATGTGGAGCAAGCTGTTACCCATGTAGCAAGCTCCCCTTTTTGACACAGCTGATGAATCCGAAGGAAAGGCAGAGGCTGTTAGATTTTGTTCCAGCGCAGGGATTGCCACTCAGCGTTGAACTTAGCATAGGTCTACGTTAGGGACTACAGGTCCAGATTTTTCCTCAGGATTTACTCCTGAAGCCTTCCCCATGAATTACTCATGAATGTGACTATTTCTTCATAATAAGTAGTAGCTGCAGCTTTCAAAATGTATATTTACTGGCAGTTTTTTGCAGCTATGTCATATTATCATGTACTGAATGGTAGTGGGGATGGTGGAAGGAATTTTAAAACACATAAATGTGTTGTTGCATCTCAGTAATAAACCTAGGAAATCCTAGAAAGTAATGGTAAAATCCTGAAATATGTTATAAAGGTTAACAGATGGTGAAGAGTTGGTACAAAGTAGAAATTTAATCTTCTGCTCCAAGTTATATCCCCACACAGATCAAGGAATGCTGTTACACAACATTTATCCATGACATTTGGCCCCTTGATTAAATTATTGACTATAGAATCACTCAGCCATAATTTATTCGGCGTAGTATCATTTACTTGTTGAATGTATAAGTTCTACTGTGGCCTCCAGGTGACTTCTTAGGAATTTTCTTGAACTGTGCGGAGAAGATTGACTGGTTGCAGACTGGTGTTATCAGCAAAAAGACATATGGGGTAGTGTTCTCAGTGGCTGTGGGTACACAATTCAAAAGCATATTTAAAGATATAAACCTCCTGATAGTTTGCTAAAGCAAGTAGATATCATATGAAAATTATTTGCGATCTTAAGCCACTTGGACACACAAAGGTTAAATTCAATAGTCCTCAGAATTGGGCACGGTAATGGTAATGCACAATCAACCACACCCAATGATTACAATGCAGACAGGATGCCAGCTGCAATCTTCCTGATCATTACCAAGTTTTTCTCCATTGCTTAAAGCTTGTCTTCAACTATTAAAGGGGTTATGAATAGCTGAAGCAGTTACCGGGACAGTTTTCATTTTGAATCTGAATTGGGAAACAGAGAAGAATGTCACTCCAATGCTACATTGGTAAAAGAATTGGAAATCAGATATGCTATTCTGGGCCAATTGTCATACTCTCTGGACATATGCTCACAACTGGCAGTAGGTAGCTATGCAGATCACTGTCAGCCTCCCAATGAACTGGATGCAAAGCCAGAAGTCCAATGACCTCACATGAATGGTCAAGAACTGTGAGTGCATTTTCTAACTCCTTATCCAATTTACAGTATAACTAGTTACAAAAACTTATTTCATTGGAGTCCCATTGGATCCAGAACTGGCTTGCCCAAAGAAGGCAAAGAGTGGTTGTAGATGGGTCATATTCTGCATGGAGGTCAGTGACCAGTGGAGTGCCTCAGGGATCTGTTCTGGGACCCTTACTCTTCGTGGTTTTTATAAATGACCTGGATGAGGAAGTGGAGGGATGGGTTAGTAAGTTTGCTGATGACACAAAAGTTGCAGGTGTTGTGGATAGTGTGGAGGGCTGTCAGAGATTACAGCGGGACATTGATAGGATGCAAAGCTGGGCTGAGAAGTGGCAGATGGAGTTCATCCCAGATAAGTGTGAGGTGGTTCATTTTGGTAAGTCAAATATGATGGCAGAATATAGTATTAATGGTAAGACTCTTGGCAGTGTGGAGGATCAGAGGGATCTTGGGGTCCGAGTCCATAGGACGTTCAAAGCAGCTGCGCTGGTTGACTCTGTGGTTAAGAAGGTGTACGGTGTATTGGCCTTCATCAATCATGGAATTGAATTTAGGAGCCGAGAGTTAATGTTGCAGCTATATAGGACCCTAGTCAGACCCCACTTGGAGTACTGTGCTCAGTTCTGGTCGCCTCACCACAGGAAGGATGTGGAAGCCATTGAAAGGGTGCAGAGGAGATTTACAAGGATATTGCCTGGATTGGGGAGCATGCCTTATGAGAATAGGTTGAGTGGACTTGGCCTTTTCTCCTTGGAGCGACAGAGGATGAGAGGTGACCTGATAGAGGTGTATAAGATGATGAGAGGCATTGATCGTGTGAATAGTCAGAGGCTTTTTCCCAGGGCTGAAATGGCTGCCACAAGAGGACACAGGTTTAAGGTGCTGGGCAGTAGGTACAGAGGAGATGTCAGAGAGTGGTGAGTGCGTGGAATGGGCTGCCGGCAACGGTGGTGGAGGCGGATACGATAGGGTCTTTTAAGAGACCTTTGGATAGGTACAGGGAGCTTAGAAAAATAGAGGGCTATAGGTAAGCCTATTAATTTCTAAGGTTGGGACATGTTTGGCAGAACTTTGTGGGCCGAAGGGCCTGTAATGTGCTGTAGGTTTTCTATGTTTCTACAATAGATTGTTCTCAAATCTAACATTCATGCTCAGTTGCTCCCCTGCACACTTTGCATAATTTACAACTGTATCTCACAGTTTGCATAATTCAACAGATTAAACAGCTCTATGTGATAGTTTAAACGCAACCAACAGGAATTCTGCAGATGCTGGAAATTCAAGCAACACACATCAAAGTTGCTGGTGAACGCAGCAGGCCAGACAGCATCTGTAGGAAGAGGTGCAGTTGACGTTTCAGGCCGAGACCCTTTGTCAGGACTAACTGAAGGAAGAGTGAGTAAGGGATTTGAAAGTTGGAGGGGAGGGGGAGATCCAAAATGATAGGAGAAGACAGGAGGGGGAGGGATAGAGCCGAGAGCTGGACAGGTGATAGGCAAAAGGGGATACGAGAGGACTATGTGATAGTTGCTCTCTCCTCCAGGAAACAGACGTGCCTTCATGTCCTAATGTAAAGGGAGGAGCTCGCCATCATTAGATGGACCCTTAAAAAAAAACTGTGGCCAAAAGTGGAGATGAAGTAATTGCAAACTTTATCTTCAACCTTACACACAACTTATACTGAGCCAAGAGCCCACACTGTCCTGCACTGAAGCAAGGACTCTTAAATAGGCAAAGCACAGAAGCACACAGTCTTTAGGTAGGCAAGTAAGGTTAGTACAGTCGGGCAAACAGTTGGCATGGAAGGGCCCATTTCTGTTCTATTTGACTCTGTGCTATGCTGGAATACAGACCCAGACTGCAAACTTCAAGGGTCTTGGAGCCATTATCAAAACAAGTTCTGAGGTGATCCTCCAGGGAATGATCAGCAATGCAGAGCTACCGCCGTGAGCCTGCACCAGAGGCTTCACGCAGCAAGAATGAGCTCAGGATTACAGCTTTTGCAAATTCCATCATTGCCATTCAGTCAGTGTGACTTGCTGTTTCATGTCACCCAGCTAGCCTAGATCACTGCCACTTGAAATGACACAATCTGAGGCAGAGGCGCCAAGCTCCAAAGGTGCTCAGGGTACTCAGTTGCCACTTAGATTCTCCCCCACTGCCTACCATTGGTCAGCATGAAGCCACTGGAGGACCATTGCATGGGAACAGGAAAATAAGTAAAGGTCTATGGAAGACAGGAACTAAGTGCAACTCTGAGTGATTACACATTGATTTTGTGTCCTTGGTTTTGATTGATGTAGAAGTATAACATTTTCTGATCATGTATGACCTCATATTGAGCTCAAGTGGACACTTGAGCTGTGAAGGGAGGAGAAGATGGGAACTGTGCTGTTATAATAAACATATATTTTTAAACTTTTATTTATTGTTTATAATTACCATTGGCAGGTCAGCATTTAATGATTTACACAAATGGCCTTGAGAAAACGTTGAGTTGCCAAATGCCTATTAGACCGCAGAGGCCATTACATGCAACATATATGACTGTCCTAATAGCAACACACATGACAGATCATGCATTGCACTGACCTGAATGAGTATAACTAGACAGTTTAATAAAAATAGCCAATTCATTACTAAAGCATAGTATGAATATTTATGTATTTAACTGATTCAGCATAATCTGAATTGCTTTTGGACATATGAAATTTTTCAGTTCTATCCCCATATTTAGTTTCTGTATAGAAGGCTAAATTATTCCCCTAGGCTGCTCGGTTTTAACTCTTTATTTATGACAATATTTCTAGCCTGAGTAATGCATTTCTCCCCCTTTTAGATATGAGTTTCTCTAAGGTTTAACCCTATATCCTCTTGGTCCAGAATCATCAGGCTTTTCCTGGAAATTGCTTGAAAATTGGATCTTGTGTAGCAGAACCTTTGTTACTGTATCTTCCTCTTGCACCATTCAGTGGTGGATACATTAGACATATCTCAAGCAAGTACTCGTTTAGTAATGAATTTTATATCTCATCAGATCAAAACAACTCAATAATATGCTTGGGATAAATACAGCTACCATGTGAGTAGGGGGTTTATTTTTGTCTGCATTGCAAACTGTACCTCACAGGGGCATGACAGACAGCATAAGTAACTAATTTCTCATATTCATTCAAATTGTCAGTGTTTTTCAAAGAAATATTACATCTTTAGATGTCTGTATTTTGAATCAAAGCTTTTTCTGTTAGCAAATTATGAAGTCAAAACCCTATTTTTATGGAATTGTAAAGCAAATTCACATCAGGCAGTAGTCTATTAACTGAAATGGCATCAAGTTTGTTTTTTCAATTAATTTAAAGTAACTCCAGATGTAAAAGCACTGAAGGTTTATGTCAGACTAAAACCAGTGAATTCACTACCAAAAACAACAATCTTTTGTGAAAATGCTTCAGTCCTTTATAGACTTCTTTATGACTTTCCATAGTCAAGCTTTTCCACAGACTAAAGTATTTTACTTCTCTGATTATTTTTTCACCCCTACAAAAGTCCATGCGGTTTAATTTTGTCCCATATATGTTTATATGATTTTTGTTCCAATGTTTGTAATTAGAATGAAATCTTCAGTTGTATACAACCATTTTAACAATCAACCTTATGAATGATTCACCTTTCTATATTAGAGAAATTCTGTAAGACTAAAATACATCAAGTTTGTTCTTGTTTGAATTGTCCTGAAAATTGACTATTCTGCACAAGTATTTGCATACCCTGCAAGTTCACTGAACATGCATATTTTAAAATATATTTTTAATCTTATATTTAAATCTATAATATTAATAAGCTTGTACTGCAATCAGTATGAATGACAAGAAAATAACCTTATAGATCATTAGATTTCCCTTAACAGAGAGAAGACTACAGACAGGACCACCCCAGAAGACATAACCTGGTACAAGGACAGGTAGTGAAAGACTTTGGGGCTGTGGAAGATCTGACTTATTGAATCCAAATGCCTATTTGCATAACCTTTTAATATAATCACTTAGTTATCACTATTAATTTCTTTAAAATAGGTTGATTTCATCAAAGTTAAAGATAATTACTAGAATAATTATTTGAACCTTCTGGCAGTGGCACAGCATTAATTGAACTCTAGAAGACCCCTGATGGTGGTAGGCATTTTGTAACCATTTCTTTTCTTGTTTTCTTTTTATTATTTCTAATGGGAACCTCCAAGGTAGCATTCAAGAAAATCAGTTATTATAATATTAATTCAAATATACTTGGACATAACAATGGCAATAAAGTTGCATTACAGGTCATCTGGTATTCTATTTCATCATGTTGGTATCATGTTAAAAACAGAAATATTTGACGTTCAGTTCATACTCTGAAATGGAGGCAGGAAGGCCCAAATTACACCATAATGGTTTGAAGTTACACTTCATAAAAGTGAAGTAAAGACAAAAACTCATTTTTATGGGATCTCAGAAAGAAACTACTCCACAAGATTGGATGGATGAAAACAAGATATAACTTTCCTGTGTATTATACGAAAAAGATGAAGCAATATGAAACTGTTCGATTAGGGGCAAAGTTGGGACGATGTGCTGGAGCTCAAGTTGGACATTGACATAACATTAACTATTATGCAATCAGATCAAACTTGAGAAAAAAATGACTTTACCAAAATGTTCAACTGATGTCAATTGTTTGTCTGTTGGTAAGTAAAGATCCATGTGAAGCAGAATAAAACTGCAGATAAGGATAAAGATTCCTCATTGATAGGTCAAGTTAATCAACATATCATGACTAAAATTGGAGTATTCAGCAGGATGATGCATGGATTGGAGGGATATAGTTGTAGGGAAAGATTGGATGGTTGGGTTTCTTTTCCCTGGAGCAAAGAAAGCTGAGAGATGATTTGATTGTGGTATTTAAAATGATAAGAGGCAATGTTTAGGACAGATGGTTAGAATCTTTTTTCCATAGTTGGGATATCACTTACAAGACGGTATTCTTTAAAGGTGATAGGATGGATTTTTTTTACACTTGGGTTAATATCTGGAAAGTGCTGCCAAAGGTGGTGATGGAATCAGAAATAATTGTTACACTTAAGAGACATTTAGACAGGCACTTGAATAGACAAGGCAGAGACAGGAATAGTCCTTACTAATGTGAATGTATTAATGTAGATGGGTTGGTATGGATGTGGTGGGTCAAAGAACCTAATTCTGTGGTATATGACTCTACGACTTTAAGTGTTATGACTTCTACTTCAGTTCCACCCATCTTTATGTGGTATGAGAGAGAGGTAGAGAGAGAGAGAGAGAGAGAGAGAGAGAGAGAAATGATTTCAGATATTTGATTTCTAATCTAATAGAAGAGATAATATGAATCTTATAAATTAGAACTGAACTGACTGCGTGGCTACTCAAGTCTTCTAGGCTTCTTCACCCATCTGTAATATTATGGCTGATCTTTAATGTCATACCTTCCTTTTTTATCTTGATATCTTTTAATTCTCTTATTTTTGAATAATGTAACATGAATAAAACCTCAAGTCTCTTCGGCCATTCAATCATATCCTATCTCACATAAAACACAATTTAATTTCCATGCTCATCTTGGTAATTTTTCCTTATAAAATTATATCAATAGTCGGCATTAATAATCTATAAACCCAGCTTATGGGAAAATGCGCTCCGATTTTATTTCCTTACTTATATGAAGGAATGTATTCTGAGTTCACTGCTAAGCAGCCAATCTGTAAATTTAAGCTTATTCTCTTAAGATTCACCCCTCAGAAAAATATGATTTTACTCTATCTATCTTGTTTATTGCTTTATTATAAACACCTTTATCAGATCACTCTGAATCTACTGTACTCAATAAAAAGCAGTTTTTTTGCATTTTTGTTCAATTTTTATGTTCTCATAAGCTTTTAAACTCATGAACATAGGACTATCTTCCTATGCCTACAGGCAGGTAACTGAATTACCATCAGCCATGCAAAAGTCCCAACTAGGGATTTTGAGAAGGTTCTTTATTCTGTGTTGAAGTTGATATATTACATAATCACCATGTACAACTGCTACATTAATCACACTGACTGAGTGGTTGGCACTAGTATGCCCTTTCCTTTCTCTCTCCGCTTTTTGCTATGAGCTGAACCGAGGCGTACTCCTGACCGTTCAAAGGGTCAATATGCTAATAATCCAAATGAGACATGACTTCCAATATCTAGCCACTTCTTTCCCTTGACACAGCAACATACTAGCTGAGAATTCTTACTTCTAAGGTAAAGCTCTGGTGCCGTGAAGTATTAAAACTGCAGCTTTTTCATTGATTTAAAATTAAATTTCACCCATCCCCTCTGCACTGACCTGAGCAAACAATACCTCACATCTCTTCTCCTTTTCTCTCTGTTGTCTGTGGATGCTGTTTGATATATTTTTTTTATGTTATGTGGTAGTAATTTTGAATTACATTTCAGGTTATTTAATAACATTTCAGTAGTTACAATGAAATACATTTTACTTGAAAATAATTCAGATGATGAACATTTCTCAAATTGTAAAAAAAAACTTGACAAAAACCTTCCCAGTACCTGTACCTCTGCTTTCGAACCAAACTAGTCTCATGCTGAAGTAGAATGCCATAGGCAAACAGACAATTGCTGTGTAATAGTATTTCTGAAAGCATCTTGGGATATAGGAAGACTAGATTGTGAGTATATTTGCCATGTGAACAATCAAGTAACACAGAAGGTAAGGCACAGGTTTCTGTTTCTCTCTCCATCTGAATGTCAGACAACTGCATATTCCAATCTGGAATAGTACACCAATTGGCCAATTTCAGTAACAGAGGTACACATGTAATTTCTTATTGTATAGCTGCTCACTTTCTTGCCCCATCAGGTTAATGTAGGTACAGTTAGACTCACTTTCTGCAGTTATTACCCCAAATATCATTTTGGTGAATCTGTATAGTGCTTCCTCTAGAGCCCATAACTGAGTGTGGTACTTCAAATGATGTCTGACCATGCAAATGATAACAGACTGCTTAAGAAGCAACATATTGGTGATTCAAAAATTGTTATTTTCACCTCATCATGCTCTTTGTTAAACTATTCCAAAACATATGAAGCATAAGTTGCCTCAATTTTTTTGTCTTCCATGAGATGATTGTAAACACTCTGATTACTTCTTGAATTCTATAGTATCAAATATCACCTGAACACCCATATCCGTTTGCTGCTCCAATCTTTCTAATTTCTCAATATTAAGAAAATACTCCTGTTTGATCTAGTGAACTCCATTTACAACAGTTTTTCTCACTCAGCTTATTCAAGTTCCTTTTTGAACTTTTAATTCCATCTGCATAATTTACTGTGCCTCCACACTTAAATATTTCATCATTGGAATGCAATGCTAAGGCACCAAAATCTGTTAAGTTATCACTTGCCATTGATAATCCATTCCTGTTGTCACAATCAAATTTCTATTTTTCAGACAATTTTAATCTATCAAACAATTTTCTTCCAAATCTATATATTTTTCTCTGAAAATGCCTAGTGTTGAAACTTATAAAGTCCCTTCTGGAAATCCACTAGCTTAGGTTTATAGATGCACTGTCATTTGCTTTGTTTGTAGTATCCCGAAACTATTTACCTGGATTACTCATGTAAAATCCACGTACAAATCTGTGCTTGTACTTATTCAATTGTTCAACCAATCTATCTCCGTTGAACAGCTTGAGTAGCTGTCTCTATTAAGACACATTTTAAACTTAGTTTTGTTCCAATTCTTTCGGTGGTTATAACTCTCAGTTGTACTACCATCATAATTATCATTATATTTTGTAATATTATTTGTACCTGTGCCTATGTTACATTTGTAATCCTTTTAACAAATGTTTACCTTACCATTCCTTGTAAGGTCCCTTTCAATGTTTCCCTTTGCACCTTATAATATTTTATTTGTAAGCTTTTCTTCCTTATAATAGCTCTCTCAGTCTGATGGGTTTGGACACAGCACAACTGTGGAAGGGAAAAATGTTAACTAAAAGTCTATAGAGTTACAAGTAGTAGCATCAGGGATATGTTTCCTGGACATAATCCAAAAGCCAGGCTAATGATTCAGAAGAATGTTCAAATTCCATTAGGGAATTTAAATTTGGTTAATTAAATAATGTCCCTATATTTGTTCATGCATTAGTCTGCCAATCTGCATGTCAACTGAGAAAAGTCACAAATTTGAGCGCTCTGTGAAAAGAGCTGACAGCTGAAATAGCAACTGGCGACTTAAGTTGAGCTCCAAGTATAAGGTTTGACCAGAATGGTTGCCTTACAATAATTGAATAAGATTTCCATCAGTAGTTTAGGATCTGATTTCACAACTTTTTTTTCCTTTTGTCTGTGAAAATCAGAAGCTATGAGGACAAATGTGATGGGATGTGAACTGCATGAAATGTTTATTAATCAGATGCAGGTACATTTGAGATGAGTGTGTGTGGTATATACTGAAACTCATGAAAGCAAATGGAAATGATGGAGGTTTAAGATGTGGACAGCTGCTCCCCTCCACTTTACAAGAAGATGCAAATTTCTGACATTTATTCAGAAATTTTACAACATTTCTAGATATTAGAATCATGGAGTCATACAGCACAGGAACAGACTCTTCAACCGACTATCTTATGACTACCAAGTACCCAGCTATATTAATTCTATTTACCAGGATATTATCAAAACATTCAAAGTTTCAAAGGTTCATTTATTATAAAAGTATGTATACAGTGTACAACTCCGAGATTCTTCTTCAGATAGTCACGAAACAAAGAAAAACCATGAAAGTCAGTTCAGAGATAAACAACAAACCAACCCCCCCAAACACAACCTTGCACAAAAAAGAATGGCAACATAATCATCAAACTTCCCCTGGCACGAAACGCAACAGAACATCAGTTCCCAAATCCCCCTCTCCCTGCACAACATACTCACAAAAGTGCAACAAGCACATTGACCCCCAAACCCCCGTGGCTCCACACAAAAGACAATGAGAAAAAATGGTGAAAAACAGAATATAAAAACCATAAGAATGAAAAAAGAGGGCATAGTCCATAGTCCAAAATCCTTATGCAGAAACCTAGGTAACATTCACCAACATTATTGAAAGAGAGAGACTTCAGGCACAGCAATAGGCCACACAGGCTTCCTCTTCGACAGCAGGGTGATCCCACCCGTGGTCAGAAGGCCATTGGCATTAGCCCTCTGCATTTGTCAACCTTCCTTCTCACTCAAATCAGCAAATAATGGAAGCTTTAATCCATGGCTCATGTTATGTAATTCAGTCTTAACCTCAACAATTATTTATTCCAGAAAGATCTTAAATATTAAAATCTCAAAATAAATTATTTACTCCACATTGACACAGCAGTCTTGGTTTTATGAGGGAAGGAGGTTATGGGGTAGAGGGTAGTATTCTATAAGTTATGAGAGGACATTAGAATTGGCAATGCAGCAGTGCTTAATCACATTGTCATAGCACATTTGTTTTTAATAGCAGCATTTGCTTTCTTATCTTTAAGCATATTGTTCAAGCATTTTGAGAACTTGAGAACAAGCAATTTTTCACCCAGAATACATGGTTTATTTGGAACAGAATTTTTATTTGTGATTGTGCATGTAATCACAATGCCAAATTTTAATTCTATTTTCTCCTTTATGTTCACTAATTGTTGGGCTTGTTCATCAAAGGTTAGCTTGCATTTCCTATTTTCATGATATTTCCTGCACTTGATCTTAGCACAATGGTCTACAAGGGGTTTACAAGGTATCACAAACTTTTTTGATAGTTAGGTCTTTAAGACATACAACACTTGCTACCTCAAAAAATATAATTTCTTTATGATTGTGCTATAGAGTGCTGGGTGATATTGGACCTCTCCTAGTAAACTAGGTCATCATGGGCACGGATGGAAATGTTCATATATATTTTGGGTCAGTAAGTCTGGCCCATTGAGAACAATAATGAAAATTGCACAAATGCAACTGTTATGTAAAATTTGGTGTTAATCTTGAAAACAGCTCCTTTTATCATGTTTATTCTTTAGAAGAAATCACGTTTTTAATGGATGTGGTAAATTCAAATTATTTTCTTGGTATTTCGATTCACAATGCTTGTGACAATGAGTACTAATTGGGGATTTCATGTCGGGCCAGAATTTATTTCCAGCAACAAGTTGCACAGGTTTGCCATTGATCAACATGCTGAGGATGAGTTTGCCTTTTGTGGGTCGGCTATTATCTGTAAATAAACAGAGGGAATAAAGAGTCAGCATTTTGTGCTGAGATGATTTACCAGGACACTCATGGTTATCAGGACTCATGAGTCCTGACGAAGGGTCTCGGCCTGAAACGTCGACTGTACCTTTTCCTAGATATGCTGCCTGGCCTCCTGCGTTCACCTGCAACTTTGATGTGTGTTACTCATGCTTATGTTGTACTTATCATGAAAAGTTTGACTTTGTACTAATACATAATAGACCTGCCAAAGATATTGAATATTTCTGAATGTCTGTAAGGATAATTGCTAAAATTAACCATTAATAAAAATAAATAGAGTAAAGAAACACTTGAACTACAATAAACAAATTGAAACATGGAAGTCAATTGATCAAAAAAACTTACCTAATACCTAGTTACCTTGCAAAGTTCCTGTACAAAATGAATGAATTTGCTGTTCCTCTTCAGGGAGTATAGTTGGGCTCTGCCGTTGGAGTTTATGTGGAATCCAACATTTGTGTTTATTTGGAGAGTTGCTGGTGAAGAGAACCAGCAAGTTTGGGGCTTCTATGTTCGCATGGGAATCGTGAAACTTGGTGGCACTTAAGTGCAGGAATGCCAGCAGTTTGGTGCAGACCTACCAGAATTCCCCAGTAAGTTCCAGTCCATAAAATCTTAGGCATCTTCACACTAATTGAGTTGAAAGAACATCTGTGAATATATTTATAGTCTGTAGACTATAGTTGCCTTACATTACAGTAACATGCAACCTGTTTACACACTTCATTATAAGTGATTCAACAATTTATTACTCAATATTGCCTTGTTATGCATAACTTAATGATGAGCTTTACCTGTAAATTATGGTGGCCTAAGTATGATTAATTGCTTTGGTCTAACACTAGTGGAAAAAAGTAATTGCTTTAATCTGGAGAACTGAGCAACGGGAGAATGTCGACCATGGCCATGTTCAATTTTTAACAATCATTAACTGAACAATATAATACAAAAATAATATTCTTTATTGAAACTACATTTGTAAATGTTATCAGAATCAGGTTTATTATCACTGACGTCAGTTGTTTAACAGCAGCAGTACCGTGCAATACTGTGGACTCCACTTAACTGGGACACATTGAGACCAGTATACTTTGGGCCAAATAAGACAACCTGAGCAACAAATTATGTATTTAAATGAAGTACAGAAAAATTAGAACATCAACAATACTATAAAGCTATATTAGTTTCTAATACTTATCGATAGAGGAATTCATCTGCACCTTTTGATGGTAAATGAACTAAATCAGTGCAGACACCTAATGCAGATAATGCACTACCTTCATACAATGCTTTTCATGATTAGATCCTCCAAGTCTTTATTATAATTGAAACATTCAAGATGATTGTCAATATCTTCAAATTCTACTAATTTGTTGAAGTAGTGAAATTATTTCATTCTCACTCCCAGCTGTTTCTGACATCTCCAAGCCTGAATACTTGAACCTGCAGTGAGCAAAGCAGTGTTAAATGATCTTCCCACTTATTTCTTGCCAACTATCAGTGACAAAACTTTTTGAAGACAAATCCACAAAACTGATTCTATTTAAAACTACTCCCTCAAAGCACAGTGTAATGTCTAATGGCCGTGCAGTGCATGCAACTGACACAAGTTAGAAACTACTTGGCAACAGTGTCCTGCCCCAACTAAGTGGCATAGCGTGCCAAATAAACAAGGGCAATCTCAGCTATTTTCCTGATTAGTTTTTGTTCTTTATGTCCCAGTTAACTGATGGCCCAATTAACTGGAATCCACTGTACATAAAAAATTCCTGTTATAAGTTACAATAAGAAATATAAGAAAGTAAATCAGTAGTGCAAAAAAGGAACTGGAAGTGAAGTAGAGGGGAAGAAGTTGTTCCGAAAATATTGAATCTGTGTCCTCAGGCTCCTGTGCCTCCTCCCTGATGGTAGCAGTGTGAAGAGAACATAAGTGATACCTTCTTGAGGCACCAGTTACTGAAGGTGACCTTGATGGCGTGGAGGCTAATGCCCATGATGAAGTTGACTGAGATTACAATCCCTTTCTTGATATGTAAGAACCCAGTTTTGTTTTGAGAGTCTAAATCCCAGTTTATTACGGTGCATCTCTAATGCATCTGTATTATCTTCTATGCAGTGGTGTGCTGGGGCAATGACATCTTCACGGGTGATGCCAACAGGCTCAATAAACTGATTAGAAAGGCTGGTTCTGTTATAGGAGTCAAACTGGACACACAGGTGGCTGTGGTAGAACAAAGGACCTTATGGAAAATCCTGGCAATTCTGGACAATATTTCTCACCCATTTTGCAAATACATTTTTGTTCATAAACTTTTAAATTATATTTCCAGTTCTCATGTCCAAGATTTTTTTCTGTAGATGGTTCAGAACACGTGAGCTTAGCACTTATAACTCTGGAATCCACTCCCCATATTTTGCCAGTATGAGTAATGCTCTTTGAGCCTTACATTCTTTTGATTGTTTTATTGGTAGAATGTTGGTCAAGTTCTTCGGCATTGCATTGTATAAGCAGAATAATAGAGCAAGTGTTCTCCTTTGCTCTTGGTAACATATTATCCAAAATCAATACTCTTCTGCATCATTTACAGAAATGACTTAGATTTGAGAAATAGAATTATAATTAGAGAATTTGCCTCAAGTTTCAAATTTAGTAAGAATAGCTAAGAAAGAAAATCTTCAGTTAAATACAAGATGAGATGATCATTGAATGAACATGTAACAAGAGAACATGATTCTACTATCACTATAAGATTTATCAAGCAACATTCAACGGCTGGTTGATACATTAGTAGATTAGAGTAGAATTACATTTAGCACACTGACCAAAAAGACATATGGAGGTTGTCATTTGGTGACTTGAAGATTCCCTCTTTCCACCTGAAGACAAGATCAAACGCCCACAACTATGTACGGAACTGGATTAATCCTGCTACAACCCAAACTACAATGGGGGGGTGTTAAAAGAAAGTATTTATCCATTATTTTCAACTGCAAAGAATATATACACACTGATATGACAGATATTAAAGAGGAATAACATTTAACAGTTGAAGAATGATTTACTTTTGCATTTGCTAAATTTGTAGTATATCATTAGTAAAGCTGACAACATCATAGAAAGAGTGACATCACAAAATATGAAAGAAAAAGCAGGAGCATTTGTTGATCACTCTCTTCCTGCAGTTCCTTACGCACAGTAATCTAAATTATGGTGCAAAGTTTACAATGAATGCACATGTGAGAAAGAGAATGACTTCTTGGATGATCACTTCAGAAACAACCAGATGCTTGCTTTGAAGCAGATCATTGAATGGTGATGCAATTCCAGCATACGTGCCTGAGAAATGTCGGTTACTTTAAACAACCCTTTGGTTCAGGATAACATAAAGCTTTGTATATTTATTATTCCCAGATGAAGTGTTAACAACTTTTGTATAAGATGAGAAACTGTGCATACACTTGCTTGGGTTGTTTCCCATCCACTTGGGTGTCCATTGAGATTGTGTGTGGTAAAGTCATTTAGTGTGCATTGGGTAATTAAGGAGAAGCTGACAATAGTTTTCCAATGAAGCTGGTAATACACAGGTAACTGACTGAGTGAATCAACGTAAATCCTTTTCATTGCAGCCACATAGGAACTAATTTTATCCAGTTCTGAGGAGAAAGTATCTTCAGTATATGAAATGAATATAATGTCACTAGTTACACTTGTGATATTTGATGGGGGGAGGGGGAAGTACTTTAGGATTGATCTTCTATGCCAGTTCCAATTCCTCTGCTGGTAGTCATTGGCAATTCCACATGAAAGTCCCGGATCATATTAGCTGCTGGCTAAACATAGAACATAGAACATAGAATAGTACAGCACAGTACAGGCCCTTCGGCCCACAATATTGTGCCGACCCTCAAACCCTGCCTCTCATATAAGCCCCCACCTTAAATTGCTTCATATACCTGTCTAGCAGTCTCTTAAACTTCACTAGTGTACCTGCCTCCACCACTGACTCAGGCAGTGCATTCCACGCACCAACCACTCTCTGAATAAAAAACCTTCCTCTAATATCCCCCTTGAACTACCCACCCCTTACCTTAAAGCCATGTCCTCTTGTATTGAGCAGTGGTGCCCTGGGGAAGAGGCGCTGGCTATCCACTCTATCTATTCCTCTTATTATCTTGTACACCTCTATCATGTCTCCTCTCATCCTCCTTCTCTCCAAAGAGTAAAGCCCCAGCTCCCTTAATTTCTGATCATAATGCATACTCTCTAAACCAGGCAGCATCTGGGTAAATCTCCTCTGTACCCTTTCCAATGCTTCCACATCCTTCCTATAGTGAGGCGACCAGAAATGGACACAGTACTCCAAGTATGGCCTAACCAGAGTTTTATAGAGCTGCATCACTACATCGCGACTCTTAAACTCTATCCCTTGACTTATGAAAGCTATCACCCCATAAGCTTTCTTAACTACCCTATCCACCTGTAAGGCAACTTTCAGGGATCTGTGGACATGTACCCCCAGATCCCTCTGCTCCTCCCCACTACCAAGTATCCTGCCATTTACTTTGTACTGTGCCTTGGAGTTTGTCCTTCCAAAGTGTACCACCTCACACTTCTCCGGGTTGAACTCCATCTGCCACTTCTCAGCTCACTTCTGTATCCTATCAATGTCTCTCTGCAATCTTTGACAATCCTCTACACTACCTACAACACCACCAACCTTTGTGTCATCTGCAAACTTGCCAACCCAGCCTTCTACCCCCACATCCAGGTCGTTAATAAAAATCATGAAAAGTAGAAGTCCTAGAACAGATCCTTGTGGGACACCACTAGTTACAATCCTCCAGTCTGAATGTACTCCCTCCAGCACGACCCTCTGCCTTCTGCAGGCAAGCCAATTCTGATTCCACCTGGCCAAACTTCCCTGCATCCCATGCCTTCTTACTTTCTGAATAAGTACCATGTGGAACCTTGTCAAATGCCTTACTAAAATCCATATAGATCACATCCGCTGCACTACCCTCATCTATGTGCCTGGTCACCTCCTCAAAGAACTCTATCAGGCTTGTTAGACATTATCTTCCCTTCACAAAGCCATGCTGACTGTCCCTGATCAGACCATGGTTCTTTAAATGCCCAGAGATTCTATCTCTAAGAACCTTTCCAACAGCTTGCCCACCACAGATGTCAGGCACACTGGTCTATAATTACCCTGGACTATCCCTACTACCTTTTTTGAACAAGGGAACAACATTCACCTCCCTCCAATCCTCCGGTACCATTCCTGTGGACAACGAGGACATAAAGATCCTAGCCAGAGGCTCAGCAATCTCTTCCCTCGCCTCATGGAGCAGCTTGGGGAATATACTGTCAGGCCCCGGGGACTTATCCGTCCTGATGTATTTTAACAACTCCAACACCTCCTCTCCCTTAATATCAACATGCTCCAGAGCATCAACTTCACTCATATTGTCCTCACCATCATCAAGTTCCCTCTCATTGGTGAATACCGGAGAAGTATTCATTGAGGACCTCGCTCACTTCCACAGCCTCCAGGCACATCTTCCCACCTTTATCTCTAATTGGTCCTACCTTCACTCCTGTCATCCTTTTGTTCTTCACATAATTGAAGAATGCCTTGGGGTTTTCCTTTACCCTACTCACCAAGGTCTTCTCATGCCCCCTTCTTGCTCTTCTCAGCCCCTTCTTAAGCTCCTTTCTTGCTTCCCTATATTCCTCAATAGATCCATCTGATCCTTGCTTCCTAAACCTCATGTATGCTGCTTTCTTCCACCTGACTAGATTTTCCACCTCACTTGTCACCCATGGTTCCTTCACCCTACCATTCTTTATCTTCCTCACCGGGACAAATTTATCCCTAACATCCTGCAAGAGATCTCTAAACATCGACCACATGTCCGTAGTGCATTTCCCTGCAAAAACATCATCCCAATTCTCACCCGCAAGTTCTAGCCTTATAGCCTTATAATTTGCCCTTCCCCAATTAAAAATTTTCCTGTCCTCTCTGATTCTATCCTTTTCCATGATAATGCTAAAGGCCAGGGAGCAGTGGTCACTGTCCCCCAGATGTTCACCCGCTGAGAGATCTGTGACCTGACCCGGTTCATTACCTAGTACTAGATCTAGAATGGCATTCCCCCTAGTCGGCCTGTCCACATACTATGACAGGAATCCGTCCTGGACACACTTAACAAACTCTGCCCCATCTAAACCCTTGGAACTAATCAGGTGCCAATCAATATTAGGGAAGTTAAAGTCACCCATGATAACAACCCTGTTATTTTTGCACCTTTCCAAAATCTGCCTCCCAATCTGCTCCTCTGTATCTCTGCTGATACCAGGAGGCCTATAGAATACCCCCAATAGAGTAACTGCTCCCTTCCTGTTCCTGACTTCCACCCATACTGACTCAAAAGAGGATCCTGCTACATTACACACCCTTTCTGTAGCTGTAATAGTATCCCTGACCAGTAATGCCACCCCTCCTCCCCTTTTTCCACCCTCTCTATCCCTTTTAAAGCACTGAAATCCAGGAATATTGAGAATCCATTCCTGCCCTGAGTGCCAGCCAAGTCTCTGTAATGGCCACTACATCATAATTCCATGTATGTATCCAAGCTGTCAGTTCATCACCTTTGTTCCTGATGCTTCTTGCATTGAGGTACACACATTTCAGCCCTTCCACCTTACTGTCTTTGCACCGTTTATTCTGCTTCTCTTTCCTCAAAGCCTCTCTATATGTTAGATCTGGCTTTACTCCATGCACTTCTTTCACTGCTCTATTGATCTGGGTCCCATCCCCCTTGCAATTTAGTTTAAACCCTGAGGCTGGTAGTAGTATGTTTTACAATACTCCGTGTTGCCAGCTGCTCCATTTTACTGCCCAGGCTTCTCCACAGCAACCAGTGCAGAAAAAGAGCCTTCCCTGTAGCATCAAATGACCCTGCCCAATCAGGATCACCACAACAAGGCTTCTGCAAACACGAGTATTATTTATAAGCTCCAAGGAATAATGACACGCAACTCTGGCTGATCTCCAATGTTCTTTTTGTAGGGTTTGCATGTTATTCTTCTGACAGCATGGACTTCAGTTTTTGCCACATATCAAAATCACGCTGGTAAGTTCCTAGGCTATTGCAAATAGCTCCTGGTTTAGGTGTAAGGAAGAATGTTATTGAAAAAGGGGGAAGTTAATGGGCATGTGAGAAAAATAGATCCGATGAGGATGTATTGGGAGGCAGAATGTACTGAAGATCAGGTTGAATAATGAAACTACTATAGGAACTCAGCAGGTTAAGCATTTGTGGAGGCAAAGGATAGTTGACGTTTCACCAATGTAGGAGCAAAATAGGTCTGGGTAGATGATGGGTGGAATCTGGTGAGCAGGAGGATGATAGGTGGATGGAGTCAAGTGGAAGAGGGAAAGGGGGAGGTTGATGAAGCTGCCGATGTAACCATGGTTTGGTACAACCTTTATGCAGCCTTGAGAGAAGGTAGACGCCATCAAAAAAGGGGCTTGTTCAAAGATTTTGGTATGGAACATGAGATATGGGTTAGGATTTCCAAGGAGAGAATAGTTGACGATAGTTTCCTTTGACAAGACTTTTTCGAAAGTGTGCAATATGAGAGAATTAGGAAGGGGAATTACTTGACCAGCATCTTATTAGGAATAGAGCTAAGGAAGCAGTAAGTGGACATTGATGGGATACTACAGGAATTCTGCCCTTAGTGATCCCATATCTAGTGAGAGCCAAGGTATTTTCTGCTGTGTACTGATAGGACCATGAATTAATTCAATATATAGCAATCATTCCTAAACTGGTCTTTTCTCCCATAATTATGTCAACAATGCTTTTCTTTGTCATTGAGCTTATGATATCTTCTAGTACACTAGCCTTGAATTGGGACAAAGATAGCAAAGACGTGATGAGTTTTGGCAACATTCTTGGGTGGTCACTTCTGTTGTGATACCTACCTGCCACTTATAGTGAAATGACTCTCTCCAGAGCTTGGTGGGGGGATAAGGCCAAATAATGACCAATATTGTATAAATAATGACTAATGTTTATTTTTCTACTGTACCTGCACGCTGTAGAACATAAAGGTGTAGGATGGATGATCACTGAATGGAAAACCAGGGATTCACAGTTTTGACATTATTCCCTCGGCTGCAAATGAACCTTGATTTTGCGCCTGAGATGGTTGACCGTAAAACTTTACTCGACCATGCTCAAGTGTAGGAGAAGCATGCAGAATAAGAAATTAATACACCTTAATCTTACTGGTTTTATGTCTCAGCACAGGAAAAATAACATGTTGAAATAAGTTAAGGTTTGACAAATATGTTGATAAATGGGTGAGACCAAAGGCCTCTGGGAATTTTGATTTTTATGTTAAATCCTTGCACAAAAAGGATCTGCATTTTTACAGAAAATATGATGCTGACACCAGGTGCTGGCTCATTTATCTACATTACACAGGACTTATTGCATAATCTTCTGCACATAAATTCTATTTTTGTACTCTTGTGTTTCACTGCCTTCATACACATGTACTCTTTGGGTTTTCCTTGACCCATGCCTTATACATCATATGTTTATTTTCCTAGGTCTCTTTGAGGACTGGCTTATTAATCTCTCTCAATCATCCTTTTGTTACAGCCCCGGTCTACTTTGAGCAGCACAATGGCCAGACTGAAAAGTCAGATATGCACGGCTGAATGAGCATTGCCTTTATCATGGTACACAAGTATGATTTTTGCTCCTGCTGTGACATTACCCAAACAAATTGTGGTTATGCTTATCTATTGAAGGCATTTGCTCTGGAAATTCCATTGAATATTCTACCAATAGTCCTTCCTAAAGTTCAGCTTTTGTGTAAGATTTGGGCCCAAGAAACAAGTCGGAAGCAACTTTAAAACCTACCCGATCTCCAGAGAGAACTAAGTAACTTCAGTGATTTCCCCAGAAGGAACATGGCATCAGAAGTGTGACATTTTGACTTCCGTTTTCATCTCAAAGCATATCTGCCCAAAGCTGGTGATATAACAAGGAGTGGACAAGGAGGCAATAGCTCATTCCTTAATCACTTAAAACTGAGAAAGATTCAGAGGAATAACAAATAAAGAATGGTGTGAATGATACAACATACATGCAGGCAATACTACAGATTTGGAGGCCATTCCGTAAATCATACTCATGACAGATCTTTGAAAGGGCCATACAGTTAATCTCATCACACTGCTCCTTCACCAAATTCCAGCAAAACCATTTTTCAAAAGTTTGTTTGATTCCCTTTCTTAAAAGTTATTTTGAATCTATTCTGATTCCCTTTTCAAACCATGCATTCTAAATCACAGCAACAAACTGCTTAGTATTTTCGGCCTTGTGTTACCTCTTGAGATTCCTTAAATCCGTACCTTCTGTTTTAAAAGTCTGTGTTTGGTCACAGAGCTCCTTATTTAGTCTGTAAATTCCTTCAAGATTTTGAACATCTCCATCAATTTCCCCTCAGCTTTCCCTGTTTAAGCATAACAATACTATCTTCAATGGTGTCTCTAGGTAATTGAAATATTCTCAACGTATCACTCCAATGAATCTCTTCCGCAGGGGAAGGCATTGATATCCTTCTTGAAGTGTGGTGCCAGAATAAATGAAATCTCTTCAGCTAAAAATAAAACAGTGATTTTTTTAAAATGGGAAAGTTTATTTTTAAGCTTCTTTAAATTTGTACTCTATGTCACAGTTTATAAAGTCAATGGTCCTGCGTACTTTTTAAATATCTTGGCATATCTACAGACTTGCATTTGTACCCCTTTGAAAGTCTCTTTATTTCTTTATTGAGAGATACAGCACAGTAAAAGGCCCTTCTGCCAATTAATGTACTAACTAGTATGCCTTTGGAATGAGGGAGGAAACCGGAGCACCCAAGGGAAACCCAGGCAGTCATGGGGAGAATGTACAAACTCCTTCCAGACTGCACTGGAATTGAACCTGGATCGCTGGATCTGTAATAGCTGTATGCTAACTGTTATGCTACAGTGCCACTCAAACTGCTTAGTTCATATATCCTCTCCTCATTCTTATTGTCAGATGAATTACTTCATTCCAGACGAGCTAAATCTTCTTTTATGCTTAATTCGATGTCGCCAATACTGAGCCCCTGAGGAGACCTGCAGATGATGTGACGAGCAGCTGGGTCATCACTGAGGCCGAAGTGAGCAGGTATTTCCAACGGGTGGACACTCGCAAGGAACTGGATGGCATCCCAGGGCAAGTACTCAGGATGTGCGCAGTACAACTGGCAGGCGTGTTTACAGACATTTTTAATCTCTCTCTCTCCCAGTGTAGAGTGCCCTCCTGCTTCAAAACATCCACCATTGTCCCTGTACCTAAAGAGACCAAGGTAACATGTCTGAACGATTGGCGTCCTGTCACACTCACCTCAATAATAAGCAAATGCTTTGAGAGGTTGGTCAAGAATTACACCTGCAGATTGCTACCACCCACACTGGACCCCCTACAGTTCACCTACCAACACAACTGATCAACGGATAATGCAATAGCCACAGCTCTACACACTGTCCTTACACAGCTGGAGAAGAGGGGTGCTTATGTGAGAATGCTGTTCTTGGACTACAGTTCAGCACTCAATATCGTAATTCCCTCCAGGCTCGACAAGAAGCTCAGAGACCTCGGCCTTCACCCTGCCCTGTGCAGCTGGATTCTGGATTTCCTGTCAGGTCACCGGCAGGTCATAAGAGAGGGCTCTCTCACCTCTGCCCCTCTGACCCTCAACACAGGTGCCCCTCAGGGCTTTGTACTAAGCCCCCTCCTTTATTCTCTGTATACCCATGACTGTGTTACCACCCACAGCTCCAATCTGCTAATTAAATTTGCTGATGACACTACACTGATTGGCCCAATCTCAGATAATAACGAGTTTTCAGAGAAGAAGTCATCATCCTGACACAGTGGTGTCAAGAAAACAACCTCTCCCTCAATGTCTCAAAAACAAAGAGCTGGTTGTGGACTACAGGAGGAATGGAGACAGGCTAACCCCTAATGACATCCATGGATCTGGGGTTGAGAGGGTGAACAGCTTTAAGTTCCTTGGCATAAACATCACCGAGGATCTCACATGGTCTGTACACATCAGCTGTGTGGTGAAAAAGGCAAATCAGCACCTCTTTCACCTCAGATGGTTGAACAAGTTTGGTATGGGCCCCCAAATTCTAAGAACTTTCTATAGGGGCACGATTAAGAGCATCCGGACTGGCTGCATCACTGCCTGGAACGGGAACTGTACCTCCCTCAATCGCAGGACCCTGCAGAGAGTGGTGTGGACAGTCCATTGCATCTGTAGTTGTGAACTTCCCACTATTCAGAACATTTACAAAGACAAGTGTGTAAAAGGGCCCGAAGGATCATTGGAGACCTGAGTCACCCCAACCACAAACTGTTCCAGCAGCTACCATCCGGGAAATGGTACCACAGTACAAAAGCCAGGACCAACAGGCTCTGGGACAGCTTCTTCCACCAGGCCATCAGACTGATTAATTCATGCTGACACAACTGTATTTCCATGTTATATTGACTATCCTGTTGTACATAATATTTATTATAAATGGCTATACTTGCACATTGCATATTGCACATTTAGATGGAGATGTAAAGATTTTTACTCAGGTGTATGAAGGATGTAAGTAATAAAGTCAATTCAATTCAATTCTTCTGTGTTAAATTTCATCTGGCAGTTACCCATTTCAAAAGTATGTCCACGCCAAATTAACTGTTTTAACTTTTCTTTGATTTTGACTTTTTCTTGTGAATGCGATTTGAAAACATAGAAAATATGCCCTGAATTTCCAAACACAGGTCAGTAACTTATAAGAAAATTACCATGGTCCCAATATTGACATTTAGAGGACCTTACTGTATGCATATAATTAGTTTGAATAACACTTGTGTTTGAATCTTCTTTGCTTTTTGTCTCTTAGTTAATTGATATAAACCTACCCTTGGCCCTTTTTATCTCATAGCAGTTTATTTTTCCAACGTGTCTGCCAAGTGGTGCTTTGTAACTTACATTTTAAAAGTTCATATGCACAAAATCAAGTGTAGTGCTGTTTGTCGTCTGTGTCGTTTTATCAAAAGGCTCATTAGGTTTGAAGAGCATGATTTAAAAAAACTGTACTGCCTTCCGTCTGTTAGCCATTGATTAAAATGTGAAACATAAGGAAGGGGACATTAGATTAGATTAGATTCAACTTTATTGTCATTGTGCCGAGTACAGATACAATGCAGTTAGCTTCTGACCAGAAATGCAAAGAATAGTGTTATTTAGAAAATAACTGCGAATAAAAAGTAAGTGCTACAGCCACAAATATAAAAGTACTGAGACAGTACAATATGGATGCAATACTGCTTAACACTGTGATGTGAGGTTCAGCAGTGTCACAGCCTCAGGGAAGAAGCTCTTCCTGTGCCTGCTGGTGCGGGAGCGGAGGCTCCTGTAGCGCCTACCGGATGGGAGGAGAGTAAAAAGTCCATGGTTAGGGTAAGATGCATCCTTGATAATGCTTTTCGCCCTGCCCAGGCAGCGTTTAAGGTAGATGTTCTCAATGGTAGGCAATTGGGTGCCGATAATCCGCTGGGCAGTTTTCACCACACACTGGAGTGCTTTGAGGTCCGATATGGGACAATTGCCACACCACACTGAGATGCAGTTGGTGAGTATGCTCTCAATGGTACAGCGGTAAAAGTTCATCAGTATCCTGGGATAGAGGTGAGCTTTCTTGATGCTCTGCAGGAAATAAAGGCGCTGTTGTGCCTTTTTGATTAGGATGGAGGAGTTCAGGGACCAAGTGAGATTCTCGGAAATGTGGACACCAAGGAATTTGAAGCTTGATACACGCTCCACTACAGCTCCATTGATGTAGATGGGGATGTGAGTGTGGCTCCTAGCATGCCTGAAATCCACAATGATCTCCTTGGTCTTCTGGGTGTTAAGGGCCAGGTTGTTGTCGGCACACCATGTGGCCAGGTGCTGGACCTTATCCCAGTAGGCCATCCGTCATCCCCTCTGATCAGGCCAGCCACCGTGGTGTCGTCTGTGAACTTGGTTATGGAGTTAGAACCATGTACAGGAACGCAGTCATAGGTGAAAATTTGGAAGATATGCCAGCTTTTGACTGAAGACCTGCTCTCCCCTTCCATTTGGAAAACAGTTCTGTCTGCTTCACTCAGACTCACAACTGTCTTGACTTTTGTTTTGCAGCTGGATCCTTACACCACATCTGGTGAGATTTCCCTCATTAATCAGGAAGTAGGCATCACTGCATGGAGAAGGTGACTGATGTTCTCTTTATGTAATCTTCAAACTCGATTAGGCCTCAGTCGAACCAGACCAGCAAAGAAAGTATTGCAGACAGGGAAGTTTCTGCTGGAACCATTAAGAAAAAAGCAGATTGCAACCAAAGACCCTTACATATTTTGACCATTAAAATACCTCCAGTAGTGTAAAATACATCTTCAGGCACAAAATCACTGATATTGAATGTTCACTGCCCAGAATGATTCCGATAAACAATTAATGATATCATTCATTGTATAATTCCTAACCTAGTTTTCCCCCTTATCATTTCTTGGCTTGGGTTTTGATATATCACTCAAGCATTGATGTGCATTCACTCCTCAAGGTGGGTTACTGTGGTCGTTGTTTATTTGGTCAAGTATCACAGAAAATCTCATAACATTATCACATTTCTTCCTGTCCCAGTTTTAAGAAAATATATAACCGTATATATCGCAGTTTGGGATTTCTTCTATTGCAATTTCATTTAGGATCTTTGTAAATACTCTGGCTTTTTTTTGGAAGAAGTGAATATTGAAATGTCTGAAGTCTGTGTAAACATCATGCAGCTGCCATTCTGTTGATAGCAGTCCTAATGTCACAGGTGTATCCTGAAGATAGAAGTTTGAAGAAGTTTGGTACGGGCCCCCAAACCCTAAGAACTTTCTACAGGGGCACAATTGAGAGCATCTTGACTGGCTGCATCACTGCCTGGTATGGGAACTGTACCTCCCTCAATCATAGGATTCTGCAGAGAGTGATGTGGACAGCCCAGCACATCTGTAGATGTGATCTTCCCACGATTCAGGACATCCACAAGGACGGGTGTGTAAAAAGGGCCCGTAGGATCATTGGGGACCCAAGCCATCCCAACCACAAACTATTCCAGCTGCTACCATTACCGCAGCATAAAAGCCAGGACCAACAACCTCTGGGACAACTTCTTCCATTAGGCACCAGACCTCTTAATTCATGCTGATGCAACTGTAGTTCTATGTTATATTGACTGTCCTGTTATACTTAATATTTATTATAAATTACTATAAATTACACATTGCACATTTAGAAGGAGACGTAATATAAAGATTTTTACCATGTATATGAAAGATTTAAGTAATGAAGTCAATTCAATTCAATACTTGTAATATCATCACTAGTATTAATAGGCTGAGGCACTGTAAGATCAATATAGGATACAAGAGGAATATATTACCTTCTGATGCTAAAACATACCCCTCTGTTTTATATATATATATAAAATTCTCATTCTCATTCTCACTCATATTTGTTCCTGTAATAGGAGGGAGGTATCAGATAAAAGTCCAGATTTTAGCCATTATGGTTATGTTTAGTTTTCTGACCCACTCTGCAAGAAGCTCTAAAATAACTACAGCTCAATGTTCCACAATATTTCTAATAAGGAAGGGATTTCTTAGACACAAGAGATTTTTCAGGTGCAGGAAATTTTATGCAACTCGCACAAACTAGTGGAGGAACTCAGCATGTCAAAGACTCAACCATAAAATATGCCTCAGTCATTATTACATGTCCTGGAGTTAAATGTATTTACAGAAATTAACTCAGCATTTTGTGTGGTTATCTATGTCAATATTATAGAACACCTTTCATATAAAAGTGTCAAAATTCTAACTACTACATTTATGAATTGCTGTTAACTTTGTGTCTATCTCTATGCCAACTGCATTAATTGCTTCAGCTTGCCATCCCCTACGTCTCAGACACACAGATTCAGCAAAATGTGAATGGCTGGTCAATGGCTGTAGGATAAAAACCCCACAGTAAGCTGATCCTTTTCACAAAATCAGGGGGTAGCAGGCACTTGCATGAGAATTCCTCTTGCGAGGACATTTCTGCTCTCTGCAGAGTCGTCTACGATCCCAGGTTAAATTCCACTGCTGCAGGATGCAGAAACAAAGATCCATCTGGTTAGACCAATTGATCTCAACCAGGTCTTGGAAACTCCTTTCAGGCAATATTTGGGTGTATCTTGGAACCATCTTCTGAATAAAATGAAGGTGGCTGCTCTGGAAGCCATTGTTGTCTGCACTATTTTCTCTCATTTCTCTAACATCATAACCATATGCGAAGCTACAACCTCTACCAGCTCCCCAAGAGATTAAGGTTTTGGGAAGTGACGGTTCTTTCTTGCAGATTTTGTTCTTACTCATACCCTGTACTTCATCCATCGATAAGTATTTGTACAGCTATCAAATTTTATCTCTTGACTGGGTGTCTCTGAGTTGCTGCTTGAGCAGGTAATGCTTGAATTATTGAGAAGCTACAGATCTGAAAGGGAAAGATATGTGGAGTTGGAATTGCAAGAGTGGACATGAAGATAGCTAAACACTCTCTGAAGATTCTTGAGGATGCCTGTCACTGAAGAGATTGATCTTGAAGAAACAATGGATGACTCTAAATTCGTTGCAACATTTTTGAAAAAAACACTTGAATCTCACATTGTGCTTTTTACCAACATGTCTGCAGCCTTACTCTCTCTTATAGTCCATCTCATCTGTCTCTGTATTTTCAAGAGAGATTCCTTCTGTAGGAGCCTCAGGGTGTTCCTCTTCCTGCTAGAGCAGGGGTGTCAAACTACCGGCCTGTGAAGGAGTCCAATTCAGCCCGCGGGATGATTTGGGGGGAAAAAAAGTATATTCACGACCATTTATTATGTATCTGTACGGCAGCCGCTCTCTCTCCCACCGCTGTCTGCACCGCCTGCTGCGCCGGCAGCTTGTTGTGTGTACTCAGAAAACAATAGGCGGCAGTTAAACCACCCGCTGTGCATAAACACCTACCACCCCGCACTGAAGACCACTAGGGCCCCACTTACGTCGTCAGACACAGTGTAAACACACAGAGTACTCAGGTAAGTAACACCTGTAGCAAAGCTGAGACTGTTTGTTGCTGTGGTTCAAAATGCTTTCCAAGAAAAGAAAAGTTGACATCGAAGGTCGGATATTCAACGATAATTGGAAAGATCGTTTTTCCTTCTGTGAGGTCAACGGCAAACCTGTGTGTCTGATATGCTCGCAACAAGTGGCTGTGGCAAATGAATACCATATCAAACGACACTATGAGACGTCACACAGAGAAAAATATGACAAGTACACAGGACAACGCAGAACGCAAAAGGTAAACAAGCTTGAAGCAGCTCTGAAAAAACAGCAATCTGTGTTCACCAAAAGTCGAGAGACTCATGATGGAGCTGTCAAGGCCAGCTATATTATTGCCAACAAAATAGCTGCTGCGTCGAAGCCATACTCAGATGGGGAATTCATCAAAGCGTGCATGCTGACGGCGTCTGAGCTGGTGTGCCCTGAGAAGAGACAGGCTTTTAGTAATATCAGCTTGTCAAGAAATACTGTGGAAGAGAGAATCGGGGACCTTGCAAGAGATTTGAACAGTCAACTAAAAGACAAAGTGACACACATAAAAGTTGCTGGTGAACGCAGCAGGCCAGACAGCATCTCTAGGAAGAGGTACAGTCAATGTTTCCGGCCGAGATCCTTCCTCAGGACTAACTGAAAGAAGAGCTAGTAAGACATTTGAAAGCAACTTTTATGTGTGTTGCTTGAAATTCCAGCATCTGCAGATTTCCTCATGTTTGCATTTAAAAGACAAAATGAAGTCATTTATTGCCTTCTTTATTGCAGTTGATGAGAGCACCGACGTGACTGATGTAGTTCAGTTGGGAATATTTATTCATGGTGTCAATGCATCTTTCACCGTCACCAAGGAGCTTGTGGAGATGGTGCTCATGACAAACACCACAATAGCGAATGACGTTTTTTCCAGCCTCGTCGAGGCCTTGGACAGACTGGGGTTGACTGGAGTCACGCTGTTGCACCGTCCATGGTCAGGAAAAAGGCAGGAGTTGTTGTGAAACTCAGAGAGGAAGTTCAGACAGAGAATCCAGAACAGGAATTCTGGAATTTTCATTGTATTATATACCAAGAGGCGTTATGTAGCAGGAGCCTGAAAATGGACAATGTCATGGATGTAGTAATCAAAACGGTTAATTTTATTAGAGCCAAGGGACTCAACCATCGGCAATTTGACACTCTTTTATTCGAAAGTAATATTGGGCACGGCCTACCTTACCGCTGGTTGAGCAGAGGGGTTGTGCTCAAACGTTTCTTTTTTCAATTACGTGCGGAAATTGGACTATTCATGAATGAGAAAGGGAAGCCAGTGGCAGAGTTGGATGACCCAGACTAGCTTCATGATCTTGCATTTTTGGTGGATATAACAGGGTACTCAAATGTGCTTAATGTTAACATGCAAGGCCGCAACAAACTTGTTATGGAACACTACGACAGCATTTGTGCCTTTCAAATTAAATTGGGCTGTGGGAGATGCAACTATCCTGGAGAAACCCAGCTCATTTCCCCTTTTTGCAGTCTGTGCGTGTCACTAATGGGAATAATGACAACATGGACATGTACAAGGACAAAATATCCCGACCGAAAAGTGAGTTTCAGAATCGTTTCCAAGTCTTCACTCAGCTCGAGAAGGAATTCTCACTATTTTGCTCGCCGTTTGCCGTCAATGCAGCATCAAATGTGCTGGAGGAACTCCAAATGGAACTAATTGAATTTCAGTGCAACTCGGCTTTGAAATATAAATTTGATACTGTGGGTCTGGACTCATTCTATCAATACCTGGGACCGATGTACTCCAAGATGACAGACTTTGCCTCAAAGATCCTTTGCATGTTCGGGACAACATATCTCTGTGAGCAGGCGTTCTCCATAATGAACATTAACAAATCCAAACTGCGCTCGCAGCTGACACACAGACATCTAAATGATATTATGAAAATCACAACTGCCCAGAAATTGGTCCCTGATGTCGACAGGCTGGTTAAAGCCAAGAGGTGTCAGGTGTCTGGAAGCAGCAAGTGAAAAATGAGTGACACTGTTTGATGCACTGTGACATGTAAGCAAAATGCATTATGAAATATTGAGTGTCATAATATTGTCATGCATTCATTTTCTGACTTCTATTATTGTAAATGTGATCACTTCAATAAAAATTAGAAGCTAACTGTGTTCATTGTCTGAGTTTGATTGCTGGAAGCAGGCTAATAAAAATTAGGTGCAGTTGTGTAGCCTACATTTACAATTTGTTACGTTAGGTCTACATTTGTGTCTGCTAATGTTCGACTTCAAATGGTTTATTAATGGAAAGCGTGTGGCTCCCAAAACAATCTTAGCCGAAATAGCATCATTTTTTCTCTCTCTTGTCACAACTTTCTTGTAGCCTACGTCTGTAAGTTAATACCAATGATAAAAATAATGCTTGCTAGGCAATCTTCTTCATAAGAAACAAAATTGGTAAAGTGAAACACTTTGTAGTTATAGCAGAGACTGAGATACATGAGAGTAGGTTGAAAAAATGAAGGCAACGAAAGCTGTGGGAGCACGCTCGCGTGCACAACTGATCCGGCCCGCATGAGGTCGCATTTTGCCCAATCCGGCACGTGACCTAAAATGAGTTTGACACTCCTGTGTTAGAGCTATGCCATTGGTTGTTCCGAACCACTTTTTGTTCACAGGATAAGGACATAATGCTTAAAGAATGTGAGTGTCCTGAACATCTGTTCTCTTTCAGTGTTTGCATCCTATCTCAATGAGACATGCAGGTGCATTTTCCTTGCAAATGAGCTGATCCTCAAGACCAGCAGAAGCCCTGGGGGCCGCCAATGTGAGTTGACAGCAGTGGAGAGTTAAGATGGATCTTGACTGCTTACACCAGGTCCTTTTCACAAAACATGGTTTATGAAAAAAAAATCACAGCCACAATCTGCTGGCATCATTTCAGACTTTCAGTAGATTTCCTAATGAGGAATCATTCATCTTTCAGACTCTTTGATGTCAGCAGAGCAGTTCTGGAGCCAGAATCGCAAGAGTTTGGTTTGCTTTTTCCCTCTCAAACGTAGGCACATAATCTTTCCAAGTACTGAATAACAAATAGATGTTCCGAAAAGGGGCTTTCTCACACTGTCAAGTGTTGTATTTACTCAGGATGTTACACAATAGGATAATAGATATTAATTATAGAATAATTGTTTCAATTTATACAGTATATCAGAGAAAACAGCTGGAACAAAATATCTGAGAAGGAACTTTAATGTTGACTATTATAATTTAAAGCAGCAGTTGCTATAGGAAACAGCATTTAGTTTATTTCATACTTTCGGCTCACTGTTTCACACCAAAGCTGGCTGTTACCTATTGGCACGATTGCAATGGGAACAGGCAGAGAGAAAATATCTAAATAAATTGCAGACTTCTTTCTCAAAGCAAGCCCCACTTTAAAGGAGAACTTCTTTTTGAAGATACACCGACGTATTATTATCCAATAGATAGAAGTGCCGACTATTTATTGATCTCAATAATTTTATACATAAGTGACTTATGGGTGTCCTTGAAGACTAGACTGATGGATTGTGTGCTTGAAAACAAAGGAAAATACTTTATTATTAAATATGTTTTACTTAAAGTTTTGAATAATTTCTGTTCAAAATGAAGCAGTTTAAGAATGTACTTCTACCACAAGCTGCTGTGCTAGATATTAAATTTTCAAGGCTAATCCATTTCACAAATACAGAATACTCTTGGCTGGTTTTCAACACTGGACACTCATTTTTCACTGAAATAGAAGAAAATAGGAGCTGGGGAAGGGGACTGTCTTTGACCCATGGATATAATTCAATTTTCAGATAAAGTCACAAATGTACATGTAGCATTTCTAGCTGTTTCCAGCAAAAGGATTTAAATGTGTGCTAAACAAATTTCCTTATCAGTTAGTGGACCAGTTTTTAAGCACATGCAGGCAAAGAATACAGATTTGTATTGAGGGGCTGATCTCTTTGTTTTTAATGTTTCCTAGGCATCCTTACAGAATGGTGGTGTGATGTCAGCCTGCTCTCAAAGGTTAATGAGGGTAATTAACACCAATATTTTCACATTGCTTTAGAAATACAGCCCCCCACACCACTTTAAGCAGGAGCAATGATATTACTGTAATTTATCCTCGCTATCTGCTAGATGTTAAAACTGAAAAAAAGTTAAAAATAGAGATTCCTCTGAACAACTGCCACACCTAACTGTTAGCAGCTGCACCTAGAATCTTGCTATGTCTATGAAGGTTCTCAGTCTATCAAGCAGTGGTAAATCAAAGCAACTGGATTTGCTGTGTTGTCTAGAAGATGTTTCACCATTCATCTGAGAGGCTTCTTCGGTTTTAATCTATGGTGGGTAATTTTCCGGTTTATAAACTCTGAGTTGTTTAAAGGTACAGCAATCACATGAGAATCGTTAAGAGTCATAGAGGTAACGAGAGGGTGATTTGTTTTATCTTTGCATGAATGGAGGTGTGAACTGTTGAGGAGACGGATGAATGGCGAAACATCTTCTAGACAACACAGCAAGTCCTGTTGCCTTGATTTTCCAGCTTTCGACTTTCTAGCTCTTAACTCCATCCCTCCCTCTCCTGTCTTCTCCTATCATTTTGGATCTCCCCCTCCCCCTCCCACTTTCAAATCTCTTACTATCTCTTCTTTCAGTTAGTCCTGCCGAAGGGTCTCGGCCCGAAACGTCGACTGTGCTTCTTCCTATGGATGCTGGCTGTCCTGCTGCGTTCCACCAGCATTTTGTGTGTGCCTTGATTTACTACTGCTTGATATCTAGAATGTCAATGTTAACTGCATTTTAACAATGAGTAAACAGGTAATTGAAACTGCTTCATCCATAATCAGCAGAAATCTTGAAAGGAATAAATGCAGACTTAGTATATCTGAAACTGTTCACAATATTTGGCAGTGTTTAATCAATGCATTTGTAATTAATGCCTACTATAGTAATGCTGGTTTATTAGCAGAGTCATAGAAAAGTACAGCACAGAAACAGTCCCTTTAGCTCATCAAATCCATGCCAAAACCATTTAAACTGCCTACTCCTATTGTCCTGCACCAGGACCAGAGCCTGTGCTACCCAATGTTCCTATGCAAACTTCTCTTGAACGTTGAAATCGAGCTTGCATGCATCATTTATGCTGGTAGCTCACTCCGCGCTCACACAACCCTCTGAGTGAAGAAAATTCCCCTTTAAACTTTTCACCTTTCACTCTTAACCCATGACCTTTGGTTGTAGTCCCACCCCCCCAGTGGAAAAAGCCTGCTTGTATTTACTGTATCTATAACCTTCATAATTTTGCATACCTCTATCAAATCTCCTCTCAATCTTCTACAGTCCAAGGAATAAAGTCCTAACCTATTCAATCTTTCTTTATAAGTCAGGTCTTCCAGACTCACCAATGTCCTTTTAAATTTTCTCTGTACACTTTCAACCTTATTTACGTTTTTCCTGTAGGTAGATGACCAAAACTACATACAATGCTCTAAATTAAGCCTCACCAACGTCTAATACTACTTCAACATAACATCCCATCTCCTGTACTCCATACATTGATTTATGAAGGCCAATGTGCCGAAAACTTTCTTTATAACCCTGTCTACCTGTGACGTCACTTTCAATGAATTATGCACCTGTATTCCCAGATCCCTTTGTTCTACCACACTGCTCAGTGGCCTAGTGCTTACTGTGTAAGACCTACCCTGGTTGGTCCTACTGATGTGCAACACCTCGCACTTGTCTGCATTAAATTCCATCTGCCATTTTTCAGCCCATTTTCCCAGCTGGTCCAGATTCTGTTGCAAGCCATGATAGCATTCCTCGCATTCATTACAAGCCCTATCTTGGTGTTATCTGCAAATTTGCTGATCCAGTTAACCACATTATCATCTAGGTGGTTGATATAGATGACAAACAACAACAAATTCAGCACAGATCCCTGCGGCACTCCACTAGTTACAGGCCTCCAGTCAGAGGAGCAGCCATCTACTACCTTCTAACTTCTCCCATAAAGCCAATGCCTAATCAAATTTACTACCTCATCTTGAATGCCGAGTGACTGAACCTTCTTGACCAACCTTCCATGTGGGACCTTGTCAAATGCCTTGCTAAAGTCCATGTAGACAACATCCACTACCTTGTCTTCACAACTTTCCTTGTAACTTCCTCAGAAAACTCTATAAGACTGGTTAGACATGACCTACCATGCACAAAGCCATGTTGAGTATACTTAATCAGTACATGTTTCTTTAAGTACCTATATATCTGGTTCCTTGGTATACCTTCCAAAAACTGTTGCACTACTGATGTCAGGCTCACTGGCCTATAATTTCCCGGTTTATTTTTAGAGCTTTCCTGAACAGTGGACCAACACTGGCTATCCTCCAATCCTCTGGTACCTTATCTGTTGTCAAGGATGATTTAAATATCTCTGCTAGGACCCAGGCAAATTTTGCAATTACCTCCTACAGGGTCTGAGGGAACACCTCGTCAGGCCCTGGGGCTTTATCCACCCTGATTTGCCTCAGGACAGTAAACACCTCCTCTGTAATCTCTACAGGGTCCATCAAGTTGATGCCACTTTGCCTCACTTCTACACACTCTGTGTCCATCTCCTGAGTAAATAGAGATGCAAAAAATCTACTTAAGATCTCCCTCCATCTCTTTTGGCTTCACGCATTACCATTCTGATCTTCCAGAGGACCAATTTTTTTTCCTTGCAATCCTTTTGCTCTTAATTTTTGTGTAGATTTCCTTAGGATTCTCCTCCACCTCATGCCTTCTTTTAGCCCTCCTGATTTCTTTCTTAAGTGTTCTCTTGCACTTCTTATACTCCATAAGCATCCCATTTGTTCCTACCTGCCGATACCTGCTATGCACCTCCTTTTTCTTATCCTAGGCCTCAATATCTCCTGCAAAACAGGTTCCCTACACTTGTTATCTTTATCTTTTATTCTGACAGGCCTGTACAAGCTTTGTACTCTCAAAATTTTGCCTTTGAAGGCCTCTCACTTACCAAGTACACTTTTGCCAGGGAACAGCCTGTTCTAATACACACTTGTTAGTTGCTTTCTGATCCCATCAGAATTGGCCTTTCTCCAATATAGAATCTCAATCCGCAGCTCAGACCTATCTTTTTGCATATTTACTTTGAAACTAATGGCATCATGATCACTAGATGCAAAATGTTCCCCTACACAAACTTTTGTCAGTGGCCCTGTCTCATTCCTTAACAGCAGATCAAGTTTTGCACACGCTCTCATTGGGACTTCTGTGAACAGAATAAGGAAACTTTCCTGAAAACATTTGACAAACTCTATCCCATCTAGTTCTTTTACAGTATAGGAGTCTCTGTCAATATGTGGAAGATTAAAATCACCTACTATAACGTTATTTTTCTAGCAGACGTCTGCAATCTCTCTCTAAATTTGTTCCTCTAAATCATTTGGACTGTTAGGTGGTCTGTATATTGCCCGATTAACATGGTCATCTCTTTCTTAGTTCCACCCATAACATCTCACAAGATGAGTTCTCCAGTCTCCCCTGACAGAGCACAGCCATGACACTTCCCTGACTAGTAACACCGCTCTTCCTCCTTTAATCCCTCTCACTCTGTCGCATCTAAAACAACTGAACCCTGGAATATTAAGCTGCCAGTTCTTCTCCTCCTGCAAACAAGTCCCACTGGTGGCTACAACATCATAATTCCAGGTATTGATCCATGTCCTGAGCTCATCCGCCTTTTCTGCAATACCTGCACTGAAATACGCAGCTCAGGACACTAGTCTCTCCACGCTCAACCTTTTGGTTCCTGATTTTGTCTGACGTCTTAACAACATCTCCACAACTTCCCCACTGGCTGTCCTGGCACTCTGGTTCCCATCCTCCTGCAACTCTAGTTTACAGTCCAGTGCGCAACAATAGCAAACCTTCCCACTATGATATTAGTCCCCTTCCAGTTCAGATGCAAACTGTCTTTTCTGTACAGGTCCTATCTTTCCTAGAAGAGAGCCCAATGAGATAAAAATTCTATGGCATCTCTCCCACACCAAATCCTTAGCCTCATGTTAAACTGTACAATTTTCCTATTTCTGGCCTCACTCGCTCTTGGCATGGGTAGTAACCCTGAGATCACAACCCTGGAGGTCCTGCTCCTTAATTTAGCACCTGACTCCCTGAACTCTCTTTGCAGAACCTCATCACTCTTCCTACCTATGTCATTGGTCCCTACAGTACATGGGTGCTCACCCTCCCACTTAAGAATGTTGAGCACTAGATTCGCAATGTCCCTGATCCTGGCACCCAGGAGGCAACATACCATCCAGGAATCTCATTCTTGTCCACAAAACCTCCTATCTGTTTCCCTAACTAATGAATCCCCCATCAGCACAGCTCGCCTCTTCTCTCCCACCCCCTTCACTTCTGAGTCACAGAGTCAGACTCAGCATCAGAGATTTGCTTTGTAAGTTATTGAAGGTTCAATGGGACAGCTGCCAAAAATAGGCACGGCCATCGTGATGGACATTAACCTGAAATAAATGTAGCTTGCCATGCTCTGTGCAGTTGGATTTCTATAAGACTATAAGACATAGGAGCAGAATTAGGCCATTCAGCCCATTGAGTCTGCTCCACCATTCCATCATGGCTGATCCCAAATCCCACTCAACCCCAAACATCTGTCTTCTCGCCATGTCCTTTGATGACCTGACTGATTAGGAAACGATCAACTTACACCTTAAATATACGCACGGATTTGGCCTCCACTGCAGTCTTGGCAAAACATTCCTATGTGCATTTTACTTTCTCTGTACTCTCCCTTCTAATTACCAGAAGTGCTGAAATTACTCAGAATAGTCTATGCGTAATGATTAACCACAGCAGGCCACTGGAAACAGCTGGTGGATTGGCTTTCAGAAATTAAAGAGGCAAAATCATATATTGCAATGTCATATATTGTCAGAGAGGGGATCCTTGAACCCTCCTCTCAACATGCCCTATAGTAAGGATGGATAAAAATGGATAAATTGCTCTAAAATATGAATGCTGTGTGCAGAAGTTCAATAATCTGAAATATATCTGCCAGGAAAAAAAGCAAGTCCTAACCGACTGGCTCTCCCATTCATTCTGCTCTCCAATGTCTGCTTGCTGAGGGAATGGGGCCTGCAGTCCTTGGAGTCACCTGATGCCGGTGGCCAGAGGTGGGGACGTCGTAAGCAGTGTGCGAGGAAGTGGAAGCGAGGCGAGTGGGCAGGAGTCTGTGCTAGGAAAAAAGCAAACCCTAGCCGGCCAGCTCTCCCGTCCATTCTGCTCTCCAATGGACATTATATTGGACGACATCCGACTCCAACGAAATACTCGGAGGGACTACAGAAACGGACGGAATCCCGGACGCCGCATTTCAGCTGTTTATTTATGTAACAGTTTTACCCCCAAGCCATCGGCCTATCAACCTACTGCCCTCTGCTGTGCCTATTGTCTTGTTTATTATTTATTGTAATGCCTGCACAGTTCTGTGTACTTTATGCAGTCCTGGGTAGGTCTGTAGTCCAGTGTAGTTTTTGTATTTTTTTAAGTAGTTCAGTGTAGTTTTTGTATTGTTTCATGTAGCACCGTGGTCCTGAAAAACGTTGTCTCATTTTTACTGTGTACTGTACCAGCAGTTATGGTTGAAATGATAATAAAAAGTGATTTGACTTGACTTAACTTGAATAACTGGTCAAGGTCAGTGTATCTTCTAATACCATATCCACTCAACATTGGCCTCAGCCACTGCTCTTTTCACCTCACCAGATCTCTCAACAACCAATCTTTATCATAAAGTTAAGCAGTACAGGAACAGACATAGCTTGTCCATGCCATTTACGGAGTCCCATTTGCCTGTGTTTAGTCCATTTTTAGTCCATGTATCTTCCCAAATGTAATTGCAGCCACCTCTACCACTTCCTCTAGCAGCTTGTTCCACATACTCACCATTCTCCATGTGATAAACTTTTCCTTCAATTTCTTCCCCTCCCAGCTTAAACCTATGCCCTCTATTTTGAGATTCCCCAACCCTGGGAAAAAGACTGACGATTGACCCAATCCACCCCCCCCACCCCCAATTCATCTGTAAAATGTTATAAGGTCATCCCTCAGCTTCCTTTGCTCTGGGGAATAGTTCAAGCATATCCAAACCCTCCTTATAACTCAATCTCTCCAGTCCTAGCAACAATCTTGCTTATCTTTTCTGTGCCCTCTCTAGCTTAATCACATCCTTCCCGTTGATCCGATGTGCAGACAATACTCTCAGCACCATCTCACCAGCCTCTTGAACATCACGTCCAAACTCCTGTACTCAATAGCATTTTTACAGTGAAAACAATAATGCTATATGCCTCCAAATCACAGACAAGAGAAAACCTGCAGATCTGGAAGTCAAAGCAACACACACAAAATACTGAAGGAACTCAGCAGGCCAGGCAGCATCTATAGAAAAAAGTACAGTCGATGGTCGGGGGCCTCGACTCGAAATTCCACAGATGCTGTCTGGCCTGCTGAGTTCCTCCAACATTTTGTGTGTGATGCTATATGCCTTCTTCACTACCCTGTCTAATTGTGTTTCTACTTGTACCCCTTGATCCTTCATTTCATCAACACTCCACAGGGCCCTGCCATTTGCTGTGTTTATCCTGGCTTAGTTTACCTTTCCAAAATACATCACTTTACATGTTTCTGAATAAAATTACATCTGCTATTCCTTTTCCAACTTTCCCAGTTGATCCAGTTCCTGTTATAACCTTAGACAATCTTTTTCACTGTCCATTATACCATCAATTTTATCATCTCTAAACTTACTAATCATCTTTTCTATGTACTCTATTACTTTCTGTGTAAATATTAACATACATATCAGAGGCCCTGCACTAATCCCTGTGGCACACCACCGGACATTAGCCTCCAATATGGAAATCAGCCCTCCACTACCTCTCTCTGCTTCCTACCATCAAACCAATCTGGTATCAATTGCTCAGCAGACTCGAGATTCCATGAGATCTGATCTTCCAGTCCAAGTTACATTGTGGGGCCTTGTCAAAGTCCTTACTAACATCCGTATAGACAACATTCACCACACTGCCCTTGTCAATCCCCTTGGTCAGCTATCAATCTGAACTATGACTGAACATTCAAGTATTTCACCCCTGTCCTTGATTGCTGCAAGCCTCAAATCCACACCTCACAGTTGACAAGCGTGCACAGAGCATCCTACAAGCATATTGCATAACGTTCACACTTCTCTCTCTCTCTCTCTCTCTCTCTGTCTGTCTTTCTCTCTCTCTGTATCTCTTGCTCTGTCTCTCTCTGTCTGTCTCTCTTTGTCTGGGTCTTTCTCCCTGTCTCTCCCCATCACCTTGTTTCATGTTTAGAACTGAATGTTCAACCATTTTTCATTTCAAATGAGAGCATGTTTTCACAGGATCAGTGTGACATATTCTACTGCTTCCAAGAGCTTTTGGAAATGTCAAGGTTTATTCTGGATATTATTGGACATATTACTACTTCAAGATTATTATCTATGATCAGATTGCACTGTTAATTTCATGGCTCCCTGCCATAGCATGGAAACTGCTCCAAATGAATTCGAATGTGGTAGATCTTGAGCAGATTTCCCTTGCTCTGTTTTTTGTGAAGTGAGTCAGAACATTGGAGGTTGATAAGTTCAATGGAATACTCAATTTCTCCATTCCTAAAATGGGCTAGCAAATAAATTCACATTATCTCCGTATTGATCTCCATATCAATTCACAATCTGTGAATTGCAGCTTAAATGAATACTGGAGCCTGTTCACAATTAGATCCTGAGTCCAATGGATCTCACAAAAGACTGGCAGGCAGGTAGGATAGAGAAAGAGATCACAGCACTGCTGATTCCTCATCATTTTATGTTTCCTTATGACACAGAAGGTGGACATTTGACCCATCAACCTATTGATAGCTCTCAGAATAATCCTGTTAATCCTATTTATCTATTTTTGCCATGCAACTTATTTTCCCTCGCCTGGCCATCAACTCCACCCCAATTATCCAACCACCCACCTTGTAAGAGGAAATTTACAGTACATAGAACATAGAGCATAGAATAGTACAGCACAGTACAGGCCCTTCGGCCCACAATGTTGTGCCGACCCTCAAACCCTGCCTCCCATATAAGCTCCCACCTTAAATTCCTCCATATACCTGTCTAGTAGTCTCTTAAACTTCACTAGTGTATCTGCCTCCACCACTGACTCAGGCAGTGCATTCCACGCACCAACCACTCTCTGAGTAAAAAACCTTCCTCTAATATCCCCCTTGAACTTCCCACCCCTTACCTTAAAGCCATGTCCTCTTGTATTGAGCAGTGGTGCCCTGGGGAAGAGGCGCTGGCTATCCACTCTATCTATTCCTCTTATTATCTTGTACACCTCTATCATGTCTCCTCTCATCCTCCTTCTCTCCAAAGAGTAAAGCCCGAGCTCCCTTAATCTCTGATCATAATCCATACTCTCTAAACCAGGCAGCATCCTGGTAAATCTCCTCTGTACCCTTTCCAATGCTTCCACATCCTTCCTATAGTGAGGTGACCAGAAATGGACACAGTACTCCAAGTGTGGCCTAACCAGAGTTTTATAGAGCTGCATCATTACATTGCGACTCTTAAACTCTATCCCTCGACTTACGAAAGCTAACACCCCATAAGCTTTCTTAACTACCCTATCCACCTGTGAGGCAACTTTCAGGGATCTGTGGACATGTACCCCGAGATCCCTCTGCTCCTCCACACTACCAAGTATCCTGCCATTTACTTTGTACTCTGCCTTGGAGTTTATCCTTCCAAACAGTAACCAGTGACACTAAGAACTAGCATATCTTTGTGATGTGGAAGAAAATCAGAAGACCCACGGGAAAGGCACACTGTCACATGAAGAACCTATACTCTTCAGACAATTGTGCCAGGATCAGTTCTTTTACAATAAGTCAAAAACAAGATTTTACAGATATCAGTTATTCCTGTTCTGATGGTCAGTAAGGAAAGACACATCACAAAGCCTCTTGGCATATATATGGTATGTCATGGGTTTTTCTTTCACTGTCACAAAAACTCTAATCTCTGACAGCAATACCACAAACCTTTCCAAGACCTTCCTAATGCTGAGCCATCTTCAAAATTACATCACCAAACCCAACGTTAACTTCTAAGTACATTTGAAATTTATGACGTTAATGTCAGGTGAATTTGTTGAAGTTGACCATGGTGACAATGGTGGTCATCATTTCAGAGAAACCAAATATTTGGTCAGATGTTAGAGATCCTGTGGAATTCACTACCACAAAAAGTGGGAAATACACTTCAGAAGAAATAGATTTAAGAAAACTGCTTTTATTTTTCTGTTTCTGAATTTGCAATGGATAATTGATGCCATTGTTGGAGTGAGACATTATTAGCTTTGGCTCAACAGGCTTGGATGAGCATAGACTTGGGCAAGCACAGTAGGAGGTTCCAACCAATGAAGTTTCTCTTAAGTTTTTTTTTCCTCTCTTGGTACATAGATCGTGGACTGAGGATGGATCTGGGTGTAGTAGTACGTTCATTGTGTGAGATGTGGGAGGCAACTATCAGGAAGTGCCTATCAGGAGAAGGAAAGGGAATAGGCAGCTAGTACCCCTCTGTAATAAGTATACCGCTTTGGATACAATTGGGTGGGGGCAACCCAGTAGGGGAAAACTTCAACGACCAGGTTTTTGGCACTGAGACTGTCCCTGTGGCTTAGAAGGGAAGGGGAGAGATGATGATTGCAGTAGTGATAGGGATTCTATAGTTAGAGGAGCAGAAAGTGAACAAGGCATGTTTCCATCCAGGTTCCAGGTTCATGGTTGTCTCGAATCTGGTCCATGGCTTTCTAAAGAGGGAGGGTGAACAACCGGGAGGTACATATTGGTAGCAATGACATAGGTAGGAAAAAGAAGGAGGTCTTGAAGAGAGAATATGGGAAGTTAGGCAGAAAGCTTAAAAGCAGGACCTCCAGGATAGTCATCTCTGGATCGCTGCCTGTGCCATGTGCCAGTGTGGGTAAGAATAGGATGATTTGGCAGATGAATGCATGGCTGAGGAATTGGTGCAGGAAACAGATTTCTGGTACATTCAGATCTATTCCGGGGAAAGTATGACCTGTAAAAAAAAAAGATGTGAATCCAAGGGGACCAATCTCCTTGCAGGCAGGTTTGCTAGAGCTGTTTGGGAGAATTTAAACTAAATTGGCAGGGGATTGGGAACTGGATTGATAGGGCTGAAGATAGGGCAGTGGGTATACAAGTAGATGCAGTGTGTAGTGAGTCTGTGAGGAAGGACAGGCAGATGATAGCGCAAAATTGCAGTCAGTGGGATGAGTTAAAGTGTAACAGGGGGACATAATCAAAAAGGGTAATGAATACAGGACTGAAGGTGATACATTTGAATGCACCCAATATACAGAATAAGGCAGATGATCTTGTAATCTTGAAAGGCCGAGTTTAGGAGGGTTAATGTGCCTAATGGCGACTCCTTTGCTTACATCTTTGGAAACAGCTCTATTTCCATCTTTAATATCTCTATTTTTCCATTTCAGGGTTCTTTTGAAGACCCTGACCTGGATTTACATGCTGACCACGGTAATTTGAGGGAATGGGACCCGCTCTCGGAGTTCCATAACCGACTGTTGTTCGGCATGCCAAAGGCTCGGCCTAAATGTGCGGCTCAGATTCAGAAGCCTAGGATCTCGGGGCTCTGGAGATGGGCGGATCGAGGGTCAGTGTCAGGACAGGAGACCCGGTATCTTTGCAATTTTCAGGCACAGAGCTTGAAAAAAAGCGACGTAATGGACTTTTAATATCGTAAACTGGTGAGTTGTTTGTTATGTCTCCCCGCTCGCTGGGAAAATGGAGACATCATTTTCTCGCAAACAACAGGAATTCTGCAGATGCTGGAGATTCAAGCAACACACATCAAAGTTGCTGGTGAACGCAGCAGGCCAGGCAGCATCTCTAGGAAGAGGTGCAGTCGACGTTTCAGGCCGAGACCCTTCGTCTTCCTAGAGATGCTGCCTGGCCTGCTGCGTTCACCAGCAACTTTGATGTGTGTTGCTTGACATCATTTTCTCCCTTATTAGGGAGAGAGAGAACCTGTGGTATTTTGAATACCGGGTGAAACGCCAAGACTTTAGGTTAACTGCAAGTCTGTGTCTTTGCTATTGCTTTACTCACACTTGAGTGTTCGGTGGTGAGTGCTGATGCTTTTTTTGCCGGTGGGGGGAGGGGGGATTGCTGTTCGCTGCCACTTATGCGCGGGACGGGGGAGCTGGGGGGGACTTTGGGGTTCTAACATTTAACTGTTGTTCATTCTTTGGGCACTTCTCTGTTTTCATGGATGGTTGCAAATAAAAAACATTTCAGGATGTATATTGTATACATTTCTCTGAAATTAAATTGTACTTTTGAACCTTTATTACAGTTGGAGATGAGCAGGTATGATGTTATGGTCTTCACTGAGTTGTGGCTGGAAGAAGATCATAGCTGGGTGCTAACATCCAAGAACAAACATTGTATGGAAAATACAGGCAAGTAGGCAGAGGAGGAGGTGGCCCAGTTAATAAAAATTGTAATCAAATCCTTAGAAAAAGCTGACATTTGCTCGGAAAATAAAGAATCTTTGTGGGTAGAGTTAAGAAACTGCAAAGGTAAAAAGATCATGATGGGAGTTATATACAGTCCTCAGGAAAAGAGAAGGCACATAACAGAACAAAAATTATTGGGAAGTTAGAGGATTGGGAAGCTTTAAAACCAAAAGAAGGCAACTATAAAAGCCATAAAGAGAGAAAAGATGAAATCTGAAGATAAGCTAGCCAATAATATAACAGAGTATACAATTTTTTTCCAGATATACAAGGAAGAAAAAGAGACGAGAGTGAATATGAGACTTCAGAAAATTACTTTGGAGAGGTAGTAATGGGGGACAAGGAAATGACAGATGAACTTAATAAACATTTTACATCAGTCTTCACTGTGGAAGACACTAGCAGAATGCCAGAACTGCGAGAGTGTCAGGGGCAGAAGTGAATGTCATGGCTATTAATAAGGAGAAGGTGCTTGGGAAGCTGAAAAATCTGAAGGTAGATGAGTCACCTGGATCAGATGAAGTACACTCCATGGTTCTGAATGAGGGAGATGAAGAGATTGTGGAGGCTTTAGTAATGATCATTCACTAGATTCTGGAATGGTTCCTGAGGACTGGAAAATTGCAAATGTCACTCCACACTTTAAGAAGGGAGGGAAGCAGAAGAAAGGAAATTATAGGCCAGTTAGTCTAACTTCAGTAGTTGGAAAGATGTTGGCATCTATTATCAAGGATGAAGTTTCAGGGTACTTGGAGCCTTTTCATAAAATGGGCCAAAATTAGCATGGTTTTCTGAAGGGGAGATCTTGCTTGACATATCTGTTGGAATTCTTTGAGGAGTTATGGGGTTAGACAAAGGAGAGTCAGTGGATATTTTTGATTTGGATTTTCAGAAAGCTTTTGACAAGGTGCTGAACACGAGGCTGTTTAACAAAATAAGAGCCCATGGTATTATGGGAAATGTACTGGAATGGATAGAAGTTTGGAACCGCTTCTTTTCATGTAAGTCAATGATTTGGATAATATGAAGGTAGATGGAAAAATAGGTAGTGTTAAGGAAGTAGGGGATCTGCAGAGGGACTTTGACAGATTGGGGGATGGGTAATGAATTGGGAGACAGAATATGATGTAGGGAAGTACATAGCCATGCAGTTTGACAGAAGGAGTAAAGGCATGGACTATTTTGTAAATGGGGAGAAAATTCCAGAATCAGAGGTGCAGAGGGTCTTGGGAGTTCTCATGCAGGATTCCATAAAGGTTAACTTGTAGGTTGAGTTGGTGGTAAGGAAGGCAAACACAATGTTAGTATTCATTTCGAGAGGTCTAGAATACAAAAGCAAGAATGTAATGCTGAGGCTTTATAAGGCATTCGTCCACACTTGGAGTATTGTGAGCAGTTTTGGGCCCCTTATCTAAAAAAATGAATGTGCTGGCATTGGAGAGAGTCCAGAGGAGGTTCATGCAAAAGGTCCCAGGACTGAAAGGGTTAACCTGTAAGGAGCATTTGATGGCTCTCTGCCTTCTCTTGCTGGAGTTTAGAAGATTGAGGGGGGATCTCATTGAAACCTATTGAATACTACAAGGTCTGGATAGAGTGGATGTGGAAAGGATGCTTCCAGTAGTGGGGGAGTCTAGGATGAGAGGCCAGAGCCTCAGAATTGAGGGACGTTTATTTAGAACTGAGATGTGAAAATGTTTCTTTAGCCAGATGGTGATGAATCTGTGGAATTCTTTGCCACAGATGGCTGTGCAGGCCAAGCTATTTGGTATATTTAAGGTGGAGGTTGATAGGTTCTTGATTAATCAGGACATCAAAGGTTATGGGGAAAAGGTGAGAGAAAGGGGTTGAGAGGGATAATAACTCAGCCATGATGGAATGCTGTCAGACTCAATTGGCCAAGTGGCCTAATTCTGCTCCTAGGTCTTATGAACTTATGGTCTTATAATATAGTGTTAATGGTGCTTTCTTTGGTTTAATCACCCACTTTCCATAATGCACGCCAGTCATTGAAAGGTCATGATTATATTGTCATCCAGTTTGTCCCACTCTAAACCCCAAGTTTTAATCTTTGGCCAGATTGGTAAACAAAATCATGCTTCCTTATCATCTTTGAAGTGATGCTAGTCCCACCAGTTCGTTGTCAACCTCAGTCCATTCATCAATCCCTGCCAGATGACTGCCATCAGTTCACAAACCAGAGAAAATCTGCGGATGCTGGAAATCCGAGCGACGCACATGAAATGCTGGAGGAACTCAGCAGGCAGCATCTATGGAAAAAAATTACAGTCTACTTTTCGGGCCAAAACCCTTTGACAGGACTGGAGAAGAAAAGCTGAGGAGTAGATTTAAATGGGGGGGGGGGGGATGGGAGAGAGAACCACCAGGTGATAGGTGAAACCTGGAGGGGGAGGGATGAAATAAAGAGCTGGGAAGTTGATTGGTGAAAGAGACAGAAGGCCATGGAAGAAAGAAAAGGGTGGGGGGGGAGGGGGGAAGGGGGAAGGAGCAAGGAGCATCCTTATAGTTTTAGGTATTGAATTCTACAGTTTTGGGGCATAGTTCAAAAAAAGCAGACCTGCTAATTATCTTTTGAGGGAGATTATTTTAATGTAAGGGACCAGCAGAGAGCTCAAGCAGTATTATAAACTGTAGCAATGTGTAGGAATACTGCTCTGGTCACTTTCTTTATGAGGGATTTAAAATTCAAATCTGAATCAAGGATATCACCCAGGTATGTTATTTCTGATTTTACAAAGGGAGCCAAGTTATAAAGAAGTTTATTTCTTTAGGCTTTGAGATCAACCAAAGCTACGTCAGTTTTATCTTCAATTAGTTTTAGGAAATTATTGCTTGTTCATTTATTTATTGTGGCTGTACCAGAAGTCAGAGAAGGTATGGTGTTATTATCATCAGCCTCAACCAAGATATACAATTGTCATCTGCATAACCATGGAAATCAAGTTTATGCTCTCCATTGATGTCTCCTAAAGGCAGCATGTATAAGGGGAAAAGTAAGGGACCAAGAGAGCTTCCCTAAGCCACAACAAAAGGTACATCGTATCTCTTAGAAAATTGGTCTCCAAGACAGACAAAAAATTTCTCTCTTAGATATACTGTATGAACAAACCAATTAAGGGCACTACCAGAGAGGCCACCCCAGTTCTCAAGGTGATCTAGGAGAATACTGTGGTCAATTGTGTCAACAGCAGCGCTTAGATCTAGAAAAATTGGAAATGAGACTGTTGGCATCAGTGCTGAGCCTAATGTCGCTGGTATGGGCTGTCTCTGTGCTGCGGTTTGCTCTAAAACCTGACTGAAACTTTTCTAGAATATTGTTCTCATTCAGAAAGTTGTTGAGTTGGTTGAAAATTACTTTCTCAAGAATCTTGCTCAGGAAATGAAAATTTGATGTAGGCCTGTAGTGGATATGTGGCAATCTCAAAGCCATGTTGATGACACTCTTGATACATTGCAAGTTTGTGTGTTTGCAATGTTTGTTGGCTGTCTTGAAATGGAGAACATCATGCAACAGATGTTGCCAAACTACAAGATATTAATATATCTAGAGCCTGAAAGGTTCTGGATGCATAGATATTAATTGCTAGAATAACCTTGACAGTACTGACAGTCCAGTCTTTGACCTGCTGTGAAATTGGAAGTGTGCATGCAGCAGTCAGCATGTTTCAGTCTTGATGCTCTTAGTGAGGTAACGTTGTCTCATATGCTCTTCCACACTGATGTTCATGTTGGATAATTGCTCCCTGAATTATTGGGATTATAGAACTTCTGCTGGGATCTCTTACCTTTCTCCTTCCCCCTTCTAGCAGTTCATCCTGTCCCATTTTCATTCTGGTCACTGTCTGTGTGTACAAGAGGTAAATACCCACTAATGCCCTCTTGTCTGGGAGCAACTGGTTTGTGCATAAAGCACAAGCTCAAGACAAAATCCATTTGCCCTTGGCACAATGCTCCTGTAGATCCTAAATTAACTAAACATTTATTGAATCGCGGTTTGAAGATCCACTAAGCGAGGATGAAGTGTTTGGCGGGAGCAGGAGCAGCACAACACACAGGTGTCCAACCTGGTGAGACGAAGGAGGGGCCAGGCCCAGAGTCACCCTATGGTGCCCGGAACCTCCAAGTGTTGCAAACTAATCCCTCTAACATGAAGTGTAACAGGAGGTGGATCAAATGGCCTGCAGCTAACATGACTTCACTGTGGAAGCAGTTTGATGACGATGTTAACCAAATTCTGGAGGCAACGGCGAAGGGAGGGGTTGATAGGAAGCTGCAAGCCGTGACAACAATTATTGTCAGTATCGCAGTTGAACGGTTCGGAGAAGAGGAGAAGGAAGGCTCCAAAACATCTTACTCGAAGAACCAAAGAGTATTGAGGATCCACAACATCAGGCAGGAGATGAAAGCGCTGAAGTCCCAAGGAGACTGCTGAGGCAGGAGAAGAGGAGCGCATTGGCTTGGCCCAGCTGATGTGCATACTACGAAAGAAGATCAGGGTCCTCCGCCGGGCAGAGTGGCATCGAAGGCGGCGTTGTGAAAGGGCTCGAAAACGTGCTGCCTTTGTCACCAACCCCTTCAAGTTCACCAAGGAGTTGCTGGGGGAGAAGCACAGTGGGAAACTGACCTGTTCGCAGGAAGACATAGACCAACATCTGAAGAAGATATATAATGATCCTGAAAGAGAGCAGGAGTTGGGAGAGTGCGACATCCTAATAGACCCACCTGAACCGGATGTGCAGTTCGACATGTTAGAGCTGCAACTAAAGGAAGTCAGAGAGGTCGTCCGCAAAGCAAGGGCAAGCTCGGCTCCAGGACCAAGCAACACCTCGTACAAAGTGTACAAGAACTGCCCCAAACTCCTGCTGTGTCTGTGGAAGATCCTGAGAATCTTCTGGAGAAGGGGGAAGATCCCAGAACAGTGGAGAGTGGCTGAAGGGGTGTGGATCCCGAAGGAGGAAAATGCCACCCAGATAGACCAGTTCTGCATCATTTCCCTGCTGTGTGTCGAGGCGAAGATCTTCTTCAGTGCAGTTTCCAACCGGTTGTGCACCTACCTAGCAAAGAACACCTATATTGATACATCAGTCCAGAAGGGTGGCATTTCAGGGATGCCGGGCTGTCAGGAGCACATCGGTGTGGTGACACAGCTCATCAGGGAGGCCAGAGAGAACAAGGGCAACCTGTCAGTGTTGTGGCTCGACCTGGCAAATGCATATGGCTCCATTCCACACAAGCTGGTGTAGCTCACACTGACCAAATATCACGTCCCCAGCAGAATCAGAGACCTTAGTGCTGATTATTACAGCAACTTCAGGATGAGGGTCTCTTCAGGAGCAATTACATCAACCTGGCACAAGGTGGAGGTCGGCATCATCACAGGGTGCACTATCTCAGTGACACTGTTCTCCCTAGCCATGAACATGCTCACTAAGTCTGCTGAACCAGAGTCCAGAGGGCCCAGAATGAATTCCGCTCAACGGCAACCACCTATCAGGGCATTCATGGATGACCTCACAGTCACCACAGAATCAGTCCCAGGCTGCTGGAGGATTCTGCAAGGGCTCGAAAAGCTGGTGGAGTGGGCCCGGATGTGTTTCAAACCTGCCAAATCAAGATCGATGGTGCTGAGGAAAGGGAAGGTGGAGAACAAGTTCCGGTTCAGCATCGCAGGCACAGCCATCCCAACCATCACAGAAAAGCCAGTCAAGAGCTTAGGCAAAGTTTTTGACAGCTCTTTAAGGGACACAACATCCATTCAGACAACCTGCACCGAGTTGGATGGCTGGCTGAAATCTGTGGACGTCTGGCCTACCTGGGAAGTTTAAAGCCTGGGTGTATCAGCATGGCATTCTTCCCAGAATCCTGGGGCCCCTCCCCGTCTATGCAGTTCCGATCTCGACAGTCGAAACCTTAGAGAGGAGGGTTAGCAACCACCTCAGGAGATGGCTGGGGCTGCCAAAGAGCCTGAGCAGCATCGCACTCTATGGACACCACAACAAACCGCAACTGCCCTTCAAATCCTTGGAGGAAGAATTCAAGGTAACAAGAGCCAGAGAAGTGCTACAGTATAGGGACTCAAGTGACCCGAAGGTGGCTAGAGCAGGGATCCAAGTAAGTACTGGCAGGAAGTGGAGGACAAAGGAAGCTGTTCAGGAGGCAGAGGCAAGGCTGTGTCACAGGAGGCTGGTGGGAGTGGTCACGTGAGGCCGAGCTGGGCTAGGATCCTTTCCAACTCCCCAAATGGACACCAGAGGGGAGGAAAGGGGTCGTCTAGTCCAGGAGGAGGTGAGAACAGTACTGGAGGAGATGAGAACCTGCAAGGCAGTGGGAATGAAGCAACAGGGAGCTTGGACAAGATGGGAGAATGCGGTTGAGAGGAAAGTGACCTGGGCCGATCTTTGGAAAGCTGAACCACTCCGCATACAATTTCTCATCCAGGCAGTGTATGATGTGCTTCCAAGCCCATCAAACCTGCACACATGGGGTAAGGCAGAGTCATCTGCGTGTCCACTGTGCTCCAAGCAAAGAACACTGGAGCACATCCTCAGCGGCTGTGCAAGGGCACTTGGTGAGGGACAGTACAGGTGGAGGCGTGATCAGGTCCTGAAGACCATCGCTGAAGCCGCCAGCGCAGGAGTTGAGTGGGCGAAGCGGTCCCGACCCTCCAAGCAGACCATTGCCTTTAGTCAGAGCTGGGGAGCAGCCAATACCTGCCAAAAGAACATCTGCAGGCATTCTGACCTCTGCAAGGGATTGGCAGCCGTTGGTAGACCTCGAAGGGCAGCTGAAGTTCCCCAACCATATCGCAGCCAGCACCCTGCGACCAGACATTGTCCTAGTGTCTGAGTCTACTAAGCAAGTGGTGCTGCTGGAGCTGACAGTCCCATGGGAAGATAATTTGGAGGAGGCCTTTGAAAGGAAGCTCTCCAAGTACGCAGGATTGGTCAGCAACTGTCAGCAGGCTGGATGGAGAGCGAGGTGTCTCCCAGTGGAGGTTGGTTGTAGGGGATTCATAGCCCGTTCTTTAGTTAGAGCCTTCAGCATTTTGGGCATCGAGGGAGAGAGGAAGAGGAGAGCCAACCGCAGTACCACCGATGCGGCAGAGAGGGCCTCAAGATGGCTGTGGCTCAAAAGAGGGGAGCCATGGAGTCATAAGTAGCTAGCCATCTGGACACAAGCTGGGGTCTGATCAGCCCCGGCTGGGTCACCTGGAGGAGGTTGTATGATGTTGAAAGACCCAAAACACCCGATGATTCCAGGAACATCACTGAAGATATGTCCAGAAGCATCAGTAGATGTATGTACACAGAATAATAACAACTGACGTAAATGAATCGGTACCAAATCGGCAAGCACTAATTGTGTCCTTTAGATAGCAATGGTTGTGGGAGTGGGGAAGGGGCAGCTTCCTACTGCTAGCTATGCTTTTGAAAGCACAAGGCTAAAGGATGCTGTTTGGAGGGCCGTTGTGTTTCAGTTTGGTCTATGGCAAGCATTTGCCTAACCAATATGGCAACTCTCAAACTTGTACACATTCGTGAGTTGCTAAATTAACACTAATCTGACAACTGAAGCACCTGAACAGCAAGTGGAGAGAGAAAAAAATATGCAGGCACTTCTTGTTTGAGCATGCAGCAAATGTACATCATTAAAAAAAGCATCAAAGTCTAGACACTGTATATGTTCCTTCATTTCTTATTGGCTCATTGCATTGTTAATATCTGGTCATTCTGCCCTTGAACCTAAAACTTGGCTTCCCTTTATGCATCCTAATGAATTATGTGCTTTAAATAAATATGACTTTTAAATTGCATGTCATTCTTCACCTCAGTTTATCACAAATCACAGCAGTAACTAACCATCCATTAGCAAGCCAGATTTCTTGTCTGGTTCCAACCTGGATACTTTGAATGTTTCCCAGGTGATTTGTTCTGAGTTGAAACCTTGCTTTCTTTGTTATACATCTGGCTAAGTTTCACTACAGAAATAAATCATTCTACACCATATTCAGAAATCTATTTTCAGACAAGCTCTTTTCATTATGAGTCCAGTCACCTTAACACTGAGCCATCAGACTAAAAATCATCATATTCCTGTTGCACACCTTTCCAGTCCTACATATTTTCTTTCAGCATTTAATATCTGAGACAATCAGGAAACTCAGTTCTCACATCTCTCATATCTTTCAGCGGAGAGCTGGAAAATCTGGTGTAAAGCCCACATGAATGTCCTGGATGTCTTGCTCTGTGGGCGATCTATTTCTTCAACTTCAGCTGCCCCCTGCACGGGTCCGCTGATGTAAGACGGGTGCAGGGGACTGAGTACACCAGTTAGAATATCCAGTTCCAACTGGACAGGACATTAGCAGTCAAAGTTGGAGTTTATTTTCTATGTCGGGTCCAAGTATGCACAGGTGCAATGAAAACCTTCCTAGCAGCTGCATCACTGGTACATATCATTAGATAAGCAGCATTCACATGTAAAACAGAAATATAACAAACATTGAAAGGTGCAGTGCCGGAACCGGCTCTTTGGCCCGTGATGCAGTGCTGAGCTCTTCAATTGCCTCACTAAACTAATTCCATTTACCAATACAATGTCTATGCAGTCTCTTATTATTTTTACATGTACCGAGATCTAGAGAAACTCATTGTTTTGTATGTCATCCATACAATTGTTTCAGTACCACAGTGCATTGAAGTAGCTCAGGGGAAAACCGTAACAGAGCACAGAATGGACTGTTACAGCTACAGAGAAAGTGCAGTACAAGGCACGATGAGGTAGATTGTGAGCTTAAGTCCATTTTATCATACTGGGGACCATTCAATATTCTTATAACAGCAGAATAGAAGCTGTCATTGAACCTGCTAGTACATGCTCTCAGGATTTTTGTATCTTCTGTCCAATGGGGATGAGGGAGAGGAGAGAGTGATGGGCTGTGCTGGTCCCATGCTGAGTGGAGTATATAGCATAGGGACGGGGTGGGAGATGCAAGAAGGTGATCCAGACAATGTTTTAGGGGAAGGGGAGAGGTGTGTTGTCACCTCTCCTTAAATCCCATCCTTTTCCCTCATATGTCCTCCTCTGACACCTTCCCTCACTCCCAGTTAGCTCACAAAGGAACATCTACCTCTCTGTGACATCACAAGGCTGCCTCATCCTGGCAACAGGTGACACTTAGGACATCCATTTCCGGGGTGCGTCCAGAGAGTGAGGAGCATCTCATAACCTCTCTCCAGCCAGCAAATTGCCAAAGGTCGGATTAGAAATCACCAGTTTCTGCATCAACTCACTAAGCTACATTGCTGAGGAAGATGGAGCCAGCAAACAACATGACCCAATGGGAATGTTCTTCAGACGGTTCATGAAACTACTTCTTTTACCTCTTCTTTCAAATATGATTCTACTGAGATTAGAACCTGTGATTTACACAGTTGCTGGAAATCCAAAGCAGCACATACAAAGTGCTGGAGGAGCTTAGAAAATCAGTCAGCGTCTAGGGAAGAGTAAGTCATCGATATTTTGGGCCGAGACCCTTCATCAGGATCATGGAAAATGCTAGCATTTGATGGTGTGTTTTCAGCCCAATTGAATGATCTGTCTTCAAGGGAGTTCAGTGGGGTTTGGAGTTGGCTGAAAGGACTGGAGGCCAAAAACGTAGAGACAGGGTGTGAGTCCATGATGGACTCCATTTCACGCCAATCTCAGTGATTAAAGCATTGATCAGATCAAAATCAATGGGGACAAGAGTGGAAGGCAAGCTGTTTTTCAGTGCTGTCTGCTGTGTGTGACTGTACTCTCTCTCACCCTCTGGCTCGCTGATGCCGGAGTATGATGCCAGATTATTAAGCCTTGGGAAAGGTTTAATCAATGTGGTTTGTTGCTTGGACATTGCAGTGTTTCCAGTTCTTGGTTACTCCTTTTTGATTGCTATTTTGTATGATTCTGATCCCCTCTCTTCCCTTCACCCCATATCCCACCCAACTACCCTCTTCCCTCTCCACCCCCCCCCCGGTGAGCTCATAAAGGGATATCTACCTCTCTATGGTGTAGATATCACATAATATAGAAGGAAAAAATGTAAATAAATAATTAAATCAATTACAGTATAAGTATATTGGATAGGTTAAAAATCATGCAAATACAGAATATATATTAAAAAAGTGAGACAGTGTTCACAGGTTCAATGTCCATTTAGGAATTGGATGACAAAGGGGAAGAAGTTGTTCCTGAATTGCTGAGTGTGTGCCTTCAGGCTTCTGTACTCCTACCTGATGGTAACAGTGAGAAAAGGGCATGCCCTGGCTGCTGGGGGTCCTAAATAAAGAATGCTGCCTTTCTGAGACACCGATCCTTGAAGATGTCCTGGGTACTTTGTAGGCCAGTACCCAAGATGGAGCCGACTAAATTTACGAAACTATGCAGCTTCTTTCAGTCCTGTACAGTAGCCACCGCAGCACAACCCATACCAGACAGTGATGCAGCCTGTCAGAATGCTCTCCACAGTACATCTATAGAAGTTTTTGAGTGTTTTTGTTGACATACCAGATCTCTTCAACCTCCTAATGAAATAAAGTCGCTGTCTTGCCTTCTTTATAGCTGCACGATATGTTGGGATCAGGTTAGGTCCTCAGAGATTGTGACACCCAGGTACTTGAAACTGCTCACTCTCTTTGATCCCTCTATGAGGATTGGTATGTGTTCCTTCATCTTACCCCTCCTGAAGTCCACAATCAGCTCTTTTGTCTTAGTTACACTGAGTGCAAACTTGTTGCTGCGACACCACTCCAATAGTTGGTATATCTCACTCCTTTACACCCTCTCATCTCCATTTGAGATTCTACCAACAATGATTGTATCATCAGCAAATTTATAAATGGCATTTGAGCTATGTCTAGCCACACAGTCATGTGTATACAGAGAGTAGAGTGGTGGGCTAAGCACACATCCCTTAGGTGCACCAGTGTTGATAGTCAGTGAGGAGGAGATATTCTCACCAATCCGCACAGATTGTGGTCCAGTTAGGAAGTCAAGGATCCACTTGCAGAGGGAGGAACAGATGTTCAGGTTTTGTAACTTATCAATCAGAATTGTAGGAATGATGTTGTTAAATGCTGAGCTATAGTCAATGAACAGCATCCTGACATAGGTGTTTGTATTGTCCAGGTGATCTAAGGCTGTGTGAAGAGCCATTGAGATTGCACCTGCCATTCATGGTATTAGGTTTCGCTTTGTAGGAAGTAATGTCTTGCAAACCCTACCAGAGTTATCATACATCTGATGATGCCTGCAACCTCATTCGGAATTGTTTCTTTGCCCTTGAAATAGCCCTCCGCAAATCATACCTAGTCTTCTGGTACAGACCTGCTATATACCGAGTTTTCTGGTATAGACTTGAATGCCATAGATCTAGCCTTCAGCAGATGACGTACCTCCTGGTTTATCCGAATGAACCAAATAAAATCCAAATGGGAATACAGAAAATGAATCTTTAGTGACATGTTGCAACGGTTTTGTATGCTTGAAACATGTTGTCAACCAGCTACACATAGTTTGGTGCTCTGTAGTTGCCAAGAAAATTTTCAACAACATCCTTGAATGCCTTCCATGCAATGTTCTCTAGTCCCACTAGAAGTTCTTAAAATTGCCTGTCCTTGATGCCCTATATGATTTGTGGACCCACAAAAATACCTTAATCTTGGCACCAGATATTCCAGGAAATCAACCACAAACAACAGAAAATCTGCAGATGCTGGAAATCCAAGCAACACACAAAATGCTGGATGAACTCAGCAGGCCAGACAGCATCCATGGAAAAAAGTACAGTCGACATTTCAGGCCAAGACCCTTCAGCAGGAAACATCTGCCTCAAATATTGAAATCCTTCACCTTCCTTGTTCATCACTTTCACTAAAAGTTTCATAAGCCCCAGTTCTATATGAAAAGGAGACAAAAATGTCTTTGTTGGGTCTACAAGTGGTTTATGTGTCACCCTTTTCTGCCCTGGAACCAACTGCTTACGGAGTGGCAAATCCTTTTTAATATAATGAGATTCTTTAGCACAGCAAATGAAACAACAGTACTTGGTGTATTTGAGCTGCATTCTAGTAGCAGTGCTACTACTTTCAGATCACTACAGATATTCCAGTTGTAGTTGCTGTACTGTATGTGTTTCAACAAGACTTTCAAATTTCAGTAGCTTTCTTTCATGTGTATCACAAAGCTGATTGGTATTGAAGGGTTGATATTGCCATTGTGTATCAGCACAGCTTTCAGGCTGAAGAATCAATGAGCAGATATCATTGTTGTGGGTCATGCTAGCAACCAAAAACATGCAAAAGCCCATTAATATCAGTGCAGAAACATAGATTATCAACCTGACCAAAGAATTGCATCAAACCTTCTCAGCAAAAGATGAAAATTTTTGTGCCTGGTGACAGCAGGCTCCATCGTTGCAGCCTCAAGCCCAGTAATACTGTTGTTGCCTTTGATAAAGCCAAGTCCCTGATCAGTTCATTTAATTGAGATAGAGTTATCAGAGGAGGCTCACTCGACATAAAGGATTCGAAATCTTAATCAGTATCTGTGTCATTTTCCATTCCTGGCTTGTGCATCATGTCATCTTCGTCTGCCTCTTCTAGCCGCCATTTCTCTGGTGGCTTCGTTACTGAAATACTCTGGTCATGTGGCACAGGTCTTACGGCTGAAGGGAGGTTGGAAGATTCAGTGGGTTTCATGGTTTTAGCAGAGAAACCAAACACACTGGTCAGACAGAAGTAACAGTCTGTCACACGATCCTTCTGCCCTCCCCATAACATTGGGACAGCAAACGGCATTGACATCTGAGTTTCTCTGAGCCAAGCTCTAATAAAGACTGTGATGTTGCACAACAACTGCAAGGAGCCCAGGCTTTGACTTGGTCGCCAATTTTACACCCAAGCTGGAGCTCATAAGCTTTCTAAATAAGAGGAGTCATGTTCTTTCTTTGAGATTTAAATGTATACTTGCCACAAATATAACGTGCAATATTAGCAAGACATTTTGCTATCATAAATACTCCTCAAAATATAATTACTTTATTATAATGATTTCACCCAATGTTATGTGCATAGAGCATGCCCATCAATGTGATCACAAACCAATATACATGTAAATACAATGCACAAAACGGTGTCTGCATGATGGTTTTATAGCCTTTTTAAAACCCTGTCCTGCAATGCAGCATCTGCCCTATCTAAGCATGCTCAGGCATGCCTGGACAATATAGAAATCCTTTCAGCTTACATTGTGGGCAACATTTTAATTGACTTGAGTTATGAATTGAAATAACAAATATAGGCGATTTTTAAAAACGGGTGCATGATAAGGAAATTTCATGGTGATTTTCATGATCAGAAGCCCAAAATCAATAAGATACATCCAAAAGTATTCAAGAAGGAACATCTTTGTTGGCCAGTGTAACCACTCTGTTTTTGACTTTGACTGCAAATGGTTTATTGTATCCAAATGAATAATAGTTTGGAGTTTTTTATTTTTTAGTTTGGAATAGTAGTATGGAATTGTTGATCAATGTGAATACAATATATAAATGGTGCAAAGAGAATTGATGGCATAATTGCACATATTTTTAATGACTGAGCCATTAAGCAGAGGCGGCAGGAAGTAGAAGAAAGAAGTGATATTGCATGGCATCCCCATCAAAGTACTTGCAAAAATCTATCACTGTAGGGGAAGTGAATCTTGTGACTGTTTACACAGATAAAATATAATCAGTTTTGTTGGGTTTTTTTGCTGTGTGATCTCTTCCAGTCTCCATCCCTCGCTCATTTGTTTCAGGTTCACCTAGTAAACACTTCTCAGTCACAAAGCACAGGAGCACCACACTAATCTTTCTGAGTGTTTAATGCATGAAAGACCAGCAAATTCAGATACTGCTACTAATTATTAATTTTGGGGAAAAGCAGGGTGCAAATGCTTCAGGTATAATGGTGCTGTGTTTATTCATACCAAATTATTTACTTACAGAATATGTTTTTTAACATAAAACAGATCAGATCTGCTGGAGAGAGGACCTGCTATCAGTTCAGGAAGTAACACATTTGAAAAGTGGTTCACAAAGCACCAACAATGTAATTTAACCGAGGTGACACGACTGAGATGTGAGCTGGATGTTTGTAAGAGTTCTGTTGTCTTTATTTTCTTTTGCTCCTTATTAACTCTGAAGTCGGTCTTCCTGAGTAAGCTGACTGCAATGATTTAACCACAAGATTATACATGTATCCTTGTGAATATATATTTTTCTTTGAAAACCTTCACAAGAACATAAGAAACAGGTGCATGAGTTCATCAACTCACTCCACAATTCAGGGGGATCATATTTGCTTTTAGTGTCACTCCCCACATACTCCTTGACTAATTTCTAGTATAAGTGGCCATCAGACACTGCCCTAAATGTATTCAATGAGCCATCTATCTATAGCAATCCAAAGGCAGGTTCTCCACGTGATCGGATGGAAGCAGCTCATTCACAACATATTCACAATTTCTTGAACTTAAATAGAGCACTCCAGTAAATCCAACTGTGGCTACTCTGTAGGAAATTATATAAGCTTTTGTTCCTATTAAAACAAGAAAAAGAAGAATTGGGCTTGTCAGGAATACAGCATCCCTCAGTTGCTTTGCAGGAACTGAAGCTAAATCTTTATAACCATGTATGAAGAAATTTGTACTTGGTGGTATGATTTAACAATGGCAACTAGTTTTAAATGTGTTACAGGGTGTGAAACAAAGATTCTGTGCTTATGTGAATAAAGTAAAACTTTATTCACAAAAAACATATCTTTTTACAAAAAAATGGAAACTTATAAAATTCTGAGGTAACAATCCAACTATATGAAAGTGTTTTTGGACAGTAAAGTCTTTCAAGCAGTAATTATGATCAACATGAAAACAGTCTCTTTAGCCCACTGAGTATACATGTATATCGTCAAATGAAACAAAGTGCACCTTGATCCAGAAAAACATTGCTTCATTGACAGTATACATATATACGGTTGAATAACAATAAACTTAAACTTGAACCTTGAGTGGTGCCAACTCTCAAGCACCAACTTTTACACTCATACTATTCTAACTCCTTCCATTCTCCCCACAAATCAATCAACTTACCTCATCTTTTATCTCCCACCTACAAACTCTCAAGAGTTTACAGGTGTCAATTAATCCACATCTTTTTGGGGATGTGGGAGGAAAATGAAGCACCCAGAGAAGCCCAGACAAAGGGAAAATGTGCAAACTCAACACAGACAGCATATTTAGTGGCCAGACACTTAGGCAACATTAGAAAACCTACTGTCTGGAAATGTAGAGCAGACTTGACCCAAAAGCAGCACAGTGGCAATGATTTAGTGGTGAGTGATAACTTTTATAATAAAATGAAAAAGAAACATCCATGAGGGGCCACAAAACAAGAGTGAACAGACACTAAACATCGCGGGGAACAAGGTAATTGAAAGCTAGGAACAATTAGTTGAGTGAGGCTGGCTGGTTTGATGAGTGAACAAGGGTTGTGGATGAGAGCTGGGTTTAAATAGGCTGCAGGTGATGAGTTGGTAATGAGTGGCAGGTGACTCCTGTTCACTGGGTTGAGACCGGGAGGTGCTTGACTGTGCAGGCCTGACAGGACCTCTCTCTCTTCCTATGGTCAGCAGCCGATAGCCCAGGAAGATCTATATGGGGCCCAGAGGAAGTCCTCCATGACCAATGGATCCAAAGTGGAACTGGATGGCACCCAAGGCCTCTCCTCCAGGCCATACCCTTCCCAGTTAACCAGATACCGCACACCCCATCCACACAATGTGAGTCCATCAACCAGTGAACCATGTACACGGAACCACCTTCTACCATCACACACAGACCCAAGGCCGGAGTACTCTGGCTGGGCACCACTGGCAGTAGGCAGGGATAGCAGCTAGGATGACCCTTTATGCCCTCTTCCAAGCCTTCCAGCCGCAGGAACCAGGGCCCTAGTGGACAGGGACTCCATGTTGGCTCCTGAACTCAACTGAACATTTTAGACTTTTTCAAAGACTTTGTGGTTTGTTGTTTCATGTTCTGTGGCGTTTTCACTTGTTTTTCTCGCTTGGATGATCTGTCTTTTTTGCGCGCCTTGGGTGTTTGATGTTTTGTTTGAACAGGTGCCATGGTGTTTCTTTGTTTTGTAGCTGGCTGTGGGAGGAGAATCTCAGGGTTGTGTACTGCATACGTACATCTTGATAATAAATATACTGTGATATTCTGGGTGGGGGAATGGTCAGCAGCCTGCCCCCATGTTTCTAATGAACAGTACTGTTTATTATTGTTGTGTTAAAATGATTTTCTGAGATTATGGTGGGAAGTTGCAGTTCATTTATTGTTACATTTTAGCTTAGGTTATGGAGTTATTTGCTTGTGTATTTGTGGGTCACCCTAATTGTAACTGGGGTGTATGATGGTTACTTCCCCCGTCGGATGAGACTGGTTGGGATCACTCTCTGGGTCATGGTTGTTTGTTTTGTGTCTATCATAATAAAACTGTTATTGAGTTAAAGAGCTTCCTCGCCAGTCATCATGGACCAAATGCTGGCCACTTTGGTGTTAGGAGTGGGATGCGAGATCGACAACGAGATTGAAGAGCTACGATGTCGGATAGAGTGCCTTAAGTACCCGGGGAATAAGATGAGGGACCGAGCAGTATCCCCCCACCGCACCCACGGGCAGGGTTCGTGAAGACGGGAACCGGAGAGAGGACCTGGGAGCCAAGCATTGTGCTTTCCCAGAGAGCCCCGATGGAGCGAGCGTACCCAGGCTCACCAACCCAGGGGACAGAGCCGAGCTCATCACTCACGTCCATAGCGACCCGTACCGAAGAACCCAAGACGTAGTAACCATGGGAGGATGGGCATCATGGCATACGCTTCCGGAACAACAGGAAGATCAAAGGGCCTCAATGATTTGCACCTCAAGGTCTACCCTGAAGCTCCCCAGATACGACGGTACGAGCCGCCTGGATCCTTACCTGGTGCAAATCAAACGCTGCATGACACAGAGGGTGGAATCCCACCGAGACGGCGGTGCACCTTGCCCTGGCACTGGAGGGTGATACCCTGTGAGCCCTCCTCAACCTAATGCCGGCGGAGCAGCGTGACTACAGGGGCCCTTGTAGTGGCGCCGGAGTGGTGTTTCGAGCAGAAGCCTTGGGCGGAAGCAATGAGGGAAGAGCTGTGCAGCAGACGGCGCCATATGGGAGATAACTTAGGGGCGCTTGCAGCAGATCTCTGGCACTGTGCTCGGCGTGGCTACCCACAGTTCCCTCCCGCGGCCCGGCCCGGGAAGAGCTTGCCCTCCACGCCTTTGTAAAGGCGCTGACGTCGGAGTGCCTTTGGCAGCATGTTCGCCTGATGTCGCCATCATCACTGGACGAGGCGCTGGCTGAGACGGAGAGAGCAGAAGCGATCTTAAGGCTGATTTATACTTGTGCGTCAACTCGATGCCGTAACCTACGCAAGTGGCCTACGCTGTTGTGAGCATTTATACTTGTGCGTTGATGTGTCTGAGTCATTCTGCAATTCGGGCACATCGCACATGCGCACACACCTGCCCACGCAAGGCTTCATGGTCATGGTAGTCTTTCTCGGAGTAAACAAGTTTAAAGCGAGCGTCTTTTTCGTAAAAGCGAAATGTGTCCTCCATTATTTCAGAGGTCTGTATTGCAGCCAGAGTTCCTTCCCTGCCCTTCAGTTGGCTAATGGGAAGCTATTGCAGCACAGAAGGAAATGAGATGCTACCAGACGGACCAGTCACAGTTGTCGCGATCTGCGTTGCTGCGACGCGTAGTTACATTTTGGGAAAGGTGCGCGTCAGGCTACGGCGTAGGAATCTGCGTAGGCTTTGTGTAGAGTTTGCAGCTATGCCGTGCCTACGGTGTCGAGTTGACGCACAAGTATAAATCAGCCTTTAGCTGCCCAAAGTGTTCCAGTATCGCCCTGCATGCAGCGAACCTGGGCTTGTGTCACCGAGGCGGAGGAGGAAGCTGACGAGGAGGAGCCCATGAGACAGGTCTGATCAGCGCCGTGCAGTGCCCGCCGGTGGCCACAAAATGACCTCTGCTACCGGTGCAGTGAGGCAGGTCATTTGGCTTGGGAAATGTGGATTGGGCAGTGCTGCCCGAGTACTCCAGCAGAACCCCTCCGTTGTCGCCCCTCCGGGTGGGCCGTTTTGGGGAAGAGCAAGGCTTTTACATGGACAGCATGGTGGAGGGCATCCGATGCCATGCGTTGGTGGGTTCTGGGTCAACCATCACTATCATCCGTCCTGGTGTTCTCCCCAACACGGACCTGCCATCCCCGCCTGGGTGGACAACGATGGCATCCAACTGGCTACGGTCACTGGTGACTGTGCAGCGATGTGCGGGAAGAGGAGGCTGTGCATCACAGTGGGGGGGGGCGGCGGGAACCACAGTGGAGCTCAAGGTGTGGCTCGCTGACATCTGACAGTCCTGCATCACTGGCCTGGACCTGTTGTCCCGCTGGGCGGCCCGTGTGGATGTGTCGGGGGAAACACTCTACCTCGGTGCTGAATCTGTGGCTCTCCAACAGGCCAGCTCCAGGCAGCAGTCCCAGCAGGGGCAGCAACCACCGCCAGTTTCACAACGGCCCGGGGCAGTGCAGCACACGCGGCAGCAGCCCAACGCAACACAGCTCAGCCACGGGCAAGCGATCTTGACAGCACTTCAGGTGAAAGCCAGCGACGACCTCCCCGCCATGGCCCAGCAGCTGCGCAGTGAACAGGTAAGCAACCCCGTGTTGGCCTGAATGAGGGAATGGCTGAGTGTGGGACGACGGCCAGAGTGGGCAGAGGTCTTCACCCTGGACCAGAGACCAAAGCCCTAGACTTACATTGGGGAACACCGGATGTTGCTGTTCAGGTGGTGGCAGTGTCCGATGGAGACAGACTCCTGCTCTACTGGGGGCTCTGTGCCGTGATGCTGTGGTCGGTGCAGGGACTGGTGGGGGCTGGCCATCTCAGAGTTGCAAAGACGTGAGGCAGGCTGCATGAACGCTTCTACTGGCCTGGGTACAGGCAGGACGTGGAGCTGTTTGTGCACGGCTGTGACGCTTGCAAGTCCAGAAGGGACTGGGCTGCCAGTCTAGGGTGCCAATTCAGCAGTACATGGTGGGGGCCCCAGTATGGGTCTACAGCTCCTCCCGGAAGAAGGGACTATGCCCCAGGTGTGGAAGTCACTAGAAGGGGCCGGGCGAGGTGCTCGACCGCATCTCCAGTGTGGTATATTGGGTGCGGCTGCCTGAGCAGAGGAAGGCAGTCGTGCTGCACCGGGTCCGGCTGGCAACGTTTCAGTCCTTGGCCACCACTAACCCAGGAAGTTTGAAGGAAGGAAATGACACACTGAGTGCCCTGCCCCTTGCATCACACAAAACAGGTGGCAGTGTCAACACCTACTGGATCCTTTTGTTGCAAGGACGAGGCTGAGGATGAACCCAAGTGCAGGACACTGGTGCGGAGGCAGAGTCGTGAGGCGTTAGCACCGCCACAAACGGGGAACCGGTTCCAGGAGCGTCTTTACACAGAGAGAAGGTTTAGATTAGATTAGGTTAGGTTATGAGGACACTCAGTCCTCGTTTATTGTCATTTAGAAATGCATGCATTTAAAAATGATGCAACGTTCCTCCAGAATGATATCACAAGAAAACACAGGACACTACTACTACAATGACTCAGGCCTAGGGGGCCGGCGTCGGCCGCGATGACGGACTCTCCACTTCTCCCTCTCCCTCATCAGTGTGTTCAGTTCATCTACATTAGCTGTGCCGCTGTCTTCTAGGAGCATGTTGACCATAGTCTTGGGAGGGTGCCCAAGGTTCATCCTCCCGTGCTTGGGCTCCCATATGATGACTAGGCTGGCAGGTAGCTCGGGGTGGCGTAGACAGTGCCCCGCTAGTTGCAGTCTTCTTGCCTCAATTTTAGTGGTGAGCATCGGGAGGTTGTTGTAGAGCTTTACGTTCGTCTTGTGCTGTTGCCTACTCACATCAAGAGTCATCCGGAGCATTCGTGTATAGCAACCATCTAGAGATACAGGACAAACCAAGACTGAAACTGACAAAATCATGGCAGACGAGAAAGTCTGCAGTTTCCTGAGCAGAAGGGAGTTTAGGGAGGGCTTCGAAGTGCACTGCCTTGGAGAACCATGGTGAGTATGGTGGTGTTTCCGTGTGAAGGGGGGAGACTGGTGACGAAATCTAGGGCGATGTGCGATCAAGGACGACCAGGGACAGGTAGGGGATGAAATAATCCTGCAGGTGGCCAATGGGAGGCTTATCCACAGGTGCAGACAGAGCGTGCAGAGACATAGGAACGGGTATCCGCCTTCACAGAAGGCCACCAAAAGTGTCTTTTCAGGAGAGCCAGGGTCTCGAGATGTGTGCCCCCACCAGAGAACCTGAGACCTGACGGAATCAGGCACAAAAAGTCGATCAGTGGGTCCATTGCCTGGGTCAGGGTCATACTGTTGGGCTTCCTTTACTGTGGATTCAATCTCCCAAGTGAGGGTTGCCACCACGCAGGATGGTGGGAGGATAGTCTCTGGGCTGGAAGTGTCCTCCTTGGAGTTGTATTGGCAGGAGAGTATGTCCGACTTCCTATTCTTGGACCCTGGACTGTATGTGAGGGAAAACTTGAACCATCCAAAAAATAATACCCAACGGGCCTGGCAGGAGTTCAATCGTTTGGCGGTCTGAATATATCCCAGGTTCTTATGATCAGTACAAACAATAAACGCGTGTTCCTCCCCCTCCAGCCAGTGCCTCCACTCCTCCAATGCTAGCTTGACCGCCAGTAGTTCCCAATTCCCCATGTCGTAATTCCGCTCGGCGGGGGACAGTCGGCGAGAAAAGAAGGCACAGGGATGAAGCTTTTTGTCCGGACTTGATCTTTGGGACAGGAGTCGGAGGTGTCAACCTCAACAATGAATTGATGGGAGTGGTCCGGTTGGACCAGGATGGGAGCGGTTGTGAACCGCCTCTTCAGGTCAGTGAATTCCAAATCAGCCGCGGAGTCCTAACAAAGAGGTGTGGTAGGCGAAGTAAGTCAGGTAAAGGGCGCCGCCACCCGACTGTAATCCCTCATAAATCGCCGATAAAAGTTTGCAAACGCCAAAAACCGCTGAAGTTACTTGCGGGTCATGGGTCTGAGCCATTCTTCCACCACCCGGATCTTCTTGGGATCTACCGTCACCTGCCCGTTCTCGATGATGTAGCCCAGAAAGCTGGCTGAAGGGACGTGGAACTCACATTTCTCTGCCTTCACAAATAACTTGTTCTCCCACAGTCTCTGGGAGGACTAGATGGACATGGTGAGTGTGTCCTTGGGGGCTGCTAGAAAATATTAAGTTATTAACTAGGTAGACAAACTCGAAGCGATTAATAAAGTCCCTCAATACATCATTGATTAGGGCTTGAAAAATGGCAGGGGCATTGGTAAGGCCAAACTGCATGACCAAGTATTTGAAGTGTCCCAAAGGTGTATTAAAGGCCATCTTCCACTCGTCTCCCTCCCCTGTCCCGACTAGATGGTAGGCGCCTTGAAGGTCCAACTTCGAAAAGATGACGACTCCGTGAAGTGGTTCAAATGCAGAGTTAATGAGGGATTGTTGGTACTTATTTTTAACTGTTAGATTGTTTAGGCCTCGGTAACCAATACAGGGACGAAGTGACCCATCCTTCTTCTCTACAAAGAAGAAACTGGCACCTACTGGGGAGGATGAAGGTCGAATAATGCCTGCCGCGAGGGACTCACTAATGTATTTCTCCATGGTCTTGCTCTCCGGTCGGGATAAGTTATAAAGCCGACTGGTGGGTAATGAGGCCCCGGGGAGAAGGTCGATAGCGCAATCATACGGGTGGTGCGGAGGCAGGGAAAGAGCCTGTTGTTTGCTGAATACCTGTCCCAGGTCATGGTATTCTGCGGGGACTCCGGACAAGTCGAGGAGTTCCAAGACAGGCAGGGTCGCGGTAGCCTCCCTAGGGGGTGGAGCCGACCGCAGACAGGTGGCGTGGCAAAACGGGCTCCAGCTGGCTATCCTCCCGGTAGACCAGTCGATGTAGGGGTTGTGGTGGTTTAGCCAGGGATATCCTAGAACTACAGGAGCTTGAGGAGAATGGATTAAATCATACCTCCTCTCGATAGTTTCCGGACAGAATCAAGGTCAGGGGTGGCGTACAGTGGGTAACCCAAGCCAGCCATTTTCCCATCCAGTGCCTGGGCCTCCAGAGGGGTACTTAACGGCTTCCGAGGTATTCCGGCCCGGGAGACGATGTCCTCGTCCAGCAGATTTCCCTCAGCACCGGAATCCACCAAGGCGGTTAGGGACAGAGACTGTCATTGATAATTCACGGTAGCCGGGGTCTGCATCTGGGTCTGGAGGACTGAAGGGAGTGTCGTCCAGTTCACCAGGGTCCCCCTTTCGACTAGTGAGCCCTCCCTTTTGTCTTCCATCCCAGCTGCATTGGTTCCTCCCCCAGGGTAGTGGGGACGGTTGGAGCAGGAGCTATCCTTGGAGCCACTGGGGAAGGGAGGCTGGCTGAAGATGATAAGGTGGGACGTGGGCCGACCCGAGGAGCGGGGGTGACTGGTCTTTTCTCTCAGACGGTCTTGAAGTCGATTATCGAGCCTGGTGGCTAGAGAGATCAGAGAGTGCAGGCTGTCCGTATCATCCCTCGCTGCCAGTTCCACTTTTATCTTATCTGAGAGGCCCTGTCAGAACACTTCCCGTAGTGCCTCGTCACTCCACCCAGTCGGCTGCTAATCTTCAGAACTTGATGGAGTATTTTGCCACGCTTCGCAAACCCTGACAGAGAGTTAGCAAGTGCTTAGCAGCATCCTTACTGCGAATGGGCTGTTCAAAGACCTTCCTCATTTTGGAGGCGAAGGAGGAGAAGAAGGAACAGACCTCTGGTTGGTTGTCCCAGATCGCGGTGGCCCATGCCAAGGCATTCCCTCATAACAGCCCCATGATGTATGCAAGCTTTGATCTCTCTAAGGTGTACATACATGGATGTTGCTCAAAGACCAAAGAGCATTGTAATAAGAAGGCCCGGCACTTCCCTTGGTCCCCAGCATAGTGTTCCGGTTCAGGTACGTACGGCTCTCGAGGGGATTGGGTTGCCGATCCACGGGGTGTAGCCATCCCATGCTGTGCAGTTTGGTCAGTCAGGGTTCTTTGAAGGGACGGAGTAAGGGAAGCAGATACTCGGTCAACCTGCTCACTGACCTTCCTCACATTCGTGGACAGTGCACAAAGGTTTTCCGTGACCTCTCTGAGCAGTTGGTCATGGGCGTCCAGTAGGGAGCCCTGGCTGGCAAGGGCCTGTTGCATGGGGTCTGTGTCCGCTGGGTTCATGCTGGGCCAGTTCATTCTGTTGTAAGGACGAGGCTGAGGACAAACCCAAGTGCAGGACACAGGCGCAGAGGCAGAGTCGTGAGGCGTTTGCTCCACTGCGAGTGGGGAACCAATATCCAGGATAGTCTTTACATGGAGACAAGGTTTACTCAGAGCATCCAGGAGATGATGCAGAGCTTAGACTGACAGTCCCAAGGAATCAGGAAACAAGATTTACTCACACTAGAGTCGACCAACAAACTGGCAAAGCATGGCTGTGCCGCCTGAGTTTTATCCTATGTTCGCTAATGGGAACCAGGTGTGCTGTAATTAGTGGAACTGGGAAAGATTGGAAATCAGACGAGGGGATTAAGGCCCAATTCAGGAGGTAATAGCAAGATGGGGAATTGCCAGACGGGACCATGACACTTTTGGACCTTGCTCTGGACTCTGGGGTTGCCGGGGACGGATGACCCCTTGGATGGGGGTGTGATCGACAGCTTGGCCCTGCGTTTCTAATAACCAGTATTGTTTATTGTTCTTGTGTTAAAATGCTTTTTTGGGATTATGGTGGGAAGTTCCAGTTCATTTATTGTTATGTTTTAGTTTGGGTTATACAGTTATTTGCTTGTGTATTTGTGGGTCCCCCTAACTGTAACCGGGGTGTGTGATGGTCACCTCCCCCGTCTGTGTGAGACTGGTTGGGTTCACTCTCTGGGTCATGGTGCCCGGTCTGTTTTGTGTCTATCACAATAAAACGGGTGTTTAGTTAAAGAGCTTCCTCGTCTGTCATTATGGACCAAATGCTCGCCACAAGTACTTTGTAAACTAGTTACTTCAGCCTACACAATGATCGATATAAAGTTGTTTATTTTAGTTTCAAGTACCGAGATCCAGTGAAACTCATTGTTTTGCATGCCATCTATACAGACAATTTCATTGCAACAGTGTCTTGAGGTAGTACAAGGGAAAACAATAAGAGCAGAGAATGAAGTGTTAGTTACAGAGGAAGTGCAGAACTGGGTATGATGAAATAGATTGTGAGGCCTGGTCTATTTTATCATACTGTTGCCCATTTAATAGTCTTATAACAGCAATGTGGAAGCTGTCATTAAGCCTGATAGTAGGTGCTCTCCAGATTTTGTATCCTCTGCCTGTTGGGAATGAGGGAGAAGAGAGAATGATGACTCCTCAGTTACTTTTATACAACATGATATTATCTCTGATCCGAATGGTAGATTTCTACTGGTTAGTGGTCTACTATTTAATAAAAAGGTAGTTTTGGTTAATGTTTATGCTCCCAATATGGACTGTCCGGAATTTTATAAATCATTATTCAATCAGTTCCCAAATTTGAATGAGTTTTCATTGATCTGGGGCAGAGATCTTAATACCTGTTTATCTCCAGTTTTGGACCGTTTGGCTCCTCTACGGACCTTACCTAATAAATCTGCAACTTTGATTAATTCATTCCTCTCTGATTCTGGGTTGACGGACATTTGGCGTTTTTTGCATCCTCAGGAAAAAGATTTTTCTTTTTTTTCACATGTTCACCATTCCTATTCAAGAATTGATTATTTCTTTATTGACTCTCGTCTTATTTCTTCAGTGATTAAATGTGATTATGACTCTATAACTATTTCGGATCATGCTGCACTTAAGCTTTCTATTAAAATTCAGGCCAATACACAAAATAATAGACAATGGTGTTTTAATTCGCTGTTGCTTCAGGACTCGGACTTTGTTAACTTTATGAATGAACAGATTGATCTTTTTTTTACAATTAACTATACAGAGGATATTTCTGTCAACATTCTTTGGGATACTTTTAAAGCTTATATTCGTGGTCAGATTATCTCGTATTCTGCTGCTTTGAGGAAGAAGCTGAAGCAGGAGGAGTTGGTAATTGTGGACAAGATTAAGGAAATTGATAAGAAATATGTTACAGCTCCCTCTGAGGAGTTATATAAACAAAGAACTGAACTTCAAATGGAACACAGTTTATTACTTTCGTCCTCGATTGTAAACCAATTAAAGAAAACAAGAAGTGAATTTTATGTACACAGTGACAAAATTGGCAAACTGTTGGCTAACCAATTGAAGTCTAATTATGCCAAATCTCAAATTAATCGGATTTATAATCAAAATGATCGACTGATACTTGATCATGCGGGGATTAATCAAACCTCCTTTGATCCTTATATCAATCAGAGTCTTCTCGAGACTCTAAATATATGAATGATTTTTTAGATAACCTAGATTTCCCTGAGATTTCACAGAATATGTCTTCTATGCTAGATACTCCCATTACCACTGATGAGATTAACAATGTTATTTCCTCTATGAACCTGGGGAAAGCTCCTGGCCCTGATGGGTTTACCGCAGAATTTTATAAATGTTTTGCACCTTCATTAATCCCTTGGTTCTGTAGGGTTTTCGAGGCTTCATTAAAACTTGGTAAACTTCCCGAATCTTTCAATAGAGCATCAATCTCTCTAATATTAAAGAAGGATAAAGATCCTGCTCAATGTGCATCTTATAGACCAATATCTTTATTAAATGTTGATTCTAAAATTTTTTCTAAATTATTAGCAAACAGATTAGAAAAAGTACTTCCTTTTATTATTTCGGAAGACCAAACGGGTTTTATTAAAGGTTGTTACGCTTCTTATAACATTCGCACACTGTTAAATATTGTTTATACCCCCTCACAAAATGTTCCTGAGTGTGTTATCTCTTTAGATGCTGAGAAAGCTTTTGATAGAGTAGAATGGCCTTACTTATTTAAGGTGCTTGTAATGTTTAATTTTAGCTCAAAATTTATATCCTGAATCAAACTGTTATATCATTCTCCTGTGGCCTCGGTCTGTACTAACTCTTTAAGCTCACCTTTTTTCCCTCTTTTTCGAGGTACTCGACAAGGTTGTCTTCTTAGTCCTTTATTATTTGATATTGCATTAGAACCTCTTGCAATTGCCATTCGAGAATCTCCAAATATTACTGGGATAACTCGGGGCTTAAAATCCCATAAAATATCACTCTATGCTGATGACTTACTTTTATATATTTCTAATCCTCAAAAATCCATCCCTGCTGCTTTAGATTTATTAGCACAATTTAGTCTTTTTTCAGGTTATAAATTAAATCTTAGTAAGAGTGAACTTTTCCCGATTAATAAACAACTTCCCTTATATCATAACTTTCCGTTTAAATTGATTAATAATTATTTTTCATATCTTGGGATTAAAATTACTTGTAAACACAAAGATTTATTTAAGATTAATTTTTTACCCTTAATTGACCATATTATTCAACTTTCATCTAAATGGTTTCCATTATATTTAACTTTGATTGATCGTATTAATTCTGTTAAGATGTTTTTTCTGCCAACATTTTTATATATATTTCAGGCATTACCGATTTTTGTTCCAAAATCTTTTTTTGATAAAGTTGACTCAAAAATTTCTTCATTTATTTGGCAAAATAAAAACCCGAGACTGGGTAAAATACGTTTACAGAAAGCTAAGAGAGATGGAGGTTTAGCATTACCTAACTTTAGATTCTATTATTGGGCAATTAATATTCGACATATGAAATTTTGGTTACTTGACCAGGATATACTATCCATTCCTAAATGGGTAGCATTGGAATTACAATCTGTTCAGGGCTATACACTTGGCTCTATTTTAGGTTCCTCTCTTCCTTTTGATTTGAAATGGCTCAAACAGGTCTCTGACCCGATAGTTAAATATACCTTACTTATTTGGTTTCAATTCAAAAATTTTTTTGATCTTAACCAATTTGGGCTAGCGATTCCTATTTTAGGTAACATATTTTTTCCTCCCTCTTTCACAGATCGTGCTTTTCAAATTTGGAAGACTAAGGGTATTTCACGGTTTTTGGATTTATTTTTAGATGGTTCCCTTATGTCTTTTGAACAATTATCTAATAAATATAATTTATCGAGAATACATTTTTTTAGATATCTACAAGTTAGAAATTTCCTAAGTACTATACTTTCTTCCTTTCCAATGCTTCCTCCTACATATATTTTAGATACTATAATTAACCTTAATCCATGTCAGAAAGGTGCATCGGCTATGATTTATAATATTATAATGAAACTTAGGAAAGCTCCATTTGATAAGATTAGGGTAGATTGGGAACAGGAATTGGGTTCTATCATTTCCGTGGATGACTGGGGGCAGATTTTACAATTAGTCAATACTTCCTCTATCTGTGTTAAACATTCCCTAATTCAATTTAAAGTTGTTCATAGAGCACATATGTCCAAAGATAAATTAGCTCATTTTTATTCTCATATTAATCCTTTTTGTGATAGCTGTCCGGGGCAGATAGCCTCTTTAACTCATATGTTTTGGTCTTGTCCTACTCTGGAAACGTTTTGGAGAGACATTTTTAATATTATCTCAAAGCTATTGAATATAGATATCTCTCCTCACCCTATTACTGCTATCTTTGGATTACCTAAAATTTCCAGTAATCTTTCCCCTTCAGCCCGTAGAATGATTGCATTTCTTACTTTAATGGCGAAAAGATGTATCTTACAACATTGGAAAGAGCTTAATGCTCCAACTACCTTTTTTTGATTTTCTCAGACGATATTATGCTTGAATTTGGAGAAAATTAGAAGCAATCTCTATGATTCCTCACTTAAATTTGAACAGACCTGGAGATCTTTTATTCAATATTTTCATTTAATGTAATTTTTTTTCTTCTCTTTTTTGCTCCATATTTGTATTCCCTTCTTGTTTTTTTTTACTGTTTTTAATGGAGGTCGGGTTTGAGGACGTGATTTTAAGTTCTTTAACTCTACTTGGTTCCAAGTTAGCCCATTGCTTTGCTTGCTTTACTTTTAGTTTAGTTGCACGGTGGGTTTTTTTTGGGTTTTTTTTTTCCTTTTCTCTATTGATATATATATATATATATATATAAATTAGGATACTATTATGTTACCTTATTATGTTATGTTTAAATTTCATTGTTTGTATCATTTTTTTATCTGTATTAATATCTCCTGTTATTTTATTATATTCTAACAGTGTATTAGTGCCTATATGGCTTACCTTTTTGTATACTTATTCAATAAAAAGATTTAAAAAGAAAGAAAGAAAGAGAATGATGTTCCTTGTCCCATGCTGAGTGGGGTGGACAACATCGGGAGGAGTGGGGGATGCAAAGGGCAGATGCAGACAATGTTTTAAGGAGGGAGAGATGTGTTGTCACTTCTCATTAAATCCCCTTTCTTCCCCTCCTATGTCCTCCTCACCCAACCCCCCCTCCCTCCCCTACCCCCGGTGAGCTCACAATGGGACCTCTACCTCTGTGTGACATCACAAAGCTGTCTCGTCCTGGCAACAGGCAGTGAGGTGAAGTTTAGGGCAGACATTTCCAGGGTATGTCCAGAGAGTGAGGAGCATCTCAGAGCTTCTCCATTGGTCAGATTAGAAATCACCATTTTCTGCAGCAACTCTCTAAGCTACATTACTGAAGATGGAGCCAGTGAACAAAGCAGCCAATGGCAATGCCCTTCAGACAGTTCGTGGTACCACTTTTACCTCATCTCCATTCAAATATAATTCTACTTGGACTGGAACCTGTGATTTACATTTTGCTGAAATGGCCTCAGACCGATTGAGTGATCTGGTGCTTTGCTGTCTTCGAACGAGTTCAGTGAGGTTTGGGACGGAGTGTGCCCAGAGGCCACAAAACCCGGAGATGGGGTGTGAGTATGATTGACTCCACCTCATGTCGATCTCACTGATTAAAGCATTGAGCAAGATTGAAATTAACAACAGCGAGTGGAGGTTAAGCTAGTGTTCAGCACCGTCTGACTGCATTTGACCGGTCTTTCTTTCCCTCTCACTTGCTGATGTTGGAGGAAGGTGCTGGAGTCTTGGGACTTGGGCAGGGTTGAATTAATGTGATTAGTGGATTGGACTCTGCACTTCATGTTAAATGTGTTTCTGATTTCTGATTACTCTTTTTTTATTGTTGTTTTGTGCGTTTGTCTGGAGCAGTCTGGCACTGTGGGTTGCAGTCAACAGAAAATTGAACTGAACTGAACTAAACTGAATATTTCTGAATTTTCTTGAAGACTTTATAGTTTGATATTTTATGTTCCATGCGTGTTTTCGCTTGTTTTTGCCGCTTGCGCAATTTGTTCTTTTTTTTGCACGTTGGATGTTTGATGCTTTCTTTGAACGGCTTCCATGGTATTTCTGTACTCTACTGCCATGATGGGGCAGCTTGGAGGAGCAACAGCTCATATTCCATCTGGGAAACCCCCACCTTGATGCCAGGAACATTGATTTCTGTTACTACCCCCTCCCTCCTTCTCTCTTTATCCATTCCCCATTCCGTTTACTGCCTCACCACTCCTCTTCACCTGCCCATCACCTCCATCTGGTTCCCCTACTCCTTCCCTTTTTTCCCATACTCTATGCTCCTCTCCTAGTAAATTCCTTTTTCTTCAGTCTTTTAGTGATTCTGATATATAAAGTTGATAATAGGAAACATTTTATTATGGCAGAGGGCATAGTTTTAAGGTACAGGGTCAGGGACAGAGAAGGGTGATTGGAATTTGCTTCCTGAGTGACTGGTGGAGGCAGAGACTCTCACAACATTTGAGAAGTAGCTAGATGAGTGCCCACCTGTATAGAAGGCTGGAAAACGGGATTTTGTAGAGAGGTACAATGGTTGTATGCACAGGATGGGCTGAAGGGTGGTCTGTTCTTATCTTATACCTTCTCTCTTCGAAGGAACCTCACAAACTATTCAGTTTTACCGGACTGCCTAAGTTACTGGATTTGCATTTCATGGGTTGAACAGATGATCCAAGAATGAGTTCAAGTCCTACCATTGTGACAGGGGAACTTAAATTAAGTAATCAAGCAAACTGATCAATATAGTTGACTCTGAGTTATGGGAAAGTTTGAAAAGATGGAATAGGTTAGGACATTATTCCCTGAAGTATAGGATAATGAGGGGAGCTTTGACAGAGGTATTCAAAATTATGAGGGGTATAGATAGGGTAAATGCAAGCAGGCTTTTTCCACTATGGTTGGGTGAGGCTAGAATAGAGGTCATGGGTTAAGGGTGAAAGGTGAAATGTTTAAAGGGAACATGAAGGGGAACTTATTCACTCAAGTGGTGAGTGTGCCAGCGGAACTGGTGGATGCAGGTTCAATTGCAATATTTAGGAGAAGTTTGCCAAAGTAGATGGATGATAAGGATAAGGAGGGCTATAGTCCAGGTGCAGGTCGATAGGTCCACTGCTGTCTCATTTTATGGAATTTGGAGTGAGAAACAGCAAATAAAATGTTATCTAACAGCACTGATCCAGAAGGATGACAGTGATTGAAGAGAATGACTCAGGGGTATTTAGGATTGAGAAATAGCACTGGCCTTGCAGCAGTACCCATACCATACAAAGGACTTTTAAAACATCTTGCAAATATCTACTTTTAGTTAAGACTTAATGTTGTCTGTTAGTATTTGCCAACAGAAATGTGGGCCTAGAGTTAAGAAATATTCAGGTTATGCAGCATACAGAAATTCCTCTACAGAAATTCAAGCATGGTAAATGGAAGATGTGTTGTGTAGCTTTGTGCAACATTGTTCATCGCATCCTTCATTAAGGATCACCATCCAGGACACGCCCTCTTCTCTTTACTACCAACAAATAAGAGGTACAGGAGCCTGAAGATTCACTCTCAGTGGTTTAGGAACAGCCTCTTCCCCTCCACCATCAGATTTCTGAATGGTCTGTGAAGCTTGTCGTATTGTACGGAAGGGGATTGGAATATAACCACCCACCCAAACAGTGACAAGAACTGGTAGCAAAACTCTGTCTGCAGCCTCATGAGTGTTTTATACAATCATGTTATGATAGTGGTCTTCCTAAAGCAGGTGGGGACCTCATTTTGAAGCAGGGAGGGGTTAAAAATGTCTGTAGATACTCCACTAGCTGGTCTGTGCAGGATCTATGGCAAGGTACACCATCTGGGCCCAGTGCTTTCCGTAGGTTCAGTCTTTGGAAGACTGATCTTAGATCTGTGACAGTGATTGTGGCCTCAAGTACACTGAAGACTGTCGGGGTGGGTAGGATATTCCAAGTTATCTTGTGCAATATGTAGACAGAAACCATCAGTACATTGGCCAGAGATGTGATGTTGTCAGCAATGCTGCCCCGTAGGTCTCACTCTTTTCTCATTTATTTGTCAGTCAGACTGGGTTCCTCCACCTTCTTATCCTCACCATTGGACTCTGACCAACCGGTTCTCACCAATCATTGATGTGCCCTACCCTTTCTTACCCCTTGCCAGTCATTCCCAGGCCCCGACACCTCTCACCATCCTGTCAGTTAATGATAAGGCACCACCCCTTCCTTCTCCTGTCAATTAATTGATATTGTGCAGCATCTTCATAAGTAATTGTCAATCAGTGCGAGGTCGTGCCTCCTCCTGTCCTAGTCAATCAGTTGCTCAACATCTACTAGTCAATCAGAGGTCACCTCCTTCTTGAACCAGCCAATCAGAGGCTCCATTTGCAGTTGCTAATCAATGAAAGTTTCTGCCCCTTCTTGTCCAGCCAATCAGCCCTAAATCCAGCCTTTTCACTCACCTATCAATCAACCTGAATCTGGTCTTTCCTACTCCTTGAAAAAAAAAGTCATTGGTGTTTCGAGCCTAAGCCTTTCATTAGGGTTGGAATGGGGACTGCTTTGTTGATCACCTTCAGCCCATCCGCCACTAAAGGCAGGATCTCCTGGAGGTGACCAATTTTAACTCCACTTCCCATTGCCATTTGACATGTCTGTCTATAGCCTTCTTGACTGCCACAATGAGGCCATTCTCGGACCTCATATTCCATCTGGGTAGCCTTCCATCAATCGCAGGACCCTGCAGAGAGTGGTGTGGACAGCCCAGCGCATCTGTAGAAGTGAACTTCCCACTATTCAAGATTTTTACAAAGACAGGTGTGTAAAAAGGGCCCGAAGGATCATTAGCGACCCAAGTCACCCCAACCACAAACTGTTCCAGCTGCTACCAACCGAGAAATGTTACCCCAGCATAAAAGCCAGGACCAGTGAGCTCCGGGACAGCTTCTTCCACCAGGCCGTCAGACTGATTAATTCATGCTGACAGAACTGCATTTCTATGTTATATTGACTGTCCTATTGTACATACTATTTATTAAAAGTGACTATACATTTCACATAGCACATTTAGACGGAAACGTACAGATTTTTACTCATGTAAATAAAGGATGTAAGTAATAAAGCCAGTTCAATTCAATTCAAATTCAATCTGATGGAATGGTATGGACATTGATTTCTGAGGCTTGCATTAATTCCCTCCTTCTCTTTTTTTTCTCCATTTCCCATTCTGGCTCCACAACCACTCTCTTCACCTCACCTGCCCATCAATTTCCTCTAATGCCCTTCCTCTTCCCTTTCTTCGAAAGTCCACTCTCCTCTCCTATCACTTTCCTTCTACAGCTCTTTACCTCTTCTCCCTATCACCTTCCAGCTGCTTACTTCATTCCCCTCTTCTCCACTCAGTTATCTTCCCCCACAGCTGGTCTCACCCATCACCTGCCAGTTACTGCCTCCATTCTCACCCCAGCATCTTAATCTGGTTTCTTCCCCTTTCCTTTTGGGTCTTAATGAAGAGTCCTGTCCTGAAACATTGACTGTTTATTCTTCTTTATAGATGCTATTTGACTTGCTGAGTTCTTCTGGCATTTTTGTGTGTTGCACGGTAATTATGGCATCTGCAGAATCTCTTACATTTGTAATCTGTCAGTCCTATATACCTCTCACTTCCCTTTCAATCATTTCACCTTCCCATCCATCCTCCACTACTCCCGTCACGTTCAGACCATCAGCCTTCCAGAGACCCTAGTGACAGCAAAGGCAGGAACCTGGAGACACCAGCATCTCCACCCACATCGCCTTGGAACACTGCCAAAGAACACCTAAAATCCACTTATCCTGCGGGAACCGAAGATCTTCCTGGCTCGACCAAAACCAGCCTGCGAAATGACAGAGAGAAGGTAAAGAAATCAGTTTAGTCTGAGACACAGCTGTAGGGTAAATCTTGCTGGCTGGGACAACAGTTATTTCCGAATTTCTGTGCACTGCATCTATCATGAATCCCCATGGAGTCCAATGTTGAAGAGATCTCTTGTTTGGATTCTCAGCAATGCACTGGGGAACCATCTTCTGGATTCAGTATAGGATCAGTCCAAGGTATTGGATTAGACAACTCAAGGATTTTAGTTTTGGTATGATGATTAGGTGCAAAGAGAATGGGAAGTTTTAATTCATATTTTACATTTGTTTATGATTTTAGTAATGTTTCTATATGTTTTCAATTAACTCTTATGGAAGATATTAAAATGCCTTATGATATTGACAGGACAACTTCTTGCCACATTCTCGCCTCTGCCAGATATCATGTGGAGCTTTCTGTGACCAGATCTCTGCACTACACTGTCCATGCTCAAATTGCCGTGTGAGACTATCACCCAGCCTCTGGGTGTGGAGGGCTGTGGGTTCAGCTCCCAACATTTGACCTGGTTCTTAAGGACATGTAAGTGGAGTTACTGGGAGTCATATCAATGTCATGCAGCCAAATATCCGGTGAATCATAACATCATTTTTCTTCACATCAGAATTTCTCTAATTGTCCAAGGTATATAATAAGACCATAAGACATAGAAGCAGAATTAGGCCATTCTGCCCATCGAGACAGCTCAACCATACCCACATGACTGACTTATTATCCCTCTCAACCCCATTCTCCTGCCTTCTACCCATAACATCTGATGCCCTGATTAATCAAGAAACTAGCCACTCTGCCTTAAGTATACCCAATGACTTGGTCTACACAGCCATCTGTGGAAGTGTATTCAACATCATCTGGATAAATTTTTTTTTTTACTTACTTTTGTTCTAAATGGACATCCCTTAATTCTGAGGCTGCACCCTCTGGTCATAGACTCCCCCACTAGAGGAGACATCCTCTCTACATCCCCTCTGTCTAGACCTTTCAATATTGGATAAGTTTCAATGAGATACCCCCTAATTCTTCTAAACTCTAGCAAGTACAAGCCCAGCACAATCAAACTCTCCTCAAAGGTTAACCCTACCATTCTTGTGAAGCTCATCGGGACTCTCTCCAATGCCAGCACATCCTGTCTTGGATGAGGGCCCCAAAACAGCTCACAGTACTCCGTGTGGTGTGACCAATGCCATATAAAGCCACACACATCAAAGTTGCTGGTGAACGCAGCAGGCCAAGCAGCATCTGTAGGAAGAGGTGCAGTCGACGTTTCAGGCCGAGACCCTTCGTCAGGACTAACTGAAGGAAGAGTGAGTAAGGGATTTGAAAGTTGGAGGGGGAGGGGGAGATCCAAAATGATAGGAGAAGACAGGAGGGGGAGGGATAGAGCCAAGAGCTGGACAGGTGATAGGCAAAAGGGGATACGAGAGGATCATGGGACAGGAGGTCCGGGAAGAAAGACAAGGGAGGGGGGACCCAGAGGATGGGCAAGAGGTATATTCAGAGGGACAGAGGGAGAAAAAGGAGAGTGAGAGAAAGAATGTGTGCATAAAAATGAGTAACAGATGGGGTACGAGGGGGAGGTGGGGCCTTAGCGGAAGTTAGAGAAGTCGATGTTCATGCCATCAGGTTGGAGGCTACCCAGACGGAATATAAGGTGTTGTTCCTCCAACCTGAGTGTGGCTTCATCTTTACAGTAGAGGAGGCCGTGGATAGACATGTCAGAATGGGAATGGGATGTGGAATTAAAATGTTTGGCCACACATTTTAATTCCACATTCAATTCCCATTCTGACATGTCTATCCACGGCCTCCTCTACTGTAAAGATGAAGCCACACTCAGGTTGGAGGAACAACACCTTATATTCCGTCTGGGTAGCCTCCAACCTGATGGCATGAACATCGACTTCTCTAACTTCCGCTAAGGCCCCACCTCCCCCTCGTACCCCATCTGTTACTCATTTTTATGCACACATTCTTTCTCTCACTCTCCTTTTTCTCCCTCTGTCCCTCTGAATATACCTCTTGCCCATCCTCTGGGTCCCCCCTCCCTTGTCTTTCTTCCCGGACCTCCTGTCCCATGATCCTCTCGTAGCCCCTTTTGTCTATCACCTGTCCAGCTCTTGGCTCTATCCCTCCCCCTCCTGTCTTCTCCTATCATTTTGGATCTCCCCCTCCCCCTCCAACTTTCAAATCCCTTACTCACTCTTCCTTCAGTTAGTCCTGACGAAGGGTCTCGGCCTGAAACGTCGACTGCACCTCTTCCTACAGATGCTGCTTGGCCTGCTGCGTTCACCAACAACTTTGATGTGTGTTGCTTGAATTTCCAGCATCTGCAGAATTCCTGTTGTTTGCTATATAAAGCCCCTCAGCATCGTACTGCTGCTCCTATATTCTAGTCTTCTCAAAATGAATGTCGATGTCCTTACTGTCAACTCAACCTGCAAGTTAATCTTTAGGGAATCCTGCATGAGGACTCCCAAATCCCTCTGCACCTCTTATATTTGAATTTTCACCCCATTTAGAAAATAGCCCACACCTTTATTCCCTTTGCAAGTGTGCATGACCATGCACTTCCCGCCATTATATTCCATCTGCCACTTCTTTGCTAATTCCCCCAATCTGTCTGTCCTTCTGCCTCCTTAACTCTAACTGCTCCTCCACCTATCTTTATATCATCCGCAAACTTGTCTACCAAGTCATCAGCTCCTTTATCCATATCATTGACATATAATGTGAAACAAAGCAGTCCCAGAACCAATTACAACATATTTGTCAGGCAAGATTCCTCCTTTAGAAACCATGCTGACTTTGGCCTATTTTATCATGTACTTCCAAGTGCGTTGAAACCTCAGGCTTATTAATAGACTCTAACATTTTTCCAACTATTGAAGTCAGGCTAACTGGCCTATAGTTTGCTTTCTTCTACTTCCCTCCATTCTTGAAGAGTGGAGTGACATTTGCAATTTTCCAGTCCTGAGAAAACATTCCAGAACCTGAAAGATTATTACTAATGTATCCACCATCTCTTCAGCTACCTCTTTCAGACCCTGAGGGTGGTTTATCAGATGACTTATCTACCTTCAGACTTTTCAGCTTCCCAAGCACCTCTCCTTAGTAATAGCAACAAAACTCAATTCTGTCCCCTGACACTTTTGAATTTCTGGCATACTGCTAGTGTCTTCAACAGTGAAGACTGATGCAAAGTACATATTGAGTTGTCCACCATTTCTGTATACCACATTACTACCTCTCCAGCATTTTCCAGTGGCCCAATATCCACTCTCGTCACTCCTTTATTCTTTACATATCTGAAAAAAAACTTTTATATTATTGGCTAGCTTGCCTTCATATTTCATCTTTTCTCTATGGCTTTTTTAAAGCTTTCAAATCCTCTTTCCTCCCACTAACTTTTGCTACATTAAATACCCCTTCTTTTGCTTTTATGCTGTTCCTTGTCAGCCACAGTTGCCTCATCCTCCCTTTAGAATACTTCATCGTCTTTGGGATGTACCTTTCCTGCATCTTCTGAATTTACTCCAGCAACACCAGTCATTCCCATTCTTCCACCAGCTCTGCAGTGTTCCCTTCCAATCAACTTTGTCCATCTTCTCTGTCATGCATCTGTCATTCCCTTTACTCCTCTGTAATACTGATAAATCCAAACTTACTTTCTCCTTCACAAACTTCAGGGTGAATTCTAACATATTATGATCACTGTCTCCTCAGGGTTCCTTTACCCTAAGCTTCCTAATCAAATCTGGTCATTACATAACACCCAATCCAGAATTGCTGATCTCCTCATGGACTAAACCACAAGCTGCTCTAAAAAGTCATCTTACAGGCATTCTATTCTCTCTCTCTCGTAATCCAGCACCAACCTAATTTTCTCAATCTACCAGCATATTCAAATCCCCCATGATTATTGCAACATTGCCCTTTTCACATGCCTTTTCTATTTCCCATTGTGATTTTTAGCATACATCCTTGCTACTGTTCAGAGGCTTGTATGAAGAGTAACTCCATTAGGGTATTTTTACCCTTGCAGTTTCTTAACTCTACTCACAAAAATTCTACATCTTCCAATCCTTTGTCACCTCTTTCTAAGGATTTTATTTCAATTTTTTTACCAACAGACTCACCCCACCCCCTCTGACTACCTGCCTGTCCTTTAAATACAATGGGTATCCTTAGATGTTAAGCTCTTGACTATGATCTTCTTTCAACCATAATTCAGGGTTGCCCACAATATCATACCTGCCAATCCCACTGCGCTACAAGATCTTATTCTGTATACTGCATGTCCTGTATTCATCACCCTTTTTGATTTTGGTCCCCTGTTGCACTTTAAATCATCTCACTGACTGCAGTTTTGCCCTGTCATCTCCCAGTCCTTCCTCACAGTTTCACTACACACTGGATCTAGTTGTATACCAACTGTCTTATCCTCAACCCTATTACTCTGGTTCCTACCCCTTGTTAAATTAGTTTAAACCCTATCCAACAGCTCTAGCAAACCTTCCTGCCAAGTTATTTGTTGCCCTTGGGTTTAGGTGTAATCCATCCCTTTTGCACAGGTCATACCATCCCCAGAAGAGATCCCAATGATTCAGAAATTTGAAAACCCACCTCCTGCACTAATTCTTTAGCCACATGTTCATCTGCCTTATTCTTACCCTCACTGGCATGTGGGACAGGCAGCAATCCAGAGATTACTACCTTGGAGATACTGCTTTTCAACTTTCTGCCTACCTCCCTCTTTTCTCTCTACAGGACCTCCTCTCTTTTTCTAACTATGTCATTGGTACCAATATGTACCATTACTTCCAGCTGTCCACCCTCCCTTTTAGAATGCAATGGACCATTCTGAGACATCCCTGACCGTAGCACCTGGAAAACAACATCTGTGTGTGTCTCTTTCACGTCCAGAGATATCTGCTTTCTGCTCCTCTAATTATCGAATCCCCTATAACTACTGCACTCACCTTCCCCACCTTCCCTTCTAAACCACAGTGCCAAAGACCCAGTTGCCACAGCTTCCCCTTGGTAGATCGTTCCCCTCAACAGTATCCAAAGTGCTAGGCTTATTACCGAGGGGAACACCCACAGGTGTACTCTGCAATGGCTGCCTATTGCTTTTCCCTCTCCTGACAGTCACCCAGTGTACCTACTTCCTGTAAAGTAATGGTAATTACCTCCCTGTAGCTTCTAACTATCACCTCCTTGTTTTCCCCTATGAGCAGAATGTCATCAAGATACATCTCCAGTTCCTTAATACAGTCTCTAAGGAGCTGCAGTTCGATGCACTTCATGCAGGTGTAGTTATCAGGAAGTCTGGCTATGTATTAACTGAAAAAAAAGCTTACTACAAACTTAGAACCTCTGCCTGTTCTCACCTAAGCTTATTGATCCACAGCTGGACCATTCCAACACTGTCCACTCACACAATAACCGCTCCACCAATGGCTGCTCTGCTTGCACCTCCTTTCTTTCTATTGACTGCAGCCCACTGAAAAGCACCTGAGGTCTTTTTAAACCTTGCACTTCATCACAATGGATAACCTCTCATGTTGATTGCATCCCACCAAAAAAGGGCTTAAAAGTACCCAGACTATTTTTAAACCTTGCGCAGTGTCACCAGCCAATGACCTCTCACATTGATTTCAGCTTGCTGAAAAATATTAAAAATATTCCCAGAATTAATAGGTAAATTTTCTTTATTAATCTGTAAGTTTTAAATTATTTCCACTTCCCCACAATGTGTTGGATGGGGAGATGGCCATCAGCATCAATCTTGCTTCCTACCTCCGTGTCCTTGCTCTTTCAAGCAGATGCACAGGACAAGCAAAGAAAGGAAAAACAGTCAGGTTTTCAGGAGGTGGTTTGGATCCAATGATTATTACTGAAATGTTGAGCAGAGGAGGCAGTAAGTCCTCCTTCAACAACTCTTCCACTCAAAACCTACCAGAGAAACCAAGAGAATCACTAGTTGAGAAAGGATTGGAAGAAACAAGAAGTATTAGGGTAAGAATTTGCATAGTCTTTGAAGGGATCAGGGAAGAGAAAAAAGGTACTGTACAAGATAGTTTTATTTCATTTACAACACATGGAAATCAGGATGGTGAGTTGCAAATGTTATGTACCCCGTAACTGGGTTGCCAAACCAGCAGAAATGGAATGCTCGTTGGAATCTGTGATTACTAAGAACTGATAAAGTTTTATTAAAGAAATAAGTAATACAGTACACTAATCGCAAGGATATAAATGTAACAGGTTAGCAATGATAATATACACATATGCACAGAACTAGGGTAATAGGAATCAACCAAGCTCTATCGCAGTCTAGGGATAAAATGATCAGTCTTAAGTGAAGCAGAGTTCAGTTCAGTTTAGTGCAGTTCGAAGTAGTCGCTGCTGTTGTACCGTTGGAGAGAGAGAGGAAGAGAGAGAGTGTGAGAGATGCAGTTGGTTTCAGGCAGACCTTTTGATGTCTTCTGATCCCGCTGTGGTCACTGACTGTGACCCCTCCGTTCCGGATACGATCGTTCTTCCGCGGTGAACCTGGCACCCAGGCAAGGGCAGACACACACCCCAGGTTCTCACCGATCGTACCTTTACACCCTGTGAGCCTCTGACCAATTCCCGCGAACCGGTCCTCCAAACTCTCACCAATTTGTGGGGGCACGCTGCTCTTTCCAGGGTCTCATGGCATGTCATGCCTTAGCAAACCTGCCCTTTTTATTCCCCTGCTGGGGTATCACCTGTCCATCAAACTTCAAACAGTTCAGGTTCAAAGCAAACGGTCTGTCAATATCTGAATTGTGTTTCTTTCTCATTAATCTCTCTCTTCTCTCTTATTAGCATTTTGAATGTTTCTCCATTGTCTTCTGTTATCTCTCATTAGCATCATACGTCTGGTAGCTCTGCTTGGCGTCACACATGACACAAAGTATAATAAGGATATGGCAGTATCCTTACTTTTTCATAGTTCATATGATAAAAGTGAACTATGAACAATGAAAAAGTAAGGATACTGCCATATCATCCTCATTGACCACAACTGGCTAAAAGGACATAGAAGAGAAAATTTGTAGGAAAATTAGTAGAAAGAGCTATAGAATTGTTATAATGTAGCACTTCAACTATTTTAATAATAGACTGAAATAAATGATTGTCACAGGCAAAGAAGGGAAGGCTGAACCAATTGCCCAATGACAATGAAAAGAAGTTACTTGTTCAGTTCATTTTCAGTCCAATGACAAAGGAGGCTGTGCAGAATCTGATTCTTAGAAAGGATGTGTGTTCAGTGGACCTTGTGCCATTGTTGAAACATTTGGAAAGCTGTAATTTTAGTATCATAAGAATTACATTAACTAAGAAACAGCAGCATTTAGCCTGAAGTAAAAGAAATTAATTGGAGGAAGGCCAAGTTCAGTGTGTTAGAAACACATCTGGTTGGGAATCAATAAATGTGAGACAAGACAGTAAACAGCTGTAAATAACTTTTAAGTAGGAGATGGTATGAGTGGAGTCCAGGCACATTCCCTCAAGGGGGGAAAGATAGGTCAATCAAAGGAAGAGCTCAAAGTTTGTTGAAAGGTAGAATTTAAAGTGAAGCTGAAATAGAGGCGCATGACAAGTTTTGGTAGGATAATCCAGGGATCTAGAAAATTCTGAGATTCTGTGAGAAAGGAAATGAAAGTGCACTAAGGAGAGCGGGAGATACCATTAAAAGAAACACAAAAATCCATATACTTAAATGGGAAAAGGAGAAATGGATTCAATCAGACTGAAGTCAGACAGCATGGGCAAATGACTGCGTTAATAAGAGAAAATCAATGCAAATTTGTTAGAGGCAGTCTGTGTTTGACTTAATGGAGAGATAATAATAATGATGAATTTAATTCCATGTATATGTCACGGTCCCGACCGTTAGTTCCTCATATTCTCCTAATTCCCTTTTCCCCGTGTTATCCTGGGCTCCTTGATTGCGGCACCTGATTCTCATCTGAACCTGCAGCATAAAAACCCTGGCTTTGCATCCACTTATCGCCAGATCGTTGTTTCAGCCAATGTGGTAATTCATGTTCCCGGCTGCTTAGGATTGTGTACTCAAAGTTTTTCTTCAGTACTGAGGTTTGCCTGTGTAACTCTGTCTCCCATGTCAAGATAAGTATTGTCTGCCATCTTCCGTTCCTCCTGTTTGCTGTTCAGCTCCAGCAACACTCCGTGTCAAGATAAGTGTTGCCTGCCGCCTGCCTTTCTGTTCACCCTCCTGTTTGCCGTTCAGCTCCAGCCACGCACCCGCCCTCGTCTGCATCCTAACTCTATCTCCGTGCCAGTGTCCTGCGGTTGGGTTCACCTATTCATTGCAACAGAACAATCTGGCCACCATGGACCCAGCGGACACAAACACCCTTCAACAAGCCCTCGCCAGCCAGGGTTCCCTACTGGGACAGCACAACCAACTCCTCCGGGAGGTCATGGAGAACCTTTGTTCTCTGTCTGCTCACGTCACGCAGATCGGTAACCAGGTGGACCGCGTCTCCACTCATATCACTCAACCCAGTTCTGGAACCCAGCCTAGCCAGCCCAGACAGCCTGTAGCGGCAACCCCCCACGTGTCACCAACATCCCTGCCCAGAAAGCCTCACGTACCAGAGCCGGAGCACTATGGGGGAGATTTGGGAAAGTGTCGGGGTTTCCTCCTTCAGTGCTTCCTGGTGTCTGAACAGCAGTCATTGACTTACTCCTCAGGTAAATCTAAAATTGCTTATGTCATGGGGTTGCTGCGGGGAAGAGCCTTAGCGTGGGCCGCAGTGGTTTGGAACAACCAACCGGATATCTGCTCCTCTTTTGCTAGTTTTATCGTGGAGATGAGAAAAATCTTCGACCACCCCGTCCGTGGTAAAGACGCTGCCAAGCATCTACTCACTATCCGCCAGGGCTCCCGCAGTGTTGCTGAATATTCAGTGGAGTTCCGGACGTTAACAGCCGACTTGGGATGGAATGATGAGTCACTCCAGGGGGTTTTTTGGAATGGACTCAGCAACCTGGTGAAGGACGAATTGGTGGCAAGAGACGACACCGACAGGCTGGATTCCCTGATCTCTCTAGCCACCAGGTTGGACAATCACCTCCGAGAACTCCATAGAGAAGGAACTGGTCGTTCACCACCTTTGGCCACTCCTCGGCACTCTCTACTGCCTCCCGCCAGAACAAACCTCTCTCCTCCTTCTGCACCCTGAGTAGCTCCCACTGCCCCGGGTGAGGAACCCATGCATCTGGGACAGAACTGCCTTTCTCCCACTGAATGACTCCGGAGAATGAGAGCGGGTGAGTGTCTATATTGCAGTCAGTCCGGCCACCTCCTTGCCACCTGCCCTCTTGGGCCAAAAGGGGGGACCCTGGTGAGCCAGAAAACATTCCCTTTTGACTCCCGACCCCAGATGCAGCTTCAAGCCACTCTGTGTTACAGCCAACAGTCCTTGCCTCTGCTAGCACTAGTGGACTCCGGCACAGAGGGAAACTTCATGGACGAAAACTTAGCCTTCCAAGCCAGTACTCCTTGTGAACCTCTGTGTGGCCCCCTGGATGCCCGGGTGCTAGACGGTAGACTCCCGGCCCGTGTCACACACTGCACAGAACCCCTGCTCCTCCTTCTCTCTGGAAACCATCAGGAGCAGGTACGATTTAATCTAATTTCCTCTCCTCAAGCCCCTATCGTTCTCGGCCACCCTTGGCTTAGCTGTCATAATCCCCACATCGACTGGCCCACCGGGAAGATAGTCAGCTGGAGCTCGTTCTGCTATTCCTCTGCCTGCAATCAGCCCTTCCCCCAGTGGAGATCTCTGCGACCTCATCCGCCTCCAAGCCCCCTGACTCGTCCACGGTTCCCGTAGAGTATCACGATCTGGGAGAAGTGTTTAGCAAGCAACGGTCCCTTTCTCTGCCTCCACATCACCCTTACGATTGCACGATTGACCTTCTTCCCGGAGCCTCATTACCCACCAGTTGGCTGTACAATCTGTCCCGCCCAGAAAAAGAAGATATGGAGACGTATGTAAATGACTCCTTCACAGCTGGCATTATCTGACCCTCATCTTCCCCTGTAGGCACTGGTTTCTTCTTTGTGGGGAAGAAAGACGGCTCGCTACGCCCGTGTATCGACTACTATGGCCTGAACAACATTACCATAAAGAATAAGTATCCCGTGCCTTCTATCAACTCAGCATTCAAGCCTCTTCACTGAGCCACAGTATTCTCTAAATTGGACTTGCGGAACTGATCAGGATACGGGAGGGAGATGAATGGAAGATGGCCTTTAACACCCCACTTGGTCATCTTGAATACCCGGTGATGCCTTTCGGCCTGACCAACGTTCCTGCGGTGTTCCAGGCTCTGGTCAACGACATCCTTAGGGACTTTATTAACCGATTTGTTTTTGTTTATCTGGATGATATCCTAATCTTCTCCTGTAATCTCCCGGAGCACATCCACCATGTCTGCCAGGTTCTTCAGATGCTTTTGGAGAACAAGCTATTTGTTAAGGCAGAGAAGTGCGAATTCCATGCCCATTCTGTCAGTTTCCTGGGGTACATCATTGAGAGTGGGTAGCTGAGGGCGGATCCCGAAAAGATCCGGGCAGTGGCAGAATAGCTCAAACCCACGACGCTTAAACAACTCCAGCGGATTCTGGGATTCGCCAATTTCTACTGTCGCTTCATTAGGGACTACAGCTGGGTGGCAGCGCCCTTACTCAGCTCACTCTCCTGTGACCCCCTTCCATTAGACCCCCAAAGTGGCCTCAGCCTTCTCTGAGGCGTTTCACCTCCGCACCCATCCTGTCCCATCTGACCCATCTCGCCAGTTCATTGTGGAAGTAGACGCCTTCGACACTGGGGTGGGAGCAGTCCTCTCTCAATGCTCCATCCCAGACCAAAAGCTCTATCCCTGCACTTTCTTCTCTTGCCGTCTATCCCCCGCTGATCGGAACTACAACGTTGGGAACCAGGAGTTGTTGGCCGTCAAACTCGCCTTGAAGGAGTGGAGGCACTGGCTGGAGGGAGCAGAACACCCATTCCTTGTCTGGACAGACCATAAGAACTTGGCATACATCCAGACAGCTAAATGCCTTAACTCCAGCCAAGCCTGTTGGGCACTGTTTTTTGGCCGCTTCAATTTCACCATCACCTACCGTCCTGGTTCCAAGAACGTGAAGCCAGATGCCCTCTCTCGTCAGTACGTCTTCGAGGAAGACCCTTCCAATCCGGATAGAATCCTTCCACCATCCTGCATTATGGCTGCCCTCACCTGGGAGATCGAGTTTGTAGTTAGAGATGCCCAACGGACTCAACCCGACTCAGGTGATGGCCCCCCCAATCGTCTCTTCGTGCTTGACTCTGTCCGCTCTCAGGTTCTCCAGTGGGGGCATACTTCCCGTTTCGTCTGCCATCCTGGAATGGCATTTCTGCCAGTAATCCGTTATCCTGGAGCACACATCTCCCTTGGGTTGAGTATGCCCATAACTTCCTGACCAGCACCGCCACCGGCATGTCCCCTTTCGAATGTTCCCTAGGCTATCAACCCCTCTGTTTCCTGCCCATGAAGATGACATCGCCGTGCCTTCAGTTCAGGCCCATCTCCACCGGTGCCGCAAGGTCTGGAAGGATGCTCGCTTGGCCCTGCTCCGCTCAGCTAACCACAACCGGAGTATCGCTGATTGCCACTGGATTCCAGCACCCAACTATCAGCCTGGTCAGAAGGTTTGGCTCTCTTCAAAAAACATCCCCCTCAAAAGTGAATCCAAGAATTCACCCCCCGTTACATCGGACCATTCGAGATCGAAAGCATCATCAACCCCTTGGCGGTCAAACTCAAGCTACCCAGATTCATGCGCATTCAAACCACATTCCACTGAAAGCTGTGTCTGTCAGCCCTTTGTGCCCTCCTGCTGAACCTCCTCCACCTGCCCGAGTCATCGACGATCACCCAGCTTACACCGTCCGGCGAGTACTGGATGTGCGCCTCCGAGGCAGGGTTTTCCAGTACCTCATCGATTGGGAGTGATACAGTACTGAGGAGCGCACCTGGATCCCCTGCTTTTTCATCTTAGACCCTTCTCTCATCCGAGTCTTCCATCTTCCATCGCGACAATCCGGGCAAGCCTGGTGGTTCGCCTGGAAGCTCCCGTTGGGGCGGGGGGGGGTGTGGTTACAGTCACGGTCCTGACCGTTAATTCCTTGTATTCTCCTAATTCCCCTTTTCCCACGTTCTCCTGGGCTCCTTTATTGTGTCACCTGATTCTCATCTGAACCTGCAGCATAAAAACCTCGGCTTTGCATCCACTCATCCCCAGATCATTGTTTCAGCCAGTGTGGTAATTCACATTCCTGGCTGCTTAGGACTGTGTATTCTAAGTTTTTCTTCAGTATCGAGGCTTTGCCTGTGTAACTCTGTCTCTCCGTGTCAAGATAAGTATTGCCTGCTACCTGCCCTTCCTCCTGTTTGCCGTTCAGCTCCAGCAACGCTCCATGTCAAGATAAGCGTTGCCTGCCGCCTGCCTTTCTGTTTCATCTTCCTGCTTGCCGTTCAGCTCCAGCCACGCTCCCGCTGTCGTCTGCATCCTAACTCTATCTCCGTGCCAGTGTCCTGCACTTGGTTTCACCCGCTCGTTGCAACAGTATAATTTTTTCTCATTTATGTATTTTTTTTCTTGTAGCCTAATTGAATTGAGAATGAAGGCTACACACAGGTCGGAGTAAGAGTTTTTAAAAAGGAGCACATGCAGGCTTTTGGCTTTTACTGGCAGCCCAATCAAATTGTGAATCATTAATAAGGACAAATAAAAATAATGTGAGAAGGTGCTTGGCAAGCTGAAAGGTCTGAAGGTAGATAAGTCACTTGGGCTAGATGGATTACACTCCAGGGTCCTGAAAAAGGTAGCTGATGAGATTGTGGAGGCATCAGTAATGATCTTTCAAGAATCAACAGATTCCGACATGGTTCTGGAGGACTGGAAAACTGCAAATGTCACTCCACTGTCAAGAAGGGAGAGAGGCAGAAGAAAGGAAATTATAGGCCAATTAGCCTGAGCTCAGTGGTTGGGAAGACATTGGAATTGATTATTAAGGATGTAGTTTTGAGGTACTTGGAGGCACATGATAAAATAGGCCAAAGTCAGTATGGTTTCCTTAAGAAAAATCTTGTCTGAGAAATCTGTTGGAATTCTTTGTGGAAATAACGAGCAGGATAGACAAAGGAGGATCAGTAGATGTTGTGTACTTCAGATTTCAGGAGGTCTTTGACAAGGAGCTACACATAAGGCTGCTTAACAAGAATACAGCTCACAGTATTACAGGAAAGATACTAGCATGAATAGAGGATTAGCTGATTGGCAGGAGGCAAAGAGTGTGAATAGAAGGAGCCTTTTCTGGTTGGCTACTGAGAGTTCTTGGTTGTTTTGCAGGGGTTGGTGTTGGGACTACTTCTTTTTACATTATATGTTAATGGTTTGGATGCTGGAATTGATGGCTTTGAACCCAATTTTTCAGAGGATACAAAGAAGGGTGCAGGGACTAGTAATGTTGAGGAAGCAGGGAGGCTATGGAAGGACTTAGAAACATTAGGAAAGAGGGGAAAGAAATGGCAGATGAAATATAATGTCAAGAAGTGTATGGTCATGATTTCTGGCAGAAGGAACAAAATTGCAGACTATTTTATAAATGGGCATAAAATTAAAAAAATCTGAGGTACAAAGAGACTTAGGAGTCCTCATGCAAGATTCCGAAAAGGTGAACTTGCAGGTTGAGTCAGTGGTGAGGAAAGCAAATGTTAGCATTCATTTTTAGAGACCTAGAGCAAGGATGTAATGGTGAGGCTTAGAAGGCATTGGTGAGGCCTCACCTGGAGTATCGTGACTAGCTTTTGTCCTCTTATCTAAGAAAGAATGTGCTGACATTAGAGAGGGTCCAGAGGAGCTTCACAAGAATGATTCCAGGAATGAAAGGATTATCATATGAAGAATGTTTGATGGCTTTGTGCCTGTACTAGCTGGAATTTAGAAGAATGTGGAGGAATCTCATTGAAACTTATCGAATGCTGAAAGGCAAAAATCGAGTGGATGTGGAGAGGATATTTCCCATAGTAGGTGAACCTAGGTCTAAAGGGCACAGCTTCAGAATAGAGGGATGTCCATTAGAATGGAAATGAGCCAGAGGGTGGTGAATCTGTGGAATTTGTTGCCGCAGGTAGAGGTGAAGCCAAGGTCACTGGGTGTATTTAAAGTGAGGTTAATAGACTCTTGATTAGCCAGGGATTGAAAGGTTCTAGGGAGAAGGCAGAAGAATGGGGTTGAGAAGGAAAGTGGATCAGCCATGATGAAATGGCAGAGCAGATTCGATGGGCCAAGATAGCCTGACACTACTCATCCCTTATGGTCTTACGGTCGATAGGGATTTTCAAATGACATTTGTGAAACTACGACATAATTCATATGTTAGAAATATTGAAGCTCTGGAGATAAAAGGGCAGTGCCAGATGGATTTAAGATTGGCATCCTGACAAGAAACATAACAGGTGGTCACATGGCAGATTAAATTTAATGTGAACATGGTCAAAGCAACATTTTTACTAGGAAGAATGAGGGAAATGTACACACTAGATGCTGAAGCACAGAACACAACATGATCAAATCCTTGAAAGTGGCAGAACAAGTTTGAGAAAGTTGTTAACAATGTGTAAAATGCTCTAGACAAAATAAATATAGGAATATAATTCAAAGCTATGAAGTTGTTATGAATATTTAAAAATCATAAAATTGTGCCCATTTCAAAGCAGTGCACTTCAGGTACATTTACATGCCTTGGACATCCTGTGAGAAAGATTCTATAAGAGTTCTTGGCATGAGGAATTTCAGCTGTATGGTAAATACCTGGAACTGTATTTAGAACACAATGTTTATTTGGAAGAGATCATGAAAGATGCAGGCAGGTTAAATGTACAGAATAAGCTTCCGTAAGTGAGGAGAATTAGAAACTATAGATTTAAGGTAATCATTTAAAGAACCATAGGCAATATAAGGAATCCCGTTACTAATGTAGCATCTATTGGGATCTGGAATGCATTACTTAAGAGCATAGTAGAAACAGAATTGATCGTAGCTTTTGAAAAGGAAATCGACACATTTGTAGGAACAATGTTTAGGTTGCTGGAGGGAAAGAAGGGACTTATAAAAGACCCAATACAAGAAGCCAATACAAGTCTGATGGGTAAAATGGCTTCCTTCTCTGCTGTCGAGATGTGGCACTGAATCTGATGGCACAATAGATCTATTTACAGCTCTCCCTTCAGCTGCTCAGTGCCTTGGCTTCATGGCTTATCGCTATAGCTTCATTAGCTAGCTGTTTCGTAATTAGCTAGTTGTACGGTTTTAATGCGATCACACAGCACCTTCCAACGATTGTACACTTCCATCAGAAAGCTGCATTCTTCCTCCCCAGTTAAAAATATTTTGTGAGAATTTGCAGAGTGGCTTCTTAGTTTAGTCAGCAACCACACAATGCACTAAAATGCTTAGAGAACAGGAATTAGTCTAATGATCAAATGATTAAAAAAAAAAGCTCTGAATGCAGAAGCGGAAGCAATTCAGAGTGAAGCAGTACATACTTGCCTCTGCCCTGAGTGGTAACAAATTGGATTCAGTCAGAAGCAGCCCTGGTGAGATAGTGGATGTGGGCAACAGAAATGCTATATCAGTGCAAAAAGAAAGCTCCATTATGAGATGAGGATTAACACATTCTGTTGAGTTAGGCTATGCTCTATCCAGTTCCTATTAATTCTTGCGAAAGAGGATTTGTTAAGATTTCAGGCAAAAAAATTATACCACTTAGTCCTGATGATCACAATATGTGAACAATTTTAAAATGTAAATTTATGAACACATGGATGGCAGTGGAAACTCTAACAAAAACTAACAAACTGCTTGGATAAAGCCAACACACTAAAACTGCCTTGAAAGTAGGTTTTTTGTTAAATAATTATCATTTGGTAGCTGAGCTGAAATGAGTTGACAGCTCTCAGACTTTTGAGTCATAACAACGTGGCTTCAATGCCAACTTTGGTTCTGAGGAAATAATCTGTTTACTGCACATATGGCCATATGAATTGCTCACTTAAATTGAGATGTGCTCCACAAAAGAAAGAGTTTTATTTCCTGAGGTAGTGGCTGATCTATGACTGCCAGCAATGAACCATGCCAGAGAATGCCTGTAATCTACACTCAGTGCCACATTGTCAGGTACATCTGCACACCTGCTCATTAAAATATCTAAACAGCTGATCATGTAGCAGCAACTCGATGCATAAAAGCACTGTCAAGATTTCACTTGTTCAGATGAAACATCAGAATGGGGTAGAAATGTGATCTAAGTATCTTTGATCAAGGAATGATTGCTGGTGCCATATGGGGTGGTTTGAGTATCTTAGAAACTTCTGATCTCCTAGGATTTTCACATACAACAGTCTCTAGAGCTTACAGAGAATGGTGTGAAAAACAAACTTCCAGTGAGTGGCATTTCTGTGGGTGAAAATACCTTGTTAATGAGAAGGTCAGAGGAGAATGGTCAGACTGCTTCAAGCTGATAGGAAGGCAACAGTAACTCAAATAACCATGTATTACAACAGTGGTGTGAGAAAAGAATTTCTGAACACACAACACATTGAATCTTGAAGTGGATGGGCTATATCAGCAGAAGACCTTGAACATATACTTAGAGGTCACTCTGTTAGGTACGGGAGGTAGCTAATAAAGTGGCCACTGAGTGTATATTGCAATTTATTAATAATATACAAGAGATGATGTTAACTATAACAGTCTGGTGGATGGTCAGGTATCCATTCCTTATTTCAATTTCTCTACTGAGAAAAGCAACAAAGCTAGAAGAAGCTTCTAGAGTTTTGTTCACAATACATACAGGAGATAGGTGATATCAATTTGCTTCAACTGCAACAATATGTAGACAGCCCAAGTGACATTTTGCGATAGCTAATGTCTTCACATGTATTGAGGGAACCACACAGAAAGGAGTCAAGCCCAAAGCACAGAAGCAAAACATTCTTCTGAACACACACATGCATATCTAAGCCTTCTCTTGCTCTGACTTCCTTCTCCTCCCTCACTTTCCAATATCTTAGTCACAGGATTGTGTGAATAGCCTTTTCTGTCATTTCTGTTGGTGGGATTTAATTGAGGCTCACTAAAACAGTCCAGATCTCAATTTATGTAATACATTTATTGCTTAAAGGAAAAAAGTAATGTCCAAAATACCCTTGCTAAAAGTTAGCTCCCATCTGTGTGAAAACATAGACAACTTAACACAAATGGATCATATTCCCTTTCCACATGTAGCATTTGCTTTGTTCGTCTGTAAGTACAAAGACTTCCCCTAATAAATAGCAAATGTAAAATCAGTTCCATAGGAAACTGTGTAAAATGAAAGCAAATTAGGCAACTGATAGAGCAATCAGATGTATTCTTCAGTGAAACATTGCTCTCACTACTGCTTTCTGATTGCCTTCCAGCAATTCACAAACAATCACAATATACTAAGCTGATACCTTAAGAACCTTTGTTCTTGCCGCTAAAGGAAATGAGGGGAAAACTTGCACAAAGTAAATGGAAACCTGACGTGAATTGTTTTAGAATGACAATAATTTATGTATAACAAGACCTCTACTTTTATTGACCTTCAAAATACTTCCTGATTAAATATTGTAGTTTCATCATCCTTGATAATCAATTTCAGTCTAAGCTTTTAAGCTGCCTCAGTCAGCCTATTCACTTTTCTTACATGTCTTTCTGATAACTTAAGACTAACTTAATGACTCTGCAGAACCCAAAACTTTGAGAGAATATTGTCTTTCTGATAACTTAAGACTAACTTAATGACTCTGCAGAACTCAAAACTTTGAGAGAATATTGTCTGTCCAACTGCTTTTCTGTTGACTGTTATGACTTAATTTAGAGACCTGTCTAACAGAATTAATGAAAATAAATGCTAAGAACATGTAAACGGGTTTGGCTACTCTGATGATGCTGAAGCTCTCTGTGAGGTGGTTTCAGGTAACCTTGAATTCAAAATTATAATGTTCACCATCTCTCGGGGATTCCATGTGAACAGAAGATTTTCCCAAGGGACCTTTACAGTCAATGAAAATAAATCAGAAGTCAAGCCACAATCCTTTCACTGTCATCAATATTATCATTGAAGAAGTGAAAGATTTCATGTGCATGGGTGTTAAAGTGGCAACAGAGACTGAGAGATCAACTCAAAAGTTAGCAAAATAAAATTAATTTTGGTAATAAAGTAATTAGAAATAAAAATGTAAAGGTTCAGAACAGCTTAGGACACCTAAAGAGGCTGTTCCAAGGGGATCTGAAGAAATGCACAGAATGAGATGAAGGCACGCAGTCTGATGTTAGGTAAGTCACTTCTTATCCTTCTTAGCGGATGATGATGTGACTTGATTGGATAAAGCCATCATTTGGCCAATGAGCTGAATTCGGCCAATGATACAGTGAATGATAGTATGCTGTGTTGATGGATGATACAACATTATTAATGGGAATAGAAGATGACAACACACTGTGAACTGTGGTGTATGATCACTTCTTGTACTTGGATCAAAAACTAATTATTATGTTACCCTAAAGTGCAAGGCTCCCCTGCTTACCATGGCACTAGAATCAGCTCCAGGCTTATTACTGCTGATAAATTTAATGAAATTTGCTGTTTTGTGGCAGAACAGGACATAAAAATTAAGTTACAAAATAAATAAGTAGATGAAAAGACAAATACGAGGTAGTGTTCATGGAGTGTACAAAAATCTAATAGTGGAGGGGAAGAAGCTGTTCTTGAACGAAGGTTTTAGTTTTAATTGCAATTGGATGAGCGGTGAAAAGGGAAGATAAGGCAAAAGTCAGCAATGAAATTCCACTAAATGGGTCTTAAATGTCTGCATGAATAAGCATTCATATTTCCAATTGTGTAGGAAATCTGATAATAGTTTTTCTTGATCTTTATTATCAGATGAGTGATGTATCAAGATATACACGAAGTAGTAGAGCAATACTATTCCATATGCCCCCACATTCTCTAAGATATATTCATTTTACAAAAGCAGTTGACACGTAATGGTTGAAAACCAAAAGGAAATTGAAAAGATGATTATTCAAAGTTAAAGTAGGAAGTTGTAATAATTTTCATTGTTCAACTTCACAACCTTACACATGGAGATTGAGACTAAGTGCTTATTGCATCATGTATGACAATATTATTTATTTTCATCCATAGGGCCATTGGTAAGGTTATTTTTCTTTGACTTGTGGTAACATATCACTCAGTAAAAGTAAGTCACTCTGGTTCATAATCCAAGTAAAGAGTCAACATCACAAAGGGCATTTGCTTGTAAGAAAAGCTACTAAATTGTCTGATGTGCTTCCAGGAAAATAATCTAGTTGAGTTGCCTGTGAATCCAGTGGAGAGCCAGGATCTGCAACTGTATCCATATTTTGATTGGACAGGAGAGAGAATTTGAAGATGTAGAGCCACTCTATTTTCTGTTTGACTGTTTTTCTTAATGTGATTGAGAACCATAATGAAATTTGATCCAGATATGGTAAATCAGTCCTGATAAAGGGTCTTGGACAAAAACATCCACTATTTATTTCACTCCACAGCTGATACCAGACTCGTTGAGTTTCTCCAACATTTTGTGTATGTTGATCAAGATTTCCAGCATCTGCAGAATAACTTGTTTGAAAGTAAATATTATTTTACTAATATAGTTATGTTTGTCTCATTCATAATCAAATCAGAGAGACCTTGAAGTAAATAGTACTTGTATTTTCAATAGTTTATACATTTGCAAAATATATTATGATGTATATTCAGAGAGAGTTCAATTTGTTTCTTTTTCTGAATTTGCTTTCAGAGATTTAGAATGAAAATCAAAAGCCTGCAGATGCTGATAACCCGAGCTGAAATCAGAAAAGACTGGAAACATTCAGATGGTCAGATAACATGCTTAGAAGGAATAAAAATTTAACATTGAGTTGAAGACATATCCATTTTAAAGTGAGATCAGGATGGAAATTGACAACAAAAGTAATGACATTTTTGAATTCTCTTTGAATGCAGGAAGGAACTTTGACCTGAAGCAATGACTCTGTTTCTCTTTATATTTGGCTTTGTCTTGCTGGCGGTGCACTCCATTGTAGTATGAGACTAACTGCAGTTTGGACATATCACAACAATGCTTAAAAAGGAGTTCTGGGAAATTACTATTTTTGTATGGAAGCTTGCTTATCTTTGTATAGCAGAGATACAGCAGACAGTGTTTCTCTGTATATTCTTGTTTAATAAGACATTTTGTTACTTTGATTGACTGACAATCCTCCAGTATCTTCAAAAGTGATACAGATAGGTATGTCAATAGAATAATGCATTGTATCTACTATAATCTGAATTTCAAAAGCTTTGATAAGTACTTGGCATGACTAAGGCAAGATCATTTTGTATCAAACAATGGAATAGAAAATAATCCTAAATGTGGAATAGCATTGGAGACACCAAAATGACAGAAGCTTTCCTAAGGGTGGGCTATGATTGGCTGTATTAAACTTAAGTGGCGTGTTGAACTTGCTTCTTGCAACTCACAACTAAGTTTGCCATGTGCATTCAACTGTCAAGTGTGGAACTAGTGGTTTTGATATATAGACTTTTCAAAATCATTTAAATTGTTATAAATGGTTAAAAAGCTAAAATAATCAAAAATAGCTGCATGAACAGCTTCTCACTGTAAACTGAACATGTGACCTTCTGACTTGTTACTGCAATACCACTACCCACTGAGTCATTGCTGACACCTAACTCCACGTCCTAGCTCTGTGATCCTACAATCCCAGTGGGAATTTGGGAACATTTCAGTCAAAGGGAGCATGGATCAAAGAGCAGACAATCTCCTCGCCCTGAGCCTCTGATCTGTGTTCTGCTGTGTAGCTCCCTGCTGGCAGCCTGCAACTGCAGAACTAGTTCTGTGGTATCATCACCGACTAAGAGGCACAAGATCATGAAGGCAAATCAATTAATTTGTGATTGCTCCCAGCCTACTTTGCAATCTTTTATTGCAGGTATAAAAAATACATCATATGGCATCACTGCAATAGGCCCGTCAGCCCCTGACGTTGTGAGAACTAATTCAATTATTTAAATGCCTAACTAAGCTATTCCCTTCTGCCCACCACCGTAGAACAGTGCCTGGCACCACACAGTGCTTCTGTGCTCGTAAGTCGTTATACTGCTGAAAGATAGAAATAAAGATATTGCAACATCCTGAAACATGGATTTGAACTACATGGGCTGTGGTTTCTAATCCTCATATAGCAATGCACAAATGGTGGGATAGATATTTTTAAACTGAAATCATCCAATTAGCTTCTGCATGAACATTTCATCATGTTTCCCTCTTTATGCTTTGTGTTGACAGTATATGGTTCCTCTCCAGGGTGTGTTTACATTAAAAAGTGATGCTTCTATTCACTGAAACTTTAACAATACATAGTTATGTAAAGGAATTTGTGTTGACATTAAGAACCAAAAATATGAACCAAATGTGTGTTCCTGTTTAATGTTGCAAATTTCTGATGTTGCAAAATTGAGAATGCCTGATGTTATAAGGCATAACATTGTACAATCAATCTCTTAATAAAGCTATTGTCTTGATAACAGTCCATATAATAAAGCTTCCATCGCAACTGCCTTTCTAGTTATCGTTAGCTTATAGTCAATGTGTTTTTCATTTGATTTTTTTTTATCATGAATGACAACTTTCAGGAAAACATGTTATTCTGAAAATCTGATAAATAACTTAAAAGGTATAAAAAACATACACAAATTGCAGGAAGACCTCAGCAGGCAGACACTAGCTTGGTTTGAAAGCTTGATTGTTTGTTCATTTCCACAGATGCTGGCTGACCTGCTGAGTTCCTCCAGCATTTTGTGTGTGTTGCTTTGGACTTCCAGGATCTGCAGAATCTCTTGTGTTTATGAGAGGTATAAATAATGAAAGGCAAGAACTAAAGTTGGGGTGTTCCAATTTATTATCACCACACGAGTTCTGAGCTGCTGTCAGCAGCGTTGTTCATCATGTAATCCATAAAAAGCTTAAGATATAACTTTTCATATCAGAACCAGGCTGCAGTGACAGAACAGATAACAGCTCACCCCTTCTTCTCACCCCAACACTTCTGTTTACTAGTTGGAGGGTAGAGAGAGGCTAGGTGTTATGGTTAGCACTGGAATATTTAGCTGTCTAGAGTTTGGGCAGTAGTTTAGGTAATAGGTGGACACTGTGTCTGGGTTCTCAGTAATACCACACCACCCCCTCTCACTCAAAGGCCCAAAAGAACAGCATTCATTAAGCTTTATTTCTGTTCTTTGAAATATTGTACTTACATAAATGAATCACAGAAACACCAAAGGAGCATCTAATTGTTATACATAAAATGATTATAGGATATGATAAGGGCAGTAGGGAGATTCTTTCTTCTTTAGTAGCAAGTGAGAAGAGGAGCAAATAACCTTAATTATGACCAGAAAGGCAAGGACGAAGTCAGGAAACCCTTTTCCAGTAAAAAGGGTTGAGATTCTGGTACAATTTGCTCCAAAAAGCTGTTGAAACCGAAAATTTAAATGTTAGTATTTTTATTAGGTAAAGGCAAAAAGTACAGTGGAATCAAGACAGGTAAATAATGCAGGCTATAGATCACCTATAGTATAATTGAATTCACATTATTTCATTGAGACAAACCAAGTCTTGTTAGTTTTCATGGTATCATCCATTGCAATCTTGCAGCTCTTCAACACATTGAATTTTAATTAATTATTGAAGGAAATCCACTTAGGTTGGCTAGTTCAAAAAAAAGTAATTTAAGTATCTTTGGACAACCTAACAGATCCATCTTAAAAAGCCAAGGTCAAGGCCATAATGTGTAGCATTGTTGTTACATGTTTTTACTTTTACTTTCAGATGTCATATAAGAAAATACAGGATAGGTGCAAAAGTGATACTGGTATAAAGTTGCTAGTCCAGTCTTCAAATCTTTATCAAAATAAAGTGAGACTACTGCCTGTGCAGTCATTTATTTTAATGAAATCCATTTCCTTTCAGCACTTAAATTTTCATCCCGTTGCTCTTAGCAAATCAATCACCTACATCTTCTAAACAGCAATATTTAAGGACAGACAGTAATGTTATAAAGTGATATTCAAGGATACATTCATACTTACCAATTGGAAAACAGATCTTACATTCATCAACATCCACGGTGAGATTAATGTTTCAGGGCCTTCATCATTAAGGTGATTTACCTGAAACTATGGAACAGTACAGCACTGGACAGACCATTTTGTTCCCAGTGCTGTGCCAACCCTGATGCTAATTTATACTAACATACATCAAAGTTGCTGGTGAACGCAGCAGGCCAAGCAGCATCTATAGGAAGAGGTGCAGTCGACGTTTCAGGCCGAGACCCTTCGTCACGAAGGGTCTCGGCCTGAAACGTCGACTGCACCTCTTCCTATAGATGCTGCTTGGCCTGCTGCATTCACCAGCAACTTTGATGTATGTTGCTTGAATTTCCAGCATCCGCAGAATTCCTGTTGTTTGCTAATTTATACTGAACATTCTTGTCCTGTATATCATCCATAGCCCTCCATTCCCTTCATATTCTTGTGTCTATTTAAAGCCTCTTATAATTGTGACGGGATCCTGAATTACCCCTATGAACTGTGCTCGTTTACCCCCTATTAACTGTGCTTTTGAAAAGAAAGAGAGAGAGAGTTATTTAACATCGATATCTTGTTTTTAAGAGAGAGAGAGAGACAAATGCTAACTGTTGGACTGTCACTTTAAGGCACTGGAAGTAACTTTTGGATTTCTGCTGAGTTGGAGATGGCACTGAGTAGCACATAGATTGCTACGGTAACCGAGGGCGGTTATTTAATGGACACTCGATGTTATGATTTTCGGCAGGTTGTTGATACTTCTCAAGGACTTTTGCCTGCTTGCATTTCTTACACAGAGAGAGGAAGGAGCAGTTATTTGAATGACAGTTGATGCTCAGCACAGGAAGATAAAATAGGAGGTCAGATGATAGACCTCAGATACATGTTTTGGACACTGAATGAGCATTGTTGTGCCTGCAGAAAAGGTGGGTTTTGGAGGATCGATCAGTTGCTCTTGCAGTGAAAAGAGGAAAGGGGTTGACTGGTGGGGAGTTGTCCATGTGTCCACCCTTGCCTGGGGGATAGCTCCACCACAGAAAACCGGTCCCCTGTATTAAAGTCACAGCTGGTGACTTTTAAAGGATTTCGAGGGACAACGAGAAGATCGACGGCGTCAGCTCACCTGAAGACTCAAATCTCTCCCTCTCTCTCTCTCCATCACTACTCAACTCAATACCACGAACTGAATTGAACTGAACTTTACTCATCATTGTAAGACTGTATCTTTTTACCCCTAGACTTAAAGAAGCTTGGATTTTCATACAAATATTTCCATACTTACTGATATATATATATAAAATCATTGCTAACCTGTTTGATTTATCTACATTTATATTACTGTATTGCGTAGTTACAAATAAATATTATTAGTTTATAGCAATACTGGACTCCAAAGTGTTTTCCATCTCTGCTGGTTCCTTATTCCTGTCATAGGGTATGTGACATAATTCATGCCCTCTAATCCAGTCAGGTTCCTTGTAAACTTTGTCTGCACCCTCTCCACAGTCTCGACATCCTTCCTATAATGGGGCAACTAGAACTCCACATATCATCCAAGTGCATGTTGCAGCATAACTTTCTCATTAATATACTTAGTCCTACCGGTGAAGGCTAGCATGCCAAAGGTCTTCTTTACTACATTGTCCACTTTCGTAGCAATTTCTGTAAAACTATGGATCCAGACTCCAAGATCCCTCATACTCAGTGCTATTAAGAGACCTACCATTAACTGTATACTTTCTCCTTCTATTTGAACTCCCAAAGCATAACACTTTACAATGGCCTGGATTAATCTCCACTTACCACTACCGGGCCCATTTCTGTAACTGATCTATATCCTGGAGTATTCTTTAATAGTTCTTTAATAATTCACAGCTCCACCAATCTTGGAGTTATCTGTAAATTCACCCATCTATATTTTCTTTCAAGTCATTGAAACATAACACAAGCAGAGGTCCCATCACCAATCCGTGTGGAACACCACTTGTCACAAACTCCAGCTAAAATAGCAGCCTCCAACTCTTTCTGTCGTCTATAGGTAAATCAGTTCTGAATTCAAATTTGCAATTCACCCTGGATCCTTTCCTCTTCATATTTGAAGAAACCTACCATGACAGACATTATAAAATGTCTTATTAAAGTCCATGTAGATAATGTCCACTGCCTTACACTCATTAAGCTCTTCTGTTGCCTCATGTTTGTAAGGCAATGGTCTGCCTTACACAAAGCCATTCTGATTGTTCCTAAGCAGGTCATGCTTTTCTAAATACACACAAATCCTATCCTTTAGTATCCTCTCCAATAGCTTCCCAAACACTGACATGAGGATCATTGGCCTGCAATTATTTGGATTATCCTAGTTCCTTTCTTGAACAAAGGCACAAAATTTGCAGCTCTCCAGTCCTCTGGGATCTCATCTGTCAATAGTGAGAAGACAAAGATCTTTGTCAAGCCCCCAACTATCTACTCACTTGCTTATTTCAATATTCTGGTATATATGCCTTCTGGATCTGAGGACCTATCCAAATTAATGTTTTTCAGAAGACTCAGCACTACTTTCTCAGTCTCAAAATATCCCTGTCATGGTCCCGTCTGGCAATTCTGCATCTTGCTATTACCTCCTTAATTGGGCCTTAATCCCCTTGTCTGATTTCCAATCTTTCCCAGTTCCACTAATTACAGCACACCTGGTTCCCATTAGCGAACATAGGATAAAACTCAGGCGGCACAGCCATGCTTTGCCAGTTCATTGGTCGACTCTAGTGTGAGTAAATCTTGTTTCCTGATTCCTTGGGACTGTCAGTTCTAAACTCTGAATCATTTCCTGGATACTCTACGTAAACCTTGTCTATGTGAAAAGACTCTCCTGGATACTGGTTCCCCATTCGTGGTGGTGCTAACGCCTCGCGACTCCTCCTCTGCGCCTGTGTCCTGCACTTGGGTTCATCCTCAGCCTCGTCCTTGCAACAGAACGAACTGGCCAAGAATGATCCCAGCAGACATGGAACTCATGCAACAGGCCCTCACCAGCCAGCGCTACCAACTGGGCGCCCATGACCAACTGCTCAGAGAGTTCACGGAAAAACTTTGTGCACAGTCCACGAATGTGAGGAAGGTCAGTGAGCAGGTTGACCGGGTATCTGCTTCCCTTACTCCGTCCCTTCAAAGAACCCCAACTGACCAAACCGCACAGCATGAGATGGCTACACCCCATGGATCGGCAACACAATCCCCTCGAGAGCCGTACATACCCGAACCAGAACCATACGCTGGGGACTGAGGGAAGTGCCAGGCCTTCTTATTACAATGCTCTTTGGTCTTTGAGCAACAGCCATGTATGTACACCTCGGACAGATCAAAGATTGCATACATCATGGGGCTGTTACGAGGGGATGCCTTGGCATGGGCCACCGCGATCTGGGACAACCGACCAGAGGTCTGTCCTCCTTCGTCTCTGAAATGAGGAAGGTCTTTGAATAGCCCATTCGCAGTAAGGACGCCGGCCGCCAAGTGCTTGCTAACTCTCTGTCAGGGTTTGCAAAGCGTAGCAAAATACTCAGTTGATTTCCGAACATTAACGGCTGACTCTGGGTGGAATGACAAGGCACTAAGGGAAGTGTTTTGGCAGGGCCTCTCAGATAAGATAAAAGATGAACTGGCAGCGAGAGATGACGCGGACAGCCTGGACTCTCTGATCTCTCTAGCCTCCAGGCTCGATAATCGACTTCAAGACCGTCTTAGAGGAAAGACCAGTCGCCCCACTCCTCAGGTCAGCCCATGTCCCACCTTATCATCTTCAGCCAGCCTCCCTTCCCCAGCCGCTCCAAGTATAGCTCCTGCTCCCTCCGTCCCCACTACCCTGGGGGAGGAATTGATGCAGATGGCACTGAACCGTCTCTCCCCTACCTAACAACTTCGGAGACAGAGAGCTGGGGACTGTTACTATTGCAGCCAGCCGGGATATTTCCGGGATTCCTGTCCTCTGCGGCCAAAAGGGAGGGCTCACCAGTAGAAAGGGGAACCCTGGTGAGCCGGATGACAGATTATTAAGGGATTGGACACGCTGGAGGCAGGAAGCATATTCCCACTGATGGACGAGTCCAGAACCAGAGGCCACAGTTTAAGAATAAGGGGCAGACCATTTATAATGGAGTTGAGGAAAAACTTTTTCACCCAGAGAGTGTTGGATATGTGGAGTGCTCTGCCCCAGAAGCAGTGGAGGCCAAGTCTCTGGATGCTTTCAAGAAAGAGATGGATAGAGCTCTTAAAGACAGCGGAATCAAAGGTTATGGGGATAGGGCAGGAAATGGATACTGATTGTGGATGATCAGCCATGATCACAGTGAATGGCAGTGCTGGGTCGAAGGGCTGAATGGCCTACTCCTGCACCTATTGTCTATTGACACTCCCTTCAGTCCCCCAGACCCGGATGCAGAATTATCAACAACCTGTCCCTATCCAGTGCCGAGGAAAATCTGCTGGACGAGAACATAGCCTCCCAGGCCGGAATACCTTGGGAGCTGTTAAGTACCCCTCTGGAGGCCCGGGCGCTGGACGGAAAACTGCTGGCTTGGGTTACCCACTGTACGCCACCCCCGACCTTGATTCTGTCCGGAAACCATTGAGAGGAGGTACGATTTAATCTCATCTATTCTCCTCAAGCCCCTGTAGTTCTAGGATATCCCTGGCTGAACCACTACAACCCCTACATTGACTGGTCTACCGGGAGGATAGCCAGCTGGAGCCCATTTTGCCACGCCACCTGTCTGCGGTGGGCTCCACCCCCTAGGGAGGCTACCGCGACCCCGCCTGTCCCAGAACCCCTTGACTTGTCCGGAGTCCCCGCAGAATACCATGACCTGGGACAGGTATTCAGCAAACAACAGGCTCTTTCCCTGCCTCCGTACCGCCCGTATGATTGCGCTATCGACCTTCTCCCTGGGGCCTCATTACCCACCAGTCGTCTTTATAACTTATCCCGACCGGAGAGCGAGGCCATGGAGAAATACATTAGTGAGTCCCTCACAGCGGGCATTATTTGACCTTCATCCTCTTCGGTGAGCACCGGTTTCTTCTTTGTAGAGAAGAAGGATGGGTCACTTCGTCCCTGTATTGGTTACTGAGGCCTAAACAATCTAACAGTTAAAAATAAGTACCCACTATCCCTCATTAACTCTGCATTTGAACCACTTCACGGAGCCGTCATCTTCTCGAAATTGGACCTTCAAGGCGCCTACCATCTAGTCAGGACGGGGGAGGGAGACGAGTGGAAGACGGCCTTTAATACACCTTTGGGACACTTCAAATACTTGGTCATGCAGTTTGGCCTCACCAATGCCCCTGCCGTTTTTCAAGCCCTAATCAATGATGTACTGAGGGACTTTATTAATCGCTTCGTGTTCATCTACCTAGATGATATCTTAGTATTCTCTAGCAGCCCCAGAAACACACTCACTATGTCCGTCTAGTCCTCCAGAGACTGTGGGAGAACAAGTTATTTATGAAGGCAGAGAAATGTGAGTTCCACGTCCCTTCAGTCAGCTTCCTGGGCTACATCATCGAGAACGGGCAGGTGACGGTAGATCCCGAGAAGATCTGGGTGGTAAAAGAATAGCCCAGACCCATGATCTGAAAGCAACTTCAGCGGTTTTTGGGGTTTGCAAACTTTTATCGCCGATTTATCAGGGATTACTGTCGGGTGGCGGCGCCCCTTACCCGACTTACCTCATCTACCACACCTTTTTGTTGGGACTCTGAGGCAGATTCGGCATTCACTGACCTGAAGAGGCGGTTCACAACCGCTCCCATCCTGGTCCAACCGGACCTCTCCTGTCAATTCATTGTTGAGGTTGACGCCTCCGACTCTGGGGTAGGAGCAGTCCTGTCCCAACGATCAAGTCCGGACGAAAAGTTTCATCTCTGTGCCTTCTTTGCTCACTGACTGTCCCCCGCCGAGCGGAATTACGACGTGGGGAAGCGGGAACTACTGGCGGTCAAGCTAGCATTAGAGGAGTGGGGGCACTGGCTGGAGGGGGCAGAGCACCCGTTTATGATCAGTCCAAACAATAAGAACCTGGGATATATTCAGACCGCCAAACGTTTGAACTCCCGCCAGGCCCGTTGGGCATTATTTTTTGTTTGGTTCAAGTTTTCCCTCACATACAGTCCAGGGACCAAGAATGGGAAGCCGGACACGCTCTCCTGCCAATACAATTCCAAGGAGGACACTTTCAGCCCAGAGACTATCCTCCCACCATCCTGCGTGTTGGCAACCCTCACTTGGGAGATTGAGTCCATAGTAAAGGAAGCCCAACGGGATGACCCTGACCCAGGCAATGGACCCACCGATCGCCTTTTTGTGCCTGATTCCATCAGATCTCAGGTTCCCAGGTGGGGGCACACATCTTGGTTCGCCTGCCACCCCAGGAGTGATTGGACCCTGGCTCTCCTGAAAAGACACTTTTGGTGGCCTTCCATGGAGGCGGATACCTGTTTCTATGTTTCTGCATGTTCCGTCTGTGCCCGTGAAAAAGCCTCCCATCGGCCACCTGCACGACTTCATCCCCTACCTGTCCCTGGTCATCCTTGGTCGCACATCGCCCTAGATTTCATCACCTGTCTCCCACCTTCACACAGAAACAACACCGTACTCACCGTGGTAGACCGGTTCTCCAAGAAGGTGCACTTTGTAGCTCTCCCTAAATTCCCTTCTGCTCAGGAAACTGCAGACCTCATCTGCCACGTCTTCTGCCTCCATGGAATCCCGCGAACATCGTCTCCGATCGAGGTCCCCAATTCATCTCACAGGTATGGAAGGCCTTCTATCAGGCCTTGGGTGCCTCGGTCAGCCTGTCATCTGGCTTCCACCCACAGACGAACGGACTCACGGAACGGGTCAACCAGGACTTGGAGGCATCACTACATTGTATTACAACCAACAACTCATCTACCTGGAGTGACCACCTCACGTGGGTTGAGTACGCCCACAACTCCCTGGTTAGTACTGCCATCGGAATGTCTCCCTTTGAGCGCTCCCTTGGGTACCAACCCCCACTGTTCCCCGCACAAGAAGAGGAGGTTGCGGTGCCATCTGTTCAGGCCCATATCAATCGGTGCTGCAAGGTTTGGGAGGACACACGCACGGCCCTGCTCAGATCAGACGATCGCAATAGGAGGATTGCCATTCGACACCGGACTCCTGCGCCTGAGTATCGACCTGGGCAGATGGTGTGGCTTTCATCCAAAGACATCCCTCTCAAAAACAAGCCTAAGAAACTCGCCTCTCGCTTTCTGGGACCTTTCAAGGTCGAAAGTATCATCAACCCCACAGCAGTCCGACTTAAACTACCAAGATCTATGCACATCCACCCTACTTTTCATGTTTCCCAATTAAAACCACTTTCTGTCAGCCCCTTATGTCCTCCAACCGAAACCCCTCCACCAGCCCGGATCATCGACAACCATCCGGCATACACCGTCCGGCGGCTACTAGACGTGCGCTGTCGGGGCAGGGGCCTCCAATACCTGGTCGACTGGGAAGGATACAGCCTAGAGGAATGTTCCTGGGTTCCCCGCTCCTTCACCCTGGACCTCTACCTCATCCAAGACTTCCATCGGGACCATCCGGACAAGCCTGGAGGTTCACCTGGAGGCTCCCGTTGGGGGGCGGGTGGGGTGGTATTGTCATGGTCCCGTCTGGCAATTCCCCATCTTGCTATTACCTCCTTAATTGGGCCTTAATCCCCTCATCTGATTTCCAATCATTCCCGGTTCCACTAACTACAGCCCACCTGGTTCCCATTAGCGAGCATAGGATAAAACTCGGGCAGCACAGCCATGCTTTGCCAGTTCGTTGGTTGACTCTAGTGTGAGTAAACTTCATTTCCTGGATACTCTACGTAAACCTTGTCTCCGTGTAAAGACACTCTTGGATACTGGTTCCCCTTTCATGGTGGTGCTAACGCCTCACGACTCTGCCTCCACGCCTACGTCCTGCACTTGGGTTCGTCCTCAGCCTCATCCTTGCAACAGTCCCAGCATATTAGTATGCCCTGGTCTGTTTTCACTATCTTCCAGTTCTTCTCCTCAGTAAATAACTGACAAAGTACTCATTTATTAGTTCAGCCATGTCCTCTGGCTCCAAGCACAAATTCCCTTTTTTTAAAAAACCTTTGAGTGGACCACCTTCTCCTTAGTTATTCTTGTTCTTATACAAGTATAAAATGCCTTGAGATTATCCTAACCTTGTTTAAAAAGGACATTTTATGGCCTCTTTTGGCCTTCCTAAACACCTATATGAGCACTTTCCTGCTCTCTTTATATTCCACAAGGCCCCAATCTGATTTTAACTTCCAAAACCTTTTTCTTTCTGACTACATTTGGAACATCTCAGGTTTCCTTTGCCTGCCATTTCTGTCCTTATTCCTTATGGAACATGCTGAACCTGAGCTCTGATCAGCTGGCCTTTAAACAACTCCAAGCCAGGCAGGGACCTGCCCATCAGTATCTGTTCCTAATAAATGTCCCTTAGCTCTTGTCTTAGCCTGTCATAATATGCTCTTCTCTTATTTAGTACCTTTCTGTAAATTATGATTATATCTTTACTCGTAACTATCTTAAAACATAATGAACTGTTGCCATTATTCACAGGATCTTCACACACACTATCAGGTCAGTTTCACTTCCCAAATCCAGGTCCAGTATGTTTGCATGTTTGCTTCTCTAGTTGGACTCTGCACATATTGTTCAGGCATCCCTCTTGAGTGCCCTAAATAAATCTTACCCATCTAAACCTCTTGATTTAAAGAAGTTCTTATAAATGCTGGGGAAGTTAAATCTCCTACTATGATGATCCTGTTTCTACACCTTTCCATGGTGCATCTATGTATCTGTCCTCTTTGTCTCAGTGGCTTTAGAGAAGTTTATAGGATAACCCTGTTAGTACAATTCTGATGGGATTATACTATAATCTTCTTATTTCTGACCCCCACCAAAATTGCCTCTGTGAATGAACTCTCCAGTAGGTCCAAATACTGTGTGACATCCTTCCTCAGAAGTGCAGGCTCTCCATCTCTTTTTTGTCCATCACTATCAGGTCTAAAACAACAAAACCTAGGACCGCTAGTCCTGTCTCTCATACAACCAGGTGTCAGTCATAGCAATAAATCACAATTCCATTACCAGTATAGGCTCTAAATTCTTACCCATAATACTAAAATAAACTGTTACATGCTCAAGGAGATCTGTTTTTTTTGTGAGAATGCTGTAATGGTCTTTTGGAGATCACCTGATGTGATTTTCCCGCCGTTGTGAGGTCACGTGATGACATGTGCCCCATGACTATATAAGGGTTGACTCAGGTGATGCAGTGGGATTTTGAGTTTGTAGATTTCCAGGTTGAACGTGTTGTGCCTCCATTACTGTTGCGTGTTTGTTTCTGTGACACAGTATCATTTTTAAAACGGAAGGTGCGTTCTCTTACAAGATTTGTATTATTGAACTGGAAATTTGTGGCTGGAAGTGCCAACTTACTCAATTCCGACAGTTTTGAAGGGAGAGTGAAGAATTCATCGAAGTGAAGGATCGAGAGAAGTCGGCATCGGTTGGCAGTTTAATAAAGGATCGACCTTATTGAGTCTTCGTTGAAGAGAAGCTGCATTGAGATAACTCTTGCAATAGAGCAATAAGTTCATGCACTAAGGCGCTCTCTCTCTCTAAAAGGAACTTAAGGTCAGTCGATTTAAACTGTTTATTTTCGTCATCGGGAATCCTGTGGACAGAACCAGCAGTAAAGGTGCGTTGGTGAAGAAATCGTTCTCCAGAGAAGTCTCTCCCAATTGAATGCGTAAAACTGTTGGACTTTTGAAGTTATCGCTTTAAGAACTGTATCTGACTGTATCGCTTTAAGAACTGTTTTCGCAATTAACGGTTTAAGAACCAGAGCTGAGTGGAGTTGATGAACGGCTGCGTACCTGTTTAACCTCCAGTCAAAGTTTTCCTTTGTTTTTTTTTCCCTTATTGTTTATATGTGTTTAATAAATGTTTGGTTGTTTTTATAAAACCTGTCTCGATTAATATTCATTGTTGCCGGTTACGTAACATAAACACACTTAGTCCATTGGGCCCAGCATGTTTATTAGTCTATCCTTTGCTGTCTTTCCTTTCAATCTTTCTTGTCATACCACCTTTCCTGCCCACGACCCTACCAGCTGTTACAGTGTTGCTGTGTTTCTTGTCTTCTTGCCACACTGTTTAAACCCTCATGAGTAGCACTACTATCTCTCCAGCAAGGACACTGGCTCCCCTCCAGATGTTTGTGCCTAGAAGAGTGCCCAATGATCCACAAATCTGAAGCCACCCTTCCTGTACCAGCTCTTTAGCCATGTAAAGAAGTGTACAATGTACAGTATCTACTTCTGACCACACTAGCACATGGTATGGGTAGAAATCCTAAGATTACAATTCTGGAAGTCCTCTTTTGTTTTTAAACTTTTCACCTAGTTTTTAACTTTCCAACATTTTGCAAGACCTCACCCTTTCTACTGCAATTGGTACCAATATAGACCACAACCTCTGGCTCCTTACCCTCCCCTTTCAAAACATCCTGTACCTACTGCAAGACATCCTTGACCCTGGCACCAGGGTGGCAACATGCTATCTTGGTGTTGCACGGGGTGACTAAGGAGAGCCCAAGTGCAGGACACCGGCACGTCAACTGAGTTGGGGATGCTGGCGTAGACGTAAACGTAGAACAGCAAACCACAGGAATCTTGACAAGGAGACAGGATCTATATGGACTATCTTGAAACTAGAGCAGAACTTGGAATTAAACTTAGAACTAACGGTTCTAAGCGGATGAGAGAACGAAGTATCACACAAGAATAGACCAACAAACTGGCGACCTGTGTAGTGATGCCATTGTACTTATTTCACAGTCTCTGATGCAAACCAGGTGTACTGTAATTAAGTAAACTAGCAGCAATTGGAAATCTAATGGCTGAGATTAAGGCATAATCAGGGAGAAAGGAGCGTTAAAGGGGAACAAGCAAACCGAACCATGACAGTTCCCTCCCTCAACGGGAGCCCTCTGGCGATCCCCCAGGCTTGTCTGGATGGTCCCGATGGAAATCCTGGATGAGAGAAGGGTCCAGAATGTAGGAGCGGGGGAATCCAGGAATGTTCCTCCGGGCCGTACCCCTCCCAGTCAACCAGGCACTGGAGACCCCTGCCCCGACGACGGACATCCAATAACTGCCAGATGGTGTACGCCAGATGGTCGTCGATGATCCGGGGGGTGGCGGTGGTGGAGGGGGTACGGTTGGAGGGCACAAGGGACTGACAGAAACTGGTTTTAACTGGGAGATGTGAAATGTAGGATGGATCCGCATTGTCGTAGGTAGTTTGAGCCAGATTGCCGTGGTGTTGATAATGTTCTCAAAACCTCGAAAGGTCCCAGAAAGCAGGGGGCGAGCTTCTTGGGCTGGTTATTCAGGGGAATGTCTCTAGACGAGAGCCACACCATCTGCCCAAGTCGATACTCAGGAGTAGGGGTACGTTGGCAGTTTTCCGGTTACGGTTGGCTGAGTGAAGCAGGGCCGTGCGTGTGTCTTCCCAGATTTTTTGGCACCTGTGTATATGGGCCTGGACTGACGGCAACGCAATCTCTTCTTCCTGGGCGGGAAACAGCTGGGGTTGATCATCAAGAGAGCATTCAAAAGGGGATTTTCCAGTCGCGGTGCTGACCAGAGAGTTGTGGGCGTACTCTACCCATGTGAGACGATTGCTCCAGGTAGACGGGTTGTTGGCTATTATACAACATAATGCCGCCTCCAACTCCTGGTTGACCCGCTCCGTTTGCCCGTTGGTCTGTGGGTGAAACCTGGATGATAGGCTAACTGAGGCACTAAGGGCTCAACAAAAAGATCTCCAAACTTGTGAAATGAATTGAGGTCCCCGGTCGGAAACAATATCCAAAGGGATTCCCTGAAGTAGGAAAACGTGGGTGATGAGAAGGTCTGCGGTCTCCTGCGCGGAAGGGAGTTCAGGGAAGGCTACAAAATGCACCGACTTGGAGAAACGGTCCACCACAGTTAGTACGGCAGTGTTTCCACGTGAGGGGGGTAGCCCGGTGACGAAATCCAGAGCGATGTGTGACCAGGGACGACCAGGGACAGGCAGGGGACGAAGCAATCCCGCGTGTGGCCGATGGGAAGCTTTTCCATGGGCACAGACGGAACATGCAGAGACATAGGAATGGGTGTCAGCGTCCATGGAGGGCCACCAGAAATGTCTCTTCAGAAGAGCCAGAGTCCGATCGATTCTGGGGTGGCAGGCGAAACGAGAAGTGTGCCCCCACTGGAGAACCTGTGATTGGACAGAATCAGGTACAAAGAGGCGATTGGGAGGTCCGATGCCTGGGTCAGGTTGAATCCATTGGGCCTCTTTGATTCCGGACTCGATCTCCCAGGTGAGGGCAGCCACTACACAGGATGATGGAAGGATGGTCTCGGGGTTGGGAAGGCCCTACTCGGAAACGTATTGACGAGAGAGAGCATTGGGCTTCCCGTTCTTGGACCCCGGACGATGGGTGAGGGTAAACCTGAACTGGCCAAAAAATAATGCCCAACGGGCCTGGCGAGAATTCAGGCGTTTGGTGGTCTGGATATATTCAAGGTTCTTATGGTCTGTCCAGACGATGAACGGGTGTTCCACCCCCTCCAACCAGTGTCTCCATTCTTCCAACACAAGTTTGACCGCCAGTAGCTTCCGGTTCCCCACATCGTAATTTCGTTCAGCGGGAGACAGTCGGCGAGAGAAGAAGGCACAGGGACGTAGTTTTCGATCCAGGCCCGAACGTTGGCACCACAGCCTCCACAATGAATTGACAGGAGGGGTCCGGTTGAATCAGAACGGGAGCAGACGTGAAGCGCCTCTTTAGTTCCGCGAATGCTGAGTCCGCCTCGGAATTCCAAAGGAAAGGTGTGGCAGGTGAGGTAAGTTGGGTCAGGGGAGCCGCCACCTGACTGTAGTTTATGATGAACCGGCGACAGAAGTTCGCAAACCCCAGGAACCGTTGAAGTTGCTCGCGGTCTGTGGGTTTGGGCCACTCCGCCACAGCCTGGATCTTCTCGGGATCAGCTCTCACCTGTCCGCTCTCGATGGTATAACCTAGGAAGCTGACCGAGGGGACGTGGAATTCACACTTCTCCGCCTTTACGAATAATTTATTCTCCCGCAGCCTCTGCAGAACTTGGCGGACATGATGAACGTGTTGCTGGGGATTGCTGGAAAAGATTAGGATGTCATCCAGATGGACAAACACAAAGCGGTTAATAAAGTCTCTTAGTACATCGTTAATCAAGCCTTGAAAAACTGCGGGGGCACTGGTGAGGCCAAAAGGCACGACTAAGTACTCAAAGTGGCCTAAAGGGGTATTGAATGCCGTCTTTCACTCGTCCCCCTCCCTTATTCGGACCAGATGGTAGGCACTTTGTAGGTCCAACTTCGAGAAGATGGTGGCTCCGTGAAGTGGTTCAAACGCAGAACTTATCAGAGGCAGTGGGTATTTGTTCTTCATGGTTATATGATTTAGGCCTCGGTAGTTGATGCAGGGATGTAGGGAACCATCCTTCTCCCCACAAAGAAGAACCCTGCGCCCACCGGGGAGGATGAGGGTCGGAAGATGCCCGCCGCGAGAGATTCACTGATGTAACCCTCTATTGCTTCCCTCTCTGGCCAGGACAAGTTATACAGCTGACTGGTGGGTAGAGGAGTTCCGGGGAGAAGGTCGATAGCACAATCGTATAGTCGGTGTGGAGGCAGGAAAAGAGCGTGTTGTTTACTAAACACTTGTCCCAGGTCGCGGTACTCTGCTGGAACCCTGGACAAGTCAGGGGTTCAATGGTAGGTGAGGTCGAGGCGGTTTTTATAGGAGAAAGAGCCGACTGCAGACAAGTGGCGTGACAAAACGGACTCCAGCTGGCTACCTTCCTGGTGGAGCAATCAATGTAAGGGTTATGGCGGCTTAACCAGGGGTACCCAAGAACTACTGGAGCTTGAGGAGAGGAGATTAAGTTAAATTGTACCTGTTCCCAATGGTTCCCAGAGAGAATCAAAGACAGTGGTGGGGTACAGTGAGTGACTTGGGCCAGAAGTTTTCCATCCAGTGCCCTGGCCTCCAGAGGGGTAGTCAACGGCTCCTGAGGAATTCCAGCCTGGGAAGCTATGTCTTCATCCAACAGATTCCCCTCAGCACCGGAGTCTATCAAGGCAGACAAGGACAGGGACTGTTGGTTGTAGCTTACAGTGGCTTGGATTTGCATCCGGGCTTGGGGGACAGAAGGGAATGTGGTCTGACTCCCCAGGGGCCCCTTTCTACTGGTGAGCCCTCCCTTTTGGCCAAAGGGAACAGGTAGCACGAAAGTGGCCAGACTGACCGCAATAGAAACAATCCCCTGCTCTTAATCTCCAGAGTCGCTCTGAGGGAGAAAGACGGCTCCGTCCCAGCTGCATTGGTTCCTCTCCCGGGGTGGTGGAAACGGCCGGGCTGGATGCTATTCTAGGAGTGGGAGGAGGAGAGGGGTTAGGACTGGGAGTAGATGGTAAAGCATGCCGTGGGGTGGCCAAAGGACGACCGGTTCTCTCCCTCTGTTGTTCTCGGAGTCGGTTGTCCAGCCTGGTGGCTAGGGAGATCAATGAATCCAGGCTGTTAATGTCATCCCTAGCTGCCAACTCGTCCTTTACCTTGTCACAGAGGCCTTGCTGGAATACCTCCTGGCGTGCCTCATCATTCCAGCCCGAGTCGGCCGCTAGTGTCCGGAAGTCCATGGAGTATTCGGCAACACTACGTGAGCCTTGATGAAGGGTGAGTAGCCGCTTAGCGGCATCTTTACCATGGACGGGATGGTCAAAAATCTTCCTTATTTCTGAGATGAAGGTGGGGAAGGAAGAGCAGGTCTCTGGCTAATTATCCCAAATCGTGGTGGCCCATGCTAAGGCGTTTCCTCATAACAACCCATAATGTAAGCTATTTTAGATCTGTTCGTGGCGTACGTGGATGGCTGCTGCTCGAACACCAAGGAGAATTGCAGCAGAAAAGCCCGGCACTTCCCCAGATCTCCGGCGTAGGGTTCTGGTTCAGGTACATGCGGCTCTCTTAGCAGACGTGTTGTTGACACATCGGGCGTCACTAGCACAGACTCTCTAGGCTGGTTAGACGGAGTTCCCGGAGTTGATGGGGTAAGATAGGTGGATACTCGGTCGACCTGTTCACTGACCTTTCTTACGTCTACTGACAGGGAATGGAGGTTTTCCATGACTTCCTGGAGCAGCCGATCATGCAAGCCCAGTAGGGAGCCCTGGCTGGCAAGGGCTTGTTGCAGAGGATTTGTGTCCGCTGGGTTCATGTTGGCCAGTTTGTTCTGTTGCACGGGGTAACTGAGGAGAGCTCAAGTACAGGACACCGGCACGTCGACTGAGTCAAGGATGTTGGCGTAGACGTGAACATAGAACAGCAAACCAGAGGAATCTTGACAAGGAGAAGGGATCTACAGGGACTAGCTTGAAACTGGAGCAGAACTTGGAACTAAACTTAGAACTAACGGTTCTAAGCGGACAAGAGAACACAGTATCGCACAAGAATAGACCAACAAACTGGCAACCTGTGTAGTGATGCCATTGTACTTATTTCACAGTCTCTGATGCAAACCAGGTGTACTGTAATTAAGTAAACTAGCAGCAATTGGAAATTTAATGGCTGAAATTAGGGCATAATCAGGGAGAAAGGAGCGTTAAAAGGGAACGACCAAACTGAACCATGACACTTGGAGATTCAGTTGTAGTCACAGAAGTTCCCATCTGGACCCTCTACTATTGAGTCCCCTGTCACTGTGACTCTGCCTGAATTTATCCTTCCATTCTTTGCTTCAGAGCAAAACACAGCATCACTAATCCTGCAATTGCTGCTGGTTTCTGAGAGGTCACCAGACCTCCTCAATAGTAATCAATCGGGTAGAGCTGTTACAGAGGGGAATGGCCATAGAGGAATTCTGCACTGGCCTGCTTACTCTTCTTGCTTCCTCTTGAGTCAGCCATCTATCTGTAGCCTTTACCTGAGGTGTGGCAACTTCACTAAAGCTCTAATCTGTGATATCCCCAGCCTCTCACCTGCACCCGCACCTACACCTCCACATTGTTGACCCAGCCTGTGATGAGCTGTAGCTGGGTGCACTGTTGTATGAGAGAAAACATGAGGTTCACTGATTTCCAACATCTTGCAGGAGGAATAGTCAACTGGCCTGGGGATAGGCAGGTGATAGAGAAGGGACGCGCTCATATGGACTGTTTGAGATGTGTTTATTTTAACGCAAGGAGTATTGTGAATGAAGCAGATGAGCTTAGAGCGTGGATCAGTACTTGGAGCTATGAGGTAGTGGCCATTACGGAGACTTGAATGGCTCAGGGACAGGATTGGTTACTTCAAGTGCTGAGTTTTAGATGTTTCAGAAAGGACAGGGAGGGAGGCAAAAGAGGTGGGGGCATGGCACTGTTGATCAGAGATAGTGTCACGGCTGCAGAAAAGGTGGACGTCATGTCGGGATTGTCTACGGAGTCTCTGTGCGTGGAGGTTAGGAACAGGAAGGGGTCAATAACTCTACTGGGTGTTTTTTATAGGCCGCCCAATAGTAACAGGGATATTGAGGAGCAGATAGGGAAACAGATCCTGGAAAGGTGTAATAATAACAGAGTTGTCGTGATGGGAGATTTTAGTTTCCCGAATATCCATTGGCATCTCCCTAGAGCAAGAGGTTTGGATAGGGTGGACTTTGTTAGGTGTGTTCAGAAAGGTTTCTTGACACAATATGTAGATAAGCCTACAAGAGGAGAGACTGTAATTGACCTGATATTGGGAAATGAACCTGGTCAGGTGTCAGATCTCTCAGTGGGAGAGCATTTTGGAGATAGTGATCATAATTCTATCTCCTTTACAAAAACATTGGAGAGAGATAGGAACAGACAAGTTAGAAAGGTGTTTACTTGGAGTAAGGGGAATTATGAGGCTATCAAGCAGGAAATTGGAAGCTTAAATTGGGAACAGATGTTCTCGGGGAAAAGTACGGAAGAAATGTGGCAAATGTTCAGGGGATATTTGTGTGGAGTTCTGCATAGGTATGTTCCAATGAGACAGGGAAGTTATGGTAGGGTACAGAAACCGTGGTGTACAAAGGCTGCAGTAAATCTAGTCAAGAAGAAAAGAAGTTTACAAAAGGTTCAGAGAGGTAGGTAATGTTAGGGATCTAGGTAATGTTATGGAACCGGAGGAAATAGCAGGGGTACTTAATGAAAACTTTACTTCAGTATTCACAATGGACAAGGATCTTGGTGATTGTAGTGATGACTTGCAGCAGACTGAAGATCTAGAGCAGGTAGATATTAAGAAAGAGGATATGCTGGAGCTTTCGGAAAGCATCAAGTTGGATAAGTTGCCGGGACCGGATGAGCTGTACCCCAGGCTACTGTGGGAGGCGAGGGAGGAGATTGCTGAGCCTCTGGCGGTGATCTTTAAATCTTCAATGGGGACAGGAGAGGCTCCGGAGGATTGGAGGGTTGCGGATGTTGTTCCCTAGTTCAAGAAAGGGAGTAGAGATAGCCCAGGAAATCATAGACCAGTAAGTCTTACTTCAGTGGTTGGTAAGTTGATGGAGAAGATCCTGAGAGGCAGGATTTATGAACATTTGGAGAGGTATAATCTGATTAGGAATAGTCAGCATGGCTTTGTCAAGGGCAGGTCGTGCCTTATGAGGCTGATTGAATTTTTTGAGGATGTGACTAAACACATTGATGAAGGAAGAGTAGTAGATGTAGAGTATATGGATTTCAGGAAGGCATTTGATAAGGTACTTCATGCCAGGCTTATTGAGAAAGTAAGGAGGCATTGGATCCAAGGGGACATTGCTCTGTGGATCCAGAAATGGCTTGCCCACAGAAGGCAAAGAGTGGTTGTAGACGCGTTATATTCTGTATGGAGGTCGGTGACCAGTGGTGTGCCTCAGGGATCTGTTCTGGGACCCCTACTCTTTGTGATTTTTATAAATGACCTGGATGAGGAAGTAAAGGGATGGGTTGGTAAGTTTGCTGATGACACAAAGATTGGGGGTGTTGTGGATGATGTGAAGTATGAAATGGTTCATTTTGGTAGGTCAAATATGATGAAGAATATAGTATTAACGGCAAGACTTTTGGCAGTGTGGAGGATCAGAGGGATCTTTGGGTCCAAGTCCACAGGGCTTTTTCCCAGGGCTGAAATAGTTGCCACAAGAGGACACAGGTTTAAGGTGCTGGGGAGTAGGTACAGAGGGGATGTCAGGGGTAAGTCTTTTACTCAGAAAGTGGTGAGTGTGTGGAATGGCCTGCCAGCAACGGTGGTGGAGGCGAATACGATAGGGTCTTTTAAGAGACTTTTGGATAAGTACATGGTGCTTAGAAAAATAGAGGGCTATGGGGAAGTCTGGTAATTTCTAAGGTAGGGAAATGTTTGGCACAACTTTGTGGGCTGAAGGGCCTGTATCGTGCTGTAGGTTTTCTGTGCTTCTTTGAAAAGAAGGTTAGATTTGACTGATCATGAGGAAAGTGCTCAGAGCTGCCGAGCGAATCATGATGCAACATATTCTGCTGACTAAATCCTGTTGTGTCAGCAGGAAGGGTAGATATCCAACCATTTATCATCAATCTTCATAGTTATGACCAACATTAAGCAAGATATCAAATTGCTAACTATAAAGACAGATCTAAAAAAGCTTTTCAAGTGTGAAAATTAGGCAGAGCATGTCTGTGAAAAGCCATGACCAAACTTTAAAGTGAAGATAATAGAATGAACATCAAGAATCTGGAAGTGAGAGAGAAGCGTTTTTCCATATGCGTTTATCATCTGACTGAGGCCAAGAGAAAATATAGAACATTGAAACAAGCTCAACTTGGCTCAGCATTCCCACACTGACTTCATTGTTGCATATGTGGAATTGGAAATTTAATGGTTTAGAGAGGGGGAGAGAAGGAGAGGGAAGGAAAAAGAGAGAGGGAGAGAGAGAGGAGGGGGAGAGAGAGGAGAGGGAGAGAAAGAGTGAAAGAAAAAGAGAGAGGGAGAGAGAGAGTGAGAGAAAGAGGGAAGGAAAAAGGGGAAGGGAGAGGAGACAGCGAGAGGGAGAAAAAGATGAAGGCATGGCCAGCTATTGTGGGGGATGTACCAGGTTAGCTTTGAAGGAATGCAAAGCTCCTTGAGGTTCTCATGCCAAAGGAGTTTACAGAGATCATCTAGGAGCATAGAAAGAAAGAGAAGGATGAGAACACCAGATGTAAGGCACTACAGGACAAGATGTCAGGTAAGATATCAAGCATGTAAATGGTGGCTGAATGGGATGGTTCAGATTTTTGGATCATTTAAATTTTTTGAGAAATATACAGCACTCGCCAAAATAACACTGGATCAATCAGCTCTGGAGGTAAAAAAAAAGTACAGATGAGGCAAGAGTTGAGATGTATAATAATGAGGGAGATACTATTAACAGAGATAAGATGCATTATAATGGGAAAGTTGGATGGTCCTGGTAACAAGGATATGAGCTTGAATGGCCTAGTCTTAGACATATAGGATACCTGGGTTCCCTGTGGATTGAGTCTGTAACCATGGAAGGAATATAGTTGGTAGCTGGGGGATAGCACTACGAACATTAACCATAAACTTATCTTCCCATATAAAGCATTTTTTAATAAATGAGGTTATAAATTAAACTGGTGCCGGCTACCCTCAGATAACAAATTAATTCCATTTTTACAGTCATCATGAAATGAAAATTTCCATGAAATACATTAAAATCACTCAATATGATAAATGCACCTCCACAGTATTGTAATAAATTCCATCAAAGGCATATTTCTTATGCAAGACTAATGTATGATCAGGATACTATTGAAGTTGGAGAGCTGCGACAGATCTTTCGGAGCAATTAAGTCATTGCTAATTGTCTCTCCTGATCCCTAGTTATGGGTTTCAAACTTAAAACCTTCCACAATCTCTCCTGGTATGAAATTTCCTTATTTCTATTTTAACCTAGGCAACCTATTCATATTCTATACCTTCACAGTATGGTCCGGGTCAATTTTGACCCAGCCCAAGAAACCCCTCATAATAAGTGTCTATACCAAATTTTAAACCACAGATCTATTTAGAAGGTATAAATTGCCTATCTGACATTAATAAATGGGTGATTAATCCTTAATTAATGTTTCAGAGATCTAAAATCCATTTCAATAGATATGGGTCAAATTTGACCCAGATCAGCCTCAATGTACAAAAATTTGTAGCACCTGTGCAAAAGTATAAAAACTTTTAAATATTTTCATATTTGCGCATTTTTAGGTCACTTTAGGAAAAGTCATCAAATTTCAGCTAAAAAAACGGCACTTAGGGTGTTTTTACTGCTGTCAGATGTCAAAACAGGTCAAATTTGACCTGAACAGTATGTAAGGGTTAAATGTGATATTGATTGTCTGTTTGGTGCAAGTAAATGTCAGGCCTGCACAGGCAGGCACCTCCCAGTCTCCACCCATCTGACAGGAGTCTCCTCATTTCCAGCTCAGCACTTGTAGCCCAGTTCTCATCCACAGTCCTTGTTCGTCCATTGAACCAGCTAGCTACTTCTAGCCTTCAGTTACCTTGTTGCTTGTGGTGTTTAGTACTTGTTCTTTCTTGTTTTGTGGTTTATTATTTTGCGGATTATTATTAAAGTGAGCACACACCCAGAAGCGACCATCTGCTTGCCACTCTCAACCAACTCTCTCTCTCTCAATACAGCAACTCTGCACCAGTCACCCTCCTCCCTTGGAGCCCTAGAGTCCTACGTCCAAACACTTTGATGGATCCCCAACCTGATGCTTCAACTTCCTGTCCCAGTGTGCTTTGCACTTCAAGCTCCAGCCATCTCTCTATTTTACAGTCCGAGTCAAGATTGACCTTGTCATATCTCTTTTGACTGGATGAGCTCTGACCCCACTGCTAATTAGAGCAAGAAGACCTCTCCTTGAAACAGCTAAAAGGATTTAATTGCTGAGATGCACTGGGTTTTTGATCATTTGGGAAGTGGAAGGGAGGCAGCAGATTGGATACTTCGCCCATGTCGAGACTCATCTTGTGCTGGAGTACACCATGGAATTTAGGACCCTCGCAGTGGATTGCAACTGGAATGCAGAAGCACAGCTGCCCCATTACTATCTCTGTCTCTTGAAGTGCTTGAAAGATGAGCTGTCTACCTGGGAGATGTCCACCAACCTCAAAAGCCTCATCAGTCCAGCCCTCCGTATTGACTCGCATCTTATGGAATGAGTAGCCAGTATCCCTGTTCCATTCCCAGAACCATTTCAGGCTGGACAACCCTCTTCAGTAATGCCTCCACAACCCATGCAGTAAGGGAGAACTTCTGTTCATCCCTCATGAGCGTGACCATTGGTGGAGAAACTACTTGTGTATTTACTGTGGAGCAGCTGATCATGCTGGCATCAAATGACCACTGCTCCCAGGAAAATGGCAACACCAGGTAGTGACAAAGAATCTTCTATTTGGTAAGCTTCCCCTAGTCCCTCACTCCAGCCTCATAGCTCGACTCTCTCTCTCTCTCCCTCTCTCTCTCTCTCCTTCTCTCTCTCTCTCTCTCTCTCTCTCTCTCTCTCTCTCTCTCTGTCTTCCTCCACACCCTGAAAGCTCTACACACACACACACACACACAGGAGATTCTGGTGGATTCCTGTTCAGCAGGCAACTTTCTGGACTGGGCACCTTGAACTCCCTAAAAGTTATCTCTCACCCCTTCTGCATCACAGCCATTGACAGTTGTCCCTTGGGGTCTGGGATAGTCAGAGCACTCACACGGCCTGTACTCATGATCCTCGGAGAGCACCGTGAGTTTATCCAATTCCTCCTGATCGATTCCCCCAGCACTCCTCTCATCCCGAGTTACCCCTGGCTCCCCACTCCCAACCCTCCTTTTGCCTGGTCGTCTGGTTCACTGCTGAGTTGGGGTCCCACCTGTTGGACCACCTGCCTGCCTGCAGCCTCAGTTGATTTCACCCCATAAATCCATGGAGACGGAGGAAACTCTTGGCCTCCCCAAACTCCCACAGGAGTCCCATGCTTAGCCATCGCCTTCAGTAAAAGGGAAGCCAGCGCCCTACCAGCTCACAAACCACATGATTGCCCAATCGACCTCCTCCCGAGTACCACCCCTTCCCGATGTTGTCTGCTCTCTCTCTCCCCTCGTGAGATCCAAGCCATGAATGACTACATCTCCGAGTCTCTATGACGTGGCTTAATTCGACTATCCCAGTCAGAAGCTGGTGCAGGATTCTTTGTCAGAAAGAAAGATGTGGCTGTCCATCCCTGCATTGACTGCCATGGACTCCACAAAATCACCATGAAGAACTGCTCCCTGCTCCTCTTGATCGATAGCACATTTGAAACACTCCGTGGGGCCTCCATCACCAAACTGGATCTACGAAGCATGTGCAATCTGATCCACATTCATCAGCGAGATGAGTAGAAGACGACATCCATAAAACCCACTGGCCACTATGAATATGTGGTGATGTCTTTCGGACTTTTCAACAGTCCAGCTGTTTTACAAGCCTTCAGAAATTAGATCGTCTGAGACATGCAGCACAGGTATGTGTTCATCTCGGTGACATCCTCATCTTCTCTAAGAACCCCCAAGACCATGTCTGTTACGTCCATTCAATCCTCTGCGTCTCTCAAAAACCAGCTATACTGCAAACCTCAATCAACTCTTTCCTGGGATACGTCCTTTCACCCCACGACCACACTTCCTCAAACAGCTGCAGAGCTTCTTGGGCTTCTCAGATTTTTACCATGATTTCATCAGAAACTACAGCCAAGTTGCTGCTCCTCTCACCTCCCTCACCTAGTCACCTACCTCACAGATAACCTGATTTGCTGCTGCAGACTATGCTTTTGAGGAGCTCAAGAGATGCTTCACCACCACTCCTAGTCTCTGCCATTGGAACCCCTCTGGACCTTTTTTGGTAGAGGTGGATACATCTGACGTGGGTGTCGGAGCCATCCTCAACCAGCAATTACCAGTTGGGAAGACACACCCTTCTGCCTTCTTCTCTTCTCATGCAAGTTCAACTCTACACAGCACCGTTATGGAGTAGGAGACAGGGAGATACTCACCATTAAATAGGCCTTGGAGGAACAGGAACAGGAACATAGGCTGATGGAAAGCACCAAGTCCTTCCTGATCTGGATTGACCACAAGAACTTCATATCCATTCAACAGACCCGCTAACTCAACCCACCTCAGGGGCCCTCTTCTTCAAGCAAATCAACCACCATCTCCTACTGACCTGCTCTAAGAACACAAAGGTAGATGCCCTGTTACATAAGTCTGACCCAGCTGAAACAGATATTGACCCTCAGTCCATTATCCTATCTTCTCAGATCCTTCCCCTGATCATCTCAGACCTTGATCAAGAGCCTACTGCAGCTGACACACCTGATAACCACATGTACTGTGTGGTCTGAGGCACTTTAGTGGGCCCACTCCTTGCGGTGGTAATCACCTTGAACAAAAAAAATTTGCAAATTTGCATAGTTGGAGGTGAAGTTCTTCGGCTACCAACTGTCCTTACAGGGTCTACAACCAGATTCAGACAAATTGGCAGGAGTTTGGAACATGGAAGAACCTACAAATGTGTCAGAGATCCCCAGTTCCTTGGAATGCTAAACCAGTTGGGAAAGTTCTTTCCAGATTTGGCAGAGAAAACAAAGCCACTATACAACTTCATATCTCAGAGGAATGTTTGGCCCTGGGACACAAGAGAGGTCATTCTCATCACTTAAAGCAGAGCATATCGCTCGGCCAGCATTGGCAATCTTTGATCCGAGAGAAGCAACCAAGGTCTCAGCAGATGCCTCTTCCTTTGGCATAGGGGATGCTTATGTAAAACTGCAGTAGTGTATGGAAACCAGTGGCATATACATCAAGAGCACTGACTCCTACTGAACTGCATCTTTCCCAAATTGAAAAGGAGATGCTGGCACTCGTGCGGACTTGCAACACTTCAGTAACTACTTGTTAGGCACTAAATTACTACTTGAAACATACCACAAGCCATTTGTCAGCCTCTTCAGCTCGAAACACTTGGATGACTTACCTCCACATCTGCAAAGATTCAGAATGAGGCTTATGTAATATTGATATGACATTGAGCACGTGTCCAGCAAATCTTTCACAACACCAGACACACTGTCAAAGATGCCATGCAAAAGTGAGTGAACGGAAGCAGACTCCGCCCTCATGGAAGATACCAACATCTATTTAGAACAGGTATGTGAAAGCTTCCCTGCAATACCGAGTAAACTGGAAAAAAAATTTCACTGATTTGAAAAAAGACCTAATCTGCAGCAAGGTCAAGGTCATGCAATGCTGTGAGCATGAATTGCCAGCTGTTCCAAAAGGTGCTCATGAACTCAGACCTTACTGGCTTGAAAGAGACACTATCACCATTCTTGATGGTTTGCTGCTAAAGGGCTCCAGAATTATCATTCTTGTTTCCATGCATGCCAAAATCATCAATCAAATCCACCAAGGACATCAAGGCATCAAAAAATGCCACCTAAGAGCAAAGCAATCTGTGTGATAGCTTGGTCTGAACACATAGCTTGGAGATTTTGTAAGACAATGTGAAGCATGCAGAAAAATGCACACAGAAAATCATGCTGAACCTCTCTTTCCCACAGAACTGGGGCAGCATGGTAGCATAGTGGTTAGCACAATGTATTACAGTACAGATGATTTGAGTTCATTTCCTGCCACAGCCTGTAAGGAGATTGTATGTTCCTCTCGTGACCATGTGGGTTTCCTCCAGGTGCTCCGGTTTCCTCCGAATACCTGTTCATTGGTAGAGTAATTGACCATTGTGAATTGTGTCATGATTAGGCCAGGATTAAATCAGCAGTGTGGCTCGAAGGGCTGGAAAGGCCTATTCCACACTAGAGTTACAAATTACACGTGGACTAAGATGTTAACTGTCCTGTGCTATCACCAGTGGGATCATCAGTTGATCTGCCACCTGTCTTCAGGAGATTCAGCCCGCTTATGATCAAGACTCCCTCCAGGTGGTGGGCCAGCAGTGCTAAAGCACCACCTCCCACTGGTGAGCTTAAAAACTTGGCATCTGCCTCTATCAGTCACTTCCATCCAACAGATAGTCTGCTCTTCAGGTGTCTATGCAACTACTGAAGGGTTTGCAAGATATGTATACATTGTCTGACTATCTGCCCCTCTGGACATACTTGGTCCACATCCATGCTGATCCTTTCCCGGCTGTCTCAGCTACAGCCCTGCTGGTTGACTTGATCTCTCTTCTAGTGAAGCCATGGTCACACAGCACTTCTGGAGAGTGAATGCAATAAACCCACGGCAGCCTACTTCAAATGGATAGCATGAGACCTTCCACCCTCTGTCTCTGTACTCTGATCTTAATTCTGCATACTTGGTTAACTTGCGCTCATGGGCTCCATCGATGTTGTCTTCCCAGGGGACTGTGAGTTCACCAATAACCACTTCTCTACTGCTGTCAGACCATACGATTATATCTGGACGCAATGTTGTGAAAGTCATTTGCTCTGCGAAACTGCCTTTCCCGTCCAGGTCAGCCTTGACACACCAATCATTGGCTGAAGAAAGTATGCTTGATCTTGGGCCTGCGCTGTACACCCTTGACTTGGAACCTTCTTTCACATATGCGATGTTCTGTGCAGCATGGGGCATGAGATAAGTTGTGCTGCGTACTCTCTGCTCAACCTCTTCTGTTACAACTTTGAGAACATTGTAATGTCTCCAAGTGTACATGCCGCTGGAAAGATTGACTCTGCATGCACTCAAGATATGTTGAAGAGTTCCCTTCTCACCACAAGCAGCACACCTGTCTGTCTTATCTTCATACCAGGTGCTGAGGTTGGCAGGTGTTGAGAGCAGATCGTACGCTGCTCTGCATAGAAAAGAAATGCGGAGCGATTCCATCTGCCACAGAACATTCCAAGATAGATGTCGTTGTTCAACACTTTCCCACCAGGTCCAAGCCCCTTGTTTGGCCAGGCCATCTGTTTTAGTTAACCTCTTCTCCTCTTCTACCTCTTGTATTTCCCGTGTTACAAGCTCACGGCACTCCTTACCTGTAGAAGATGACCACCACTTGTGGGTTGTGCATCCAAGTCCCTGGCGGCCCAGCTGGATAGCCCCAACTGTCTCCTTGTGCTTCAATCTAGACTCTGCTTCATCAACTGCTACATGGGCTGACCACTTCCTGCTTGATCTCACATCCCGCTGGGTGTTCTTGGTGACAGGGTCTTTTGAGTCTCGAAGCATCAAGAATGATCTTACCTTGGCTACCTTGACCTGTTCAACAAGGGTTTGCACTGGGATGGTAAGCTTTGTCTGGCTACTGTAGATTGCAACATTGGTGAGGCTGTTCAGTACTCCAAGCCACTTCTTCACATACTTGTTGATCTTCCATTCCATTGCCTCAACATGGAACATTGCCACTTCATAGACAGCTAGTGGCCACATTATCCGTGGCATCAGTCTGTACTGCAAGCACCATAACTTCACCTTGCCAGGCAAGCCACACTTGTCAACAGATATCAAACATTTGCTGATCTGTTCTCCTGTCTCTTGAACCCTCTTCGTGTTTCTCAGCTGCTCTGTGTACCATCGCCTGAGGCTCTTAACTGGTTGGTCCTGAATGGATGGAATCTCCTCTCCATAAAGGGTGAAATGAAAGTCAACCAGCTTTCCTCTCCTAAGAACAAGGCTGCTTGACTTCTTGGTCTTGAACTTCATTCTTCCCCAATCCATCAGCTCCTCGGGTCTGGATAGTACATTTTCCACTGCCTCCGTGCCGGGACCCAAAAGGGTAAGATTGTCCATGAATGCTCGTATTGGTGGTAACTCCTCTCCGCCATCAAGTGCGACACCTGGTCCCACTGATTTTGCAACCCTCACAATGACCTCCATGGCTAATGCAAAAAGGATGGGTGAAATTGCACATCCCATTGGGATTCCAACATCCAAGCTCTGCCACCTAGTTGTAAACTGCTGAGTGGAAAACCTCATCCGGAAATTGTTGTAGTACTGCGTAACAAAGTTCCTCACCTTAGCAGGAATCCATAGGAATTCCATCGCAAACTCAATCAGGACATGGGGAACAGAACCATACGCATTTGCCAGATCAAGTCAAGCTACAGCCAGATTTCATCTCAACCTTTTTGACTCTTGGATGGTATGCCATATCATACTAGAATGTTCAAGGCATCCTGCGAAGCCTGGTACTCCTGCCTCCTGCACAGATGTATTTACTAATCCACTCTCTATCACAAGTGAAGATATTATTTCTGCCAGAAGGCCAAACATAATCTTCCCCTCTACATTCAGGAGTGAAATTGTTCAGAACTGATTCAATGTAGAAGAATTCTCTCCCTTCGGGATGTATACTCCTTCAGCCTCACTCCACGACAAAGGAACAACACCTTGTCTCCACACCACCTTTAACAATCTCCACAAGTATTTCCTCAGCTCTTCACACTTCTTGAACACCTTATACAGCACTCCATTAGGTGCTGGCACTGAGTCTGACCTTGTCTTTCTGATGAACTGTTCGATTTCTGCCAGTTTGGGTTCTGACAGATCGAACTTCACTCCTGGCTTGGTAGGCTTCACAAGCCCTGAAATGTCAAGCAAAGGAGCCTCCCGCTGTTTGTTAGAGTAAGTGCTTGCCAAGTTCTTGTTGAGAGATGTTAAGCTGCCCACTCTTACTTTGTTCAAACAGTTTCTTTGTGAACTTGTGACGGTTCTCAAAGAACGACTTTCTTGGCTTCTCTCTCTTCTTTCTGTTTTTACGTTGTGACTCCACACAACAGAGTGATGCTAACTTTCTTTGAAAATGCTCTCGGAGATTAGCAAGCCCTGGCTGGTCACCCTCACTTGCTACCTTCCACCTCTGTCTCAACGTTCTAAGCTCTCTCCTCAACCTACTAATCTCCTTCTGGCGCCCGCCTGGCTGCTGTGTAGGCTTTGCTTTCTTCAACTCAACCAAACCAAACCTGTACTTTCCAACATTGTAAATCATATCGCCCATCACTTCCAACTTTCTCTTTGATGTTCCCCTGAGAGTGTTCTCCAACACCATACTGATATCCTCATCAAATACACGCCGAGCCTTCTCATCTCCCATTGCTGGCAACTTGACCTTCCTCTTCTTCTCTACTGCCACACCACCGCCATCATGCGAAGGATCTACCTGGGTACTGTGGTCTGAAACCTGACCTGGGTTATCTCTCGTCTGACCTGGAGTATGATGACTCTCTCCAGAGCCAATCGCTGTGGCTTGTGAATCAGTGGTTGAAAAGACCACATCATCTGTGCTTGGTGAAGTAATCTCATCTTCATCCACTGGGATGGAATAGCACCTCAACTTTGCTTGGTGGACTCGTAAACCTTTAATGCTGGAAAATGCTCTCCCACACCAACACACTGGACACTCAGAGCCTCTTATCCTAGCTCTTGGTCGTAGTCATTTCCTGTAATTAACTGTATCCAATATCTCAATAAATAAAATCCCAGACTTTCCACGGTAAATTGCAGGCACAAATATTTTTGAGCTGAAAAGAGACAAATATCTTCTCTCTCTGGTTTACTTCTCATGGACTGCTGAGGTGTCCAGGCTATCCTCAGCAGCAGTTATACGGGACCTGAAAGCTGTATTTGCTCACCATGAAATATCAGAGACACTTGTGTCAGACAATGGTCCACAATTCAGCTGTGGGGAGGGGGAGAGGGGGATAATGTTGACAATTCCTTTTTATGTTTATATAAGAGCATAAGATACATACTCTGTTAAGTGAAATGAATTGCTCAATTTCAGTGACAATGATTTCAATGCAGTTCTATAGACAAGAAGCACACACCTAGTTCTTTTTGTAAGAAGGGGAGATGCTGTGGTAGTTAATAAGTTAATTCCATTCCACTCAGTTAGCCGCTCCCACATGGGAGGAGTTCACGGACTGTACAAGCAGCGTTATCAATGGGATATCCTACAAAGCTGGCCTCTGGGATCCTCTGCCCTGTCCTTCAGTATCGAACACAACACTCCTCACCACTCTGTGACCATCCAGGCACAAGAAGGCCTCTGGATTTTCTACAATGCCAGTCTTGGTAGCCCTCCATGGTTGGAGGTATGGCAGTTCATCGCTGCTTGTCCTCAAGGTGCTCAGTTCAATTTCTTTAACCAGCAGCCGTCTGGGCTCCCGCGACCCCTGATGGACCCTCAATGCCTGCAGATCCAAATATCATCATGGATTCCATCACAGTGTTTGTCACCTTCCGAAGGGGCCACAGAGATCATGGCAGTGGTGAATCACTTTGTTGCCCTCAGCAAACTTTCATTAGTCGCTGAGACATAGAAACACAGAAAACCTACAGCACAATACAGGCCCTTCAGCCCACAAAGTTGTGCCGAACATGTCCCTACTTTAGAAATTACTCGGGTTACCCATAGCTCTCTATTTTGCTAAGCTCCTCTGTATTTACTCCCAAGCACCTTAAAGCTGTGCCCTCATGTGGCAGCCATTTCATCCCTGGGAAAAAACCTCTGACTATCCACACGATCAATGCCTCTCATCATCTTATACACCTCTATCAGGTCACTTCTCACCCTCCGTTGCTGCAAGGAGAAAAGGCCAAGTTCACTCAACCTATTCTCATAAGGCATGCTCCCCAATCCAGGCAACATCCTTGTAAATCTCCTCTGCACCCTTTCCATGGCTTCCACATCCTTCCTGTAGTGAGGCGACCAGATCTGAGCACAGTACTCCAAGTGGGGTCTGACCAGGGTCCTATATAGCTGCAACATTACCTCTCAGCTCCTAAATTCAATTCCACGATTGATGAAGGTCAATGCACCGTATGCCTTCTTAACCATAGAGTCAACCTGTACAGCTGCTTTGAGAGTCCTGTGGACTCGGACCCCAAGATCCCTCTGATCCTCCACACTGCCAAAAGTCTTGCCTTTAATACTATATTCTTCATCATATTTGACCTACCAAAATGAACCATTTCATACTCCACATCATCCACAACACCCCCAATCTTTGTGTCATCAGCAAACTTACCAACCCATCCCTCTACTTCCTCATCCAGGTCATTTATAAAAATCTCAAAGAGTAGGGGTCCCAGAACAGATCCCTGAGGCACACCACTGGTCACCGACCTTCATACCCATCTACAACCACTCTTTGCTTTCTGTGGGCAAGCCAGTTCTGGATCCACAAAGCAATTTCCCCTTGGATCCCATGCCTCCTTACTTTCTCAATAAGCCTTGCATGGGGTACCTTATCAAATGCCTTGCTGAAATCCATATACACTACATCTACTGCTCTTCCTTCATCCATGTGTTTAGTCACATCCTCAAAAAATTCAATCAGGCTCGTAAGGCACAACCAGCCCTTGACAAAGCCATGCTGACTATTCCTAATCAGATTATACCTCTCCAAATGTTCATAAATCCTGCCTCTCAGGATCTTCTCCATCAACTTACCAACCACTGAAGTAAGACTCACTGGCCTATAATTTCCTGGGCTATCTCTACTCCTTTTCTTGCAACCCTCCAATCCATCCGGAACCTCTCCTGTCCCCATGATGATGAAAAGATCATTGCCAGAGGCTCAGCAATCTCCTCCCTCGCAATCACATCCTATCTGGTCCTGGCGACTTATCCAACTTGATGCTTTCCAAAAGCTCCAGCACATCCTCTTTCTTTACATCTACATGCTCAAGATTTTCAGCCCACTGCAAATCATCACTACAATCACCAAGATCTTTTTCCATAGTGAATACTGAAGTAAAGTATTCATTAAGAACCGCTGCTATTTCCTCCGGTTCCATACACACTTTCCCACTGTCACACTTGATAGGTTCTATTCTTTCATGTTTTATCCTCTTGCTCTTCACATACCTGTAGAATGCCTTGGGATTTTCCTTAATCCTGTCCGCCAAGCCCTTCTCATGGCTCCTTCTGGCTCTCCTAATTATCCTTTTTAAGCGCCTTCCTGTTAGCCTTATAATCTTCTAGATCTCTAACATTACCTAGCTCTCTGAACCTTTTGTAAGCTTTTCTTTTCTTCTTAACTAGATTTACTACAGCCTTTGTACACCTAAGATAACTTTCCTATCACGAGGAACATACCTATGCAGAACTCCTCAAAAAACGTCCCCTGAACATTTGCCACATTTCTTCCATACCTTTCCCTGAGAACATCTGTTCCCAATTTAAGCTTCCAAGTTCCTGCCTGATAGCTTCATAATTCCCCTTACTCCAATTAAATGCTTTTCTCTCTCCAATGCTATTGTAAAGGAGATAGGAATACGATCATTACCTCCAAAATGATCTCCCACTGAGAGATCTGAGACCTGACCAGGTTCATTTCCCAAAACCAAATCAAGTACAGTCTCTCCTGTTGTAGGCTTATCTACATATTGTGTCAGGAAACCTTCCTTAACACATCTAACAAACTCCACCCCATCTAAACCCCTCGCTCTTGGGAGATGCTAATCGATATTTGTGAAATTAAAATCTCCCACCATGACAACTCTGTTATTATTACACATTTCCAGGACCTGTCTCCCTATCTGCTCCTCGATATACCTGTTACTGTTGGGTGGCCTATAAAAAAACATCCAGTAGAGTTATTGACCCCTTCCCGTTCCTAACCTCCACCCACAAAGACTCCGTAGACAATACCTCCATGACTTCCACCTTTTCTGCAGCCGTGACACTATCTCTGATCAACAGTGCCGTACCCCCACTTCTTTTGCCCCCCTCCTTGTCCTTTTTGAAACATCTAAACCCGGCAATTGAAGTAAGCATTCCTGTCCCTGAGCCATCCAAGTCTCTGTAATGACCACCACATCATAGCTCCAAGTACTGATCCACACTCTGAGCTCATCAGCTTTGTTCACAATACTCCTTGCGTTAAAATAGACACATCTCAAACCGTCAGTCTGAGCGCGTCCCTTCTCTATCACCTGCCTATCCTCCCTCACACACTGTCTACAAGCTTTCTCTATTTGAGAGCCACCTGCCTCTTCCCCAGTCTCTTCAGTTTTGTTCCCAACCCCCAACAATTCTAGTTTAAACTCTCCTCAGTAGCCTTAGCAAATCTCCCCACCAGGATATTGGTCCCCCTGGGATTCAAGTGCAACCCATCATCTTTGTACAGGTCACACGTGCCCCAAAAGAGGTCCCAATAATCCAGAAATCTGAATCCCTGCCCCCTGCTCCAATCCTTCAGCCACACATTCATCCTCCACCTCATTCTATTCCTATTCTTACTGTCACGTGGCACAGGCAGTACCTTTGCAGTACTGCTTCTCAACTTCCTTCCTAACTCCCTGTGGTCTGTTTTCAGGACCTCTTCCCTTTTCCTACTTATGTCGTTGGTACCAATATTTACCACAACCTCTGGCTGTTCTCCCTCCCACTGCAGGATATCGAGGTTGCAACCTGAAACATCCTGGACCCTGGCACCTGGGAGGCAAACTACCATCCAAGGTTCTTTCCTGCATCCACAGAATTGCCTGTCTGACCCCCTAACTATAGAGTCCCCTGTCACTACTGCCTTCCTCTTCCTTTCCCAATCCTTCTGAACCACAGGGCTGGAGGCGACGGAGACAACAGACCTTATTCTGCAACACATATTTCAGCTTCCATGACTTCCCTCAGGACACTGTGTCGGACCACAGCCCACAGTTGGTCTCTCATTTCTGGCAAGCATTCTGCTCCCTCCTCCACACCTCAGTGAGATTGTCCTCCGGTTATCATCTGCTGACCAAGCGCAGGTCAGGAAGAACAAATCAGCAAGTGGAGATGTTTCTGCAATGCTTCGCCACTTTTAAACCTTCCATATGGAAGAATTATCTACTCTGGGCCAAGATGTCCTCCAATCTACACACCTCCTCTGCCATGAGTATGCCTCCCTTTGAAGTGCTTCATGGCTACCAACCACTGTTGTTCCTTGTGGAGGAGCCAACATGGAGTCCCTGTCCACTAGGGCCCTGGTTCCTGCGGCTGGAAGGCTTGGAAGAGGGCATAAAGGGTCATCCTAGCTGCTATCCCTGCCTACTGCCAGTGGTGCCCAGCCAGCGTATTCCGGCCTTGGGTCTGTGTGTGATGGTAGAAGGTGGTTCCGTGTACATGGTTCACTGGTTGATGGACTCACATTGTGTGGATGGGGTGTGCGGTATCTGGTTAACTGGGAAGGGTATGGCCTGGAGGAGAGGCCTCGGGTGCCATCCAGTTCCACTTTGGATCCATTGGTCATGGAGGACTTCCTCTCAGCCCCATATAGATCTTCCTGGGCTATCGGCTGCTGACCATAGGAAGAGAGAAAGGTCCTGTCAGGCCTGCACAGTCAAGCACCTCCCGGTCTCAACCCAGTGAACAGGAGTCACCTGCCACTCATTTCCAACTCATCACCTGCAGCCTATTTAAACCCAGCTCTCATCCACAACCCTTGTTCACTCATCAAACCAGCCAGCCTCACTCAACTAATTGTTCCTAGCTTTCAATTACCTTGTTCCCCGTGATGCTTAGTGTCTGTTCACTCTTGTTTTGTGGACCCTCATGGCTTTATGTTTTTCATTTTATTTTAAAAGTTATCCCTCACCACTAAATCATTGCCACTGTGCTGCTTTTGGGTCAAGTCTGCTCTACATTTCCAGACAGTAGGTTTTCTAATGTTGCCTAAGTGTCTGGCCACTAAATATGCTGTCTGTGTTGAGTTTGCACATTTTCCCTTTGTCTGGGCTTCTCTGGGTGCTTCATTTTCCTCCCACATCCCAAAAAGGTGTGGATTAATTGACGCCTGTAAACTCTTGAGAGTTTGTAGGTGGGGGATAAAAGATGAGGTAAGTTGATTGATTTGTGGGGAGAATGGAAGGAGTTAGAATAGTATGAGTGTAAAAGTTGGTGCCTGAGAGTTGGCACCACTCAAGGTTCAAGTTAAAGTTTATTGTTATTCAACCGTATATATGTATACTGTCAATGAAACAATGTTTTTCTGGATCAAGGTGCACTTTGTTTCATTTGACAATATACATGTATACTCAGTGGGCTAAAGAGACTGTTTTCATGTTGATCATAATTACTGCTTGAAAGAATTTACTTTCCAAAAACACTTTCATATAGTTGGATTGTTACCTCAGATTTTTACAAATTTCCATTTCTTTGTAAAAAGATATGTTTTTTGTGAATAAAGTCTTACTTTATTCACATGAGTACAGAATCTTTGTTTCACACTCTGTAACACATTTAAACCTGGTTGCCATTGTTAAATTATACCACCAAGTACATGGTTGGTTATGCATGGTTCATGCATGGTTATAAAGATTTAGCTTCAGTTCCTGCAAAGCAACTGAGGGATGCTGTATTCCTGACAAGTCCAATTCTTCTTTTTCTTGTTTTAATAGGAACAAAAGCTTATATAATTTCCTACAGAGTAGCCACAGTTGGATTTACTGGAGTGCTCTATTTAAGTTCAAGAAATTGTGAATATGTTGTGAATGAGCTGCTTCCATCCGATCACGTGGAGAACCTGCCTTTGGATTGTTATAGATAGATGGCTCATTGAATACATTTAGGGCAGTGTCTGATGGCCACTTATACTAGAAATTAGTCAAGGAGTATGTGGGGAGTGACACTAAAAGCAAATATGATCCTCCTGAATTGTGGAGTGAGTTGATGAATTCATGCACCTGTTTCTTATGTTCTTGTGAAGGTTTTCAAAGAAAAATATATATTCACAAGGATACATGTATAATCTTGTGGTTAAATCATTGCAGTCAGCTTACTCAGGAAGACCGACTTCAGAGTTAATGAGGAGCAAAAGAAAATAAAGACAACAGAACTCTTACAAACATCCAGCTCACATCTCAGTCGTGTCACCTCGGTTAAATTACATTGTTGGTGCTTTGTGAACCACTTTTCAAATGTGTTACTTCCTGAACTGATAGCAGGTCCTCTCTCCAGCAGATCTGATCTGTTTTATGTTAAAAAACATATTCTGTATGTAAATAATTTGGTATGAATAAACACAGCACCATCATACCTGCAGCATTTGCACCCTGCTTTTCCCCAAAATTAATAATTAGTAGCAGTATCTGAATTTGCTGGTCTTTCATGCATTAAGCCCTCAGAAAGATTAGTGTGGTGCTCCTGTGCTTTGTGACTGAGAAGTGTTTACTAGGTGAACCTGAAACAAAATGAGCGAGGGATGGAGACTGGAAGAGATCACACAACAAAAAAAAAACAACAGAACTGATTATTTTTTACTGTGTAAATGGTCACAAGATTCACTTCTATAGTGATAGATTTTTGCATTTATTAAAAATAAGATTATTCCAATGAAAATTAATAAAAAGATTTAAAAAGAAAGAAAGATTTTTGCAAGTACTTTGATGGGGATGCCATGCAATATCACTTCTTTATTCTACTTCCTGCAGCCTCTGCTTAATGGCTCAGTCATTAAAAATATGTGCAATTATGCCATCAATTCTCTTTGCACCATTTATATATTGTATTCACATTGATCAACAATTCCATACTACTATTCCAAACTAAAAAATAAAAAACTCCAAACTATTATTCATTTGGATACAATAAACCATTTGCAGTCAAAGTCAAAAACAGAGTGGTTACACTGGCCAACAAAGATGTTCCTTCTTGAATACTTTTGGATGTATCTTATTGATTTTGGGCTTCTGATCATGAAAATCACCATGAAATTTCCTTATCCTGCACCCTTTTTTAAAAATCGCCTATATTTGTTATTTCAATTCATAACTCAAGTCAATTAAAATGTTGCCCACAATGTAAGCTGAAAGGATTTCTATATTGTCCAGGCATGCCTGAGCATGCTTAGATAGGGCAGATGCTGCATTGCAGGACAGGGTTTTAAAAAGGCTATAAAACCATCACGCAGACACCGTTTTGTGCATTGTATTTACATGTATATTGGTTTGTGATCACATTGATGGGCATGCTCTATGCACATAGCATATTGGGTGTACTCATTATCATAAAATAATTGTATTTTCAGGAGTATTTACGATAGCAAAATATCTTGCCAATATTGCACGTTATACTTGTGGCAAGTATACATTTAAATCTCAAAGAAAGAACATGACTCCTCTTAATTAGAAAGCTTATGAGCTCTAGCTTGGGTGTAAAATTGGCGACCAAGTCAAAACCTGGGCTCCTTGCAGTTGTTGTGCAACATCACAGTCTTTACTAGAGCTTGGCTCAGAGAAACTCAGATGTCAATGCCGTTTGCTGTCCCAATGTTATGGGGAGGGCAGAAGGATCGTGTGACAGACTGTTACTTCTGTCTGACCAGTGTGTTTGGTTTCTCTGCTAAAACCATGAAATCCACTGAATCTTCCAACCTCCCTTCAGCCGTAAGACCTGTGCCACATGACCAGAGTATTTCAGTAATGAAGCCACCAAAGAAATGGCGACTAGAAGAGGCAGACGAAGATGACATGATGCACGAGCCAGGAATGGAAAATGACACAGATACTGATTAAGATTTCGAATCCTTTATGTCGAATGAGCCTCATCTGATAACTCTATCTCAATTAAATGAACTGATCAGGGACTTGGCTTTATCAAAGGCAACAACAGTATTATTGGGCTTGAGGCTGCAACGATGGAACCAGTTGTCACCAGGCACAAAAATTTTCATCTTTTGCTGAGAAGGTTTGATGCAGTTCTTTGGTCAGGTTGATAATCTATGTTTCTGCACTGACATTAATGGGCTTTTGCATGTTTTTGGTTGCTAGCATGACCCACAACAATGATATCTGCTTATTGATTCTTCAGCCTGAAAGCTGTGCTGTTACACAATGGCAATATCCACCCTTCAATACCAATCAGCTTTGTGATACACATGAAAGAAAGCTACTGAAATTTGAAAGTCTTGTTGAAACACATACAGTACAGCAACTACAACTGGAATATCTGTAGTGATCTGAAAGTAGCAGCACTGCTACTAGAATGCAGCTCAAATACACCAAGTACTGTTGTTTCATTTGCTGTGCTAAAGAATCTCATTACATTAAAAAGATTTTGACACTCCGTAAGCAGTTGGTTCCAGGGCAGAAAAGGGTAGCACATAAACCACTTGTAGACCCAACAAAGACATTTTTGTCTCCTTTTCATATAGAACTGGTGCTTATGAAACTTTTAGTGAAAGTGATGAACAAGGAAGGTGAAGGATTTCAATATTTGAGGCAGATGTTTCCTGCTGAAGGGTCTTGGCCTGAAAAGTCGACTGTACTTTTTTCCATAGATGCTGTCTGGCCTGCTGAGTTCATCCAGCATTTTCTGTGTTGCTTGGATTTCCAGCATCTGCAGATTTTCTGTTGTTTGTGGTTGATTTCCTGGAATAACTGGTGCCAAGATTAAGGCATTTTTCTGGGTCCACAAATCATAGTGGGCATCAAGGACAGGCAATTTTAAGAACTTCTAGTGGGACTAGAGAACATTGCATGGAAGGCATTCAAGGATGTTGTTGAAAATTTTCTTGGCAACTACAGAGCATCAGACTATGTGTAGCTGGTTGACAACATGTTTCAAGCATTCAAAACCATTGCAACATATCACTAAAGATTCATTTTCTGTATTCCCATTTGGATTTCAGGTCTCGGCCTGAAACGTCGACTGCGCCTCTTCCTATAGATGCTGCTTGGCCTGCTGCGTTCACCAGCAACTTTGATGTATGTTGCTTGGATTTCATTTGGTTCATTTGGATAAACCAGGAGGTACGTCATCTGCTGAAGGCTAGATCTATGGCATTCAAGTCTATACCAGAAAACTAGGTATATACCAGGTCTGTACCAGAAAACTATGTATGATTTGCAGAGGGCTATTTCAAGGGCAAAGAGACAATTCTGAATGAGGTTGCAGGCATCATCAGATGTATGATAACTCTGGTAGGGTTTGCAAGACATTACTTCCTACAAAGCGAAACCCAATACCATGAATGGCAGATGCAATCTCAATGGCTCTTCACACAGCCTTAGATCACCTGGACAATACAAACACCTATGTCAGGATGCTGTTCACTGACTGTAGCTCAGCATTTAACAGCATCATTCCTACAATTCTGATTGATAGGTTACAAAACCTGAACATCTGTTTCTCCCTCTGCAAGTGGATCCTTGACTTCCTAACTGGACCACAATCTGTGCGGATTGGTGATAATATCTCCTCCTCACTGACTATCAACACTGGTGCACCTAAGGGGTGTGTGCTTAGCCCACCGCTCTACTCTCTGTATACACATGACTGTGTGGCTAGGCATAGCTCAAATGCCATTTATAAATTTGCTGATGATACAATCATTGTTGGTAGAATCTCAAATGGAGATGAGAGGGTGTAAAGGAGCGAGATATACCAACTATTGGAGTGGTGTCGCAGCAACAAGTTTGCACTCAGTGTAACTAAGACAAAAGAGCTGATTGTGGACTTCAGGAAGGGTAAGACGAAGGAACACATACCAATCCTCATAGAGGGATCAAAGAGAGTGAGCAGTTTCAAGTACCTGGGTGTCACAATCTCTGAGGACCTAACCTGATCCCAACATATCGTGCAGCTATAAAGAAGGCAAGACAGCGACTTTATTTCATTAGGAGGTTGAAGAGATCTGGTATGTCAACAAAAACACTCAAAAACTTCTATAGATGTACTGTGGAGAGCATTCTGACAGGCTGCATCACTGTCTGGTATGGGTTGTGCTGCGGGGGCTACTGCACAGGACTGAAAGAAGCTGCATAGTTTCGTAAATTTAGTCGGCTCCATCTTGGGTACTGACCTACAAAGTACCCAGGACATCTTCAAGGACCGGTGTCTCAGAAAGGCAGCATTCTTTATTAAGGACCCCCAGCAGCCAGGGCATGCCCTTTTCTCACTGTTACCATCAGGTAGGAGGTACAGAAGCCTGAAGGCACACACTCAGCAATTCAGGAACAGTTTCTTCCCCCCTGCCATCCGATTCCTAAATGGACATTGAACCTGTGAACACTGTCTCACTTTTTAAATACAGTATATATTATTTCTGTTTTTGCATAATTTTTAACCTATCCAATATACATATACTGTAATGATTTATTTATTTATTTATTTACAATTTTTCCCTTCTATATTATGTGTTACATTGAACTGCTGCTGCTAGGTTAACAGATTTCCTGACACATGCTGGTGATAATAAACCTGATTCTCATTTAGACTTCTTCCCTGCAAGTCTTGGCACTGTCAGTGACGAACATCGTGAAAGGTTTCACCAGGACATTGTGGTCTAGGAGAGACGGTATTAAGGCAATTGGAATGCATCAATACTGGCTGATTATTGCTGGACACTTAAGCGAGAAGCCTCAGACACTGAATACAAATGAAAATCAACTTCCTTTCTTTTTTTTTCTTTATTAATCTTTTTATTGATTAAAAAAAGCATAAATACAGTCAAGAGGAGAATTAGTTCAAATATATATATATCAGTAACAATATAAACCAAGATTAAGATAAACGTCAAAATCGTAGATATTGCTAACTAGTATAAAATATATAATAATAAAAAAAATGAATATAACAATTCTCCTCTTACCAGTTTATGAAGAGAAAGAAAAAAACATTGAGTTTTAAATGAAAAGAAAAAAAAACCACTACACTATAATAAAACAAAAAAAAAAGGGACTGGGCAGTACATTCTGAGGATACCACCAAAAAAAGAAAGAAAGACTTTCTGATCAAATCTAAAACTTCGAAAAAAAGATTGAAAGAGTAATAAATCAAATTAAATGGAAATATTGGATAAAAGGTCGCCATATTTGCTCAAATTTAAAGGATGCATCAAATGTCCGACTTCTTATTTTCTCTAAACTTAAACAGGACATAATGGAGGAGAGCCAGTAAAAGACTGCAGGTGGATTAGAATCCTTCCACTTCAGTAAAATGGCAAAAATCATCATCAACAATACATTTTAGCTTAGTTGAACTATTGCAAAGTGTCAGCACTGTTATGCAAATAAATGTGTTATATATAATAAAAGCTAATTTATTGTTTCTCCAAATTCCTACAAGTTGTCTGAAATTATATTTGTGTTCAACTTCAAACAGTCTTTCATAACCACAAGAATGTATCTGAGGGAGCAATACTTTTGGAAAAAAAATCTGTTTATTGTAATAAAATGTTGGCAAAATAAATTCCACAGCTTTGTATTTTTAATGTGAGCACAACATGTTTTCTGCAAGTGTCTAGCCACTAAACAGTTAATTTTTGTTACAATTGAACACAGGCACTACTTGTTTACTATATAGTTCTAATTCTCCCTAGTTGCCTCATCTCGTGGTTTATAAATTTTTTTATGCCATGAAGCCTTGTCATTAACCGAGGGTTTTGTGGACGCCAGATTGAGAACTCCTGCTCTACAGTTGCAGTTGGAATAAATATATGTAAGGTAGAAATCAAGGCAATTCTGAATAGTTGACACATCTCTCATTAATATTTGTTTAATAAAATCAGTTCTAAAAATTTCACTGATTACTTAAAATTTCAGGGGTCACATTTTAGAGCTCACTCAATTAACAGCAATAAATATTTAATACACATATGAAACTTCACTTCTAACCCAAATAAGGTATGACACAAAAATATATTATTGACAGTAAGATACATAGAGATTGTCAAAAATTCAAAATGGGAAAATAACATAGAGTACTTGATTTTGATCCATCTTCAGTTTCCATTCTGTCAGAATATCAATATTTCTGATACCTTGATGATGTAGGTAACCCTTCAGAAGTCTGAGTTGGCCCTTTTATCATATTGGTGAGCTGCTAATGGGGCAATGCAGACTTCTACCCATTACCCTTCTCTCAGAATGAGAAGACTGACCATTAAGCCTCTGCCAACTTAAATCAAGTACAAATCAGCAATCTCAATCAATAGAGAAAATCAGTAATTGGGAGAAAATGTGTTTAGTATCTATTAATATTCAGTGCATTTATGTAATGCACAAAGGTCTTTTCATGTATTTGTTTAAACAATATGTTTTATGTTTCATATGTTCCCAACACTGCAACCTGTTTGGGAACATGAAAGGTGTTCACAAATGTTCAATGATTACGGTAATACTGATATCTTTAATAGCTGAGGTGGGGCCTAATCGGAGGGCAAAACCACTCCGAGTACAGATGGCTGATAGTTCTGTGCTGGGAGTTCCATTCCCAGCAGAGAACCACACCAGCATCTACTATAAGCTTAAATGTTGCTCAAGAGCTGCTGGTGAGCGATTTTGGTCCAGTAGAAGATCTGCCCAGTAACTCCATGACTCTAGCATTAATGCTTATTTTCACATGGCATTCTGAGTGGTCAAATGCCTTAGTGGCGTCAGTGTACTGGATAGAAATGTTGGGAGTTGGTTCCTGAGAAATGAAGGAGGTATATTATGTTTACGTGTTAACATAAGGCCCTGAAAGATTCTTAAGAAATGCACTTCTTTATTTCTTTAGTGGAATATTTATTTTCTATTTCCCTGAAGATACCCATCAGAAGATCCTGGTCCTTTATGATCTTTGAGAACCCTTTCTCATCTGTTAAACCTTCAAGTATGCATCCCAGTAACTGGATCAAATGTTGAATAGCACTAATTACTCCTATTGTCTCACATTAACGAAGGATTCTGGGAATATTACTGGGAGAACTATTCCAAACTAGTCTGAGCTGTGGAAATAATTAGCCTTACTTTCAGGAAATGAAGGATGGTGAAGTCAATTGAACAGGAAATGGGAGGTGGTGTAAACCAAGCTGGGAAATTTATTTGAGTCTTTTTTTTTCTGCTTCGTTAGCCCAATTTCACCCCAGAGAGAGCTTTGTTACTCCTTAATATGATGTGAAAATAAAGTCTAGACTAATGAGATTTGTAAAATAGAAGTCTCACTTACCATTGGAAGTCTGCCCCTTTTTTTTCTGTTTCTTGGCAGCCCTTGATTTAGGTGCCAGTGCTTCTGGGGGAAGCAGGGGAAGTTTCATTAAGGTATTGAAATAGAAGTCAACTTATGAGGTTACAGTTTCAACATGATGCTCATGTCAATTGATATAACTGCTGCAACTTTGTCAACCCATGCTCACATCCTGAGCACTACAGGTTAGAAGGTGACAATATCTTGCTAATTAACTGAACCACCACTTGCTGCAAAGGAAACATGAGAAAAAAACTAAATTTTCTTGATTCTTCTGGGAATTTTGAGCATTATGGCTTGCACTTCAACTTATTGCTGCAGGGAGTGATCTTTAATTTTCTAAGTACAGAAATGCTAATCAGCCACAACCATAAAAACCTGGCATTGTCAATTGGTGGGCTGCACTGAGCAAAACACATTTGCCATCTAATTGAAAACATCCCCTGAAATTCTCACAATGTTACACTCCTTCAATACTGCACAGAATTTTTTTGGGGGTTTGAACTTACAAACTTTTATCTTGCAGGTGAGAATGCTTCCAGGTAAGCCAAAATGATCTGGTTATGCTCGTACATGTGTACACGTGTAGCATATTTTGGCAAAAAAATTTATTTTCAAAGTTTATTTTTATCAACCATTCTGGCTCTGACATCAATTTGCAAATAATTCTGTTTGTCTCTTGGTTTTTAAGCAAAATGTGAACCTAAATAATAATAGGTTATTCTTCTGAAAGAGTATTGTATTTGTAATAGTTATTGAGGGTAACTAGGTAACTCATTGTGTAGTTTCTCACATCTTCGCCTTTCATATTCTTCAAATTGTTGCTTTAAATGCACTTATATACTTCAACTTTCTTTATATATACATGTAAGAATAGGAATGGCCCTCTGACCTCGGGAAAACAAGGAACAGCACAGCACAGTAATCACTCTTGGCCCTTTCAACCTACATCAAGATCAATCTAACCCTTCCCTTCTACATAAGTCCCAAATTCTCTTTCATCTATGTGCCCGAATGTCTTAAGGAGATAACTTAATTTATCACATATACAGCGCATGGAAACATACAGTGAAATGTGATATTTGTGTGAGAATTATGTCGCCACACTTCCAATACCAGCAGAGTGCCCACAACTTACTAACCCTATGTCTTTGGTATGTGGGAGGACAATGGAAAGCCCAGAGAAAACTCACATAGTCTTCACAAGAATATAGAAACTCCTTACCAATCAGGATGGGATTTGAAACCTGTTCAGTGTTGGCTGGCTCTGTAATGATTGGGTGTAGCAGCTGATTATTCAAAACACCAGCAACCTTTTGCCATCTGCAAACTTACTAACCCACCCTTCCACTTCTTTAACTAAGTCACAAAGATTAGAATCCCTGAACAGATTACTGTGGAACACAACTAGTCTTGGACATCCAGGCAGAATAAGCTATATCTACTACCACTCTCTACCTTTTGTGGGCAAGCCAATTCTAAATCCACATAGCTATTCTCCTGGATCACATGCATCCTAACTTTCTAAATGAGCCTACCATGGGGAACCTTATCAAACACCGTACTAAAATCCATATATACCCCATCCACTGCTCGACCTTCATCAATTTGTTTTATCACTTCCCTCAATTCCCATAGCACCCTGGCATGCATCCTGTCCAGCTGTGGGGACTTATCTATCCTAATGTTTTTCAGAAGTTCCAGGACATCTTCTTTCTTAACCTTGACATTTTCCAGCATTTTAGCCTCTACTATGCCTCCTCACATTTATCAATCTCACTCTCACTGGTGAATACTAAAGCAAAGTATTCATTAAGGACCTCCCCTACCTCCTCGGACTTCAAGCAAATATCTCTTCTTTTATCAGTCCTCTCCTCAATCTAGTGATCCTCCTGTTATTCATCTATGTACATAACATCTTAGGGTTTTCTTTAAACCTCACAATGCCTCTTCATGTCTCATTATAGCTCCTAAAACCCTTCTTAAGCCCTTTCTTGGTTACTTTATAACTCTAAAGTTCAATTATCAAGGTAAATGTATTATCAAAGTACATATATGTCATCATATACAACCTGGGATTCATTTTCTTGTGGGTATACTCAAGAAACCCATAATAGAATAATAACCACAATAGAATCAATGAAAGACTGCGCCAACTTGGCATTCAACCAATGTGTAAAAGACAACAAACTGTAAATACAAAAACAAATAAATAATAATAATAATAAATAAATAAGCAATAAATATTGAGAACATGAGACGAAACGTCCTTGAATGTGAGTCTATAGGTTATGGGAACATTTCAGTGAAGGGGCAAGTGAAGTTATCCCCTTTCATTCAAGATACTGACAGTAGAGGTGTAATAACTGTTACTGAACCTGTGATGTGAGTTCTGAGGGTCATGTGCCTTCTTGTTGATGGTAGTAGTGAGAAGAGAACATGGAGATCAGGGGGTCCCTGATGATGAATGCTATCTTCTTGCGACAACACTTCATGCAGGATTTTTCTTTCAAGGGCTTTGGTGTTCCCAAACCAGGCTGTGTTGCAACCTGTCAATATACTTTCCTTCGCGCATCTCTGTAAGCTTTGCAGACTTCTAAGGAAGGAGAGGAGCTGCCATGCCTTCTTCTTAATTGCACTCATGTGCTGGGCCCAGGACAGGTCTTCCAAAATAACAACACTGAGGAATTTAAAGTTGCTGATCCTCTCCATCTCTGATACTCTGATACTCTGCTGAGGACTGGCTCCTGGACCTCTGGTTTCCTCTTCCTGAAGTCGATAACCAGCTCCATGGTCTTGCTGACATTGAGTAAAAGGTTGTTGTTATGGCACCACTCTGCCAGATTTTCAGCTTTCTTCCTGTATGCTGATCCATCACCATCTTTGATTCAGCCTACAACAGTGGTGTCATCAGCAAACTTGAATATGGTATTGGAACTGTGCATAGCCAAAAGTCATAACTATAACGTGAGTAGAGCAGGAGGCTAAACACACAGCCTTGTGGTGCACCTGTGCTGATGGAAATCATGGGGGAAATGTTGCTGTCAATCCAAACTGACTGGGGTCAGCAAGTGAGGAAATCCAGCATCCAATTGCACAAGGCGGTATTGAGGTCAAGGTCTTGAAGCTGACTGATTAATTTTGAGGGGATGACGGTATTGAAGTCCAAACTGTCATCAGTAAAGAGCATCTTGATTTATGCATCTTTACTGTCCAAGTGTTCCAGGGTTGAGTGAAGAACAAATGAGATGGCATCAGCTGTGGACTTGTTGCTCCAGTAGGAAAATTGGAGTGGATCCATGTTGCTTCTCAGGCAGGTGTTGATATGTTTCATTATCAACCCCTCAAAGCCCTTCATCACTGTGTATCTAAGTGCTACTGGACAATAGTCATTGAGGAAGGTTACCACTTTCTTCAACATCGGTAGAATTAGAGATTGTTTGAAGCAGGTGGGTACCTCAGACTACCGAAGTGAGAGGTTAAAGATCTCAGTGAACACTCCAGCCAGTTGATCAGCACAGATCTTTAGTACTTGGCCAGGTACCTCATTTGGGCCAAATGCTTTTTGCAGTTTCACCCTCCTGAAGGCTGCTCACACATTGGCCTCAGAGACTGAAATCACAGGATCATCAAGGTTGTGGGAGTTCGTGATGGTTCCTCAACGTTTTGATGGTCAAAGTGAGCATAGAGGCCGTTGAATTCATCTGGAATCGATGCCCTATTGTAGTTGATATCATTTGATTTAACTTCATAAAACGTGATAGTAACTGTTCATGTGTGGATGTGAACTTCCCTCCATTAAGGACATTTACAGCAGCAGGTGTGTAGAGAAGGCCTGAAAGATCATTGGAGACACCAGTCACCCCAGCTGTAAACTGTTTCAGCTGCTTTCATCTGGCAAATGATACCACAGCATTAAAGCTAAGACCAATAGACTACAGGACAGCTTTTTTTCTACAAGCCATTAGACTTATAAATCCACATGTCTGCACATAGCAATAGAACCATAACACAAAGATTTTTACTCCCTCACATTGTGGACAGATGTAAGATTTAAATAAATTCAATTCAATATTCAAGCCCCCGCAACAATATCAAGGATTCTTTGTTGATACATGCTTAGATTGGAAATGTCACTTCGCCCATGAGATGGCTTTTTGGAGATTGTATCTGGACCTCTTGTAACTTTCTTGGTCACCAGACTCTAAAGAACCCCATCTGATTCTTGCTTCCTAAACCTATGCTTCTTCCTCGTCTTAACAAGAGGTTCTGCTTTAATAAAGCATGGTCGCTTCACCCTGCCAAGCTTTCCCTGCCTCAATAGGACAAACCTCTCCAGAACCCCATACAAGTGCTCCCTAAACAACCTCCATATTTCTGTTTACATTTCCCCAACTTACACTCCAAAGTTCCTGCCTAATGACATCATAATTCAACTGCCCCCCAGTTAAATACTTTCCCATACCATCCGCTCTTAACCCTGTCCAAGGGAGTTATGGCCACTGTCTCCGAAATGATCACCAGCTACGGGATCTGTCACCTGACTAGGTTCATTGCCTAGAACTAGATTTAGTATAACCTCTTCTCTAGTCAGCCTGATTACATATAGCGTCAGGACACACATAACAAATTCTGCCCCATCTAAACTTTCTGCATTAAAGAGCTGCTAATCAATATTAGAGAAGTTGAAGTAATCCATGACAACAACCCTGTTATTTTCACTCCTTTCCAAAATCTGCATACCAGTCAGCTCCTCAGTGTCTCTGATGAATTGGTGGTGGAGGGGGCAGAGTCTATAGAATACTCCCAGTGGAGTTACTGTTCTTTTTCTCTTTCTGACATCCACCCACACAGACTTGGTAGACAAACCCTTCATGAAGTTCTCCTTTTCTGTGGTTGTGATAATATCCCTGATTAGCAATGGCACCCCCCTCCTCTTTTCCCTTCCTCATGTCCCATTTGAAACATCTAAAAGCCCGTAACACCCAGTAGCCATTACTGTCCTTGTGGCAGCCAAGTATTTGTAATTGCCACAGTTTCATAGTTCCATGTACTGATCTATGCTTTAAGTTCAGCACCCTTGTTCCTGATAATTCTCACTTTAACATAGATACATTTCAGCCCAAGAATCTGACTGCATTTATACCTATCTCTCCTCACCATAAGACCACAAGAGACCATAAGATATAGGAGCAGAATTAGGCCATTCAGCCCATCAGGTCTGCTCCGCCTTTCCATCATGGCTGATTTAACATCCCTTTCAATCCCATGCTCCTGCCTTCTTCCTACAGCCTCAATTACCTTTATTTCCAGAACCTATCAGCCCAAGAACCTCACAGTCTCTCTACACATTGCATCTACTTTTACACCAACTGTACCATGATCTGACCTATTGCTCTGGTTCCCATCCTCCTGCCAAGCTTGCTGAAACCCTGGTCAAAAGCTCTAGCAAACATGCTTTACAGGACATTGATCTTTTTTGAGTTCAGGTGCAATTAACCCCTTTTGTATCAGTCATAAATTCCCCAGAAGAATCTCTTGTCTGAAAAAATGACTTGGATTTGCTCTAGTTTGCCTACCCTCACAGTAGGTAAACGGTAGATGCTATTTCATTGACTCTTCACTCAACCCTGGAACATCTGGACAGAGGAAATGCATACATCAGGATGCTCTTCATTGACTACCACTCAGCATTCAAAACTATCATCCCCTCAAAACTAATCATTCAGCTCCAAGGCCTAGGCCTCAATCCTCCTTTTGCAACAGTATCCTCGATTTCCTCACTTTCAGACCCCAGTCAGCTCAAATTGGCAACAACATCTCCTCCACAATATCCTTCAGTGCAGGTGCACCACAAGGCTGTGTGCTTAGGCCCCTGCTCTAGTCACTTTACACTGTGAAGCTTCAATACCATATTTAAGTTTGCTGACAATATCATGGTCTTTGGCGGAATCAAAAGTGGTAATGAATCATCATATAGGATGGGAACTGAAGATCTGGCTGAGTGGTGCCGTAGCAGCAACTTTTCACTCAATGTCAGCAAAACCAAGGAGCTGATTATTGACCACAGGATGGGGAAGCTGGAGGTCCATGAGCTAGTCCACATTGTGGATCAGAGGTTGAGAGCGTCAGCAGCTTTAAATTCTTCGGTGTCAGAGGATCTGTCTTGGTTCCAGCACGTAAGTGCCATTATGAAGAAAGCATGGCAGTGCCTCTACTTTCTTAGAAGTTTTCAAAGATTTGGCATATCATCTAAAACTTTGACAAAATCCTAGAGATGTGTGGTGGAGAGTATAGTGACTGGTTGCCTCATGGCCTGATATAGGAATACTTATGCCCTTGAATAGAAAAGTCTACAAAAGTGGTGGACGTGGCCCATGGGTAAGGCCCTCCCCACCATTGAGCTCATCCACATGGAACATTGTTGCAGGAAAACAGCATCCATTGTCAAGGTCTCTCACCATCCAGGCCAGCTCTCTTCTTGCTACTGCCATCATCAGGAGGGAGGTACAGGAACCTCAAGATCCACACCACCAGGTTCAGGGGCAGTTTTTACCCCTCAACCATCAGACTTCAAAACAAAATTATAACTTCAGTCAATTTCACTCAACTGAAAACTAAATGGTTCCCACAACCTATGGACTCACTCTCAAGGCCTCTTCATCTCCTGTTCTTGATATTTATTGCTTATTTTTTCATTATTTTTCTTTTTGTATTTGCACATTTGATTGTCTCTCACACATTGGTTGTTTGTCCATCCTGTTATATGCCAACTTTCATTGATTCTATTGTTTCTTTGTATTTACTGTGAATGCCCGCAAAAAATGATTCTCAGCGTTGTATATGATGACATATATGTATTTTGATAATAAATTTACTTTGAACTTTGAACTCTAAGAGATCCCAAGATCCACAAATCAGAAACCGTGCCTCCTGCACCAATTCCTCAGCCACCCATTCATCTGCCAAGTTATCTCATTCGCACTCTCACTGGCATGTGGCAAAGAAAGCAATGCAGAAATTACTACCCTTAAGTTTCTGCTTTTCAGCTTCCATCTTACATAGTCTCTCTTCAGCACTCCATCCCCTTTCCTAGCTATGCTGCTGCAGCCAATTTGTATCACAACTCCTGGCTGCTCACCTTCTCCTCTTAAAAATGCTGTGGATCCGATCTAAGACTTCCCTGATCCTAGCACTCAGGAGGCAACATATCATCTAGGCATCACCTTCACATAAAGAATCCCTTTGTCTGTTCCCCTTACTAATGACTCTACTATCACCATTTCTCTCATCTTCTCTGCCCTTCCATTCTGACCCACAAAGCCATACTCAGTGCCAAAGAACCTATTGCTGTGGCTTTCCCATGGTCAGTCACCCTGCCCCTCCCCACCAGTATCCAAACTGGTAGACCTGTTATTGAGGGGAACAGCCACAAGGATACTCTGCACTGTTTGCCCATTCTCTTTCTGAATCCTGACAGTCATTCAGCCACTTGCCTCTTGCAACTTAGTTGTGACTGCCACCCCGTACTTGCTATCTGTCAACCTTTCCGTCTCTTGGCTGGGCTGTAAGTCATCCAGCTCCAGTTCACTAACACAGTCTGTAAGGAGTTGTAGCCAAATACACTTCTCGCAGATGTAGCCCTCAGGGACTCTGGCGGTCTCCCAGACTTCCCATATCATGCAAGAGGAGCACACCACTTCCCTGTGATACATTCTTGCTGTTCTATCTTTGTAATGATAAAGAAAGAAAGAGAAACATGACAAAAGCATGAACTTAGCCTCCAGCTCTTCTTGCCAAAGCCCAAGTCCCCACCCTTACTCTATCCACTCGCACTATGTCTGCTCCTACAATGGATGCTCTGCTTAAACCTAAATTCTTTTTATTGACCCTTGCCAATTGCCTAATTACCCGATCATTTGAAACAGAACAGAAAATCCCAACAGGCTCCGCTTTTAAAATCTCAAGCAAAGGCTTCTGCTACTGGAAACTGCATAGAAAGTCCCAACAGGCTCTGATTTTCAAAAGCTTCATAGAGGTGTGGTAAACCATTTTCTTTTCCCTAATGGTTCGATTCAGAATTTGTGCTGGAATTTGAAATACAAGAAAGAATATACAGTGCATACAGTGGAAGACACGTTCCATTTTTATTTACCATGTGGCTTCTTGGTTGGATATTGATGCACTATCAATTACTCCAAAAGACTGGAAGTAGAGTAAATACTGAAAGGCTTTTATTAACAGTAAATGGACCAACGCCCATGCTGAGTATCTGCCCTGGACTGAGGGAGGAGCAGTGACACAATCACCTTTATTCAGGGGTCTGTGGGAGGAGCCGCAGGAGCAGTCAGCAGAGGGGCGTGTCCAGGCATGTCCAGACAGGTAACCCGGTTACAACCTATATATATACGGTTTACCACAGATATTAACATTGCAAATATTTTTGTTTACTATCACTATCACTATCACTAAAGAAAATAATTTTATTTCTGTTTTGATTAATAATATCTCTGGACCCTAGTAATTTGTGTAGGTAAAGTAATAACTCACTATTTGCTTATGGGGAATTCCCAGTTACTTGTCATCTGGGTCTCAGGTAATGTTTGCAGCATTCCCTTTCCATCCACTGGGAACTGTGTTTCCTTACTTCCTTTCAACTCACTGGGTACTTGGCTCCATGCTCCTTTTAAACTACCCTGGTTTGATGGAAAATTTATGATCAAAAACAAGGTGGATGAAGAGTAAATTTGAATATTATTAGAAATTAGCATCCAATAGTCTGGAAAACCTGCCAGTCCAGCATCATAAACTTTTGAGTGGCCATCCAAAGTTATGACAGACTGATGCAGGAAAGGAATGACAAGTACATGAATTGCACAAAATTTGGCAAGATACAGCTGTGTTTGTGGTGGGTTGTAGCTTTTCCCGAAGAGTATTGAAAGTTATGTAGCACCACAGGGGAGACGATAATTAGCCCGATTATATTTGCGCAGTGGAGAGTAATGTCTATCGGAGTTGGGCTAACACAAGATAAACTCCTGGCTGTGAACCTACAACCCCACAATACCCTATTTTGTGACTTTTCACTGAAAATTCCTTCAGTGAAACAATGGACTATTTCTTAGTGCCAACACACTGTTAAAATACTGTGGCTTGGCAGCAAATTCTAGTCATATTTCAACCACATGTACATTGGAAAAAAAATCAAAAGATAGTGATCTGGCACATTATTCCATCAGCTCAGGAGTCTTGGTTTTCTAGCCAGTTATGGAAACAATTAAAAGCAGGGCTTTGCAAGATTTATAGAAACATGATGAGGAGTTCAGTTGAATGTGTGCAAACGTAACACACTAACAATGTCTAACAAAGTAGAGGGTCATCAATCAAAGTTCTTCTGTATTTCTAATGAACTGGACTTCTTCAAGTTTAAAGTTTCTAAAAAGGAAAACAAAGTCAAAGGAGAATATAATCTAAATATTTGCCTTCCTCTTACTGTTCTGAACAGGAAGGTAAAATGGCAAGGAACCAGTTTTCAACAACTTTTGCATTGTGGCTCATCAATAGGAACAGCAGTTACTTTAGAAAAATGTCATGCTAATTCACTGTTCTTGTATTGCCAGTAGGTTCAGTTTGATCCTGCAGATCATTTGCATGTAGTTTTCTACTTAATAATTGACCTTTAAAGTTATGAATTATGTCCTTGCAGCAAATGATTATCATAATTTGTTATTTAGAACTATCTTAATTTATGTGAGACTTCCTATGCAGCTTCCAAACTATTCAGTTAAAAGGGCTGAATTGAACAAGTATTTAATCATAATGCACAAAATGATTATGCCTTCAGTGGATGGACAGCAAAATATATATAATTAGCAATTTTTCTAAAGACAGGGAGGGTTGAAAAAACATCTTAATCATTTGAAAGTAATGAAAACTTTTACCTAAATCAAATTATTTGAAGGAAACTTCCTTGATGTGCTTTGAAGAAATTGGAGCTATGATTTTACTGATGCACTAAGCAATGATGTCACCTTTGTTGTCCCCTAGTTTAAAACAATTAATCAATTCAGAAACAGGTAAAACTGCAAGTTTCTGGCAAGCAGTAAAAACATGTGAGAGGAAGATGGAATCATAAATTATTTTCCTTATGTTTTTTTTTAATTGCGCTCATTGGTTTCATCAATGTCATTGCCTTGAAGGTCTCTCTTTCATTTTGGGCACCAGTTGTCAGTGTAGAGGGATCAGGCTTAACAAAGCTCAGGCAGAAACAAATACATTTAACAAGTCTAGTAAAGAGTCACAGATTCACAACTGCATCATCATACCAAATTATGCAGCAAAATCAAGGATTCAACCAATGGTCATACATGATTTCTGCATATTGCACATACAGCTTTGTGTTCGTATCCATTCAACTGGGAAACTCGCTCTGGCCTTTACAAATGTGATTCACTTCAGTGCACCAAATAACTGAGCAGTATCAGATATGCACCCAATGTCATCACTTTGTGTACTATAATCATTCTAAAAAGTGGAAACGTAAGACCAGAGGACCATAGGATATAGGAGCAGAATTAGGCCACTTGGCCTATCAAGTGTGCACAGCGGTTCCATCATGGGTAATTTATTATCCCTTTCAGCCTAATTTTCATACCTTCTCCCTGTAACCTTTGCCATACTGTCTAACTAAGTATCTATCAACCTCTGTTTTAAATAAACTCAATGACTCAAGGAAATGGTAGGTCCATGAGTCAATTCTCATCCGGTGGGTCAGAGGTGGACAGCATCAGTAACTTAAGTTCTTCAGTGTTATCATTTCACACAATCTGTCCTGGGTCCAGCACTTAAGTGCCATTATAAAGAAAACACGGCAGTGCCTCTACTGTGTTAGAAGTTTGCAAAGATTTACCATGTCACCTGAAACTTTCACAAACTTCTATAGGTCTGTGTCGGAGGGTATATTGTCTGGTTGCATCACAGTCTGGTGTGGAAACACCAATGCCCTTGTACGGAATAGCCTACAAAAAATAGAGGATACTGCCCAGTCCACCATGGGTAAGGCCCCCTCTGTCAGGGTGCTGTCACAGGAAAGCAGTGTACGTTATCAAGGGCCCCTCACCATCCAGGCCATTCTCTCCTCTCGCTCCTGCCATCAGGAACAAGGTACATGAGGCACAGAATCCACACTACCAAGTATGGGAACAGTTTTTATCCCTCAATCATCGGGCTCTTGAACCAGAGGGGATAACTTCACTCAACTTTACTCACCCCGTTATTGAACTGTTCCCACTGAAGTAGACTCACTTTCAAGGACTCTTCTTCTCATGTTCTCAATATTTATTGCTTATTTGTTTATTACTATTATTTCTTTTTCTTTTTTTCTCTTTCTTTTTGTATTTGCATAGTTTCTTGTATTTTTTTTACACATTGGTTGTTGTCCATCCTGTTGGGTGCAGTTTTTCATTGATTCTGTTGTGGTTTTTGTATTTACTGTGATTGCCCACAAGAAAACAAATCTCAAGATTGTGTATGGTGACATACATATACTTTGATAATAAATTTACTTTGATCTTTGAACTTTGACTTCACCTCCACAGACACCTGTGACAGTGAATTCCACAGATTCATCACCCTCTGGCTACAGAAGTTCTTTCTCATCTCTGTTTTAAATGGACATCCCTCTATTTTGAGGATATGCCCTCCGGTCCTTGACTCACCCAGTATTGAAACATCCTCTCCCACCCACTCTATCTAGGCCTTTCAAAATTCGATAGGTTATGATGAGATCCCCCTTTATTTTTCTAAACTCCAGTGAGTACAGGCCCAGAGCCATCAAATGCTCCTCATATGCGAACACTTTCGTTCCCAGAATCATTTTCCCGAATCCCATCTGGTCCCTCTTCAAAGCCAGCACAGCTTTTCTTAGATATGGGAACTAAAACTGCTCATAATTTTCCAAGTGTGGTTTGAGCAATGCCTTATAAATGCCTCACATCCTTGCTCTTATATTTTAGTCCTCTTGAAATGAATGCTAACATTGCAATTGCCTTTCTTACCATCACCTCAACCTGCAAGCTAACCTTTAGGGAATCCTGCATAAGGTCTCCCAGGTCTCTTTGTACCTCGGATGTTTGAATGTTCTTTCTGTTTAGAAAATAGTCTATGCCTTTATTCCTTCAACCAAAGTGTATAACCTACATTATATTCCACCTGCCTCTTATTTGCCTATTCTCTCAATATGTCCAATTACTTCTGCAGACTCCCTGCTTCCTCAACACTACAACTCTATCTATGTCATGATCCGGTCCGTGAAGTCTGGATTCCGATTCACGGTCCAGACCATCGTTCCTTTTTCCAGGTTTTCTGGTTTTCCCTTTTTTCTGTTGGGTGCTCTAGTTGAGGCAGCTGATTAAAATTTTGGGCTGGCTACATAAATAGCTCCTTGGTTCAGCTTCAGTTGCTCAGTACATAGTGGAAAATGGCACACCTCAAGGTGGTGTGATTAGCCTGTTACTTTTCATCATTATGATCAATGATGTCTTCACAAAGGTACCAGTGAATATAGGTAGGTCACTGTTTGTGGATGATGGGGCCTTGTGGAAAAGAGGCAGGAACATGGACCATATAACCTGGAAACTACAAGAAGCAATTGATGAAGTGGTGGAGTGCTGTTATGATTGGGGATGTAGATTTTCAGTAGATAAAACTCAAACTGTATTTTTTTTACCAGGAAAAGGGTTGAGGTAGGGAAGAAGTTAAGGATGTATGGGGTTGAATTAGAAAGGGTTGCATCATTTAAATTTCTGGGAGTTATATTTGATTCATGATTAACATGGGCAGACCATATCAGGAAAGTTGAGGAGAAATGTAAAAAAGTAATAAATGTGATGAGATGTTTGACTGGTAGGGAATGGGGAGCAAGTTGTTCAGCTTTGAAGGGAATGTATGTGGCTTTAGTAAGATCTGTATTGGATTATGGAAGTATAGTATATGGATCAGCAGCTAGGTCTCTTATAAGGAAGCTGGATGTGATTCAGGCTCAGGCCTTGAGAGTGTGCAGTGGGGCTTTTAAAATGTCACCAGTGTCAGCCCTACAGGTAGAAATGGGAATAATGCCTTTGGAACTAAGAAGGATGCAACTGATGGCAAACTACTGGGCTAACTTGCAGGGGCACAATGATTCTCACCCTACTAAAGGAGTGTTGCAGGAGTGCTGGGAAAATGGGAGGTTTCAGAGGGATCCCTTTAGTCGGGTAGGGAATGATATCGCGAAAGAATGTGGAGTATTTGATGTGAGGATAAGTCCTTCAGTAGTTTATCTGGTTGTAGCTCCATGGAAGCTTGTATGGCCTGACATAGACTGGCATTTGTTAGAGGTAAAAAGGAAGGAAAGATATAAAACAGATTTGGTAAATGCATTTAACTGTCATGTGATGGAAAAGTATAGTGATTATAATCACATTTATACGGATGGTGCGAAGGAACCTGAAACAGGAGTGACAGGGTTTGGGGTGGTAATACCAGCAAAAGAAATTGGAATCAGCAGAAGAACATCTAATAAGTTAGGGGTGTTTACAGTGGAGATGCTGGCAGTGTTGGTTGCGTTGCAATGGGTGCAGAAAGCCAGACAAGCCAAAGCATTGATATGTTCAGATTCATCCTCAGTTCTAGCAAGTTTAAGGTCTTTTCACACAAACAGTCGGCAAGATGTACTTTATGAAGTCCTTCAGTTAGTTACAAGAATTGCAAATCAGGGAGGTCAGGTAAAATTTCTATGGGTTCCAGCACATGTAGGGGTGAAGGGGAATGAGAGGGTGGATGAGTTGGCAAAGAGTGCGTTAAAGAAAGAAAATGTGGAAATGCACATTAGTATCAGTAAAGCAGAGGTTAAGTGTGTAATCTGGGAAAAAGTCAACCGAATGTGGCAAGAAAGATGGGACAGGGAGGGGAAAGGGAGGCATTTATATCAAATACAAAAGAGTGTTGCAGTTACTAGGGTAGGTGATGGAAACAGAAGAGAGGAAATTGTGTGGACTAGGTTAAGGCTGGGGCATTGTGCATTAAACAAAACATTGAAAATGATAGGGAAACACCAGACAGGATTGAGGGAGGAATGTCAGGAAGAGGAGTCAGTAGAACATGTAGTTTTGTGTTGCAGGAAGTATGGGATACAGAGAGAGATGATGAGAAATAAATTAAGGGAGTTGGGGATGCAGGAATTCACATTAAAAGGGTTGCTGGGCATGGGTGAGAGAGCACAAGTCCAGGTATTTTTAGTGTTTTTAAGGGGTACAGGGGTTTTTTATAGAATATGACAAATAAACAGGAATAGGATACTAGGATGGTCAAAGATGGGAGGGTGAAGTGTAGGTTTGTGTGTGTGTGTGTATGTATATATATGTGTATATGTGTGTGTGTGTGTGTGTGTGTGTATATATTATACACACGCGATTGGGTGAAGGGATTTAGAATGTATGTCTAGTGCACATTCTGGAGCAGAGGGTGGCGGTAATGCGCCATTAAGCTGGATGCCAACCGCCGTAAAACAAGATACAGACAGACAGCTTCAGTTGCTGGATTGTTCCCATCAAAACCCCCTGTGTGAATCCCTTTTTGGCCCCTTCCTCCTGAAGCCTTGCCCTGCAGCCAGTGTCTGTAGTCTTGCCTAGCCTCACCTCGCCTGATCCCCTGCAAACTTCGCCTGCACCACTGTCAAGTTCAACTGTTGGAGCAAGACTGGAGACTTGCTGTGTCAGGATAAGAAACTATCGGTGTCTTGAACTGTCTCTGTGTCTGTGCCTTTGCTAGATAAGTCTGGCTGTTTGCTGGTGCCTAGTGTTGGAAACTGCCTGTGTTCATGCCTTCACTAGGTAGGTCCGGCCATTTGCTGCTATCTTGTGTTGGGAACTGTCTCTCTGTGTTCTGTGTATGAGTCCCGGCCCTATGTCCTGCTCCCGAGGAGGGGTCCTGACTCTGTGTAGAGCCCTGGCCCCAAGTCCTGAGCCCAAGGAGAGGTCCTGGCTCTGTGTTCCTGTCCCTCCCTCGACCAGGTCAAGGCTTTGTGTTCTCGTCCTGTCCATGTGCTTCATCCTGTGCTGGAGTTCCCTCGTCTTGCCCAGGAGTCTCTCGTTCTGTCCTGTGGCCTCGCCCAGTCCTGCCTCCCAAGACCACATCATGTCTTCGCCTAGTTCCGGAGTCTGAACCCAAGTCAAGACCCAGGTTCTGGGTCCTTGTCCAATCTCTGGCTCGGAGTCCGATCCCAAGCCTTGTCATGCCCTCGCCTCAAGGACCCCAAGCCTCGTCATGCCCTCGCCTCGGACCCCAAGCCTCGTCATGCCCTCGCCTCGAGGACCCCAAGCCTCGAAGAACCCAAGCCATATCCAGTCCTGTAGTCACGTCATGTCCTCACCTAGTTCTGTAGTCTGAGCCCGAGTCAAGACCCAGGTTTTGGGTCCTTGTCCAGTCTCTGGCTTGGAGTCCAAGCCCAGGCTCCTAGTCCTGGTCCTGCTTGCCTAGCCAATGTTCTAGCCCAAGTCTGTGTTCTTGTCCCAGCTCCTAGTCTGCATCCAGTCACGTCCCTAACTCTAGTCTCTAGTCCTGTCCTGTTCCTAGTACTTCAGTGTCTGTGTCTTACATTTAGGTCTGCCACCAGCGCCCCATTATGACAATCTATATTTCTATTGTCTGCAAACTTGGCCAAAAATCCATCAATTCTATCATCCAAGTTGATGATTTATGACATGAAAAGAAGCGTTCCCGAACCAGACTATTGTGGATCACTACTAGTCACTGGCAGCCAACTAGAATAGGCCCCCTTCATTTGAACTCTTTGCCTCCTGCCTTTCAGCCAACCTTCTATCCCTGCTATTATCATTCCTATAATATCATTTGTTCTTATCTTGGTAAGCAGCCTCATATAGCACCTTGTCAAAGGTCTTCTGAAAATCCAAATATGTAACATCCATTGACTCTTTATCTACTCTGTCTGTTATTTTCTCAAAGAATTCCAGCAGATTTGTGAGGCAAGATCTCCCCGCATGGAAATCACGCTGTTTTTGGCCTACTTTATCATGCATGTCCAAGTATCCTGAAACCACTTCCTTAATGAACTCCAACATCTTCCCAACCACTGGAGTCAGGTTAACTGGCCCATAATTTCCTTTCTTCTGTATCCCTTCATTCAGAAAAGAATGGTGTAACATTTGGAATTTTCTGCCTCAGGAATCATTCCAGAATCTAGTGATTCTTGAAAGATCATTACTAATGCTTGTACAATTTCGACAGCTTCACTTTCAGAACCTTGGAGTGTAGTCTGTCTGGTCCTGGTGACTTATTTACCTTCAGACCTTTCAGCTTCCCAAGCACCTTCTTAGCAATAGCAAATTCTCTCACTTCTACCCACTGGCACTTGATTTTTGGCATCCTGCTGTATCTTCCACAGTGAAGACTGATGCAATATACTTATTCAGTTCATTTGCATTTTGTTGTTCCCTCCTTTACTACCTCTCCAATATCATTTTCCAGTGGTTCAATATCCACTCTCACCTCTTTTACTTGTTATGTATCTGAAAGTTAATTTGGTATCCTCTAATGCTATAGGCTCGCTTCCCTTCATATTGCATCATTTCTCTCCTTGTGTTTTTTAGTTGCCTTCTATTGGTTTTTAAAACTTCCCAATCTTCTAGCTGCTCACTAATTTTTGCTATATTATATGCTCCCTCTTTTGCTTTTATACTGACTTTGACTTTCCTTGTCAGCTATGGTTGCCTCATCCTCCCTCTAGAATACTTAATCTTTTGGATGTATTTACCTTGCACCTTTTGAATTACCTACGAAACTCCTGCCACTGTTTTGCTGTCATCCCTGCTGGTGTCTGCTTCGAATCAACTTTGGCCAGCTCCTCTCTCATGCCTCTGTAATTCCCTGTACTCCACTCTCGTATTGATACATCTGACTTTATCTTCTCCTTCTCACTCTCAAGCAGCAGGTAAGTTCTATCATATTATAATCACTGCCTTCTGAGAGTTCCTTTAACTTAAGCTTGCTAGTCAAATCTGGGATTTGATTACACAACACCCAATCCAGAATTGCCTTTCCCCAGTGGACTCAACCATAAGTTGCTCTGAAAAGCCATTTCGAAGGCATTGTATAATTTCCCTCTCTTGGGATCCAGCACCAAGCTAATTTTCCTGGTCCATCTGCCTATTGAAATCACCCATGACTATCGTAACATTGGCTTATTGCATACCTTTTCTATTTCCCATTGAAATATATATCCCACATCTTGGTTACTTTGGGGGCCGGTATATAACTCCCATCAGGGTCTTTTCATCCTTGCAGTTTCTTAACTTTACCCAAGGGTTCTACATCTTCTGGTCCTATGCCACTTCTTTCTAACATGCAAGCTGGGCTTATAAATTAGTCTAACAAGGACAGGTCAACAAAGTTAGAATGAAATCAATGAATGAGGTCAATATTTTGCCCACAATCTCTGTCAGCCTCCTCTTCATAATATAACCATATACCAATTACAACATTGAAACAGGCCATCTCGGCCCTTCTAGTCCATGCTGAACTCTTACTCTCGCCTAGTCCCACTGACCTGCACTCAGCCCATAACCCTCCATTCCTTTCCTGTCAATATAGCTGTCCAATTTAACTTTAAACGACAACATCGAACCTGCCTCAACCACTTCTGCTGGTAACTCTTTCCACACAGCTACCACTCTCTGAGTAAAGAAGTTCCCCCTCATGTTGCCCCTAAATTTTTGTCCTTTAACTCTCAACTCATATCCTCTTGTTTGAATCTCCCCCATTCTCAATGGAAAAAGCCTATCTACGTCAACTCTATCAATCCCCCTCATAATTTTAAACACCTCTATCAAGTCCCCCCTCAACCTTCTACGCTCCAAAGAATAAAGACCTAACTTGTTCAACCTTTCTCTGCAACTTAGGAGATGAAACTCAGGCAACATTTTAGTAAATCTCCTCTGTACTCTCTCAATTTTATTGACATCTTTCCTATAATTCAGTGACCACAACTGTACACAATACTCCAAATTTGGCTTTACCAATACCTTACAATTTCAACATTATATCCCAACTCCTATACTCAATGCTCTGACTAATAAAGGCCAGCATACCAAAAGCTTTCTTCACCACCCTATCCACGTGAGATTCCACCTTCAGGGAACTATGCACCATTATTCCTAGATCCTTCTGTTCTACGGCATTCTTCAATGCCCTACCATTTACCATGTATGTCCTATTTTGATTAGTCCTACTAAAATGTAGCACCTCACATTTATCAGCATTAAACTCCATCCGCCATCTTTCAGCCCACTCTAACTGGCCTAAATATCTCTGCAAGCTTTGAGAACCTACTTCATTATCCTCAATGCCACCTATCTTAGATAGATAGATATACTTTGTTAATCCTGAGGGAAATTTGGTTTCGTTACTGCCGCACCAACCAAGAATAGAGTGTAAATATAGCAATACAAAAACCACAAACAATCAAACAACAAAATGCAAATTATGCCGGATGGAAAATAACTCCAGGATCAGTCTATTGGCTCAGGGTGTCTGACCCTCCACGGGAGGAGCTGCACGTTCAATGGCCACAGGCAGGAACGATCTCCCGTGCCAAGTGTTGTATCATCTACATACTTACAAATCCAATTTACCACCCCATCATCCAGATCATTAATATATATGACAAACAACATTGGACCCAGTACAGATCCCTGAGGCACACCGCTACACACCGTCCTCTAATCTGACACACAGTTATCCATCACTACTCTCTGGCGTCTCCCATCCAGCCACTGCTGAATCCATTTTACTACTTTGATATTAATGCCTAACGATTGAACCTTCCTAACTAACCTTCCGTGTGGAACCTTGTCAAAGGCCTTACTGAAGTCCATATGGAAAACATCCACCGCTTTACCCTCATCAACTTTCCTAGTAACCTCATCAAAAAATTCAATAAGATTTGTCAAACATGACCTTCCACGCACAAATCCATGTTGACTGTTCCTAATCAGACCCCGTCTATCCAGATAATTATATATACCATCTCTTAGAATACTTTCCATCAATTCACCCACCACTGAAGTCAAACTCACAGGCCGATAATTGCTAGGTTTACTCTTAGAACCCTTTTTAAACAATGGATCCACATGAGCAATACACCAATTCTCCGGCACCATCCTTGTTTCTAATGACATTTGAAATATTTCTGTCAGAGCCCCTGCTATTTCCACACTAACTTCCTTCAAGGTCCTAGGGAATATCTTGTCTGGACCCGGACACTTATCCACTTTTATATTCCTTAAAAGTGCCAGTACTTCCTGTTCTTTAATCATCATACTTTCCATAACTACCCTTCTTGTTTCCTTTACATAACACCATTCAATATCCTTCTCCTTAGTGAATACTGAAGAAAAGAAATTGTTCAAAATCTCCCCCATCTCTTTTGGCTCTGCACATGTCTGTCCACTCTGATTCTCTAAGGGACCAATTTTATCCTTCACTATCCTTTTGCTATTAATATAACTGTAGAAACCCTTTGGATTTATTTTCACCTTACTTGCCAAAGCAGCCTCGTATCTTCTGTTAGCTTTTCTAATTTCTTTCTTAAGATTCTTTTTACATTCTTTATATTCCTCAAGCACCTCATTAACTTCAAGCTGCCTATGTTTATTGTAGATCACTCTCTTTTTCTGAATCAAGTTTCCAATATCCCTTGAAAACCATGGTTCTCTCAAACTTTTATCCTTTTCTTTCAACCTAACAGGAACATAAAGATTCTGTACCCATAAAATTTCACCTTTAAATGACCCCCCATTTCTCTCTTACATCCTTTCCATAAAACAAATTGTCCCAATCCACTCCTTCTAAATCCTTTCGCATCTCCTCAAATTTAGCCTTTCTCCAATCAAAATTCTCAACCCTGGGTCTAGTCCTATCCTTCTCCATAATTATATTGAAACTAATGGTATTGTGATCACTGGACCCGAAGTGCTCCCCAACACAAACCTCCATCACCTGCCCTATCTCATTCCCTAACAGGAGATCCAACACTGCCCCTTCTCTAGTTGGTACCTCTATGTATTGCTGCAAAAAACTATCTTGCTCACATCCAAACCATCCAGCCCTTTTACAGAATGGGCTTCCCAGTCCATGTGTGGAAAATTAAAATCTTTCACAATCACAGCCTTGTGCTTACTACAAATATCTGCTATCTCCTTACAAATTTGCTCCTCCAGTTCTCGGTCCCCATTAGGTGGTCTATAATACACCCCTATAAGTGTTACTACACCTTTGCTATTCCTCAATTCCACCCAAATAGCCTCCCTAGATGAGTCCACTAATCAATCCTGCCAGAGCACCGCTGTTATATTTTCTCTGGCAAACAATGCAACACCTCCCCCTCTTGCCCCTCCAATTCTATCACACCTGAAGCAACAAAATCCTGGAATATTTAGTTGCCAATTACACCCCTCCTGCAACCACGTTTCACTAATTGCTACAACATCATATTTCCAGGTATCAATCCATGCTCTAAGCCAGCGGTCCCCAGTCACCGGGCCGCAGACCGGTACCGGGCCGCAAAGCATATGCTACCGGGCCACGAGGAAACGATATGATTTGGTAATATGAGTCAGCTGCACCTTTCCTCATTCCCTGTCACGGCCACTGTTGAGCTTGAACACACGCGAGACCATTACCCGTGCGTCATCCATGTCAGCACGGGAAGGAGATCAACTCCTTGAGCTTGCAAATGATGGCGGGCTGAAAAGTATGTTTGACATCTCTGCCAGCATTCTGGATCAAAGTCATGGCTAAATATCCCAAGATAGTCACGAAAGCACTGAAAACGTTGCTTCCATTTCCAACATAACTCTGCAATGAATGCAACGAAAACTAAATTGCGGAATAGACTGGACATAAGGAACCCCCTTCGAGTATCACTGTCTCCCATCACCCCTCGATGACACTGTCTTGTTGCAGGGAACAAGTATTCAGCCCAGGACTCCCATTGATTCAACGATATTGGTGTGTTGCAATGATTTTATATGTTCATACCGGGAAAATATGTGCTGTGTGTTTAATATCCAAATGTTACTTAAAATGTTATGATGCTATTGACTTATAAGTGACTTATATAACCATATAACAATTACAGCACGGAAACAGGCCATCTCTGCCCTCCTAGTACGTGCTGAACGCTACTCTCACCTAGTCCCGCCGACCTGCACTCAGCCCATAATCCTTCATTCCTTTCCTGTCCATATACCTATCTAATTTTTCTTTAAATGATAATATCGAACCTGCCTCTACCACTTCTACTGGAAGTTCGTTCAACACTTACTTCAAGCTCCCCTGTCCTCCCCTGATAATTGACTTATCACTATATTCATGCGAGGAAAATATGCACTGTGTTTAATATTAAATTTGTTTGATAAATCCTTTTAGAAACAAAATTGAGTGTATTAGCCACTTATCACCTATATTCTCGTTGTGATTAACACCCCCCTCTACCCCCCCCCGTTCTGTTTTAGTGAACAGATTCGCCAAAAATGATTTGTAGAAAAAAATTGGCACGTACACGCATGCACACTGGTGCCCGTGCAAGGCTTCATAGTCATGGTAGCCTTTCTCGGGGTAAACACAATGTATTTGACTGCTACTCTTGTCCGTTGGCAACCCTACCCCACCCCTCCCCCAGTCGGCCGGTCCGCAAGAATATTGTCAATAACAAACTGGTCCGTGTAGCAAAAAAGGTTGGGGACCCCTGCTCTCAGCTCATCCACCTTTCTTACAATGCTTCTAGCATTAAAATAGATGCATTTAAGAAATTCTCCACCTCTTACTCTCTGTTTATCCTTAATGGAGCAAACAACTTTGTTATCTTTTTCTTCCTTGTTCCCTAAATCTTTGTTCTGAGTGCTCCTGATCTTTGTCCCCTGCTTATCCTCCCTCACACACTGTCTACTAGCTTTCTCTATTTGTGAACTACCCTCCTCTCTTCTAGTCTCTTTAATTTGATTCCCACCCCCCAATCATTCTAGTTTAAAGTCAGTTTTGTCTACAAGTATTACTGACAGTGACCTCAACATCTCACTATAAAACTGCTGTGACCATTGACCCTATAACTGATGTGTCTCAAGGCCTCCTGTGGCATGGAGGTCCAAACCATTATATGGGCAATGCCCAATCAATAAGAGAGTCCAAAGCATGCTCTTCCTGTCTTACATCCCCTACACCCACAAACTTTGTGTGCAGTTTTCAATAGCAGTCGAGGTATGATGATTGCTTTAGAAGGAGTTCTGTAAGAACTGATTCAATTCTCAATAGATCATCTCTGCAGTCAGCTGGCATCAGAATCTTGACTGGCAAAGTTTTATCACATGCTTCAGGGTGAACACTATGCTAACAATTTATTCACCAATTTTCCAATCTTTTATAAGTCACACAGAGTCCAGTAAGTGAACCAAAAGTGACTAACTTCAAATTTCATGGCAGAGTCCACTGGTGGAGATAATCAACCAGGTGATCAAAGGTTTGGTTAGAAGGTGGGTTTTATGGAGTACCTTACAGGGAGAAAGAGGTAAAATTATGGAGAGTTGTTGGAATCAAAGTAAAGAACAGTGCCAATGTACCTTCAAACAAGATGGCGGAGTGGAGAAGTCAGGAAGGGACAAGAAGCCATAATCTCAAAGCGATGTAGGTTACTGAGGGAGGGAATAGCGAGATCATAAGAGAATTTTGAAAATAATGATGGTGAATATGGTAGTGATGGGTGAAATCACAGAACATATAGCAGAGAACATTTTAATATTACACCAACTTGGCGAAATGATCAAAACTCTCTCCACTTGGCTCTGATAGTTAAATTATTGAAACAGACATACAGCTCTGTAACTGGTTTTCACTCCTTCTGCCAGTGCTAATGCCTCAGTTTTTAATTGTGTTGCAAACATGGGCTAATCTGGATCAGTTTTACTGCTTGAGGACACTTGAGAAACTCTTGGATAGGCACATGATGGGAGAAAGATGGTGGATTATGTAGGAGGGAAGGGTTAGATTGATGTTAGAGTGGGTTATAAGGATGGCACAATATTGTGGACCGAAGTGTCTGTACTGTGCTGTAACGTTCTGTGTTCTATTACAGCACTGTACTGACCCTATGGCCCACAATGTCGTGCTGACCTTTTAACCTGCTCTACGAGCAATCTAACCATTCCTTTTTACTTAGCTCTCCATTTTCCTATCATCAATGTGCCTATTTAAGAGCTTCTTACATTTCCCAATGTATCTGCCTTTACTACCAGCCCTGACAGCATGTTCCATGCACCCACCACTCTGAAGTATTCTTTGGAATACTTTTTTTTGGAATGTATCTATCCTGAGCCTTCCAAATTGCTCCCAGAAACCCCAGCAATTGCAGTTCTGCCATCATTCCTGCTAGTGTTCCCTTGTAATCAACTTTGGCCAAGTCCTCTCTCATGCCCCTGTAGTTCCTTTTACTCCACTTATACATAATGATGCACTGATTTTGGCTTTTCTTTCTCAAACTATATCATATTATGATCACTATCTCCAAGGGTTCCTTTGCCTCAATCTCACAACTAAAGCTTGTTAATTGACAAGAGAAATTTCTGGTTAATTCATTACCTGGATGAAATGTCTATTCTTTGGGCACTGAATAAGTAGTTTGGCACTTCAGTGTCAGTGAAGAATTCAAGTCAAATAACAATGAGATGCTGGCTGTAACAATCCAAGTTGTTTAAAATTATTTTAAAGGAATTCCAATTAGCTTTACTGTCTTATACTCTCTTAATCATTCTTCTTTCCTTCCTTCATTAATAGCTTAAACATTGGGCGTGCAAGTTGCCACAGATCTTCACAAATATTATACTGTAAACATCAACAAAGAAGTTCAAAGTAAATTTATTATCCAAATACATATATATCATCATATACAACCCTGAGATTAATTTTCTTGCAGGCAATTACAATAAATTCAAGAAACACAATGGAATTGAGTGAGGTGATACTTTTTGTTTTGAATTCTAATGGTTGAGGGGTAATAACTGCCCCTGAACCTGGTGGTGTGGATCTTGAGGGTCCTGTACCACCTCCTTGATGGCAGTAGTGAGAAGAGAGCATGGCCTGGGTGTCGAGAGACCTTGGCAATGAATGCTATTTTCCTGCGATAGTGCTCCATGTAGATGTACTCAGTGGCGGGAGGGCCTTACCTGTAACGGAATTGGCCATATCCACCACTTTTCTAGACTTTTCTATTCAAGGGCATTGGTATTCCCATATTGGGCCATGATGCAACCAGTCAATATACTCTCCACCACACATTTCTAGAATTTTGTCAACGTTTTAGATGACATGTCGAATCTTCGCCAACTTCTAAGAAAGTAGAGGCACTGCTATGCTTTCTTCATAATGGCACTTATGTACTGAACACAAGACAAATCCTCTGAAATGATAAAACCGAGGAAGAAAGTTGATGACCCTTTTTACACCTCTGATTCCCCATTAAGTACTGCCTCATGGACCTCTGGTTTCCTCCTCCTGCAGTCAATAATGAGCTCCTTAGTCTTGCTGATAATGAATGAGAGGTTGTTGTTGTGACACCACTCTGCCAGATTTCCAATCTCCCTCTAAATGCTGATTTATCACCATCTTTGATTTTTCCAGTGACAGTGGTGTTATCAGCATACTTGAATATGGCATTGAAGTTGTCCCTTGCCACATAGCCATAAGTATAAAGTGAGTAGGGCAAGGGGCTAAGTGTACAGCCTTGTGGTGCACCTGTGCTAATGGTGATTGTGGAGGAGATGTTGCCAAATTGGGGTCTGCGAGTGAGAAATCGAGGATTCAGAAAGGGAGGGGCTGAGGCCTATGTCTTGAATCTTACTGATTAGTTTTGAGGAGATGATGATATTGAATACTTGGCTGTAGTCAATGAAGAGCATGCTGATGTATGTATCTTCACTGTCCAGATGTTCTGGGGTTCAGAGAAGAGCCAATAAAATGGCACCTGCTGTTGGCCTGTTGCTCCAGTAGGGAAATTGGAGTGGATCCAAATCACCTATCAGGCAGGAGTTGATATGTTTCATCACAATGGATGTAAATGCTACTGGATAGTCATTAGAGCAGGATTCCATGTACTTCTCAGGCATCAGTATAATTGAAGCCGCCTTGAAGCAGGTGGGTACCTCAAACTGCTGAAGTGAGAGGTTAAGTACATCAGCTCAGGTCTTTGGTACTCGGCCAGGTAACCTGACTGAGCCAGATGCTTTCTGAGGGTTTACCCTCCTGAAGGATACTCTCATATCTGTTTCTGGGACTGGGATCACAGGGTCACTAGGGCTATGGGAGTTTGTGAAGTTGTCTTTGATGATCGAAATGTACATAAAAGGCATTGAACTCATCTAGGAATGAAACCTTGTTGTCACCTATGTCACTTGGTTTCACTTTGTAATAAGTAATTGTGTTTGGCCTCACCACAGCCGTCGAGTATCCTTCAGTAATTCAGTTTAGATTGGAATTGCCAATTCACATGTGAGATGGCTTTCCAGAGGTTGTACCTGGACCTCTTGTGTCTTACTTGGTCACCAGATCTGAATGTCACTGATCTGGCCCTCAGCAGATTGCGAAACTCATGAATTCATCCAAGGCTTCTGGTTGGGGAAGATTCTGAATAATTCTGAAGAAAATGAAAATAGTTGGAGGTGACTCACTAGACAAATTTCCCTTTTTCTGTGGGAAATGTACTGTATGGATTCCATAGTTTGGGCAAATTAGGTTTGTGGAAAGTTTTGTTGGACACTTTCAAACTAGATGCCTTACAATATTGTGGTAAACTGATTGAGAACATGAATAGCAGTATATTATTAACAGATTTTCTGTAAAATGACAAAATGTTCTAATTTTCCTTTATTCATTTGATTTAACATACTTTGCTTTAGTCTGCACAGAGTGAAGGTATGCTTTAACTATTAATGTTTTTTACCATTAATGTTTTTTACAATTAATGATAGTTGTTTGGAATGTGACCAGTTGCTTTGCTGTCCATTATATCTAGTGTTTCTAATCAAACTTTTTCTACTAATGTTTTGGTTGCTTTTTAAGTATGTGAGGGAGGATGTTGAATTGGAATTATTTCCCATATTCAAAATTATACACTGCACTTATTTCCCAATAAAAACAGAGTAATTTCAATTACAGAGTCCTGACGAAGGCTCTCGGCCTGAAACGTTGACTGTACCTCATCCTAGATATGCTGCCTGACCTGCTGCGTTCACCAGCAACTTTGATGTGTGTTGCTTGAATTTCCAGCATCTGACAATTCCTCGTGTTTGCAGAGTAATTTCAATAGTTATTTCTCTGGCCAGGCTCATTGAACTAGCCAGTACCATCATAAATATAAATGCTTGTCATATTAACTTATTCTTTTCTCTCTCCACAGTTACAACGAAGATGCTGACTATTTCAAGTATTCCTGTTGTTTCAGATTATTTGCAGCTCACTTCTGCGGCATTTTTTCTTATGTCTTTTAGTCCCAAACTAGAGGACAGTTTTAAGGTGAGGGAGGGAAAACTTAAAGGGAATCTGAGGGGCTCTGAAGAGTAAGTTTTTTCACGCAGAGAGTGGGTACATGAAATGTGTTTCCAGAGGAAGTGGTAGAGCTGGGAATAATTACAATGTCTGTGAGACATTTGGACCATTTCATTAGTCTTCACTGTGGAAGACACTGGCAGTATGGTGGAAGTTCCAGGTGTCAGGGGTCATGAAGTGCGTGAAGTTACCATTGCTAGGGAGAAGGTTCTTAGGATGGTACAAAGTTAGGTGGAGGGGCATGTAGTTTTGAGGAAGTAAAGATGCTACAGAAGGACTTAGACAAATTAGGACAATAGCAAAAGAAATGGGAGATGGAGTATAGTGTTGGGAAATGTATGGTCAGGTACTTTGGTGGAAGAAGTGAAAAGGTTGACTATTTTCTAAAAGGAGAGAAAATACAAAAAGATGAGGTGCAAAGGGACCTGGGAGTCCTTGTGCAGGATTCCCTAAAGGTTAATTTTCAGATTGTCTGTGGTACAATGTTAGCATTCATTTCAAGAGGGGTAAATATAAAAGCATGGATGTATGGTTGAGACTTTATAAAGCACTGGCGAGACCTCACTTGAAGTATTGTGAGCAGTTTTGGGCCCCTTATCGTTGAAAGTATGTGGTGAAACTTCAAAGGAGGTTCACAAAAGTGATTCCAGGGTTGAATGGCTTGTCAGATGAAGAGCGTTTGATGGCTCTGGTCCTGTATTAACTGGAAGCCAGAAGAATGAGGGGTGACCTAATTGAAACCTATTGTATGGTTAAAGGCCTTGATAGAGGGGATGTGGAGAGGATTTTCCCTGTGGTGAGAGAGTCTAAGACCAGAGGACACAACCTCATAATAGACGGGCGTCCATTTAGAATGGAGATGAGGAGGAATGTCTTTAGCCAGAGGGTGGTGAATCTATGGAATTCATTGCCACAGGCAGCTGTGGAGGCCAAGTCTTTATGTAGGCAGAGGTTGATAAATTCTTGATTGGTCAGGGCATGAAGGGATATGAGAAGAAGGCAAGAGATTGGAGCTGAGAGGAAAATTGAAACAGCCATGATGAAACGGCCTAATTCTTCTCCTGAGGACTTATGGTCTAAAGTATCACTCTATTACATTAGGCATGTCTTGTATTGTAATGCTTCTTAAGAAGGAGACAAGTTCCAACATAGTTCTCAGCATGAATCTCTTAAGACTAATTCTGCATTTTTCTTTGACATGCTCAGTACATACTTCCAGTTGATTCTCTCTTCCTAATAGAATTACTCAGAGTTTACAGTATAGAACTAGAGCACTCATTCTAAACTGTTTTTTATCCATATAAAACCTACAAGCTTATCACCATATTTTATTTCTAACCCTGATTTACCCTGTTGTCACCTTGAATCCATTTACGATATTCTAGCTCACAATGAGTCCCGAATTCCAGCATTGTCTTGTTAAAGAAGTGATTTTCCAGAAAATGGATTGTGAAGCATTATACAAAATGCAAGACTAACTCAGCAGGTCAGGCTGAGTTCCTCCATAAATTCCTTATGAAACATTACTTACTGTAGTTTCCTCACTATTGGGGAAATGTTTCTTTAGTAAAACGCAAAGACATAGTTAATCCGTAAAAACTGTGCACATGTGGTTATGCTGCATGCAAGTGAATATCTGATATCTATCATAAAGCAGCCTCGTGAAGTGACATCATTCATTGTGCAATGCTCATCCATGAGATTTGGCAGCAGAAATTGGACAAGGATTTTCCACTCATCATAAAATGTCAGTCACTCACGTACACGCATGTTTGTTCAGTGTTAATGTTTGTCCCATGAGGCTGTGTTGTGTGAGGTGAAGCTGGATGTCTGTTGTCAGAGGTGAGGCAGACATGCTCAAGTATTCTGAAGAAGGAGGGGGAGAAAGCTTTGCCTCTTTGAACTTTGTTCCCCGAGAATCTATGTAAGCCATGCTCCTCCCATCAACTCCCCAAGTATCTGGAAGGTAAGGCAGCGTTCTAGGACAGTGTTGGCAGCATTCTGTAACTTTCTGCAGCAAAGATGGAGATATGCATGTTGCCTGGTCAGTTTTCTACCGCCTGACTCATTGACCTCTTGACCGTCTGATCCTTCAATACTTCAGCCTCTGTTATTCATCGCATGATTAGGAATGACTCTGGTTTCCCAGACAGAATGAGATAGATGATCCTTTTCCATGTGGTAGAGATCATCAGGCTGAGTTGGTATGTGGGCTGTGGGCTTTCCAAAGACCCAGGCGGAGAAGAACTGTGCTTATGTAGCACTTTGGGCTCCTCTTCAGAAGTCAGTGCTCAAGTGCTATCACTACATATGTGTACTTCTCATGGTTAACCAAGAGTTGAGGCAGAGAGTCTATCAGCTTCTTCCTTGTGGGGCATAGATTGAGAGAATGCACACAGTCTTTTATCTGCAGGTTTGGGGAGTCACAAACTAGAATGCATAGGTTTAAGGTGAGAGGGGATAGGATCTTGATGAGAAACCTTTTCATGCAGAGAGCAGCCAGGGGACTGAAACTTGAAGGGAAACCTTTTCAGCAGCGAGTGGCCAGGGGATAAAAACTTGAGGGGAACCCTTTTTGTGCAGAGTGTGACCAGTCTACCAAACGAATTTCCTGTGGAAGTGGCTGAGACAGGTACATTAGCAACATTTAAAAAATTGTTTGACAGGTGCATGGATAGGAAAGGTTTAGAGGGATAAGGGCCAAATGGGACGGGCTTGGATATGAATCTTGGTCAGAACAGACCAGTTGGGTCAAAGGGCCTGTTTCTGTGCTGTCTGACTATGACCTCCATTAGTGCTAGAACAAATACAGCTGAGTGCCTCTGTACTGATTATCCTGTGACAATGGTGAGCCTAGTGAAAAATGCTGTCTGGGCTCTCATTCAACTGTCTACACTGCTCTTGGGGAAGCTGCCTTATTTCACTGAGAAGGTTTAATTTTCATCATTGCCTGTGATCTCTGACACATTCCAGGTGTGAAAAGGCTCAGGCATTGCCTGAGATCCTTTCAGCAAGAGGAGGAGAAGGAGAACAATAAGGAACAGGTCCTTGAGAACGTTGAGTAAAGATTAAAGTTCATCTTTATTTGTCACATGGATATGAAACATTGAAGCACACAGTAAAAAGCATCAATGTCCAGCACAGTCTGAGGATCTGCTGGGGGCAGCCCACAAGTGCTGGCATGCTTCCAGTGCCAACAATTTACTAACCTTCACCTGTAGGTCTGTGGAACGTGGAGGAAACTGGAGCACCCGGTGGAAACCTATGTGGTTATGGAGGAGAATGTTCAAACTCCTTACAGACAGCAATGGGAATTGAACGCTGATCTCCTGACCTTCCAAGTGCTGGTATCGTAAAGTGTTATGTTAACCACTATGCTCTGCATAGAGGCAGACCGTCACTAGACATACTGAAAGAGGCATTTTGATTTCTTGGAAATCTTCTTGCGGATCACACTCCACGTGCTCCATTCACATGCTTTGTATTTGTTTGTTAATGTCCCATGATGCAAAGTAACTGATTCAGTTCCAGTCTGCGTTTCAGATGCAGAAGGACCTCTCCTTAGCACCATACATAAAGCTTTGCCTCTTGTCAGTACTGAAAAATGCAACAAGCTGTGACCAATTGGCTGCTCCTACCGAAGAGCAGATCATACTTCAGCCGCATCTGTAGCGCTAATGGGAAAGGGGGAAAGCATTAAAACTTCCTTCCTTTAATAAGTGTTCTATGCCTCAAGCAAGCAATGAGTCAGGATGGATAATAGTCACTTTGAGGAACGTCAGACAGTGCTTCAACAGCAGCAGCATCTGTGCTCATGATGATCCCTCAGCATTCAAAGAGGAATCATTCATTCCTATCAAGTGGATTCATTAAAGAACCTTACAGACAAGTGCTGTGATTGAAGGGTAGTCAACTGCGAACTCGCTATCAGCAATGGAATTGGCAGTCACACTGCTTGTGGAGTCTGCAGTTGTTTGACTTGAGGCAACATCAGAGCAGACTCTGCAGCTGGATAGCCGTGTTTTTATTTGTGCTGTCTGGTTTGCAGAATTGAGTCCAGAGTGGACTGCTGTCTCAGACAACAGTGAACGAAGCGACTTGGTGCTGAACAGAAACCTCAGGAGATCTGAGACAGAGAAGATTTACTAGAATGTTACTTGGGTTTCATCACCTAAGTTACAGAGAAAGGTTGAACAAGTTGGGTCTTTATACTTTGGAGCATAGAAGGTTGAGGGGGGACTTGATAGAGGTATTTAAAATTATGAGGGGGACAGATAGTTGACGTGAATAGGCTTTTTCCATTGAGAGTGGGGGAGATTCAAACAAGAGGACATGAATTGAGAGTTAAAGGGCAAAAGTTTAGGGGTAACATGAGGGGGAACTTCTTTACTCAGAGAGTGGTAGCTGTGTGGAATGAGCTTCCAGCAGAATTGGTTGACGCAGGTTCGATGTTGTCGTTTAAAGTTAAATTGGACAGCTATATGGGCAGGAAAGGAATGGAGGGTTATGGGCTGAGTGCAGATCGATGGGACTAGGTGAGAGTAAGAGTTCGGCACGGACTAGAAGGGCCGAGATGGCCTGTTTCCATTCTGTAATTGTTATATGGTTATATCTCTGTTCCCACATGGTTTAATATTGCGAGTTTCAGTACCATACAAAACAGCAAAATGATGAAGCAGAAACAATGCAGCAATATAGATTAAAAAAACATCAATGGCACGTGTTTAGGTATAGTAATCTACCCTTGTAGCAACTTTGCCAGATGCTGGCCGGTTACAGGTTGTACCATGATAGATAAGAATTTGAAGTGGGAACCAACTAGGTGTAAATTCCATTGGTTTGAGTAATCACTTACAGTAATGTCACAAAAAAACAACAAAAAATGTTGCTCTTGAAGTTTGCTGGAAGTTTCAGTCATGATGCAATCCCTAACAGAAGCAAAGGGTGTTCTCTGAACATGCAAGTGCTTGAATTCTCCCTAAGGTTTGTTGATGCTCACTTTGCTTTCAGGTTTCTTTCATTTATCTAGCTTAATTACAATCCACACCTGACTTTCAGTCAAAACTGTAATAGATCAGAGCCAAGAGAATGCAATCCAGCATCAGCTGCCACCAGTAAAATGAAGGGAAGGAGGAGATATTGACTCAAAATATCAGAGTAATAAGCAAAGAATAAGTATTCTGAAACAGGTCAATATACAAAGTTTCTCTTTATTACATCAAAATCTCCTGTGAGAGCTGTAAGTTAGCTCTGCACCCTCCTCCCCAGCACCTGTACAATCTACACTCTGCTGAAAAGGAAGAACAGAGGACAAAGAGTCCCCATGTCAACGTACCTGCAACTGACAGGCACTAACACAGACACAAGTACTGCAGGGTCAGAAGAGACAGGTCACAGGCCTGTGTTTCATGTGGAGCAATTGATGGGAATGGTAGGCCACAGTCATGTGCAGGAGGTGTGGGAGCATGGTGGTTAGAGTAACACTTTACGGTTCCGGTTCAATGCCACGGCTCTCTGTAAGGAATTTGTATGTTCTGCCCATGACTGTCTAGGTTTCTTCCTGGAGCTCTGGTTTCTTTCCACATTCCAAAGACCTATAGGTTAGTAAGTTATGGGCATGCTATGTTAGCGCCGGATGCATGGTAACACTTGTGGGTGACACAACGTTTGGATAAAAAGAGCAGAAGTAGGCCATTTGGCCCATCAAGCCTGCTTTGCCATTCAATCATGGCTGATCCAATTCTTCCAGTCATCTCCACTGCCCTGCCTTCACCCCATATCCTTTGATGCCCTGGCTAATTAAGAACCTATCTATCTCTGCCTTAAATATGTCTACTGCATCTCCTTTGTCTACCCTGCTTGTAATTTCCTCAAAGAATTGCAGTAGGTTTGCAGGCAGGATTTTCCTTTCAGGAATCCATGCTGGGTTTGGCTTATCTTGTCATGTGCTTCCAGGTACTCCATAATCTCATCCCTAACAATCGATTCCAACAACTTCCCAGTCACTGATGTCAGGGTAACAGGTCTATAGTTTCCTTTCTGCTGCCTCCCCCCACTTCTTAAACAGCAGAGTAACATTTGCAATTTTCCAGTCATCCGGTACAATGCCAGATTCTTGAAAGATCATTGTTAATACCTCCACAATCTCTCCAGCTACTTCCTTCAAAACCCAAGGGTGCATTCCATCAGGTCCAGGAGATTTAATAAACGGGCAGACTATTATTTAAATGGGGAAAGAATTCAAAGTTCTGAGATGCAACGGGACTTGGGAGTCCTCATACAGGATTCCCTTGCAGTTAACCTCCAGGTTGAGTCGGTAGTGAAGAAGGCGAATGCAATGTTGGCATTCATTTCTAGAGGAATAGAGTATAGGAGCAGGGATGTGATGTTGAGGCTCTATAAGGTGCTGGTGAGACCTCACTTGGAGTACTGTGGGCAGTTTTGGTCTCCTTATTTAAGAAAGGATGTGCTGACATTGGAGAGGGTACAGAGAAGATTCACTAGAATGATTCCGGGAATGAGAAGGTTAACATATGAGGAACGTTTGTCCGCTCTTGGACTGTATTCCTTGGAGTTCAGAAGAATGAGGGGAGACCTCATAGAAACATTTCGAATGTTAAAAGGCATGGACAGAGTGGATGTGACAAAGTTGCTCCCATGATGGGGGAGTCTAGTACGAGAGGGCATGACTTCAGGATTGAAGGGCGCCCTTTCAGAACAGAAATGCAAAGAAATTTTTTTAGTCAGAGGGTGGTGAATCTATGGAATTTGTTGCCACGGGCAGCAGTGGAGGCCAAGTCATTGGGTGTATTTAAGGCAGACATTGATAGGTATCTGAGTAGCCAGGGCATCAAAGGTTATGGTGAGAAGGCGGGGCAGTGGGACTAAATAGGATAAAATGGATCAGCTCATGATAAAATGGCGGAGCAGACTCTGGGCCGAATGGCCTACTTCTGCTCCTTTGTCTTATGGTCTTATTTATCTACCCTCAGACTATTAAGCTTCCTGAGCACCTTCTAAGCCATAATTTTCACTGCACAAACTTCACTTCCCTGACACTCTTGAATGTCCGGTCTGCAGTATACCACTGTCACTGTGAAGACTGATGTAAAATGCGCATTTAGTTTCTTTGCCATCTCTGCATCTCTCATTACAATATCTCCAGTGTCATTTTGTATTGGTCCTATATCTACCCTTGATGTTTTACCCTTTATATACTTAAAATCTTTCAGTATCTTCCTTGATATTAGTCACCAGCTTCCTCTCAAAATTGATCTTTTCTTTCTGAATGACCTTCTTAGTTTCCTTCTGCAAGTTTTTAAAAACTATACAATCCTCTATCTTCTCACTAGCTCTGGCTTCCTTGTATGCCCTCTCTTTTGCTTTTACTTTGGCTCTGACTTCATTTGTCAGCCACGGTAGTGTCCTTCCCTTTGAAAATTTCTTCTTATTTGTAATATATCTGCCTTGCACTTCCCTCATTTTTCGCAGGAACTCCAGCCATTGCTGCTCTGCAAATGCCCCTTTCCAGTCAACTTCGGCCAGTTCCCTTCTCATGCCATTGTAATTTCCTTTATTCCACTGAAATACCCACAGATTGGATTTTATTTTTTCCCTCTCAAATTTCACTGTGAACTTGATCATATTGTGATCACTGTTCCCTAAGGGTTCCTTAACCTTAAGCTCTCTTATCACCTCCGGATCATTGCACAATACCCAATCCAGCACAGCCGATCCCCTAGTGGGCTCAGCAACAAGCTGTTCTAAAAACCTATCCCTTAGACATTTTACAAATTCTCTCTTGAGGTCCAGTACTGACCTATTTTTCCCAATCCACTTTCATGTTAAAATCCCAAACAATTATCATGACATTGCCTTTCTGACATGTCTTTTCTATCTCCTGCTGTAATTTGTAATCCACATCCCAGCTGCTGTTTAGATGCCTGCATACGACTGCCATTAGAGTCCTTTTGCCCTTGCCATTTCTTAACTGAACACATAGAGACTCTGCACCTTCCAATCCTAAGTCATCTCTTTCCAATAATTTAACATTATTTCTTATACACAGAGCCACACCAACTCCTCTGCCTACTAACCTATCTTTCCGATGTACCATATATCCTTGGACATTCAGCTCCCAATGGCAGCCATCCTTTAGCCAAGTTTCAGAGATGGCCACAGCGTTATATTTGCCAATCAAGATCGTCCATTTTATTCCTTATGCAGCGTGCATTCAAATACAACACTCTCAGTCCAGTATTTGCTGCTTTCTGTTTTAATTGGTATGGCCCATGTGCAGAAAGAGAGTGACAGAGTGAGAGACTGACACTGAAGCAGGTCAACAGTTCACTGACTTTAATGAGAATGTTACGTACCCCGTAACTGGGTTGCCAAACCAGCAGAAATGGATCACTCAGTTGGAGTCTGGATTACTAGAACTAAGAAAGTTTTAATAACGAAACAAGCAACACAGTACTCTAATCAAAAGGATAATAAATGCAACAGTTCAGCAATGATAAACACACATGTACACAGCATTAAGATAACAGGATCAATCAAGCTCTATCGTTGTCTAGGGGTAAATGACCAGTTTCAAAGTGACGCAAAGTTCAGTTCAATTTAGTTTAGTTCAGTTCAGTTCGCAGACAGTGGGGGGAAGGAGAGAGAGAGCAAAACAAATGAATATTCAAACGGCTTCCACACACAGACCTTCTCAGTCAGCTTTCGTGCGAGCCCTTTGTGATGTCATCTGAGGTCACCGACCGTGACCCCTCCGCTTCCAGATTTGATCGTTTCTCTGCGGTGAACCTGGCACCCAGGCAAGGGCGGACACACACCAGGTTCCCGCTGATCGTGCCTTTCCACCCTGTACGTCTATGGCTTGGTCCCGCAACCAGCCTTCCAAAACTTCCCACCGACTTGTGGGAGATACACCGCTTCCAGGGTCTCGTTACCTTGGGGTGTTGTGTGTGTGTCCTGCCTTAGCGAACCTGTCCCTTTTTATCCCCCTGCTGGGGTATCGCCTGTCCATCACTTCAAACAGTTCAGGGTTCAAAGGGGGAGCCGGTCTTGACAGCTCTCCTTCCGTTAAACTCTCCCGTCCCTTCATTAACATCTCCAAATGCTGCTCCATTGTTTTCCTTATCTCTTTCTCCTGAGGACAGATGGCAGGCCAACTGCTGATCCCACTGGTGCCAGCACAGGACAGCTAACATCTTAATCTATGTGTACTCTCGTCACAAGAACTGTTGTGGAATTTAGAGAAACAAATAACAACAAACTTTTGGCCAACAGGTCCATTAACTAAAACTCTCAAACTGAAAGTTAAATGCCAGCAGTGTGGCTGGAAGCAATAACTAAATACTAATTGAATACCGCTCCTATACAGTGTCAATCAAAACTGTAGTCCTCTTCCCGGACAAGGGTAAACAGGGAGTGTAAATGATGCTGTGCTTTTGGTTAAGTTTTGGTTAAGACTCGAACGAAAAGGAATTAAATACCACCATAATGAAACAGTAATGATCTGCAAAGTGCATACTCAAGAGCACAATTGCCAAACAGGTTTTGCAGCCTGCCTGCACAGGTGCATAGAAACTACAGCAGAGTCCATGGTTATGACAAAGACCCCACCCCCAGCCACAGCCCCCGATGTGCCACAGGCCTGTGCCTGCTGGAAGTTCCAGATGAGAGATGGCCAGCCAGATGGGAGGAGTGACCCCATTCCTACAGTTTGGAGTGCACTGTAGCAGAGACAAACGGCCAGTTGGGAGGTCTCCTACATGGGTCTGGATCCAACTGTTGGATGGACTTCACCTCCGCCTCTTTTCCTCAAATCACTGGAGTGAGGAATGATGGGCTCTGGATAGGCATTGTCAAAATGCCAGGAGAGAGCTTTAACCTTGGTATTCTTGCTGCTGGGACAATAGGTGAGGGTGAAATTAAAATGAGTGAAGATGAGAGCCTATTAACTTTATGGGAGTTGAGTCTCTTAGCATCCCAAATGCAGGAGAAGTTCTTATGATCTGTCCAAACCAAACAACGATGCTTTGCCCCCTCTGGCTAGTGTCACCATTCTTTCAGGACCTCCTTAACAGCCCAAGGTTCTCGGTTCCCGATATTGCAGTTACTCTCGGCTAGACACAAGTGATGTGAAAGAAAGGCACAAGGGTATAGTCAACTATCTGCAGAAGAGTGCTGAGAGAGTACAACTCCAATGCTGACTCCTGATGCATCCATCTCAACAATGAATGGCTGGGATGGGTCTAGATGTTGGTCTGGGTCTGGGGCAGTGGTGAAATGTCACTTTCGTACTGAGAATGCTTGGTCTACTGCGTTTGTCCAGTGGAATCCTGCAGACATCTTCCTAGTGAGTGCTTTTATAGGAGCCGTGACCGAGGTGAAATTTCAGATGAAGCAGTGATAAAAATTTGCAAACCCCATGAAGTGCCATACCTGCTTGACTGTAAATGGTGTGGATCACTCTGTAACTACTTGAACTTCACTCAGGTCCATTTGAACAATGGAAGGGGTAGGTATATAGGCCAAAAACAACATCTGGTCTTTATGCACCTCACACTACTCTAGCTTGACGTACAGGTGATTCTTGAGGAGCCGTGTGAGAACTCTCCAGACCTATTGGACGTGTTCTGGTGAGAGCAGGAATGAGAGCAGGAATAGGTCAAAACAACAATGAACTGATTAAATGAGTCCCTGAGCACATTGGTTACTAGGGACTGAAAAACAGCGGGGGCATTTGCCAGACCAAAAAGCATTACAAGGTATTCATAGCTGCTGGTGGAGGTGTTGAAAGGTGTCTTTCACTCGTCCCCTTCTCTGATACGAACAAGTTTATAAGTATTGTGCAGATCTATTTCTGGATAAACCCCAAAGCCAGTGTCTCTTTGATGTACTCTTCCATGGTCATCGTTTCTGGATGAGAGAGAGAGAAGTGTCAGTCATGGGGAGGACTAGTACTGGGTAAGAGGTCAATGGCGTAGTTGTATGATTGGTGTGGAGGCAGGGAGGTGCCCTTCTTTTCACTGAAGAGCTCAAGAAGATCAGCATATTCAGCCAGAGTACCAGGTAGATCCACATCAGTAATTGACTCAGGAGGGGACTCACAAGTTGGAGCTTGAGCTGGAACTGGGCAGGTGGATAGGTGTGCTTGTCCCTTCTCTTGGAGTGCTTTAAGGGACCAATCAATCCTTGCAAGCACCAGTAGGCAGTTCAGGTGAATCAACCAGATAGAAGGAGAGTTGTTACAAATGGTTGCCTTGTAGCACAAGTTGGAGGGGTTCGGTGGAAAGGTGGATCTGCTGGTGCCCAGGGGTCAACCATCCATGGCCTAGATGTTGATCTTCTCTCAATTTCTGAGTCAGAACTCCCCACCTTTGAGTCAAAGAGATGTCCAAAAGATTCCTGGATGCCCTGGAGACGACAAACGACTGTCCAAGACCCCCCATGATAAGGAAGCTGGGAGCATCACATAATTAGGGGAAGCCAATAGCAGGGAGACCGACCCATCAGGAATTCCCTCCCTGTAGATGGATATCTTCCATCACTGGGAGCTTGGGACATGATACTGGAAATATCCTGGATCGCAACAATAGAGGCAAGAACCTGTTCTCTTGTGCCAACCTTGATCCTTCTGAGACAGGCTCATGCACCCCACTTGCATAGGCTCCTCCATGGACTGGGTGCTGGGTGATGAGTGAGAGGGTGATAACAGATAGTGATCCAAAGTGTAGGACGCGCGAGACATTCTTTCCCTGCGTTAGTCACTTATCTGTCATCAGCTCGAAAAACCAAAATTAATCAGGTCATCCAGACTATCTTGCCCATCAGGGAGAGAGATCTCATGCTGGACCTCTGTATTCAGTCTGCGTTGGAAGGCAGTGATGAGGGATCTGTCATTCCATCCTGTCTCCACCACAAGTGTACAGAGTTTAACTGCATATTTCCTCATCATCCCTCTACCTTGCTATAGGCCCAAGAGTCTGTAGGCAGCCTCCTGACCCCATAGTGGAAGGTCAAAAAATCTCCTTAACTCAGCAACAAAATGTCAAAATGATGAGTGAGTGAAGGACCATCCAGGAGATTTACCATGTATGCCAGATTATGCACATCATCACCAAACTGACTACGCTGGCCTGGAAAGTCAGCTCAAATTGGATAATGAAATTCCTGCAGCTGTCAGGGTCACCAGAGTATCTGCCCGGTGGAGGAATATTTGGTTCTGATATGGACACGAGAGTAGTCCGTGGTGAGCTGCTGAACTGATGCTGTGAGAGATGATACCTGTTCTTCCAGCTGCAACTGGGCTTGTTGAACTGAGATTATCTATCGCATTGCTCTGGTCACTTCACCCTACACAGATTCAATCGCCTGTAACTTCTCCACTACCTAGGCAATGAATCTCAGGGCCAAGTTCTCTCTCTGTTGAATCTATTTTTGTGGTTGTGATTTGCTGACACAATGTTTGGATATGGCCCAAGTGTGGAGGGTGGGAGGGGGAGAGAGAGAGAGACTGAAGCAGTTTGACAGTTCACTGACTTTAATAAGTTTTACTGTGGAATTTAAAGAAAAAGAAAAACAATAAATGCTAGGCCAACAGTGCCATTAACTGAAAATCTCAAACTGAAAGATAAATGCTAACTGTGGCTGGAAGCAATAGCTAAAAACCAAATGAATACTGCTCCTTAAAGGCTGTAATGGTAGTCCTCTTTCCTAGACAAGGATGAGGATAAGCAAGGTGCAAAATGTTGCTGTGTTTTTGGTCAAGTCTTGACAAGACTCGGACAAAAAGAAGGGAGTTAAATACCACCAATAATAAAACAGTAATTAGCTGGAACTTTCATACTCACAAGAACAGTTGCTGGACCGTTCTGCAGCCCACCTGTGTGAGTGTGTAGTCCCTGTAGCTGGGTCTGTGTATATGACAGCAGGCTGCCCTAACACATCCATGGGCTGTGTTGGATATTGACATGAACAATGCATTGCACTGTGTGTTTTGATGTTTCAATGAAAATGTGACAAATAAAACTAATCCAATCTTTCAATCTTTACTTTGCCAGATGCAAAGGGTAGGTAGCATTTGTTAGCTTCCTGGGAGGAGATCTTATACAATAGGATTTCCCTGAGGTCGATAATAGGGAGGTATTCCTTCAATTCAAAAGGAAAGAATAATAACAGTCAACCCCTCATCAGGTCAGGAATATGTGAGTGTTTGTGTATGTATACGTGTTTGTATGCACATATATATGAGTATATCCCTGAACTAAGGTATACTTCCAAGTGTTAGGCTATTCTTCTTGGCATTCCTGATGCAGTAAAAAATTTGTTCTCATTCAGCTCTCCTTGTGAATCAAAAAAGGAACTTTATCTTTCAGCCATTTCAAAGATTAGCTTTATTTCTCACATGTACATCAAAACATAGAGAGAAATGCGCAGTTTGTGTCAATGAACAACATGATCTGAGGATGTGCTGTGGATAGACTGCAAGTGTCGCTATGCCTTTTGGGCCAACATAACATTCCCACAACCTATTAACCTGCTCACCTTTGGAATGCAGAGGAACCTGGAGCACCCAGAGGAAACCCGTGGGCCACGTGGAGAACAGGCAAACACCTTACAGACAGTGGTGGAAATTGAACCTCAGTTGCTGACCCTATGAAGCATTACACTAACTGCTACATTACCGCTTTGGGTGTGTCACAACCAGAAGCGCCTACTTGAATTTCTGGACTGGAGTAATTCACCCTAAGGAAAGCAATAATCACATTTTACTTTGGAAAATAACAAATTTTTGAATTTCTGGGCTGACTTTTCTTTCCTCCCCAGCTTTGAGATGCTGCTCTTTTTGCCTACTCCAATCATAATTGCTTGCAGGTTTGGTGCTGATAGATTTATCGAGTGCTGGTCAATGTAAGTTATTGGTTCATCTTTTTTTTCCAGACATTATGGTAGTTTTGAAAGAGCACATGGCTAGTTTTTCTAACGGAAATGAAACTAGTGTTGAATTGTAACTTCAAATTCCATTCGTAATGCAGCCTGAAATGGGGAATAGGAGAGCAACCTTTCAGATGAGGGAAGAAGAGGCATGGGAGAAGAGCCCTCAGCAGCTGGCCTGGCCAACATTGATGCTTAGGGAGCAATGTTTCTTAAAAATCAATGATTTATGAAATGTTTGAAATGTTTTGGCTCAACCAAGGATATACTGTTGTGAGTATGGGCTGTACATGGGTTGCAAATCGAGTTTTATAATAAGGCCAGAACCAAATTGCCAATGGCTGCAAATATTACAGCAGCCACCAGTTCTTATCTTTTGGATACTTCATACTGGTCCAAGGATTTTTTGCAATATTACGATGCTCAAGGAACAACATGTGACCATATGCATGCCCTTGATAAATGGGTAGACTACAGAAAAATATCATTTTTTTTCAACACATTTTCCATTTGCTGCTGAAGTTTAGCATCACTGAAACAAATGTTTTTATTTTATTGAAGGTTGCTGTTCCTCATTCTTTCAACTAGAAAATAGCTCTAGTATTGTCTGTTACTGTAATTGAAAAAGTTTAAATTATCTTTAATGTGAGCACTTAACAAATATATTGCTACAATTCTTTTTCAAGTCCATGGAATGTGTGTATAAATGATGCTTATCATCTGTTCTTCGCTGATTTCAGAGGGGGAAGTGAAATTTTGCTCCTCATTGCTGATGCTTGGTTATCATGCCATGATCTTCTCTTCTAGCGCTGGGTCGCAGTCTTGAGCAGAACCTATTGCAGAGCAGATTAACACGAGAATTATGGCTTTCAGCCTCATTTGTAGTTGTTGGATAAGATTGATTGTGTTAGCCCTTCTAACATTGAAAATTAAAAACATAATAGGGAATTCATAGGGTACCTGTACTAGCTCGCTGTGCCTGTGCAATGCTTTGATACAATATCTAACTGAACAATTCAAAACTCATTATGATTTCTTGTAATGATTTGACATAATGCATGCTTAAAAATAAACTACTGTGATGAGGTAAATATAAGGGGCACCAAACTTAGTAATGACTCTTTCTTCGGTGTTGATCAATAGTTCTGCAGTGTTAGCCAAGTGATATCCTTGAATGAAAACTAATTTCACTGTCAACTTTCTGAGGGAAATTAGAGTACATTGGCCAGAATCTGGATTTCTCCTTATGGCCAAGTGCTTCACTCTCATTGTGCCCTTCGTACCCTGGGATTCTGGACTCCAGTTTGGAATCACCCATAATATTGGAAAGAACGGTATGATTAATCTTCTGTGTAAAATTAATCTGTGGCCTTTTCTGATTGGGGTGAAGTTATGGCTCACTCACAGATGTCAGTTCTTATTAGATAAATAGATATCATATATGAATCAGATAGCTTTAGTTTCTTATTATATTTCTCTGTGATCAGATACTAAGACTTTAAAATGACTTTGACCTTTGCGGTGTTGCCAAAGAAATAGCATGTCTGGATGAAAATACCATAATTGCACTGTCTGTAACTTGTTCTGTTCTGCTTTAGCACTTCTTTTTCTGGGACCAAGGCATTCATAACAGCTTAACCAATCACTTCATTAATGCAAGCAGGTCAGATATAAACATGAGAAAATCCGCAGATGCTGGAAGTCCAAGCAACACACACACAATGCTGGAGGAACTCAGCAGGCCAGGCAGCATCTATGGAAAAAAAGTACAGTCAACGTTTTGGGCTGAGACCCTTCGCCAGGACCTGATGCTGCCAAGTCAAATATAAACCTTGGCTGACTGTGAAGATGGACTTTGAAACTGACATTAACCAATCAATGATCAACTCTTTTTGCAATGCTCTTGCTTCTAATGCGTTAATTGGAGAAATAACACATGTGGTCCTGCAGTGGCAGATTTGATGGAACAGACAATCACAATCCAGAACATACCCTCTTCAAATGAATATGATCAGAGAAGAGGTACAGGAGCCTGGAGACCAAACTCAATGTTTTAGGAACAACTTCTCCCTTTCCACCATCAGATCTCTGAAGGTCCATGAAGCCATGGACACTACTGTGTTATTTGTCTTTTGCATAATGTATCTATTTTACAGTATCTATCTTATAGTAATTCTTATGTCTTGCACTGTACTGCTGGCACAAAACAACAAATTTCATAGCATACAGTATGTGAGTAATAACACACCTGATTAAGGTTTTGGTTAAAAAAAAGTAAAATCCAAGAAGGAAAATGAAGAAATGCATCATAAAGTATGACTGATTATATAATGTGCATTGTGCTTGATTTTGAAGCAGTATAAATGTTTGGACTCAATAACATAGAAAACAACACCCATAGTAAATTGAAGGTCCTGATGAAGAGTCTCAACTCCAAGTGTCAACTGTATTTTCTATTGGTGCGGCCTGGCCTCCCGAGCTCCCCCAGCATTCTATATGTGTTGCTTGGATGTGTAGCATCTGCAGATTTTCTCTTGTTTACCCATAGTAAATTGTCTGTTCTGTCCAGGAAGAATGTTTGTCTGTTTATGACTGCTAAACCCATAAATGCTTCTGTTGCATATTTAATCACTTTGGCAGGTTTGTTGATGAATCCAGTTTAACTTTTTAAAAATCATTAAAACCTTTTTTTTGTTTCTCATTACTTTTCCATTACTGGGCAATAGCTCTAGATTTGCTTAGGTTTCTCCTGAACTCCTGTTGCAGAAACCTTGGTAGGAAAATGAAAGAACCCTGAAGGTAACCACCTCATTAATCAATATTTATTTTCTTCTGTTCAGTGTGCTCGATTGATCTTCTATGACACCAGAAGGATTTCTGTGGAAGTTCAGGGCTAATACCTCACATAACAGTAAAATACAGTTTCAGATTTGTTTCCATGTTTAACTGTTTAAAATCATGGATTTATTCCATTTTTCTTTTGCTTCTTTGATGTCATGTTCTAAATATAGTCACCCACATATCTGTTCAGCATTGTACTGTAAAGGCTTGAAAATAAAATCAAATGAGCAATCACAAGCCTACCAATGGAGAAAATCTAAGTCCACTGATTGTTCACAAATATTACAATGCACCAAGTTAGGGTACAGACCAAGCAACACACACACAGTGCTGGAGGAACTCAGCAGGCCAGGCAGCATCTATGGAAAAGAGTATAGTTGATGTTTCCAGCTGAGACCCTTTGGCAGGACTGGAGAAAAAAATCTGAGGAGTAGATTTAAAAGGTGGGGGGAGGGGAGAGAGAAACACAAGGTGATAGGTGAAACCTAAAGGGGGAGGGGTGAAGTAAAGAGCTGGGAAGTTGAGTTTTGGAAGAAATAAAGGGCTGGAGAAGGGAGAGTCTGATAGAAGAGGACAGAAGGCCATGGAAGAAATAAAAGGGTGGAAGGAACACCAGAGGGAGATGATGACAGGCAATTTCCTCCCTCCCCTCCCCCCATGTTTTAAGTTTGCTCATCTTTTTTTCTCCAGTCCTGCTGAAGGGTCTCGGCCCGAAACATCGTCCCTTTTCCATAGATGTTGCCTGGTCTGCTGAGTTCGTCCAGCATTTTGTGTGTGTTGCTTGCATTTTCACCATCTGCAATGAAGATTTTCTTGTTGTTTGTGATAAGGTACAGACCAGCCTGTTCTCTGATCATCTGCCCTCTCCATCAAAAGTGTTTTTCCATTAGCAATTCAACAATTGTATCACTGTTGTAGAACAGAGGTACTTCTTGTTCTAAAAGACGGAGAGTATAGTCTAAGGTGGATTTATCAAAGGCTATTAATTTGTGTTGTATATGAAGGTGAACACAATGAATGTGACATGAAGCAAAGATGATGTTACAGAGCTGAAAGTAGTAGAACCGTGAGCATTTCTGGCACATACTAAAAAGAGCATTGATTTCCTTGAGCAAGCAAGTGTAACAGTGTTTCCCATGTACTGTATCTTCTGTAAGGTACCATAAGAGCATACGATAGCAGTAGCTGTTCCCTTGAACCCACACTGCCATTCAACTAGAATCCCTATTTGGCCAAAACTCTATTCATTTCAATTTTACAGAAATTCTGAAGCTGGGTATCTGCAGCACTGGGATAGAGAGTTGTGAGGATCATTAACTTTCTGAGATGAAGCTAGGCCTGTAGGAGAAGTTGCTGACCGTAGAGACAGTAATTCATTGGCGGTCACTACAGCATAAATGAACTTTTCCATGAATTGACTGAAAAATTACAGTTGTTTACGCATCATATTAGAAAGAGCCAAGCCTCAGATGGCTCTGGATACAGGCTCTTGGTTGTGAGGAAGAGAACAGCTGTACGACAGTGACTGTGAGAGAAGGAGGGGATGTCATAAGTCTGTCCTCCTGGGATATTTATGTATCTAAGAACTCTTCTTCTCCTTTTTTGGCAATCCTATTGGATTAAGGGTGACTTGCTTCCACTCTGTTTATGTGGGACCTGAATTGACAGATGAGGAAATGCAGGAGCCTTTGAATCTTCCATAGATGGGAAAAGAGGTGCTTGATGGGTAGACTACGAGGTAATCTTCCGCTCATTACACAGCGCTTCTGTGTACTTCTGATGCATGCACTTGAGGTGTTCAATGCCATCACTGATACTGCTTCACCGTTTGGGATTCTCAGGAGACAGTGGAGATATTGCATTTTGTCAAGGAGGCATGTGCACATCCTTTATTTTTTCTGGCAACCTGGTACGTCTTCACTTGACAGAGATCTGACAGCATCTCTGTTTCAAGGATATGGTATTGAGCACATGAAAAATGGTGTCCTACCCAAAGAGCAAACTGACTACAATTAGGGAATCAGTGTTGAGGGACATATCATTGTTCCTACACTTTTTTAGCCTTCTTCACTGCAATGTTGTTTAATGCTGCCATTATTTCCTCTGTGTTTCACTGAAAACTTCCAAAAAACCAATGCAAACCAAATTAAGATCCAAACTCAACATTACACTCTGTCTGAAGAGACAACCTACCCCTTCTAGATTTTCCAGTTGCACCATGGTGTGCTTGGATTAAACAGCTAGTGAGTTTCTGATACATGGTAACATTTTACCCTTTTAGCTTCTCAATCCATCTACTCACATTGCTTAAAATTATGCTCAGTGGCCACTTTATTAGGTATCTCCTTTACCTAATAAAGTAGCCATTGAGGATATGTTTGTGGTCTTCTGCTTCTGTAGTCCATCCATTTCAAGGTTCAATGTGTTGTGAATTCAGAGATGCTCTACTGTGTAACACTGTAACACATATTTATTTAAGTTTCTGTTGCCTTCTTGTCAGCTTGAACCATTCTGACTATTCTCCTTGATCCACTCTCCTTAACAAGGTGTTTTCACCCACATAACTGCAACTCACTGGAAGGCTTTTGTTTCTCACATCATTCTTTGCAAACTCTGGAGACTGCCCTGCATGAAAAGCCCTGGGACCACTCTGCTGCCAGAGAGGGGAGAGCCTGCCACTGTGTCTGTAGAATGTTACCCAGGTTTTCTGCATTTTGGATATGGACTTGGTCTATAGACTGTTTTCAGTCTTATAGTTTTTTTATATTCTATGTTTTTCACCTGGTAGTTCACATTTTTTTGTGTGGGGAAAGGAAATTTGTGCATTAATGCCTTTTCTTTCTTGGTTTCATGGCTGTCTGGAGAAGAAGAATTTCAGAGTTGTATATTTTGATAATAAATAAACCTTTGAGTTTCGAAGATACTCAAACCACCCTGTCTGGCATCAACAATTGTGCCACAGTCAAAGTCACTAAGATCATATTCCTATCTTATTCTGATGTTTGGTCTGAAAAACAACTGATCCTCTTGACCCACACACATCAAAGTTGCTGCATGGCCTGCTGCGTTCACCAGCAACTTTGGACGTGTGTTGCTTGAATTTCCAGCATCTGCAGATTTCCTCGCGTTTGCGAATCTCTTGACCATGTCTGCATGCTTTTCTGCACTGAGTTGTTGCCACATTTGCATTAACAAGCAGATCTAAATGGGGTTAAAATTCAAAAATCAGAGGTGTGAAGAGACTAACTAGGGAGTCCTTGTGCAGGATTACCTAAAGATTAACTTGCAGGTTGAGTCAGTGGGAAGGAAGGCAAATGCAGTGTTAGGATTCCTTTTGAAAAGACAAGAATATAAAAACAAAATGTAATACTGAGGCACGGTCAGACCGCACTTGGTGTATTGAGAGCCAGTTTCAGACCATAAGACCTTAAGATATAGGAGCAGAATTTGGCCATTTGGCCCATCGAGTCTGCTCCACCATTTCAGCATGGTTGATCCAATTTTCCTCTCAGCCCTTATCTCCTGCCTTCCCCCTGTATTCTTTCATACCCTGACCAAATAAGAATCTATTAACCTCTGACTTAAATATATGTAAAGACTTGGCCTCCACAGCTGCTTGTGGCAAAGAATTCCACAGATTCACCACTCTCTGGCTAAAGAAGTTCTTCTTTATCTCCATTCTAAAAGGATGCCCCTCTATCTGAGGCTGCGTCCTCTGGTTTCAGGACCCTGACGAAGGGTCCCGGCCCGAAATGTCAACTGTACCTCTTCCTATAGATGCTGCCTGGCCTGCTGCATTCACCAGCATTTTTTGTGTGTGTTTCTTGGATTTCTAGCATCTGAAGATTTACTCATGTTTGCTTTTCTAATGTATGAAGAGCATTTGATAGTACTGGGCCTGTACTCGCTGGAGTTTAGAAGAATGTGGATGGATCTTATTGAAACCTATTGAACATTGAAAGACCTATTGTAGATAGTGGATGTGGAGAGGATGTTTCCTATAGTGGGTGAGTTTAGGACTAGAAGACACAGCTTTAGAATAGAGCGACGTCCATTTAGAACAGAAATGAGGAGGAATTTCTTTAACGAGAGGGTAGTGAATCTGTGGAATGCAATGCCACGGACGGCAGGGGAGCCCAAGTCATTGGATATATTTAAAGCGGATGTTGATAGGTTCTTGATTAGTCAGGGCGTCAAAGGCTACAGAGAAAAGGGAGGAATATATGGTTGAGAGTTCAACGTTCAAAATGTAAAGGAAATTTATTATCAAAGTACATATATGTCACTATATACAACCCTGTGGGTATACACAATAAATTCAAGAAACACAATAGAATCAATGAAAGACTGCATTCAACAGGACAGACAGACAACAAATGTGGAAAACTATGCAAATAGAAAAGAGAAAAAAAATCGACAATGTAAGATGAAGAACCCTTGAAAGTGAGCCCATAGGTTGTGGGAACAGTTCAGTGTGGAGTGAATGAAGTTACTTGCTCTGGTTCAAGAGCCTGATGGTTAAGGGATAATAACTGTTCTTGGACCTTGTGGTGTGGATCTTGAAGCTCCTGAACCTCTTTCCTGATGGCAGCAGCAAGAAGAGAGCATGGGCTGGGTGGTGGGTATTCTTGATAATGGATGCTGCTTTCCTACGGCAGTGTTTTGTGTAGATGTGCTTAATGGTGGGAAGGGCTTTAGCCATGAAGGATTGGGTCATATACATTACTTTTTGCAGGATTTTCCATTCAGTTCATTGGTGTTTCCATACCAGGCTGTAATGCAACCAGACAATACACTCTCCACTACACATCTATAGAAGTTTCTCAAAGTTTTTGATGTCATGCCGAATCTTCACAAACTTTCAAGGAAGTAGAGGCACTGCTGTGCTTTCTTCATAATTGCACATACGTATAGGGCCCAGGACAGATCTCTGATGTAAAATAATGGAGGGCTATGGGTAACCCTAGATAATTTCTAAGGTAAGGACGCTTTTGACACAGCTTTGTGTGGCCGAAGGGTCTGTATTGTGCTGTAGGTTTCCTTTGTTTCTATGATATGATAACAATGGGGAATTTAAAGTTGCTGACCCCCTTCATCTCTGATTCCCTGATAAGGGTTGTCTGATGGACCTCTGGTTTCCTCCTGCTGAAGTCAATAATCAGCTCCTTGGTCTTGCTGACATTGAGTAAGTAATTGTTGTTGTGGCACCACTCAGTCAGATTTTCAACCTCCCTTCTATATGCTGATTCCTTTCTACCTTTGATTTGGCCCACAGCAGTGGTGTCATCAGTAAACTTAAATATGGCACTGGAACTGTGCTTAGCCTCACAGTCATAAGTAAAGCAGGAGGGCGAAGCAGATAGCCTTGTGTTGCACCTGCGCTGATGGATATTGTGGAAGAGATGTTGTTGCCAAACTGAACTGACTTGGGTCTGAAAGTGAGGAAATGGATGATCCCATTTCACAAGGAGGTATTGAGGCCAAGGTCTTGAAACGTATTAAGTTGATTTGAGGGGATGTTAGCATTGAATGCTGAGCTGTCCAGATGTTCCAGGGTTGAGTAAAGAGCCAATGAACAGGGATTGGCTGTTGACCTGTTGTGCCAGTAGGCAAATTGGAGTGGATCCAAGTTGCTTCTCAGGCAAGAGTTGATATATTTCATCACCAACCTCTTAAAATATTTCTTCACAGTGGATGTAAGTGCTACTGGATGATAGTCATTGAGGCAGGTCACCATGTTCTTAGGCACTCGTATGATTGAAGTCTGCTTGAAGTATGTGGGTACTTCAGACTGCCAAAGTGAAAGGTGAGATATTTCAGTGAACCCTCTAGCCAGATGATTGGCACAAAGTCCACCAGTTACCCTGTCTGGACCAGATGATTTTTGTGGATTCACCCTCCTGAAGGATGTACTCATGTCAGCCATTAAGCTGGGTGCCAACCGCCGTAAAACAAGAAGAAGAAGTTGAGAAAAGACTGAAATCACAGGGTCATTAGGGTGTGTGGGAGTTCATGAAGTTTTCTCCATGTTTTCACGGTCAAAGCAAGCATAGAAAGCTTTGAGCTCATCTGGCAGTGAAGACTTGTTGTCACCCATGTTGCTTGGTTCACTTTGTAAGATGTCATAGAATTCAACCCCTGCCACAGCTGTCGAGCACCCTTCAGTGATTCAAGATTGGTCCAGAATTGCCACTTTGCATGTGAGATGGCTTTCCGAAGATTGTACATGGACCTCTTGTATCTTAGTTGGTCACCAGACCTGAATGCCACTGATCTGGCCCTCAGCAGATTGCAGACCTGGATTCATCAAGTGCTTCTCGTTGTGGAAGACTCTGAATGATTTTGTGGGGGCACACTTGTCTATGATTGTTTTTATAAAGTCTGTGACAGCCGTGGTGTATTCATTCAGATCCACTGATGAGTCTTTGAATATTGCCCAGTCCACCAACTCAAAGCAATCCTGGAGCACTGCTTTGCCTCCCACGATCACCTCTTTGCTTTCCTTGCCTCTGGAGCCTTGCTCTTTAACCTCTGCCTGTATGCAGGTTAATGAAGCTCAGCTAAGTCATCAGATTTCCTGAAATGTGTTCAAGGCATGAGAGAGATAATAAATTAGCCATGATGGAATGGTGGAGGAGACTCAATGGGCTGAATGGCCTACATTTCCTCCTATGTCTTCTGGTCTTATAGTGTACAGGTGTATCTAATGAAGTGGCCACTGATTGTATTTCCAGTGCACTTTTTTTTAATGAGAAAATATTCCATCTTAAATATTTTAATGTTGTCATTATTTTAAAACAACAGATCAAGATTTTACTGGCTTGTCTTTGTGGACAGTGCATTCATTTGCATTGCTGCACTGCAAAATTGATTTTTAATTATCCAGCAGGATGCAGGGGAAATAACTGAACTTTTGCCACCATCTCATTAGTGAAACAATGCAGCTAGTGGAATAAACTGAGATAATTGTTTATATAAAAATATTCTATTAATGACATTTTAAACTTCCATCAAAATCTCTCAAAATTATAAGTTTACTTTAAGCGTTTTAAAATAACTTGCAATTTCTTGAGATTTTAAAGAAAGTTAATTTGTTTTTGAAAAACAAATCACTGGTTTTTATCCAGTGACAGGAGTTGGTTCCCACTGTGGTTAATTATTTACATATGCATTTCCTGTTCTTAATATAAAGATTAAAATTCAAGTGATTCAAAGATATCTGCAAATCATTTAGAGGTATCTGTAATCTATTTCCAGGTCTCTTTAAATTATTTCAATAAATCTATACATCTTGAAATGGTACTAAATGATAAATTGACAGATCTAATAAGTGAAAGTCATGTGATAGCTAATGTACTGTAAGTCATTTTAATTTCTGGAAATGCATTCAACTTTATGAAACAATACAGTGCTGTCCTGATGAAAGGTCTCAGCCGGAAATGTAAACTGTTTACTCTTTTCCATAGATGCTGCCTGGCCTGCTGAGCTCCCCCAGCACTTTGTATGTATTACTTTGATTTCCAGCATATGCAGGTTTTCTCTCGTCTGTACTGTTCCATATTCTATATCCTTTGCTAACATCAGAACTTCATTGTTTTTGTGAGATGACTTATCTATGTCCGTGCATGCTGATTATACTGATTAGCAGGCAAGTATTTCTCTATGGTCGTTGCATTTGGCTAGAGCTCCATCATTTCAGGTACTGTGCTCATGTAACTTCCCTGAACTGGGAGCAAGGCCGCTCTACCTTGACCACCTCTGGAGAATGCATTAGTATGGATTCCATTTCACTTCACAAGGACGCTCCTGAAGAAAATTATTTTTTGTTATCTTGGGGCACTGACCAAACTGACCACTGTTGTGTCCTGTCAGCTTACAGAAGTCCTGCTGAAGGGTCTCGGCCCGAAACGTCGACTGTACTCTTTTCCATAGATGTTACCTGGCCTGCTGATATCCTCCAGCATTTTGCGTGTGTTGCTTGGATGTCCAGCATCTGCAGATTTTCTCTTGTTTGAATAACATATGTGTATGGTTTCTGTCCCCACTCACCTCCTAAAACTCAAGAACAAACTTAAATGGACATGTACCAAATGGCAGCTTCAGATGTGAATTGTAGATTTAAGATCTCTCACCATATTGAGAGATCAGGAGGTAAAATTATGCTTCTCACTTGATTTTACTCTGCCACATGATTTTTGTGTGAGTAACGATACAAGGTATGATTTCATTCCAAACATGTGTTGCCTATTGGGTGTTAGAATATTAATCCTCTGCCGCCTTGATCTGAATTGAATTAGTGCCTTGAGAAACATTGATTCAACTGAGCAATTTTTTGGGTTAGTTCTCTACTCCACAAGAGTAGGACATGACCTCATTATCTAATTCTTTCGTTCCCCGTCTTCACTTCCTTTAAGTGACAGAGATTGGAAGTCCGTCTGAAAAGCACCATGATTCCCTCTCAGATGCTGGAGCTGAAATTCTAGTGCCCTTTAATTCATTGCTGAAATTATGTAGCATTATAATTTCCATGCTGTTGCTAATATTACAATAAGTGATTTGAAGAACCTTTGCAGAAATTCAACTTCATGGTATCCAGGTGATCAGGATACAATTAAAGAAATTGTCTGTACTGTTCTATATTCTATATTCTCTTTATTCTTTGCACTAAGTAGTGCAAAGTGATTGTTGCAGAATAGTGTACTCTTGCACCATCTTTATTAATTACAACTGTCATACAGAACAATGGTATATTATTTGGCACTATTCATATTTAAAGGATTAGTGATTTTGTTAAGGAAAAGCTAAAACTTCAGTCTGATTTTTCCATCCTCCCCTCCATGATTTCAGCAGGACATCTCTTTAGGGATACAATCTCTTGCCAAAAGTACAGAGGAGACCAGAACATTTTTGATCAATAGAACTTCAAAGTCAATGTTATTTAAAAAAAATGCTTGTCATAATACCCTGATAGTTTCTGCAGAAAGATGAATGTATAAATGTAATTTTGATGCTGACATACATGTAAAGTGGAATCACTGGAATGCTCAGTGAGAGGGATAAAGGCTGATGCAGTAGGCATCGCATCTGAAAACAATTCACCCAGGAAAAACGCTTGTTCCCATGTTGACTCTGTGGCTCACCCTGCAGCAAGACGGAAAAAAATTATAAACATCACCAGACAATATGCAGGACAGAAATTTCCCAATAAGCTACATATGCTTCCTCAGTAACTTGAAAGAGAATATAAAGATCCCTGTAGTTGTAAGGGTGAAGTATACTGTATATCTTAATTCCAGAGACAGGAATAATGTTCTACAATGAATAGGATAATGGTTCAAGGCTACAATGGAAATGTGCTAAATATTTAGTAACCAGAAGTACATTGAGTTAGACAGTGGAAATATTACATGAACAAATTACAAATTCCATTTCCCGTTTTATTGTTGCTAACAATTGAGTTATTGGCCTTTTGCATGTTCACTCTCATTAATAGTATTCCCATATCTCTCTACTGCCTGAAGGTCACTGGCTGAGCACCATACTAAAGACCATCTTAGAGGAAATATAAATGTGATGCTTTGAGTTTGTCAATTACTTGCAGACATATACCCATCAGAGTAGCTTCCTTTGATCAATTCTTCATTTCCCTTCAAAGTTTTTCCCAGTTTGCTTGCTTGGCTCTGTACCTCCGTAATTGAAATGGCCTTGAGGAAAAGAAACAGAAAATTAAAACACAGCAGAAGTGATTTAATCCCATAGGAAGAGTTTTCCAGAGCAAGAAGGTTTAGGGTAATGCAGAGGAGGAGATTTTGTTTCATCCAGTGGATGTTTGGGATCTACACTGCACATTCTCTGAGGGGGTGGTAGAGGCAGGTACTCCTTTCTGCACCATTTAAGCAGTATCTAGACAATCACTTGAGATGCCAAGGCATATAAGGTTATGGAAGAAGTGTCAGTAAATGGGATTGGTATACTTGATCGTCAACATGAACATAAGGACTGAAGGGCCTGTCCCTGTGCTGTCTGATACTATGACATCGGGTCACAACTGGGCCACAGAGTTCCCCTTTTTAAGGGATCACATTGATGATTAATTCCCCAACACACTGCTGGTATGCCAACCACTCCTATCTGTAAGTGCACTGCCTGATAAACTGACACAGGAGGTCGTATTTTCATTAGTTTGCAAACAAACTGTGAGGCAAAGAAAAGTAGTTGTATAAAAGCAGCAGAACCTATCGCTGCAAAATAAATTTCCAAGGTTAATGCAAAACAACAAATAGACCTCAAAAATGAAACAAAAACCAAAAACACCAAACCAGAAACTAATCGGTAAATACTGCATGGTCTCTTTAAAATTGCTTTGGTCAGGGTCCTTCATGCCTATTTCAAGGGTAGATAATTTTATAGAAATTAAGATAATCTTTCAAGACACATTTTCCATTTTGGACAGCTGAGGTGCTTCAGCTGTCAAGCTCTAACCATACCTGGCACAATGCGATGTCATATGGACATGAAGACCACTCACCAAGCCTATTGAAAAGGCTTATACAGCACTAACTAATTGGCTGTTGATTTGGTATTACAGGTTATTGCTTGACTTTTTGAATTTTATTGTTGTTTTGTATTATTTCTTAAGAGTCTGAGCAGGAAGAAGTTCTACTGCGTTCGTATTGTTGTTTATCATAGCCTCACAAACAGTTTGGCTGTACACTTGGGTGGTCTGGTAGAGATGCCTGTGGGACAAGAAGAGGAGGAGGATCAGGAAGGAAATGCCATAGAAAGGGAGAAGCTGCCAGAAATGAGGGAAGAAATAGGGCACTGAACAGAGAAGCCAGGCTCAGCTGGGGTACGGTAAAGTGGTTTTGAGATTGAATTATACTCGATTTGTAATTCAGAGACCTAACCTGAATATCTAGAGACATATTCAGGTTCCACCATGGCAAGTGCGGAAATTTAATGTAATTAATTAAATATATTTGAATTTAAAAATGTGACTGATGGCCACTATGGAATTACTCGATTGCTGACAAAATTCACCTCATTCACTAATGCTCTGAAATCTCTTTTATTGAATTGAATTGAATTGGCTTTATTACTTACATACTTCATATACATGAGGAGTAAAAGTCTTTATGTTACGCCTCTGTCTAAGTGTGCAGTGTGCAATTTATGGTTTGGGAACATTCAGTTGTATAAAGCAAAGTTTGAAACCATGGATATGGTGGTTAAACCACCTGCCACGGACAGCCACTGACTGCGGCCTTGGCCTCTGGGGAAAGCACTCCTCAGTAACCTTTAGCACTTATGGCTAAATTCAGAGAGCAATCTCACAGATTAGCCAATTTACAGCCTGACATTCAAGTTCAAGCTCAAATTTAATTGTCGTTGACATGAACACAACCAAATGAAGTAGCATTCCTCTGGGTCCATGGAGCAAAACAGATCCAACGGTCACACACAGTACACAGAACATATAGCACATATAATGACAATAGTGGAAAAAGATACAGCTACAATACTAATAAAAAAATCATGAAGTAGCCCATATCCTGAGGTGTCATGGCCTGTAGAGTGATGGTGCATGTAAGTTGTCCTGGAGATATGTTTCTACAAGAACGGCCTGCATCAACTCCTCATATCGTGCAAGGCAGCCATAGATGAACACGATCCAGCTGGTCTCCTACCGAGTGAACACTGGAGAGCAGCACTGGCAGGCAGGTTAGCCCCCAGCCCCGTGTTGAATCCAGTACGGCACAGCAAACGCCAGCACCTCCTTCTCCGGCCGCCGCAGTAGGCGAACTCTAGGCATGAGCAAGGGTCTGGTCTGCAGCACAACTGAGGCCACGCAGCTCCCTCGCCATCATTCTCGCAAATGAACCAGTGAATGGGGCTCACAGTATTCTACATTACCAATGTCCAACAAGGTCTTGAGATCACAACAATAATGTCCAAAACAATCACCAGCACCGTCCATTGGATCATGCACCACTACTGACACTTTCTTCCCTGAGTGGCTGAAGCAGGCTGCAACATGGTGTGCAACAAGTTCAGTTCCACTGCTATCCAACAACTTGCTAATGGGGTAGACCAGCAGTCCTTGTGTTCTTAATATACAACAGTGTCTTGTGAATGTGTGAAAGACATAAAGGAGGAAGAATTACACCTTTGGTTAGACCCAGAGAAGCTGTTGCATACAAGTGCACCATCATCTTAACTGAAGAGTTATACTTAGACACATGTTTTGTAGTCAACATTCCTGATCACTCCCTTTGCATTTCTGTTCTTGTCCTGCCCCACCAGGAGGACAGTCTACCCAGAGCTGGCATCTGTATTTCAGTGGAAATGCCCTTGTGTCAACACTGACTTTGGACCTAATAACGTGTTATGTCTTTGGGATAGGCATAGGTACAGAAAAAAAACACAATCATTGGTCAGCAGATTGACTTTCAGGACAGTAATGAATGCAATTGTCAGATTGTAGCATAGAGGTAAGGGTAGTAAGGAAAGAGTATTCATAGTGTCAGCCATTAGATGGGGTTATTATGAATGAACTGTGAAATGCACAAACTTCCCCTGAACGGTGCAAAAAGCCAAAGATTTTATCGATGTGGCAAATCCTCCCACGATGCAAAATGCTGTTGGTTCAATGAAAAAGTCTGCAGAATGTGTCACCGACCAGGTCACATGGGGAGAATGTGCAAGGCAATCAAAAAGCACAACTGAGTGAAAAGTCTCAAACACAAAACTAAGCAAATCATAAAGTTACTGAATGTAAAACAGAATCAGACAATATAAGGACTGACAAGGTGAGCTGTCCTATCTAGAACTGCATAGTATAACTGAAGCAGATCACGAAATCATCTGGATCACAATAGAAGCAACACACATTAAATGCTGGAGGAACTCAGCAGGCCAGGCAGAATCTATGGAAAAAGAGTACAGTCAACATTTTGAGCCCGAAACGTCAACTGTACTTTTTTCCATAGATGCTACCTGGCCTACTGAGTTCCTTCAACATTTTGTGTGAGTTGCTTGGATTTCAAGCATCTGCAGATTTTCTCTTGTTTGGATCACAATAGATGTGTCCAGTGTAAAACTGAAAATGGAGCTGGATATAGGGTCAGCTTTGTCCATAATTCCAGAGGCAGACTACAACAGACTGTTTTCTAAGTCACCATAAGAGAAGACTTCAGTGATACTGAAGACTTACTTAGGCAACAAGTGTCTTCAAAAGGCAAACTGAAAGTAAATGTGATCTATGGAGCCCAAACACAACTGTTAGAGCTCTATGTATTCAAAAGTGGAGGGCCAGCACTTTTCCAACATGAATGGTTGAGAAAAATCCAACTAGATTGACGGTCAGTCAAAGCTCTCAATGTGGCATCAACAGGCAACATCAGCCCAAATGGAAGCACTAAGCAGAGACTGTCACAGCTGCTTAATGCTAATGAGAAGGTGTTTGAGAAGGGAATAGATAAACAGATTGAAGACTTGGCCAAAAGCTGTTTGGGACGCCAAAAGGTTCAAAGTCCTCCCGAGGCAGCGTTACACCCATGGGAGTAGCCAACGTTGCCATGACAAAGAGTACATATTGACATTGCTGGGCCATTCATGGACTCCATGTTTCTGATTACTATGGATGCTCATTTGAAGTGGCTGGAGATTATACCGATGAAGTCAACCACCTTAGCAAAGACTGTCTCAGCTCTGAGGACTATTTTTGCCGGAAATGGCTTACTAGAACAAATTATGAGTGACAATGGACCACAATACATGTCAAAAGAATTCTGACTATACATGAAGAAAAATACCATCAGACATTTCAAGTCAGCTCCTTACCACCCAGCCATGAATGTGTTGGCTGAAAGGTTTATCCAAACCTTCAACAAGTCCACTAAAGTGATGGACAAGGAGCTCATTTCTCTGCAGTGCAAGATGGACAACTTGCTTTTTGTGAATTGGAACTCTGTTCATGCAATGATAAATCAAACACCTGCAATGCTGATCATGAGCAGGAATCTGAGATCTCGCATAGATCTCCTGAAACCAGATCTCTGGAGGGAAGTATAGAATAAACAGCATTATTACTGAGAAGACAGGTAGACACCTGGTAGAAGAGCTACATGAACTGGACCACTAACACAGTGAATGCTGGAGATCAGATATGGAGACGTCATGTGGACCAGATACTGCATGCTCAACCAAAGAACACACCTAAGCTGATTGTATCCAACAAGATGGACACACTACAGTCACCGGACTTACCTCTCAGTAATGATCATGTCATTGACAGCAACATGACACCGAAAACTGAGAACGTTGTCTTAGACAAGACACCACCAAACCTGATACCACTCTACAGGTCCAGAGACACTACCCTGAAAGAAGCAAATCGCCACCCAGAGGACTGAACCTTCAGAACTGTGAAGTTAGTTATGAACTGTTATTGTGAAAGCCTGTTTACTTGGAATATGGGTTCATGAAGGGGAAATTGAATGTTTTGTACCTATATAGTTTTATGTTTCATTAGTCCAAAGGGGGAGAAATGTAATGTATGGATCGATTTCTTTTAGAGCAATGACTCCCTACCCCCCAACACTACCTATTGGTATATTGTCTTTGCATATGTTTTTGTCCATGCAAGTATATTGTTCTCCCTCTCTCACTGCAATGTGAATATACTGTTAAAGCCATCTCCCACATATATGCTTTTATTTAATGGGTATGTAGTTGTGCACAGACACAGCAATTATCTGCATCTTTTTGATTTCCAGCATCTGTAGTTTTTTTTTCAAAATGTTATAGGGGATGTTTGGTTGAAGTTTCCATCTGCAAATTCAGATTTTGAGAGTGAAAACATGAGAATCGAAGAAGATTTTCAGACTACATTAACATGGCTGCAGTTGATGAGAAAAAAACTATATATTTCTGTAAATTAGATTAGATTAGATTACGAGGACACGCAGTCCCGTTTTATTGTCATTTAGTAATGCATGCATTAAGAAATGATACAATATTCCTCCGGTGTGATATCACAAAAACACAGGACAGACCAAGACTGAAAAACTAACAAAACCACATAATTATAACATATAGTTAAACAGTACAACAATACCATAACTTGATGAAGAACAGTCCATGGCACAGTAAAAAGAAGTTCAAAGTTTCTCGTAAGTTCCACATCTCACGCAGATGGGAGAAGGAAGAAAACTCTCCCTGCCATGCCCAACCACAGTCCGACTCTGAGTCGTCTGAAAACTTCGAGCTCTGATCAGCCCTCTGACACTGAGTACCGAGCACCATCTCTATCCGAACGCTTCGACCTCAGCCTCGGTCGCCAGCGGCAGGCAAAGCCGGGGATTTTGGGGCCTACCCTCCGGAGATTCTCGATCTCACAGTAACAACAGCAGCGAACCAGGCATTTCAGAAATTTCTCCAGATGTTTCTCTGCTTCTCATGTCTGTCTTCATCAGATCAGAATTGTCCACGGCCCCTATTTAACAGATACGATATTATTTCACCAGAGAGCTGCACGTGCTGCGTCGCACTGCCATCTTCTCCTCCCGCCTTTTAGAGTATATCTAAAAATGATAGACTAAATTAAACATGTGTTTATTATGTTTATAAATTAAACATATGAGATGATGCAATAACCTGAAGATATGAGGTTATTATATATGAAAACAAAGAGGGAAATCAGGAGGGCTAAAAGAAGGCCTGAGGTTGTTCCAGAAGACCAGATGAAGGAGAAGTCCAAGAACTCTACAGATATATTTAGAGCAAAAGGATCGCAAGGGACAAAATTGGTCCTCTTGAAGATCAGCACAGTCATTTATGCTTGGAGCCAGTAATGGAGGCAAAACAGCAGTCATGGACCATGTACAGATTGCAGAGGAGGAGGTGCTTTTATGTTAAGGAAAATTAGGGTAGATAAATCCCCAGGGCTTAACAAGATGTTCCTTTAGACCTTGTAGGAGACTGGTGCAGAAATTGCAAGCGCCCTAGCAGAGATATTTAAAGTGCCCTTAGCCAAGAATGAGATGCTAGAGGATTAGAGGATGGATAATGTTTTTCTGTTGTTTAAGAATAGCCCTAAGAATATGATAGGAAATTATAGGCCAGCGAGCCTGATGTCAGTAGTGGGTAAGATATTGGAAGTTATTCTAAGGGACCTAATATAAAAGTGTCTGGATAGACAGGGACTGATTAGGGATTGTCAACATAGTTTATGCATACACGAGGAAATCTGCAGAAGCTGGAATTTCAAACAACACACATGATGGCATGAACATTGACTTCTCAAACTTCCGCTAATGCCCCACCTCCCAGTCATACGCCATCCATTATTTATTTATTTATATTCACACATTCTTTTTCTCTCTCTCCTTTTTCTCCCTCTGTCCCTCTCACTGTACCCCTTGCCCATCCTCTGGGCTTCTCCCCCCCACTTTTCTTTCTCCCTGGGCCTCCTGTCCCATGATCCTCTCATATCCCTTTTGCCAATCAACTGTCCAGCTCCTGGTTCCATCCCTCCCCCTCCTGTCTTCTCCTATCATTTCGGATCTCCCCCTCTCCCTCCCACTTTCAAATCTCTTACTTGCTCTTCTTTCAGTTAGTCCTGATGAAGGGTCTTGGCCTGAAACGTCGACTGTACCTCTTCCTAGGGATGCTGCCTGGCCTGCTGCGTTCACCAGCAAGTTTTATGATAGTTTATGCGTGATAGGTCTTGTCTAAAAAATTTTATAGAGGAGGTTGCCAGGAAAGTTGATGATGGAAAAATATGCATGTTATCTACATGGACATGAACAAGGTCTTTGACAAGGTCCAGTTTGGCAAGTTGGTTAAGAAGGTCATTCACTTGGCTTTTAGGATGAGTTAGTAAATTGGAATTGACATTGGCTTCAAGGAAGAAGCTATAGAGTGGTAGCACATGATTACCTCTCTGACTTGAGGCCTTTGATTATTGGTGTGCTGCAGGGATTGGTGCTGAGTCTATTGTTGTCATCTACTATACATGGATGTTAATGTGGGCAACTGGTTCAGCACATTTGCATATGACAAGATTGGAGGCATTGTGGGTAACGATAAAGGCTATTAAAATCTTACAACCAGATATGGACAGCTGGAAAAGTAGGATGAGAACAGCAGATAAAATTTAATGCAGTCAAGTGCGAGGTATTGCACTTCGGGGGGACAAAACAGGTTAAGTTGTACACAGTGAATAGTATGTCACCAAGAAGTGTGATAGAACAGAGGGATCTGGGAATACTGAAAGTGGCACGCAGGTAGATAGAGTCATAAAGAGAGCTTTTAGCACATTGGCCTTCATAATTGAATTATTGAGCACAGAAGTTAGGATGTAATATTGAAGTTGTCATTACATTGTTGTTGGTGAGGCCTAATTTGGTGTACCGTGTGCAGTTTTGGTCACCTGCCTATAGGAAAAATGTCAATAAAATTGAAAGAGTACAGAGAAAATTAACGAGGATGTTGCTGGAACTTGAGGACCTGATGTCTAGGGAAAGGTTGGGACTTTATTCCATGGAACACAGGAAAATGAGGGGAGATTTGTTAGAAGTATATAAAATTATGAGAAGTACAGATGGGGAAAATGCTAGGAGGCTTTTTCAGCCAAGGATGGGTGTGACTAGAACTCTAGGTCAATGGCTAAGAGTGAAAGATGAACTGTTTAAAGGGAACTTCTTAGTTTCGAGAAGTACATGGATGGGAGAGGTGTGGAGGGCTATGGTCCAGGTACAAGTCAATGGAATTAGGCGTAATACTAGTTTGGCAAGGATTAGAAGGGCAGAAGGGCCTGTTTCTGTGCTGTAGTGCTCTCTGATTTAATGGCTCTATGAGTTCCCAACAGGACATCGATGTATTGAATGGGAAATCAGAGTTGTCACACCGAATGTGTTAACAAGTGATTTATTATAAGAGATTTTTTGGTCTTGTAAACATGAAGACAATAGCCAAAGATTTTTCATGTTGGCAACAAGTGCAGCATCTGTCAACAATGCAGAGCCAAGCCAACAAGGAGCAGGTAATTGAAGCATTCCTATTCTTTTTCAATCTGTTCTAGCCTGGTCACTTCCATCATTCAATAATGCAATATCTGATCATCAATGTTTTGGCTTTCACTAGAGGAGAAATAATGCCGTTTGAAACTCAGAATAGACAGTTGTGATGGCTGCTACTGTACTGTTCAAAGGAGCTTCAGTCTGCCACAAGGACGCATCAGTTACCAGATTGTATAGTTCGAGGTGAACATATTTACTCTTGTACTCAGATCTGTTATGTTTTGTAACTTCAAAACATTAAACTAATATAGGAAGACACAAGAATCTGAAATGCAGGTCCAACTTTTGTGTTTACTTAAAGCGAAGTGCATACATCATCAAGCAACCACATGATACATGCATGACTCATTTAAAGTAAACATGAAGTTAGACTCACATTTTGGAAGACAGGGAGTCTGTTTCAGCTCTTTTTTTATGATTATCATCGCCCAGTACTCACTCTTTATGAATCCAAGAATTTTTCAGTTTACTGCATTTGTTTTTGCGGGTCTAACCATGTTTATTTTAAGCTAGGAACACATGTATCACATGGTAGCACAATGACGTACACTGTTCACGTATTTATACGTATAAGGTGAAATGAATTATTTAAATGAACAAGAATGCTTAATCAACCGATATATTTATACATGATTACTCAAACGTTATTGAAATATTAAATACACAACACACCTCCCTGCTTAGCTATAAACTCTAACTCAATATAGAATGCATTTCAACTATATACCTATGTAGCTATATAATTCAACTACTTTACAGACGTCCACAGCAAAGTAAATTTTAATTTGTTCCATTCAGGCCAAAAGAATTAATCACTGCGGAGGTTTTTTTTACTCCTGTGGGCTAACGTCTTTCCTGACAAAGGAGGATCGTGTTGCTCAGAGGAATTGTGAAAGTGACAAAAGAAGTGATCCGACTGCAACAGTTTTTGCAGTCAGCAGATCAGAGAAAGCTTCTGATATGTTAATCAGGCAGTTACTTGTGAAATGTTGCTTGGTTTTAAACTGGAAGAGAGTTCAAGGAGCTTCAGGAAATTTGCAAGCATTTGGCTTTTTGTGAGTATAAAAAAACAGAACCTACTCTGTGTGGTTTAAGGTTATTGCGCGAACGTCACGTGGGAGACAAAAAGCTGCTTGTAAATGCAGATGCAAGGACCAAAGCCCAGCTGAATGAATGGAAGGCCAAAAAGAAAGGAGTCAATGGAGATACAAAAACAAAAGGATTTGTCAGATGATGTTGTGGATGAGGAAACCAAGAGGAGAGTTCAGATCATAAAGGGAGCAATAGGAAGATTAATACCTAGTTTCAGTAGTCTAAATGGACCTTCCCAGGATCAAGATGAACAAACTAGAAGAAGAAAGGTGTCCACAGCTGTCAGAACTACTTCCTGCAGTCTCAGAGTGAACACCTACAACCACCATGGAGGAGGCCCCCCCGCCCACCCCCCCAGAACCTGAGGTTGCTGCATAGCCACAGGTCTCACCTGCCCAGCAGAGTGATCCACCCTGCCAGGAAAGATATTATCCCACATGTGCAGAAATGGTAGAGTGCAAAACAAAGACAGTAAATAGTAGAATTCACAGTGAGAATTCTGCTAAGAGTGAGTACTGGGTGATAATAATCATAAAAAAAAACGCAAAAATTGCAGGCTACATCGGAAAAATTGAGTAGCTTGATTACACAATGGGTAACTGGCTCATGTATTCTGAGCCAATTCAACAATATTTTGAAGCAAATGAAATAGTCAATGATAAAAAAATAGCAATTTTGCTGAGTACTTTGGGATTAAAGGCATACAGTTTGCTTTGAAGTTTAACTGCTCTAACCAAATCAGCAGAAATGAACTTTCCTGATATTGTCAAAGTAATGCAGGAACATTTAGAACCAAAGCTATTATTGATTGCTGTACATTTTAGGTTTCATAAGTGGAATCAAAAAGAAGGGGAGTCCATTTCAGCAAATTATCAGTTCAGTAACAGTTTAATGATACACTGAGAGATCTTTTACTTTGTGGAATCTTAAAAGAAAGCATTCAATAATGGTTCCTAACTGAAGCACAACTTACATTTAAAAGAGCAGTTGAATTGCTGTATCAATGGATAGAGCAGACACAGATGTAATTACGTTGCAGTCAGGAGTGAAAGTGAGTTTGCACAAAATTGTGACGTCTAAACGGAAAACAGCCTGGCCAACGAATTGTGTTACCGCTGTGGCAGGGGCTCACATTCACCTAACAAATGCAGGTTTAAAGGTGAAACCTGCAGAAAAAGAAACAAAGTAGGACACATTCAAAGAGCATGTCAGACAAACAAAACATAACAAGCTCCTCCTGCAATGAAGGCCAACCTTGCATATGGTTTCTGAATTGCTTGCTCCATCTATGGGTTATCCTTCCAAGATATGTTAATATGCAAATTTTTCAGAAGACTAATGGTAACTGATTACAACCACAAAAGACAAATTTGTTGAACATGGTTTCCTTTGATAAATCCACCTTCGCTCTGCCCAATCCCCGTACTATTTACTAAGAGCTATGCTACCCTTTCCTTAATAACTAATTTGAGAAATTTTCCTCCAAACCGTATCAGATTAATTGTTTTTTTTAAACTTTTTTCTTTCTGTTCCTTTTTAAAATAACACAGTTGTCTTGAAACAAAAATCAGGTTTCAATAAATTGATGAATAGTTGTAACATAAAGAAGTTCCTTTGATGGTAGTAGTGAGTACCATTGTATGTTCTGAGCATCGAAGGGCATTGTTTCTTCTGCAGTGGAAGCCACAACCTTGGTGAACTGCAACTGCACCTTAGTGCTTTCCTTGGCTTATGCCAGTGACAAGGCTAGAACAGATGGGAAAAGAATAGGAAATCCTCAATTAACTCATAACCTCAAAAAGGTATGACTTAACTGTATAAAACATATTATGACCCTTAAGCCTGTTTTTTAGCTTTAGCTAATTTCTTCTCTGCATGTCTCCAGCCTTTCACAATACTTTGTAAAACTTCAGGCCTGTAAAATTCAAATTAGCAGAACCAGAAATAAGATAAAACTGTCTGGCAGGTGAAGAGCTGACATAGTCTAATTCACTCTAGTATAGAAACCCTAAGCGTTCCATTTTAGTGAAAGATAATTCAATGCAGAGAAGTATAAACACTACAGGTTTATCTTTACTGTGGAAAATAAAGGTAATGTAACTTTATTGTTTGATGTATTTAACATTCACTGTCTGCTTAATCCTCAGTATTATGTTGCAGCGTTATTAAATATGAAGTAGAAAAAAATTAATTACCATGAGGTGGTGTGTTGCTTTCATTGGCAGCATAATATAATTTGTAGTAGCCATGGGGAAATATGACAAGTCTCAGGTCTGCTCTTTCGGGCAACATCTGCAGGACTTCTTAAAATACAAAATAAAGGTAAAAATAATACTGGATATTCCGCATTGAAGTGAAACCAAAACAATCCCTATGAAATAACATAAGACATTAAAAATGGATATTTATGCAACCTCTCAGAGGTTTTGCAGATCTCTTGATGAGATTATGGCACAACACCAGAAAAAAGTGAAAACAAAGTGTGGAAATTTTCTTGCAGTGTCTGCATCAATGGCCAGCTCCTTCAGTCCTCGTGAGACAGCTATGTGCTCTCCTCCTTGCTGCTCTCCTACCTCCTCTCAATACTATCCAGCCAAACATTGAGGCAGTCAGCAGCAGTACAATATTAACCTTCCTTTCGAGTAGCTTTCCAATCATAAATAAAATGAGAAAATGCTTAGAAATTAGTGAGCAATTTGAAATGACATTACATCTAACCAATAGGTTATTCACTATCCTTTTAAACAAAGATTTGTTTGACTTTAATCATTAATTTCAATGATTACAAAAATTCTCTGGCTATCCATCCCATAGGATGATGATGGTTCCTTTCAGTCAGTTAGTGGGGTTTGATATGTGCATCCTGGAGTGTCTGTACAGGCCGATCCTTGACAGACACTGCTTGCCACATACTTGGCAGGTGAGGCCTGGAGGGGCAGCAGGGGCAGAAGCTCTGTTGTGGCGCTTCCTGTGCCTTTCCTCTGTTGCCTCGTTGAGCTTGTTCTCAGCAGCGTCCACACTTATTCTGATGGCGTCCCTCCACTGTGAGCGATCTTGAGCCAGATCCTCCCATGTTGGTGGGGCAATGTCAGCTTTCTAGAGGCTCCTGTGCAGAACATCCTTGTATTGTAGTCGCTGGCCTCCTCATTTTTGGGTATCACTGGACAGTTGGCCGTACAAGGTGTCCTTGGGCAGTCTTCCATCAGGCATTCTGACAACATGTCCTGCCCAGCGCAGTTGGGCTGACATCACCAAGGCTGAAACTACTGGCATTCTGGCTCGAGAGAGGACCTCAGTATTGGAGACCTTGTCTCGCCAGGTGATCTTCATCCGAGAATATAGGTGATGCTGCTGCGTAAGTGTCTCTGATATGGGCACCATGTCTCACATTCGTATAACAAGGTTGTTATGACAACGCCCTGTATACCTTTCACTTGGTGGCCAACCTGATGTTCTGTGACCAAACTCGATCTTTCAGCTGACCAAAAGCAAAGCAGGCTTTTCTGGTTCTTGACTCAATCTCTACATCCAGAGAAGCTGAGGATGTTATTATGCTGCCCAGGTAGCAAAACTTGTTGACAGCATTGAGATGAGTGTCATCAATGAGGACAGTTGGTTCTTCGTAACTTGAGCCAGGAGCCAGTTGATACAAAGCTTCAAACAACAGGAATTCTGCAGATGCTGGAAATTCAAGCAACACACATCAAAGTTGCTGGTGAACGCAGCAGGCCAAGCAGAATCTGTAGGAAGAGGTGCAGTCGACGTTTCAGGCCGAGACCCTTCGTCAGGACTAACTGAAGGAAGAGTGAGTAAGGGATTTGAAAGTTGGAGGGGGAGGGGGAGATCCAAAATGATAGGAGAAGACAGGAGGGGGAGGGATAGAGCCAAGAGCTGGACAGGTGATAGGCAAAAGGGGATACGAGAGGATCATGTGACAGGAGGTCCGGGAAGAAAGACAAGGGGGGGGCACCCAGAGGATGGGCAAGAGGTATATTCAGAGGGACAGAGGGAGAAAAAGGAGAGTGAGAGAAAGAATGTGTGCATGAAAATAAGTAATAGATGGGGTATGAGGGGGAGGTGGGGCCTTAGCAGAAGTTAGTGAAGTCGATGTTCATGCCATCAGGTTGGAGGCTACCCAGACGGAATATAAGGTGTTGTTCCTCCAACCTGAGTGTGGCTTCATCTTTACAGTAGAGGAGGCTGTGGATAGACATGTCAGAATGCTGTTGTAGTCTGGCGTACTGACCTCTACCTTGCCGAGGCACAGCGACAACTCGCGGATACCTCCTCTTATTTACCCCTCGATCGTGACCCCACTAAGGAGCACCAGGCCATTGTCTCCCACACCATCAGCAACTTTATCTGCTCAGGGGATCTCCCATCCACTGCTACCAACCTTATAGTTCCCACACCCCGCACTTCCCGTTTCTACCTCCTACCCAAGATCCACAAACCTGCCTGTCCTGGCCGACCTATTGTCTCAGCTTGCTCCTGCCCCACCGAACTCATTTCTGCATACCTCGACACTGTTTTATCACCCCTTGTTCAATCCCTTCCGACCTATGTTCGTGACACTTCTCACGCTCTTAAACTTTTCGATGATTTTAAGTTCCCTGGCGCCCACCGCTTTATTTTCACCATGGATGTCCAGTCCTTATATACTTCCATCCCTCATCAGGAAGGTCTCAAAGCTCTACGCTTCTTTTTGGATTCCAGACCTAATCAGTTCCCCTCTACCACCACTCTGCTCCGTCTAGCGGAATTAGTCCTTACTCTTAATAATTTCTCCTTTGGCTCCTCCCACTTCCTCCAAACTAAAGGTTTAGCTATGGGCACCCGTATGGGTCCTAGCTATGCCTGCCTTTTTGTTGGGTTTGTGGAACAATCTATGTTCCGTGCCTATTCTGGTATCTGTCCCCCAATTTTCCTTTGCTACATCGATGACTGCATTGGCGCTGCTTCCTGCACGCATGCAGAACTCGTTGACTTTATTAACTTTGCCTCCAACTTTCACCCTGCCCTCAAATTTACCTGGTCCATTTCCGACACCTCCCTCCCCTTTCTAGATCTTTCTGTCTCTGTCTCTGTCTCTGGAGACAGCTTATCCACTGATGTCTACTATAAGCCTACTGACTCTCACAGCTATCTGGACTATTCCTCTTCTCACCCTGTCTCTTGCAAAAACGCCATCCCCTTCTCGCAATTCCTCCGTCTCCGCCGCATCTGCTCTCAGGATGAGGCTTTTCATTCTAGGACGAGGGAGATGTCTTCCTTTTTTAAAGAAAGGGGCTTCCCTTCCTCCACTATCAACTCTGCTCTTAAATGCGTCTCCCCCATTTCATGTACATCTGCTCTCACTCCATCCTCCCGCCACCCCACTAGGAATAGGGTTCCCCTGGTCCTCACCTGCCACCCCACCAGCCTCCGGGTCCAACATATTATTCTCCGTAACTTCCGCCACCTCCAACGGGATCCCACCACTAAACACATCTTTCCCTCCCCCCTTCTCTCTGCATTCCGCAGGGATCGCTCCCTACACAACTCCCTTGTCCATTCGTCCCCCCCCATCCCTCCCCACTGATCTCCTTCCTGGCACTTATCCGTGTAAGCGGAACAAGTGCTACACATGCCCTTACACTTCCTCCCTTACCACCATTTAGGGCCCCAGACAGTCCTTCCAGGTGAGGCAACACTTCACCTGTGAGTCGACTGGGGTGATATACTGCGTCCGGTGCTCCCGATATGGCCTTTTATATATTGGCGAGACCCGACGCAGACTGGGAGACCGCTTTGCTGAACATCTACGCTCTGTCCGCCAGAGAAAGCAGGATCTCCCAGTGGCCACACATTTTAATTCCACATCCCATTCCCATTCTGACATGTCTATCCACGGCCTCCTCTACTGTAAAGATGAAGCCACACTCAGGTTGGAGGAACAACACCTTATATTCCGTCTGGGTAGCCTCCAACCTGATGGCATGAACATCGACTTCTCTAACTTCCGCTAAGGCCCACCTCCCCCTCGTACCCCATCTATTACTTATTTTCATGCACACATTCTTTCTCTCACTCTCCTTTTTCTCCCTCTGTCCCTCTGAATATACCTCTTGCCCATCCTCTGGGTCCCCCCCCCCCGTCTTTCTTCCCAGACCTCCTGTCCCATGATCCTCTCGTATCCCGTTTTGCCAATCACCTGTCCAGCTCTTGGCTCTATCCCTCCCCCTCCTGTCTTCTCCTATCATTTTGGATCTCCCCCTCCCCCTCCAACTTTCAAATCCCTTACTCACTCTTCCTTCAGTTAGTCCTGACGAAGGGTCTCGGCCTGAAACGTCGACTGCACCTCTTCCTACAGATGCTGCCTGGCCTGCTGCGTTCACCAGCAACTTTGATGTGTGTTGATACAAAGCTTCCGTCTTTTTCAGGCTGATTGTCAGTCCAAAGCTTTTGGCTGCACAGGCAAAGCGACTGGTGATCTCCACAGTCATCAGCAAACTGTAGCTCATGTGCTACAATGTTCCTGACGTTTGTTTTTGCTCTCAATCTTGCAAGGTTGAGGAGCCTGCCATCAGCCCTCATTTGTAGGAAGACCCTAACTTCAGGTCTGATATGCCATCCTGAAGAACAGCAGCAAGAAATAGTCCAAACAGAGTAGGAGCCAGAACACAACCCTGATTTACGCCGTTGCTGATGGAAAATGGGTCTGACAACTCACCACACATGTTGACGCGGCCTTCCATGTCTTCATGGAACTGACGGATGATGTTGGTTAGGCGTGAGGGGCAACCCAAATTTTGGTAGGAGCTTCCACAGGCCATCTCTACCAATGGCGTCAAATGCTTTGGTTAGATCAATAAATGTGACAGACAGACTTCTCTGCTGCTCAACACATTTCTCTTGGAGCTTCCTCAGTGAAACAATCATGTCCACTGTACTACGGTCTGTTCAAAAACCACACTGGCTTTCTAGAAGGATGTTGTCACTGATGTTAGACACCAAGCGTCTAAGGATGATCTTCGCGAGGCGTTTTCCTGCAACTGACAGAAGAGAGATGCCACGGTAATTGCTGCAGTCTCGCTTGTCTCCCTTGCTCTTGTAGATGGTCATGATTGATGCATCTTTGAAGTCTTGTGGTAGTTCTGCAGCTCCCCACAACTTTGTGAACAGCTGGTGCAGGCATGATGTCAGTGTGTGACCACCATACTGGTAGATTTCAGCTACAATACAATCAGGCCCTGGTGCTTTGTTGGGTTTTAGCTGTTTGATGGCTTTGATGACCTCGTGAAGAGTAGGGGGAGCATCTAGCTCGAATAGTATGAGTCGAGGGTGTACATTATTGACATTAAGAGTGAAATTGCACCTTTACCAGCATTTTGATGCAAACTATTACAGAAAACCTTTAACTTATCTTCCAGGAATTAAAATACTGTATGTTAATTTATGGATTGTGAACCTTGAAGTCACTTTTTTACAACCAGGGTGTATTTTAAAATAAGCCAAGAAATGAAATGATGGCATTCTGCTGAAAGTTATAGCCATATTCTCAAAATCTATAAGTCAAAACGGATTAACACCAGTCCTGCCAAAGGGTCTCGGTCTGAAATGTCGACTGGACTTTTTTCTATACATGCTGCCTGGCCTGCTGAATTCCTCTAGCATTTTGAGTGTGCTGTTTGGATCTCCAGCATCTGCAGATTTTCTCTTGTTTAACATTATTGCCTGATGGGTTTTGGAGAAAGGAATTCACTTTCTCTTTAATAGCCTCCATTATCTACATTTTCCACATGCTGAAAGTCTGACTTTTAAATCAGATACCATTATTTCAATTATTTCTATATGTTATAATGTGCACCATTAATTTCTGAAGTTTGTAGTGAAGTTACAACATGAACAATGTAGACACCAAACCATGTAGCCATATAAACATTCTATTTTTCCTCCAATTTATCTGAGAAGCATTGAACTTGACAAAAGGTGATAAACTAAAACACCTGCTATTTCATATCATACATATTGTGTTTCAACATTATTTTTTCGGGCAAAGTTTTGGGTGGTGGGAGGCTGATGATCTGGTAGAAATTAATAACATATTTAGAAGGCTGTTCTTTAAGTTTTGATAGTATAGTCACCTGCTATGTCATGTGTGAAAGTCTCAAGACTTAGAAAGCTATTGGTGTGGTTAAATACATAAACAACCTTGTTCAATAATGACTAGAGTCTTTGAAGTTAGTTTAACCATCACAGTGACAAGCAAGGGAGGTATGGATTTGTGCAAGGAAGAAGGGTAGTTTAAGTTGGCACAGATTAGAAGTGCAACTCCCAGTTGCTGTACACACATCTACTTCCATTTTGCACATGTAATCATACTGTTCACACATCTAGTTCCAGTTTACATGAGTAATCACTTGGTCAAGTTCGCCAATAACATGTCTCATCACCAACAATGAGACAACCTAGAGAGAAGATGAAAGAGCTCGAGGTCTGTTGCCAGGCAAATAACCTCCTCCTCAATTTTAACAAGGCAAAGGAGAGGGTTATCAACTTCAGGAGAACACGCAGCACTCAAACCCCTCTTTCCATTGGTGGCACAGCAGTGGAAACTGTGAGCAGTTTCAAACTCCCTGGTTAACACATTTCACACAAACTCTCATGGTCCCAGAACACATCCTAAACAATCATGGAAGCTCACCAATGTCCCTTCTTTCTGAGGAGACTGAAGAGAGCTGAGCGCTGCAGATCTACACTCAAGTCCTTCTGCAGTTGTGCAGTCATCAGCATCCTAACACACTGTATCACTGCATGGTGTAGGAGCTGCACTGGAAGGTTCTGCAAAGGATAGCCAAAACTGTCCAGTGCATCACTTGCACCAGCCTACCTGCCATCAAGGACATACTGTATATACAGAAAGGTTCCTGAAAAGGGCTTGTAACATCATGAAGGATTTCATCCTGCTCATGGCTTGTTTGTCTGACTGCCATCAAGGAGGAGGCTATGTGGCATCCATACCAAACTCAAAGCAGTTACTTTCCCCAAGCAGTTAGGCTAATTAATGATTCCACGCACTGATCACCCCTCCACACCCCACACCACTTCATCTTTACAGTAGAGGAGGCCATGGATAGACACCTATGCTCTGTCCGTCAGTGAAAGTGGGATCTTCCAGTGGCCACAGATTTTAATTCCACGTCCCATTCCCATTCTGATATGTCTATCCAAGGCCTCCTCTACTGTAAAGGTGAAGCCACACTCAGGTTGGAGTTATATTCCGTCTGGGTAGCCTCCAACCTGATGGCATGAACATTGACTTCTTAAACTTCCGCTAATGCCCCACCTCCCCCTTGTACCCCATCCGTTATTTATTTATATACACACATTCTTTTTCTCTCTCTCCTTTTTCACCCTCTGTCCCTCTCACTATACCCCTTGCCTATCCTCTGGGTTTTTCCCTCCTACCCCTTTTCTTTCTCCTAGGCCTCCGGTCCCATGATCCTTTCATATCTCTTTTGCCAATCAACTGTCCAGCTCTTGGCTCCATCCCTCCCCCTCCTGTCTTCTCCTATCATTTTGGGTTTCCGCCTCCCCCTCCCACTTTCAAATCCCTTACTATCTCTTCTTTCAGTTAGTCCTGACGAAGGATCTCGGCCCGAAACGTCGACTGTACCTCTTCCTAGAGATGCTGCCTGGCCTGCTGCGTTCACCAGCAACTTTTATGTGTGACACTACCTTACTATTTTGTTCTATTTACTTGTTAATTTATTTTTATTTTTATCTTTCTTATTTAACCTATAGTAATTTTTATGTATTGCAATGCAAAACAACATATGTCAGCAATAATAAACCTGATTCTGATTCTAATTCAGTGGCTGTGAGCACTCAGTTTTGCTTTAAGTTGATAAGTCCTTTAAGGATTGCTTTTTGTGACTAGCTGCTTTCTGGTCTGCAACAATAAGTGCAGAAATTCCAGAGGTCCAAAAATAAAACAAATTGCAGTTTGACTTCCTCGTGTCTCACGCGTATCAGTAAGTGAACTCTGCAATGGACTTTGCTAGAGGTTGAGTGCTCACTGAGCATACACACATTACAGCAATATTCACACTTTATTTAAAACTCTAGAATGGCTGCAGCACCAAAAGATGTAGGTTGGCTTATCAGTTCAATGCATGTTTCTATCAGAGTTATCTAACAATACCATCCCTCTGCTTTTCTCCATAAACCCAACATATTAGAGAGAAGTAGCATAGAATAGGAAACTGTAGAATCCTTGTGTGTAGAGTTAAGAAGCTGCAGGGGTAAAAATCCCTGATAGGAGTTATATGCAGGCCTCTAAACTGTTGCCAGGATGTGGGATACAAATTACAATGGGAGATAGAAAAGGCATGTAAAAAGGGCAATCTTAAGATATTTATAGGGGATTTCAATATGCAAGTAGATTGGGAAAATCAGGTTAGTGTTGGATCTGTGGTGGATATCCACTCCTTACCCAGTGTACTCCTTGTTTGTTTTGCTAATCTTGGCTTTCTAAACACAGCTTCTGCTACTTGTAAGATCAAAAACATTTGTAAGTATATTTCCAGCTTACAGTTTGCTTTGTTTCTGGTTGTAAAAGGAAGTCTGACTTCGGTCCTTAAAATGTAAATGGGAAGCAGTAATCAGTCTGAAGTTAAAACAACGTACTGTCCATAGAACAGCGTTGCAGATGCTCTTTCTGTGAGAAAGCAGATGCTGGTTACTCCACCTGTCTTATGCTGGTATAAGACAATGGGTTGTTTAACTTAGATTGTTTTGAACAGACAAGTTAACTCTTAAGTTGCTTAGTTCAAGGAAGCTTTCAGAACAGAATAGATAGTATACTTTAGCAAATCAATAACTGATGTGTTCACAGTTGGAAGAGTTTATGTAGTCAGAGAAGTTAGTATTTACAGGAATAATTAGGATCTATGACTCCAAAATGCTTTTAGACCACCTGTATTAAATGATATCCGAGAAAATATCATATATGTGTAGTCACCCAAGTAGTAAGGAAAAGGGTATAAACGTAGAGAGCAGTTCTGGTTTATTAGGAATGGGGTGAAGGAACATGGAAGAAACATGGGCTGAACTGGAATCCATTCCTCCAACTTTGGTTTCTATGATGGACAGTTTGTTTGTCTGCATTATGGTATGTCTTGTAGGCTTTAGTAATTGTACCTGTGTTTTTGAAATTCTTTGTCCTTTATGTTTAAGAAATGCTTTATCTTTAGGAAATGGATTATGTTTAGGAAATAGTTCGTATTTTGGAAATGTTTAAGATAGAAATAATCTAAGTTTTATATGTGTTTTAAGAATCTTGTTTGGATTTAAACATTTAGCATTGAAAATAAATTAACTGTATTTTGGACTATGTTGTTAACTGGAAATATCTACTTGGTAGGGAGAGGGGATCTACCACTTGACTTGTGAGTATTGGCAGCTAAACTCTCTGTCAAGAATAAGCAGAGAATTAAATTAGACTTTGAAGATTGGGTAATTATAGCATAATCTCCTTTTAGTGAGAATATTCATGGCTTTTAAGGTCTTCATTTAAACTTAGAAGTTCGCAGTCAGCAAATCCAATGCCATCACAGACCCCAAGAGAGGGATGTTATAGATTGCCTATTTTTAGAGCAGGTTGTGGTTCAGCCCTCCAGAGGAAAGGCAATTCTGGATTTGGTGTTGTATAATGAGCCAGATTGGGTTAGGCATCTTAAGGTATAGGAACCCTAAGAGGCAGTGATCATAATATGATTGAATTGAATATGATAGGCCAGTTAGTCTGACTTCAGTGGATAGAAAGATGTTAGAGCTAATTGTTAAGGATATGAGTTCACGGTACTTGAAGGCACGTGATAAAATAGGCTGTAGTTAGCATGATTTCCTTAAGGGAATATTTTACCTGACAAATCTGTTGGAATTCTTTGAAGGAGTAACAAGCAGGGTGGACAAAGGAGAGTCATTGGATGTTGTGCACTTGCATTTTCTGACAACGCTGCTTAACAAGTTAAGAGCCCGTGGTATTACAGGAAAGATACTAGCATGCATAAAGCATTGGCTGATTGGCAGGAGGCAACGAATGGGAATAAAGGAGCCTTCTCTGGCTGGCTGCTGGTGACCTGTGGTGTTCCACAGGGATCTGTATTGGAACCACTTATTTTTATGTTATATGTCAATCACTTGGATGTTGAAATTGATAGCTTTGTGGCCAAGTTTGCAGACGATATGAATATAGGTGAAGGGGCAGGTAGTTTTGAGGAAGTACAGAGGCTACAGAAGAACTTAGGCTGATTAAGGGAATGGGCAAAAAAGTGGCAGATGGAATACAATTTTGGGAAGTGTATGATCATGCACATTGGTGGAAGAAATAAAAACATAAGATTATTTTCTTAATGGAGAGAAAATTCAAATATTTGTAGTGCAAAAGGACTTGGGAATCCTTGTGCAGGACTCCCTAAGGCTAACTTGCAGGTTCAGTCAGTGGTGAGGAAGGCAAATACAATGTTAGCATTCATTTTGAGAGGACTAGAATATACAGTAAAAGCAAGGATGTAATTCTGAGAATTTATAAGGCATTTATCAGACCCCATTTGGAGTGCTGTGAGCAGTTTTGGGCTCCTTATCTAAGAAAGGATGGCTGGCATTGGAGAGCAGACTTTTACAAAAATTATTCTGGGAATGAAAGGATTAGTGTATGAGGAGCATTTGATGACTCTTGGCCTGTACTCTCTGGGGTCTGGAAGAATGAAGGGGAATCACATTGAAACCTATAGAATATTGAAAAGCCTGGACAGAGTAGATGTAAAGGATGTGTCCCATAATGGGGGAGTCTAGGACCAGAGGCTCAGCCTCATAATAGAAGGACCTCCCTTTAGAACAGAGATGAGATGGAACTTCTTTAGCTACAGAGTGGTGAAACAGTGAAATTCATTTCCATAGACTGCTGTGGAGACCACATTATTGAGTACATTTAAAGCACAGATTGATAGATTCTTGATTAGTATAGGTGTCAAAGGTTACAGGAAGAAGGCAGAAGAATGGGTTTGAGAAGGATAAATTAGCATGACAGAATGGTGGAGCAGACTTGAATTCTCTTCCTATGTCTTATGGTCTTCTATATTTTCTCATGTTTATTACTAATAAATTGTTGAAATCACCATTATTCTATAATGTGGAAGTAAGTATGTTGATTCTGATCATTCTTGCAATTCCTCTTTTCTGTCACACTCTGTTTTTGTTTACTTTGTTAATTTATCATTTTTCCCTGTAACCAGGATCTATGCCAATTTTGTACTGTTGTAGACTTTTAGTTACATGCTGTCATTCACCTCTTCGGTCATCCATAATTTTTTTGGCAAGTAGAACCCTTTCTCCTTAGGGCCATAGGCTGATTAGGTTCTTTTTTAAACACCCACTGCTTATCGTCTATTGATTTATACACTCAGTTTGTTCAGTAATTTCACATGGCAAGGAATATATATGAATTCATAAATCTGCCTGGTTCCAGATCACATTTTTCTAACCTCACACCTACATGAAACACTGCACACTATTGCAGCCGAGATTTGGTGGAAGCCAGCATGTCTCGGAGATAAGAGTTGTGGGATCAAGGCCAACACCAGACCTTGAGTTGATATGCTTCAGCACAGTACCCAGGGTGTGTTCAGAATTGGGGCTAAGTTCATCACCAGTTACATAATGGCTTAACTGTGTTATCCTTAGCTTCAGAAATTCAAGGAGTTGAAGTCAGTTAAAGTTAATATAGAAGTAGAATATATTACAACCACTCTGCATGTGATTGCGGATGTTTTTAAAATGTAACATTGGATTGAAACCCTGTCTATTGGCTAAGGTGGAGGTAAAATCAGAATTAGGGCATTATTCAAGAAATACTGAGAAGTTTTTCTAGTGTCCTGGCCACTATATAAGAAAAGTCTTTTATGGTTGATTCTAAGCTCATGTGTACACAAGAGCATTCTTTCCAAAGGGTTAAATAGGGTAACTACTGAAAAAAAAATCACCTATATCAGTCATCATATTATTGCCAATCAGTCATTTACAGTGCCTATTAAAAGTATTCACCCCCCCCCCGGAAGTTTTCATGTTTTATTGTTTTACAACATTGAATGACAGTGGATTTAATTAGGATTTTTTGACACTGATCTACCCAAAAAGACTCTTGTGTCAATGTGAAAACTGATCTCTACAAAGTGATCTAAATTAATTACAAGTATAAAACACAAAATAATTGATTGCATAAGTATTCACACCCTTTAATATGACGCACCAAATCATTACTGGTGCAGCCAGTTGGTTTTACAGTCAAGGTGTTTCAGTTGAATGTAGTAAAAATACACAGGTATCAGGAAGGTCCAACTGCTGGTGAGTCAATATCTTGGCAAAAATTACACCATGACGACAAAAGAACACTCCAAGCAACCCAGCAAGAAGGTAAGTTAAAAGCACAAGTATGGAGATGGATACAAGAAAATACTTATACTAAATTTCCAAGTCACTGAATATCCTTTGGAATACAGTTAATTTAATCATCAAGAGAAGGACAAAATATGGCACGGCTTTATATTTGCCTAGAAAACTGAGTGACTGTGCAAGAAGGGGGTTAGTGAGGGAGGCCACCAAGAGATTTATGACAACTCTAGAGGAGTTAGAAGCTTCAATGGCTGAGATGGGGGAGAATGTGCATACAACTGTTGCCCGTGTGCTTCACCAGTTGCAGCTTTATGGGAGAGTGGCAAAGAGAAAGTCACTGTTGAAAAAAACTCGCATGAAAACTCAGCTAGTGTTTGCCAGAAGGTACGTGGGAGACTCCAAATTCAGCTGGTAAGAGGTTCTATGGTCCGATGAAACCAAAATTGAGCTTTTTGGTCATCAGCCTAAATGCTATGTTTGGTGTAAGCCAAATACCACACAACATCTAAAACACACCATCCCTACAGTGAAGCATGGTGGTGGCTGCATCAAGTTGTGTGGCTGCTTCACTGCAGCAGGCTTGTGAAGGTAGAGAGTAAAATGAATGCAGCAAAACATGGAGAAATCCTGGAGGAAATCCTGATGCAGTCTGCAAGAAAACTGTGACTTGGGAGAAGCATTGTTTTCTAGCAAGACAGTGTCCCCAAGCATAAAGCCAAAACTACACAGGACTGTCCTAAAATCAACAAAGTTTATGTCCAAGTCAGAGCCCAGGCCTCAACCCAATTGAGAATTTGTGGCTGGATTTGAAAAGGGCTGTCAACTCATGATCCCCATGCAATCTGACAGAGCTTGAGCAGTTTTGTAAGGAAGAATGGGGGAAAATTGCAGTCTTCTGATGTGCAAAGTTGATAGAGATCTATCCATACAGACTTAAGGCCATAATTGCTGACAACGGTGCACCTACTAAATACTGACTTGAAGGGGGTGAATACTTATGCAATCAATTATTTTGTGTTTTATATTTGTAATTAACTTAGATCACTTTGTAGAGATTTGTTTTCACTTTGACACAAAACAGTCTTTTTCTGTTGATCAGTGTGTAAAGCCAGATTAAATCCATTTTGATTCAATGTTGTAAAACAACAAAACATGAAAACTTCCAAGGGCAGTGAATACTTTTCATAGGCACTGTATAATGTTCAGGCAATGGGTATCAAGCAGCTGAATTTTATGGCCAAGATAAAGCATGTTTAAAACCTAGCCTCGTGAAAACATACATGAAAACTTACTCACTTTAATTTAGGGACACCTTTCTCACCATCAATATTTTGTGACAAAATGAGTTTACTTGAATCTAGATGAGGACATCAGATTGTCTGATTCTACCTGAACTGCAAACCTTTCATTTTAAAAGGAAACTTCATTGCTTCTTTCAAACTTGAGAAACTCTCTTCAGTCAAAATGTTCAAATAATTCTGGCAACTGTACAGCAATATGCTTGCTTGCTAAGTTATGAACTCTAATTCACCAAAATCAGCCCATTATGGGACAACTTTCTGACTCCAAAGCCCTCAGGAAGTTGAATTATCTTGTGTGGAAAGTGTCACAAATTACAATTCTGTTTCCTTTTCATTCAATGAATGTGAGTTTTGCCAGCGAGACAGCTTTTATTGTTCATTCCTAAATAGATTTAAGAAAGGGGTAATGCACTTCCATGTTAAATCATTCAGGGTTTGTGATAAAATAGACTCACAAGGCTATAATTGACCAGACACACAAAATACTCTGCAGATGCTGGGGTCAAAACAACAAGCACAACATGCTGGAGGAACTCAGCAGGTCAGGCAGCATCTGTAGAGAGGTTGACTGTTTGTTTCCACAGATGCTGCCCGACCTGCTGAGTTCCTCCAGCGTGTTGTGCATATAATTGACCAGCTTGTACCTGACCAAATTTTTGTGGAGAATGTACCTAGGCCATACTTTATTTTATCTGGTAGATGTCAACATTGTAGTTGTACTGGTAAATCCTAGCTGGAGATGTGGCTTGTGCTGGAACACAATTCTTCCACATAACCTCTGGGATATTGATGGATCTTTCTGTACCTGGGGCTCTTAGCTGGTCTGCACGGATTAATCAGAATGATTAAGGCAGGATTCTGTTATTGAGGAGTTATGGGGAGGATGCTGAGATGGATCACCAATTTGGTATTTCCATATGCAAATGAATCACCCTTGTTTGTTTTACATGAATTGTTCAGACCTGTTATTTTTGAGGATGTAAAGTTCATAGCCTTTTCTTCTTACAGGGAAGTATTAAATATCTACAAATTGGATTTGTCAAGACTATAGAACTTTACATTGTTAGATTGCTTAAACAAATCTCAGGGCCATCCTTTCTCAAGTAACTCCCATTGTTTGGATTCCTGCTTCTGGCAGTATCCGGAGTGATGCTGATAGAAGAGCATTTAAAAATGGTTGAAAGGTCTTATTCCATAAATAATACAATGTAAGGTTTTTCTTTGGTTTTGCTATGAAACAGTTTTCCCAATACTGGCATATGTTAATGATTGCAACATGAGAGCCTTGGTTTTGTGCAATATCTGTGTTGGTGGCGGGGTGGTCTGGATAGTTTAATAATGTTTTTGTTTTCTTTTAGTGGTTTGATACAACTGAGTGGCTTGCTAGGCTATTTGAGAGGGCAGCTATGAGTCAACCACATCGCTGTGGGTCTGGAGTCACATATACACCATATCTGGTAAGGACAGCTGATTTCCTTCCCTCAATGATATGAATAAGAAAGATGGAATTCTAATGGAAATCTATTAGTTTCATATGTCATTATTATTATACAGTATTATTGACATGGGCTTTTGATTCCAGATTTATTTAATTAACTGCACTCAAATTCCACAGCTAGTGGAATTTGAACTCATGTCTCCAGATCATTAATTCAGGCCTCTGGATTTCTAGTTTAATTACATAACTACTCTGCTACTGTATCACTAATCAGATTATAATTAAAAGTGTTCTTAAAATGTGTTTGAATATTTTGCAGAGCTTTAATCTTCTGCAGAAGAAATAAAAGTTTGTCCGAAATCCTTTGAAAAATATGAATTTAAATAGGGTTCTTTCAGCTCTCACACCACAATTAACTCAACTAAAGTATCTCCCCAGAGTTTCATTTTGCTTTTGTGGAAACATGAAAGATAAATTCTTGTATACAATTCTCCTCCTACAATGTATTACTGCTTATGTAAATGATAATTAACATAGCTTCTATCTGATCATGAATTTGTCTAGGCTGGGTGGGATTCCCTGAGGATAGACATAAATATTTTGTGTTTTGTCAAAGGAAAGTTCTCCCTCAAGACAGATGTATCCCTACAGGCAGATTGTGGAGAGGACAGAGCAGATCAGAACAGTAGATCTTTCAATTAAATGATGTCAGTGAGTTGATTGGCAGCTGAAAACAATCTGAGCACCTCAAGTGGTTGGCCATATACATCTGCTATAGATTCTTGATCAATAATCCATTGGCAAATGAGAGCTAGATGTTATTAAGACCATAGTCCCAATCCTCCCAAGTGAATTACCTTTCTCATACTAGTAAATAAAATTGTATTTCATGATTAATAAGAAATCACTTTTAAAATGTTCATATGTAATAAAGAAGAGAGATTTTTGGTCTGCCTGCTGCAAATCAGAAATGTTTACCAATCTCTTAGATAGTTTTACATGCATTTAATTTCTTCAATACAATGATGTGTTCAATGGAACGGTAATGTTTTCTCCACAGCATATGGAAACTATAATGCAATTTACCTTCTGTACAAGTTAATTGTCAAAGGTTTAAAGATTCAAAGTACATTTATTATCAAAGTAGGTATGCTGTATACAACTCTGAGATTCATCCTCTCAGAGACAGCCACAAAACAAACTGTGGAATCTGTTCAAAGACAAACATCAAACCCCCAACTGTCCTTGTTGATTTCAATTCTCCTTGATGCTTTAATTGGTGAAAAATGGAGTCGATCATGGGCTTACCCCATCTCCAGGCTTTTCAGCATCTTGGCTTCACACTTCACTCAAAACCTCACTGAACTCTTCTGGAGACAGCAAAGTGCCAGATGACTCAATGGGCCTGAAAACACAACATCAAAATGTAGATCACAGGCCCCAGTAATAGGGGAATCGTATTTGAAAGAAGAAGAAGAAGTAAAGAAGTAAAAGAAGTAATTTTGTGAACTGTCTGAAGATGTTGCCTTTGTTTGCACGGCTCGCTGGCACCATCTTCTCCATGACACACATGTGTAATCAATAATCAATTGAGTACTCAATAATCAATAATCAATGCAATGTACTCAATAATCAATGCAAAACTTTAGTAGCTCCTTTCAGATATCAGAAATATTCTGAATTAGTGTGCACAAATGTTTCTAAGCACATGCAAAATTTAAAATATATTGTAAGCTAAAGATCTACTGATTATTAGGTGAACAGAAACATAGACAATTCAGGTGGTTTAGTACAGACTGTTGTCCATGTGACATATGAAAATAACATTTCCTTTTCCAGGGGTTTAGTGGTTAACTGAATTCTATAAACAGTGCAGTAATTATACAAAGTTATGTTGTAGTGTACCGACAAAACATGCAATAAAAATAAATCACTCACTAACAGTTAAATTATCTAAACTTGTTGCAAATGTAATCTTGCTCTTAATGGAAACACCATGAGTTGGAAATATTCAGACCACCCAAGATGTTATTTTTGTTCTTATTCCTGAATGGCTTTGTATGGAAATAAATTAATTCTTGTAGCAAAAAAACCTGATAATAGGAAGTACAATGTAATGGAGGACACATGGATAAGAATAGAAAGGGGAACAATATGTCTATCGTGGACTGTATAAGATGTTTTCTAAATTACATTGTGCCATGCTGAAACAGTGAATCTATGCATGACTTCTCTAGCTCTCATCATGAGCTGATGACCTGGGAAGTTAGTCACGTAATCAACTCAAGCTGGGCTAGCTAGGACAAGCATAATTGTACAGAACTGATTACTTTTCTCCAAGAGTTGATAATGCTGTTCTTATCAGCATTTGCCAGGCATACTGTCACGATATGTGCTGGCAATGTCAGAACTCAAGTGCAACAAGAATTTATTGGTAATAATTCCAAAAGATCATCGGTGGCTCAGCCGAGTGACACTGTGAGAAGTAACAACCTCAAAACTAGGACCCCACGATCAGCGTTAACCGGGCATCTGGATGAATAATACAAACAATATGGAATCCATGCACTTATCAAAATAAACTTAACAAGCTTAAACAGAAAGCACCAAGAAACAGCATTACAAAGAATGAGTCACTTGAGAAAAACACAAGGAATTCTAAACGATTAAACAGCAATTAACCAATTTAAGTGCTTAAAAGCCTTGGAGTCCAATGCTCTCCAGTGCCCCACACAGGTCTACGGAGCTCATACACATACGTGCTCCCTTGGGCTGTCAATGTAATCACAGCCCTGAAACAATTCAGAAGGAGGAACTTCTAGTATCCTAATGTTAAATTATTGGGAAATGATTAAATATTTTGAATATATGGTTAGTCAATTTTTGTTGGATACTAATTTACATTTGTTTGTACATGTCTTCCTCTTAGACTTGATCATCTGGACATATGGCTGGTAGTGATGGCTTTTGCTGATCTTTGGTCAACCTGAACAATTAACCGGTTAGGTTTACTTGTATTCTTATTATGAATCGCAGTATGTGGACTGAGACAATCATTAACATAGTAGAAAAGAAACATCTTTCAAAGTCTATTTTATGTTATTGTAGGGCATGACACGTGGCTGTGTTATTTTCAATGTCAACTGTGTGCTGAAGTCAAAGCTACTGAATTACTTTCAAATGCATCTGCTAAGCTTTCTCTATTACTAACCTCAGCCAATGCAGCTTGAAAGAGAGATTTAATGGTAATGTTCATGTAAGCGCCTTTGAACCTGATATCAGGGAACACCAGATTTGATACAGTTACTGCAACAGTTGAATCGGACGATGAACTCTCTTTTTCAGTGCACAGAGACACATTTCGGTAGCAAGTTCGGGCTAAACCACAGGTACAGGGAAGCAGGTGTGTCCATTCGTTAACTGCAAATCAGTATGACCAAGTGGATTCTGATGCCAAATAGCTACATGGAAAAGCTGATATGGATGGATATCGAAATGCTTGGTGCGTTGTGTCAATTGCTTGAAAGAATAGAATCAAAATGTTAAGGATCACGTGGCATTCGTCTCCAACCTATATCAGGACCATGAGGTGTCAGAAGATTGGAACTGGAATTGGAATTGGTTTGCTTTTGTTGTCACATGCACTGAGGAAGAGTGGAAAACTTGTTCTGCATACTGTTCGTGCAGATCAATTCATCACACAGTGCATTGAGGTAGTACAAGGCAAAACCAGAACAAAATGCAAATCAAAGCATACCAGCTGTAGAGTAAGTGCAGAGTAGGTAGACATGAAGATGCAAGATTGTAACGAGGTAGATTAGGAGGTCAAAAGTCCATCTATCGTACGAGGGAACTATTCAATAGTTGTATTGAGGTGGGATAAAAGCTATCCTTGAGCCTGGTAGTACATGCTTCAGGCTTTTGTGTCTTCTGCCTGATGGAGAGGGGAGAGGAAAGAATGCATGGGAAGGATGGGGTCTTTAGTTATGCTGGTTACTTCACTGAGGCAGCAGGAAGTATGGTCAAAAGAGGGGAGGTTGGTTTCAGCTGTTTAATTGTTATTTCCTTTGCAGTAAATAAGCAGAGCAAAAGAAGAATAGCAAAAAGGCTCCTGAAGAAGGGTCTCGGCCTGAAACATTGACTGTTTATTCGTTTCTATAGATGCTGCCTGATTTACTGAGCTCCTCCAGCATTTTGTGTGCATTGGTGGGGAATAGCAAGGTAGTGTTTATGAGTTCAGAAATCCAATGGCAGACAGGAAGAAAGAGGGGAAGTTGCCATCATCATCCTGAAATATTCCTGTTCTTAGCTTGTCAGGTTTGTATCTAAGCTGCTTTTATAGGAAATTTATAGCCCAGGTTTCATTATTCTAGACTTAACAATGAACCTGTCAATGAAATATTTCCTTCAACCTTATAAAAATTCCAGGTATCAATTGATCCCTTTTATTGCTCCAGTTTTGGGATCCATATGAAATTGCTTTTATAGAGAATTGATTATAAAAGAGATAACTTTATATAGCAATATAGTCATACACAGTGACTTTGAAATACTTTTTATAAAGGAATTTTATGAACTTAAGTATATTATGTCTTTTGTGCCATATCTGGGTCTGCTTTTTATAGTTAAGACAGATTTAATCTTTCAGTGTAATGTATGGAATTATGCACTCTTTATATAATTATCCAGCTTCTGGTGCTATATCTGAAGTTTATAAATATGAGATGAAATTCAAGCACCACATTTGTAAAGAAGCATCTACATCTCTGAAATAGAGGACCCACAGGGCGTACTCATGTTATAAACTGCCCATTATATACTGCCCATTATATTGCTGAATGCAAAAAGATGGGTTAAGGGAGCCTAAAACTAAAATGCATTTTCCCACACATCTGCCGTTACCTCATCCTCCAGCTGCCATAATAGGGATAGGGTTTTCCTTATCCTAAACACATCTTTCCCTTAAATTTAAATCTGACCAAACTTAAATTAATGAGGGATGCTTAAAAGTTGTGGCAGGACTTGAATATCACCACCTCTTATAAAGGTAAATCAAATGACATGGGAGACAGCAGGGTCTCGCTTCCAAATGAGCTCAATGCCTTCTATGCTCTCTTTGCCATCAAGACGTGGAGGAACCATCACAAACTGGCATATCCCCCAGTGGTCTGGTGATTTTAGTCTCTGAAGCCAACGTGTCAGCAGCATTCAGGAGGTGAATCCACAAAAGGCATCTGGCCCAGATGGGGTTCCTAGCCAAGTACTAAAGATGTGTGCTGATCAACTTGGTAGTGTGCACACTGAGACTTTTAGACTCTTGCTTTGGCAGTGTATGGCACCCAACTTCTTCAAGCAAGTTCAATTATGTCGGTGCCTAAGAAGAACGTGGTAACCACCCTGAATGGCTATCACCCAGCAGCACTTACATCCACAGTGATGAAGTGTTTTGGGATGTTGATGATGAAACATATCAACTGTTGCCTGAGAAGCCGTTTTATATGATTGAATCCACCCTGAAATTTGAGGAGGGGATAAAGTCAAATGTATCAGTATTACACTGGAGTAAAGCTAATTACAGAGGCATGAGAGAGGAGTTGGCCAGAATTGACTGGAACACATTACTGGCAGGGATGATAGCAGAGAAACAATGGCTGGAATTTCTGGAAACAATTTGGAAGGCACAGGCTATATACATCCCGAAGAGGAAGAAGTATTCTAAAGGCAAGATGACACAATCTTGGCTAACAAGAGAAGTCAAAACCAGTATAAAAGCCAAATAGAGGGCATATAACACAGCAAAAAATTACTGAAAATTTAGAGGATTGGGAAGCTTTTAAAAATCAACAGAAGGCAACTAAAAAGTCATGAAGAAGGTAAAGATGAAATACAAAAGTAACACACACAAAATGCTGGAGGTACTCAGCAGACCAGGCAGCATCTATGGAAAAAAGTTCAGTCGATGGTTTGGTTCTGCCAAAGGGTTTCGGCCTGAAATGTCGACTATAGTTTTATCCACAGATGCTGCCTGGCCTGCTGAGTTCCTCCAGCATTTTGTGTGTGTTTTTCAGATTTTCAACTTCTGCAGATTTTCTCTTGTTTGTAAATACAAAAGTAAGCTAGCCAATAATATTAAAGAGGATACCAAATGTTTCTTCAGATACATAAAGTGTAAAAGAGAAGTAAGAGTGCTGGAAAATGATGCTGGAGAGGTGGTAATGGGGGACAAGGAAATGGAAGATGAACTTTTGCGTCAGTCTTCACTGTGGAAGACCACTTGCAGTATGGAGTCAGAGATCATGAAGTGTGTGAAGTTACCATTACTACAGTGAAGGTTCTTGGGAAATTGAAATAGCTGAAGTTAGATAGGTCACCTAGACCAGCTGGTGTACACCCCAGAGTTCTGAAGGAGGTGGCTGAAGAGATTGTGGAGGCAATAGTAAAGATCTTTCAAGCATCACTAGATTTTGGAATGGTTCTGGAAGACTGGAAAATTACAAATGTCACTCCACTCCTCAAGAAGGGAGAGAGGCAGAAGAAAGAAAACTATAGGCCAGTTAGTCTGACCTCACTGGTTGGGAAGATATTAGTGTCCATTATCAAGGATGAGTTCTTGGCGTACTTGAAGGCACATGATAAAAATATGTGGTAGTCAGCATGGTTTCTTTAAGGGAAAATCTTGCCGGACAAATCTGTTGGAATTCTTTGAATATCAAAGCAGGATAGACGATCAGAATCAGTTTATTATCACTGGCATGTGTTGTGGAATTTATTAATTAGCAGCAGTTCAATGCAATACAACATAGAAGAAGAAACAAATAATAACAGTAATAAATAAATAAATAAATTGCAATATACATATATCGAATAGATTAAAAATCGTGTAAAAACAGAAATAATATATATTAAAAAATTGAGGTAATTTTCAAGGATTCAATGTCGATTTTAGAATCGGATGGCAGAGGGGAAGAAGCTGTTCCTGAATCGCTGAGTGTGTGTCTTTAATCTTCTGTTTCTCCTACCTGATGCTAACAGTGAGAAAAGAGCATGCTCTGGGTGCTGAAGGTCCTTAATAATGGATGCTGCCTTTCTGAGACACCACTTCCTGAAGATGTCCTGGGCACTTTGTAGGCTAGTACCCAAGTTGGAGCCGAATAAATTTACAACCCTCTGCAGCTTCTTTTGGTCCTGTGCAGTAGTCCCCCCCACCCATACCAGACAGTGATGCAGCCTGTCAGAATGCTTTCCATGGTACAACTATAGAAGTTTTTGAGTGCATTTGTTGACATACCAAATCTCTTCAAACTCCTAATGAAGTATAGTCGCTGTATTGCCTTCTTTATAACTGTATCGATATTTTGAGACCAGGTTAGGTCTTCAAAGGTCTTGACACCCAGGAGCTTGAAACTGCTCACTCTCTCCACTTCTGATCCCTCTATGAGGATTGGTATGTGTTCCTCCAATTTACCCTTCCTGTAGTCCACAATCATCTCTTTCGTCAGTAAGTTGAGTGCCAGCTTGTTTCTGTGACACTACTCCACTAGTTGACATATCTCGCTCCTGTATGCCCTCTCATCACCATCTGCGATTCTACCAACAATGGTTATATCATCAGCAAATTTGTAGATGGTATTTGAGCTATGCCTAGCCACACAGTTATGGGTATAGAGAGAGTAGAGCAGTGGGCTTCGCACACACCCCTGAGGTGCACCAGCATTGATTGTCAGTGAGGAGGAAATGTCCAATTGGAAGTTGAGGATCCCATTGCAGAGGGAGGTACAGAGGCCCAGGTTCTGTAACTTCTCAATCAGGATTGTGGGAATAATGGTATTAAATGATGTTATTCAGATGGTCTAAAGCCATGTGAAGAGCCATTGAGATTGCATCTGCCATTGATCTATTGTGGCATTAGACAAATTGCAATGGGTTCAGGTCCTTGCTGAGGCAGGATTTCAGTCTAGTCATAACCAACCTCTCAAAGCATTTCATCACTGTAGATGTGAGTGCTACCAAGCGATAGTCATTAAGGCAGCTCACGTTCTTCTTCTTAGGCACTGGTATAATTGTTGCCCTATTTGAAGCAAGTGGAAACTTCCGCCCATAGCAGTGAGAGGTTGAAAATGTCCTTGAATACTCCCGCCAGTTGGTTGGCACAGGTTTTCGGAGCTTTACCAGATACTCCATTGGGACCTTCTGCCTTGCGAGGGTTCACAAAGGAGAATCGGTTGATGTTGTGAACTTGGATTTTTAGAAGGTCATTGACAAGGTGCCACACATGAGGCTGCTTACAAGCTACGAACCCATGGTGTTACAGGAAAGATTCTAGCAAGGATAAAGCAGTGGTTAATTAGCAGGAGGCAAAGAGTGTGAATAAAAGGGGCTTTTTCTGGTTGGCTGCCAGTGGCTTGTGGTTTTTCCACAGTGGTCTGTGTTGGGACCAATTCTTTTTATGTTATGTCAATGATTTAGATGGTGGAATTGATGTCTTTGTTGCAAAGTTTGAAGATGTTATGAAGAGAGGTGGAAGGGCAGGTAGTTTTGAGGAAGTAGAGAGGCTACAAAAGGACTAGGACAGATTAGGAGAATAGGCAAAGATATGGAAAATGGGATACAGTGTCCAGACGTGTATGGTCATGCACTTTGGTCGAAGAAATGAAAAGGGTGACTATTTTCTAAATGGAAAGAAAATACAAAAAACGAAGGTGCAAAGGGACTTGGAAGTCCTTGTGCAGGATTCTCTAAATGTTAATTTATAGGTTGAGCCTGTGATAAGGAATGCAAATGCACTGTTAAAATTCATTTCATGAGGACTAGAATATAAAAGCAAGGATGTAATTTTGAGAATTTATAAAGCACTGGTGAGGCCTCACTTGAAGTATTGTTAGCAGTTTTAGGTCCCTTATCTTAGAAAGGATGTGCTGAAATTGGAGAGGGTTCAAAGCAGGTTCTTGAAAATGATTCCAGGATTGAATGGCTTGTCATATGATGAGCGTTTGATGGCTCTGGGTCTGTATTCACTAGAATTTGGAAGAATGAAGGGAAACCTCATTGAAACCTATCGAATGGTGAAAGGCCTTGATAGAGTGGAGTGGAGAAGATGGTTCCTATGGTGGGAGTGTCTAAGACCAGAAGACACAGCCTCTGAATAGAGGAGTGGCCTTTTTGAATGGAGATGAGGAGGAATTTCTTTAGCCAGACAGTAGTGAATCTGTGGAATTCTTTGCCACAAGCAGCTCTGGAGGCCAAGTCTTTATCTATATTTAAGTCAGATGTTGATAGATTCTTGATTTGTCAGAGCATGAAGGGACACGGGGAGAAGGTAGGGGATTGGGGCAGAGAGGAAAACTGGATCATCCATGTTGAAATGACGGAGCAGGCCCGATTGGCCAAATAGCCTTATTCTGCTCCTATATCTTATGGCCTATGGTCTTATGGTCTCATGGTCAATTTTCCTACCAGAGCAACAGGTCCACAGCAGATGCCATCTTATTTGCTCTTCACTCCATGTGGATCATCTGGACAGCAAAAATGCATACATCAGGATGATCTTTATCGACTACAGCTCAGCATTCAATCCCATCATTGCCTCGAAACTAATCAATAACTCTCTTGGCCTAAATACCTCCTTGTCTAATTGGATCCTGGATTTTCTCACTTGGAGACCCCAGTCAGATTGGATTGCCAGCAACATATCTTCCATGATTTCCATCAGTACAGCTGCATCACAGGGTTGTGTGCTTAGTCCCCTGCTCTACTCACTTTACACTAATGTTTGTGTGGCTAATCACAATTCCAATGCCATGTTCAAATTTTGCTGACGATGCCACTATTGTTGGCCGATCTAGGAGAAAGACTGAAAATCTGGCTGAATGGTGTCATAACATCAACCTCTTGCTCAATGTCAGCAAGACCAAGGAGCTGATTATAAACTTCAGGAGAAGTAAACCAGAGGTCCATGAGCCAGTCCTTATCAGAGGATCAGAGGTGGAGAGGGTTAGCAACTTTAAATTCTTAGGTGTTATTATTTCAGAGGCCCTGTCATGGGCCCTGCACATAAATGCAATCGTGAAGAAAGCACGGCAGCATCTCTACCTCCTTTGGAGTTTGCAGAGATTTGGCATGACATCATAAACTTTGACAAACTTCATGCAGTGGAGTGTATACTGACTGGCTGCAACACAGCCTGGCATGGAAATACCAATGCCCTTGACCAGAAAATCCTATAAAAAGTAGTGGATTAAGCCCAGTCCATCACGGGTAAAGACCTCCCAACCTTTGAGCACATCTACACAAAACACGACCACAGGAAAGCAGCATCCATCATCAGGGACATCCACCACCCTGGACATGCTTTCTTCTCACTGCTGCCACCAGGAAGAAGTAACAGGAGCCTCAGGACTCACAGCACCAGGTTTAGGAACTGTTACTACTCTTCAGTCATCAGGCTGTTGTACCAAGGGGGATAACTTCACTCAACTTCACTAGCCCCATTATTGAAATGTCCCCATATCCAGTCGACTCACTTTCAAGGACTCTTCATCTCATGTTCTTGATATTTATTCCTTATTTATTTACTTTTATTATTTCTTCTTTCTGTGTTTGCAATTTGTTTTCTTCTGCACTCTGGTTGAATGCCCTGGTTGGTGCGGTCTTCCATTGATTTTGTTATGGTTATTATTCTATAGATTTATTAAGTATGCCCACAAGAAAATGAATTTCAAGATTGTATATGGTGACCTTCTCCGTGGATTGTCACCTTGTCGTGGTGGAGAAGCTTGTGTGGTCCTGTGATCCCGAGAGCAATGCCGTCTGGAGCTATGCTCCTGGTAGGGTCACCCATGGCAGTAAGGTCGTGGGTGAGGTCCCTGACAAAGAACAAACCAACTAAAACCTCAACACTGGAACAGGCGGATGAAGTTACTTCAAACTCAACGGCTGTGAAGGCGGATGAAAGCTGCAACAAATCCATCAGCTCCAATCATCGTGGTTACCATGCCATTGAAATCAGTTGGTTGATTTGTGAAGTATCATGTGCTTCTTGGAGTGCAACACCAAGTACACGTTAAACAAATACACGCACAGGCATCTTCACTCTGTGGGCCACTTCTTCAGAATGAAGACCATCATCCTCGACCTTGAGGGATAGCCATGACAACGACGATATGGTGACATATATGTACTTTGAAAATTAAATGCACTTGGAACTTTGAACATGTTGAGGTCAGATTATAATCATACCTATTCAGCTTCTTGGCATGCATGCAAATACTATATAATTGTAGAGGCTTCAAGCTGTTGCAATGGCTTGCTAATCTATTTTCTATTAGTTCTCTAGGATTGCTGATGCTTTATTTGTCCCAATAGCTCAAGTTCAGATAGCAAAGGAAGGTAAGTGTAATCATTAATCACTGCACCACAGCAATGCCCACAATCCTAGTAATGCCAAGAATTGCTTTCTTGACAAGACTGAGGAAGTTTTATTCTTAGGAAGGTAGCTGCTCCCTTACACAACAATAGACAACAAATTATATCATGTTTCAGGTATCTCCAGCTCCTAAGTGGAAGGTTCCAGTGGCATTAAAGATCATATCCATTTATCTTGACAGGCACTGGAAAAACAGTCCTTACCCTGATCTTTGGTTGAAATTGTTTCTGGATTATATGAGGTTGGTCTCACCATAGTTCAGATTTCACGTTGTTTGTAGGATTTAGAGAGGAGGTCTCTGAAAATCTTGGGTAGATACAACCTCTTTTGAAATGCCTCTCCTCCTTCTCTTCCTTCCTCTTCAAACAGATTATTATGCTTTGCATGCTGTCTGTTCAATCTCTCTGTCATGCTGTGTTCCAAATTGGATGTATTTAAAAATCAATTCCAGTACCTTGAACTTCTGCTACAAAGGACTCAAGTGAGGAATTGTATGGAGCAGCCCACTGGGCTTGAATTCTCTTCTCATCTTCCGCTCACTACTCCTTGAAGACCTTAGCAATGGTAATTAGGCCTGGATGCCTTAAGCACAAACTGAATTGAAGTAACAGGCAAGCAAAAAGAATCAACAGCTAACCTGTAAGTAGCTGATGATGGCTTTAACTCTTGCTTTGGTTTTGGAGTGAGGGAGACTGATCGGTGGGGGGTGGGGGGTGGGTGGGTTTGAGGGGGAGGGGTAGATTGGACTCTGCTGCTGAAGTTGTGTTCAGCTGTACAAGCTTAAACCCCTCATTGTTAATTGTATCACTGAGCTCCAACTTGGTTGATGTTAAATGCTTCCTTAAACTATATACAAACTTTGTACTATGTATACTTATGACCCCTTTCCTAATATGGCATTTATTAAGATTTAGCTTGCATTTTCCAGCACATTGATAACAATGTACTTCCTCAGCAGCCTAGATAACAGGAGGGGTGCAGTTGTTTTTTGGATGCTTACATTTGCAAAACAACATATCATATATCCCAGCACATATATGCAGGTGAAAGCTCCAGAAAATGATAGTTTAGATGCATTGTAGTGGCACATACAGGGATGCTAGCCTACTTTTATTTCATTGTATCTGTCAGTCGCTTACACAAATCTACACTCAAATAAGATGCCACTTGTGTAGAGTTTTATATAGTATATTTTTAGTCCTAAGCTTTCTGAAGTTTAATTGAGGATGTGTTTATCACAAAAAAAAATGTAGATATGAGAGACCATATGGAGAATTTTGGCTCAGCAATGTAGAGTGATTATACAAGTGGAACACTACTGCTCTTTCCAGGTTCCAAGCCTCACTCCACCACTTTAGTATATAGACCAGTCTTGGGACTGATCAGTTTTGTATTACGTCTCTCATTTACCACACAGACTTTGTACTGACGACCCATTGATAGTGTTCTAGTCAAAGGTATTTACAAGACCTGTAGCCGTTCCCTTAATTTATGAGTCCTCAAGCATAACATGCAGCCAAGAAGGGCACAAATCTTTCCTCTGGCCTCACAACAAAGTTCTATTCAACTATTAACTTTGGTCAACACCCTACTCATTCATTCCCCCTCCCCCACCAAATGTACTGCTAAAATCACTAATGAACAGAGGATTCAGGGAAAGAAGTGGACTACATGTCACTCGAGCTTGGCCCACCATACAATAATACTGAGATTGATCTGACTGTGAGCTACTCTTCACACTTCCACCTATCTCCAATCTGTAGATTGCACCCTGGAAACAAAAAATACCTAGTTTGAGGATGTGGTGATTCAATTGAATTTATTAACATTGCTTATTGTCTTATAGTTATTCAATAAATCTGATTTTACTCTCCATTGAAGAAGAGGGAAGCAATTTTACATCATCTTTGTCTTAAATGCATGGCACCTAATTTTTAAATAAAGCTAATGAATTATTTGGCGACAGCCTCAGTTCTTTCTCTGCACTTGTAGCTTAGTCTGATATATTAATGGGACATGAGGGATCATAAGGATTTGGATCTTCTCCAATGGACATCAAATGGGTAGCTTGATTTCCTGCTCATTGCTTGTCTCATGCTTATCAGAATCAGGTTTAATATTATTGGCATATGGCATGAAATTTGCTGTCTTTGTGGCAGCAGTACAATGCAATACATGATAATAAAAAACAGTGAATTGCAGTATATTAATATATATATATATATATACAATATTTAAATTAAATAAGTAGTGCAAAATATAATTTAAAAAAAATAGTGAGGTAGTGTTCATGGGTTCAATGTCTATTCAGAAATCGGATGGCGGAAGGAAAGAAGCTGTCGAGTGTGTGCCTTTAGGCTTCTGTACCTCCTTCCGAATGGTAGCAACGAGAACAAGGCATAACCTGTGTGATGGGGGGTGGGGGGGGGGTAGTCCTTAATGGTGGACATCACTTTTTTGAGGCATTGTTCCTTGAGTGCTAAATTATTTCAGCTTTGCATTCTGGCATTAATGGAGGTCTTTTGAAAATATATACAGTATGTTGGAAGTTTTATAAATGTAGCATTTGAAGTCATGTTTGGTTTCAATAAGTGAACTTACAAACACTGACTGTTAATTAAGAAATAAACTGTGTTGAACTTCCTTCATATAGATCAATTATTCAGTTGCGTTCCCTCATTCCTATAGTTTGCACCCATGAATATTCTTTCTTTGATCTGAATTGCTGGTATCATGTCCTGAACTAATTTTAATGATGTACTCTTGGTGCAGAGAAATACAGGTTCTGTATTTACCAATAGACCTGTACCTGAGAGAAGATAAAATTTGCTAACTCCAACTTTTATGGGTCCCCAAAATGGCTGGAATTTGCTGACAGGAAAACAAGTTTTAATGAGTCATAGTTAGCCACACATTGAGCACAAATATTCACTTATCATATGCAATTGCATCACCGTTGCTATAACGTTCATAGAAAGAAAGAGACAATACAGGAAAAATACTGCCTGTGGTGATTCAGTTGGATTTAACAGTAGGATCTCATACTCTTTTTAAAAATATTTTTATATTTGTTAATAGATGGAAAGTGTTATTAGCAGGTGACCATAGTCAGTGTTGGGGGCAGCATCAGTAGGAGAGAAGAGGCAGGAGATTTGGGGTTGATCTAGGAGATGTAATGAGAAGAAAGGAGTGAGATATTGAAACCTGCATTTCACTGTACCTTTATGCATGTGACAATAATAAACCAATACTGTTACCAATACCAGTATTTCACAAGGGAAGATGTGAAGAATTAGGTCTTGGTGTGGATAGGGTACCTCTAATCAGATTAGTGAGTAGAACAGCATTGAAGAATAGAAACCATAGACTTCCTTGAGAGGCCACTGGGAGCACTCTTGAACTTCACACTTAGGAGGGAGTAAATTTTAGCAGCATTTTACTCCTGATTTCTTAAGCCTTGGAGAATGTACATGGCAATTGTTAAATTTAAATCGGTCTCCTAACTGTAGAGTGGAAGCGTGAGTTAAAATGTATTCATAAAATAGCTGGCTCCCATGGGTGGAACAATTACACATTACAAAGCCTCCTGGCATAGAAATGGGATCAGATATGTTTGGTGAATTGTGGAATCAGACTATTTTTAGGAAGGCTTTAGCTTAATCCTTTTCCAGCTATAAATTGACCTTACATATGAAAGCCGATGTTCTAATATTTAGGTGACTTCTATTATTAGTCTTAAATAGTCCCATTTTAAGCATTTTCTTCTTATTGTTAGTCCACATAATCAATCAGGATTCCTTTTAGTTTAAGAGCTTTGGGTGTATATATATGTTTTTCATGGATTTGCAAGTTGATTGCCCAGTAGATTTGGTATGCCTTCAGGTTGTGAGAGTGTTTGCTTAGTTATAGAGTTTGATTCATTTCTAAGAAATCTTGATATACTTTTCACAGCTTGTAATTTTCCCCACAAATGTTTGCACAAAAACAGGCTATTCCCTATGATAGGTCAGTGTTGATGTTTATGATCTACATGAACCACCGCCAATCCCTCATTATTCATAGACCTAAACGGTACAGAAGCAGTTCCATTGACTTATTGAGTTCACACCAATCAGTAACCATTTACACAAATACGATTTTATTCCACATTCCTGTCAACTCCCTCTGCATTCCACCATTCGCCTACACTCTATGGGCAATTTATAGTGCAACTGAACCTCCTAATCCACAAGTTTTATGATGTGGCAAGAAACCAGAGCACCTGGATGGCCACAGAGAGAACGTGCAAATTTCACACGGAAGCTGTGAGGTAGGAGCTTCCCTGGCTGTGTCACTGTGCTGTTCCTATCTTTCCACAACCACCTATTCTTCTACAAGTTTTTTACACATTTATGCATTCATCTATGTGAAGTAACTCAGATATCTATTTTGGTTTTATCAGTGACTCTCTAATATTGTCTTACCTTACTTATTCATAAGGCATGTAGACCAATAGCAAGCCAGGAATATAATTGTAAAATATCTTTTCACTAAATGGCTTTCTTGGCTATTCCAAAATCAGCTATGTTGTGAACTTAGAGTTACACAGAGAACTGATCATGGAAATATGGCATGTTTTCTTTCTGAATGGCAAAGTGATTATTTCATGGTCAGCATTATTACCACTATTGTAAAAGCAGAACATGCTGAATACAGGTAAAGGGACTTTGCATCCGATTTTGGTAAAGTTAGGGTGCAGAGAAGGGAAAGGTGCGTGATATTGTGGATACCAAAAAGAAATGAATGACATAGTATCATAAACACAAGGGATACTGCAGATACTGGAACTCCAGAGCAATACACACCATGTGCTGGCAAGATCAGCAGGTCAAGCAGCATCAACGCTGCCCTCAGTTGCATCTCTTCCATTTCGCACATGTCTGCTCTTAACCCATCCTCCCACCACCCCATCAGGGATAGCGTTTCTTTTATCCTCACCTACCACCCTACCAGCCTCCATGTCCAGCACATAATTCTCTGTATCTTCTGCCACCTCCAATGGGATTCCGCCACCAAGCATATCTTTCCCTCCCCATCACTTCTGCTTTCTGCAGAGATTGCTCCCATGACCATTCATTTCTCCCCACTGATCTCCCTCCTGCCACTTTTCCTTGCAAGCAGAACAAGTCCTACACCTCCTCCCTCACTACCATTTAGGACCCCAAACAACTCTTTCAGGAGAGGCAACACTTCACCTGTAAGTCTGTTGGGGTCATCTGCTATATCTGGTGCTCCCAGTGTGGTCTCCTGTATACCGGTGAGACCCAACATAGATTGGGAAGCTGCTTTGCAGAGCACAGAAAGCTCCATCTGCCAGAAAAAGTGGGATCTCCCAGTTGTCACACATTTCAATTCCACTTCCCAGTCCCTTTCCAATATGTCAACCCAAGGCCTCCTCTACTGTTGCAATGAGGCCACACTCATGTTGGAGGAGCAACACCTAATATTCCGTTTGGGTAGCCTCCAACTTGATAGCATGAACATTGATTTCTCAAACTTCCAGTATTACTTCCCACCCATTCACCCATTTCACCATTCCCCATCCCCCTTTCCCTCTCTCACTTTATCTCCTGCCTTTCCATCATTTCCCTCTGGTGCTCCTTTGCCTTCTTCTTTCTTCCATGGCTTTCTGTCCTTTCCTATTAGATTCCCCCTTCTCCAGCCCTGTATCTCGCTCACCAATCAATTTCCCAGCTCTTTACTTCACCCCTCCCCCCTCCTGGTTTCACCTATCATCTTGTTTTTCTCCATCCCCTTCCCCCACCTTCTAACTCTGACCTATCATCTTTTTTTCTCCAGTCCTGATGAAGAGTCTCAGCCCGAAACATCGACTGTACTCTTTTCTATAGATGCTGCCTGGCCTGTTGAGTTCCTCCAGTATTCTGTTTGCAATGCTGGCTAAGTTGCTTAGCTCAAGGAAGCTTGCAGACCAAATGGATAATACTACTTAGCATATCAAAAATGGATCTATTAATAAGTTGGAATGTTTATGTACTCAGGGAAGTTAGCTTTTCAGCATCAATTGTGGCTTGCTGGGATGTGTGTCTCCGGGAAACTTTTAGAGCGTTTGTGTTAAAAGGTATCTGAAAGATTATCACATGTGTGAAGTCACCCAAGTGGTAAAGAAGCTGCAGAAACTGATAAAGAACATTAAGAAGCATGAAAGAAACACTGGCTGAAATAAAGTCCATTCTTCTGACTTTGATTTCTGTGATGGACGACTAGTTTATCTGCATCATTGGTACGTCTTTTTAGCCTATTGGACCTGTGTTTGGAAATCCTCTGTGTTTTAGAGATGGTTTGTAAATTGGAAGTCTTTTATGAGATATAAATCCTCTGAGAGCTTTAAATGTTTTAAGGATGCTGTTTGGATTTAAATGTGTATTACTCAAAATAAGTGAACTTTGTTTTAAATTACTTTGTTGGCTGGAAGTATCTTCCCCTTGGTAGCAATATCCACTGCTCAAATGGTGGGTATTTGCAGCTAAACTCACCATCGAGAATAAACAGGGAATTAAATTAACCTGAAAATTGAGAAGTTACAGTATAATCTCCCATTAGTGATAGCACTCATGGCTCTTTATATCTGGTAGGGCTTGCGTTTAGAACTTTATGGTCAGCAATCCCAGTATCATCACACCACCATACTAATCACCTAAATAAACACTGGGCAATGTAATTATTTAATATTTCTGCTTTCTATCATCATCTGTGTGTTTGTTAATGTATTTTCTCTGAACTGGTCTATTCTTATCCTGATGTATTTGTTGCTCATTGTATGCCACACCTGCACCTGCTGTCCAAAAGACAGCAGCTCCAGCAATGCAACAGCCTGCTGCATGATCTTCAGACCTCGAGGTAAGAATGCAAGTCTGAATCAAGGCTGACGTTTTGATAAATATTCTCAATGTTTGTAAAATATTGGGAAGTGCCAGATCCGTACACATAAATGGGTAATGGTTCTTCCAAAAGCCTAGATACTTCAGGGTAGGGCCATAGTGATATTCAATTTGAACTAGCTGAGCTCTTATCCTGAGAAATGTCCAACCTGCTTAAAACTAGGTGATGGAATGTTCAGATACATTTGGTTGATTATTTTTAGCAAAAACTTAGCAAAAACAAAATATAATTTGAAAACAATAAATGTTAGTTTTCTGATCCCGAGTATTCCTGGATTTGGTTGATAATTCCACTAGATATTAAAGCTGTATTCCAGTGTTAACAATAGTACTACCATGTTTTTATTGTTACCTCCATCTACATTCTGATCATTATTAGGTGCTAGTTTAGCTTGAACCAATCTGAATTAAATGTTCATTTCTGTGAGGCCAGGAGGATAGCATCAAACAAAAAGGTTCCTTTACTGCCCAAAAGTCGATTTTGTTTCATCAGCTTTTCAACATTCAGATCTGCCCCCAAAAGTCTTTCTTCCTTTAGCCTGGTAGCAGAACAGATTGCTTGCGGTCACAGAACTTGCTTATAGACTTCAGAATCTGGCTACATCTTATTATTCCAGGGATAAGGTTGCGGTGGATTGGATTCATCACTGGTCATTCCTGCTTAAGGCATGTAAAAGTATCAGATGAACTTACACTCATCTCCTGTATATTCAGTTCTGTTAATATTAGTGCATGTCTACAGTTAGCAACAGAAGTCAAATTTCCCTCTCTGCTTTCTCAACCATCACTCACCAGTTTTCAAACTGAACTGTACTTCCTGTTGTGACTGCCAAACGGAAAGTCAACCTGCTTTACTGACTTGGTGACTTGGCCAGTTAAGGTAAGAATTCCTTGAGTAAAATTTTACATAATTGAGATGTGGGAATACTTCCCATTATGTTCTTTCACCTGTACAGGTAATGATACCCAATCTTCAGTTGCCTTCAGGAATTCCGTGGCTTGGCCAACAGCAAAAGGAACTTATTAGTATGGCCCCTCTTTAAAAATGGAATCTGGGGAATTGAGTCCACAAATATTGGGGTTGGAATATTTTAATGTACTATTTGAATAGATGCCAATTGTTGTTCATTTCAGTATAGATTATAAATTTTGACTTCTGCAGTTGTTTGAAATTGATACTTAAATCTTTTAAGTATAAACAGTACTCTGCACAAGACCACCCTGACATTTTGATCTAAAATTCTACGTATATCTGTTCTCCATTTATTTCTAATTTTTTTTTCCATTTACTTTCCAGCTGCCCAAAAACCACTGGAGTTATACTCCTGCAGATGCTAGCCGATCTTTAGCATGGTGCAGTCATGTCTCAAGAAGCGTGTCCAGCCACAGACACATTAACAGGACTGAGTGGCTGTTGGATGGACGAAGTTTATATGTGGCCCACCTAGCTAGAAATTGAGCATCGGTTTTATATCTTGACATGCTACGAGGGAACGAAGGACTCTTTACTTATACAAGCTGTGACAGTGAGAGAAAGAGAGGGAAACAAAATGCTGATGTTGAAGTTTACTTGTGTGTCTCTTCTCTGATCCCCTTTTTTGGCTATCCACATCCATAACAGTCACAATATTATCATAATTAAAGACTCAGCATATCTTACTTTAATATATAAAACCTTTTGAAATGGAAATACTCAACTATGCAAACTCAATTTAGATATTTGTATTTTCCCAGCTAAAATATAAATCTGTTCAGTATAAGTATTTCTGTTGAAACTCTTTGCCAATCTGAAATGCCTCACTATAAATATAAACTCCGTTGTAACTATTGAAATTATGTTTGCACATATAGAATATAATATAAAACTCTGACATTGTAATATCTAACAGGTGACATAGATAACCGGGGGGGCGGGGGTGGTGGGGGGGAAGAGGAGGAAATAGATGAACATCCAGATTACTAAAGCCAGGAAGGGAGAAAGAGTGTTTAACATAGTTCTGGACAAAAAACAGAGCTAACATTTTGGCTGTTTAACCACTAGACAGTTTTTACCTTGAAAATAAGAACACTCAGCCATTAGGGCATTGGAGCCAGATAAAAAGAAGAAGTTATAATTGAGTTAAATATTACAGCAAGGCAACAAATTCCAAATTTCCAATGTATATATTTTACCACAAAATGAGCAATACTGATCTTCTGTTATGTATTAAGTCTCCAGTCATGGCTTCTGCACAAACAACATCAGGTGCTGACACATATCCTATAGCACTCCAAAGCAGTTGATTCTCAGCAGATCTGCATTTTATATCATTGCTTTAAACAGCTGTGATGCTTCTGCTGCCGGACTGTGGAGTCATCAGTCGGGTCCATCCGTCTTCAGACGTTTCAGCCCCTAACCCGGAACATCCTCAGGATGGTGGGACAGCAGAGGGTGATCAGTCTTCTACCCCTGACAGCCAGACTTCCAGCTACTGCCGTCCCTTCGCAGCCAAACCCAACTGGACGCTCCCTCTGCTGCTTGGCCCATGGTGTTAACGGCTCTCTTCCTGGTTCTCCCTTGTATCCCTAAAGCTGCCATCATCTTCCAGCATGACATGGCGGGAAATCCTCTTGCCCCCCACTTCGACAGGGAAGTTCCACGTCTGCCAGCCTTGTCGTCTGCAGACCGCTGCCAGGTCTTCGTACCTCACAAGCTTCCTCTCGTGAGCCTCTTGGCATCGGGCCTCCCATGGTACTGTTAGCTCTATCACCACGAGATTCTTTGCACTCTCTGACGATAGTAGAACAAGTGTGGTCTCTACTATTGGTGGGAAACCAGCTTCTTTCCAAGATCGACCTTCATCTCCCAGTCCTTTGCCATGCTCAGGATACCGTTTCTATGCTTGTTTGTTGTTGCAGCATGTTCCCCGGTCCTGATGAAGTTTGGTTGGCTGTCCTTTGTGTGGTCCTTTTTCCTCTCTGTCTCCAAAATGTGGGCGAGTGCTCTCAAAACCTCGTCGTGTCCCTGGGAAAGGGCAACCTGGCACGAGGAAAGGATATGCTCTAGGTTGGCTGGTTTCTGGCACAGATGGCACGTTGGGTCTTCTGTTATTCCCCAGTTTCGCAGGTTTGTTGGAGTTGGTAATACATCGTACACAGCCCTCAGTGAGAACTGGTGTTGGAAAGATGTATATTTCCATATGTCATCCCATGTCAACACTCTCTGTTCTGTTTCCCACTTTGTCCAGGTCCCTTGACTCCCCATCTCCACGGCTCGCACATATCTTGCCTCCTCCTCTTTCTTCCTTAATTCCTGCTGGACCAAGTGCCGTCTGTCCTTAGGATTGGCCTCCTCCACCTGATTGCTGACTCACATCCTAGGCCTTGTCTGCCCTTACACACTATTCCGACAACGTCTCTGTGGCGAAGTCGGGACTCTGCCTCCTCTACCGCCTCTGCCGCCTTCCATTTGCTCCCTGTCTGTATCTTGACTCCTGCTTCACTGACCTTGTCGTCCTTGCAGTCTTTGAGGGTCATGATGAGGCGTGCTTTCCCTGCTTTAAATTCCTCTACAACTGAGGAGCGGGGCAGCCGGGGCTTGGCTGACTTGCTGTATAGCCCTGTTGAAGAGAAGCACTACGGTACTCTGAACCACCTTCTCAGATACCGGTTAATCTTCCTCTCCATGTCCCCAGTCGTTGACAGGGCAATGTCATACAGCATCATTGGCTACATTAGTCTGGGTAGGATCCACACCTTAAACTTTCCTGGTAAACCTGATTTGTCGATCTTTACCAGCCTTTCTGTTGTTTGTTGCTCCAGACGTCTGCAGTTGTTGACATCCTTCAGGCTGTCATCATACCATTTCCCTAGGCACTTGGTGGGGTTTCCTATGATAGATGGGATTTCTTCATCCTGGATCTTCAAGGTGAACTTCTGGGTAAGTTGACCTTTCTTTATCACCAAACATCTGGATCTGGCAGGTTTAAATTTCACTCGTGCCCATGTGGCTGTCTCGTCCATTGCTTGGAATATCCATCTGGCCTGGATATGTGTTGTGGTTGTAATTGTAAGGTCATCCATAAATCCTCTGCCTGACGGCTGTCTGATATTAGTGCTTGCCTTTGGCCCTCTGGTCTACCTTCTCCCAGCCTCTATAAGTAGATTCATGGCCATGATGAAGAGGACTACTGATATAGTGCAGCCATTCACAATACCCTTCTCTACTTTCTGCCATGATGTTATGTAGTCCTGCACTCTGAACCTTGATCTCTGATCTTCATCCCTCCCTGGATATCTGTGTGATACCATGATGTGGTTATGAACATTCACAGCTGCACCTTGCTGAGAATTGAAATGAGCTACTGAGTGGTAGCTATTTGTAGCATTGTGATATGTTGAGAGGATAGTTGTGCAAAGGGTTTATGAAAATATGCAGTTTTGATAAATACGAGTGCAATTGTAATTTTGTTCAATTTAAACCAGATGCTTTATTAATATGTAAATGATAAATAATAGAGGGCCACACATTAACTTGAACTCAGTGCATGAACATTTGGCATAACATATAAAATATGACATCTGGCTTTTCAACTTGAGCTAACTTCAGAAAGCTGTTACTTTTTCTGTGTCAAACACTTCTCTCCCTAAATAACCTTTGGCTCCATAATGCTTGTCCATGATTTATGTACTGTTTCCATTTTGAGAGAAGCGCCATCTGCCTATTCTTACATAACCGGTCAACACAGCATGCTGGAAAAGCAAAAATGGTGCAGACGGATAAGTTTCTAATCTTGCACTTCAACTTCCCAACTCCCCAGCCCGTGGTCTTTCTGTCTATACTTTCTATACATTTGTTTTTTGTCACTATGCTTTAACAGATTAGGTATGCTTTCCTATATTCCTTAGAATCTCTGGAAGGATACTTAACTATGTGTGGAGAGTTTGTGAATCCAAGCCCCATTATTGAAACACAAAATTGAGGCAGCATTGTCAGTGTCATGCCAAATATGTCAGGAATGCCCTTTATTCTGCTTGAAGGAGGCTGGAGGAGAATTTTATTTAACATTAATGCATTAACTGACACCATCAAAATAGGGTGTCAAGTTATTTATCTCATTGTAGTTTGTGGGCTCTTACTTTGTCTAGACTGGCTGCTATATTTCATTGTACTGTAAAAATTGCATTTCAGTAGTATTTAATTGGCAGCAAAGTAGTTTGGGGTGATCGGAGATTGTTAGCGGGTAATAAAAAAATGAAACCTTTTCTTTACTCTATTTCACTTCGCTGCTGCTACTTTGAAAATTGCTCCCCTGTTTCTAATGAGTTGTAAATATATTTTCCTATATGCTTAGCTTTCCATTTACTTTCGTTATATAGAAGGCAATATTATTATAACCTCTTATACAGTGAACGATCTTACAAGGGGTTCGTAAAGGGATTTCACCAGTTGCTCTGGCTACTTGCATATGTTCTTCGTTCATGAGGTTTCTTATACCATCCTCTTTTTATGTACAGTATCTGCCAATGAAAACCATTTTCTGCCTCACTGTAGCTGCTTTCCTTTGAGCAGTTAACATTACAGTGCTAATTTTAAGAGAAATCATGTGCAGATAATTATACAGTGTAATTTTTGGGATCTTAAAGCCTCAGTGTCATTTGTGACCCAAAACTGACACGTGCCCAATATTGGCAGGGAAAGCATTAGTAATATTGAAGAAAAGAGGACAGTTAATTTAGTTCAGTTGAAAATCCACAGGAAGGAACTCTGACAAAGTAAATGAAGAGATAGAGAGTTGAGAGAATTTGGAGAAGTATGAGTAAGACTTGCCCCTCAGATCACAAGAGGGCTAGTAGTCTTGTATAGGTAGTGACTATTTCTCGTGATCAAACTCCTTCAAAAACAAAACCTGAAGCAATTATTTAAGCATTACTATTTGTTGATTTGGCTTGCCATCAGCATTCATTGGTGTGCGCAAGATTTTAGTTGGCCAGCAGATAAAAAGTTGAAGATAGTTGAAGTTAGTTTCACAACATTGGAACACAATGGTGATTTCAGCTAAGTTGAGATTGTGGGAACAAGAACACACCCAGATTGCTCTGAAGCTCTTCTGCCAACTTATGCTCTCATAACATCAATTCTTATAGGCCAAAGGAAGGGTATAGGTTAAATTTGAGTTTATCATTTGGGTTTGTCCATCACAATGAGGAACTCCTGGTAGAGTAGCATATTTTTCTAAGAGCTTCCCAAATTCAAGCAGTAGTACAACACTGATTTGATCAAGGAACTCCAATCTCAAATAAAGATCATGCAGTTAAATATTCTTTGAAAGTTACTCCCTTGAGATTGGTTATATAGTCAATAATGAAAGATTGTTGTTAAGAATTTCCCCCAGCATTTTCTTGCCAATGTTGATAGTTCAGGATTAAGTGTAACACTTTCTACAGAGATAACATTAGTGATCAAAGATTTTTTTCAACAAGTTAGATCATTACCCATTGAGGTACTCTAAAAAATTCATTTAGTTTGCAATCGTTGCTATCATTAAACATAATAAAGTGTTTGATGATTTTAAATATTGTGCTAAAAATATTCATTCTGTAGGATTCATTTCTCCTGTACAACAAACCTCTGGACTTGCAGGATCTGGGCAATTTAAAACATGACATCCATTGTTTGCTCACTTCTGATAACCTTATGAAGTGGCCTATTAGACATTTGTTGAAATCAAATTGTTTGCAATTCAAGAATGTAGTCCACCAACTGCTTGGAAGAATGAATATTGTCCTGCTGGAAAAGTCCCATCCTAAGGTAAATCAAGCCAAATGCAGTGAGTCATAAGTATAAGAATTTCTGACTGGATTCTTACCTATTCAAGAGGAGGATTTGGAAAATAGTGTGCTTTTGCTGGATATAATGGACTGTAGCAATTTAATGGGACAGCCATATAAAAGTTAATATGGATAGAGTTAAGAAATTTCTGAATGCAATAATGACTCACAGTTTCTGGAAAGTTCCAGCAAAACTATGAGATGAGAAGGCTCAAATAAATTGGCATTAGCAGATTTACACTGTAAAATGTGTTTTGTTGACAATTTCTGCCTTTTGGTGTGCATACATTTGTATTGTCTGGAGTGTATTTACTTAGACCTGTCCTCATGTAAGAGGACAGCATGAATAATAAAGATTTCCTGGCTTGTTGACAAAATTAATATTGTCATTGTTCTTTATCCAAATATATAGGGGTAGTCACACCTGAGGTTCTTTTATATTGGCCTGAGTGAGACTTCTGGAGGTGAGTTGTAGTATTTTTCACAGTTTTTAAAAAATTTTTATGTGGTGCTCTGCACTATAATTAACGAGAATTCTATCAGTCACAGTACAGCAAACTTTTCAAAGGTAATTTTCTTTCTGCATTCAGAGGATCAGAAATGGCTTTTGCAAAGGGCCCAGGGCGATTCTGCATAATATTGGAAGAAGCAAAAATCAGCATAGCATAATAGAAAGTACCACAGAATTAAATCACTGTCTCACTAACACAATAGTTGGAAAATTCTTTGGAGTTACCCACACCTTTCTGAGATAATTCACTATCAGGTTAGTGCTGATGTAAAGCATAGGTCACATCACCCATGCTAGCCTCTTATATTTAGGAAAAGCAACATTTGTTGGACAATTAAGAACCTAGAATGTTCTTCCGTTTGCTCAATACATGGGAAACCTAGACTGAGTCCACAAATTATTTTTTCTAGGCTCATAAAGGCAGAGAGTTAGCTTTCTAGTTATGTTCACCCAATCTGTTATAGTCTTCATTATATTGTACAGAAGACATCATTACTTGGTTCCTTCACACAACTCTAGGGAGGTTTCACGAGTGTGGCATGGTGTTAAAACAGACGGATGACCAGGCAATTGTGAGCAATGCACTTCCATTCTTATATTGAAATATAGTTGGAAGAGACAGGTGACAGTAGAATTTCAAAGATTAACACATGTTATGAAACTTCTGGTGATTATACAATCTTCATTCCATTATCACTCAATGTATATCGCTATTTTAATTAAAATAATGTAATAATTGATAAGCATATACAGTTGGGCAGAGAGTACTGTTATATTCTATTGGGCAGAAGATGCAGAAACCTGAAAGCACCTACCACCTGGCTCGAGAACAGCTTCTATTCCACTGTTGTCAGACTTTTAAATGGCTGTCTTGTGCGGTAAAATGGTCTCCTGGCCTCACAATCAACTTTGTTATAAACTTGCAATTTATCATTTACCAACACTGTATTTTCAAAGTTTTTACACTGTATTCTGCATTATTATTGTCTTACCTTATTCTAGCACAATGCACGGTGCAATGATTTGATCTGTATGAGGAGTATTCAAAACATGCTTTTTGCAGTGACAATAATAAGCAATTTCAGAGATCCTGCAATTATTTTAAGACTTATTAATGATGCACTTGGCAGGCTGTCATTTAAAAATGTATACTTTAAGTAAAATAGAATTCTGAATCGTAAACATTTGTGGCAATCGAAAGTGTATTTTGATGTTTAAGGCTCTAGAATACTGATACCTGACCTTTAATACACATTTTTGAAGAAGGTATTCCTGCAGTAGTTGGGATACATTGCCATATGCTTAGGATCTCTATTCTCTCATCCTGTATATAGGGAAAGCCACATGGATCCCAGAAAGATTTTACCATACATTTTCAGAGTGGCGTTTAAATGTCTGAGCTTCTCAAATGGGATGTTAGTCAGGAGATCATAAAGTAACTGAAGATTTCTGTTAAAAGTTTACGTTACTTCCTTCTTTTTCTATTAAAGCCTGCACTGCCAGAAAGCTACATGAGTTTGTCAGTTATCTCTTTTTCCACTCCTCTGATTACAATTTTAAACTTTTTCTTCTTTTCTTTTAATAAATAAAATCATAAGAACTAGGCCCATCGAGACTGCTCTGCAATTCCATCATGGCTGATCCTAGAAACCACAACCCCTTATACTTACCTTCTCGCCATATCCTTTAAAGCCCTGGCCGATTAGGAAACTATCAACTTCCGCCCAAAATATACCCATGGATTTGGCCTCCGCTGCAGTTTGTGACAGAACATTCCACAGATTCACCACTCTCTGACCAAAAAAAAATTCTCCTTACCTCTGTTCTAAAAGGTTGCCCTCAATTTTGAGGCTGTGCTCTCTAGTTCAGGACACCCCCACCACAGGAAACATTCTCTCCACAACAACCCTACCCAGTCCTTTCAACATTCAATAGGTTTCAATGAGATCCCCACGCATTCTTCTAAATTCCAGTGAGTACAGGACCAAAGCTGCCAACTGCTCTTCATATGTTAACCCCGTCATTCCTGGAATCATCCTTGTGAACCCCCTCTGGCCTCTTTCCAATGACAACTCTTTCTGAGATATGGGGCCCAAAACTGTTGACAATACTGCAAGTGCGGCCTGACTAGTGTCTTATGAAGACTCAGCATTATCTCCTTGCTTTTATATTCTATCCTGCTTGAAATAAATGCCAACATACGCAGGAGGCCCTTTGGGGTTCTCATGTTTAACTGTTGTTCATTCTTTGGGGCACTTCGCCGTTTTCGTGAATGTTTGTGAAGAAAAAGCATTTCAGGTTGTAAATTGTATACAGTTCTCTGACATTAAATTTGACCTTTGAACCTTTGAACATTGCTTTTGCCTTCTTTATCACAGGCTCAACCTGTAAATTCCCCTTCCAGGAGTATTGTATGAGGACTCCTAAGTCCCTCTGCACCTCTGATCTTTGAACCTTCTCCCCATTTAGATCATAGTCTACACTATTGTTCCTTTCATTAAAATGCAATATCGTACATTTCCCAACACTGTATTCCATCTGCCATTTTTTTGGCTGTTCTTCCAATTTGTCTAAGTCCAGCTGCAATCACATTGCTTCCTCAGCACTACCTACCCCTCCATCTATCTTCGTATCATCCTCAAACTTTGTCACAAAGCCATCAATTTCATTATCCAAATCACTGACAAACAATGTGAAAAGTAGTAGTCCCAATACTGAGGAACACCACTAGTCACTGGCTGTCAACCAGAAAAGGCCCCCTTTATTCCCACTCACTGTCTCCTGCCTGTCATCCATTCCTTTATCCATCTTACCGATGTTGATAAAGTAGATGTAGAGAGGATGTTTCCTCTGGTGGGGGTATCCAGAACTAAAGTTTCTATAATTTATAATAATTATTATCTTTTCTCTCTCTGCTAGATTATGTATTTGCCACAAAGTCATCAATTCCACTATCTAAATCATTGACAAACAATGTGAAAAGTAGCGGCCTCAATACTCACCCTTGAGGAACAAAACTAGTCACTGGCAGACAACCAGAAAAGGCCCCTTTATTTCCATTCGCTGCCTCCTGTCAGCCATCCCTCTATCCATGCCAGTATATTTCCTGTAAGACATTTGGATTTTATCTTCTTAAGCAGCCTCATGTGTTTCACCTTATCAAATGCCTTCTGAAAATCCAAGTAAATGACATCCACTGCCTCTCCTTTGTCCACTCTGCTTGTTATTTCCTGGAAGAACTCTAACAGATTTGTCAGGCAAGATTTCCCTTTACAGAAACCATGCTGACTTTGACTTATTTTATCATTAGTCTCGAAGTACCCCAAAAACTCATCCTGAATAATAGACTCCAACACTTTTCCAACCACTGAGGTTAGGATAACTGACCTATAATTTTCTTTCTTTTGCCTTCCTCCCTTATTAAAGAATGGAGTAACATTTGAAATCTTCTAGTACTCCGGGTGCATGCCAGAATCAAGTCATTCTTGAAAGATCATGACCAATGTGTCTGCTATCTCTTCAGCAACCTCTCTCAGGACCCAGAGATGTAGTCCATCTGGTCCAGGTGACTTACCCACCTTAAGACCTTTGAGTTTGACTTGCACTTTTTCCTTTGTAATAGCAAAGCACTCATTCCTGCTCCCTTACACTCACAGAACTTTGGTACAATGAAGACATATGCAAAGAACTTATTAAGTTCATCTGCTATTTCTTTGTCCCCTATTACTACCTCACTATCATCATTTTCCAGTGGTCCAATATCAATTCTCACCTCCCTTTCACTCTTTATATAACTGAAAAAGCCTTTGGTATCTTGCTTTATATTATTGGCTAGTTTGCCCTCATATTTCATCTTTTCCCTTCTTATAGCTTTTTAGTTGCCTTTTTTTGGATTTTAAAAGCTTCCCAATCATCCAACTTCCCACTTACTTTTGGCTACCTTATATGCCTTGGTTATTATGCAGTCCTTTACTTCCCTCGTCAGCCACGATGCCTACCCCTGCCATTTGAGAAACTTCTGTGGGACATATCTATCTTGCACTAACTATTCCCAGAAAATTCAGGCATCTCTGCTCTGCTGTTATCCCTGCTAGTATCCTCCTCCAATCCACCTTGCAAGCTCCTCTACCATGCCTCTGTAATGCCCTTTATTCCATTGTGATATTGATACATGTTATTTATGCTTCTCCCTCTCAAATTGCAGTTTGAATTCAATCATATTATGATCACTGTCTCCTAAGGGTTCCTTTCCATTAAGCTCCCTTATTAGATCTGGGTTACTTCTAGATTTGCACTGAAATATCCCAAAAATAATTTGAAAATATTAACACATATAAAATGAACCACTTTCTCCTTCCTAAGAATTAGCCCAAAGGCAATAATCCATGCAGAATAAGGGACATGAGCTACAGTCAAATTGCCTTATGGAACAAAATGGATGGAGAGTTTATGTAAAAAAACTGGTCCTTAATTCCTAACTAAGACCTTTACATCAAATTGGATAATACTCAGAAACATTCTTCAGTTGAAGTGTACACAATCTGGTAATGTAATGTATAAAGCTATCTGCTTAGAATAAAAAATAGCATTTTTAACAAGATCAGAATAAAATTAATTAGAAAACTTCCTTGAATTCTAGAGACACAAGGAACTACAGGTGCTGTAATCTGAAGTAAAATACAAACTGCTGGAGGAACACAGTAAGCTGAGCAGAATATGTGGAGAAAAAGGAGTTGTCGGCATTTTGGGTCAGGATCTGTTGCAATTTATTTTTAATTTTAAATTCTGCTTTGATGTGAAATGTTTCTTTTCACTGGGATATCCAAACATTCAGATAATATTCTAATAATTGTACTTTTTCTACATGGAGGGTACAGCAAATTTTTGTGGTGTGTTATCACTGATAGATGGAAGAAAGCAACAATAAACAGGATGTAAATGGCTGTTTCCTATTATCTTTCTTATTAAATTTAAAAAATTCCATCTGTTTTCCCTAATAATCTAATGGATCTAATGTGTGTTTCTTGAATGCAGAAAGGTGATGGCATGTGTTAGAACTTTGCTGTTTGTGAATGCATCACTCTCCTGATACTGGGTCCAAATTGGCAGCTCCAAGTTGAGTAATAATGATGTTTGTGGTGGGGGTAACTCACCTTTTCATAATGCAGTTTAAGGATATCTTCTATTGCCTTTGTGGTTGCTGTGGGAGAACATGGCTAGTTTTCCTTGCAGTTTCATGGTGGGAGCCTTCTTGTCTGCAGACGTTGTCATCCTGCCAAGTTTTTCCAGAACTCAGATACAGATACCTGAATTTAAGGCAACTCAAATCCAAATTCAAAATTCTTCCAATTGTTCTTTCATATATATGTCATTTGCAGAATTCTTCCAACTTGAGAAATTAAATTATGAGGTTTAATGCCAAAAACATAAAATGAACCCAAAATCATCAGGGATTGCTTTTGGTCCTTGTGGGCTTTTGGCTGTCACAAAGTCTTCATTTATTTTGCTTGATATGATACTGTAGAACATTAGAAATGGAAGAAACTTAGAATGAAGGTAGTTGATTGAAAACATAAGTTTTAAAGTCAACATAAGATTTTAAGGCCTACATTTTACACTCCTTATATTTACACAAATGTAGTGAAACCTGAAGTGTTCCTACAATGTTACTTTTAGAGTACTGTTACAGGCTTTAGACAAGGAAAGTGGAGGTGTACTATTCACTCATAAAATTTCAGTGTGGTGATTCATTCAGGCTGGCAAAGGTTGCTGCAGGTTTTTTGATAATGTTTTTCCACAAGATAAGTAACGAGAATAGTGCTTTTAACCAAGCATGTTATTGAGGTTGAGCAGCACTAAACTAATGGCAATGGCTGATGCAAAATGTATCAGAAGTAATACCACACAATCCACATTGCTCTTGAAGGCATATACCCACTCAAAATTCTACCTTGCTTTCCATTTTGGAGAAAAAATGTTCCACTTACTGCTAGGTTACCTATCAATTACATATAGCATAAAATTATACAAATTATTATTCATTGAAAAGATGTTAGTATAAATATAGCTTAACATATACTTCAGTTTTAATCCGTTCAAATATAATTATAATATAAGTCAAACAATTAATCAATATGAACTCTTCATACAGGTAAACCCAATAACTGTTCAGTAGACTTGACATGAAAAATCTCACTTTTGACTATTTGCTTTGACTGTACATAATGAGAATACACCTATTAAATGCCACAGTTGTCACAATAATACATTGATTCTGAAATAATGCCATATCATTTATATAGAAATAACAATTTTTAACTTAACTTCTTAATTCTTCCCCATCTCTCCCAAGGGTCCCCAGTGTATGCTGACATTGCTTGACCAATCCCTTGCAGTACTCTACACTTAATTCACGTCTATTCTTTATGAGCAGTAAGGAAGAAATCAAACTGAGACCAGCAAGGCTGAAATCAATGCAGTCTTCATTTATTCATTGTCTTCATATCACACTTGGCAACCTTGCTCCTCTGTTCTGATTCTTGGCCATTGGCTTAAACAATTCCCTCCTCTCTGTTCACAGCGTGGACTAACATAGGAGGATTAGCCTATCTTTGCCATTTGCTGAAGTTAGTGATCTAAGTGTAACCACGTCACTGAAAGCACATAAATTCCTAAAGCTACCTTGGCTTCCCCTTTTCATCCTGTTTTGTATATGGACTCCATTCATTTGATTTCATTCTCTCAATTTCACAGTCTCTACTATCCTGTTCTGATGACAAAACCTTCCATATGAGCACCTCTGAGAATATTTTGCTTTTCCTTAGTTATCTACCATAGTTGACAGAGAACTTTAATGTTTGTCCTCAGTTTTGTTCTCACCCCCTTGCCCTTATCTTCCACTGGGACTGAATATTGAATTCAAAAATTCCAAATCATTAGCACTTTCTATCTGTGTCAGAACCAGCTAGTTCACTGTAAGGTTATCTGTTGTAATATTAACTCATTTTTCTCTCTTGTACAGGTGCTGCCTGATTTGCTGGGTGTTTTTTTATATTTTCTTTTCCTTCAGATTTCCAATAGTTACTGTTCAAAGTAAAATGTATTATCAGAGTACATACATGTCACCACATACAACCTTGAGATCCTTTTTCTGAGGACATACTTAACAAATCTAAAGAACAATAACTGTAAACAAACGATCCAAATGCAGATAAAAATAACTAGCAATAAATATCGAGCATGAAATAACAATACAACATCCATCAATATAATAATAGAGTCCTTAAATGAGATCTTAAATAAGTGTAGCTATGCCCTTTTGTTCAAGAGCCTGATGGTTGAGGGGTAGTAACTGTTCTTGAACCTGGTGGTGCGAGTCCTGAGGCTCTTGTGCCTTCTACCTGATGGCAGCAGCGAGAAAGGAGTATGGCCTGGGTGGTGAGGATATTTAATGATGAATGTTGCTTCTTTGCAGTAACGTTTCATGTAGGAGTGCTCAGCAGTTGTGAGTGCTTTATCCGTGATGTACTGGGCCGTATCCACTACCTTTTGTAGGATTTTCTACTTAAAGGCATTGCTGTTCCCATACCAGGCCATAATATGGCCAGTCAGCAAACTTTCCATCACACAATTATAGAAGTTAGTAAAGGTTTTTAATGACATGCCAAACCTGCACAGACTCCTGAGGAATTAGAGGCACTGTGTGCTTTCTTTGCAATAATATTTATATGATGGGTCCAGGACAGGTCCACTGAGATAGTGAATTTAAAGTTACGGACCCTCTCCACCTTTGGTTCTCTGATGATTCCTGGTTCATGGAACTCTGGTTTCCCTCTCCTGAAATATACAATCAGTTCCTTGGTCTTATTGACATTGAGTGAGAGGTTCTTGTTATTACACCACTCAGCCAACTCTTCAACCTCCCTCCTGTATGCTGATTCGTCACCCCTTTTTGATAAGGCCCACAACAGTGGTATAGTCAGCAAACTTGTATATGGTGTTGGAGCTGTACTTAGCCATACAGTCATAGGTGTGAAGTGAGTAGAGCAGGGGGCTAAGTACATATCTCTGTGCTGCTCCTCCACTGATGGAGATTGTGGAGGAGATGCTTTTTCCAATCTAAACTGATTGAGATCTACAAATGAGGAAATCCAGGATCCAATTGCACAAGGGAGTACTGAAGCCCAGGCCTTGGAGTTTACTGATTAGTTTTGAGGGGATGATGCTGTTAAATGTCAAGCTGTAACTGATAAGGGGCATCCTGATTTATGCATCTTTGCTGTTCAGATGTTCCAGCGTTGTGTGAGGAGCCAATGAGGTAGCATCTGCTGTAAACCTGTTGCTTCAGTCGGTGAATTTGAGTGGATCCAAGTAACCATTCAGACAGGAGCTGTTAAGCTTCAACACCAGCTTCTCAAAATACTTCATCACTGTTGATATACAGTAAGTGCCACTGGGCAATAGTGATTGATGCAGGTTACCAAGTTCTACTTGCGCACCGGTACGACTGAAGTGTACTTGAAGCAGGGGGGTGCCACACACTGCCGTAGTGAGAGGTTGAAGATATCTGTGAGTACACCAGCCAGCTGGTCAGCACAGGCCTTCATTACTCAGCCAGGTACTCTGTCCAGACCAAATGCTTTCCGAGGATTCACTCTCTCGAAGATACCCTGCATGTCATCTTCAGTTACTGAGACAAAAGGATCATCGGGAGACATGGGGTTGTGTGATGGTTTCTCTCTGTTCTGGTGAGCAGAGGAGACATTGGGGTCATCAAAGCAAAGCTCTGCTGTCCCCTATGTTGCAAGATTTAGCTTTGTAGGAGGTTATAGCATTCAACCCCTGCCACAGCTGTTGAGTTTCCCTTGTTGATTCCAGTCTAGTCTGGCATCTCCACTTCGTCCGAGGGATAGCTTTCTGGAGGTTATACCTGCAACTGTTGTAGCTTCCTTGACTTTCAGACTTGATAGCCTTGGATTTGGCTCTCAGCAGTTTCCAGATTTCATTCTTCATCCAGGACTTCCGACTGGGGAAGACTCTGAAAGATTTTGTGGGGCCACACTCGTCGACAGCTGTTTTAATAAAGTCTGTTATGACCCTGGTGTAGTTGTTCAGAACCTCAGATGAGTTCTTGAACACAGCCCAGTCCACCGACTCAAGGCAATCCTGTAACCATTCCTCTGCCTCCCGCGACCACCTCTTAGTTGTCCTGATCTCTGGAGCCTGGCTCTTTAAGCTCTGTCTGTATGCAGGTAGAAGGAGTACAGTCAAATGATCTGACTTGCCAAAATACGGTCTCGGGAAGGAACGATAGGCATGTTGTGTTCCGTTTCCAAAAGCAAAGCTGTAGAGACAGTTCAGCAGTGAATAATAAGTTTGATGACAGACCACAAAATAACAAGCCATGAGGAGCCACAAAACAAAAGAGAACAGAAAATGAACACAACAGGCAACCTGGTAAACTTTAGGCAGGGAGAGTAAAAGCTAGGAACAACTGGTTGAGGTTGGCCAGTGCAATGAGTGAACAAGAACTGTAGGTGAGCACTGGGGTTAAATAGACTGTAGTGAATCTGGAATGAGCGGCTGGTAAATCTTATTAGCTCGGTAGAAACTGGGGGTGCCTGCATGTGCAGGCTGGGAGGTGCCAGCAGGAACAAGTCTGACAGCATGTTTTTTTTTTGTCTTCTTCATTCTCTTCATCTCTCTTTCTTTCCCCCTTTTCTCCAGCTATCACTTTTAAACCCATTTAGTAGATAGCACAAGAACATGGTGTCACTTGGATCACCATGGTCAGTGAAGGCAGACGTTAAATTTTCTTTGAATTTTTTGTCATTTCCTTATCTTGTAATCTACTAGAGATGAACAATAGTCTGTCCTGTTTTAACCACATAGGTGCTATGTCCAAGGAAGTTCTCAACACATCTACTTCTTCAGGATCCTAAAGAAATTTGACATTGGACTGACCTTTGACCTTCACCAGTTTTAAACAATGCACCATAGAAATCATTCTATCCAGATGCTTCACCGCTGATATAGCAACTGCTCCGCTCGTGACTACTAGCTATGTTATGAACACAGATTGACTTATCGTGAAAATCCAGCCTACCTGCCATGGATTCTATCTACACTTCCCACAGCCATGGTAAAGCAACTAGCATAATCAAAACCCCACCTAACCTGGACATTGTCTCTTCTCCACCATGCCCCCCATCATAGAGAGGGTATAAAAACCTGAAAGCATATGTCACCAGTCTCAAGTTCCGATTCTACCGAACAGTTTCCGGGTACAATAAGACAGACTCTTGACTTCACAACATACTTCATTAAGGCCTTGTACCTTATTATCCGACTGCACTGCACTTTCTCTGTAACAATTTTTGCTGCATTCTTTTATTGCTTCCCCTTGTGCTACCACATTGCAGTGTCGCAATGAAATGCTTTGCTTGGATGGCTTGTGAAACAAAGCTTTTCATTGTACCTTGGTACAATTGGCAATAATTAAGCAATTCAATTCAAAATGTAAAGGTTTCAAAGGTACATTTAATGTCAGAGAAATGTATACAATATACATCCTGAAATGCTTTTCCTTTGCAACCATCCATGAAAACAGAGGAGTGCCCCAAAGAATGAACGACAGTTAAATGTTAGAACCCCAAAGCCTCCCCAGCTCCCTTCCCTCTCACATGTAAATGGCAGCAAGCAACAATCCTCCCTCCCCCCACCAGCAAAAAAAAAACATCGGCACCTGTCACCATGCACTCAAGCGTGAGCAAAGCAACAGCAAAGACACAGACTTGCAGTTACCCTAAAGACTATATTGTTCACCCGGCATTCAACATACCACAGCCTCTCTCTCTCTCTCTCACTCTCTCTAATAAGGGAGAAAGATGTGTCTCCGTTTTCACAGTGAGTGGGGAGACATAACAAACAACTTGCTGGTTTATGATGTTAAAAGTCTGTTACATCACTTTTTTTGAGCTCTGTGCCCAAGGATCTCGAGTCTCTGGGCATACAGCCATAGATATTCCGACTCCCCCAACAACACACGGGTGCCCTGCCGTGACACCGACCTTCGATCCGCCCGTCTCCAGAGCCTCGAGATCCTAGGCCTCCAAAGACAAGACGAGATCTACGGCTGAGCCCTTGGCGTGCCGAACAACGGCCAGTTATGAAACCTTGAGAGCAGGTCCCATTCCCGCAAAGAACCATAGTTAACGTGTAACTCCAGGTCAGGGTCTTCAAAAAAACCCTGAAAGGGAAAAATAAAGATATTACAGCTGGAAATAGTGTTTCTGAAGATGCAAGCAAAGCAATCGCCGTTTATAAATTTAATTCCATACATAGTCTTGTCTAAACTTTTGCAAACTTTTCCTTTTCATATCGCTTTTACTGGAAGTCTCTGGAAGTGCGGCTCGTTAGCACCTCGCTAACAGCCACTGGATTCTGAGGCGAGAACCTACCTTTTTCCGGCTCCATATGTCTAGGGAGTATATGATTTTGGTTCTGCCAAATATGTGGGACTGGGATGTCTAACCCACCCAGACCCTGTTTTATGTGAATGCTGTGTGGTTTACTGCCTCTGCAATAGTCTGACGGTTTTAAATAACAGATCGCATACTACATACAATAATATAGAAGTAATTTATGAATGTTAACTTAACCAAAGTGTTAAGAAAAAAAAACAAGAAGGGCCCATTATACTTAAACAGTCAAATGTGTGTAGGTTGGAGCTCGAATCTTCCAAAAGCCATATTCATCGATCCTTGGTTGACCTCCACACCTTGGCTCCATTGACTCACGTTTTCCCACCGGATTGAATCCTACAACCAGTTCCCTCCAGTTTCTTCTCTCTTAATCTCCCACTGAACAAAGATCAAGACCAACCTTAGTGTCCTTCACAAAACCTCTCCATCCAGCATTCTCAAGAACCTTATCCCAGTTCCACCATCCTGATTGGATGACACACATTTCTCAGCATCCCGTATCTTCAACAATAACCCAAACAGGCTGAAAGCAAAACAGGCTGCTCTGATAGAACTGTTAAAATGAAATACCTACAGCATAGCACTAAAAATGTGAAGCAGGGTGTTACATATGGATGCTATGTAAACCATTTTTTATGTTTCCAGATTATTATATATTCCATTTTCTCTTCCTTTATATTTTTGCTCCTCGTTCACTTAGTCCTTAGACTTGCTGTTCTATTTTGCAACATGATAAATGTTTCACTTGATTTAATACCATCTTTAACTACTCTTGTTAGCCATGGCTAGACCAAATTAATTGGTTCTCTTTTTATGGATGCAACCTTATTTGCTGAGTGTTTCTAGCATTTTCAGTTTTTTGTAATTCTGATTTCCAGCATATTCAGTTTTCTGGTTTTCATTTAGAACTAATCATCAGATATGCAGTCCCCTGAGTTGTGCAGTTGAAAGAATATGATTAGGTTGTCACTCAGCTAGAAGAATCTACTATTTATGTCTTTAACTTGCCAACTCCCAACCATTGATATTTTCTAATCCTTAGTGAATCTATCCAGCTGTCCTGTGTAGTTATTGATCTATAGATCATTACACTGAGAAGTAGGGAGAATACTTCAATGTTTCTGTTAAGCTAACTGGCAAACATCAAGATTCTTCTGTAAATGAAACATGATGGCTCAGTTGTGGGAGGCACAGTTCTAAGGAAATAATTCTAATGCTAGTGAATATGTTGGGATTAGAAAATGTCTAAAATAGGAACAAGTCAGTACACCACTACCTAGGGCAAGCACTTGGAAAGCAAACCTTAATGCAGGAATACAAAGATGAAAAAGGGCAGAACAAGTTGCATCATCATTGGAAGTTCAGCGATGATTTGTTAGCATTGACCCCAAAATTCTGAGAGCTGGGAACAAAATGGGCTTGACCTGTTTGCTCCTCTCTACCTCTTGCCTTGTCTCCTTCACCCACTCACCTCTGTCCCACAATCACGAGGAATTCTGCAGATGCTGGAAATTCAAGCAACACACATCAAAGTTGCTGGTGAACGCAGCAGGCCAGGCAGCATCTCTAGGAAGAGGTACAGTCGACGTTTTGGGCCGAGACCCTTCGTCAGGACTAACTGAAGGAAGAGCTAGTAAGAAATTTGAAAGTGGGAGGGGGAGGGGGAGATTTCTGTCCCACTTTTTGTTCTTATTGGATCAAGAGTTCAGTAATTGGTGTGATAAGGCATGAACCAATTGATTGCACAGAATGCTACTGAGAGATCTCTTTCCAAGACCTACGTCTGGGAATTAGCCCTATATGACTGAAATTGATCCCTCAGGACAGACTTTTCCTCATTTTGGAATGACATTTGTTAGATCCATAAATGCAACAATTTGTAACTGATGAGTACTAGACAGGGAGTAGGGACCTGCCACATTGCTTGTACCAAAGAATATGCTGATTGAAACCATTTGGCTGCTGTAGCCACTGTATAGTTTAGTAGCTTTATCACTTTCTAATATTTCACATAGGCTGTTTCAGGTAGAACATTGGTAATTTGACGACTCAAGATAATGTAATTCATTCAGGATGTTAAAATTATATTTAATAATGTTTACACCAATTTGCACTTTAGCATTAATTTAACACAGCAATAAATGATTTAACATTAAAAAATAAAAATCAACAATTTAACAACTTAGGAAGGGAAAATAACTTTATAAAAATGCCAAATATGCTTTTTGATTAGATGAGGTTTCAACGCTTGATTAAGATGCGCTTAAAATCTCCTCCTTACTGCTTAAATGTTATGGCACTGAAGAAGAAAATTGTCAACTATAAATTCTGGAGCATTTAATGACTTCAATTACTAGTGGTTAAATCTGTTTATGGATTAGCACAATGTCAGGTTAATGATATACAGTATCATATCAGCCTTTGAATGTTTCACTCAAAGGCTGATCTGATAAAAAATGTTATTCTTCAGGACAAGTCTATGTCTATTAAAAGCCACGACCTAAGGTTTGAAAGCCACTCAACATTTAAAGATTCCTTTAAAGCTCTAAAAGGTTCAAAAGTTCAAAGGCTCATCTTATTGTTGAATTATGTATGTTAAATACAATAGAACTCTGATATTCATCTTCCCCAGGTAGCCATGAAACACAGAAAAACCACAGGAGTCATTGAAAGAAAAGACATCAACACCCCCCCCCACACGAAGAAGAGAAAGAAACAAAAACTTGCGAACCCCAACCCCCGCAACCCCTCCCTCGCACATAAGCTAACAGATCACCCATACAGAAAGAGGCAGCTGGAACATTAAAAACCCAACCCCCAACCCACTCCTTTGCAAAAGAGCTGCGACAATAACATCGGACCCCAAACCCCCTCCCTTGTTAAAAAAAGGACAGCGACAGTAGGATCAAACCCCAACCCCCTCTCCTGCACACAAAAAACCAACAGATCGCTCACACAAAAAAACACGGACAACAATGACAGACTACAAATACTCAACCCCTCCCTCACTCTACTCTCAGTTCTTGAAAAAAATTAAGGTTGATTTTACTTGGATATTGCTATCCTTTATTGATTGTAATAATGAGAATTAATGAGAAAAAATATGGATCTGGTTCTTAGCCCTGTGCTCCAAGTCATACAACCAGACATGGTAAACTCCCCTCCCCCTCACCCTTTCTCCCTTCTTTCAGCAACTGCTGATGAATATTTAAGCCTATGACAGATGATTGGAACTATTTCAAGTTACTCTTTACCCAGGAGCTGTTTTGATGTGCCCTGTGTTGTTGTGTGAGCCAGCTCTGTCTTTTGATCTACAGCAAGAGCAGAATAAATTAAATTCAGTATAACAATGTTGAACAGCTAAGTCTGAGGTTGATTGTTTGTTTCCCAATAAGGCATATCTTATTCCATGGGAGATATTTGTGATCTGACTTGGTTATGCTAAAAATAAAAACAAACTTTACTTTTACTTGTGGGTATACTAAATCAATCATGAGCATGCCAGCCTTTGGAAGAAGTTTCTGCCATTATAAGCCATGCCTTGTATTTCCATATATTTTAGAAGTCACTCGAATTTTCAGGATTCTTCCAATCTCAAGTCTTAATAAGTTTAAGGCCCACTGTTTCTTTCAAATTACTGTTGTATCTTAATTGCAATTACGGGTACTAATAGAGAAAAGAAAACAGACAGAGAATGATCATGTGCACAATCATGCATGTAACAATAATTTTGTACTTTCTATTTTTTTCACATTTTCTCACAATATGGTTCATCAAATGTGTTGGCTTTCAGAATATTCCCATCATTCCTGGCCCCAACTTGTTTTGCTGCATCCTATTCTCTGTCATACAGTGCCTATAAAATGTATTCACTCCCCTTGGAAGTTTTCACGTTTTATTGTTTCACAACATTGAATCACAGTGAATTTAATTTGGCTTTTTTGACACTGATCAAAAGAAAAAGACTCAGTGTCAAAATGAAAACAGATCTCTACAAAATGATCTAAATTAATTACAAATATAAAACACAAAATAATTGATTACATAAGTATTCACCCATCCTTTAATATGACACACCAAATCATCGCTGGTGCAGCCCATTGGTTTTAAAAATCACAAAATTAAGTAAATGGAGATCTGTTTTTGGAGACGTGTATGTGGTCGAGGTGTTCCAATTGATTGTAGTATAAATACACCTGTATCTGGAAGGTCTACTGCGGGTGAGTTAGTATCCTGACAAAAACTACGCCATGAAGACAAAAGAACACTCCAAGCAACTCCGCGAAAAGGTTACTGAAAAGCACAAGTCAGGAGATGGGTACAAGGAAGTTTACAAGTCACTGAATATCCCTTGGAGTATATTTAAGTCAATTATCAAGAAAGAAAAAGAATATGGCACAGTTGTAAATCTGTCCAGTTCAGGCTGTCCTCAAAAACTGAGTGACTGTGCAAAGAGGAACTAGTGAGGGAAGCCACCAGGAGACCTATGACAACTCTGGAGGAGTGACAAGCTTCAGTGGCTGAGATGGGAGGGACTGTGCATACAACAACTATTCCCTGGGTGCTTCACTAGTCACAGATTTCTGGGAGAGTGGCAAAAAGAAAGTCACCATTGAAAAACTTCAGATGAAATCTTGGGTAGAATTTACCAGAAGGCATGAGGGAGACTCTGAAGTCAGCTGGAAGAAAGTTCTATAGTCTTTTGAAACCATAATTGAACTTTTTGACCATCATACTAAACACTGTCTTTGGCCTTAGCCAAACCCCACATGTCATCAAAAACACACCATCCCTACTGTGAAACATGGTGGTGGCTGCATCACGCTGTAGGGATACTTCACTGCAGCAGGCCCTGGAAGGCTTGTGAAGGTACAGGGTAAAATGAATACAGCAAAGTACAGGAAAATCCTGGAGGAAAGCCAGATGCAGTCTGCAAGAGAAGTGTGATTTGGGAGAAGATTTGTTTTCCAGAAAGACAATGATCTAAGCATAAAGCGAAAGATACACAGGACTGGCTTAAAAACAACAAAGTTAATATCCTGGAGTAGCCAAGTCAGAGTCCAGACCTCCATCCAACTGAGAATTTGTGGTGGCACTTGAAAAGGGCTGTTCACTTACAATCCCCATGCAATCAGACAGAGCTTGAGCAGTTTTGTAAAGAAGAATGGGGAAGAATTGCAGTGTACGGATGCGCAAAACTGATAAAGGCCCACCCACACAGACTCAAGGCTGTAATTGCTGCCAAAGGTGCTCTACTAATGTGGGGGGGGGGGCGGTGAATGCTTATGGAATCAATTACTTTGTGTTTTATATTTGTAATTAATTTTGAATGCTTTGTAGAGATCTGTTTTCATTTGACACAAAAGAGTCCTTTTCTGTTGATCAGTGTCAAAAAAGCCAAATTAAATGCACTGTGATTCAATGTTGTAAAACAATAAAACATGAAAACTTCCAAGGGGGGTGGTGGGTGAATACTTTTTATAGGCACTGTATGTGCACTATCTCTCCCTGATTCACCTGCCATTATGTATAATTGGGGTTATTTAAAGTGGCTATTTAACCTATTAACTATGCTGTTCTGTTTCTATTTCAGATAGTTTGAAGGGTATTTTGATCTACTTTGCAGCCTCCAAGCTAAAGAAGTTAGTTAAGATACTGGCCCCTAGTTATCAACGAATTATCTTTTATAATGTGGATAGAAAAATCAAAATAAAGGAAATTAGAAGGAAAATAAATGGTTTAGTTAATGGCTCTCAGACTAGATGTAAAGAGACTTAGTTTTTATGCGTCTCAGGACTTTAGTGTCATGGTCTGGCCCATGAAGTCCGTATTCCGGTTCACGGTCCCCGGTCCATCGACCCTTGCTCCAGGTTTTCCTGTCTACCCTGTTTGTTTTTGTTGAGCTCTAATTGAGTCAGCTGATGCTCGTTGGGGCTGGCTGCATAAATACCTCCAGAGACCAGGGCGTGGCTGCTGGATTGTTCTTGTCCCCACTCCTTGTATCCCTTCCCCTGTCTTCTGTTTCCTCGCCTGAAGCCCAGCCTTGTCTTGCCGGTAACTATCGCCTCGCCTGAAGTTCTGTCTCGCCTTGCATTGCCTGAAGCCTTGCCTTGTCTTGCTGGTAACTCTCGCCTTGTCTCACCTGCAGTCTTGTCCTGGAGCCACCCTGTACCTAGCTCCCTTCCTGTCCCTTGCCTCCGCCCAGGTAAGCCAGGCCGTCTTGCCGTTACCTATGGTTTCTTCTGTCTCTTCCTGTCCCTTGCCTCCGTCGGGTAAGTCAGGCCATCTTGTCATTACCCACGGTTGGTTCTGTCCCTTCCTGTTCTATGCCTCCGTTGGGTGGTGATCCGCGCCCTGCCCAGGAGTACCGCGCCCTGCCCAGGTGAACTGCGCCCTGCCCAGGAGGAGCCCACCTAGCCTCAAGCCTGAAGACTCCAGCCTCCTGCCTAGCCTCAAGCCTGAAGACTCCAGCCTCTTGCCTAGCCTCAAGCCTGAAATCTCTGGCCTCTAGCCTCTAGCCTCAAGCCTGAAGACTCCAGCCTCTAGCCTCTAGCCTCAAGCCTGAAGACCCCAGCCTCTTGCCTCCTACCAAGCCTCGGCTCTAGCCTCCTGCCTCCTGCCAAGCCTCATCTCTAGCCTCTAGCCTCTAGCTTCAAGCCTGAAGATCCCAGCCTCCTGCCTCCTACCAAGCCTCGGCTCTAGTCTCCTGCCTCCTGCCAAGCCTCATCTCTAGCCTCTAGCCTCTAGCCTCAAGCCTGAAGACTCCAGCCTCCTGCCTCCTGCCAAGCTTTGCCTCTAGCCTCAAGCCTGAAGACTCCAGCCTTGTCCTGCCTGCCTGCCAAGCCTCGTCCTTGCCTAGTTCTGGGGTCTGAGCCAGAGGCAAGACCCAGGTACTGGGTCCTTGTCCAGTCTCTGGCTCGGAGTCCAAGCCCGGGCTCCTAGTTCTCTTGTCCAGTCCTGTTCCGGGTTCCCGGTTTTCGTGTCCATGTCCTTGCCCTCAGCCTGTATCCTAGTCCTGTCCCTAGTACTTCAGTGTCTGTGTCTTGCACTTGGGTCCGTTCCCAGCCACCGCCCTATGACATTTAGGAGATCCACTCTCATGTTCTGCAAACCTCATGACTCTCAGAAGCAGAAACTGAACATCCTGTTAAACTGCTGAACCTGAAACAGGATATCCCAGGGTTGTGATGATGTAATACTTGTTAGATGAACTGAGCAACGTATTCCCATCGTTGTGAATGCATGCACTCTTAAATTACAAAAGCAGTCAGGTAAAGATTTTATTGGTTGAAACTCTATTAGAAATCAATAGGCTGATAACTTACAAATTGATGCAGTAAAATTCCCAGGAGTTGACTGACCTCCATTGACCAACCTTCTCCACTGACTAACTGAAGTTAAGTGCAATATCCTGGATCTTGACAGCATTGACAAAACCCCGAAGGTATCTTCATTATTGCAGATGATTTTAATCATGTGAACCTAAAGGCAGTCCTGCCTAAATTCCACCAGCATGTTGATTTTGGTGAAAATACATTAGACCTGGTTTACGCTGACATACCAGCTGCCTATAAAGCAGTCCCTCAACCCCTCATTGGTCTCTCAGATCACTTATTTGTAATGTTAGTTCCAACATACAAACCAGCGGTCAAGCGGGTCAAGCTAAAGGTGTGAAAACCTGGTCCAAGGGTGCAGTCTCTGCACTGCAGGACTGCTTTGATGATACAAAATGGAGAGTTTTCAGGGAGGATGCTACCTATGGCAACCATGTTAACATTGAGGAATATGTGGATTCTGTGACCAGTGACAGAGAGAAGTGTACTGAGGGTATTACCATCACGAAACACATCTAGGTGAGGGCAAATCTGAAGTCATGGCTTACTGCAGACATCCGTGCCAAGCTGAGGGATTGTGACGAGGCCTTCAGATTAGGAGATGCGACAGCTCTCAGGGAAGCAAGAACTGTGCTTTTCCACTCTATCAAGAAACTGAAATGGGAGCATTTTCAGATTTTACACCATTTCTTCTATACTAGAGACACTATAAGATCATAAGACCATAAGATCATAGGACAAAGGAGTAGAATTAGGCCATTCAGCCCATCAAATATGCTCTGCCATTTCATCATGGCTAATTCTGGAACCCATTCAATCATGTACCACCAGCCCGCTCAACAAATCCCTCGATGCCCTGACCAATCAGGAAACTATCAACTTCCACTTTGAATACACCCATGGACTTGGCCTCCACCACAGTCTATGGCAGAGCATTCTGCAGGTTCACCACTCTTTGACTGAAAAATTCCTCCTTCCTTTAGTTCTAAAAGGTCACCCCTCAATTTTGAGACTGTGCCCTTTAGTTCTAGATACCTCCACCAGAGGAAACATCCTCTCCACATCTACCTTATCAAAATTCGGTAGGTTCCAACGAGATCTCATGCATTCTTCTAAATTCTAATGAGTACAGGGCCAAAGCTTCCAAACACTCCTCATATGTTAACCCCTTCATTCCCAGAATCATCCTCATGAACCTCCTCTGGACAATACATCCTTTCTGAGATAAGAGGCTCAAAACTGTTGACTCCAAGTGTGGCCTGACTAGTGTCTTATGAAGCTTCAGCATTATCTTCTTGTTTTTATATTCTGTTTCCCTTGAAAAAAAATGCCAACTTTGCATTTGCCTTCTTTACCACAGACTCAACCTGTGAATTAACTGTCTGGGAGTCTTGCACAAAGACTCCTAAATCCTTTGCACCTCTGACATTGGAATTTTCTCCCCATTTAGATAATAGTCTGCACTATTGTTCCTTTTACTAAAATGCATTGTCGTACTTTTCCCAACACTGTATTCCATCTGCCACTTATTTGCCCATTGCTCCAAATTGTCTAAATCCTGCTGCAATCACATTGCTTCCTCAGCACTACCTACCCCTCCAGCCATCTTCGTATCATCTGCAAACTTTGCCACAAAGCCATCAATTCCACTAACTAAATCATTGATAACAATGGGAAAAGTAGCAGTCCCAATACTCACTTTTGAGGAGCAACAGTAGTCACTGGCAGACAACCAGAAAAGGCCCGTTTATTCCCACTCACTGCCTCCTGCCTGTCAGTCATTCCGTTATCCATGCCAATATATTTCCTGCAACACCTTCGGATTTTATCTTGTTAAGCAGCCTCATGAGTGGCACCTTATCAAATGCCTTTGATCCAAGTAAATGTCACCCACTGCCTCTCCTTTGTCCACTCTGCTTGTTACTTCATGGAAGAACTCTAACAGATTGGTCAGGCAGAATTTCACTTTACAGAAACCATGCTGACTTTGACAAATTTTATTATTAGTCTCCAAGTACCCCGAAATCTCAACCTCAATAATAGACTCCAACACTTTCCTAAGCACTGAGGTTAGGATAACTGGCCTATAATTTTCTTTCTTTTGCCTTCCTCCCTTCTTAAAGAGTGGAGTAACATTTGAAATCTTCTAGTACTCTGGGTGCATGCCAGAATCAAGTGATTCTTGAAAGATCATGACCAATGCGTCTGCTATCTCTTCAGCAACCTCTCTCAGGACTTAGGAATGTAGTCCATCTGGTTCAGGTGACCTATCCACCTTAAGTCCTTTTAGTTTGCCTAGCACTTTTTCCTTTGTAATAGCAATAGCATTCCATCCTGCTCCCTGATACTCACAGAACTTTGGTACAATGAAGACATATGCAAAGAACTTATTAAGTTCATCTGCCATTTCTTTGTCCCCTGTTACGACCTCACTACATCATTTTCCAGTGGACCAATATCAATTCTCACCTCCCTTTCACTCTTTATATAACTGAAAAAGCCTTTGGTATCCTGCTTTATATTATTGGCTAGTTTGCCCTCATATTTCATCTTTTCCCTTCTTACAGCTTTTTAGTTGCATTTTGTTGGATTTTAAAAGCTTCCCAATCATCCAACTTCCCACTTACTTTTGCTACCTTATGTGCCCTTTCCTTGGCTTTTATTCAGTCCTTAACTTTCCTTAACGGATGCCGAGCCCTGCCTTTTGAGAACAACTTCTTCTGTGGGACATGTCTATCCTGCGTCATGTGAATTATTCCAGAAACTTCAACCATTTCTGTTCTGCCATAAACCCTGCCAGTATAGCTGTCACGGTCCTGATTGTTTACTCCCTAGTTTCCTCTAATTTCCTTTGATTGTGCCACGGTTCCGACCGTTAATTTCCCAATTGCTTCTAATTTTCTTTGATGACAGCACACCTGGTTTCCATCAGGTTATTAAAGTCTATCCCTAGCCTTGTGGCCCATCAGGCCAGTGCTTATGCCGGTTTCTGTGGCGTGAAGTGACTGAGAGTATGAGACTCCCCCATGGATAGGACGCCAGTTTATCACGAGTTTAACCCTCAGCATTTGCCGGTGCCCATTTTCAGCTGGGTGGACTGGAGCAGTGGGTGGTTAAGTGCCTTGCTCAAAGACACAACATAATACCCTGGACGAGACTCGAACCCACGACTTTCAGATCGTGAGCCCAATGCCCTAACCACTTGGCCATGCAGTACGTTTCCATCAGGATCTGCAGTATAAGAACCCCGGCATTACAAACCCTTGTTGCTAGATCATTGGTCTTTTTCCTGCATGATAACTAACATTTCCCGACCACTTGGAACCATTTGTTCTAAGTTTAGCTCCAGTTTCAAGATTTTCCTATGAGACTGTGTTTCTCTGAGTCAAGGCTTCATGTCAAGATCCCTCCTGTTTGCTGTTTGGCGTTTACGCCCGTGTAAGCATCCTAACTCAATCTCCGTGCCTGTGTCCTGCACTTGGGTTCGCCTCATTTGCCACGTTCCATTGCAACAGAACGATCTGGCCACAATGGACCCAGCGGACACGAGTACCTTGCAACAAACCCTCGCCAGCCAGGGCTCCCTACTGGGTCTACACGATCAACTTTTCCAGGATGTCATGGAGAACCTCCGTTCCCTGTCTGCTAATGTAAAGAAGATCAGTGACTAGGTGAACCGAGCATCCACTCATCTTACCCCATCCACTCCTGGAACTCTGTCTAACCAGCCCAGACAGCCGGTAGTGGCAACCCCCTACGTGTCAGCAACACCCCTGCCAAGACAGCCGCATGTACCCGAACTAGAACACTACGCTGGGGATTTGGGGAAGTGCCGGGCCTTCCTTCTGCAATGCTCCTTGGTGTTCGATCAGCAGTCATCCATGTACTCCACAGACAAGCCGAAGATAGCTTATATCATGGAGTTGTTGTGGGGAAGTGCCTTAGCGTGGGCTACAGCTATCTGGGATAATCAGCCAGATATCTGTTATTCTTTCCCCACCTTTATCACAGAGATGAGAAAGATCTTTGACCACCCCGTCTGTGGTAAAGATGTCGCTAAGCGTCTACTCACTCTCCGTCAGGGCTCACGTAGTGTTGCCGAATATTCCGTGGTGTTCCGGACTTTAGCAGCCGACTTGGGGTGGTACGATGAGGCACTCCAAGGGGTATTTCAGAATGGCCTCAGCGACATGGTGAAAGACGAGTTGGTGGCAAGAGATGACACCAGCAGCCTGGATTCCTTGATCTCCCCAGCCACCAGGTTGGACAATCATCTTCGGGAACGCCATAGGGAGAGAACTGCCACTCCATGGCACTCTCCACACCGGGAGTTACTGGCTGTCAAACTCACTTTGGAGGAGTGGATTCATTGGCTGGAGGGAGCAGAACATCTGTTTATTGTCTGGACCAATCACAAGAACTCGCATACATCCAAACCGCCAAAGGCCTGAATTCCTGACAAGCCCGTTGGGCATTATTTTTCGGCTGGTTCAGGTTCACACTCACCTATCGTCAGGGGTCCAAGAATGGGAAGCCCGATGCTCTTTCCCATCAATACGTCTCCAAGGAGGACCTTCCCAACTCCGAGACCATCCTTCCACCATCCTGTGTTGTGGCTGCCCTCACCTGGGAGATCGAATCCATAGTCAAAGAGGCCCAATGGACTCAACCTGACCCAGGCAACGGACCCTCCAATCGCCTCTTCGTGCCCGATTCTGTCGGGTTGCAGGTTCTCCAGTGGGGGCACACTTCTCGTTTCACCTGCCATCCCTGAATCGATCAGACTCTGTCCCTTCTGAAGAGACATTTCTGGTGGACCTCCATGGACGCTGACACCTGTTCCTTCATCTCTGCCTGTTTATGTCCGTCGACCACCTGCTGGATTGCTTCGTCCCCTACCTGTCCCTAGCTGTCCTTGATCACACATTGCGCTGGATTTCATTTCAGGACTACCCCCTTCACATGGGAACACTGCTGTATTCATCATGGTGGACCGCTTCTCCAAAACCGTGCACTTTGTAGCCCTTCCCAAACTCCCTACAGCCTGTGAGACAGCCGACCTTCTCATCCATCACATCTGCCACCTTCTTGGGATTCCTTCTGACATTATTTCTGACTGGGGTCCCCAATTCGTCTCTCAAGTCTGGAGATTTTTTTGTCAAACCCTTGAATCCTCAGTAAATCTGTCGTCCAGCTTTCATCTGCAGACAAACAGTCAAACAGAATGGGCAAACCAGGATTTGGAAGCAGCATTGCGCTGCATAACCGCCAACAAACATCTTTCTGGTGCACCTGTCTCGCTTGGGTAGAGTACACCCACAACTCCCTGGTTGCACCACCACTGAAACGTCTCCCTTCGAGTGCTCCCTCGGTTACCAGCCCCTTCTGTTCTCCGCTCATGAAGATGACATTGCTGTGCCTTCTGTTCGGGCCCATCTGTGCCGGTGCTGCAAGATCTGGAAAGACACACGCGTGGCCTTGCTCCGCACAACCGACTGCAACTGGAGGATTGCTGATCGCCATCGGATTCCTGCACCTGATTATCGGCCTGGGCAGAAGGTTTAGCTAACTTCTAAAGACATTCCCCTCAAGAATGAACCCAGGAAACTCGCTCCTCGCTACCTGGGACCAATTGAGATTGAGAGTATAATCAACCTCTCGGTGGTCAGAATCAAACTGCCAAAATCCATGCACATTCATCCCACATTCCATGTCTCCCAATTGAAGCCGGTATCTGTCAGCCCTTTGTGCCCTCCTGCCGAACCCCCTCCACCCGCCCTGATCATTGACGACCACCCAGCATACACTGTCCGGCAAATACTGGATGTGCACCACTGAAGCAGAGGCCTGCAGTACCGGTCCTGATGAAGGGTCTCGGCCTGAAACGTCGACTGTACCTCTTCCTAGAGATGCTGCCTGGCCTGCTGCATTCACCAGCAACTTTGATGTGTGTTGCTGGAATTTCCAGCATCCGCAGAATTCCTGTTGTTGGCCTATAGTACCTGGTCGATTGGGAGGGATATGGCCCGGAGGAATGTTCCTGGATTCCCCGCTCCTTCATCCTGGACCCTTCCCTCATTCATGATTTCCATTGTAACAATCCAGACAAGCCTGGTGGTTCGACTGGAGACTCCCGTTGAGGGAGTGGTACTGCCACGGTCCTGATCGTTTATTCCCTAGTTTCCTCTAATTTCCTTTGACTGTGCCACAATTTCCCATTTGCTTCTAATTTTCTTTGATGACAGCACACCTGGTTTCCATCAGGACCTGCAGTACAAGAACCCCGGCGTTACAAACCCTAGTTGCCAGATTGTTGGTCTTTTTCCTGTGTGATAACTAATGTTTCCCGACTGCTTAGAACCATTTGTTCTAAGTTTAGCTCCAGTTTCAAGGTTTTCCTATGAGTCTCTGTCTCTCTGAGTCAAGGCCTCATGTCAAGGCTCTGTGTCAAGGCTCCATACCAAGGCTCCGTGTCAAGATTCCTCCTGTTTGCTGTTCAGTGTTTACGCCCGTGTAAGCATCCTAACTCAATCTCCATGCCTGTGTCCTGCACTTGGGTTCGCCTCATTTGCCACGTTCCATTGCAATAATAGCCCTCCAATCCACCTGGGCAAGTTCCTCTCTCATGCCTCTGTAATTGCCTTTATTCCATTGCGATACTGGTACATGTGAGTTATCCTTCTCCCTCTCAGATTGCAGTATGAATTCAATCATATTATGATCACTGCCTCCTAAGGTTCCTTTATCTTAAGTTGACTAATAAAATCTGGGGTATTAGCCTGTAGCCTTTGGGTGACTACCTCCCTGTAGCTCCTGTCTATCACCGCTTCACTTTCCTTAACAAGCCAAAGGACATCGAGCTGCAGCTCCAATTCCCTGACATGGTCTCTAAAGAGCTGCATCTTGATGCATCTGGTGCAGATGTGGCCATCGGGGAGCTGGTAATCTCCTTGATATCCCATATCTGACACCTAGAACAGAACATTGGCTCTGCAGACATACCTCCTATTCTCTCGAGTTAATTAAAAAAAGAAATAAAGAATGAACTTACCTACTTACCTTGCCTCCGCCTGTTCTCACTGAATCTTTGTTGAGCCAAAGCCTCACTACTCTGACTCAGACTACTCCGATGACGACCACTCCCACGATGACCGCTCCACTTGGTGGTACCTCTCTTTTCTAGAGACTGGGTTTTTAAAGCTCTTCACCAGACCTGCACGGGAATGCTTCAGTAGCATCTGTGCAGAATTCCAATCGAAGACTCATGCCAAAAAACTTCCTGCTTTTTTAAGCTCTTCACTGGACCTGCATGTGATAATTTCTGTCGCATCTGTGCTGTACTCCAACCAAAGACATGAGGCACATGTGGCAGGGAATTTAGAGGATTACTATGCACGTCAGTGACCAGGATACTTCACTCCTTGGGAGGTTGAATGTTTTCTATACCTGGTTTGATATGCAGAACAAAGTGCTGGTGAGGAAGGCATCCCTCTCCTCAGGGATTAGTTTCTCCGTCTGGCTGGAGCTGAGGTGAGGAAGCCCCTGGCCTGACTCAACCCATGCAAAGCTGCGGGGCCTGATAATATACCAGGTCAGGTTCTGAAAGACCGCGCAGCCCACCTGACGGAGGTGCTGATGGTTATTCAACATCTCTCTGGAACAATTCATTGTTCCCTTGGTTTTCAAAGCATCATTCCAGTGGCAAAGAAGGTGAGTGATAGTATCCTGTATAAATTACTATCATAGGGTGGTATTAACATCAACCATTATGAAACGCTTTGAGTGGCTGGTCATGGAACATATTAATGCCTTTCTCCCGGCTACACTGAACACTTTCCAGTTTGCTTCTCACTCAACTGATCCACTGACAATTCAATAGCCTCTGTCCTGTCCTGCCTGGAAAATAGAGTCTCATTTACTGGAATGCTGCTTATAGACTTCATTTCAGCATTCAACTCCATCATACCCCAGAAACTGGTAGGGAAACCGTCCTCGCAGGGTCTCAACACCTCTCTCTGCAATTGGATACTGGAGTTCTTAACAGTAAGAGCACAGTCAGTCCGTGTGGGCAGCAACGTCACTCGTCCCATTACGCTGTGAACTGGCGGTCCCAAGGCTGCGTGCTCAGCCTGCCTGTGACTGTATCACAGGATCCAGCTCAAACCGTGTCATCAAGTTTGCAGATGACACAAAGTTGTTGGCCTTGTCAAGAATGATGATGAAACAGAGTGTAGAGAGGAAGCGGAGCAGGTGGTGGATTGGGGCGAGAAGAACAACCTGAGCCTGAATGTGGAGAAGACAAAGAAAATCAGGAAGATGCAGATGAACCATCCTCCTCCGCGAATACATGGCTCCTCCATAGAGAAAGTTAAGTGCACCAAGTTTCTGGGAATTCACATCACAGATGACCTCACCTGGTCCCTTAATAAAATCCTCCTGAACAAGAAGGCATGGCAGCGCCTCCACTTCCTAGGAAGATTGAGGAAAGCAAGGATCCTCCCCCCACCCCACCATCTTAACTGTGTTTTACAGAAGAACTGTCCTGACAAGTTGTATCTCCATTTGGTCATCTGGAATGGGAGCAGTCGAGCATCGGTCTAGAAGTCCCTACAAAGGACTGTGAGTACAGCTGAGGGGATCATCGGGGTCTCCCAACCATCCATCCAGGACATTTATCAGGAGTGCTGCATATGCAGGGCCCTTAGTATTATTAAGAATCCCACCCATCCATCCAACATCCTCTTTGACTTTCTCCCATCAGGCAGGAGACCACGATGCGAAAAAACAAGACCGGTCAGGATGGGAAACAATTTCTTCCCCCAGGCTATTAGGCTTCTGAACTCAGGGCGGCATCGTATTTGAAGTGTCATTGGTTACTCTGTTCCGTACCTTACAATTTTTAATATTAATGAACTTAAGTTTGTTATTTACAGTATGTGAGATTCATCGGTAGATTTTATTTCTTCATAAGTTATCTGTGCTATGTGTGTTAAGTGTACTACTGTACTTTACACCCTGGTTTGCAGAAACAATGTGGGACTGAGGAGGGGAAAAAAAGGATCAGCCATGATTGAATGGCAGAGTGGACTTGATGGGACAAATGGTCTAAATCTGCTCCTATGTCATATGGTCTTATGGTTTCTATATACATTATATGGTTACATTATATAGAACGTAGAATAGTACAGCACAGTACAGGCTCTTCGGCCCACATTGTTGTGCCGACCCTCAAACCCTGCCTCCCATATAACCCCCCACCTTAAATTCCTCCATATATCTTTCTAGTAGTCTCTTAAATTTCACTAGTGTATCTGCCTCCACCACTGACTCAGGCAGTGCATTCCACGCACCAACTACTCTGAGTAAAAAACCTTCCTCTAATATCCCCCTTGAACATCCCACCTCTTACCTTAAAGCCATGTCCTCTCGTATTGAGCAGTGGTGCCCTGGGGAAGAGGTGCTGGCTATCCACTCTATCTATTCCTCTTAATATCTTCTATACCTCAATCATGTCTCCTCTCATCCTCCTTCTCTCCAGAGAGTAAAGTCCTAGCTCCTTTAATCTCTGATCATAATGCATACTCTCTAAACCAGGCAGCATCCTGGTAAATCTCCTCTGTACCCTTTCCAATGCTTCCACATCCTTCCTATAGTGAAGCAACCAGAATTGGACACAGTACTCCAAGTGTGGCCTAACCAGAGTTTTATAGAGCTGTATCATTACCTCATGACTCTTAAACTCTGTCCCTCGACTTATGAAACCTAACACCCCATAAGCTTTCTTAACTACCCTATTTACCTGTGAGGCAACTTTCAGGGATCTGAGGACATGTACCCCCAGATCCCTCTGCTCCTCCACACTACCAAGTATCCTGCCATTTACTTTGTACTCTGCCTTATATACATGTATATGGTTAAATGACAATAAACTTGACTTGACTTGACTTGATTGTAGGAGGTTCACATCTTGCATTCCACTGATGGTGACCACTCTAGAATGAACAGGGCATCCACTGCTTCACTTTGTCAGTAAATTATATTGAAATCAAATTATTGTCAAAGAGCAGTATAGCACAGAAGCAGGTCCTTTGGTTCCCACTGTCTTTGCTGAGCACAATACGAAACCAAGTCTCTCCTGACTGTACATGACACATATCACTTTATTTGCTGCGTATTCATGTACCCATCGGACATCCTCTTAAATGTCACTACTCCTGGCAGCCCATTTAGGGCAGCTACAACTCTGTTTAGAAAAGCTGCACAACTTCTTAAAACTTTCCCCCTTTACCTTAAAAGCATTTCATCTCATATTTGACATTTTTACCCTGTCCATGCCTTTTCTAATTTTATAAACTTGATTCGCTGTCTCCTCAGCTTCCACAGAAAGCAGCTTGGTTTGTCCAACTTCTCCTTCTAGCTCATGACCTCTAATGCAGGCAGCACCCTGATAAACCTCTTCTGTAGCCTTTCCAAATTTTTCACAACCTTTCCTTAAATGGAGTGACCAGAACTCCACACAATGACGCATAAAAACCAAAGATACCATTTCGGATCCATGTGAAAGGATCCTGTGCATTATTTCCCTTCCTTAACTTTAAAAGTCCGTCTTCTGGAACCAATACACACACAACTTCTATTCCTCGGCATCCTGGTTTCATCAAAGGGTCTAGAAGAGTTGTCAGGCCGCACTAAACACAAACCAGAAAGCAGAAAATGTAACACTGCTGTTCAATAGTAGGAAAAGTGCCTATATCTATTCCTGCAGATGCAGTAACAGGGCAGTGAAAAATCAGCGGTATCATTTTGCAGAGGCTACATGATTTCTGTCTGCTCAATCAAAAGTATGTGTGTGGTATAGGTGCTGAGATAATTGATCAACCATGATCATGTGGATTGCCAGATACTTTTTTCCAGGGCTGAAATAGCTAACACGAGGGGGTATAGTTTTAAGGTGCTTGGAAATAGGTACAAGGGGGATGTCAGAGGTAAGTTTTTCACACAGAGAGTGGTTGGTGCATGGAATGCACTGCCAGCGACGGTGGTGGAGGCAAGTACAATAGGGTCTTTTAAGTACATGGAGCTTAGAAAAATAGAGGGTTATGCAGTAGGGAAATTCTAGGCAGCTTCTAGAGCAGGTTACATGTTTGGCACAACATTGTGGGCTGAAATGCCTGTAATGTCCTGTAGATTTCTATGTTTCTATGATCCTGTTGAATGGAGGAGTACTAAAGAGCAAATTGGCCTATTCCTGCCACTTTAGTATGCTCTCTTATGATTACAATAGAAATATAAAAAAATAAAAATACTGTAATATAAGTGCACAGATAAATATAAGGTGAGTATTGAAGTAAAATTCAATTCATGATCATCAATGGATCATAGAAACATAGAAACATAGAAAATAGGTGCAGGAGTAGGCCATTCGGCCCTTCGAGCCTGCTCCGCCATTTATTATGATCATGGCTGATCATCCAACTCAGAACCCTGCCCCAGCCTTCCCTCCATACCCCCTGATCCCTGTAGCCACAATGGCCATATCTAACTCCCTCTTAAATATAGCCAATGAACTGGCCTCAACTGTTTCCTGTGGCAGAGAATTCCACAGATTCACCACTCTCTGTGTGAAGAAGTTTTTCCTAATCTCGGTCCTAAAAGGCTTCCCCTTTATCCTCAAACGGCGACCCCTCGTTCTGGACTTCCCCAACATCGGGAACAATCTTCCTGCATCTAGCCTGTCCAATCCCTTTAGGATTTTATACGTTTCAATCAGATCCCCACTCAATCTTCTAAATTCCAACGAGTACAAGCCCAGTTCATCCAGTCTTTCTTCATATGAAAGCCCTGCCATCCCAGGAATCAATCTGGTGAACCTTCTTTGTACTCCCTCTATGGCAAGGAGGTCTTTCCTCAGATTAGGGGACCAAAACTGCACACAATACTCCAGGTGTGGTTTCACCAAGGCCTTGTAAAACTGCAGTAGTACCTCCCTGCTCCTGTACTCGAATCCTCTCGCTATAAATGCCAGCATACCATTCGCCTTTTTCACCGCCTGCTGTACCTGCATGCCCACTTTCAATGACTGGTGTATAATGGCACCCAGGTCTCGTTGCACCTCCCCTTTTCCTAATCGGTCACCATTCAGATAATAATCTGTTTTCCTATTTTTGCCACCAAAGTGGATAACTTCACATTTATCCACATTAAATTGCATCTGCCATGAATTTGCCCACTCACCCAACCTATCCAAGTCACTCTGCATCCTCTTAGCATCCTCCTCACAGCTAACACTGCCACCCAGCATCATTCATACTATTCATTGCCTTCATTGTCAGTTCTTTTGAACATCGTTGAAGAAACCTGCTGAGACATGGTAGGTGATAGCTGGATACACTCCATGTGTTTACTTTGAAACTTAATGGGAAGAGGAATTGGTAGGAATTTCCTGCATTTTAATAAAAGCACATAATATTTCTCTGAATTTTCCATCTTTCAAAGCAGCTGGACTCTAGCAGAGAAGACATGTAGTCATGGTTAACTTTGCAAAGCTGGAGATAGCTTTGATTTGTGCAAGGTTGAATATCATTGATTTAGCTCATTCTGTTGTATAAGGTGATCTCCCCAGGGATCCCTATCAGGAAATAAAGTGGATTTAGATCAGTTATAATCATCTGTAGCTTTGGGTAATTTGTCATCACACCTATTATAATGTCACCACATCAAATATTCAGTACTGAATTTCAAGGTCAAATATCATTACAGTCATGCTTATTTAGTGCAGTCACAGCCCAAAACCAGTTCTGCTCATTTGTTATAAGTAGTATGGTATTAGGTAGGAATTTTTACACATGGCGGATTGACAATACTGTTTTGATTAACTCCCTGGCCTGAACCATAATTTATAGTTTGGGTTACTAGCTGTCTATTTTAGGTAGGTTTGGCAAATCTTATTAGATAGTAGAATTACAGCTAAGAGTTTGCAATCAATGGCACACATTCTGCACTTTTCACTGACCTACATAAATGACTGTACTCACCTCGTGCAGATTTCCTTATTCCCTCTGTTCCATTACATTCCCAGTGCTGTAAAAGTCGAACTAGCATAGGATTTATACAATGGTAGGATTTGTGTGTATTGGAATCCATTTGCCACTCCTTGGTCTACTTGCTGAACTGATCAAGAACCTCTTCTAATTGACAATAACCTTCACTATCAACAATAGTGTCATATTTTGTGTCGTCCAAACTTTTTGATCAAGCCTTGGGTATTTGCATCCAAATCATTTATATAAAAAAGAATAACAAAGTTTCTAGCACCAACTCCTGAGCACACCACTAGTTACCCACCTCCTTTTCAAGAAACAACCTTGAATCACCACTCTCTACTTCCTACCTTTGAGCTAGTTGTGATTCCATCAAGCCAGCTCTCCCTGGATTCCATGGGTCTTATCTTTCAAGACCAGCTTATCAAACTGAACTTTGCTGAAGGCCTTGCTAAAGTCCAAATAGACAACATACACTGCCTTACCTTCATCTAACCTTTTGGTCATCTCTTCAAAAAAATTCTAAAAGGTTATGAAGCACAACTTTCCATGCACAAAGCCATGCTGATGACTCCTAATCAAGCTCTGTCTATCCAAATGTAGGTATATTCTATCCTGTAGAATCCCCTCCAGTAACTTCACCATTAGTGATCTCAGGCTGACCAGACCATTGTTCCCTGGCTTATCTTTACTATCCTCTTTAAACAATGGAATAACGTTAGCCACCTTCAAGCCTTCGGACATTTCACCAGAATCTAGTGATGAAACAAATATCCCTGCAAGGGCCTCTGCAGATACTTCTCTCATTTCCCACAAATTCTGAGGATGTACTCGGTTAGGCCCTGAAACTATCCACCTAAATGTGTTATATGACTGGAAATATGTCCTCCCTGGTAGTATGAGGTGCTCCAAAATATGTTCACTTATTTTTCTTATTTCTTGAGCAACCATAATTTTCTCAGTAAACACCAATGAGAAGTATTTATAAAAATTCCACTCATCTCCTGTGGTTCCAGGCATAGGCAAGCCTGATGATGCCTAAGGGGACCTACACTTCCCCCAGACACTCATACTCTTAACATAATTATTGCATATCTTGGGAATCTTCTTAACCTTATTTGCCAGATCCAATTCATTCCCTCGCTTTATCTTTTTGATTTCGCTTTTCAGAGAATTCTCAAGCTTTTTGTAGTTAACTTCCTAAACTTCCTAAACTTCCTTTTTTATTTCTTGACCAGAGCCTCAATGTCTCTTATCAACTTGCACAAAATGTTGGAGGAACTCAGCAGGTCAGGCAGCATCCATGGAAAAGAACAAACAGTTGATGTTTTGAGCCAAGACCCTTCTTCGGTATGTTGCTATGGATTTCAAAGTACAAAGTTCAAAGTAAAATTTGTTATCAGAGTACATACACATCATCACATACAACACACAAGAGAAAATCTGCAGATGCTGGAAATCTGAGTAACACACACAAAATGCTGGAGGAGCACAGCAGGTCAGGCAGCATCTGTGGAAAAAAGTACAGTCGATATTTCAGGCTAAAATCCTTCGACAGCACTGGAAGGTCAGTAACTGTTCTTGAACCTGGTGGTGCGAGTCTTGAGGAACCTGTACCTTCTACCTGATGGTAGCAGCAAGAAAAGTGCATGGCCAGGGTGTGAAGATGTTTGCTGAAGGATGCTGCTTTTCTGCAGCAATGTTTCATGTGGATGTGCTGATGGAGGGCTGATGTACTGGGGCCGAATCCACTATCCTTCGTAGAATTTTCTGCTCAAAGGCATTGGTGTTTCCATACCAGGATGTAACACAGCCAGACATCACAGATCTATAGAGGTTTGCCAAGGTTTTTGATGACATGCAGATTCTCTGCAGACTCCCGAGGAAGTAGAGGTGCTGTTGTGCTTTCCTTACAATTATACTTATATGATGGGTCCAGGACAGGTCCTCTGAGATAGAAACACCCAGGAATTTAAAGTTACTGACCCTCTCCACCTCTGATCTTCCAGTGAGTACTGGCTCATGGACCTCTGATTTCCCTCTCCTGAAGTCTAAAATCAGTTCATTGGTCTTATTGACACTGAGTGAGAGGTTGTTGTTATTACACCACTCAGACAAGTATTCAATCTTCCTCCTGTATGCTGATTCATCACCACCTTTGACGTGGCCCACAACAGTGGTGTCATCAGCAAACTTGTTGAGGGTGTTAGAGCTGTACTTAGCCACAGAGGCATAAGTCTGGGGCAGTTGGCTAAACACGCATCTCTGTGCTGATGGATTTTATGGAGGACATGTTTTTGCCAATCTAAACTGACTGGGGTCTGCAAGTGAGGAAATCCAGGATCCAATTGCACAAGGGGGTATTGAGGCCCAGGTCTAGGTGTTTACTGATTAGTTTTGAGGGGATAATGGTAATAAATGGATAGTGGCTGAGAAACTGGTGCAGGAGGCAGGGCTTCAGGTTCTTGGATCATTGGAATCTCTTCTGAGGGAGGTGTGACCTGTTCAAAAGTGCACCAGAACCCAAGAGGGACCAATATTCTCGCCAGCTAGTTTGTTAGAGCTGTTAAGGAGAGTTTAATCTAATTTGGCAACGGGGGGGGGGTGTTGGGAACTAAAGTGAAGGGACTCAGGATAGGACGGATGGTAAAAAAGCAAAGATAGCATGCAGTCAGACTGTAAGGAAGGACGGGTAGATGATAGAACAAAATTGCAGCCAGCAGGGTGAGTCTCAGTGCATTAGGGATGCAGAATCAAGAAGGGTAGCAAATGCAGTATTCAAAATTTTATATCTCAATACATGAAGTGTAAGAAATAAGGTGGATGATCTTGTTGCACAATTACAGATTGTCAGGTATGATGTTGTGGCCATCACTGAATTGTGGGTGAAGGACAGTTGTAGTTGGGAGCTGAATGTCTAAGGGTACACAGTGTATCAGAGAGATGAGAAGGTAGGCAGAGGGGGTGGTGTGGCTCCGTTAGTAAAGAGAGGGGGTGGTGTGGCTCTGTTAGTAAAGAATGGCATCAAATCAGTAGAAAGATGTGACATAGGATCAGAAGATGTTGAATCCTTGTGGATTAAGTTAAGAAAATGCAAGGGTATAAGGACCCTGATGGCAGTTATATACAGCCCTCCCAGCAGTAGCTGGGATGTGGACTACAGATTACAATGGGAAATAGAAAAGGCATATCAAAAGGACAATGTTATCGTAGTCATGGGAGATTTCAGCATGCAGGTCAGTTGGGAAGATCACTTTGGTAATGGATCTCAAGAGAGTGAGTTTGTAGAATGCTTACAAGATGGCTTTTTAGAGCAGTTTGTCATTGCACTTATTAGGGGATCAGCTATACTGGATTGGGTGTTATGTAATGAACCAGCGATGATTAGGGAGCTTAAGGTAAAAGAACCCTTAGGAAGCAGCAATCACAATGTGATTGAGTTCAACTTGAAATTTAATAGGGAAATAATAAAGTCTGATGTAGCAGTATTTCAGTGGAAATTACAGTGGTATGAGAGAGGAGTTGGTCAACGTAAATTGTAAGGAGCTGATAGCAGGGATGACAACAGATCAGCAATGGTGTAAGTTTCTAGGAAAAATGAGGAAGATGCAGGATAGATGTATTTCAAAAACAAAGAAATACTCAATGGCAAAATAGTACAACCCTGGCTGACAAGGGAAGTCAAAGCTAATGTCAAAACAAAAGAGAGGGCATACAACAACACATAACTTAGTAGTAAAGCAGAGGACTGGAAAGCTTCTAAAAACCTACAGAGAGCAACTAAAATAATCATTAGGAGGGAAAAGATGAACTATAAGAACAAACTAGCAAACAATATCAAAGTCGATAGTGAAAGCTTTTTCAAGTATGTAAAAAATAAAAGAAAGATGAGAGTGGATATCTGACCAGAGAAATAATAAAGGGGAACAAGGAGATGGCAGATGAACTAAATGGGTATTTTGCATTAGTTTTCGCTGAGGAAGACACTAACAGTGTGCCAGATATTGAAAGGCGCTAGGGAAGAGAAGTGAGTGCAGTTACTATAACAAGGGAGAAGGTGCACAAAAAGCTGTAAGACCTAAGGGTAACAGAAGTCACCCAGACCAGATGAACTGCACCTTAGGGCTCAGAAGGAGGTAGCGGTAGAGATAGTGGAGTCATGAGTAATGATCTTTCAAAAATCATTGACTCTGGCATGGTGGCAGAGGACTGAAAAATTGCAAATGTCACTCCACTCTTTAAGAAAGGAGGAAGGCAGCAGAAAGGAAATTATAGGCCAATTAGCCTGACCTCAGTATTTGAGAAGATGTTGGAGTCAATTGTTAAGGATGAATTAATGGAGTACTTGGTGACACAAGACAAGGTAGGACAAAGTCAGCATGGATTCCTTAATGGAAAATCTTGCCTGACAAACCTGTTGGAATTCTTTGAGGAGATTACAAGAAGGATAAATAAAGGGGATGCAGTGGATGTTGTATATTTGGACTTTCAGAAGGGCTTTGACAAGATGTCACACATGAGGCTGCTTACCAAGTTAAGAGCCCATGGTATTACAGGAAAGTTACTGGCATGATTAGAGCATTGGCTGGTTCGTAGGAGGCAGTGAGTGGGAATAAATAGATCCTTTTCTGGTTGGCTGTCGGTGACGAGTGGTGTTCCGCAGGGGTCGGTGTTGGAACTGCTCCTTTTTATGCTAAGTATCAATTATTTCGATGATGGAATAGATGGCTTTGTTGCCAAGTTTGCAGATGATATGAAAATTGGTGGAGGGGAAGGTAGTGTTGAGGAAACAGGAAGGCTGCAGAAGGGCTAGACAGATTAGGAGAATGGGCAAGAAAGTAGCAAATGAAATACAATGTTGGAAAATGCACGGTATTACACTTTGGTAGAAGAAATAAATATGCTGACTGTTTTATTAATGGAGAGAAAATCCAAAAATCTGAGATGAAAAGGGACTTGGGAATCCTTGTGCAAAACACCCTAAAAGTTAATTTGCAGGTAGAGTTGGTGCTGAGGTGTTCGTATTCATTTCACGAGGTCTAGAATACAAGAGCAAGAATGTGATGCTGAGACTTTATAAGGCACTGGTGAGGTCTCACATAGAAACATAGAAACATAGAAACATAGAAAATAGGTGCAGGAGTAGGCCATTCAGCCCCTCGAGCCTGCACCACCATTCAGTATGATCATGGCTGATCATCCAACTCAGAACCCTGTACCAGCCTTCCCTCCATACCCCCTGATCCCTTTAGCCACAAGGGCCATATCTAACTCCCTCTTAAATACAGCCAATGAACTGGCCTCAACTGTTTCCTGTGGCAGAGAGTTCCACAGATTCACCACTCTCTGTGTGAAGAAGTTTTTCCTCATCTCAGTCCTAAAAGGCTTCCCCTTTATCCTCAAACTGTGACCCCTCGTTCTGGACTTCCCCAACATCAGGAACAATCTTCCTGCATCTAGCCTGTCCAATCTCTTTAGAATTTTACACATTTCAATAAGATCCCCCCTCAATCTTCTAACTTCCAGCGAGTATAAGCCTAGTCGATCCAATCTTTTATCATATGAAAGTCCTACCATCCCAGGAATCAAGCTGGTGAACCTTCTTTGTACTCCCTCTATGGCAAGAATGTCTTTTCTCAGATTAGGGGACCAAAACTGCACACAATACTCCAGGTGTGGTCTCACCAAGGCCTTGTACAACTGCAGTAGTACCTCCCTGCTCCTGTACTCGAATCCTCTTGCTATGAATGCCAGCATACCATTCGCCTTTTTCACCGCCTGCTGTACCTGCATGCCCACTTTCAATGACTGGTGTATAATGACACCCAGGTCTCGTTGCACCTCCCTTTTCCTAATTGACCACCATTCAGGTAATAATCTGTTTTCCTGTTCTTGCCACCAAAGTGGATAACCTCACAGTTATCCACATTAAATTGCATCTGTCATGAATTTGCCCACTCACCTAACCTATCCAAGTCACCTTGCATCCTCTTAGCATCCCCCTCACAGCTAACACTGCCGCCCAGCTTCGTGTCATCCGCAAACTTGGAGATGCTGCATTTAATTCCCTTGTCTAAGTCATTAATATATATTGTAAACAACTGGCATCCCAGCACTGAGCCTTGCGGTACCCCACTAGTCACTGCCTGCCATTCTGAAAAGGTCCCATTTATTCCCATTCTTCACTTCCTGTCTGCCAACCAATTCTCTATCCACATCAATACCATACTCCCTGTACTGTGTGCTTTAAGTTTGCACACTAATCTCCTGTGTGGGACTTTGTCAAAAGCCTTTTGAAAATCCAAATATACCACATCCACTGGTTCTCCCCTATCCACTCTGCTAGTTACATCCTCAAAAAGTTCTATGAGATTCGTCAGACATGAATTTCCTTTCACAAATCCATGCTGACTTTGTCCGATGATTTCACCGCTTTCCAAATGTGCTGTTATCACATCTTTGATAACTGACTCTAGCATTTTCCCCACCACCGGTGTCAGGCTAACCGGTCTATAATTCCCTGGTTTCTCTCTCACTCCTTTTTTAAAAAGCGGGGTTACATTAGCCACCCTCCAATCCTTGGAGAGTTGAGTATTATGAACAGTTCTTGGCTTTTCCTCTAAGAAAAGATGTGCCGATATTGAAGAGGGTTTGGAGGAGGTTCACAAAGATGATTCTGGGAATGAAAGGGTTATCATATGAGGAAAGTTTGATAGCTCTGGATCTGTACTCACCGGAATTTAAAAGGATAAGGGGGGATCTCATTGAAACTTTTCGAATGTTGAAAGGTCCAGACAGAGTAGATGTGAAAAGGATGTTGCCCTTGGTGGGGGAGTCTAGGACAAGAGGGAACAGCCTCAGGATAGAGGAGTGTCCATTTAAAACAGAGAAATTTCTTTAGCTACAGGATGGTGGTTTGGTGGAAGTTATTACCACAGTCAGCCGTGGAGGCCAGGTCGTTGGGTGTAATTAAGTCAGAGCTTGATAGATTCTTGATTGGACATGACTTCAAAGATTATGGGAGAAGGCCGGGGAGTGGGGCTGAGGAGGGAGGAGAAAAGGATCATTACTTTCTGTAATTTTTCAACTTCCTGGAGCTTCTTTCAATCCTGTGCCATAGACCACCACCACCCCCCACCCCCCCATACCAGACAGTGACACAGCCTGTCAGAATGATCTCCATGGTACCTCTGTAGAAGTTTTTGAGTGCTTTCTGTAATACACAAAATTTCCTTAAACTGCTAATGAAATATAGCCACTGCTCTGCTTTCTTTGTAGTTATATCACCCAGGAACTTGAAATTGCTCACCCACTTCTGATCTCTCTCTGAGGAATGGTTCATGTTCTCTTGTCCTCCTACCCTTTCTGAAATCCACAATCAGTTCTTTGGTTTACTGATGTTGAGTGCAAGGTTAAAATGCCACAGATCCATCCCTCAGCAGATGACGACATTCCTGGTTCTTCCACAGCTTTTGGTTTGGGAATGTACAGCCAGTTTTCACAGGCACACATTCGTTCACATGGTATGAAGTTGGTGACAGCTGAAGAATACTTATCCAGATTCACTGATGTATCGTTGAACACAGTCCAGGCCACTGTTTCAAAGCAGTCCTCGAAGTGCTCCTGTGTTTCCCTTGTCCATACCTTCTTGATTCTCATTACAGGTGTTGCAGTCTTCAGTCTCTGCCTATACTCAGCTAGTAGAAGTACAGTCAGGTGATCAGACTTTCCAAAGTGTGGGCGTGGAACAGCATGGTAAGCACTCGTGGTCTTAATGTAACAGTGGTCCAGTGTGTTGTTTCCTTTGGTACTACAAGTGATTTGTCGATGATAATTATTTAGTGACTTTTTTACACTGGTCTGGCTGACATCCTCCAAAATTATGGTGAAGTTGTCAGCGTCTGCTGTTTTGTGCATGTTGATCACGTTGCTCAGAGCATATAGAGCCTGTTTGACATGACTGAAGGTGGAATGTACATCACTACCAAAATGATTGCTGAAAACTCCCACAGCAGGTAAAATGGCTGACACTTCATTGCAAAATATTCCAGGTCCGGTGAGCAGAATTGGGACATCACTGACACACTTGTGCGCCAAGTGGAATTGTCATTCACGTGCTTCTACATGAATTATGTAAACAAACAAAGAATGCTTAATCAAACAATATATTTAGAATATTACTCAAATATTACTGAAATATTAAATATACAACACTCCTCCTTGCTTAGCTATAAATTCCAACTCAATAGAGAATGCATCTCAACACAAATATGTAACGCATTGCTCTCTAGTCATTATATAGTCTCCAGATGTCACTAGATGTAATATCCACTGGGAGAGTGGTCCAGTTCTGTCCTTAATCTTTCCAAGTAACCACTTTTGATCACCTCTGTAGTCCCTCACCAGGACTGCTTGTCCAGTAATGAAACATTGAACCTCCTTGTTTGAGGAGCCCTCAATTTGTCTCAGTTGCTTGACCTGCGTCCTCCTTCTGAGATTGGGTTGAGGAGATCTAAATGTGAGTGCAAGGGATGGCCCAGGAACAGGATAGCTGCTGAATTGTTGGTTATGGCGTGTGCTGCATTGTGATATTCATGAAGAAAATTGGCAAGCTTCTGATTCAGTGTCAGTGTAGAGTGTTCTGCTGACATTGTTTGCAGTGCATTCTTTAGACTCTGGACAAACCTTTCCACCAAGCCATTTGTAGCTGGGTGATAAGCTGCAGATCTGATATGCCTATTCCGTTCCTTTTCAGGAATGACTGAAACTGTTCTGCAACAAACTGTGTGTCACTGTCACTGACTAAGTGTTTTGGAACACCAGTCCTTGAGAAGAGGCTTCTCAACACATCAGCGATGTGCAAGGCTGTAGTGAAGGCTATTGGGAACATCTCCAGCCACTTTTCAGCTTCATTCACAACTATCAAGAAATTTGTGCCCTTGAATGATCCAGCAAAATCCTCATGAATCCTCTGCCAATGTGATGCAGGGCATTGTCATGGATGGAGAGGAGCTGCTTTTGGCATCTTCTGATTGTGTTGGTATAGTGAACCATGCATGGCAAACTGCTTGACCTGCTGATCATTTTCTGGTCACCAGACAAAGTTTCGAGCTATCACATTCATTTTGGTCACAGCTAGATGACCGGCATGTAGCTTCTCCAACACTTAAGCTCTCAGCTTGGAGGGTACATCAACTCTTAATCCCCACATCGGGAAACCCCTTTCAAGAGCAGGTTCATCCTGGCACTGGTAAAAATGGGGGAAATGGAATTTCTGCTACACTTTACAACCATTTTTGATTGACATGTGGACTGGAGACAGTGTGGAGTATTTTCTGGTTGCCCTTTGGATCATCTCTGCCATTATAAGGAGACTTTCGATTTGCCTTAGGGAGAATACATCAAAAGGAATTTCTTTGCAGCTTTGGTTCGCACATTACTATACTGTATTTTCCAAATTACTGCCAGAACTTGAAACAATCATACTAATGTGTATGCATTCAAAAAAATATAAATTTGCAAATACGTTCTGGTATGTGAAAATATTTCCACATGTTACCCACCTGCTTCTTGGTATTACTTCCAACTGGTCAAATGAGTAACAATATTAAGTCCAAGTGCCAATCCAGATTATGTACTTAATTCACTTTGCACTGTTTTAACATCTAATGATACACCTAAGCATACATTGCACATCTAATATTGCGCACCACACAACTCTACTGTCTAATGTGATAAATGATCAACAGGATCCATGCTTTACGATAATGTTCACTGCCTCCACTTTGTATTGCATAGCACTTCAAAGCATTTAATGACCAACAGTTTTACACGTTTTCTAGAGACACAAGCGGTTGTTGATGCTGTAATCTGGAGCAAAAGATAAGCTGCTAGAGGAACTCAGCAGGTCAAATAACATATTTGGAGGCAGAAAGATAGTTGATATTTCAGGTGAGGTCTCTATATCAGGACTCCTATTTTTTCCTAGTTCTGATGAAAGTTCTGAAGCACCGACTTTGTTTCTGTCTTCTACTTTCTGGGAAAAGCAGTTCCTCCTCATCTCTGTCCTAATCTTGAGGCTATATCCCCTAGTTTTCATCTTACTTATCTGTGGAAACAGCTTTCCTGCCTTTATCTTGTCTATCCCCAGTTTTGCTTTTGTAAGGTGGAAAAGATAAAGGGTTGGAGAAGAAGGAATCTGATTGGAGAGGAGAGTGAACTATGTGAGAAAGGAAGGAGGAGGGGCACCGGGGGAGAGAGGTGACAGGCAGGTGAGGAGAAGAGGTAAGAGCGGGATCAGAGTGGGAAAATGAAAAAGAGGGAAGTGAGAGGAGGACAACAACGGAAGTTGGAGAAATCAAAGTTCATGCCATCATTTGGAGGATCCCTAGACAGAATATAAGGTATTGCTCCTCCAATCTGAGAATAGCCTCATTGTGGCCATTGTTTGTGTTCTATTGGGCAATGGTTCATGGTGTACAGCATGGAGACATTTGTGTCATCATCTTTACCATCCTAATTCACTTTCAGTTGACTATTACAGGGGATGTAGCATGCAATTGGTGGACAGACCACCAATCAAATTGTAGTTGTCTCTGCCAATCACATCCCTGCAATGCTGGCCCTCCTGTTTTTACCACATACAAGCCCAATGTGGCTTGTTGGTTGTTGTATTTCATTGCTAAGAAAACCATTCCCTCAGGAGTTATCTTTTCTCCAAGTTCTTAGTTGGATATCTACATGCTTCAGATCAGTTTCTTTAAAATGCCACTCAAATTCAATTGTGGATTGACTGAAACAGCCAACCCAGTGTCCAATTCATTTTAATTAATTTGCTGTTCACTTCCGGTTTAAGCCATGTTGCTTGTTTATTGTCAGTGTTCACTTTGTAAATCTCAAGGCTACACTCTCATCATTATCAGACTTTTGATCAACAGTATGCAGATTAGGCTCTTTTTAAAACTGCAACTTGACTTTTTATCTTTTTCTCTTCCCTGTGCAGTCTATTTATTTTTGCCTCCCCAACATGCTCTTTGTATGTGTCCATGTTTGTTGCATTTTCTGCAACTTCTGTCTTTAAACTTGCATTAGTCTGTTGTATGAGTCCCTGCCACAATGATAACACAATTTGTTTGGTCAGGCAGGTTTCTGTTTAGACGTTAGAACTTCATTCATGCTCATTTTCATTCCTCACTGCAACTTAATTATGTCTATGTCTGCCATTTCCATTGATACACCAATTTCAGTTACTCATTTAAAAGTGAGATGTGCTTCTGTTAGGTGCTGTTTTTGATTGCTTTCTTGTCAGATTCCACAAACTAAAAGATCACTAAGCCCATCACTGAAGTGACAATGCTCAGGCAACTTCTTCAATTCAAACACATGCACTGAAATAGACTTCCCTTCCTTTTGATTCCACTTATGAAACCTAAAAGTATTCTGCAATCATCAATGGTTTAGGTTCTAAATGATACTGCATTACTTCCACAATTTCAACAAAGCTCATTTTGGCTGGTTTGGTTGGAACAGTTACATTTCTAAGCAAACTGTATGCCTTTAAATCTAATGCACTCAGCTAATTTGGTACTTGCTTCTCACTGGCTATTTCATTTGCTTCAAAATACTGCTCAATTTGTTCCACATACAACAAGTTATCTGTTGTGCAATTAAATGGGTCAATCTTTCCGATGTAGCCAGCCATTTAAAGATTTATGAATACTATGACCCAGTACCCACTGTTTGTAAATCCTCTAATTTTTCTGTTTCCTGCCTCTTTTTAAAAACTTGAATGTTTTCTCCTGTTGTGGAGAAAGTGTGCTGTATGTTTTTACTCGGCTGTTTCTTGCTGCGCTTTTTTAAAAACTCAAACATCTTGGGTTTGCTTAAAACTTCCTCATCACCACTACTATGTTTTGTAACTCCAAAACATAAAACTAATTGCAAGAAAAAAATGGGAGCTCGGAAGAACAGGTCTTAGTTTTGTTTTTACCTAAGTAAGCACATATGACATGGTAGTGTCATGACACATGTAATTCATGCATTTCATACATGTATCCATAATAAGTTATTTAAACAACAAAGAATGCTAAATCAAACAATATATTTACAGCATTACTCAAACATTACTGAAGTATTAAAGATACAACATAATGCAGAAATTTAACCCCTTATCTAGAATGGGCTTGATAATAAACCTGAGCATGTTGCGTTTTTTTTTATTACCCGGACTTCTCTTTTGAGTGAGTTTTGCTAACTTGTAGGATCAATTAACCCCACCCTTCTGGTGATGATAGAGGCATGTTAAACAATTGGAATGTGGTAGTATTTGGAAGGATAGGATGTCATATAGAATACGTGCATACATGCCTGACTTTACACAAAACATAGCACAAGAAAGGTCCTGTGGCCCACAATGTCTGTGCGCACAATGATGTGAAATTAAACTAATTACATCTGCCTGCACCTAGTCTATATCCCTTCACTCCCTGCTGATTTAAATCTTGCTATTGATTCTTTTTCCACCACCTTCGTGGCAGCCTATGACCTGTTAAACACTTTCTTCTTGGGAAAAGGAGTCTAATTAGCGATCCTATATATGTCTCTCATGATTTTATATACATCTATCAGGTCACCACTCAGCCTCCGATGCTTCTGAGAAAACCATCCATGTTTGTCCAACCTCTCCTCATACCGAAGTTTTATACAGCTCCAACATGACTTCCTACTGATGAAGGCATGCATGCTGTACCCTTTCTTTATCACCTTGACTACCGGTGTTGCCACTTCTAGGGAAGCATGTACTTACACCTCAAGATCCCTTTCTATATTAGTGCTCCACAGGATCTGCCATTTAATGTAAACTTTCACCTTACATTTGATCTCTAAAATTGCAATAACTCATTAAGCTCCTTTTGCCATTTCTCAGCCCACACGTGCAACTGATTTATATCTTATTATATCCTTTGACATCCTTCTCCACCATGCACAACTCCACCAGTGTCAGTGTTCCCTACAAACATTTCCATCCAAATCAAACAGAACAGCACCAGTTACAGACCATCAGTCAGAAAATCACCCCTCTATCTGTCTTCTACAAATTGAAATTGCCAGATCACTGTGGATCCTATGTGTTCTAATCTTCTGGATCTTCTGAGGTATCTTATCAAGTGCCTAACATCCAAATTAATTAAATTTATCCCTTATCAATCATCCTTGTCACTTCTTCAAGAGGCCAATCAGGTTCCTAAGACATGACCTTCCTGCATAAAGCCATGCTTACTATCCCTAATAAGTACTTTCCTGTCCACTGGGAACTTGCCTGTGGCTAGTCAGATAGAAGATCTCTATCAAGGTCACAATAATCTTCGCTGTTTCTTCTCTCTATAAACTGGGATAGACCTTTCAACCTTGGGAATTTATCATCCCAATGTCCTTCAGTAGAGCCAACAACTCATCTTCCTTGATATCAACATGCCCTAGAAGATTAGCATACCCACACTAATCTCATCATCCTCTCTGTGTTTGTCCTTGGTGAATACTAATGCAAAGTACTCACTTAGTTCCTTACCCCTTTCAGGCATAAATCCCCTCCTTTGTCATGCTTAACGTTGATTGGGAAGATGGCATGTTGTTCATTGGTTCCTTGTACATATTTACTGATTAAGAATGGAGTTACATTTACTATCTTGAAGCATCTGTATATTTTGATAGTTGTCTTGAACACCATCTGCCAGTGTCACTGTACTGCAAAATATTTTAACCTTTAAGTATATTATTGTGCACCACTTTTTGGCACTATTTAAAATTATATTTCCTTTACGAAAATAACTTATCTTGGAAGAACTTCTGTAGTTTAAATTCACCGTTATCAATTCTTTCAAAATTACATAGATTTGTCCAGCATAGACTTGTAAGCAAACCTGTAATAATCCATGACGACTGGCTATAATGCTCAGAAGGATCAAGCCATTTAAAATAAAGCACGCAGACCTCAAATTTCCGATGAAGTGGTAATAAAGAAGCGAGACAGACTGGCTGAAAGGAAGGCTCAGTTAACAAGTGAGCAGGATCAATGGATTTTAGCTCAGTACCTCTGAACAGAGGAACATTTTAATCCTTCAGCTGTTTTCACCAATTCCATTGCCAGCTTTGGAAGCATATTTGACAGCTTCACAGTCTAGCCTGTAACTCCATTTTGTAGAGTGGATGCTTTCAAAGATCAATGCAACAGAGATTCAACAAAAATAAGCAACCCACTGTCATTATGAGTACTTCCATTGAGCAGTTACACAAAATTGTTTTAAGCACTATGATGCATCATTAGTGGAGGCTATCGGACGGAAAACCACAGAAGGACTATCACTGTAGTTAACAGAATCGCTATAGAAACTATGTAGCTCTCATTGCCCTGTAAAAGTGTGTCTGAAAAAGGCCACTAATAGAAATAAAATATGTGTGAATCAGTTGGCTTTGATTTCCCAGATTGGCTGTCCAGCTGATACCTTTGAAGGAACTCCCTGACATATGAAGGACTGTTATTGTCATGTCAGTTTTCATTTTAGATCATATAACTGAATGAGAAAGCAATTGGAGAGCCTTTTATCAGAGCAAATAAGAGCCTGAGTGTTGGATCACTAGCAATGATGTTTTTATAGGGCAATAACCAACTTCCATATGTGTGCATTTGCTGGCAAAGGTTTTTGGAGAAATTTCAGGAATGGAAATATGGATCAATTTTATCTACTTTTTGGCATCCTTGCTGGGACTGGTTAACAGCATAGACCAGGCTAAAGTATTGTCATTGCCAAAGAAAATACATTATATAATGCCTCAAGTTATTGGCGCCTCTGAAAACATTTCATACATAATTAGGTTTCATCCACAATTATGAATGAAACAAAATCGCCCCGATTCTGTAGAGAAATCATGACCAGAAGATCCTACAAGTGCCAATGAGGAGAATCAATGGATCATCTGTTTTAGGTACCCATACTCAGCTATATGGACACCCAATGCCTGCACCTCTTTAAAGTACATCAATAGGGGACATCCAATAAACAATTGTGCTGGTCATACCTGTCTTTCCTTCAGATTTACTTCAGGGATGTCTGTATTTCTCATGCAGAAAATTGAAGCAAAATGTGTTCTTTAAAATTATTTTGACTGAAATTTCTGGGCTTCCTGTCATTCCTTAACTTTGGCATTAAATCTCTTCTATAATCAGGTTCAGGTTCACTGCTATTGTCATGCAGGATGAGTTAGTTTAGTAGAACGGCAACAGAGGAATCTACTTCTATGAGCTGATGGTTGGAAGGCACAGGAGTTAAAAGAAACATTTTAAGACCCAATATCAGATTTATAAAGTTTTTGTCATACTAGATAGCTGGTAGGCTGAAATGCCCCGTGCATTCCCTAGACCAAACCTCCTAAAATTGTTGCAGAGTCACAGAGTTATCCCTTGCACCTTTGCAACATAGAACAGCTCATAAGTAAGATGGAAGCCCAAAGGATTGGATGTACAGTATACTTGATATCCTCTGGGGAAACCATTATTTGTGATTTTTTGCTTCCCCATAATTTAAAAATTTGGGACTTTTCAGAGAAAATTGTTGCCAAATCACTCACTCACTTTCCTGAGAACCACAAGCCTTGTGGGATAACGTACCGCTGTCCAAAAATCTGAGATGCAAAGGAACTTGGGAGTCCTTGTGCAGAACACCCTAAAGGTTAACTTACAGGTAGAGTCAGTGGTGAGGGAGGCGAATGCAATATTAGCATTCATTTCAAGAGGTCTAGAATACAAGAGCAGGGATACGATGCAGAAACTTTATAAGGCACTGGGGAGGCCTCACCATGATTATTGTGAACAGCTTTGGGCTCCTCATCTAAGGTAAGATGTGCTGGCATTGGAGAGGTTTCAGAGGAGGTTCACAAGGATGATTCCAGGAATGAAAGTGTTATCATACGAGAAATGTTTGAATGGTCTGGGTCTGTACTTACTGAAATTTAGAAGGACGAGGGGGGATCTCATTGAAACCTTTTGAATGTTGGAAGGGCAAAATAGAGTAGATGTGGAAAGGATGTTTCCAATGGTGAGGGAGTCTAGGACAAGAGGGCTCAGCCTCAGGAGAGAGGGGCGTCCATTTAAAACAGATGCAGAGAAATTTCTTTAGCCAGAGGGTGGTGAATTTGTGTAATTTATTACCACAGGCAGTTGTGAGGCCAGGTTGTTGGGTATACTTAAGACAGAACTTGATTGGTTCTTGATCAAAGGTTACGGGGAGAAGGCTGGGGAGTGGGTCTGAGGAGGGGAAAAGACAGTCAGCTATGATTGAATGGCGGAAAAGACTCGATGGGCCAAATGGCTTAATTCTGCTCCTATGTCTTATGACTTTATGGTCTTATACAGTAAACACTGTTTTTAGTAGGTAAGGCTTGTCTGCTACTTCCACCTTAATGATGTAACAATAAAGAGAATTCCTCTTATGGTTTTATGTGCACTTAGTTCACACATTTTACATCAACACATAGGTCCCAGAAAATGCAATCTACTTGGGCCTTACTGGTTGACAAATCTTAATTAGTCATGTATGTGGGAAAGTTTCATTTCTCATCATATTTTTAAAATGCTCTGCTAAAAATTTATGAATTTTTTTTTTAGTAACTGGCTCTTCCAGCTCAACAAGCCTGCACCACTCAACTATACCCTGTGACCGGTAAACCTTCAAGCCTATACTTCTTTGGAATGTGGGAGGGAACTGGAGTACCCAGAAGAAACCCATATAGTCATGGTGAGAACATACAAATTCCTTACAGGTAATGATGGAACTGATTCAGAATGCTGGCACTACACTAGTGTTATACTAATCCCTACATTACTGTGCTGCCTTTAAATTTACAGTATATAGAAAGCACTGTTCCGGTAATTTATGAAACCAGCTTGACACTGTGCAAGTGTAATAAACTTTAAGAGAGGGACAAAATTTGCAATTATTTGATGAACAAGTGCATGCTATAATAAAAAGGTTTGTCAAATCTTTTGTGATAAGATGAATTAAATGAAGAAATTTGCCTTCCTTTCTACTGATAGGGTGGTACAATGGTACATCGTGTGGAACAATGGCTCAGCTATTAGTGCTGCTGCTTCACAGGTCCAGGGAACTGATTGTGATCTGGAACACTGCCTCTGTGGAGCTCGCACGTTGTCCCTGTGGCTGAAACGGTTTCTGCCAGGTTATTCTGTTTAATAACCCCTTCCCAAGAATGTGCTTGAGAGTTAAGTGTCTGCAGTAAACTACTTAGTCTGGTTAAGTTGCGAAAGAATCAAAGGAGACTTGATGGACATGTGAGAGAGAGTTTGTGGCAGACTTCAAGGCAATGAGAAGAGAGGGAATGATACTGATGGGGTTTCTCTGCTTGATGCTGGCATGGATTCAGTAGGTTTAATGTCCTCCTTCTGTGTTTTGATAAGTATGTAATTTTATTGTAATTTTGTGATTTCACAGAAGCAGTATATTTCCCCGAGAAAATGCCTGTCTGATGGATGCTGTGAGAAATAGGAGTGTTTTCACGGCTGTGTCTATTTTTCACACCTTAGACAATACGTCAGGGCGTGGTGGGTATGCGGTGACAACTCACCAGTAACGACTTCTGGGGAGAACGTCTGGGATGCTTATGGGGATGGGTATTGTTATTGGTTTAGTATTGTCACTGGTACCAAAATTGACCACCTTGCACTAAAATGGACAACAATTTTTTTGCTCTAATTGTGTTTCTTCTTGTAAATTTCTGCATAATTTATGAGTAATTTATGTTTCTCTCGTGACTGCTGCTTGTATCATGCTATGAGGCTGCTGCAAGAATGTTTTGTATCGCCCCTCGCATCTTTAGATTTCTTGCTCCATCCACCTTCACGCCCTAACTCACACACCTGCACATCAACTCCTTCCCTGACCTTCACTTTGTGTGCAGTAGCTGAGTCCTGCAAATATTTTAGCAATAAGGTATGGCTTTTTTTCAGCTGCATTGGTCAGTTTTCTTTGTAAACAGCTCCTACTTCTATGCTACAAGTTTGGGTTTTACACCGAGTTGCTTTCAAAAATAGTGAAGTTTTTATAATTTAAAGTGTTTTGTGTGGTAAAGCACTTTGCTGTGACTAATTCATTCAAACATTTAGCATGGCATCTGACACCCCTGCAATCAGATCCAGTAGTAGAGCCAACCTTTACATTCCTGCAGTAAATTGTAATTCGGGTAAAGGTCACTGTGTGGAACATATTTTGCTCAAGCATGAGGTATTTTTTAGCCTAGCTTTTCAGTGTGAAGATTAATGACTATGTCCAGTCTGAGTGCTTGACTGTTTGGTGAATTTGATGAAAATGATATTTATCATGGAAAAGTCAGAATGTTGTCATGATACCAGTATGGGCACTGGCCCTTCAGTTCTCTGCCTTATTGTCCCGATTTCTGCTTTGGCTATTGGGGCTGATAGAGGGAAGGGCGGCAGAATTTTCTGTGATGAGATTGGTTTCTATGCTTTTTCCACTAGACCTTGGTTGAAACTGAAGGGAAAGGGACACAAGCAAGACTTTAAATATATGATTTGTCTGAGTTTCCATTTTTCTTCTGTAGAACTGTCATTGAACAAGTTAGCAAGGTACCTTGAGAGATTATGAGTGGAAGTTCAACCCTCATATTTCCAAACAGGTTTTACCAATCTATTCTCTGTTAAATGAGGCAGTTCACTTGGTTATAGTCAGTTGAATGTTACCTGAAATGTAGGCTTGCAGCAATTACTGCTGTACTAATAAGTTCAGGCAGGTAATGAAAAAGAAAATCAAACTGTATGATACAAAACTTGTTGACGTACAATACATCAAGAAAATCATAACATAAGGTTATTTCCCGCAAACAACAGGAATTCTGCAGATGCTGGAAATTCAAGCAACATACATCAAAGTTGCTGGTGAACGCAGCAGGCCAAGCAGCATCTATAGGAAGAGGCGCAGTCGACGTTTCAGGCCGAGACCCTTCGTCAGGACTCTACGAAGGGTCTCGGCCTGAAACGTCGACTGCGCCTCTTCCTATAGATGCTGCTTGGCCTGCTGCGTTCACCAGCAACTTTGATGTAGGTTATTTCCCCATTTTTTATATATTGATAGATAGGAATGACACTGAAGCAAGTGTGCCAGTATATCACAAACTGACCAATTTTAAGATGCTCCTTTTCCCCCACTATACTCAACAACGGATGTCACTGTGAAGCAGTTTGTTCCAAAATAATTAATACCACCATCCATGTTATCCTTCTGAAGAAGGGTCCCAGATCGGAAACACCAAGTGCTGATTCTGAGCAGCATTTTCTTGCTTAATTACCTTTTCTTCTATCAGTGTGTTCAGACATGGGGATAAATCTGGCGGTAAGTTGTTTTAATCAATAATTAATGGTATTATATTTTAAGTTATTCATGACTGATGTCTATGATTTGTGGCACAGTCCTACAGTGTTCAAGGTACAAGTTTTACTGTCAAATTAAGTAATTCCATGCCACTGCCTAGTTCATTTGTTATGGGATTGCACAATTATTATCTTATTAGCATACCAAAAATGTTGGAGTTTTATGCCAGTTGTGCTCAGTCCTTTGGAGAGGATTGTTAGAGACAGGATTTACAAGCGTTTGGAGATGCATAGGGATAGTCAGTTTGGCTTTGTGAGGGGCAGGTGGTAAGTTATGAGTCTGATTGACTTTTTGAGGAAGTGACAAAGCAAATTGATGAAGGTAGAGCAGCGGATGTGGTGTAAGCTCATTCAGAAAGTCAGGAGGCATAGCATCCAGAGTAACTTGGCTGAGTGGATTCTGAATTGGCTCACCCGCAGAAGGTAGAGGGTGGTAGTAGGTGGAATGTATTCTGCTGGGAGGTCCGTGATTAATAGTGCTCTGCTGGGATCTGTTCTGGGAGTGACTTAGTAAGTTTACAGGTGACATATAGGTTGGTGGTGCTGTAGATAGTGTAGAAGGTTTTCTTAGGCTATAACGGGACATTGACAGAAAGCAGAGCTGGGGTGAGAGGTGGCTAATGCAGTTCAATCCAGGAAAGGGTGAGGCGATACACTTTGGTAGGACAAACTTGATGGTAGAGTACAATGTTAATGGCAAATCTTAGCAGTGTGGAGGAACAGATAGATCTTGCGAGTTCAAGTCCATAGATCCCTTAGAGTTGTCACCCAAGTTAATAGGGAGGTTAAGACTACATGTAGTGTATTGGCCTTTGTTAGTCAGGGGATTGAGTTCAAGAACCATGAGGTAACATTGCAGTTCTATTTAAATCACAATTGGAGCATTGTGTTCAGCTCTGATCACCTCATTATATGAAGGATGTGGAAAATTTAGAGAGGGGGTAAAGAAGATTTACCAGGATGCTGCCTGGATTAGAGAACATGTCTTAAGTGTAAAAGCTGATTTATACCTGTGAGTACAAGCTTACGCCGTAGCCTACACAAGTGGGCTACGCCGTTGTGAGCATTTATACTTGTGCATTGGTGTGTCTGCGTCGCTCTGCAATTCACCGCCAAAACGCTACTGAATTTTCTGTGCTTGTCTGGCCAATGAGAGACATGGACGAGGAAATGCGTTTCAAATATTTTCGGATGTCGGCAGATAGATTTGATGATTTGGTTCATCGTCTCCAACCATTTATTTTGCATCAGTGTACGCACAGTATACTCAGGGACTGGCAATCACCATTCGAGTTTTAGCTTCAGGTGAAAGTCAACAGGCTGTAGCAGCTAGCTACAGACTGGCGTCAAGCACAGGGTCCTCCATAATTTCGGAGGTCTGTAAAGCTTTATGGAAAGCATTGCAGCCAGAGTCCCTTCCCTGTTTTTCAGTCGCCCAATGGGAAGCAATTGCAGCGTAGGAGGAAATGCAATGCTACCAAGTGGACCAATCACAGTTCGGTCTGTGTCGCCGCAACGCGTAGTTACATTTGTGGGGAGGTGCGCGTCAGGCTACGGTGTAGGGTACACAGCTACGCCTTACCTACGGAGTCGATTTGACACACAAGTATAAATTGGCCTTAAAAGTTGAGCAAGTTAGTGCTTTTCTCTTTGGAGTGAAGGAGGATGAGAGGAGACTGCATCGAGGTGTTTAAGATGATAAGAGTTATAGACAGAGAGGGAAGTCAGCACCTTTTTCCCAGTGTGGCTATGGCTAATGAGCGAGGATGTACTTTCAAAGATTCAAGACTGAAGATTCAAAGTACATGTATTATCGAAGTATGTATGCAGTACACAACCCCGAGATTCGTCTTCCCACAGACAGCCATGAAACAAAAATAAAACCATGGAACCTGTTCAAAGAAAAGCATGAATCCCCAACACGCAAAAAAGAAAAAAATCTTTCAAATGGCAAAAATAACGAGAGAAAAGCACAAAATATAAAACATCAAACCACAAAGTTATCCAAATAGTTTAAGATCTTTGGAGTAAAAAAAGGGGGATGTGAGAGGTAGGAATTTTACACAGGGAGTGGTAAATGCATGGCGCATACTCTGGGGGTGATGGTAGAGGCAGATAGGCACATGGATGAAATAAAAACGGAGGGTTGTGGACTCTGTCGGAGGGAGGGTTAAAAGGTTGGCATAACTCCATGGGCCAAAGGGCCTGTACTGTGCTGCAATATTCTATGTTCAATGGTCTAAATTGTGACAGAAAACAAAGACATTAACCATTTTATATCATAATATTAAAGGAGCGTTACATCATTCAGTCTTATTATTCTTTGCTATAAACTGTGGAGTTAGCACTTCATAAATCATGCGAATTAAGTTAAGGTGAATGTATTACTAGTAATTGTATATATACTAATGTTGCACAGTTTGTTAAATGTGTTGAAATTAACTGGTTAATATAGTTTTACTAAAAGGAAAAAACCTTGATAAATTCTCTTCAGTTTATCTAGTGTGTTGTAGGAAAGCCAAGGATAACTTAAAATATCCAAGGAATTTAGTGATGCTCGTTACCACTTGAATAGGGGTGGCTATGAACAAAAATATGGTTTGCGATATCCTGAAACTTTTGAATAATTGGCAGCAAATTGTTTTGTTTTTATTGTAAAACTGGTAGCTTGAGATGAAGTAACACTATATTTATTTCTGCTTTTACTGATGAATGATTATTTCTGTTATGGTACTTCATTATATCTATGAATTCACATCATTCACAGTTTATTTAATTTGGATTGAGTGTCACATTCATTGAATGGAATTCTTATTCCAAAGTTGTAGCTGACAATTGAGAAAAAGCATTATAGTGACTACAAATTTCATCTACCTTAAAATTTCAGTCTGTTTATTTTTCAGTGGTGTTGATTTTCCTCTTCCCTGGGGAGCTAAACTTAAGGGGATAGATATTGCTTTCTGTGAATATGATGTGATAATCAGTAAAGATAAACTTTTTCACTTTGGTGGAAATCATGTGCCCTCTCTGTATTGAGTTTCACTGTCCTATCCTAACACAATTATCACTCCGTTTCTTCTCCTTTGTCCCCACAGTTGTACACATGGCTAGGTGCCCTCAAAATAGTAAAGTTCAATCAACAAAACAAATAAGGAATCCTTTGAACAAATATAATTTTAAGACACAACTTTTAAATCTCTAAACCAAATGTAGACACCTGTCAAGTAAGGTTTGGCTCAAATTTCTCGTATCCTTGCTGGATAGTAAAATTTAATTATCACTACTTTTGGGATCTTTTCTATTTCTAGTATACCAAAATAAATAAAACTAAGATAAACTGACAAGCAGAAGACACTGCTTAGCAGTTATGATATGGCACAGAAATATCAAAGCAAAGAGTTGCATTTATGACCCCCTCTTTCCTAGTTCCCTAGGGGGAGAGGAATATCAACAGCTAAAAGGTAAATAAATTCAAATTTTAAGGAAGATGAAATTTGTAGTCACTATAATGCTTTTTCTCAATCAACAGCTTCAACTTTGGAATAATAATTCCATTCAATGAATGTGGCACTCAGTCATGGAGGCTGTGAAAGATGCAAGGTCCACCTTCAATCAATAATCCACTTGGTCACTGCTGCAAGTGGATTTCAGTCTGTGTTAATACCCCAGGAGAAAGGGTCAGACTAATTCACTTAACTCTGCAGGACATTAGGTAAGTAAGTCTGAGCTGATCGATGAAACATTTGACCTGCGTCCTCCTGCTGCTCACTGGTTGTGATTACCATGAATGGCATGGATGATAGCCATTGGGCACAGCACTGGTACATCCCACTTAGCAATACCACTGCTACCTTAATAAAGAAAGGCACGTGGGAAGAAATAGAATGTAAGTGTACATGATTGACTGTTTCACGATGCGATTGCTTTTTGAAAGTGTATAATACATTTATCTAGCTCTATCTTAAAAGAGGTAAAATTTAACGCACTTAACATAAACTGAGCTTTCTGAAACATTCTTGGCATCAACGCAAATATAATTACCAGCAGTAAAAGAAGCTGAGTTTTACCCACGTGCCTTATGAAGCTCCAATTTCAAGAGCTCATGCCAAAAATATTAATTCTGTTGGGTGAAATAATGGATAGATTAATGTTACTGAATTATTATTTCTCAGCTCATAATATCTCAAATAGTTTATTTGACTCCATCGGGGGAGGTAAAGGATTCCAAGTCTTTGTCTGTGAGATTTGAGGGACTTAACTATAGTTTAAAGTGTAAGATAAAATGTCACAAATAAAGTTAGGTGTAGATTTGTGATTCCTTTAGTAAGAGATGCAAAAGTTTACTTTATAATCAAGCTCATGAAAAATATCCTGAATTAGGCCTACATAAACTATTATCCATCATGTGGCCCACTGCCACAACTAATGAACAGAATTCCGATGAAATTAGATTTCTTGGCAGGAAGATGGGGCAGATGAAATTCCTCTGTTCATTATTCTACATTCAAAGTTTGTAGAAGAGGAAAATAGGGATCAACATTTACACTAGAGAAGGAATTTTACATACTTGTAGTTTTAAATTTCACAATCATTATCTGAGCAAAAATATACCCTTCTTTTAACTTGTTAACTGAATTTAAGTTAAATAAAATAATGAAAAAGAAAGAAAGCTGCAAAATGAATAACATAAACATAACTAAAGAAGGCTCAATATCTTACACTGATTATTATCTAAAAGGACTAATCAACTGTTTGTTCATTTTTCAATGATGTTTTGCAAAATTACTAGTAATATTCTTATCTAGACACAGGATGTAAAAGTTGCTGGCAAGGCCGCATTTATTGCCCATCTCTGATTGTCCTTGCAAATGTAGTAATTAGATTTCCTACAGTCAAAGGTGACGCGTCTCTCAATATCCTGAGATGGGAATTCTAGGATGTTAGCAGGCTGTGATGAAGGAACAACAACATGCTTCCAGTCAGGACCTTTCATTACTTGGTAAGGAACTTGAGGTGGTGTTGCCACTCATGTGCTTCAATGTTCTTCCAGATGATGGGGGTTGCAGGTTGATGAAGCTTTGGTGAAACACCACAGTTATGGAATATTGGTGATGACAGGGTGAATATTTTGGTTGCTGAATGGAATGCCTCTGAGTGTTTTACCTTAACCTGGACTGTGTAAGGCTTCTTGAGTGTCGTCGAGTCAGGAATCACCCAAGTGATGGGGATGAGTCTGCACATATGACAGCACAACAGATAGCACAGAACATCTTTCTCTTTTATCAGTCAAAGATTGAATACGGTGTTAGTACATCTAGACTGCTTCATTTTCTGAAATACTATGTAAGAAATTAAAACATGCAATGAGCACAGACATTGCCTCTTCTGTTCTTATGATGAAGGGAAGTCTATGATGAATCAATTGAAAATGATTAGCCTTAAGGCACTGGTCTAGAACTCCTCCATGATGTTTAGGGGCTGGAAGGATTAACTTCTAACAACTGAAATTCCTTTCCTTTATGCTCTGTGCGACCTCTGCAGTGACAAGTTTGTTTTCTCTCACTTCCAATGATCTCAGTTTTACCCAGTGTTCCTTGACACCACACTGGGTCTAAAGCTACCCCGCTCCCCAAAGTGATCACTTTCACCTTAGTATACTGAAAGTTTAGATGCATAAGAACAAAATCTCCCGTTAGTTTTGCCCCAAGTCTCATGCAATCCTGATCTGGAAGTCTATGACTGGTCCTTCTTTGTTGCTGGTTCTAGATGCTGGAGTTCACCCAGTGGCACTGCAAAAATTGCTTCAGCAAAAGAGCAGCAATGCCTTGATATACAGTATAGTTAGACATAGAAATAAGCACGAAAACAAACAAACAAACCAATCAACCAATCAGCAACACACACAAAATGCTGGAGGAACTCAGCAGGTCAGGCAGCATCTATGGAAAAGAGTAGACGGTCGACGATTCAGGCCAAAATCCTTCAGCAGGACAATCAATCTATCAATCAATCCTTTGAAACCCTGCTCTTGCTCCCACATTTATAGTAAACACAAAATAATCTGCAGATGCTGTAAAAGATCAAAGCAACACTTTCAGTATGCTGGATGAACTCATTTCATCAGTCAGAAATGATGAGTTGACGTTTTGGGCCGGAACCCTTCATCAGGACTGAAGAATGAAAGATGGGGAAGGATTTGAAGAATGCTTGTAGCGTCAGTTGATAGACCCGCAATTTGAAAGACAAAGGGGTGGAGGAGGGGAAGCATTGACGTCATAGCCCAGAAAACAATGGATACTTGAAGAAGGAGGTGGAATCATGAGGGATCTGGGGGAGGGGGTAGAGTGAAATAGGGATAGAGGAAGGGAGGGGGAGAGAATTACCAGAAGCTGGAGAATTCTATGTTCATACCAAGGGGCTGGAGACTACCTAGACGGTATATGAGGTGTTGCTCCTCCAACCTGAGTTTAGTCTCATCATGGCAGTAGAGGAGGCCATGTATGGACATATCTGAATGGGAGTGGGAAGCAGAGTTGAAGTGGGTGGCTACCAGGAGATCCTATCTGTTGTGGCGGATGGAGTGGAGGTGCTCGACGAAGCGGTCCCCCAATCTGCGTCAGGTTTCACGTATGGAGGCAACCGACAGGGAGTTCATGGACAGTATGACCCGGCTGACGACAAACGTTGAAAACTGACTAACTCTGTTGCATTAATAAAGCACCTTGTTAAATGTATAAAACATCTCTGCATCAGTGTTATCTTGTATTTCCATACAATGTTACATTAGGCTGTTTCACATCTATTGTCAGAGAAATACTTGCATAAATAGGTGAACCACCTTCATACAAGCAAGGACGGAAAATGGGGCAAAGTGAGTATACTTATTTATTCAGTAAACTATGGGCCCAAGTATTTGGTGGGTACATTTCTAACTCTTCTGGCTTCAGTCTCATTGCCGTCTGTTCTGAAATTGTTAGGTTATGTGGGGGGTTGCGTTCAAGAAAACAATGAAATGCTGTGCTGCTGCCATCTGTTCCGGCACGTCATGACAGCGTTTTTAAATAGTCAAAAAAACTCACTTTACAATTTAACTTTCACGCCGTTCACACCGACTGCGCATTATAACAGCCGTATGGCAGTGCTTGCGCAGTACCAAGCAGACGCAGAAAAAGCATTGTTGTTGTGGTGTTGTCATGACAGCGTTTTTAAATCTCTCCGTTTACCCCGTAACAACTACAATGGATATTAGGCGTTTTCAGATTTATTCACTCTGGAGACAGTTTCTGAAAATCTCTGTTTTCGGGGGATGAAAACGCTGCTTTAGTGTGGACGGAGGATCAAAACGAAGAGAAAAAGCTTTGTTTTCAAAATTATCCGGCGTAGTGTGGACATAGCCTAAGAAGAGAAACAAAATTAAAGTTTCAGATCCATGACCTTTCATTGGAGCCTGAGTGCAGATCTTTCTTTGTTGTCGGTGAAGTAAAACATTGAGCTGCCATAAAGCTTGAAGGGCATCATGAGTAAATTATCTCTTTAACTCTTATTAATGGACACGTAAAAAAGTGGAGGCTAATGTGATTTTTTATTTTCTTTCACAACAATCTTTTATTCTATTCTGTGTATCCTATCCAGTTTATTCAATTTTGTGGTATGAACCAACTTCCATGCAGAATTGATTTGACATAAAATGTTTTGATTGGGACAAGTTCAATTTATTGTCATCCGACTGTACACATGTATACTGCCAAATGAAACAAAGTTCTTCTGGACAAGGCGCACAACACAGTTGATGTAACTCTCATACATAACACAAAGTAATATTACCACTAATAGATTTTCAAATAATAAGGTGCATATATGATACAAGTTAAAAGGTAATTCACTTCTTAGAGTGTATCCAATTGTGTATCTTAGTATAAACAAGAGAATATCTGCAGATGCTGGAAGTCCAAGCAACACACACAAAATGCTGGAGGAACTCAGCAGCCCAAGCAGCATCTATGGAAAAAAGTAGTCTACATTTTGGGCCGAGACCCTTCGACAGGACTGGAGAGAAAAAGCTGAGGAGTAGATTTAAAAGGTGGGGGAAGAGGAGAGAGAAACACAAGGTGAGAGGTGAAACTTGAAGGGAGAGGGATGAAGTAAAGAGCTAGGAAGTTGATTGGTGAAAGAGATACAGGGCTGGAGAAGAGGGAGTCTCATAGAAGGGGACAGAAAGCCACAGAAGAAAGAAAAGGGTAAAGGAGCACCAGAGGGAGGCGATGGGCAGGCAAGGAGATAAGGTGACAGAGGGAAAAAGGGATGGGGAGTAATGTGGGGGGGGGGGGCATTACCAGAAGTTCAAGAAATCGATGTTCATGCCATCAAGTTGGAGGCTACCCAGATGGAATATAAAGTGTTGTTCCTCCTACCTAAGTGTAGCCTCATCACAACAGTGGAGGAAGCCATGAATAGACATATCGGAATGGGAATGGGAAGTGAAATTAAAAAGGGTGGCCACAGGGATTCCCATTTTTTCTTGCGGATGGAGTGTAGCTGCTGGGCAAAGCGGACTCCCAATCTATGCCAGCTCTCTCCGACATACAGGAGGCCACACTGGGAGCACTTGACATAGTAGATGACCCCAACAGACTCACAGGTGAAGTGTCGCCTCACCTGGAAGGACTGTTTGGGGCCCTGAATGGTAGTGAGGGAGAGGTATAGGGGCAGGTATAGCATTTGTTCCGCTTGCAAGGATAAATGCCAAGACGGAGATCAGTGTGGAGGGTTGAATAGACAAGGGAGTCGCTTAGGGAGAGATCTCTGTGGAAAACAGTAAGTGGGGGTGGAGGGAAAAATGTGCTTGGTGGTGGGATCCTGTTGGACCTGGACTATACCTCCTCCCACCGTTACTTGTAAAAATTCCATCCCTTTCTCTCAATTCCCCCATCTCCACCGCATCTGCTCTCAGGATGAGGTTTTTCATTCCTGAATGGAAGAGGATGTTCTCCTTCCTCAAAGAAAGGGGGTTCCTTTCCTCCACCATCAACGCTGTCCTCAACAGCATCTCTTTAATTTCACACACATCTGCTCTCACCCCATCCTCCCGCCACCCTACCAGGGATCGGGTTCCTCTTGTCCTCAGCTACAGCCCAACCAGCCTCCATGTCCAGCACATAATTCTCCATCACTTCAGCCATCTCCAATGGGATCCCACCACCAAACATATCTTTCCCTCCCCCTCCACTTCCTGCTTTCTGCAGGGATTGCTCCCTACGCGACTCCCTTGTCCATTCATCTCTCCCCACTGATCTCCCTCCTGGCACGTATCCTTGCAAGTGGAACAAGTGCTGCACCTGCCCCTACACCTCCTCCCTCACTACCATTCAGGGTCCCAAACAGTCCTTCTAGGTGAGGCGACACTTCACCTGTGAGTCTGTCGGGATCATATAATGTGTTTGATACTCCAGGAGTAGCCTCCTGTACATTGGTGAGACCCAGTGTAGGTTGGGAGACCGCTTCACAGAGCACCTACGTTCCATCGGCCAGGAAAAGCAGAATCTCTTTGTGTCCGCCCATTTTAGTTCCATTTCCCATTCCCATTCCCACATATCCGGCGATGGCCTCCTCTACTGTCGTGAGAAGACCACACTTAGACTGGAGGAATGACACCTTATATTCCATCTGGGTAGCCTCCAATCTGATGGCATGAATGTCGATTTCTCGACTTCTGGTTATAACCCCCTTCTCTCCTACACCATTCCCCATCCCCTTTTCCCTCTCTCACCTTCTCTCCTTGCCCACCCATTGCCTCCCTCTGGTGCTGCTCCCTGCTTTTCCTTCTTCCATGGCCTTCCGTCCCCTTCTATCAGACTCTCCCTTCTCCAGCCCTGTATCTCTTTCATCAATCAACTTCCCCAGCTCTTTACTTTATCCCTCCCCCTTCAGGTTTCACCTCTCACCTTGTGTTTCTCTCTCCCTTCCCCGCACCTTTTAAATCTACTCCTCAGCATTTTTTCTCCAGCCCTGCTGAAGGATCTCGGCCCAAAATGCCGACTGTACTCTTTTCCATAGGTGCTGCCTGACCTGCTGTGTTCCTCCAGCACTTTTTGTATGTATCCTAGTATTGTCATTTCACACACTTCTACACCTATTCAGAGCACCATTTAATCACTATATGAATCAATTGATGAAGCTTGTCCCGCAAATAATGATACTACAATTCCTACATTTCTGCAGCAATAAATCTGAATCAGAATCAGGTTTATTATCTCAGACAAATGTCATGAAATTTGTTGTTTTACAGCAGGAATGCAGTGCAAAAATAAATAAATTGTGCAAATGCAGAATAGTGAGGTAGTTTTTTTGGGTTCGTGGACTGTTCAGAAATCAGATGGTGGAGGGGAGGAAGCTATTCCTAGGTCATTGAGTGTGGGTCTTTGGGCTCCTGTATCATGACCCCACCAATGTTAGTCAGAAGAAGATAGCATATCCAGGATGGGGAAGGCCCTTAATGGTGGATGCCACCTTCTTCAGGCACTGCCTCTTGAAGATGTCCTTGACGGTTTGATGGTAGGATAGGTTGTGCCTGTGATGGAGCTGGCTGAGTCTACAGTACTCTGCAGTTGATTTTGATCCGGTGTTTAGGAACCTCTATATGATGCAAACGGTCAAAGTGCTCTCCACCATGCGCCCAAAGATAATAGCAAAAGCCCTGGTTGATATATCAAATCTCCTCAAACCCATAATAACGTAGAGCACTGGCATGCTTTCCTCGCGATTGCATCAATGAGTTGGTCCCTAAGATAGATCATCTGAAATGTTGTCACCCTGGAACTTGAAGCTGCCCATATTTTCCATTGTTGACCCCTCGAGGAGGACAGGGGCATGATCTCCTGACTTTGGTCTTGTTGATGTTGATTATGATTTTGTTGGTGAAACATCAGTCAACCTGCTGATCTACCTCACTCTTGTACACTTCCTTGTGACCATCTGAGATTCTGCAACAGTGGTGTTATTCACAAATGTATAGATGACATTTGAGCTGTGCCCAGCCACACAGAGGGACAGTAGATCAGTGGGCTAAGCATGCATCACTGAGCTGTACCTGAATTGATTATCAGCAAGGAAGAGATGGGTATTGACTGTGGGCTTCCGAAAAGGAATCTGAGGATCCATTTGTAGAGGGAGGTACAGAGGACCATGCTTTGAACCTTGTTGATCGGTACTGAGGGGATGAAGGTGTTGAACGCAGAGCTGTAAGTGATAAATGGCATCTTGACATATGTTTTGCTGTTGTTTAGGCATACCAAGGCTGAGTGGAGAGCCAGTGAGATTGTATCCACTGTAGATCTATTGTAGTGATAGGCAGGAGTTACTTCTAGCCATGAACAACCTTTTGAAGCACTTCATCGCTGTAGATATGAGTGCTAACGGATGATGTTACCAAGGCAGCTCATCCTGCTCTTCCTGTGCACTGATAAGATTGCTGTCATTTTAAACTCCAACTGCAGCAGTGAGAGGCTGACGCTGTCCATGAACACTCCAGCCAGCTGGTTAGCTCAGATGTGTTTAGTATCCTGCCAAGTATACTACTGGAGCCTGAGGCCTTGCTTACCCTCTTGAAAGCTCTTTTGACATCAGCCTCCAATACAGAGGCCACAGGGTTGCCAGATGTGAGGATTTGCATAGTTGTAATGTTAATCATCATTTTAAAGTGTGCATAAAAACTGTTGAGCCTATTAGGAAGTGAAGAATCACTGCCAATTCTGTTGTTAGTTTTTACCTTATAGAAAGTAATGGCATGCCATAGCTACTGTGCATCCAATTGTCTTTCAAAAATCACGTGGAATTGCTTTTTCACTCTCAGGATGGCCTTCCATAGGTTGTAGTTGGACTTCTTGTAGTGTTCTGGATCAGCAGTCTTGAATGCCACAGACTGTGAATCTATTGGTTCATCCAAGGCTTCTGCCCTGGGAAAGCTTGGTATGAATTTCTTTTTCTCTACGTTTGTTAAATTAGCCAATAACATTTGGGCAATAAGATGCCCCAGAACATCCTAGAGAAATCAAGCAGAGGCCATTTTTCAGGAGAGAGTGCAGGTGTTTGGAGGAAGAAGGAGAAAGGAGGAAATTGTAAACACTCAACAAACACAGCAGAAGAACACGAACTCATTTGGAAGGACAGGTACTGCTGTCGGCAAACCCTCATGCAGGCAATACCCTCTGAGAAAGCACAGATAATTTTTAATTAGCTACTTATCATTTAACCTTGGAAAAAGTTTGAGAAACCTTGCCCTTGGACATTCTTTGGTTATTTGTTTATGTTTCGCTTGGACTGAGTTTTCAGGCAGAATTGTTCGGTACCAAGAGCAAATAAAGTAAAGCAAATCAGATTGATTATGTAACAATGAGCTCCAACGATTATGTGCACACTGTAGGATAATTAATACATGTGTAACGGGTACTTTTCTTTATTGTGTTTGTTACAGTTTAAAATATTTTGTCAATACAATTTTTGTCTAAGTTTATACTGGTATGAGTTAAATTACTGCTTCCTGACGAACAATAAATTTACATGGGTGTCAGTATTCATACAAATAGCAGTCCTAGCTTCCCTTAAAGAACCATTCATGTTTTGTGTTTGCTTGATGTGTTATTTATTGGAAATGGCCTCATCATTACCCCCCTTGCATTGTAGTTATGTTATTGTTAGTTTGCATTCACTGTTGTTAGCTAACTCACTCCTACAAAATCCTACCTTGGCGCCTCATCGTGGTGTAGGAGTGACACTGGCCGAACATCAGCGAAGTATGGCAGAGATTCGTTCTCTGGCAGGTCTAATCTAGCCACGAAGGTGATGTTCCATCGGTATACTACTAGACTAGATCTAGTAGTAGGATCGTGGCTAGCTAAGTCAAGGAGGTAAGCATGCCTTTGCTACTTTGCAGGTTATGCCTCTTCTGGCTAAGGCTGCACCCAACGAGGACGCCGGCAGCTGGGCGTCTGATGGTGTCTGTGGCAGATGAATCCAAAAGGGTCAATGGTACAGCCACCTTGGTGGCATGCGGAGGAACCAGAGTGCTGGTCAACGGATGGCATCACTGCACTAGTTAGTTGTCACTGCAGGGCAGCTTCCTTATCCGCTAAGTCTATTACACTCCTGTGTACCACTTAGCATCAGATTTGGAAGCCCAGAGAGACTGTATGGTGGGGGCACGACATTGTCTGTCTTATTACTGTGCAAGGTGTGTACAGTCAACAGCAAAATCAATGGACAGCCGAAGGAGAAGATTAGCTGACTCATTACAAGCCTACAGTGAGAGGGTTACATATGATTTTGGTAGAAATATGAAAAATGATTTAAAATAGAATGATAACACAACTATTGAAGCTGCAGCTGCAGACTGAATGTAACTTATCTCACAAACTGAGCTAGTAAAATTTTACTCCAGTAATGCCGTTCTGAGGCAAAAGCATCGATGCTATCCAGATTATTTTCAGATTATTAGCTATTGCTTACCTTCTTTTCTGATCGTCTCCCTGATTTATAACAAGTATAATTTAAAATAATTGAGAAAATATACAATATTTTTAGTAGATTGATATGCATTTAGAATAAATCCCGGATCACAAATGTCAAACGTGATGCAGTTCTGCCAAGCATTGCAGTTTTGACTGCTGCATCCAAAACAGTTAAGTTGGGTGTGGTGCAATTTGCTGCTCTTTTTGGGATTTTAAAGGATGGAAACATAGAATTGAAGGCTGGAAACAAACAGCAGGCTAATCAGCATCAGTAAACACAAAACAATTATGGGCTTAGATATTTGCCCTGGCAGTAGCATAAGAAGACCAGATGGTTAATCAGTTCTGGTGAAGACAATGAGTCATTTAATGAATATCCCATGCTAAATTGCCCATTTACTGTTGCCATTTGAGACAAATTTCTACCTTGTTTGTTTCATGTTTGTAATTCTGGAAGTGAAATGTAACAGACAGGAAAAGAGATCAAGTAATTCTAAGCAGTTTCTAGAGTCGTTTACATGGTTGGCACAACATTGTGGGCTGAAAGGTCTGTAAGGTGCTGTAGATTTCTATGTTTCTATGTTTTATGAAATAGTAAAAAGCAAAACAGGTATAGGAGAAATAGGAAACAACATAGCACTTGGAGATGAGGTCAAATTTGAACAAGGCACGTATACAACAGTTTCACCTGTTGACAAAGTAGGAGTGCAAATGCGCAATGGAAACCTGCCTCTCACCCATTCACCATCTCGGTGTCTTGCTGTATGAAACATACCTTTGCACTACGTTAACTCTCTCCCTTTCTTCGGCAGCCATCCATCAACAGAAATGGTCGGACTTTCAGCAATAACATTGGAGAAAATCAATAAGGAAATCAGTTGTTCTTGATGCCTCAGAATAAAGATCTAGAAATTAGAATTTTGGAGGTATGAACCAGGAAAAAATTTTGCTTCTCTGGATGCAATCTAGTACAGTCGATTACATACTCTTTGCAAAATCTTCTTTGCTTTTCATTTCATTGAACAAGACAGGGACTCCTTTCCTACCTGCCTACAACAAAGACAAGCTTCTAACCTATTATGCTGTGGAGGGAATTGTTACCTGTGAAATAACAACATTACTTTTATGTAGTACCTTTCTGATGTACATTAGAACTGTAGTCACTGATCCGGTTTAAGAAGGTGCTACTGAAGATGGATGACAGCTTACTGGTGATTCATAAAGTAAGAAATACAACTAAATACTTTATTAATAAGGCTTTTTCAGTGGAAATTTGAGGTAAATTATCACTGTAAATGTTAGGTGTCGGTTTTTAAATTGGGTTCTTTCAGCTTTGAGGCTCTCTGTAAGGAAACAAATTTCAAGGTCGTATAATTTATACATACTTTGATAACAAATGTACTTTGAACTTTGAACTATATATGCCAATAGGACAAACTGGTCATCTAATCCATTCTAAAGGTATTGGCAGAGAGATACACAATTATTTGTGTAGTGACAGGAAACAAGAAACTTGACCATCTTTAAATTAGTATGCACTTCCATTTTGTGAAGTTGGCAAAATGACATCAGATTAATCTATCAGACATACTTTCACATTACCAAATAAGTTGTAGGCTTGTCAAGCACTCCCATAGGCAGAAAGATCAATGGAAAACGCAAAAGCAAAATGCAATGGATCAATAAAAACTGAAACTGAATCCAAATATTAAGAAAGTTCAAAATGAAGGAGAGAGAGAACTAGACATACCATTTCTTTTTGGTGACTTTCAATAACATTAGAAATTTGTTGCAGATGAATAACCTTTAAGCCAGCACAGGGTTGAGGAGAGAAGGGTTGAAGAAAAACAAAAGGGCAGAGTGATGATTAATAGCCACAAGGGCAATAAGGTCACCCTTTGCCAGCTGTAAGAATGGGAGGGAATAATAACCATGTGTAGAAAATAGTGTGATCCCTTGTTTGGCTGTCTTTGCAATTTTAATCCAATTATTGAGGATGTCTGAGTAAGTGGCATATGCAGGGATCTTGATCATTTTGTTAACAATTAAATGGCAATTTACCATCTGCCATGGAATTATTCCCCTGTCTACTTAACTGGGTATACAAAGGCATCCGTTAGTCTTGTGAGACCATGGATCTGAGCCTGGAAGGTCTTCACTCTCCAGGGTGCAGGCCTGGACAAGGTTGTATGGAAGACCAGCAGTTGCCCATGCTGCAAGTCTCCCCTCTCCATGACACCGATGTTGTCCAAGGGAAGGGCATTAGGACACATACAGCTTGGCACTAGTGTTGTCACAGAGCAATATGTGATTAAGTGCCTTGCTCAAGGACACAACACGTTCCCTCGGCTGGGGCTCGAACTCATGGCCTTCAGGACGCTAGTCCAATGCCTTAACCACCTGACCACGTGCCCACACTGGGTATATACATAAAGAAGAACTAGCAAGCAGAGTTTGATATCAGCTGTGGAAAGGCTAGCTTTAGAATCCTCTCGGATTCACTCCTTTTCTTTTTCTCTCCATCAATAATTTCACAAATGACACCTTTACAAAATGTTAGTTACACAGATTTCCTGGGACTATCCTCTGCAAAGTTTGTTCTCATTTATCCTATTCTTATCTAATAATAAACTGGAGTGTACTGGGTGCGTGGACATCTGAACACATGTGGCTGCAGAGATATATTGCACATCGAGGAATTACTTCTGTATCACTTTAACAGAGCCAAAAGCTATATTTTTAAATAGTACATACAAGTAGTGCCTTGATTAGGATGAGTATATATTTTTAGCAGTGAACTCAATATAAAGTTATCTTTGTGTATGCATGACCAGCAGTTAATGGATAACAGGTTGAGAGGAAATACTTTGCAGGAGGCATACTTTGGCCATCTATTGAGTGGAAGTTTTCAAGTTTAGTGGACTTCCTTCACAAAAGCCTCTGAGTGCTGGTGACAGCATTGAAGCTACTTCCTTTTTTATGTGTTGTCTCGTTCTTGTGTTCAGCCATCAACAGCCAAGTCACATAATTAAGCCCTCAATCCCATTGAACCCAAATCTGTCAGCTATCTGGAACTAGAGATGTCTGGATCTAGGTTGAAAGTACACTGTTTGCTTGGTTTATGGGAGGCATTCCCATAATTTTTCCATAATGTTTTAGCTGTTTTAAACTTCAAGGTCAATTGCACCATGATAATCTATAAAACTACAGCTCGCATCTATTAATAATAACAGAGGTAACTAGTACATAAATATCAATTCAATAACAAATATAGAAATGGTTTAAAGAAAATATTATTCCCTGATTGAATAAATGAAACATATTAAGTAAACACGTACGAAATAAATAATAAAACTAACAGAGTGGGACAATGGTACAGCAGATAGAACTGCTCTAGTAACTTGGGTTTGATCTTGACCTCAGTTGCTGTCCACGTGGAATTTTCATGTTCTCCCTATGATGGCAAGGATTTCCTCTGGGTGCTCTGGTTTCCTCTCAACTGACGACTATAAATCCTCTCTAGCGTACATTGGTTGCAGGAGTTGAGGTGCAGATGGATTGGGTTACAGGGAAACAAATAGAGGAATGCGATTGGTGGGATTGCTGTGAGAGCTGGCATAGCTCCAGTGAGATAATATCATCTTGAAATATTAGTAACAAATATAATAAAAAAAAGGTAAAAATGAAACTTGGGTAAAAATACATCAGGCAAGGCATGTGAAAGAAAAGTGGTAAAGGAATGATTAGTTTAAATTATAGCACCACTTTACTTATAAATTTCCTTTGTAATCGTTGTCTTGTGTTGGTCGTTAGGTTTGCACCATGACCAGGAGGAAATTGTAATGATCAGTGACAGACAAAAGCAGTCGATGGAAAGGTTTGGATCTGCCTGGTCACAAAATTGTGCAGTATGCATAAGATCTCCACCAATCTTGACATTAGATTTGCTAAATACAGGATTCCTACAGAATGACCCTGAAATTGGCAGCATGCTCTTACCACATCAATGGTTTTCTGTGAGATTGCCAGAGGTGGAATGAATTTCAACAAATGAAAAATATGCATATACAAGACTTGCTAACTAAAGTCTCAAAATCCCAGTCTTTTGGACAGTATAGAAGTATATTGAACAGTCATCTTGAATGAAACTTGCATGTGGTCTTTGCTTTATTCACTGTGAATCATTGAATAAAGTAAATGGAAATTTAATGAAGGTCCCTCACAAAGATACTGAGTCTTTAACATTGTATTTTTAAGTAGCCATGGCCATCTGCTTTCTCTTTCCCTCCTTTCTCCTTCAGAAGCGTGTCCTTTTCTGTGAGTCCCCTGCTCATTTTCCCAGTCATCATGCATTCCAAGGTGATTTCACACCAATGCATGGGAAGATCTGTGCATGGGAACAACTGGTTTGTACAAAAGGCTTGAAATCAATCCTTGCCCAACTGTTCCCAATAGACTTTTAAACCTTGAACACACCAAATACTTGCAGCATTGTAACAATGACCAGAATAAATCAACAAGTAACTAACATGAGTTGGAAAGAATCCCCTCAAAAAATGTGAGATTCTTCCTTCTGCTGATCCTGTATATAGCATGTAAGTTGGTTGAGTTGTCCTCTTGGGTTGAAACAACATTATAGTCACTAAATGCTTGAACATTTTCACTGATTGCATGATAAGGACCTCACCACTGTGCCATCTGGCGAAATTTCTTCCTGAAAATGCCTACAGTTTAAAGCACAAAGCCACACATGAAACATAATACTTAAATAAGTGATACCAATTATTAGAATTAGATCCAGATTTAATATCATTGGCAGATGTTGTGAAATTTGTTGTCTTTGCAATAGCAGTACAATGCAATACATAATAATATAAAAAAACCTGAATACAATGAGTATTTACCCCTCTTGGAAGTTTTTGTGTTTTATTGCTTTACACATTGAATCACAGTGGATTTAATTCTGCTTTTTAAAAAAAACATTTTATTTATTTTTTTTTGCTCAGCATAACAAAACTTTCAATTTCCAGATACACTTACATTTACATTTCTTCCCCTTACAGATATCAGGCATCAGAATACCTCCATCAAAATATAGACATCACAGCAACATCCATTACAAAAGCCCTTATTAGTATAGCAGACAGGTTTACATCTATATACTGCAGAAAAGGTTGCCATGTTTTATGAAAATTATTGGTTTTTGAGTGTACCATATATGTCAAAAAGTCCAAAGGAATATATTCCATGATAAATTTACACCAACCAAAAAGTCCAGGGGCCTTAGCGGATATCCAACAAAATAAAATGTTCTTCCCCGCACAAAAAGTCAGGCTGTTAAAAAGTTTTTTTCTGATGTGCACTAATAATACAATTGTTGGGTAAGCCTAAGAGAAAGATTCTGCTTTTTTGACACGGATCAACAGAAAAGACTCTTTCATGTCAAAGTGATCTAAATTAATTACAAATATAATGCACAAAATAGTTGATGGCTTAAGTATTCACCCGCTTTAATATGACACACCAAATCATCACTGGTGCGGCCAATTTGTTTTAGAAGTTACATAATTAGTTAAATTGAGATCTGTTTTTGGAGATCTGTGTGCAATCAAGGTGTTTCAATTGATTGTAATAAAAATACTCCTGTACCTGGAAGTTCCTACTGCTGGTGAGTCAGTATCCTGGCAAAAACTACAGCATGAAGACAAAAGAACACTCCAGACAATTCGCAAAAAGGTTATTGCAAAGCCCAGGTCGGAACAATGATACGAGAAAATTTCCAAGTCACTTAATATCCTTGAAGTATATCTAATTCAATAATCAAGACATGGAAAGACCATGACACAGCTGTAAATCTGCCTAGTTCAGGCTGTTCTCAAAAACTGAGTTACTGTGCAAAAAGGAGTTAGTGAGGGAGGCCACCAAGAGACCTATTACAGCTCTGGAGGAGTTACAAGCTGCAGTGGCTGAGACGAGAGAGACTGCGCATGCAACGACTGCTGCCTGAGTGCTTCACCAGTTGCAGCTTTATGGGAGAGTGGCAAAGAGAAAGCCACTGTTGAAAAAAATCACATTAAATCTTGGCCAGAATCTGCCAGAAGGCACATGGGAGACTTTGAAATTAGGTGGAAGAAGGCTCTGTAGTCTGATGAAACCAAAATTGAGCTTTTTGGCCATTAGACTAAACACTATGCATCAACAAAAACACACCAACCCTACTGTGAATCATGGTGGTGGCTGCATCGTGCTGCGGGGATGTTTCATTGCAGCAGGCCCTGGATGCTTGTGAAAATAGAGGGTAAAATTAATGCAGGAAAATTCGGGGAAATCATGGAGGAAAAGCTGCAAGAGAGCTGTGACTTGGGAGAAGATTTGTTTTTCAGCAAGACTTTGACATGGAAGAGTCTTTTTCTGTTGATCAGTGTCAAAAAATGCCAAGTTTTAAATCCACTTTGATTCAATGCTATAAAACAATAAAACATGAAAACTTCTAAGGGCGGAGGGGATGAATACTTTTTATAGGCACTTTATTATATATACAGATATAAGTTTAAATAACATTTCAATATTTTAAATTAAACTACTCATTTAAATTAAATGGGTGGTGCAAAATTTAAGATAAATAAGTTGAGAGGTAGTGTTCATGGGTTCAATATGCATTCAGAAATCCAGTGGCAGAGGGGAAGAAGCTGTTCCTGAATCATTGAGTGTGTGCCTTCAGGCTTCTGTACTGCTTCCTGATGTTAGTAATGAGAGTAAGTATTGGGGGTAAGGTATTGGTGTGGGTGGAGAATTGGTTAGCAGACAGGAAGCAAAGAGTGGGAATAAACGGGACCTTTTCAGAATGGCAGGCGGTGACTAGTGGGGTACCGCAAGGCTCAGTGCTGGGACCCCAGTTGTTTACAATATATATTAATGACTTGGATGAGGGAATTAAATGCAGCATCTCCAAGTTTGCGGATGACACGAAGCTGGGTGGCAGTGTTAGCAGTGAGGAGGATGCTAAGAGGATGCAGGGTGACTTGGATAGGTTGGGTGAGTGGGCAAACTCATGGCAGATGCAATTTAATGTGGATAAATGTGAAGTTATCCACTTTGGTGGCAAAAATAGGAAAACAGATTATTATCTGAATGGTGGCCGATTAGGAAAAGGGGAGGTGCAACGAGACCTGGGTGTCATTATACACCAGTCATTGAAAGTGGGCATGCAGGTACAGCAGGCGGTGAAAAAGGCGAACGGTATGCTGGCATTTATAGCGAGAGGATTCGAGTACAGGAGCAGGGAGGTACTACTGCAGTTGTACAAGGCCTTGGTGAGACCACACCTGGAGTATTGTGTGCAGTTTTGGTCCCCTAATCTGAGGAAAGACATCTTTGCCATAGAGGGAGTACAAAGAAGGTTCACCAGATTGATTCCTGGGATGGCAGGTCTTTCATATGAAGAAAGACTGGATGAACTGGGCTTGTACTCGTTGGAATTTAGAAGATTGAGGGGGGATCTGATTGAAACGTATAAGATCCTAAAGGGATTGGACAGGCTAGATGCAGGAAGATTGTTCCCGATGTTGGGGAGGTCTAGAACGAGGGGTCACAGTTTGAGGATAGAGGGGAAGCCTTTTAGGACCGAGGTTAGGAAAAACTTCTTCACACAGAGAGTGGTGAATCTGTGGAATTCTCTGCCACAGCAAACTGTTGAGGCCAGTTCATTAGCTATGTTTAAAAGGAAGTTAGATATGGCCCTTGTGGCTACAGGGGTCAGGGGGTATGGAGGGAAGGCTGGGTTCTGAGTTGGATGATCAGCCATGATCATAATAAATGGCGGTGCAGGCTCGAAGGGCCGAATGGCCTACTCCTGCACCTATTTTCTATGTTTCTATGTTTCTATGTTTCTATGACCTGGATGTTAGGGGTTCTTAATGATGGATGCCGCTTTTTTGAGGCATCCCTCCTTAAAGGTATCCTGGATACTACGGAAGCTAGTGTCCATGATGGGGCTGACTAAGTTTACAACTCTCTGCAGTTTATTTTGATCCTGTGCAGTAGCTCCGCCCCCCCCATGCCAGACAATAATGAAACCAGTTAGAATGCTCTCCACAGTGCATCTGTAGAAATTTGTGGGTGTCTTTGGTGACATACCAAATCTCCTCAGACTCCTACAAGAGGATAAGGCGTGAGAGAATAGGACCAATCAAGTGTGACAGCGGAAAAATGTGTATGGAACCGGAGGAGACAGCAGAGGTATTTAATCAGTACTTTGCTTCAGTATTCACTACGGAAACGGATCTTGGCGATTGCAGGGATGACTTGCAGCGGACTGAAAAGCTTGAGCATATAGATATTAAGAAAGAGGATGTGCTGGAACTTTTGGAAAGCATCAAGTTGGATAAGTCACCAGGACCGGATGGGATGTACCCAGGGCTGCTGTGTGAAGCGAGGGAGGAGATTGCTGGAATGATCTTTGCATCATCAGTGAGGACGGGAGAGGTTCCGGAGGATTGGAGGGTTGCGGATGTTGTCCCCTTATTCAAGAAAAGGAGTAGAGATAGCCCAGGAAATTATAGGCCAGTGAGTCTTACTTCAGTGGTTGGCAAGTTGATGGAGAAGATCCTGAGAGGCAGGATTTATGAACATTTGGAGAGGCATAATATGATTAGGAATAGTCAGCATGACTTTGTCAAGGGCAGGTCGTGCCTTTTGAGGATGTGACTGAACACATTGATGAAGACAGAGCAGTAGATGTAGTGTATATGGATTTCAGCAAGGCATTTGATAAGGTACCCCATGCAAGGCTTATTGAGAAATTAAGGAGGCATGGGATCCAAGGGGACATTGCTTTGTGGATCCAGAACTAGCCTGCCTACAGAAAGTAAAGAGTGGTTGTAGATGGGTCATATTCTGCATGGGAGTCGGTGACCAGTAGTGTGCCTCAGGGATCTGTTCTGGGACCCCCAACTCTTCATGATTTTTATAAATGACCTGGATGAGGAAGTGGAGGGATGGCTTAGTAAATTTGCTGATGACACAAAGGTTTGGGGGTGTTGTGGATAGTGTGGTGGGCTCTCAGATGTTACAGCTGGACATTGATAGGATACAAAACTGGGCTGAGAAGTGGCAGATGGAGTTCAATCTAGATAAGTGTGAGGTAGTTCATTTTGGTAGGTCAAATATGATGGCAGAATCTAGCATTAATGGTAAGACTCTTGGCAGTGTGGAGGATCAGAGGGATCTTGGGGTCCGAGTCCATAGGACACTCAAAGCTGCTACGCAGATTGACTCTATGGTTAAAAAGGCATACGGTGCATTGGCCTTCATCAACTGTGGGATTAAGTTTAAGAGCTGAAAGGTAATGTTGCAGCTATGTAGGACCCTGGTCAGACCCCACGAGTACTGTGCTCAATTCCGGTTGCCTCACTGCAGGAAGGATGTGGAAACAATAGAAAGGGTGCAGAAGAGATTTACAAGGGTGTTGCCTGGATTGGGGAGCATGCCTTATGAAAGCAGGTTGAGTGAACTCAGCTTTTTCTCCTTGGAGCGACAAAGGATGAGAGGTGACCTGATAGAGGTGTACAGGATAATGAGAGGCATTGATCGTGTGGATAGTCAGAGGCTTTTTCCCAGGGCTGAAATGGCTAGCACGAGAGGACATCATTTTAAGGTGCTTGGAAGTAGGTACAGAGGAGATGTCTGGGGTAAGCTTTTTATGCAGAGAGTGGTGAGTGTGTGGAATGGGCTGCCTGCGGCGGTGGTGTAGGTGGAAATGATAGGGTCTTTTAAAAGATTCCTGGATAGCTACATGGACCTTAGAAAAGTAGAAGGCTATGGGTAAGCCTAGGTAGTTCTAAGGTAAGGACATGTTGGGCACAGCTTTGTGGGCCGAAGGGCCTGTATTGCGCTGTAGGTTTTCTATGTTTCTATGTTTCCTAGTGAAATATAGCCAATGTCATGCTTTCTTTTTAACTACATTGATATGTTGGGCCTAGGATACATCCTCCGAGATAATGACACCCCAGAACTTGAAATTGCTCACTCTTTCCACTCCTGATCACTCTTTGAGGACTGATGTGTGTTCACTTGTCTTACACTTTCTGAAGTCCACAATCAATTCTTTGGTTTTACTGGCATTGAGTACAAGGTCATTGCTGCAACACCTCTCAACTAGCTGATATATCTTACTCCTTGTATGCCCCTTCATTACTATTCGAAATTCTGCCAACAATAGTTGTGTCATCAGCAAATTTATAGATGTTATTTGAGCTGTGCTCAGCCATTCAGTCACAGGTGTAGAGAGTGGACTAACCATGCATCCCTGAGATGTGCCAATGTTGATTGTCAGCGAGATGGAGATGCTATTTCTGATCTGCATAGGTTGTGATCTTCTGGTTAGGAAGTCAAGGATGCAGTTGCAGAAAGCGGTACAGAGGCCGAGGCCCAGGTTCTGGAGCTTTTCAGTCAGAACTGTAGGAATGATTGTGTTAAACACTGAGCTGTAGTTAGCAAACGGCATTCTGACACAATATTTGTACTGTGATACAAGGCTGTATGAAGAGCCAGTGAGATCACATCCACTGTAGACTGATTGTGGTGATATGCAAATTGCAGCGTATCCAGCAAGGAGACCACATACCAGGTCTCCTTGCTAATCCTGGGACCTTATTGCATGTAAGTTGACTTGTGCATGTTATATTACAATAGTCATTTCATTTCCAAAGTACAGTACTTAACTGACACTGAAATGCAAAAGGCAAACAGTTTTATTCTATTTTCTAGTTGAACCATGATTTACATTTTGCCCCAGTATCTGAGTCAAGACAAATCCTGACCTGTCTGGTTCAGTGGTACACCAATGAACACGAGAGGCAACTCAGATGACCTTTTAATCTTTTAAAATTTGAATATCAGTTTGGGTTTGATTTCCAAGTAGTTAGTAAAATATTTTAGCAGAATTGAGGAATGACATCAGAGCCATGCAAGAGGCTTATATCTTTTTAGCGGGAGTAAATACCCTAACAGACTTTTATAAGAGAAACAATAATAAACTCTCACAATATACAATATTTCTGGGAAGAAAATTGCATAAGTTTTCCACTGCCTCCTTACTTAAAGTCTGGTATTGTAAGTTTAAATTATATCGCCTCCTATAGTGGCTCAGCAGGACAACTTTGGCTCAGTATATGAGGAAGTGAAATCATTCATTTGATTGCCTTTCTCCCAGAGACCTCATTACAAACCCAAAATTCCAGTAGTAAAGTCTTAATCCTCTCTGTTTGGTCACATACTTTATTTAGGATTATTGGACTACTAAAAATGAACTATTTTCGTCATTTTGCATTGTGCTTTGCTTTCCTTATGTTATATCCACCAGAAATTATTAACTTAAATTTTCTTAAATAAAATGACACATTAAAACATTGCTAAAAATTTCTTGCTTTAACAGAATTTGCTGGATTTTACTGACAAGGTCATAAAGCCTACATGTGCTTTTTACCAATTCATAATTACGTGTAAGTTATTTTATTAAAAGGTATACAATAATGTACTCACCTTAACAATAATGATACTATATTCTCCAAATTATATTAGTTGAAACTAGCAGCATTGAAAATAACTTAGAAGAGATAAATCTGCCAAGCATTGTAAAATAAAATAAATTTTGAATGGAATGGAAATACTTTAAAAAATCTTTCAACTGGAGTCAATTGTAAGTATAATAATGAAATATATTAATGCATCATAAGAATGAGAACACAAAAACACAGAAAAGCACAGCACAGGAAAAGGCCCTTTGGCCTGCCCTGGCAGTGCTAAACATAATGCCAAGGTGACTAATTCCATCTGTCTGCCAGTGGTCTGTAAACATTTATTCCTTGCCCGTTCATCTACCTGTCTAAATCCCTCTTAAATATTGCCATCTTATCTTATCTGCTTCCATCACCTCTTCTAACAGTTTGTTCCAGGCACCGACTGCTCCTTATGTAAATAAATTTGCCTCATATGTCTCCCTTGAACCTCCCAACCACCACACTCTCCCCTATCCACACATTAAACCCACACCCTCCAGTACATTTTTCACCTGCGATAAAAAACTCTGCCTATCTAAGTCTCTTAATTTTCTACACATCTGTCAGGTTGTCCCTCCCATACTTCATGAAGACAGTCCAGTTTGCTCAATCTCTTCTTCTAATTAATGCACTTTAAAACAGGTAATATCATGGTAAACCTCTTCTGCTCCCTTCCCAAGCCTTTGCTTCTTTCCTGTAATGTGGTGATAAAAACATTACACAATGCCCCAAATGTAGCCTGACTAAAGTCTTATATTGCTGCAGCATGACTTTCCAACTTTTATACTCAGTGCCCTAACTAATGAAATCAAGCGTGCCATGCCTTCTTTATCATCTTATCCACTTGTGATGTCACTTTCAGGGAGCCATGGACCAGCACTCCACGATGACTCCAAACGGTCCTGCCATTTACTGCCTACATTCCTCTTGCATTTGACCTTCTGAAGTGCAACACCTCATCTTTGTCCAGGTTAAATTTTATCTGCCATTTCTCCTCCCAAGTTTCCAACTGATCTGTATCCTGCTGTACCCTTTGAAAGCCTATTTCACTGTAAACAACTGAAACAATTTTTGTGTTGTCTCCTCCAAAATTAAAAATTACATTTTATCCATATATATTGGAAACAGCAAAAATCCCATCACTGATCCCAAAGGAACACCACAAGTTACAATCCTCCATTCAGAAAAACATCCCTCCATCACTACCCTTTGACCTCTAAGGCTAAAGGAATTTTGTATCTAACTTAGAAACTGTACCATGGACCTCCTGTGACTTAATCATGTGGGCTTTGCCCAGCACATTCTTAGGTAGTGTTGGTTGTTAACACAAATGCCACATTTCACAATATGATTTGATGCATGTGCAAGAGATAAACAGATGAATCTGAATTTGCACTCGACCAGAAATCTTGTCAAATGTTTTATAAAGTCCATGTAGAGATCATCTTCTGCCCTAGTCTCATCAGTCATTTTCATAATTTACTCAAAATTCTAAATCAAATCAGTAGGACGTAACTTCCCTGCAAAAAGCACTGCTGACTTTTTGTAATGAGCACATGCTTTTTCAGATGTGAATAACACCTGTCTCTTAGAAACTTCTCTTGTAATGTTGCTACCACATTACATATTTTGTCCCAGTTGCCCTTCCCAAACTAAAACATATTATAACTAGAGATCTTCCTTGCTTCCTTCAGTATTCTGGGATACAGACATGGAGACTTTTCCATTTTAATATTACAAAGTTCAAAGTAAATTTATTATCAAAGTACATATATGTCTCTACAAACAACCTTGAGATTAATTTTCTTGCAGGCATACACAGTAAATCCAAGAGGCCCGAAAGAATTAATGAAAGACCACACCCAGCAGGACGGACAAACAGCCAATGTGCAATGGACAACAAAGCATGCATATACAAAAAGCAATAAAATATATTAATAATAATAACAACAATAATAATAATAATAAATAAGCAATAAACATTGAGAACATGAGATGAAAAGTCCTTGGGGAGATTTTGAACAATTTCTTTTCTTCAGTATTCACTAAGGAGAAGGATATTGAATTGTGTTAGATAAGGGAAACAGGTAGGGAAATTATGGAAACTACGATGATTAAAGAAGAGGAAGTACTGGTGCTTTTAAGGAATATAAAAGTGGATAAGTCTCCGGGTCCTGACAGGATATTCCCTAGGATCTCGTGGGAAGCTAGTGTAGAAATAGCAGGGGCTCTGACAGAAATATTTCAAATGTCATTAGAAACGGGGATGGTGCCGGACGATTGGTGTATTGCTCATGTTGTTCCATTGTTTAAAAAGGGTCCTAAGAGTAAACCTAGCAATTATCGGCCTGTGAGTTTGATGTCAGTGGTGGGTAAATTGATGGAAAGTATTCTTAGAGATGGTATACATTATTATCTGGATAGACAGGGTCTGATTAGGAATAGTCAACATGGATTTGTGCGTAGAAAGTCATGTTTGACAAATCTTATTGAATTTTTTGAAGAGGTTACTAGGAAAGTTAATGAGGGTAAAGCAGTGGATATTGTCTATATGGACTTCAGTAAGGCCTTTGACAAGGTTCCACATGGAAGGTTGAATTGTTAGGTATTAATATTGAAGTAGTAAAATGGATTCAGCAGTGGCTGGATGGGAGATGCCAGAGAGTAGTGGTGGATAACTGTTTGTCAGATTGGAGACCGGTGACTAGTGGTGTGCCTCAGAGATCTGTACTGGGTCCAATGTTGTTTGTCATATACATTAATGATCTGGATGATGGGGTGGTAAATTGGATTAGTAAGTATGCAGATGATACTAAGATAGGTGGCGTTGTGGATAATGAAGTGGGTTTTCAAAGCTTGGAGAGAGATTTATGCCAGTTAGAAGAGTGGGCTGAAAGATGGCAGATGGAGTTTAATGCTGATAAATGTGAGGTGCTACATTTTGGTAGGACTAATCAAAATAGGACATATATGGTAAATGGTAGGGCATTGAAGAATGCAGTAGAACAGAGGGATCTCGGAATTAAGGTGCATAGTTCCCTGAAGGTGGAATCTCATGTGGGTAGGGTGGTGAAGAAAGCTTTTTGTATGCTGGCCTTTATAAATCAGAGCATTGAGTATAGGAGTTGGGATGTAATGTTGAAATTGTACAAGACATTGGTAAGGCCAAATTTGGAGTATTGTGTACAGTTCTGGACACCGAATTATAGAAAAGATGTCAACAAAATTGAGAGTGTACAGAGAAGGTTTACTAGGATATTACCTGGGTTTCATCTCCTAAGTTACAGAGAAAGATTGAACAAGTTGGGTCTTTATTCTTTGGAGCATAGAAGGTTGAGAGGGACTTGATAGAGGTATTTAAAATTATGAGGGGGATAGGTAGAGTTGATGTGGATAGGTTTTTTCCATTGAGAGTGGGGGAGATTCAAACAAGAGGACATGAGTTGAGAGTTAGGGGGCAAAAGTTTAGCAGTGACATGAGGGGGAACTTCTTTACTCAGAGAGTGGTAGCTGTGTGGAACGAGCTTCCAGCAGAAGTGGTAGAAGCAGGTTTGGTATTGTCATTTAAAGTAAAATTGGATAGCTATATGGACAGGAAAGGAATGGAGGGTTAGGGGCTGACTGCAGGTCGGTGGGACTAGTTGAGAGTAAGCGTTCGGCATGGACAAGAAGGGCTGAGATGGCCTGTTTCCGTGCTGTAATTGTTAATGGTTATATGAATGTTAGTCCACAGGTTGTGGTGACAGTTGTGATAGGACAAGTGATGTTATCCCCTCTGGTTCAAGATCCTGATAGTTGAGTGGTGATAACTGACCCTGAACCTGGTGGTGTGAGTCCTGAGGCTCCTCTACCTTCCTCCTGATGGCAGCAGTAAGAAGAGAGCATGGCCTGGGTGTTGGGGGTCTCTGATGATGAATGCTGCTTTCTCGCGACAGCACTCTCTGTAGATGTTTTCAGTGATTGTGTGTGTGTGGGGGGCGGGGTGGGGGGGGGGTGTTACCTGTGATGGACTGGGTTGTATCCACTACTTTTTGTAAGTCTTTACATTCAAGGAGGGCATTTATGTTTCCATACCAGGCCAACATGCCACCAGCAAATATACTCTCCACCATACATCTACAGATGTTTGTCAAAGTTTTAGATGGCATGCCAAATTATCACCAACTTCTAAGGAAATAGAGGCGCTGCCTGCTTTCTTCATAATGGAATTTCTGTGCTGGACCCAGGACATTAGTCTGAAATAATAACACTGAGGAATTTGAAGTTGTTGACCCAACATTTTTCGAGATACCCAACACCTGCTCCTTAATATCCACACGTGATAGAATATCAAAACGCATCACATTGATCTCACTATCTTCTATGCTCTTCTTTTCATTAATACTGATGAAAACTACTCACTTAGGACCTCATCCACTTCCTCTGGCTTCAGGCTTAGACTTCCTTCTTTGTCTTTGAGCAGACCTTTGTTTTCCCTAGCTACCCTCTTCCTTTCAATATAGTATAAAGTGCCCTGGAATTCTCCTTAATCCTATTTACCAAGGGCATTTCTTGACTGTCTTTAAGTCCTCCTAATTCCTTGTTTAAGTTCTTTCCTGCTTTTGTTATGTTCCTTAAGGGGCTTGTTTGATCTCAGCTTATTAAATCTTATATATGCTTTCTTTTTTGACTAAAGTTACAATATCTCTTGTCATTCAAAGTTCACAAACCTTGCCATCTTTGCCTTTCATTCTCATAGAACATGTTGGTCCTGAACTCTAAACAGTTTGCCTTTAAAGGACTCCCACATGTTACATGTGGATATGCATCCAAGCAGCCAATTCCAATCTATTCTGCCAAGTTCCTGCCTAATACTGATGTGATTAGTCTTTACCCAATTTAGCACTTTTATCTGAGGGCTAATATTTTCCTTGTCCATAACAATCTAAAAACTTACGGAAATAGAAACATAGAAACATAGAAAATAGGTGCAGGAGTAGGCCATTCGGCCCTTCGAGCCTGCACCGCCATTTATTATGATCATGGCTGATCATCCAACTCAGAACCCAGCCTTCCCTCCATACCCCCTGACCCCTGTAGCCACAAGGGCCATATCTAACTTCCTTTTAAACATAGCTAATGAACTGGCCTCAACAGTTTGCTGTGGCAGAGAATTCCACAGATTCACCACTCTCTGTGTGAAGAAGTTTTTCCTAACCTCGGTCCTAAAAGGCTTCCCCTCTATCCTCAAACTGTGACCCCTCGTTCTAGACCTCCCCAACATCGGGAACAATCTTCCTGCATCTAGCCTGTCCAATCCCTTTAGGATCTTATACGTTTCAATCAGATCCCCCCTCAATCTTCTAAATTCCAACGAGTACAAGCCCAGTTCATCCAGTCTTTCTTCATATGAAAGACCTGCCATCCCAGGAATCAATCTGGTGAACCTTCTTTGTACTCCCTCTATGGCAAAGATGTCTTTCCTCAGATTAGGGGACCAAAACTGCACACAATACTCCAGGTGTGGTCTCACCAAGGCCTTGTACAACTGCAGTAGTACCTCCCTGCTCCTGTACTCGAATCCTCTCGCTATAAATGCCAGCATACCGTTCGCCTTTTTCACCGCCTGCTGTACCTGCATGCCCACTTTCAATGACTGGTGTATAATGACACCCAGGTCTCGTTGCACCTCCCCTTTTCCTAATCGGCCACCATTCAGATAATAATCTGTTTTCCTATTTTTGCCACCAAAGTGGATAACTTCACATTTATCCACATTAAATTGCATCTGCCATGAGTTTGCCCACTCACCCAACCTATCCAAGTCACCCTGCATCCTCTTAGCATCCTCCTCACTGCTAACACTGCCACCCAGCTTCGTGTCATCCGCAAACTTGGAGATGCTGCATTTAATTCCCTCATCCAAGTCATTAATATATATTGTAAACAACTGGGGTCCCAGCACTGAGCCTTGCGGTACCCCACTAGTCACCGCCTGCCATTCTGAAAAGGTCCCGTTTATTCCCACTCTTTGCTTCCTGTCTGCTAACCAATTCTCCACCCACACCAATACCTTACCCCCAATACCGTGTGCTTTAAGTTTGCACACTAATCTCCTATGTGGGACCTTGTCAAAAGCCTTTTGAAAATCCAAATATACCACATCCACTGGTTCTCCCCTATCCACTCTACTAGTTACATCCTCAAAAAATTCTATGAGATTCGTCAGACATGATTTTCCTTTCACAAATCCATGCTGACTTTGTCCGATCATTTCACCGCTTTCCAAATGTGCTGTTATCACATCCTTGATAACTGACTCCAGCAGTTTCCCCACCACCGACGTTAGGCTAACCGGCCTATAATTCCCCGGTTTCTCTCTCCCTCCTTTTTTAAAAAGTGGGGTTACATTAGCCACCCTCCAATCCTCAGGAACTAGTCCAGAATCTAACGAGTTTTGAAAAATTATCACTAATGCATCCACTATTTCTTGGGCCACTTCCTTAAGCACTCTGGGATGCAGACCATCTGGCCCTGGGGATTTATCTGCCTTCAATCCCTTCAATTTACCTAACACCACTTCCCTACTAACATGTATTTCGCTCAGTTCCTCCATCTCACTGGACCCTCTGTCCCTTACTATTTCTGGAAGATTATTTATGTCCTCCTTAGTGAAGACAGAACCAAAGTAATTATTCAATTGGTCTGCCATGTCCTTGCTCCCCATAATCAATTCACCTGTTTCTGTTTGCAGGGGACCTACATTTGTCTTTATCAGTCTTTTCCTTTTTACATATCTATAAAAGCTTTTACAGTCCGTTTTTATGTTCTCTGCCAGTTTTCTCTCATAATCTTTTTTCCCCTTCCTAATTAAGCCCTTTGTCCTCCTCTGCTGAACTCTGAATTTCTCCCAGTCCTCAGGTGAGCCACTTTCTCTGGCTAATTTGTATGCTACTTCTTTGGAATTGATACTATCCCTAATTTCTCTTGTCAGCCACGGGTGCACTACCTTCCTTGATTTATTCTTTTGCCAAACTGGGATGAACAATTGTTGTAGTTCATCCATGCAACCTTTAAATGCCTGCCATTGCATATCCACCGTCAATCCTTGAAGTGTCATTTGCCAGTCTATCTTAGCTAATTCATGTCTCATACCTTCAAAGTTACCCCTCTTTAAGTTCAGAACCTTTGTTTCTGAAATATGATCACTGTCCCCAAAATACTGGCCCCGGTGGAACTTTGATCACCTGGCCAGGCTCATTTCCAAATACAAGGTCTAGAATAAGTCCTTCTGACACTGGATTACCTACTTGACATTCAGATACAAAGTACCCTGTTGGACGCTTTAAGAAATGTTGTTCCATCCAAGCTGCTGGCAAAAAGGGAATCCCATCCATATAGACAAAGTTAAAAAAATCACTCATTAAGCTATTCTGCTCTCTTTATATCTTTCCATGACCTGTCTGCATTTCTGTTGTAGATCCTGCTGGTTATTGGGAGTCCTCAAAGTTCAAAATATATTTATTATCAAAGTATACATACTTTAAACAACCTTGAGATTCATCTCCTTACAGGAGGCCACAAAACAGAGAAACTGAATGGAACCCATTGAAACAAAAGAAGACCATCAAACACCTAATGTGCAGAGAAAAAAACAACATTGTGCAAACAATAAAAATGAGCAAATAACATTCTGAACTGAAGGCCACAAAGCCGGGCATCACTGTAGTCGATTCAGAAGTTCATCAGTTGCAGGTAACAGCCACAGTTCAGGGTAGAGATGAGCAAACCTCACGGAGCAGCAAGCTCAACTCTCTATTAGAAGTCCATCAGAATGACCGTACCTTTTTTTAATCCTGAGTTTTACCCAAATGGCCTCACTGGACGAGCTTTCAGGATGGCATATGCTGTGACATTCTTCCTGATCAGTAATGCAACTCTCCCAAACCTTTTACATTTCTCCCTATCATATTTGAAAAAATCTAAACCCTGGAACATTGAACTGCCAGACCCGCCCTTCTCTCAACCAAGTTTCTATAATGGCTACAACTCTGTAGTTCCATGTACATCTCTCAGCTCTGTGCTCATCTGCCTTAGCCATTACGCTCCTTGCAGTAAAATAAATATACTTCGGACCACCAGTCCCACTTGATGTCTCTCTAATCTCCCATTTCTCACAGGAAGTCTATACCATTCTGCTGTATAACTAATGGACTAAGGAAAATAAAAGACCTCACCTTGCTTTATCATAATATCACTTGCCCTCCTCACTGAAGTATTCACCAAAGCTTACACTTTGACCTCAGAGCAGTACTGTCACCTCAAGGCTGCCTTTCTTAAAATGGCTGCTCCAAAGTAGCTAATCATGCAGGAACTTCTCTCCCTTATTTGACCTTGAGAATTTTTTGAGATCTGTCCTCAACCTTGATGCCAGGATGCTAGTAGAATTGAATTATTCAGCCTTAACTTGCACTGCCCTTTTAATACTATTTAATGAACATTATTAGCTTCAGGCCAGGGTATAATAGCAATTTTGATTTTGATATTAAACGTGGATGTTGCATTTCATTACTCTAATATCCTTCCTTCCTCTTTCAGCATTCACTGCTCACTGCTGTCTTGCCCAGGGAGTCATTCTTTACCACGTAGCCTGAAAAGTCAGTGGTATTATTCAATTGTGAAACAGAGGCCGATTCTGTTTTCATCTGCACATGTGCACTCTCCAGCATATCTTAACTTCTCTTTGCTAGTTCAGAAATCTTAAAGACAAATATAAGACAGTTGAGGAAAGTCAAAATGCATTCAGCTCACAGAGGCTTCATCACTACACTACCATCACATACCATTGTACAACCTGATCTCCTTTTCACATTACCTCATCAAGAACTCTTGTCTCCAAACCCCCATTCTCTCCTCCTCCACCCCACCCACCTCCTTTAAGCAATCTTGGATCTCAGACTCCTACCTTCAACTATGACATGATACAATAGTTTAGCAAACATCCTATCCTCCAATTCAATACCCCAAAAACCTGTAGGTCATTGAGTATTGTTATTAGCAGTGCTGGCAGTGAGGGGTGGTTAGTAAGGTGGTGCCCCTGCTGCTGAGATTAGTTGTCTCATGACTAATTCACTCTGGCTTTAGCTGAGTTTTGTCACAGGATATACCAATGCAAATATGTTTCTGTATGGAGAAACATTGGAAGACCACGATGTGACCTCTGTGAAGGTTAACCTAGCTGTACTCATAGTAATTCCTTTTAATGTTAACTTTACTGTTTTTTAAAAAAAATTTTGTTTTACTCCCATTTGAATTTGCCTGTGAACTATTGTAGGGATGATAGTCTTGAAATCTGCTCACTATAGGATTTTCAGAAATGAAAATACGTGTAGTCATGTGGCTTTTTGAAATTTTCCAATGACCCAATTTGCTAATTTGACCATTGGTTTCTAACTCTGCCTAGTCCCCATAGATTTTGATTCTCTTAAACTCCAGGTAATTCTTCCCCAACTTAATTCCTTATAAGTGCAGCTGAAGAACTGGGCATTAGACCTGGGCCTGGATATGCTTGGTAGAATGTATTAGCTGCAGTAATGAAGTCATTGGTGTGTCCTTACTTGACAATTTCAGTATTATCTCATTTCCACTGGAAAGCATCACTGAAATTTCCATGTTGGGAAAGCAATTATCTACTGCAATCAGTTAGTTTTGATTCTGTTTTATTTTTGTTCAAAGGGTTTGTATCTGATGCATTATGGATTGAAATTTCCTGTCCTTATAGTGTGCATATCATTACTCTTCTTATCTCAGAATACTTTGACATTGCCCTCACTAACACACAGGTTTTGTAACAACCTTCTTTGATTTGAGTCTTCCTCTGGGATGTAGATTTACCTCCCCCAATTCTCAACATTTGCTGAACATAACACATCCACACCTTGTGACTTTTCTCTCTTCTATAACTTACTTTTACCTTGCTTATTGAATTAATTCCATTCATCTTGTAGACCATGTTTCCACAACAGCAGCATATTTCTCACTTATACATCTCCTTTAATGTACTCTACTAAAGTGCTTCTAATGCGCGAGTGTAGATTACAGATTAAAATTGTTTTTCTCTTGAATGGGTTACAAGCTCTGATGTTCTTTTGTTAAATCTGTCCACCTCTCAGTTCCATTTTTCATCTTTAATACACCAATTTAAAGCCATTGGCCTAACTGTGAGCATAATATCCTCTTTTAAAGCTTGATATTATGTTTTGTTTAATAACAATTCAGGGCAGTATTAGAAAATTAAAGAAGATTGCAAATATTGGAAATATGAAATTTAAAAAAACCCAGAAAATGCTGAAAACACTCATTGGTGGAAAGAGAAATGGTTAACTTTTTAGGTCTGGACCTCTGTCAATCTGGGAATGAGAGATAAACAAAAGGGATGCAATACCCTTTTCTTTTACACCTTCCTTTCCCACTATCCTGATCCCCAACAGCCCTCCTTAGTGAAGATTCCTAAGAAATTAAATTGGGGAAGAACGATCCTGGGATTTAACGGAATCAATTGCTCTAGGAACTAAGCAGCAAAATGGAGTTAAAACCAATGATCAAATTGACAAAGATCTTATTGAGATCTTAGAAGAGGTTCAAGAAGCTACATAGATTACACCTTTAATTTCTGATATTCCTAAACCCTACAATGGGTCACTTGAACTTCATCTAATCTGTGATACTGCATCCAATGTACACAAAGCAGTCTTCTCCACACAGAATACTGATGGGGTACTAGCTGTGAGGAACTCCAGCACTCAGTCTGTGGGCATGCCTCCTGCATTCCAGTTGCTGGCCACTTTAATTCACCATTCCATTTCTGCTCTGACCTACTGTATCTAGAAGTCACTACCTGCACTGTTTGAGAAACAATGCCTCTTTTTCCTTCTGGGCAGCTGCAGCTCTCAATATCAAATTCTCTGATGTTAAGTAAGTCACTATTTCTTTCTGCTTTATCAGAACTGGCAATTTCGCTCTGTTTCAGTTTTTCACTGTCTGTATTGTCTGGCTTTCTGGGTATGTCCCACAGCCTTGGCATTAGTAACACATTATTTGACAAATAAGCACAATGTAACTGCTTCCATTACCCAGCTGGACTCAGCTTATCAGCAATAATCATTTTAACAAGGATGAAGGTCTCACTCTGAGTAAGAACTGGAATTCGATTGCAAACAAGGTGGGAGGGCAGAAACCTGATTGGATGATGTCTAACTAGTCAGGAGTGATGGATTACGGGGGTATAAATACCACTGGACTAGATATGCCCAGGTATCATCCCTGAAGAAGATGGTAGAAATTGGCATCAAAACGTCTGTTTTCATCGATACCTGTACCTGGCTGGAAGTGTGATAAGAGTTTATTTGCCATATATGCCGGGAAAGCTCTAGATCCTTTTTTGATAATCTTTTTGTTCAATACATCCCTCCGCACCTTCTCTCCTACTGAAAACTAATTTAGATTAAAACTTTTTTAAATTTCTGATATTCCTAAACCCTACAATGGGTCGCTTGAACTTCATGTAATCTGAACCCTACAATAGGGTTCTAATCTGATGAAGATAATGAAGATGGCAGAGTATGTCTTCGAAACATTGTTTATAATTGATACCTGTACCCGGCTGGAAGCCTAAGAAGAGTTTATTCGAAAACTAATTTGCACATCCTTCTTTCCTATTCCTTATGGAATGTCCCGCACATGAAACAATAACTGATGAAGGGCCTCAGCCCGAAACGTCGACTGTGCTTCTTCCTATAGATGCTGTCTGGCCTGCTGCATTCCACTAGCATTTTGTGTGTGTTGCAATAACTTTATTTTCTCATTCCATAAACACTGTCTGAACTTTGTAGTGTTTCCAGCATTCTGTCTGTTTATTTCAGTGTAGTAGTACTTACGCAACCTTCAGTGATTGCAGCTCAGAACCAATATGACACAGGCCTCAGCAGATGAGCTGACATTTGCAGGTGACAGTCGCGTATACGTGCAATAAGAATTTGAGCTCTAAGCCGCTGTCAGCCTCTTAATTGAAGTATTGGTCTTACACTCAACATTTGCAAGATGAATATTCTTTACCAGTCTGCCACCATTTTATAAAATCACCCTCTGGCCATAAAGGTTCACAAAAGGACCCCAGAAAGTGTGGACCACTTCTCTCATCCAAGGGGCAATCTCTCAGTGAAGTAGTTGTTAGTTGATGGTTTCGTTCATCAACATCCTTCAGTTTGCCAGCATGGTCCTTGGTCAAACGAGGAAAAGGCGTTTGAAGATCAAGGCCTCGGATCTCAGCTGTGGAGGAGCTGTTGTCTCACACCTCCGGAGACTTGAATTTGATCCCGACTCTTACAGCTGTCTGCATGGAGCTTACACATTCACCCTGTGGCCTCATGGGTTTCCTCTGGGTTCTTCTGTGTCCTGAAGTGGAAGAACCTATGGGAGTGGGTGGGGTGGGAACAAAATGGGTTAGTGTAGGATTGGTGTAAAGATGGATACTTGATGGCTGGCAAGAACTCATCTGGCTGAAGGGGCTTTCCCATGCTGCATCTTTCTATGATGCTCCATAAACTGGTACAAAACCTACAGTCTACTGGGCAGCAGTGATCACCCCGCCTTCCTTTATGCTTCTGAGACCTGAACTTCACTGGTGGACACCTCAAGGCACTGGAAGAATAACAGCAATGCTGCCTGTGCAAAACCCTCCAGATCAGCTGCAAAGATAAGCAAGCAATATCATTGTCCTCTGCACTCAGAGCCTACTTACGGTCTGTTGGGCGTCCATGTTTGATCCACATTCCGGAAACAGGCATTCAGGAATGTCTGTGATGGGAAGAGACACGGCAGAGAGAAGAAAGAAATAATAACAAGTACATTCTTAAAGACTTCTTTGGAAAAGTCCAACATTCCCACTGAGTCATGGGAATCCCTGGACCATAATCACTCAAAGTAGAGAGGGATGTTGAACGGAAATGAATAGGATATCGGAGTAAACAACAGAAGGAAAACATCACCTCAAGCTCCGTGCACCACCTGCCCAATCAGAGGAAGAGTCAATGGTTCTCACATTAGTCTCATTAGTCAGATTAGAACCCAAACCTGAACTGAAAATGGGGCATCCTCAATCTAAGATGAAAACAAGTATTATTGATAATTTACTACATTATATACTGTAAATAGAAATTGTTGTGGGGGCTACCTCCTGCCATATGTTCCTCTTTTTGTGGCCACAAGGTAAAGATGCAAGGTCCACACAGGCAGCAGTTGAAGTCATGATCAAACCCAGGTCACTGGAAGCACAAGACAACAGTTCCTCTTGATGCAACACTGTGCCACACCTGAGATCTCAGGCCTTGATCTTCAAACACCTTTTCCTCATTTGACCAAGGGCTGCACTAGCAAACTGAAAGATGCTGGTGAACTAAACCATCAACTGCTTTCATTTGCTTAAAGCTGACTCCCCCTTCTCAGCCTCACCTTCACTTTGCATATGAGGTTTAATTCTAGACAGATCTTTGCTGTGATTCTGTCTGTTTGACACATGGTCCATTCATTGTATCCAGGCCGGCTAACCCCAGCAGTATGACCAAGAGTATTAAACTATATGAAATTTAATTTTCATTAATTGTCTATCCCTCATTTTGATTTGTTAATTCTTTTGATCTTCCAATAAGCCTATTAGCATAGAGTGCTGTTACAACCACTCTGCTTCAATCTCTAGACACCAGGTTTCATGATTTTTCAGGACCTCTGCAAAATTTTCCCCCTATAACACCGATTTCTTTATAATCACCTGCTCTCCACACTAGCATCCATCATCGCTTCCATATCTACAATCTTAGTGCTTTTACTCAAAGGGAAAGCTTCCCATTAATCATGCCATTGAATATTTTATTAAAGTATGCTTAATTTTTATCATTCTTACTTGCACCATTTTTTTTCTGTTTTCCTCATGTTCCACTTCCTGAATAAAACTTACAGTGATGTCCAATCCCTGAAAAGCACTTAAGTGAATATTTTCTTCTTCAACTTTTTTGATCCCTCCTAAAATAAGCCCAATCACTCATCAGTGGAAGTGTATTCTGAACACATTTTTGTGTTGAAGTTTTTCAAGCTGAAATATTAGCTAACTCTTCCTCTTTTCACAAAAGCTGCCTGACGTGCTGAGTGTTTTTTTTAAATTTTGGCATTTTAGGTTCAGTTTCAAAGTTCTAGCACCTGCAGTTGATTTTAATTTCACATATTTTTATGTAATTCCTCTAGACACAGGTTGTTGGGATGCCAGTCAAAAACTGAGTCTTATCTTTCTGGAAGTTAACCTTTCAGCATGTCTTTCCTCCCTCATTAATGCCATTATCTTTCTTGGTGGCACTATTCAGGTCAGTCTAACATGAGCCCAGAACAATGAAGGGTCTTTAACCTGAAATATCATTCTTTTTCTCTGTCCACAGATGCTGCCTAACCTGCAAACATTTCAGGGCATTTCGGTACTTACATCAGTCTAGTTGTGTTTGGTCATCAGTGCTAAAGATGGCTGGTCATTGTTCTGTTTTGCTCATCTGGCTATACCAACTGGGTCATCAGGGCCACTGTATTTTCATTTCATACTTAAAAAAACATTCTTGCTAATACAGAAATATTGCCCTCTCCTAAACTTATAAATCACCAATATTTAATTCAATAAAATTTTCAAATGAATTGAAAAATACAACACACACACACACACAATGAGATCACCCAGATATCAAACTACATCAATCTAGTTGCTCCAGACAATGAACTTAAAACCTCCCTGCTGCTTGTACAAGTTGAACTAGTTGACAGTTGGTGAACATATCAAAATATTCTATTATGTTTACATCAACCTGATTGAATTTAGAGAGATTACATTGACATCACAGTGTCTCTTTTGTGAAGTTGGAGATATGTTCTAATCATAAATCTGATTCATTCCAGTGGAACAAAGTAAGAATTCCGTTGGAGCAACTTGAACCTGATTCCAATTATTCTCCAGCCACGTAACCCTATATTGCCCTTAATAAAATATACTGGAAAGAATGGCTGTTAAAATGAAAGTTTAATGAAGAAAAACATAACTAAAATGAAATGAAAAGTATCTGAAATTCTATACTTTGCTGGAAACTGGCAAAATTACAGTGCTGGTAATTCCGGTAGACTGAAATTGACTCCTCTAGTGCTAACAGACACTTTATTCACAAAAAAAAAGAATAGAGGTTCTGTGGACTAAAAGGTTTGAAATCAAACTATATTCAAATTCAAACATCATTGGTAACACTGAGAACTCTTTGAATGTGGGATTTCAAGGCAATGTTTGCAGGTTTCTCTGGATTTGTTTTGAGAAGTGAAGCCGTTTGTACCCTCAGTGAGATGACATGTTTCTCATCATAGCTCCATGTACTGTACCTGATCTTGAAATTCAGATTTATATTGCTCTGCAAGAACAAAGCCACGGGACATCAGCTAGTGTGTATATTTTTACATCATTATGCTTGTACATACAATCTTCAAAGGCCTAAATCTGAATTTTATAGAAGCCTGCTCAGTTTGTAGGTGTACTGCGAAACACACTAAGGTAGAAATGCTGTTATTTGATACACAGAGCCTCGGATCCCGGTCCAGATTAATGGGATGAAACCATTTTGTCTTTTATATATGTTTAGTCTGAAATGAAATGAGCTTGGACAATCTCAATCTGTGTCCCAGAGGATGCCAATCTACAGCAAGGAACTAATCATAATTTAGGACTAATTTATACTAATTCAACATTGCAGCTCAGAGGCCAAGAGGGTAGAATGATGTGAGAAGTTCACAAGCTCTTCTATTTCAGTCAGGTGAATTTTGAGAACGTTGTATAGAAACGTAAGGAAAGCTCTGCATTTTGTCTAGTCTTTCTTCATAATTGACTTGTAGACAAGTCAAAGTTTGGTCATCCTTGTGCAGACAGTAGAACAATTTTCTGTAGCCAGACTCACACCCAGTAACTTACATTTCTCTGGCATTATACTGACTATAAAAACAGATTCAAAAAATAAAGCACAGTCCCGTTGAAGGGTCTCAGCCTGAAATATCGACTGTACTCTTCCCGAGATGCTGCCTGGCCTGCAGAGTTCCTCCAGCATTTTGTGTGGGTTGCTTGGATTTCCAGCATCTGCAGATTTCCTCTTGTTTGCAAAGAATAGAGCTTAATTGGCTACAAATTAGCTATCTGAAACATATCTTTATGGTCAACTATGCAAACGTTGCCCATTGTTTTGCACATGGAAAAATCTGAGGTAATTCTGTGGATGTGTTTCCAGTGCTATCTGTTGCTCCACAACATGGTTCTAGGCAACAATAAGGGATTATTAGTTTCCAAACATATTATAACTTCTAGGTTAGAGTTACAATTTACATGTTACAGCTACGAATTACAATAGTGCTGAAACGGTCACTTCCTGACCCTGGAGGAATAAAGTAGGCAGACTGTTTTCTTAAAAATTCAATTTATAAAACAAATCCCCTAGCTTTTTCATTGGAATGTTGAAGCGTGTTTGACATGACAGCACACCGGTTTTTGTACAAGGTTGCTTGAGTCAATGTTAAGCAGCTTAAAATATTCAGAAAAAAATCCTGTTATAGAAAAACATTTGACTCCAATATAAAAGCCATTCTTTACTGATAGCAACATAATTTATTGTGAATTAAGTCCACGCAGTATGGTCTCATCTTCCATACTAAAACGTTACAGATAGTGACTTCTTCAAAAATTTAAGGACGCTGACATTTAACAATTGATAGATTAGCATTTCTGTATAGGCATAGCTCTAGGAGGCTTAGTTTTGGTGTATTATCTGGGCTGAGACATTAAGTCTGCTGTTCTTGGTCTCAGCATCAAGAGGTAAGGAAGGAGAAAAAGTAGCCAATTGCTACTAATGACTATTATCCTGTAACTGTGCTGAAAAATTAACCCTACTTTGGTGGGACAACACTGGGGCTGCCAGTGGTGACAGTTCATGATAACTTTTCCAATATTCACAGTGCCAGAATACAAATAGAATAAACCTCTGTCCAATGGGGAAGTATAATAATGCCTTCAGAATCACTATAGGTACCAACAGTAATCACATCACCATGATTATGTCAGCCATCCCTCTATCCATCACAGTATATTTACTGTAACACCAAAGGATTTAATCTTGTTAAGCAGCCTCATGGGAGGCACCATATCAAATGCTTTCTGAAAATCTAAGAAAATGACATCCATTGCCTCTCCTTTGTCCTCCCTGCTTGTTACTTCCGCAAAGAACTCTAATGGATTTCTCAGGCAAGAATTCCCTTTACAGAAACTATGCTGACTTTGACTTAGTTTTTCATTAGCCTTCAAGTACCCTGAAATTTCATCCTTAATAATAGATTCTAACACTATCCCAATCATTCAGCTTAGGTTAACTGGCCTATAATTTCCTCTTTTTTGTCTTCCTCCCTTCTTAAAGAGTGGAGTGACATTTGCAATATTCCAGTCCTCCAGGATCATGCCGGAATCAAGTGATTCTTGAAAGATCATGACCAATGTATCTGTTATCTCTTCAGCAACCTCTTTCAGGACTCTGAGATGTGTATCATCTGGCCCAGGTGATTTATCCAGTTTAAAAACCTTTCAGTTTGCCTAGCAATTTTTTCTTCGTAATCGCAATGGCAGTCACTTCTGCTCCCTGACACTCATGGACCTCTGGCGTACAGCTATCGTCTTCCACAGTAAAGACTGAAGCAAAATTCTAATTAAGTTCATCTGCCATTTCTTTGTCCCTCATTACTACCTCTCTAGCATAATTTTCCAGTGGTCCAATATTAATTCTCACCTCCCTTTTATTCTTAATATAACTGAAAAAAGTGTTAATATCCTGCTCCTGCTTTATATTAGTTTGCTCTCATATTTCACCTTTTCCCTTCTTACAGCTTCTTAAATAGTTTTTGTTGGATTTTAAAATCTTACCAATCATCTAACTTCCCACTCACATTTTTTTTTACGTTGTATGCCCTTTCCTTGTGTAAGGGGGTTTCGACTTTTATGTTACTGCGGAGGTTAATTAAAATGGCGTCTTTGTTATGTTAATCTGGGGAATGCGGCTTTGTTGTGTTAAACGCTGAGAAATTTGCGCTAGCAGCTTGTTTTGGTTTAGAGTGTGATAATAAATATGTTATGAACCAATTGGGATAGTTGTTATGTTTTTGGTGTATTTGAAGATACTGTATGCGCGGGGTTTTGGGGGAGAAGGCGGGAGAGCGAGACAGAGGATGAACGATGTGCTGTGCTGTCCGCTAACGGGGTCAGACCCCGAGGAGGGCGTTCGGCGAGGAGACGGAGACGGACTCGTGTGGAGCGTCTGGTCGACCACCGTTGTTGGTCCCAGGCGGCCGGTCGAGGTGGTCCGAGGGGGTCGCAGGGTGAAGAAGAAGGTCCTTGAGCTCCAACGGTTTTTGTGCACGAAGAGAATGAACTTTGATAAGTGTGGCGCCTTTTATTTTCCTTTTATATTTTATTCTCTCTTAATTATATAGTTCCAGTAATATCTATAAACTGTAAATCATTTAATTGCATCTGGTGTATTGTCTGTTATTCTGGGCGGGGTGGGGTACCTCACACAGCATCCACACAAACGAATTACCCAGTTTGCCGGGGCCAAGACTGTTTCCCTAGACGACCGCGAGCCGAGCGACCCTGAGGGTGGCCAGGGGGGGCTACACTTGGCTTTTATGTAGTCCTTAACTTTCCTAGTCAGCCACAGTTGCCCAGTCCAGCCATTTGAGAACTTCTTCTATGGGTCATATCTACCCTACACCTTGTGAACTATTCCCAGAAACTTCAGCCACCTCTGTTCTGCTGTCATACCCGCCAGTATGCCCCTCCATGTGGACTGCCAAGGTGCCACACTGACAGCTCAGCTAGATCATATGGGATACAGGGTGAGCCAGCCAATTAGATATAAAATTGGCTTGGTGGAAGGACTCAGAGGGTGGTTATGGAGGGTTGTTTTTCACATTGGAGGTGTGTGTCTTGATGTAGCCATAGGGATAGTTACAATTGTCACCACCAAAATTAACTTCTGCTGGTGTTGCTATATTAGATTTGGATGAGAGCTGGTGACATAGAGAGCAGTGATGAAGGTCATCCAAGATTACAACAGGATCTAGATCAACTGGGTAATTGGCAACATAATGACAAATAGAATTTAACTCAGACAAGTGAGAAGTGATGAATTTTGGAAAGTCAAATTAGGCCAGTACATACACAGTGAATGGCAAGCCTTGGGGAATGTTGTCGAAACAGAGGTTACAAACATAGCTTCCATGAAAGTAGCAACAAAGATGGGTGGCAGCAAACTTGCCTTCATTATCGGGGCATTGAGTATTGGGACATCACCTTGCAGCTGTATAAGGTATTAGTGAGCCTGCAGCTAGAATATTGTATGCTGTTGTGCTCACCACATTATAGGAAGGGTGTGATTAACAACACTAACTTGCATGTATACTGCACTTTATTCTTGGCAAAAGTCCAAATAGTTTCCAGAGAAGAATGGAGTTTGATTCAAAGGAGACATCAAAGAGCAAAAAGAGTGGCAAGTGCTTGGATATAAAGATTGTTTGAAAGGAGCATGAGATGAAGAAATGTTCTAAGGATTTGGGTCTATCGGATTCAATGTGACTGAAGGTGCAGTCATTAGTAGAGGTGTGAAGGGAGAGGAACATCCAATGGATTAAATTTTGAGAAATGGAAAATTTGGTGGAAGGGGATTAAAAAGTAAGTGATGTTATTGACATTGATGCCTGAAGTATTGGTACTGATATTTATTTTAGTGGCAAGGTCGGAAGTGGTAGTGTTAACAATAGTAGTTTTATTAATAAGATGTGATATTGGCCATGTTTGTGGTTATATTTACAATGATGATGAAGGTTGTGGAAAAAGATGGAACTTTTGGTGGCGATGCCTGGTGAAACAAGTTTTGTGACAATGGTGTTGAATGGTGGTTGTATGCATAGTGGTGATGATATTAGTAGTGGTAATGACAGTAATGCAATCAGTGGTGACAGCATTAATCATTGAGGTGTCTTATGATGATAAGGGGGAATTTAAGCCCAGGCATGAAAATTTTAAATCTGAGGTACGGGGCAACAAAACCTAATGTAAGTAGTGACAACAGAATGTATGTATCTCCTCTCCAATTTCCCATATCTTCAGAAAGAAAGAAATGAATAGGAATAACACAAAAGAGATAAATAAATTATTCATATTTCTGTCAGAAATGTCTCCTGTTTATATTACTCCTTTCCACCTTTATAGGATATTCCTGTAAATAGATCGTAGCTGTCATTACATAATGGAGATAGCCTTGTCATATAAATCCAGTCAACATCAGTCAGCTTATATTACTGACCATTATCTAAACCATCATTATTTCTACACTTTTGAAATTGAATGGTGTAAATTTTTTTTACTTAAACTGCAATGCTGCTGTCATATTGGAATAAATATTACAAGTACATTCTGTGCATTTGGCTGGTACTCAATGTTGTAATTTTAGATCTAAGCACTGCTTTGGACTTTAAAGCTTTTCGGCATCAGAACAGAAAACTGATACAAGTTGAGACACTTGAGACATTAAAAAGCAGGTCTTGAAAGTGTTGTGGAAGTAGAAATTGAACTCGAGCTTCCACATCTAGATTACTCTATTTCACGTCTATTGCTGATTGCAGTGCAAGACCTTTATGGTAATGTAGCACCTAAGGCGATGATAATTATTCTGTGTGCTCCATGTAAACACAGCTTAAACAGATGAGCACATGTTCACTTAAACATTAATTAAGATAATTATGAGAAAGGTAAGTTTATTTGAATCGGCAAGACAGCACTGATATTTTTGGGATTGAGCCACAAAGGTTGTGCTGTTTATGTCAAATTGTAAGCAAGATTTATTACACCATTTACACCAACGCTATGCACATATATCTTTTTGACTCTTTCCTTCAGTACGAATCTGCTACTAATCAAAGGGGCACGTTGTTCATTGCTGACACCATTGAAGTGTTTTGAACAATGGATTATCTTTCATAGAGAACCATTTTAATTCATGAAAGTTCAAAGTAAATTTATTATCAAAGTACATATAGGTTACCACTAACAGTAAATACAAGAAACACAATTGAATCAATGAAATGCTGTACCCAACAGGACAGACAAAGAACCAATGTGCAAAAGACAGCAAACTCAAAAAGTAAAAGGGAATAATCCTTACTTACAGTACTCACACAGGCACAATCAAGTGGCAAACCTCATTCACCAAAATCTTGCTTTAAGATACAAACTCATAAAAGACACCATACTTTATAATAAATACAAGTTTTAGAGACTGAGTCCTACAAATTATATTACAACCCTTCTATTATTACAGATAGGACAATGCATTATAAGTGTCTGGATATAATACAACAGATAAACAAGCAAGGACAACTTACTTAATAGATACAGCCATTTCAAATGCACACAACATACAGAAATCACTAAGTGAAAAACACCAGAAATTTGCTGAATTAACAGAGGAAATTGAAAGACTATGGAACATGAACAGGGTATACATTGTCGCAATATAATATCCACAACTGGTATCATCCCAAAGTCACTACACAACAGCATTAGGCAATTAGGCATACAAAGCAATATTTATGTAAGTATTCAGAAAGCCACAATACTATAAACCCCTAGAATTATCTGAAAGTTCCCAGCAATTGAGAAATGAGTGTGCTTGGCTATGCCCATACCTCAGGTTTTACCAGCTTGAGATAAGAAAAAAAAAATCGAGAACATGAAATGAAAAGTCCTTGAAACTGATGTCCATAGGTTATGGGAAGAGTTCAGTAATGGGGCGAGCGAAGCTGAGTGAAGTTATCCTCTTTGGTTTCATCACATGATGAAATGGATTTGAAAGGGTATTCCAATTCTAATTATAATTTATTATTTTAAAAACAGAATAAGTGTGCACATTTCCTGCCCCTCTGGCAGTATGCTTCCTGCATTACACTCTGGCATTCCATTTTTTGATTAATTGAAATATAAAGCATAATTACAATTCTGGAAATTAATTCAATAAGACAAATCCATCAATCAAAAATACTCAACAACTGAGACACGCAAATTGCCTGATTTTAGCATAAAATTTGATTCACTAATGTCTTTTAGGAATGGAAATCTGTGGTCCTTATTCAGGCCAGCAATCTGCACAATATAATAATCCTCTGAAAGGGCCTTATAAACCAATCAAGCTTATGACAACTACAGGTAAAATGGAATAAACAAAATTTAGATGGATCGCTCAACATTTATCAGGGCACAGAATGTGAATGTGACAAAATAGTTTCTGACTTATTTGACTTGGGAATTGGGTACTTACACAGGGAGAACTGTCCAGCAGTTGCCTGATGTTGTCATGAAAAAAGTCAGAAATATGATAGAAAACTCTCCAATTGCCTGGATGAGCCTGGCTCCAATAATCTTCAAAGTACAAAGTGAATTTATTATCAAAGTACGTATATGTCACCGTATTCATTTTGTTGCAAGCATATACAGTAAATCCAAGAAACACAATAGAAACAATGAAAGACTGCAGCTAACAGGACAGACAACCAATGTGCAAAGAACAACAACTGTGCAAATACGAAAATGATAATAATAATAATCATAATAATAAGTACATAGGCAAAAAATATCGAGAATATGAGGTGAAGAATCTTTGAAAGTGAGTCCATAGTGGTGGGGCAAATGAAGTTGAATGAAGTTATCCCTTTTGGTTCAACAAAAGCCTGATGGTTGAGGTGTAATAATTGTTGCTGAACATGGGTGGTGGGGTCCCTGATCATGGATGCAGTTTTCCTGCAACAATACTCTGTGTAGATGTGCTCAATGGTTGGGAGAGCTTTACCTGTGATGGACTGGGCTGTATTCACTACCTTTTGTAGAACTTTCCATTCAAGGGCATTGGTGTTTCCATACCAGGCCATGAAGCAACCAGTCAATAAACTCTCTACCAAACATCTCCAGAAGTTTGTCAATGTTTTAATGTCATACTGAATCTTAGCAAGCTTCTAAGGAAATAGAGGCGTTACCGTGCTTTCTTGATAATTGCACTTATTAGCTGGGCCCAGGTCAGATCCTCTGAAATGATAACATTGAGAAACTTAAAGTTACTGACCTTCTCAAGATGTCAAGAGAACAAAATGGTGGAAAATGTCATTGACAGACCAATTAAGCACACATCAATTACCATCTCTTCGTGCCCAATTCAAGGTTTGCTGGGACTACTTGGCTCTATACCTGAATAGATCATTAATCTAAACATAAATCAGAGGCAAGCAACAGAAAGAAATTTGCCTGTATGTGTCTGCATACCTTGACTCCATAAGACCATAAGATCATAAGATATAGAAGCAGAATTAGGCCATCTGGCCCATTGAGTCTGCTCTGCCATTCAATCATGACTGGTCCTTTTTTTTCTCCTCCTCAACTCCAGTTCCAGCCTTCTCCCCGTAATTTTTGATGCCATGTCCAATCAAGAACCTATCAATCTCTGCCTTAAATACACCCAATGACCTGGCCTGCACAGTTGCATGTGGCAACAAATTCCACAAATTCATCACCCTTTGGCTAAAGAAATTTCTCCGCATCTCTGTTTTGAAAGGGCGTCCCTCTATCCTGAGGCTGTGCCCTCTTGTCCTAGAATCTCCCACCATGGAAACCAACCTTTTCACATCTACTCTGTCTAGGCCTTTCAACATTCGAAAGGTTTCAATGAGATCCCCCCTCATCCTTCTGAATTCCAGCGAGTACAGACCCAGAGCCATCAAACATTCCTCGTATGATAACCCTTTCATTCCGGTCTCTGCAAGCGTCGTGGAACGTATAGAGCAGGACAAGACACAGAAGACGTACTGGTCATCCACTGCGCCCAGTCCCATCTCCAGCCACCTCGACTCTGTCTTGCCACTGGATCCAGAAGGGAATTGGGAAGAGAGAATGAGGCTGATACTGCACAACTCTCCCTCACTTAAATCCAAATCACGCGCTAGTCTCGACACCATCATAATGGTGTCAAGGTCCTCATCGACGTCGACAATGGATGAACACATGACTACATCAATATATTGGGACCAGGTTAAATCCTCAGAGATCTTGACACCCAGGAACTTGAAGCTGCTCTCTCCACTTCTGATCCCTCTATGAGGATTGGTATGTGTTCCTTCATCTTATTCTTCCGGAAGTCCACAATCAGCTCTTTCATCCTACTGACGCTATGTGCCAGGTTGTTTCTGTGGCACCACTGCACTAGTTGGCATATCTCACTCCTGTACGCCCTCTTGTCACCAGCTAAGGTTCTACCAACAATGATTGTATCATCAGCAAATTTATAGATGGTATTTGAGCCACACAGTCATGTGTATATAGAGAGTAGAACAGTGGGCTAAGCACGCACCCCTGAGGTGCGCCAGTGTTGATCGTCAGTGAAGAGGGTATGGCCCAATTAGTTCCCGCGTCTTATGATCTTATTGTCCAATATTTCAGAAGACAACTAATGAAGATCTTCTTTAGGAATTAGTGAATTGCCTTTAATATGAAAAGTGAGCAACTACTGTATGTCCTGAAAGAATGGAAAGGTTGATTGTGAATGCAAATAACTGTGTGTCCACAGCCCTAATGGGCCTTAAAATATAGAGTTGAAGACTATCATCAGAATGAGAGTTCACCTTTACATCTAAACCATGCCATCATACTTCCAAGTCAAAAACTGTGTTGATTCCCTGGGAAACACAGACTGGCATTAATAATTCACAGAGGGAAAACGGCACATCAAAGTATGGCCATAAAATGAATGGCTATTCATATTGTGGATAGTTAACAGGCTTTTGTATGTCAGGGATAAAGTCTCATCTAAGAGCTAGAACATTGATATTAATTGTTACAGGATCAGTTTCACAGGTGCTTGCTATAATCTGTATTACTAACGTGAATCCTGCTATATGCATTCCTAAGTGACCTTTAACCTTGGCTTTATTATTTGAGGAACTAAGTTCAAAACTTGGGAAGTTATTTTGCAGGATTATCAAACTAGTTGGACTGTATCTAGAGTATTGTATTCCATTCTGGTTGCCACATTATAGCAAAGATGTTGAGGCTTTGGGGAGGGTACAGAAAAGGCTTACCAGGATGCTACCTGGATGAGAGGACATAAACTAGGAGAGGTTGTCAAAGATAGGTTGTTTTCCATAGAGCAGTGAGAGGGTGAGGGGACATCTGATAGAAGTTTGTAAGATTGTGAGAGACCTAGATAAGAGTAGATAGTCAGCATCTTTTCACCAGAGTTGAAATGTCTAATACCTGAGGGCATGCATTTAAGGTGAGAAGGGCAATTCAAAGGAGATGTGTGGGGCAAGTTTTTCTTTTACACAGAGTGTAGTGGATGCTTGGAATGCACTGCTGGGGTGGTGTTGGAGGCAAATGCAATAGAGATGTTCAAGAGCTTTTAGATAAGCAGATGAATGTGCAGGAAATGGAAGTATATGGACATTGTGTCAGTAGTAGGGATTAGTTTAGTTGATTTTTTGGTTACTAATTTGATCAGTTCAGCACAACATTGTTAGGCCAAAGGGCCTGTTCCTGTGCTGTACTGTTCTATATTTTGTGCTCTGTGTAACCTTCTTCACTATCCACAGTTGTACTAATATAATTTATAGCATTACCAATCACATTTCCTATGTTCGTGTAGAAGAAGTTAATATACAAACAGCAAAGGTCACTGATTCCTGTGGTACACCACAAGTCACAGACTTCCAATCAAAAAAGCATCCTTCCACCACTCACCCCAGCCCCGGCTCCTATCGGAAAGCTACTTTTGGATAATAAATGCATTTCAGACTGACAATGGGGACTTCCTTTGCACAGCAATTGAGATTGAAAAAGGGTGCACTGAAACAAACAGCAACAGAGATCCTGGGCAGACCCATTTAACACAAATCTCTAAGGGCAGAGACATTTCAAGTTCTCATGTTTCTTTCTCTTCTGTGATATACAAATGGCATTGGGCTCATGGCATACACTGCATCCAGTATTTAAACAAGCTCTCTGCACAGCGATGAGACTTAGACAAATACGTCTGTTTAAAAAGTTTGAAACCTATAGGAATTAACTCAGATTTTCTGATCTCCGACATGCAGAGTAGATACACATTTCTCTGATATACTCAGTTCTTTGATACAAAATAAATTTCTGATATTAAATGATTTGCTAATGAGATATCTAGTGATACGAGGAAATTACAGTTCATGTTTTTTGAGAGGATGAAATCAAATAACAGAAGATATGGTGCTGGATGTGTTTCTAGGATTTCCATGACTAGGGGAGAATGAAGTGTTAAGTTAAAATTCAGATCTCTGAAGGGATCTGAAATGTCAAGTCAAGTCAAGTCAAGTCACTTTTTATTGTCATTTCAACCATCGATGCTGGTACAGAACATAGTAAAAATGAGACAACATTTTCCAGGACCATGGTGCTACATGAAACAATACAAAAACTACACTGAAGTATGTAAGAAAAAACACAAAAACTACACGAGACTACAGACCTATCCAGGACTGCATAAAGTGCACAAAACAGTGCAGGCACTACAATAAATAATGATAAATAATAAACAAGACGGTAGGGACAACAGAGGGTACAGTAGGTTGGTGTCAAGCCAGGCTCTGGGTATTGAGGAGTCTGATGGCTTGGGGGAAGAAACTGTTACATAGTCTGGTCGTGAGAGCCCAAATGCTTCGGTGCCTTTTTCCAGATGGCAGGAGGGAGAAGAGTTTATATGAGGGGTGTGTGGGGTCCTTCATAATGCTGTTTGCTTTATGGATGCAGCGTGTGGTGTAAATGTTTGTGACGGCAGGAAGAGAGACCCCGATGATCTTCTCAGCTGACATCACTATCCGCTGCAGAGTCTTGCGAATGTGTAAGAGATTCAGAGAAGTAAGAGAAGGAGAATGTTGTACTTCAGAGATATAGGTCTAAAGGTAAAGTGAATATGATTCCAGAACTGCCACTGCCACTCAAAGATAGGTTGAGGTCGCCATTGTACCGTATTACTTGCGTCAGGAGGAAGTGTAAGAGCAGATCTGGGGGGTGGGGGGATTTAATAATATTATTATTTATTATTTGTTTATTTGTGCAGTTTGTCTTCTTTTGCATATTGGTAGTTTGTCCATCTTTTTATGTGTGTAGTTTTTCATTGAGACTACTGCATCTTTTCGCTCTACTGTGAATACCCACATGAAAATGAATCTCATATGCGTACTTCGATAATAAATTTACTTTGAATTTAGCGCTTTGAATAAAAATAAAAAATGTTTGAAACCATTCATTCAAATTCCAATACAAACCCCTTACTACACTTGTAGATAAAGTTATATTTCTGCCTAAGTTATCAGAAATAATTCTTAACTTCATATAATGAAAATAGACAATTTTCCAATTAGCAGAATTTGGAACTTTTTTTTGCACATACTTTATTTTCAAGCAAATTAGGCTGAAGGGATCTCTGTGGTCTAGGATCCCAAGGAATCAATGATTTTACTAATATGGCTCAAGCTGCATGTAAAGATGGGTAATCTGTTGTGGTTTTATCTCTCAAATATACTCGGTCCTTTTATGAAGAGCAATCCTGGTGATTAATCAACTATGCAGATATTTGCCTTTGTGTCATCAAGCTGGAATAGTGAATTGTCCTAATGATTGCAACATGACAGCTCGGTTCTGTTAGGTGAATGGTGGACCAGATTCACGTTAGTCAAATACATGTGATAATTACCTTTGCATCCACAGGAACCCGAGAGGCTGTTGATGTGGAAAGCCCCCGCTTTTTGTTTGGAACTATTTGTAATGATAATATGAAGTGTGTAGGAGATCAACTGCAGTGAGTATTGGCACATTTTCATACAGAGTTGTTTATAGTCACAGTAGGAGATAATCCCAAATGTTGCTTGCACGGATCCAGCTGTAAAACAATTGAATATGTAAATGACTTCAAGTAGTTATGGTGCTGTTTTTGTAATAAAATAGTCATCAAGAAAAAAAACTGACAAGTCTCCCATTTACCTTCTTCCTGGATTGGATATGAGCTGGAGTATAGATTTCTGTAATAATAGCAAGAGAGAAAAAGTTAAGTAAGATATTTTTACTTTCTAAACCCAGTGAAATATTAACTTGGTATATTTCATTTTGTTGCTTTCTGAGAGCCTTTAATCAGGATTTATTTTTAAAAAAACTAATTCTGCTCATCTCCTCTGGCAAAATTAAGACCCACAAGGAAACTCCTAATCATGGTCCAAAACTGAATTCTGCTGAAATGACAAAATGGGACAGAAAGCATTAATAAAACCTCAAGAGAAACACACTCTTAACATTAATATTCAGACAGACAAAGTTTCAGCTCATTCTGCATCCTAAATCATTGCTGTAATAATCTGAGATAGATTCAAAATGGCACTGGAAAAAGTGGAATGAAGATTAGTAATGCCCAACTGACTAACTTAAATTGAGCAGAAAGGATTCTAGCAGCCAGTAAAGAGGAAATGCATTATTTCTCAAGGATAAAATATTTTTACCATCAAAATTGAGAATGGTAGTCATATCCCTGACTTCATTATCCCAAAACAGCTGGTTAATCGAGGCAAAATTATGTCCTGAGTATTTTATTTACCATATGTTAAGGACCAAGGGCTAATATAGTAAATATGCATTTTTTTCTGATTAGCTGTCCCTTATAAGTCTGTTATGAGCATTCACTTATGGTCAAAGATTGCACAATATGTTAAATTTTGCAAAACTAAAGATGAAAGTAATAAATCCACCCCTAATGCTCAAAGAAAATTAAACACACACCCATATCACCTTTCCTGCATTCACCCACCTCCTCCTGCAGTCCGTAAAGAAAAATTGAATGATATTAGAGAGCAACAGTTCATTGGCATATCAGTATGTAAATCTCATGGGCCACTGTTAGAAGTCCAATTTTGTAATTTAACTTCTTTTTAGCAGCTGTTAGCCCAAGGGAGTTTAACAAAATTGAGCTTGAATACAATACTGAAAGTGTTCTTTAAAAAAAATAAATTCTCCTTCCATAGTTCATTTATTATGGACTGACTTTTAATTTTGAGCAGCAAGTAACTTGTGAGAAAAAAAAATCTGAATGATTTATTATGTGCTAGAGTATTAGAAAGGTCTATTTTCAGCCACTCACCAGTATAAGATATTTGAAAACTCCAAGGATAATTGAGTTTGTGGCTATAATAAACATTCCATTCTGTCGTATCTTGCAGACGGGAACGAGAAAATGACTTTCATCACATGGTACGACAGCTATGGGTGTTTGTAACATGTGCAATGCACAGTGAAGTCTTGTTTTTTGACTGAATTTTTTTTGGCATAGGGGAAGGCCATTCAATCCCTCATGTTAATACAGGTCAAAAATGATTCTTCTCATTTTCCAGCCCTCATTCTGCAGCTTGTAGGTTTTGCCTTTTCAAGTTCTCATCCAGGAACCTATAAATGTGATAAGATTTTCAACCTTTGCCACTTTTACAGCTGATGTTTCCAGATGTCCACTACTCCTTGGGTGAAAAAAATCTCAACTTCCATACTAATTACCCTAAACCCATGATACCAGTAATTGACTTCTCTGCTAAGTGAAGTAGGCCTATCCTTTTCACTCTATCCATGTCTTTCATAATTTTACACATCTGTTTATTTCTTGTCTGTCTCCTCTGCTTCAAAGAAGAAACAATAGTAACATCAACATTTCTCATATCCATAATCCTTCAGTCTCGGCCAACCTTTTCATGTTCACTAATGCTATTAAATAGTTATTTATATTTTAAATAATTCTTTGAAAATAAAGCTGTATCAGCTCTTAATCCATGTTTAAGGACCACCTAGGACTTCAAAGATTCAATAATGAACTCAGAACAACCCACATAATAATCCACAATGTTTGCTGTACATGCAATAGCTGCATTGACTGCCAGCTATGGAACCTTTGGTTGCTTCTAAAGAACCTGATTGTCTCCTTACCAAATCTTGTGCTACAGTAGATTTATTGGACAGCCCTTTTTTAGATCCTTCAAGATAATAAAATCAGAGTATAAAATGAGGAAGAGGGATCAGCTATATGGCCTGAAGTTGGCTTCACCATTCAAAGTTCAAAAGTTCAAAGTAAATTTATTGTCAAAGTGCATATATATCACCGTATACATCCCTGAGATTCATTTTCTTGTGGGCATACTCAATAAATCCACAATAGAATAATAACCATAATAGAATTAATGAAATACTGCACCAACTTGGGCCTTCAACCAGTGTGCAAAAGATAACAAACTGCAAATACAGAAAGAAAAAAAAAAATACAATAATAAATAAATAAATATCGAGAACATGAAATGAAGAGTCCTTGAAAGTGAGTCCATCAGTTATGGGAACATTTCAATAATGGGGCAAGTGAAGTTGAATGAAGTTATCTGCTTTGGTTCAAGAGTCTGATGGCTGAGGGGTAATAACTGTTCCTGAAACTGGTGGTGTGAGTCCTAAAGCTCCTGTACTTTCTTTCTGATGGCAGCAATAAGAAGAGAGCATGTCCTGGGTGGCGGGGTCACTGATAATGGATACTGCTTTCCCGAGGCCCTCTTTATGTCGATGTGCTCAATAATGGGGAAGGCTTTACCATGACAGACTGGGCCATATCCATTACTTTTTGAATGATGTTTCCATACCAGGCTGTGACGCAGCCAGTGCCAGTCCATATCATCTCCACTACACATCTATAGAAGTGTGTCAAAGTTTTAGATGCCATGCCGAATCTTTGCAAATTCCGAAGGTGCTGTTGTGTTTTCTTTGTAATTGCACTTACGTTCTGGCCAAGGAGGTATTAAGGTCACGGTCTTGAAACGTACTGATTAGTTTTGAGGAGATGATAGTATTGAATGCTGAGTAGTCTTCAATAAAGAGCATCCTGATTTATGCAGCTGTGCTGTCCAAATGTTCCAGAGTTGAGTGAAGAGCCAATGAGATAGCATCTGCACTCAACTCTGGAACATTTATCAGTGATAATAAACCTGATTCTGATTCTTAGGTGCAAATACTGGGATTGCAAGAAAAAAAAGAAAGACTATCAAAGAGAACAGGAAGAAAAAAAATAGTTATACATTAAGAGAAAGAAGATAGCTATGAGTAATGTGATCTTTTTACAGACATTCTTCAGGAAAAATAATACTGAAGTTCAAAAACTTGACATTCTTGCTAAACATTTACATTTCAGTTGCTGGAGATCAAATATCAGCAAGATAAGGGAAAATAAACTTAAATAATTGGAGAAGTTTGTTAGATTTAATAGATAGTATAAATAGAGAAATTAATCAGGTCAAAAAGAAACAAATCTTAAGAACATAAAACTTCCTCTTCTTGTGTGAAAAGAATAGGTGATAAAATAGCTGAAGAAAAAATTTCCACAAGTTACTGTATATTGTTTATCTGATCCAGGGAATGTTCTCTCTAATTTTTAAAGTTCCAATTCAGTTGAGGAAGGTATACTAAGGAGCTATAGTCCTGCTGGTCTAAAGCTGCTGTGATGGAGTTGTAGAGTCTATCATCGTTTTTGGGACAGTGTGACTGAACACTTGACTAATCTGAACTGATCAGAGACAGCAAGGATCTACTGAGCTGTGATGAATTTTCTAAGCCTTAACCAATGGATCAAAACGTGCTTATCTTTGGATAGCAGCTCCGTGGAGACTTGCCAGAGATGTCTCTTCATGGGTCACCTTGTCTCTGACTTCCGCACCTAAACATTGAAATATGACACTTAGAGTTGAGATGGACATCAGATATCGCTGCATATGACTTTCCATTCAATTGTTAGATTCACAGCTGAATGAAATGGCAGAAATATACATCATGACCTGAGTGAATTCAGCCATTTAGCTCCACGTGATCACTAACCTTGCCTAGCTAGGTAAATGCGCAGAATACAAGTGCTTTGTTTTTCTTAATTTTACTTCACCTTTGTTTCTTTCTCTGACAATCCAAGTTGCCTGCATTTGATTGACTGTTTCTCCCACCACTTCCCCCTCCAAGTTCTACGCACCACCCTCTGTGCCATGCGGATATACTCGTAGACCTTGTCTCAGTCTCTGCCACAGTTCCAGGCCTCATTCTCCTCCATCTGCCATGGACTTCCTTGTCATTTCAGCCTCCACTAGATCCATGCCTTCAACCACATGACTTTTTGCCTTCCTCACATCCAGGGAGGATTGGAAGATCGGCCACCTCCAGACTACTGCCCTTACCACCTCTTGGCCAGACCTTGATTCGATCGGAAGAATAAAATCTGTACATCCCACCATCTCCAACTCTGGTTCTAACAACCCTGGATACCTTCAGATTACACACCATCTTCGCCAGCTCTGACTTCACCAACCCCAGGCAGCTCCAGACCTCGTATCCCACCATCACCAGTTTTGGCTCCAACAATCCTGGGCGGCTCCAGACCTTGGTCCCACTGTCGCCAACTCCAGTTCCAATTACCCCAGAGGTCTTCAGACCGTGAATTACATGATCTCTAGCTCTGGTTCCATCCGCGACTTTGGCCCCCTCCACCTCCAGCCTGAAACCTACCTCGCTGCCATTGGGCCTCTGGGCTCCCCTACCTCCACCACCACTCCCCAACCCCTGGTCTCTCAGTCTCCTCTGTCACCTCTTGGGTACCCCCCCACCTTCCTTAAACACCACAACCCTACCTCCTCCTCTGATGCCAACATCTATCCTCCCCACTCTGATCCCAGCTCTAATCCTTGCTATGTCTTCACCATTCCCTCTAACCTTCCCTTCTCTGAGATCTATTCTCAGCAAGGGCCTCACCTTTGTCTCCCTTTGCTCACATCTCAGTGAGTTCTGTGCCCACCACAATGCCAAGCTCTTCTTCCATCACTTCCATCTCTGAGCCCACTTCTTTGGCAAGAATTCCCTACCCTGCACCAATGACCACTTCTCCTGTCTCCAACCCTCTTTCTCTTCTTGGACATCCTGCTCTGGACCTTTTCATCTCTAATTGCGGATGAGACATCAACCGGCTTGACTTCAACACCCCTCTCTCCTCCTCGAACCCTACCCCCTGTGAATGCACTGCCCACCCCCATTTCCTCGACACCAGTCCCAACCTTACCATCAAACCTGCAGGCAAAGGGGGTGCTGTTGTAGTGTGTTGGACTGAGCATGACCTTGCTGAGGCCAGGCGGTAACTCTCAAACATCTCCTTTTACTTACCCCTTGAAAAGTCTCCTTCACCATCACCAACCTCATTAACTCCTGAGATCTCCCATCCATTGCCACTAAACTCATAATACCTCCTACCCAAAGATCTACAAACCTGATGTCCTGGTAGGCACATTGTCCCTGCCAGCTCCTGCCTCACTGAAATCGTGTCTGCATACCTCAACTCCATTCAATCCCCCTTGTTTCAGTCGCTTCACACCTACATCTACAACACTTCACATGCTCTAGGTATCCTGAACAACTTCAGTTCCCTGGCCCTGACTGCCTCATTTTCACAGTGGATGTCCAGTCCCTATACACTTTTATTCTGCATCAAGGAGGTCTTAAAGCTCTTGGCTTCTTTCTCCAACTACCACCATGCCCTTAAATTCATAGTCATAGAAAAGTAGACCACAGAAACAGGCCCCTGTTGGTCCATGTTGAACCATTTAGACTGCCTACTCCCATCGATCTGCACCGGAACAATAGTCCTCTATACCCTGATCATCTATTTATCTATGAAAACTTCTTAAACATTGAAATCAAGCTCAGATGCACCTCTTGTGCTGGCAACACATTCCACACTCTCATGACCCTCTCAGTCAAGATGTTTCCCCTCATGTTCCCCTTAAACTTTTCATTTTTCTCACTTAACCCGTGACCTCCAGTTGTAGTCCCACTCAATCTCAGTGAAAAGCTTGGTTGCATTTACTCTATCTATACCCCTCATAATTTTTTATTTCTCTATCAAATATCCCCTCAGTCTTCTATGTTCCAAGGAATAAAGTCATAACCCATTCAATCTTTCCTTATAACTCAGCTCCTTCAGACCCGGCAACAACCTTGTAAATTTTCTCTGTACTCGTACAACCTTGTTAACATCTTTCCTGTAGGTAGGCGACCAAAACTACACACAATACTCCAAATTAGGTTTCACTAACTTCTTATACAACTTCAACATAACATCCCATCTCCTGTACTTAATACTTTGACTTAAGAATTCTTACAGTGGCATGCAAAAGTTTGGGCATCCCTGGTCAAAATTTCTGTTACTGTGACTAGCTAAGCGAGTAAAAGATGAACACAAACAACAGGAATTCTGCAGATGCTGGAAATTCAAGCAACACACATAAAAGTTGCTGGTGAACGCAGCAGGCCAGGCAGCATCTCTAGGAAGAGGTGCAGTCGACGTTTCAGGCCGAGACCCTTCGTCAGGACTAACTGAAGGAAGCAACATACATCAAAGTTGCTGGTGAACGCAGCAGGCCAAGCAGCATCTATAGGAAGAGGCGCAGTTGACGTTTCAGGCCGAGACCCTTCGTCAGGACTAACTGAAGGAAGAGTGAGTAAGGGATTTGAAAGCTGGAGGGGGAGGGGGAGATGCAAAATGATAGGAGAAGACAGGAGGGGGAGGGATAGAGCCGAGAGCTGGACAGGTGATAGGCAAAAGGGGATACGAGAGGATCATGGGACAGGAGGCCTAGGGAGAAAGACGGGGGGGGGTGACCCAGAGGATGGGCAAGAGGCATATTCAGAGGGACAGAGGGAGAAAAAGGAGAGTGAGAGAAAGAATGTGTGCACAAAAACGAGCAACAGCTGGGGCACGAGGGGGAGGTGGGGCCTAGCGGAAGTTAGAGAAGTCAATGTTCATGCCATCAGGTTGGAGGCTACCCAGACGGAATATAAGGTGTTGTTCCTCCAACCTGAGTGTGGCTTCATCTCCACAGCAGAGGAGGCCGTGGATAGACATGTCAGAATGGGAATGGGATGTGGAATTAAAATATCCTCTCGTATCCCTTTAAAATAGGCAAAAGGGATACGAGAGGATATTTTAATTCCACATCCCATTCCCATTCTGACATGTCTATCCACGGCCTCCTCTACTCTAAAGATGAAGCCACACTCAGGTTGGAGGAACAACACCTTATATTCCGTCTGGGTAGCCTCCAACCTGATGGCATGAACACCGACTTCTTTAACTTCCGCTAATGCCCCACCTCCCCCTCGTACCCCATCTGTTACTTACTTTTATACACACATTCTTTCTCTCACTCTCCTTTTTCTCCCTCTGTCCCTCTGAATATACCCCTTGCCCATCCTCTGGGTTCCCCCCTCACTTGTCTTTCTTCCTGGACCTCCTGTCCCATGATCCTCTCGTATCCCTTTTGCCAATCATCTGTCCAGCTCTTGGCTCCATCCCTCCCCCTCCAACTTTCAAATCTCTTACTCACTGTTCCTTCAGTTAGTCCTGACGAAGGGTCTCGGCCTGAAACGTCGACTGCACCTCTTCCTAGAGATGCTGCCTGGCCTGCTGCGTTCACCAGCAACTTTGATGTGTGTCGAGTAAAAGATGAACTGATTTCCAAAAGGCATAAAGTTAAAGATGACACATTTTTTAAATATTTTAAGCAAGAAAACTTTTATTTCCATCTTTTACAGTTTCAAAATAATAAAAAAGGAAAAGGGCCCAAAGCAAAAGGTTGGGCACCCTGCATGGTCAGCACTTAGTAACACCCCCTTTGGCAAGAATCACAGCTTGTAAACGCTTTTTGTAGCCAGCTAAGAGTCTTTAAATACTTGTTTGGGGGATTTTTGCCCATTCTTCCCTGCAAAAGGTTTCTAGTTCTGTGAGATTCTTGGGCCATCTTGCATGCACTGCTCTTTTGAGGTCTATCCACAGATTCTCCATGATGTTTAGGTCAGGGGACCGTGAGGGCCATGGCAAAACCTTCAGCTTGCACCTCTTGAGGTAGTCCATTGTGGATTTTGAGGTCTGTTTAGGTTCATTATCCTGTTGTAGAAGCCATCTTCTTTTCATCTTCGGCTTTTATACAGACAGTGTGATGTTTGCTTCCAGAATTTGCTGGTATTTAATTGAATTCATTCTTCCCTCTACCAGTAAATGTTCCCCGTACCACTAGCTGCAACACAAGCTCAAAGCAAGATCGATCCACCTCCATGCTTAAGAGTTGGAGAGGGGTTCATTTCATGAAATTCTGCAGCCTTTTTTCTCCAAACATACTTTTGCCCATTGCAGCCAAAAAGTTCTATTCAAAAGGTTCAAAGGAACATCTAAACAAGTCTGATGCATTTTGGAACAAGTTCTGTGGACTGATGAAGTTAAAATAGAACTTTTTGGCCACAATGAGAAAAAAGGGTGCTACAAAAAGTGTTTACAAGCTGTGATACTTGCCAAAGGGGGTGTTGCTAAGTACTGCCATGCAGGGTGCCCAAACTTTTGCTTCGGGCCCTTTTCCTTTTCTGTTATTTTCTTATTGTGTTGGCACGTGGCCAAGTGGTTAAGGCGTTTGTCTAGTGATTTGAAGGTCGCTAGTTCGAGCCTTGGCTGAGGCAACGTGTGTGTCCTTGAACAAGGCACTTAACCACACATTGCTCTGCGATGACACTGGTGCCAAGCTGTATGGGTTCTAATGCCCTTCCCTTGGACAACATCGGTGGCGTAGAGAGGGGAGACTTGCAGTATGGGCAATTGCTGGTCTTCCATACAACCTGGCCCAGGCCTGTGCCCTGGAAACCTTCTAAGGTGTAAATCCATGATCTCATGAGACTAATGGATGCCTATAAAATATATATTTTGAAACTGTAAAAGATGGAAATAAAAAAGTTTTCTGGCTTAAAATATTAAAGAAATGTGTCATCTTTAATTTTAGGCCTTTTGGAAATCAGTTCATCTTTTACTCGCTTAGCTATTCACAGTAACAGAAATTTTGACTGGGGTGCCCAAATTTTTGCATGCCACTGTATGTGTCAAAAGTTTTCTTTATGACCCTATCTATCTTTAACGTCACTTTCAATTAATTATGGACCTGTATTCCCAGATTCTTTAGTTCTACAGCACTCCTCAGTACCCGTCTGTTCACTGTGTGAGACTCATCCTTGTTGGTCCTACCAAAGTGCCACGCCTTACATTTCTCTGTATAAAATTCCATCTGTCATTTTTCAGCCCATTTTACCAGCTTGTCCAGAACCCACTGCAAACCATGGTAGCCTTCTTCAATGTCCCCTACACCCACAGTCTTGGGGTCGTCTGCAAATTTGCTGATCCAGTTAACCACGTTATCATCCAGATCATTGATATAGATGGCACACAATAATGGACCTAGAACTGATCCCTTGGCACTCCACGAGTCACAGACCTCCAGTCAGAGAGACAACTATCTATTACCACTCTCTTGCTTCTCCCACAAAACCAATGTCTAATCCAATTTACTACCTCATCTTGAATGCCAAGTGACTGAACCTTTCTGACCAACCCTCCATGTGGGACCTTGTCAAATGTTTTGCTAAAGTCCATGCAGACAACATCCACTGCTTTGCCTTCATTAACTTTCCTGGTAATTTCCTCAAAAAAACTCTATAAGATTGTTAGAGATGACCTACCATGCGTGAAGCCATGCCGACTATCCTTAAACAGTCCGTGTTTATCCAAATACTCAAATATCCAGTCCCTTCAAATACCTTCTAATAAGTTTCTCACTACTGATTATAAGCTCCCCAGCTTATAATTTCCTGGTTTATATTTGGAGTCCTTTTAAATAGCAGAACAAATTTGGCTATCTTCTAATCCTGTGCTAACTCATCTGACACTAAGGATGATTTAAATATTTCCACTACTCCCTTTTCTCAGTTCCTTCACCACCATCGCATCTATGCACAAGATGAGGCTTTACTTTCATTGTACTCTTTTCCATAGATGCTGCCTGGTCTGCTGAGTTCCTCCAGCATTTGTGTGTGTTTCCAGCATCTGCAGATTTTCTCTTGTTTGTAATGAGGTCTCACTTTCCAGGACATTAGTCCCTGTATCCAACACATCATTCTCCACAACATCCACCATCTTTAACAGGATCCTCTTACCAAGCACATATTTACTCTCCGACTCCCCATCTAACTCTCTGCTTTCCATAGGGAATGCTTCCTATCTCAGATCGAGTTCTCAGTATTCTCAAGAGGGAGGGTGAGCAGCCAGATGTCGTGGTCCATGTAGGGACCAATGATGTGGATAGGAAGAAGGAGGAGGTCCTGGAAAGAGACTTTAGGGAGTTAGGTGTAAAGTTGAAGGACAGGACCTCCAGGGTTGCAATCTCAGGATTGCTACCCGTGCCACGTGCTAGTGAGGCTTGAAATAGGAAGATAATGCAGCTAAATATGTGGCTAAGGAGATGGTGCAGGAGGGAGGGCTTCATGTTTCTGGACAATTGGGCCTTACAAGGAAGGTGAGACCTTTTCCGAAGGGTTGGGTTGCACCTGAACTGGAGGGGGACTAACATCCTTGCAGGAAGGTTTGCTAGTGCTGCTGTTAGGGGGGGGGGGTTTAAACTAGATTTGTAGGGGGAGGGGTACCAGAGTGTTAGAGCATATAGTTTTCTAGGAGGATAAAGGTCATGTGAGAACTGCAAGTATATTTCATGGAGTAAAGCCAGATCTAACATATGAAGAGGCTTTGAGGAAGGAGAAGCAGAATAAAGGGTGTAAAGGTAATAAGGTAGAAGGGCTAAAGTGCATGTACTTCAATGCAAGAAGCATCAGGAACAAAGGTGATGAACTGAGAGCTTGGATACAGACATGGAATTATGATGTAGTGGCCATTACAGAGGCTTGGCTGGCACCAGGGCAGGAATGGATTCTCGATATTCCTGGATTTCAGTGCTTTAAAAGGGATAGAGAGGGTGGGAAGGGGAGGAAGGGTGGCATTACTGGTCAGGGATACTATTACAGCTACAGAAAGGGCGGGTAATGTAGCAGGATCCTCTTTTGAGTCAGTATGGGTAGAAGTCAGGAACAGGAAGGGAGCAGTTACTCTATTGGGAGTATTCTTTAGGCCCCCTGGTAGCAGCGGAGATACCAAGGAGCAGATTGGGAGGCAGATTTTCGAAAGGTGCAAAAATAACAGGGTGACTTTAACTTCCCTAGTATTGATTGGCACCTGATTAGTTCCAAGGGTTTAGATGGGGCAGAGTTTGTTAAGTGTGTCTAGGACAGATTCCTGTCACAGTATGTGGACACGCTGACTAGGGGGAATGCCATACTAGATCTAGTATTAGGTAATGAACCAGGTCAGGTCACAAATCTCTCAGTGGGTGAGCATCTGGGGGACAGTGACCACCGCTCCTTGGCCTTTAGCATTATCATGGAAAAGGATAGAATCAGAGAGGACAGGAACATTTTTAATTGGGGACGGGCAAATTATGAGGCTATAAGGCTAGAACTTGTGGGTGTGAATTGGGATGATGTGTTTGCTGGGAAATGTACTATAGATATGTTGTCGATGTTTAGGGATCTCTTGCAGGATGTTAGGGATAAATTTGTCCCGGTGAGGAAGATAAAGAATGGTAGGATGAAGGAATCATGGGTGACAAGTGAGGTGGAAAAGGTAGTCGGGTGGAAGAAGGCAGCATACATGAGGTTTTGGAAGCAAGGATCAGATGGGTCTATTGAAGAATATAGGGAAGCAAGAAAGGAGCTTAAGAAGGGGCTGAGGAGAGCAAGAAGGGGGCATGAGAAGGCCTTGGCGAGTAGGGTAAAGGAAAACTCCAAGGCATTCTTCAATTATGTGAAGAACAAAAAGATGACAGGAGTGAAGGTAGGACCAATTAGAGATAAAGATGGGAAGATGTGCCTAAAGGCTATGGAAGTGAGCGAGGTCCTCAATGAATACTTCTCTTTGGTATTTACCAATGAGAGGGAGCTTGATGACGGTGAGGACAATATAAGTGAGGATGATCTGCTGGAGCATGTTGATATTAAGGGAGAGGAGGTGTTAGAGTTGTTAAAATACAATAGGACGGATAATCCCCGGGGCCTGACGGAATATTCCCAGGCTGCTCCGCGAGGCGAGGGAGGAGATTGCTGAGCCTCTGGCTAGGATCTTTATGTCCTTGTTGTCTACGGGAATGGTACCAGGGATTGGAGGGAGGCGAATGTTCAAAAAGGGTAGTAGGGATAGTCTGGGTAATTATAGACCAGTGAGCCTTACGTCTGTGTTGGGAATGCTGTTGGAAAAGATTCTTAGAGGTAGGATCTATGAGCATTTAGAGAATCATGGAAACACTCACAACACACTGGAGGAACTCAGCTGGTCAGGCAGCATCCGTGGAAACGATGAGTCGACGTTTTGGGCCGGAACCCTTCGTCAGGACTGTAGAGGGAAGGGGCAGAGGCCCTATTAAGAAGGTGAGGGAGAGTGGGAAGGAGAAGGCTGGTAGGTTCCAGGTGAAAAACCAGTAAGGGGAAAGATAAAGGGGTGGGGGAGGGGAGGCAGGGAGGTGATAGGCAGGAAAGGTGAAGAAGGAATAAGGGAAAACACAACGGGTAGTAGAAGGAGGCAGAACCATGAGGGAGGTGACAGGCAGCTGGAGGAGGGGGCAGAGTGAAACAGGGATAGAGGAAGGGAGGGGGAGGGAATTGCCGGAAGTTGGAGAATTCTATGTTCATACCAAGGGTGGGCGGGAGACTACCAAGACGGTATATGAGGTGTTGCTCCTCCAACCTGAGTTTAGCCTCATCATGGCAGTAGAGGAGGCCAAGTATGGACATATCTGAATGGGAATAGGAAGCAGAGTTGAAGTGGGTGTCTACCTGGAGATCCTGTCTGTTGTGGCGGACGGAGCGGAGGTGCTCGACGAAGCGGTCCCCCAATCTGCGTCGGGTTTCACCGATGTAGAGGAGGCCGCACTGGGAGCACCGGATGCAATAGATGACCCCAACAGACTCATAAGTGAAGTGTTGCCTCACCTGGAAGGACTGTTTGGGGCCTTGAATGGTGGCAAGAGGGGAGGTGTAAGGACAGGTGTAGCACTTACGCTTACAGAGATAAGTGCCGGGTGGGAGATCCGTGGGGAGGGACGTGTGGATGAGGGAGTCGCGGAGGGACCGATCCCTGTGGAAAGCGGACAGGGGTGGAGAGGGAAAGATGTGATTAGTGGTGGGGTCCTGTTGAAGGTGGCGGAAGTTGCGGAGGATAATGTGCTGGATCTGGAGGCTGGTGGGGTGGTAGGTGAGGGCAAAGGGAACTCTGTCCCTGTTGTGGTTGCGGGAGGATGGGGTGAGGGCCGAAGTGCGGGAAATGGAGGAGATGCTGACGAGGGCATCATTGATGACGGTAGAAGGGAAACCACGATCCTTAAAGAAAGAGGAATGGAATGGAAAGGCTCATCCTGGGAGCAGATGCGGCGGAGACGGAGGAACTGGGAATAGGGAATGGCATGTGGCAGGGTGGGAAAAGGTATAGTCGAGGTAGTTATGAGAGTCAGTGGGCTTGTAGAAGATGTCAGTGGACAGTCTGTCTCCAGAGATGGAAACTGAGAGATCGAGAAAGGGGAGAGAAGTGTCCAAGATAGACCAAGTGAATTTGAGGGCTGGGTGGAAGTTTGAAGTAAAGTCGATGAAATTGATGAGCTCAGCATGGGTGCAGGAAGCAGCACCAATGTAGTCGTCAATGTAGCGAAGGAAAAGTTGGAGAGCAGTACTAGAATAGGTTTGGAGCACAGACTGTTCCACATAACCAACGAAGAGGCAGGCATAGCTGGGGCCCAAGTAAGTTCCCATAGCTAAACCCTTAGTCTGAAGAAAGTGGGAAGAGCCAAAAGAGAAGTTATTAAGTGTGAGAACCAGTTCTGCCAAACGGAGGAGGGTAGTGGTGGTGGGGAACTGGTGAGGTCTGTTATCCAGAAAGTAGTGGATAGTAGTCTATTATCCAGAAAGTAGAAGGCTTTGAGGTCTTCTTGATGGGGAATGGAGATGTAGAAGGATTGGACATCCACAGTGAAAATGTAGCGGTTGGGACCGGGGAATTGGAAGTTATTGAAGAGGTGGAGGGCATGGGATGTATCCCGGATGTAGGTGGGGAGGGACTGAACTATAGGTGACAAAATGGAGCCCTCCCTTCCTTATCCTTATTTCACTCTGCCCCCTCTCCCAGCTGCCTATCACCTCCCTCATGGTTCCGCCTCCTTCTACTACCCATTGTGTTTTCTCCTGTTCCTTCTTCACCTTTCCTGCCTATCACCTCTCTGCTTCCCCTCCCCCACCCCCTTGTCTTTCCCCTTACTGGTTTTTCACCTGGAACCTACCAGCCTTCTCCTTCCCACCCTCCCCCACCTTCTTTATAGGGCCTCTTCCCTTTCCCTCTACAGTCCTGACGAAGGGTTCCGGCCTGAAACATCGACTCATCGTTTCCACGGATGCTGCCCGACCGGCTGAGTTCCTCCAGTGTGTTGTGAGTGTTGCTTTGACCCCGGCATCTGCAGATTATTTTGTGTTAGAGAATCATGGTCTGATCAGGGACAGTCAGCATAGCTTTGTGAAGGGCAGATCGCGGCTAGCAAGCCTGATAGAGTTCTTTGAGGAGGTGACCAGGCATATAGATGCGGGTAGTGCAATGGATGTGATCTACATGGATTTTAGTAAGTCATTTGACAAGGTTCCACATGGTAGGCTTATTCAGAAAGTCAGAAGGCACGGGATCCAGGGAAGTTTGACCAGGTGGATTCAGAATTGGCTTGCTTGCAGAAAACAGAGGGTCGTGGTGGAGGGAGTACATTCGGATTGGAGGGTTGTGACTAGTGGTGTCCCACAAGGATCGGTTCTGGGTCCTCTACTTTCGTGATTTTTATTAACGACCTGGATGTTGGGGCAGAAGGGTGGGTTGGCAAGTTTGCAGACAACACAAAGGTTGGTGGTGTTCTGGATAGTGTAGAGGATTGTCGAAGATCGCAGAGAGACATTGATAGGATGAAAAAGTGGGCTGAGAAGTGGCAGATGGAGTTTAACCTGGGGAAGTGTGAGGTGGTACACTTTGGAAGGACAAACTCCAAGGCAGAGTACAAAGTAAATGGCAGGGTACTTGGTAGTGTGGAGGAGCAGAGGGATCTGGGGGTACATGTCCACAGATCCCTGAAAGTTGCCTCACAGTTAGGTAGGGTAGTTAAGAAAGTGTATAAGTCGAGGGATAGAGTTTAAGGGTTGTGAGGTAATGATGCAGCTCTATAAAACTCTGGTTAGGCCAAACTTGGTGTACTGTGTCCAGTTCTGGTCGCCTCACTGTAGGAAGGATGTGGAAGCATTGGAAAGGGTACAGAGGATATTTACCAGAATGCTGCCTGGTTTCGGGAGTATGGATTATGATCAGAGATTAAGGGAGCTAGGGCTTTACTCTTTGGAGAGAAGGAGGGTGAGAGAAGACATGGCAAAGGTATACAAGATATTAAGAGGAATAGTTAGAGTGGACAGCCAGTGCCTCTTCCTCAGGGCACCACTGCTCAATACAAGAGGACATGGCTTTAAGGTAAGGGGTGGGAAGTTCAAGGAGGATATTAGAGGAAGGTTTTTTACTCAGAGAGTGGTTGGTGCGTAGGATGGGCTGCCTGAGTCAGTGGTGGAGGCTGATACACTAGTGAAATTTAAGAGATTACTAGATAGGTATATGGAGGAATTTAAGGTGGGCGGTTATATGCCAGGCAGGGTTTAAGGGTCGGCACAACATTGTGGGCTGAAGGGCTTGTACTGTGCTGTACTATTTTATGTTCTAGATTCTATGTTCCTCTGTGTTTCCATTGTCCTTTCATCCCCCCTCACTAGTCTCCCTCCTGGCAAGTGACAGAAATGCTACTCCTGCCCATTCACCTCCTCCCTCCCCTGCCCTCAGAGTCTCAAACAGTTCCTCCAGGTGAGGCAATACTTCACCTGGAAATCAGTTGTGGTTGTCTATTGTATCCAGTGCTCCCAATGTGTTCACCTCTACAGTAGTAAGCCCTGATGTAGACTAGGGGTCCACTTTGATGTGCACCTCTGCTCCATCCACAAAAAGTCAAATATCCTGGTGAATAACCCTTTTAATGTCCTTTCTCACACGTTGGTCTCTGGCCTCATCTTCTGCCTCTCTCAGGGTGGAAGGGCAACACCTCATATTCTGTTTATGTAGCCTCCAATGTGATGGCGTGAACATTAATCTTTTTCCCCTCTACTTCTCTTCCCCTCTCTGACCTCTTACCTCTTCTCCTCACCAGCCTATTACTTCCCCCTTGTGCCTCTCCTTCTTCCCTTTCTCCCATGGTCCACTCTCCTCTCCTTCTTCTCCAGCCTTTTATCTTTTTCACCTATCACCTTCCAACTTCTTACTTCATTCCCTCCTCTCCCCCCCCCCGCCAACATCCCCCGCCTCCACCTGGCTTCACCTATCACTTTTTCATTTGTCCAGCTTCTGCGTCCCCCACCTTTTTATTCTTGTGGCTTCCCCCTCCCTTCTAGCTGCAATGAAGGGTCTTAGCCTGAAATGTCGACTGTTTAATAATTTCCACAGATGTTGCCTGACCTGCTGAATTTCTCCTGCATTTTGCGTATGTTGTTTTGAAAACAAACATTTTTCAATTGAGAACCACGTAATGCACTTAAATCCTCCTTGTTTTTCCACAATAGCAATAGCAAATGTATGCATATCTTCACCATGTTGGTTCTTGTCACCACTTAAACTGAATTCCAAAGAAGTCTTTTCCATCAGTGGAAAATCTCCCTATTTACATTTGATCAAGCAACTTTCTGTCACATAATAAATCACATATAAATTATTATACCCTTAATTAAGTTTCCTAATCCTTTGACAATGACCACTCCAGTGCTTTTCTCTTAAAAAAAGCAGTATTAGCTACTCATAACACAAGGTACAAAAAAAATCAATGACAAACTTTCTGCTGTTTCTGCACCATACTACTGCGATATGAGAGTATTTTGAGAAACTGAGCAGTGATGTTAAGTGATCTAAGTGCTGGAAAGTAGATAAGTATAAAATAAAACAATGAAAACCTGCATTGTTGGTCACATCTGAAATAGGTTGAAATTCAAAGAGTTGAAAATTTAATATTTATGAAGTTCTGGGCATCTATGTGTGGGCACGTGGCCAAGTGATTAAGGCATTCGACTAGTGAACTGAAGGTTGTGAGTTCAAGCCCCGGCCGTGGCAGCATGTTGTGTCCTTGAGCAAGGCACTTAACCACACAGCGCTCTGCGACGACACTGGTGCCAAGCTGTATCGGCCCTTGCCCTTCCCTTGAACAACATCGGTGTTGTGGAGAGGAGAGACTTGCAGGATGGGCAATTGCCCGTCTTCCATACAACATTGCCTAGGCCTGCGCCCTGGAGAGTGAAGACTTTCTAGGCGCAGATCCATGGTCTCGCAAGACTAATGGATGTCTTTATTACTTATGGGCATCTACCTCAATATGGATTTACAGGTTGAGTACCCCTTATCTTTAATGCTAAGGGCCAAAGGTGTTTTGGATTTTAGGATATAGAATGAGTTAGTTGGAATCACCATCATATCTGACTCTGTATTTGTGCTGCCAGTAATCAGTCTTACATCTGATATATGATTCATATGTACTGATGCAACCATTTAAGTGTGTTAGATTTTCATCAGCAACAATTTTGGCCAACTCAGCAATGAATTTCTCTGCTACTTTGTGAGCAGCAGACACTTTATCACAGCAAATCCTTGAAAATTTAATGCCATGCCATTTGTTAAATTTCTGTAACCAGTCTGTTGAATAGTCTCAGTTATATTCAATTTTCAGTTCATCATGATAGATCTTTGCTTGTTTTATGGTCAGCATACCTTTAAGTGGCATATGTTCACTCCAACACTGATGAATCCACTCTTTCAATACACATGTCGAGATCTTTATTTACGCTTTATGAAGTGATGTTCTATTTTTCATTAACTTCTGTTCATTACATATGTGAGGTCATTTCTCCAAACTGTCTGTGGTGCACAAAGACCCGTGAAAACCTTTCTAGCATCATCAAATTTTGCATTTTTGACATCATGTCAGTGCTCAAAATAATTTTGGATTTCAGTGGTATTCAGATTTTGGAATGCTGGATAAGGGGTACTCAGTCTGGGTTTGTTTAAAGAGGAAGAACACCAGAAACTAAAAGATTTAAATCTTGTATCTGAGTTGCATGGACTAGGTTTCTATAGCTCCAAATGAAGAGTGTTATAGAGTGATGTTACTGTGGTTTTTGAGAAAATGACAGGATAGGCAGAAAACTTTTTCTACTTTGTCTGTTGGGAAATTTGATGAGTCTAGAACAAAACAGCAAAAGAAACTTAGAAGAAAGACCAGATGGGGTGACATGTGTTGTGGAAATATAATGCTCTCTTTAGCAAAGGGTTGTAAAAGACAAGATCACATAAAAATGCACAACTGGAATTGATAAATGTTATAGAGCAAGATCAAGTTAATAGGTTTCAGATATAGAACAATGATGATTTGACTGAATGACGGAATAAACTTAAAGGACTGCATAGTCCACTTTGTCCCAATGTTGTTATGAACATTAAACGTTGATGCTGAGGCTTTATAAGGCACTGGTGAGGCCTCGCATTGAGTATTGTGAACAATTTTGGGTCCCTCTTCTTAGAAAAGATGTGCTGGCATTAGAGAGGGTCCAGAGAAGGTTCACAAGGATGATTTCAGGAATGAAAGGGTTGTCATATGAGGAATGTTTGATGGCTCTGGGTCCATACTCACTGGAATTCAGAAGGATGGGGGGTGGATTTTCATTGAAACTTTTTGAATGTTGAAAGGCCTAGACAGAGTAGATGTGGAAAGGATGTTTCCCATGGTGGGAGAGTCTAGGACAAGGGGGCACAGCCTCAGCATAGAGGGGCACCCTTTCAAAACGGAGATGCGGAGAAATTTCCTTAGCCAAAGGTGGTGAATTTGTGGAATTTGTTGCCACATGCAGCTGTAGAGGCCAGGATGTTGGGTTTATTTAACCTTTACATTCTGTTCGGGTCAAATTTAATCGGTTTTGATATTTGACACCCTAATTGCCATTTTCTTAAGCTGAAATTTTATGACTTTTCCTAAAGTGACCTAAAATGCACAAAAGTGAAAATACTTAAAAATTAAACATTTCTCTCCAGTATTTTCCAAGACTTGGCATGTCCAAAACATATGAATGAATGAAGCTTCTCCATTATTACACTTATCACAATACGGAGATATATCTAAATAAAAATGAGACAACTTATCCTTGGTCATATGGGCTCTATGGACCACTTTAAATTGTAGGAGAAAGTGGCAGGCACATAATGATGAAGTGTTAACCAATTTAAAAATTTGATTCCAAGTTTCCTCAGGAAGTTTCCTCAGAAAGTATTTCAAACTTTCTTAATACTTTTCAAAGTAAACTCTAAGCGTAATCCTTTGACTGCCTTATTTAGTATTGTTGGAGGAGAGGATGAGTGCGCATGCGCCGGTCGTGCATGCAGCCTGGTACAGCCGTTCCAATCTATTCTTATTTTCTTCTTCTTACTTTATAATTTATGTTATTTTTTGTATTTTTTTTCTCACGGTAACACGTTGAAGCTGCACCCTCTCTAACATGCTGGGAGGGAGAAGTTTTATTTGGGTTTTCTTTAGCGCTGGAAATGGTTACATCCCAACACGCGGGACAGAAGCAAGGCCGCATTGTGTATTCCACTGACCAGCAAATACCGGCCGGTTTAGCAAGCAGAGCAGCGGACACCCCTGCTGAAATCCGGAGGAAAACAGACAGAGGATGCAGAGGGGGATCACAAAGCCGAGGAAAGAGGACCGGGCCGAGACAATAGAGACTTTTGGAGAAGAGGATTTCTGTGGGTAATACCATTCCGGCTGACCGGAAGTGCACTGAAAGCGGTAAGCGTAAAGGAGTTGGGTGCTTACTGATCTGGTTAACAACGGATGGTTCAATCTGGGGCATATTATGATCGAGGAAAGTGTTTGCAGACTGGATATTGAACTTTTTACTGTTGGACTTCGGCCACATTCCACTGTGATACAACACTTGGCGGCACGGGAGGTCGTTCCTGCCTGTGGCATTGAACGTGCAACTCCTCCCGTGGAGGGTCAGACACCCTGAGCCAATAGACTGGTCCTGGACTTATTTTCCATCTGACATAGTTTGCAACTTGTTGTTTGATTGTTCAGGGGTTTTGTATTGCTATATTTACGCTCTATTCTTGGTTGGTGCGGCTGTAACAAAACCAAATTTCCCTCGGGATTAATAAAGTATACCTATTTATCTATCTATATTATTTTGGAGTCATCTGACTTGCACATTTTGGGTTTTATTTCTCTTATGGCCAGAAGGACGCTCTTGCTTAAATGGAAAGATGCAGCCCCTCCTATTCACGCTCAATGGTTACGTGATGTGAGGTCACGTTTAAATTCAGAGAAGATTCGATTTTCAGTCTCTGAATCTAGCCAAGACTTTCAAACATTGTGGGGACCTTTTTTGAATTATTTTCAAAACCTTTGATTTACTGTTAAAGCACAGATGATGACTAATAATTTTTTTTTCCTTTTTTACTTTACTAATCAGCTTCGGACTTGGTAGTGGGTTAGATTTTTTTTATATAATAAAATTACTATATTTCAATGTTACTAATTAATTAATCTGTATGAATATAGGGTAAGGAGTCTTTATATGTGATTTAGTATAATGTATTGATATATATTTTTTTCTTGTACTCTGTATTCTTATATGTAAAATTAATAATAAAATATTGGAAACGAAAGAAAAATTTATCTCCTGTGCGATATATTAGCCAGTCACCCTTGGCCCATCATGCCCACAAACTGCAGACAGATGTTTTCAACTTCATACGTGGCCTCTTGTATCCGAGCCAAAAGGCCCCACAGAAAATAGTTGCACTAAAGCCTTTGGCATGGCCTCAGAAAGGACGTGCATGATTGGACTGCAGCCAGTGTGGAGTGCCAGAGGGCAATATTTAACCATCATGTTCAGGCACTATTGGCACTTTCTGAGGTCCTTGAGTGACAATTTGACCATGCCAATGTGGAACTTGCCGGTTCACTCCCCCCTTTCCGTGATTTCACGCACCTTCTTACCATGGTGGACCCTACCACCAGGTGGCCAGAAGTCATCCTTCTAGCATCGATGATGACCACAGACATGACTCAGGCATTCATCAGCACCTGGGTTGCTTGGTTTGGCATGTCATCTGATATTTCCTCTAACCGTAAGTTACCAATTCATTTCAGACCTCTGGGCTATGATGGCCAAGACCTTGGCGTTGGTTGACATCACTCCATGGTGTATCAACTGCAGTCCAAAGCCTATGCGAGCTGTTTCACCGTTCCTTAAAGGCTGCTCTGTGGGCTTCCCTGACAGATGAGTATTGGCCTGATCATCTCCCGTGGATCCTGCTGGGGCTCAGAGCTGCTCCAAAAGGGGATCTGCAGTTGTCCCTGATAGAGTTGGTATACAGGCAGCCGTTATGAGTGCCATGTGATTTCATTCCTGACATCTGCCTGGTCGGTCTCTCGACAGCGTTCCATCCTCCTCAGTAAATTCAATTCCCTTTCACCTATTCCTACCTCCTAACATGACATATAGCAGTCTTGGGGTTTGGGTTCCTCTTGACCTACATTCTGCCCTTTTTGTTCTCATCCACCTAACGTCCCCTTAGGCCCCCTTACAATGGCCTGTTTCATGTTCAAGAATGTGGACAAAAGACTTCTGTGATAGATAAGAGGGGTAAAGGTGAATGTATTTTGGTTTTCACCTTAAGCTGACCCACCAAGATTTGGAGTATTCCCATGACATGTCCCTGGCCTGAAACATGAGCATGAGTGTGTCAACACATCTTTGGGCGAGCCAGAGGTACCTGCTATTACTCCACCTTTGGGACACAGCACCCAAGCCGGCCAGCTTGTCCAAGCTCTAGACAGGCTTGCAATATCGGTTTTAGTTAATTTTGGGGGGTGGGGAGGCTGTGTGGGGTAATGTAATTGGGAGAAATGTATATAATTCATAACCACTGACATTGTTGGGATTTCAATTTAAGATGCTGGTCTGATGCGATGAAATTTTTATGTAAAGAGTTTTTTTTAGCATGCTTTTGTGTGTAGGTTTTGGAGTTCAATAAAATGTGCTATGAGTTTCATTAAACATAAATGCCTCACTTCGGTTTATTTGTGAAAACCCACACAATTTCACTGGGTCTTGTTGAGACCAGACATGGATTATTGTTTTCAGTTTAGATCTCTTTATCTAGGAAAGTATAAATTTGCTGTTGAATGAATACAACAAAAGCACAGATCCCTGGAATGGTAACACACACAGAATGCTGGAGGAGCTCAGCAGGTCAGGCAGCATCCATGGAAATCAATAAACAATCGACATTTCGGGCCGAGACCCTTAATCAGGACTGTAAAGGAAGGGAAAAGACACCAGAATGAAAAGGTGGTCAGGGGGAAGGAGGGGAAGGGGAGCAAGCTAGGTGATAGATTAAACCAGGTGGGTGGGAAATGCAAAGGGCTGGAGAAGAAGGAATCTGATGGAAGAGGAGAGTCGACCATGGGAGAAAGGGAAGAAGGAGGGGTACTGAGGAGAGATGATAAGTGAGGACAAGAGGTTGGAGGCCAGAGCTGGAACAGGATAAAACAAAAGAAGAGAAAAAGCAATTACCATTAGGAGAAATCGATGTTCATGCCATCAGGTTAGAGATTATATAGACAGAATATGAGGTATTGTTCCTCCACCTTGAGACTGGCCTCACCTTGGCAAAAGAGGAGGCCACGGAATTACATTTTGGAACGAGAATGGCAAAAATGGTTGGCCAGTGGGAAACGCCACTTTTGTTGGATGGAGTAGAGCTGCTCAACAAAGCGGACCCCAATTTACGTTGCGTCTCACTAATGGAGAGGAGGTCACCTCGGGAGCACCGGATACAATAGATGACCCCTAAAGATTAGCAGGTAAAGTGTTGCCTCACTTGGAAGAACTGTTTGGGGCCCTGAATGTAGGTGAGGGAGAAGGTAAATGGACGGGTGTAACATTTACGTCGCTTGTTGGGATAAATGCCGGGAGCAAGATTAGTGGAGATAGGTGAATGGAAAAGGGAATCATGGAGGGAGTGATCTCTCCAGAAAACAGAGAGTGGTGGTGGGGGGGGGGGTAAAGGTATGTTTGGTTGTACGATTCCATTGATGGCGGAAGTTGTGGAGGATGATGTGTTGGATCTGAAGACTCATGGAGTGGTATGTGAGGAGAGAGAAACTCCATCCCTGTTAAGGCAGCGGGAAGATGGGGTGAGTGTGGATGTCCAGGAAATGGAGGAGGGCAGAATCAATGGTGTTACACAATGAGGAGAACTTGAGTTGACTATGCCTGTATGCCCTAGAGTTTGTAAGGATAGGAGCAAATATAATTGAAACATACAAAACTCTGATGAAGTTCAATAGGCTGGATGCAGGGAGAATATTTCCCCTAGCTGGGGGTGAGTGTGATTTCCAGAAATAGAAGTCACAGTTCCAGGAAATGGAATAAAGCATTTCAGACTGAGATGAGATGAGAAAAAATTTCTTTGCTCAGAGAGTGGCAAACCCATGGAATTCTTTATCACAGATGGCTGTAGAAGCTAAGCCACTGAATATATTAAAAAAAGATTTCTGCAAATATAAGGCATCAAGTGGTAATGGGAAGAGATCAAAAATAGAGACTAAGAAAGAGGAAATCTACGATGGTTTTGAATGTTGGAGCATGATCAAAACGGCTTATTCTTACTTCTATTTCTCAATCTACTGTTAGCCTATGTTTTGGAACACCTCCATCTCTCTAATTTTCAGCAGATCTTGGCTTCTCATATTTACAAAAAGGCAGAGTTATACTGCATCCTGAATGTACAACTCTTTATTCCTCCACTTAAGTGACTGGTAAATATAGGATCTAATACAGAAGTGCAAATTCCTGTAAGCCACACTGACACATCTCTAGCAGTAGAGAGACTACTGGTGGCTACTCAGTAAATGGCTGACAAGACTTGTCTGGCCAGGAGAATTAATAATGCTTTTGCTGTATACTTTAAATAAAATTGGCCCATTTAACAGCTATTCATTGTAAGAATGGGGCTGGTTGCTTGCTCTCTTGCAGCAGCCAGGCTTCCAAAGCATCCTCTTTTGGCACCAGCAGCACTAAATTAATACCTGACAGAATGTACTTTGGGTACCTGTCAACTTGGGATTGGTAACATGGTCATTATGCCAACAGTGGAGTAGAAACTGTGGATTCCTCCCTCTACTTCTGCAGGAGACATGTTGCTGACTAAAATATCTGGCAAAGTGCCATTGATAACTGGCAGATTCATACAACATAGAAACACATACTTTTGCCCCATCAAATCTGTTGTGACAATTCACACTGATTATCACATTTTTATTAACCCCACATTATCATCAACCCCTCTAGATTCTATCAGTCATTACACACATGGGGCAATTTGCATAGACCAATTTAACCTCTCCATATGCACTTACCTGAGATGTTGGAAGAATCCCAACAAAGACCAGACCTGAGATAAGAATCAAACCTGAAGTTGTGAGGCAATGACTCTACCAGCTTTGGCAAAATTTCCTTATTATTTCCTGTTTCTTCTTTGCATTTCTGTGCAGTTAGACTTGAGAATGCAGCCATTCTGCACTATGGACTGAAGGAATTATGTTGACATTTTCATTGACTGTGTCACTGCCTATGGGAAGTTCTCTGTTGACACTCTCAAACCTTTCAGCTGGGAAGAGTGAACAAAAGCATCACACTTCCATGTTCTTCAAATTCTCTGCCTGATTAACTGAACTAAATGACTACCTTTAATAATTTTTTGAACATGAGTGCAAGTCCTGACTCAACCCTTGTATTTTTTTTTTACGAGGCCGAGTGGCTAGCTCGACACTCAACCCGGCACGGATGGAAAGCGTGCTCGGGGGTGGCCAGACCTAGATTCGAACTCGGGAACCTTTGCTCCGGAGTCCAGCACTGATGTCACTGCGTCACCAACCGGCCAAGAGTGCAAGTCAATTATTACTAGTTCTATAAGGGATAAGACTTTTATTAGCCACTGTATACAACGGCATGTATTTGTAAAACATCCTCTATTTTGAATTTCGTGGAGGAATCATAATAGCCTACAAAAGTATAATTATGAGGTAGTTACAAAAAGCAACAGGAGTTCATGCTGTAATTAGACATTGGTGTGGAATTAGAGAGCAAATTTTAACACGGTTTCGAACTTGAGAATCTATGAACTTATGATAGTTAAAAGAATGCCAAAGCACTAGAGAAGGCGCCTATGTGCAAATCTTTTTTTATCCTTTTGGATTTCTGAACCTTCACTGCTGCATGAGGCACTACATGTGTATTTTAGCCACCAGCTGATGTACATAAATTTTTGAGCCTCCACGTTACTCATTCAAAAGAGAAAAATAAGTCACCCTTGGATTTGGAACATTAAACATGAAAATGGTAGCACCAGTGCACAGATAGTATCACTTGTAAAATTCACCTTCATATTTCAATTTCCTGGTTCTTGATTCCATGCATTACTGTCGATTTGCTTGCAAATATGATTGGTAAAGAAAATATAGCCAGCTGGGGAAAATTTGACCAAAATCTTAAAGAATGTTTTTTACGTAAGCGTGCAATGAATGCTGCTATTAAATCAGCACTTTTCTAATTACTGGTAGTAATCGGGTTTGGAAACCAAGCAATGGAACTGGGCCATCTGGCCCTTTGAGTGTGCAATTTTAATTATGGCAGCTCGATTTCATTAATACCAGTTTCCTGCCTTTTCATGTCAAAGTGCTCCCATGATGTATGTTATTGTTCTTTTGGGCTTGTAACAAAAAGACTCTATGTAACTTATTTAACAGGGGAACAAAAACAATTAGATTTGAAAGCCGGTTCTGATACTATGGGAGATTCTTACCTTTGTTCACCCACCTGTCTCTCTCATCTCTTTGTCTCTGATATGTTTGGCTAACAAAAGTCTAAGTCTGGGTTGATTTATACCTAATAGAAAAGAAGACAATGAGTATAAAAGACAGTTATCAGGGCATTGCAGCAGGAGTTTCTCAGGGTAGTTTGGACATAAGCCAGGAGCTTGTGCACCACCAGCAACAGATAATGGTCATCTCCAGCAAGAGAGAGGCTAATTCCTGTCCTTGATGTTTAAGAACATTATCATTGCTCCAGCTCCCTCTGTGGATATGCTGAGGAAGTCACCACTGAGCAAAATATAGTTAAGACTGTAATTGAAGGTAAATGGACTTTATCAGATAAATTAATGCAAAAGCAAGCTAGTATTTGAAAACACAAACACGAGGAAATCTGCAGATGCTGGAATTTCAAGCAACACACATAAAAATTTCTGGTGAACGCAGCAGGCCAAGCAGCATCTCTAGGAAGAAGTACAGTTGACGTTTCGGGCCGAGACCCTTCATCAGGACTAACTGAAAGAAGAGCTAGTAAGGGATTTGAAGGTGGGAGGGGGAGGGGGAGATTGGAAATGATAGGAGAAGACAGGAGGGGGAGGGATGGAGCTAAGAGCTAGAAAGTTGATTGGCAAAAGGGATATGAGAGAATCATGGGACAGGAGGCCTAGGGAGAAAGAAAGGGGGTGGGGGGGGAGCCCAGAGGATGGGCAAGGAGTATGGTGAGAGGGACAGAAGGAGAAAAAGGAGAGGGAATAAATAAATAAATAAATAACGGATGGGGTATGAAGGGGAGGTGGGGCATTACCGGAAGTTAGAGAAGTCAATGTTCATGCCACCAGGTTAGAGTCTACCCAGACGGAATATAAGGTTGGAGGCTTCCCCCCTCCCCCTTTCTTTCTCCCTAGGCCTCTTGTCCCATGACCCTCTCATATCCTTTTTGCCAATCAACTTTCCAGCTCTTAGCTCCATCCCTTCCCCCTCCTGTCTTCTCCTATCATTTCAGATCTCCCCCCTCCCTCCCACTTCCAAATCACTTACTACCTCTTCTTTCAGTTAGTCCTGATGAAGGGTCTCGGCCCGAAATGTCTACTGTACCTCCTCCTATAGATGCTGCCTGGCCTGCTGCGTTCACCAGCAATTTTTACGTGTGTTGGTAGTATTTGAAAATCCTGTGTTGAATGTTTTACCTCCCCTCCTAAAATCCTTCAACCATCTATCAGATGCAAGATAGGACTGTGAATGATATTCTGTGCTTCTCTACATTGATACAGCTTCAGTCGTACTCAAGAAGGAAAATGCAGTCATTGTGATTGATACCCTGTCTTTCATCTTAAGTCTGTACCGTTCCACTGGAACACCATAATTAAAGTCTTTCCTATCTATAAAGTGCACAGAAATAATATAGCAAGGCTTTTATCTTATTGAACCTGTTTATAAGTATAGTCACTGTTGAATCAAGTTGTCACAACCATGGATTCGGCTGCGCAGTAGATTCGGCAATTGCTCTCGTGAATATGTGCGTGTCAGCTAATTATTATTTTATTGCGATAGTATTTAACTCCATTCATTCCGTCATAGTATTTGTCGAGACTTAGACACAGCTTGCATTTTGTCTTGCCTGAGATATTGGACTGTCAAGTCAACTGACTCAGAAGACTAGCGGTATTTGTTTTATTCTTAGTTGCTCTTTTCAGCCACAGTGTAGGTTTCGTTTTCCATTTGAGAGTTTTAGTTAACGGCCCTGTTTGGCCTAGTGTTTATTGTGTTCTTTTCCCTCTAACACTGTTCACATTAAAATCTGTGAACTTTCAACCTGCTTCAGTGTCTCTCACTCCGCACTTGGGCCATATCTGAACCTGGTGACATAGGTAGCTGAGTCTTGTTAGATTTAGTATATACCCTTTTTAGAACATAATAAATACGAGCTGGCGTAGGCCATCTGGCCCATTGAGCCTGCTCTGACATTCATGAGAACAGAATTTTTTTTTGCTGGATCGGTAATTTGTCTTCAGTTCCATAATTTGTATTTCTAATGCCTTCTGGAAATCTTCATATTTAACATCCACAGACATTAATTTGTCTACTACTTTAATTTTTTTTTCAGAAAATGCAGATAGGTTTTCACTGATGTAGATTTAGACCTGATTAAGGCCCAACATAGGTTGGGAGACTGCTTCGCCAAGCACTTAAAACTCAGTCCACCAAAAAAAGCGGGATCTCCCAGCGGCCACCCATTTTAATTCCGCTTCCCATTCCCATTCCGATATGTCCATCCATGGTGATGAGGCCACACACAGGTCGGAAGAACACCTTGTATTCCACCTGGGTAGCCTCCAGCCTGATGGCATGAACATCGATTTCTCGAACTTCCGGTAATGGCCCACCCCTACCCACTCCTTCACCATTCCTCATCCCCTTTTCCCTCTCTCACCCTATCTCCTTACCTGCCCATCACCTCCCTCTGGTGCTCCTCCCCTCTTTATCTTTCTTCCATGACCTTCTGTCCTGTCCTATCAGATTCCCCCTTCCCCAGCCCTGTATCTCTGTCACCAACCAACTTCCCAGCTCTTTCCTTCACCCACACCCCTTCAGGTTTCACCTTTCACCTTGTGTTTCTCCCTCCCCTCCATCCACCTTCTTACTCTGACTCCTCATCTTTTTTTTTCTCCAGTCCTGATGAAGGGTCTTGGCCTGAAACATTGACTGTACGCATTTCCATAGATGCTTCCTGGCCTGCTGAGTTCCTCTAATATTCTGTGTGTGTTGCTTAGGTTTTCACATATGTGGTTGGTGCTACATATTATACCAGTTTTCTCACTCAGCTGACAATTTCAAAGTGATTAGCCATTCCACTCTTAATTATGGATTCCTCTTGTGCTTTTCTGACAGCCAATATTAAGAATTGTATTATAACTACTTTGTTTCGCCTGTTTAATTCGCTAAGTGTCACATACAATTTAAAAATCTGTGCCAGAAACAAGAAAAGCTTGGAGAGTTATAGTCAGGATGCAGTTCTTTTTGTTCGAAAATTATATGCGGCAGCCACCTACTTACTTTAAAATTCTGGGACAATAATTTTCAGGTCCTTGCAATTGATGATTCCCTGTCCATGATCTTGCAACAATACTGTTATTTAGCTCATATTAATTCTGAGAAGTTCCAGTCACTGATTCAATAACAGTTTCTTTGGGGTGACGTGCATTTTATCCTCTTCCTTTCACAATCATTTGTGTTAATTTAGGCTTTTTGTATGCTTTTAAAGTTTTATTATGTTTTTTAAATCTTTGCTTGTGTATACTTCTCTTTGACATTATAATAGGTTAGCATGAAAGGAAGTTTATAGAAACCTTCGGCAGCAATAAATTTTGCATTGTCATTTTCCATATTAATTTGAGAATCCTTCATATTCACAAAAGTAAGGCTTTCAGTGAATATCTTAATTTGTGATTCAGCATCAAACCAAGGACATATTTTTTGTAAAATAAATGAAGCAACAAAATCACTTTACTTACACAAGTTTCTGCAGATTCCGGAAATCGAGAGTAACACACACAAAATACTGGAGGAACTTAGCAGATCAGGCATCATCTATGGAAGGGAATAAAGAGTTGACATTTCAGGCCAAGACCCTTCATCAGGACTTTATACTGTACTATTACTACTTAATCTACTATTAGTTATTGTCAACTAGACGGAGAGTTATTTTAGGGCCTCTGCTGAAGAAAATAGATTTGTAAGATATTTCTTCCAATAACCATATTCTGCTTCTCACTTTCTCAGGTAGTGTCCCTGGGTCATCAAGACAATCAATTGATTCACCAATGGTATCTCCTCATTCAATGATCTCGGTAGGTCTATCTGTTCTATGAAGATAACACACTTTTACCTTGAGCCATGTTGCTGATTTGCATGCTGTCATGTTGCATTTTGAATCTCTAACTAGAGCGCATAAAAACAGAATGATTTCTTCTGGTCTCCATCTCTGTATGCTCATCAGTTCTCACCAGAACCCGTGTGTATTCTTCAAAGAGATTGTTGAAAGTCCTTGGAAAGTAGTGTGATTGCATCCAAAATGGACATTGTGTCTTTTTGGCAGTTCTGTGATAGCACCGTGAAGGGCTTTTCCATGTCCCTCGTCATCTCCTGTATTCACAGAGGTAGGTCTGGCAGTTCACACATCCACGTCAGCCTTGTCTTGAAATGAGGCAGGATTGATGCATGGATCTACTCTCTGACAAGAAACATAGAAACGTAGAAAATAGGTGCAGGAGTAGGCCATTCGGCCCTTCGAGCCTGCACCGCCATTTATTATGATCATGGCTGATCCTCCAACTCAGAACCCCGCCCCAGCCTTCCCTCCATACCCCCTGACCCCCGTAGCCACAAGGGCCATATCTAACTCCCTCTTAAATATAGCCAATGAACTGGCCTCAACAGTTTCCTGTGGCAGAGAATTCCACAGATTCACCACTCTCTGTGTGAAGAAGTTTTTCCTAATCTCGGTCCTAAAAGGCTTCCCCTCTATCCTCAAACTGTGGCCCCTCACTCTGGACTTCCCCAACATCGGGAACAATCTTCCTGCATCTAGCCTGTCCAATCCCTTTAGGATCTTATACGTTTCAATCAGATCCCCCCTCAATCTTCTAAATTCCAACGAGTACAAGCCCAGTTCATCCAGTCTTACTTCATATGAAAGCCCTGCCATCCCAGGAATCAATCTGGTGAACCTTCTTTGTACTCCCTCTATGGCAAGGATGTCTTTCCTCAGATTAGGGGACCAAAACTGCACACAATACTCCAGGTGTGGTCTCACCAAGGCCTTGTACAACTGCAGTAGTACCTCCCTGCTCCTGTACTCGAATCCTCTCGCTATAAATGCCAGCATACCGTTCGCCTTTCTGACCGCCTGCTGTACCTGCATGCCCACTTTCAATGACTGGTGTATAATGACACCCAGGTCTCGTTGCACCTTCCCTTTTCCTAATCGGCCACCATTCAGATAATAATCTGTTTTCCTATTTTTGCCACCAAAGTGGATAATTTCACATTTATCCACATTAAATTGCATCTGCCATGAATTTGCCCACTCACCCAACCTATCCAAGTCACCCTGCATCCTCTTAGCATCCTCCTCACAGCTAACACTGCCACCCAGCTTCGTGTCATCTGCAAACTTGGAGATGCTGCATTTAATTCCCTCATCCAAGTCATTAATATATATTGTAAACAAATGGGGTCCCAGCACTGAGCCTTGCGGTACCCCACTAGTCACCGCCTGCCATTCTGAAAAGGTCCCGTTTATTCCCACTCTTTGCTTCCTGTTTGCTAACCAATTCTCCACCCACACCAATACCTTACCCCCAATACCGTGTGCTTTAAGTTTGCACACTAATCTCCTGTGTGGGACCTTGTCAAAAGACTTCTGAAAATCCAAATATACCACATCCACTGGTTCTCCCCTATCCACTCTACTAGTTACATCCTCAAAAAATTCTATGAGATTCGTCAGACATGATTTTCCTTTCACAAATCCATGCTGACTTTGTCCGATGATTTCACCGCTTTCCAAATGTGCTGTTATCACATCCTTGATAACTGACTCCAGCAGTTTCCCCACCACCGATGTTAGGCTAACCGGTCTATAATTCCCCGGTTTCTCTCTCCTTCCTTTTTTAAAAAGTGGAGTTACATTAGCCACCCTCCAATCCTCAGGAACTAGTCCAGAATCTAGTGAGTTTTGAAAAATTATCACTAATGCATCCACTATTTCTTGGGCTACTTCCTCAAGCACTCTAGGATGCAGACCATCTGGCCCTGGGGATTTATCTGCCTTCAATCCCTTCAATTTACCCAACACCACTTCCCTACTAACATGTATTTCGCTCAGTTCCTCCATCCCACTGGACCCTCTGTCCCCACTATTTCTGGAAGATTATTTATGTCCTCCTTAGTGAAGACAGAACCAAAGTAATTATTCAATTGGTCTGCCACGTCCTTGCTCCCCATAATCAATTCACCTGTTTCTGTCTGTAGGGGACCTACATTTGTCTTTACCAGTCTTTTCCTTTTTACATATCTATAAAAGCTTTTACAGTCAGTTTTTATGTTCCCTGCCAGTTTTCTCTCATAATCTTTTTTCTCCTTCCTAATTAAGCCCTTTGTCCTCCTCTGCTGAACTCTGAATTTCTCCCAGTCCTCAGGTGAGCCACTTTCTCTGGCTAATTTGTATGCTTCTTCTTTGGAATTGATACTATCCCTAATTTCTCTTGTCAGCCACGGGTGCACTACCTTCCTTGATTTATTCTTTTGCCAAACTGGGATGAACAATTGTTGTAGTTCATCCATGCAACCTTTAAATGCTTGCCATTGCATATCCACCGTCAAGCTTCCAAACTAGATTTCCAGTGCTAGGATGTGGCCCGCTCTTGCCCGTTGCATCTCTCTGTAACATGCATCACTCTAGCCTAATCCATTCATTTGTTGCAATGCCATTACCTGAGACAGTTGTTTGTTCCATGTTGGAAGCAAATACTGTGGTCTTCACCATCATCACAATTTTCCAAAATCACTTGATGAGTTTCTTCATGTTCTACAAAGGGGGAATCAAAAACCTCTGCTATTACTTGACAAAGGCAAGAGAGTTGTAGTGCTGCTGTACTCAAAAAGCCATTCTGATAATGCACTGATGATAACGGGATCAACCAAATCAAAAAGGGGATGAAGTTATCATGGCAAAACATTATTAGTGATGCAGACTTTCTTCCAACCTCATCTCATGAGATAGTTATAGCCTCTATGATCCCTCTGATTATTAATTTTGTAGTTTTGTGAGACTTTGAAATATGAGTAGATTCCTTCCATTCTTTGACCTTTGATTCGATTGGGAGAAGTGTGCAGATGCAGTAGCTCATCATCGCACAAGCCCGCTGAGAAGATTTGAAAAGCAAGGAGCTTCTTTAAGTGGGAGATTCCATTGGGAAAAGTGTGCAGGCGCAGTTGCTCATCATCGCGTAAGGGTGCTGAGAAGGTTCCAGGATGAAAAGGAGACACTGCCTAGCCAAGTGGTCGTTGAAGGAGCATGAGTCAGAATAGTAGGGCTTTGACTCATCGGGGTTTCGGCGAGTTAAGGAGATGAGTTACTTTCATATCTCTTTTTCCTTCGAACTTAAGAATAATGGGTATGACTGCAAGGGCAGTTTTCTGCTCTGGATGTTAGATGTGGGATATCCGGGAGACTTTTAGCCACACCTGCGCCAGGTGCATCCAGCTGCAGCTCTTTAGAGACTGAGTTAGGGAACTGGAGCTGCAGCTTGATGACCTTTGGCTTGTTCGGGAAAGTGAGGAGGTGATCGATGGGAGCTACCGGCAGGTAGTCACACCGGGGCCACAGGAGACAGATAAGTGGGTGGCTGTCAGGAGAGGAAAGGGAGAGCACCTTTGTGGCCGTCCTCCTTAACAACAAGTACCTGGGGGAAGCATCAGTGGCCATGCCTCTGGCACTGAGTCTTGCCCTGTGGCTCAGAAGGGTAGGGAACTGCAAAGGACAGCAGCAGGAAGGGGGACAGATAGGCGATTCTGTGGATGTGAAAAAGAAACATTGATGAAAGTTTGCCTCCCAGGTGTCAAGGTTTGTGATGCTTCTTAATGCGTCCACAATATCCTGAAATGGGAGGGTGAACAGCCAGAGGTCGTGGTACATATTGGTACCAATGACATAGGTGGAAAGAAAGGATGTCCTGAAAGCAGAATACGGAGAGCTAGGAAGGAAGCTGAGAAGCAGGACCTCAAGGGTAGTAATCTTGGGATTACTGCCTGTGCCACGCTACAGTGAGTATAGGAATAGAATGAGGTGGCAAATAAATGCGTGGTTGAAGGATTGGAGCAGGGGGCAAGGATTCAGATTTCTCGATCATTGGGACCTCTTCTAGTGTAGGTGTAATCTGTACAAAAAGAACAGGTAGCACTTGAATGCAAGGAGGACCAATATCCTGGTGGGGAGGTCTGCTAATGCTCTTGGGGAGGGTTTAAACTAGATCTGCAGGAGGGTGGAAACTGAAGTGGAGAGGCAGATGATGAGGCAGTTGGCACACAAGTAGATACAGCTTGTAGGGAGTTCCTGAGGAAGGACAGGCAGATGATAGAGCAAAGATACACTCAGCCTGATGGCTTGAGGTGTGTCTATTTTAATGCAACAAGTATCATAAACAAGGCAGATATAGATCAATATGTAGAACTATGACACTGTGACCGTTACAGAGACTTAGATGTCTCAGGCGCAGGAATGGCTGCTGAGTGTGCCAGACTTTAGATGTTTCAAAAAGGACAGGGAGGGAGGCAAAAGAGGTGGGGGCATGGTATTGCTAATCAGAGATAGTATCATGGCTGCAGAAGAGGAGGAAGTCATGGAGGGATGGTCTACTGAGTCAGAATGGGTGGAAATCAGAAACAGGAAGGGGCAATAACTCTACTGGGAGTTTTATTATAGACCCCCCAATAGTAACAGTGGCATTGAGGAGCAAATTGTTATGGTCTGGTCTGTGAAGTCCGTGTTCCGGTTCACGGTCCGGTCAGTGGACTCCGGACTCCAGGTTTTCCGGCTGTCCCTAGTTTCAGTTGGGCTTAATCATATACACCTGATGCTCATCTTGGGGCTGGGAATATAAGTGGCCCTGGGTTCGAGTATGGTTGCTGGTTTGTCTTGTCAGTATCCTGTCCTGGCCTCTGTGGGGTAAGTCAGGCCGTCTTTGCTGTTACCCTGATGCTGGACTCTTCCCTTCCCTTCCCCTTCCTTCTGGATCCTTGCCTGCAACCTGTGTCTGGAGCCTTGCCTGTAACCTTGTCAACTTCAACCACTGGAGTGAGACTGGAGCCTTGCTGTGTCATGATAAGGAACTATCTGGTGTTGAGTTGGAACTGTCTCTGTGTCCATACCTTCACTAGGTAGGTCTGGCCATTTGCTGCTACCTAGTGTTAGGAACTGTCTCTGTGTCCATGCTTTTGCTAGGTAGGTCTGGCTGTTTGCCACTACCTAGTGTTGGGAGCTGTCTTGTTCAGCATTCCGTTTATGAGTCCCAGCCCTATGTCCTGTTCCCAAGGAGGGGTCCTGGCTCTGTGTTCTGTGTTCCTGTCATCCCAAGTCCAAGGCTTGGCTGTTCCTGAGTACCAAGTCAAGGCTTCTGGCTTTGTGTTCTGAGATTCCTGTCTCCCAAGTCCACGGCATGTCTTCGCCTAGTTCCGGAGTCCGAGCTGGAGTCCGAGCCTGAGTCAAGACCCAGGTTCTGGGTCCTTGTCCAGTCTGTGGCTCGGAGTCTGAACCCAAGCCTTGTCACGTCCTCGCCTCGAAGAGCCCAAGCCATGTCCAGTCTTGTAGCCACGTCATGTCCTTGCCTAGTTCCGGGGTCCAAGCCCCAGCCAAGACCCAGGTTCTGGGTCCTTGTCCAGTCTCTGGCTCGGAGTCCATGCCCAGGCTCCTAGTTCCCAGTTCCTTGTCCTGGGCCCGCTTGCCTAGCCAATGTCCTAGCCCAAGCCTGTGTTCCTGTCCCAGCTCCTTGTCTGCATCCAGTCACGTCCCTAACTCTAGTCTAGCCCTGCTCCTAGTACTTCAGTGTCTGTGTCTTGCACTTCAGTCCGTCACCATTGCCCCCCTTAGGACACAGATAGAGAAGCAGATTCTGGAATGGTGCAATAATAATAGATTTGTTGTTGATGGGAGACTTTAACTTTCTTAATATTGACTGGCATCTCTTTACAGCAAGGGATTTAGATGGAGTGGATTTTGTTCGCTGTGTTCAGGAAGGTTTCCTGATGCAATATGTAGATAAGCCAACTAGAAGGGAGACTGTATTTGATCTGGTATTGGGAAATGAACCTGGTCAGGTGTCAGATCTCTAGGTGGAAGAGCATTTTGGAAGTAGTGATCACAACTCCATCTCCTTTACCATAGTGCTGGAGAAGGATAGAAGCAGACAATTTGGGAAAACATTTAATTGGGGTAGGGGGAAATATGATGCTATAGGCAGGAACTTGTGAGCAGATGTTCTCAGGGAATTGCACGACAGAAATATGGCAAGTGTTCAGGGAACATTTGCATGGCATTCTGCATAGGTATATTCTGCTGAGGCAGGGAAAGGATAGTAGGGTAAAATAACCATGGTATACAAAGGAAGTAGAAAATCTAGTTAAGAAGAAAAGAAAAACTTACGAAAGTTTCAAGAAACTAGGTACAGGCAGAGCTCTAGAAAATTACAAGGTTGCCAGGAAGAAGCTTAATAAAGAAATTTGGAGAGCTCGAAGGGGCCGTGAGAAGGCCTTGGTGAGCAGGATTTAGGAAAATCCAAGGCATTCTACAAGTATGTGAAGAGGAAGAGTATGAGCTGCGTGACAATAGGACCAATCGGGTGCGATAGAGTTGGAGGAGGTAGCGGAGGTACTTAATGAATTCTTTGCTTCAGTATTCACCAGGGTAAAGGACCTTGGCAATTATGGGGATGATTTATAGTGGACTGGAACACTTGAGCATATAGACATTAAGAAAGAGGATGTAGTGGAGCATTTGAAAAGCATTGTTAGATAAGTTGCCAGGATCGGATGAGATATTCCCTAGACTATTGTGGGAAGTGAGGGAGGAGATTCGCTGAGCCTCTGGCAATGATCTTTGCATCATCAATAGGGATGGGAGAAGTACTGGAGGACTGGAGGATTGCAGATGTAGTTCCCTTGTGCAAGAAAGAGACTAGTGATAGCCAACAAATCATAGACCAGTGAGTCTCACTTCGGAGGTGGGCAAGTTGGAGAAGATCCTGAGAGGCAGGATTTATGAGCATTTGAAGAGGCATCATCTGATTAGGGATAGTCAGCATGGCTTTGTAAAGGGCAGACCATGCCTTACGAGCCTGATTGAATTCTTTGAGAATGTGACTAAACACTTTGATGAAAGTAGAGCAGTGGATGTAGTGTATATGGATTTCAGTAAGGCACTTGATAAGGGTCCCCATGAAAGGCTCATTCAGAAAGTAAGGAGACATGGGATCCAAGGGACCTTGTTTTGTGGATCCAGAACTGGCTTGCCCACAGAAGCCAAAGTGTGGTTGTAGATGGTTTGTAATCTACATGGAGGTCAGTGACCACAGTGTGTGCCTCAGGGATCTGTTGGGGATCCCTCCTCTTTGTGATTTTTATAAATGACCCAGTTGAAGAAGTAGAAGGATAGGTTAGTAAGTTTGCTGACGAAACAAAAGTTGAGGGTGCTGTGGAAAGTCTGGAGGTTTGTCAGAGGTTACAGCAGGACATCAATAGGATGCAGAACTGGACTGAGAAGTAGCAGGTGGAGTTCAACCCAAATAAATTTGAAGTGGTTCATTTTGGTAGGTCAAATTTGAAGATAGAGTATAGTGTTAACGGTAAGACTCTTGGACGTGTGCAGGATCAGACAGATCTTGGGGTTTGTGTTCACGGGACACTCAAAGCTGCTGTGCAGGTTGACAATGTTGTTAAGAAGGTGTACGGTGTTTTGGCATTCATCAACTGTGGGATTGAGTTCAAGAGCTGTCAGGTAATGTTACAGCTATGCAAGACCTTGGTCAGTCCACACTTGGGGTACTGTGTTCAGTTCTGGTCATCTGACGACAGGAAGGATGTGGAAACCATAGAAAGAGTGCAAAGGAAATTTACAAGGATGTTGCCTGGATTGGAGGGCATGCCTTAAGAGAATAGGTTGAGTAAACTTGGCCTTTTCTCCTTGGAGCAACGGAGGATGAGATGTGAACTGATAGAGGTGTGTAAGATGATGAGAGGCATTAATCATGTGATAGTCAGGCTTTTTCCCAAGGCTGAAATAGCTAGCACGAGAGGGCACAGTTTTAAGGTTCTTGGAAGTAGGTATAAAGGGGATGTCAGGGATAAGTTTTTCAGAGTGGTGGGTGCGTGGAATGCACTGCCAGCAACGGTGGTGGAGGCAGATACAATAGGGTCTTTTAAGAGACTCTTAGATAAATATGTAGAGCTTAGAAAAATAGAGGGCAATGCAGTAGAGGAATTTTAGGCAGTTTCTAGAACAGGTTCCTTGGTCGGCACAACATTGAGGACAGAAGGGCCTGCAATGTGCTGTAGATTTCTATGCTATTTGCCTACACAAAGAAAATAAAGTATATTGCCTAGCATTTTCTTTACCCTATGCTTGGTCTGACCTATTTATAGGAATCAGACAGAATAGAATTGTATAGAGAAGATCGTATGTTCAAGTGTTACAGAAGGTATTTCTGTGTTTGTACATGAATGTTTGTGTGTAATGATACATAAAAGTGGGAGAGAGGGGGAATTTCACTAGAGCGAAGCTCATTTTCTGAGACCAGGAAGTTACTCACAACATTGCTCAAGTATTCTGGAATTATCACTCCGAGAGACACATCTGAAGCCATCGGTTCATCTAATAGTAACCCAAGGGGTTTTTCTTTCCACCCACACCCCACTCCCAAGTACCCAATCACACAAACCACTTTCTGGCAGTAATCTCATGAATCAGATTTACACAGTCCCTTTCTGTAAAATTCCCTCTCTGGTAGTTTTTTTTTCCAGTGTTCATAATGTCGATTGGGTCTGGTTGCCAATGGGTGTGTGCTTTTAACTGCTGAGTCCTTACGGTGAACATTATCTAGCAAAGTGTCAGTGGTTGCATTTGGTTGAGTCTGATCCCTTTGAGAACCTGCAGATCCAACTCAAATGCACAGAATGAACATAAACCAACCAAATGTTGTTTCTTTCTTTTTTTCTTTTTCAATCATTTTATTGGTTTCATAATTATAAACATATCATAGTACTGATATAAAGTTATTGGGATTACATTGTTATGATTAACATAGTTAAATATAAACCCAGTTGATGCATGGGTATTTAACCTCCCAATCATATAGGATACAAATATAATATACAAAAAAAAGAAAAAAATATAATGAAAAAGGGGAAAAATATATAGAATATACCCCAAAAGAAAAACTAACCATTGGTGTCGTAGACTCTGCTCCTCTCAACATATATTAAAAAGAAATAGAATAAGTTTGGAAAAGGTCAAATTACATCATATGGAAATGTTGAATAAATGGCCTCCAAGTCTTTTCAAATTTAATAGAGGGATCATAAATAACACTTCTAATTTTTTCTAAGTTCAAACACAACATAGTATGAGAGAACCAATGAAATGTGGTAGGAGGATTAATCTCTTTCCAATTCAGCAGAATGTATCTTCCAGCCATTAATACAAGAAATGCAATCATCCGACGAGCTGAAGAGGCTAAATGACTTGATTCTATCATTGGTAACCCAAAAATTGCAGTAATAGGGTGAGGTTGTAAATCAATATTCAGAACAGTTGAAATAATATCAAAAATTTTTCCAATATTTTTTCATAAAAGGACATGACCAAAACATATGAGTTAAAGAAGCTATCTCAAAGTGACATCTGTCGCATACAGAATTTATATGAGAATAATAATGAGCTAATTTATCCTTAGACATATGAGCCCTGTGCACTACTTTAAACTGTATCAACGCATGTTTAGCACATATAGAGGATGAGTTAACTAATTGAAGAATTTTTTCCCATTTTTCAATCGGTAAAGTAATCTTAAGTTCCCTTTCCCAATCAGTCTTAACTTTGTTTGATACGTCTGGATGTATTTTCATAATTATATTATAAATAGTTGCTATTATACCTTTCTGAAAAGGATTTAAATCTAAATTTTTTTCCAAAATATCCATTGAATATAAATTCAGGAAGGTAGGAGAAACAGTATTTAAAAAGTTTCTAATCTGTAAATATCTAAAAAAAAATGGGACCTAGGCAAATTATATTTATTAGATAATTGTTCAAAGGACATGAAACAATTATCCAAAAAAAAAAATCGCAAAATCATACTATACCTTTCGTTTTCCAAGCCAGATATGCTTGATCCATAATAGAGGGTTGTAAGAAGAAATTAGATATAATAAGACTTGCTAGAATAAATTGATTCAACCCAAAAAATTTTTGAAATTGAAACCATATACGTAAAGTATGTTTTACTATTGGGTTATCCATTCGTTTACACAATTTAGAAAGAGTAAAGGGAAGCGAAGTCCCTAAAATAGAACCTAATGAAAACTCTTGTGTAGAATTACATTCAAAATTTACCAAATGTGGGCTTGAAGTTACGTCCAAGTCCCATAACCAAAATTTTAAATATCGAGTATTAATTGCCCAATGGTAAAACCTAAAATTCGGCAAAGCCAAACACCCGTCCTTTTTAGATTTCTGTAAATGTCTTTTACCTAAGCTAGGATTTTTCTTCTGCCGTATATATGAAGAAATTTTGGAATCAACATTATCAAAAAAGGATTTCGGAATAAAAATTGGCACCACTTGAAATAAATATAAAAATGTAGGCAAAATAATCATCTTGATAGCATTAATCCCACTGATCAATGACAGAGACATTAGTGACTATCTAGTAAACAAAAGTTTAAACTGATAAATTAAAGGTAAAAAATTAGCCTTAAATAAATCCATATACTTTTCGTAATTTTAACCCCTAAATATGTAAAAAAGTCAGTAACCAATTTAAATAGTAAACATCCATAAATAGGTACCTGCATATTTAGGGGAAATAGTTTGCTCTTAAGGTTCAATTTATAACCAGAAAAATTACTAAACTGAGCCAACAAAGATAAAATAGTGGGAATGGACTTCCCAGGATTAGAAATGTATAATAACAAATCATCTGCATATACTGATAAGCAAAAATGTTAGGTGAGTCTTGGATAGCAATTGCTAAAAGTTCAAGGGCAATATCAAATAATAATGGACTAAGAGGGCATCCCTGCCTAGTACCCCGAGATAAGCAAAAAAAGGGAGATCTTTGATTATTAGTACAAACCGAAGCTACAGGGGTATGATATATCAGTTATAAATATCGGATTAAAATTAAATTTCTCAAGCACACTAAATAGATATGGCCATTCAACTCTATCAAAAGCTTTCTCAGCATCTAATGAAACAACACATTCTGGAATACTAAGTGAAGGAGTATAAACAATATTCATTAACCTCCTAATATTAAAAGATGAATAATGATTTTTAATAAATCCAGTTTGGTCCACAGATAATTTGAGGTAATGCCTTCTCTAACCTAGTGTTAATATTTTAGAAAAAATTCTTGAATCTACATTCAGGAGAGATATTGGTCTGTATGATACACAATCAGTAGGATCTTTATTCTTTTTAAGAATTAAAGAAATAGAAGCTCCATAGAATGATTGTGGTAATTTACCTAATCTAATTGCTTTTTTAAAAACTCTAGACAACCAAGGAGAAAGAACAGGGAAAAAAAACTTTAAAATTCTACTGTAAAACCATCTGGACCAGGTGCTTTTCCGGAATTCATTGAGGAAATAAAAGCTGTTATTTCTTCATCCAAAATAGGAGTTTCTAATGTTAAACATTCTTTGGGTGATGATTTCAGAAAATTCAGTTTCCTTAAAATGTCATGCATGGTGTTGGGATCATGAGGAAATTCAGGGTGGTATAAGGAGGTATAAAATTCTTGAAAAGATCTGTTTATCTCGTCGTGATTAACTGGCACAGTGTCATCATGTTTACGAATCTTGATAATTTGACGTTTAACCGAAGCAGTTTTCAATTGATCAGCTAATAAATTAACTGTCGGCCTGAAACGTCGACTGCGCCTCTTCCTATAGATGCTGCTTGGCCTGCTGCGTTCACCAGCAACTTTGATGTATGTTGCTTGAATTTCCAGCATCTGCAGAATTCCTGTTGTTCTAGTTTTCAATAATTGATTTTCAATCGATGATGTTAATAATAAGCTGTGTTCCATTTGAAGTTCGACTCTGTTTATAAATCTCCTTACTAGGAGCAATAGAATATTTCTTATCAATTTCTTTAATTTTATCAACCAATGAAAGTGTTTCATTCTTATTAAGTTCTTTTCAAACCAACAGAATAAGAAATAATCTGTCCGCAGATACATGCTTTAAAAGTGTCCCATACTATCCCGTTGGAGATTTCTTCTGTAATGTTAGTTGAAAAAAAGAGATCAATCTGTTCCTTCATAAACTTAACAAAATCCGGATCTTGAAGCAAATTAGAATTAAATCGTCATTGTCTAATAGTAGAAGAAGTATCCATTAACTTGATAGTAAGTTTCATTGGAGCATGCTCAGAAATGGCGATGTCATAATTGCAGTCAATTACAGATGGAATTAAATGAGAGTCAATAAAAAGGTAGTCAATTCAAGAATAAGAATGATAAACATGTGAGAAGAATGAAAACTCTTTATCCTTAGGGTATAGAAATCTCCAAATTTCTGAAATTCCAGAGTCAATCATAAAAGAGTTAATAAGAGTAGCCGACTTATTCGGTAAAGCCTGACTAGATGGATCTATCCAACAGGGGATTTAAACAGCAATTAAAATCACCACCCATTATCAACATATACTCGTTTAAATTAGGAAAAGGAGTGAATAAATGCTTAAAACATTCGGGATTGTCTACATTTGGAGTATAAACATTAACCATAGCAGCTTTATTATTAAAAAGTAACCCAGTAATTAACAAAAATCTACCACTTGGATCTGAAGCAATGTCTTGATGAGTAAATGTAATTGAGGACTCTATAAAAATTGAAACTCCTTAAACTTTGGCCTGGGAGTTCGAGTGGTACTGTTGATGCTTACAAAAACTAAAGAAATATTGATTATCCTCTTTCCTCACACGAGTTTCTTCTGCAAAAATAAAGTGAGCATTCAATGTTTGGAATACTTTAAAAATCTTTTTCTGTTTTATTGGATGGTTTAAACCATTTGTATTCCAAGAGACAAAATTAATAATCTGAACCATAATTTAAAGTCAACCCTTTGGTATATAAAGAGTTAACCATAACGTAAACTCATGAAATTGGAAGAGGAATAAATATTTAGAGTGGAACCGGAAGTCACAACATTGCAGACATCTTTGTGGTATTGAATCAGCCCAATAGAAAAGAATAATAAAAAAGTAAAGAATCCCCTGCCCTCCACCCCTAAAGTCCCGAAACTAAGCCAGAAAGGGCAGAAAAAGAACTAAGAACCAATACTAAATCTACCCCCATTTCTCCAGAAGGCAACTCTAAATATATGTTAAAAAGAGAACCCCCGTGAAATCCAAAAAAAAACTGAACACTATACTATAATAATCTTCATATTGTGATTTTTAAAATGAATGAAAAAAGTAAGTGCTGATGCATATTATTAATCAATTACAAACATAAATAATTGAAAATGGCACTTCAAAAAAAGAAAGGAATTATGGGGAGAAGGAACCTGAAAAGATGGTGCAGTGAAAAGAACAAAAGATATTATAGAAGGGATACAGACCGTCATCTTAATTACATGAATCAAAAAAACAAACAAGGTATTCCTCCGTACAATAGAAATTCACCATCAAATCGTTAGTGACAATGTCAGAAATCAAATAATTAAAAATTAACAAAGTAAAGTAAAATCATCAACAAAAAAACTTTAATTGAGATGTGAAAATGCCTACACTACTAACTGAAAATGAAAATCTTGAACTTATAAAAGACCTTCTTCATATGATGATTATAGGCTTTAAGGAAAAAGCATGTGAAAACAGAACTGATGCTGCAAGAGCTAGACATTAATTAGAGCAAAGTATCCGTAGCAGTTGAATAGTGCTCATCCAAAAAACTTTGAGCCGCACTTGTGGAATGGAAGACACAACGTGGACCCTCTGAAGGAGAAATTCTTAGACGGGCAGGATACTATAGGGCTGGTCTGAGACCTTTTTGGTAGCATTCCGACATCAAAGGTTTAAAAGCCAGCCGCGCCTTCATCACTTCTGGACTGTAGCCTTCCAGTAAACGGAACTGATATTGTTGAAATTTAATCATACCTTGCCGACAGGCAATACGAATAAGATGTTCTTTAACGTGAACATAATGGAAACGGAGGATCACTGGCCTCAGTTTAGACCCGGGGTCCCGTTTTGGATGCAATGTACGGTGAACACGGTCAAGCAATGGAGGATAGTCGGGGAATACAGAGCTAAACGTATTCTTTAAAAGTTGAGAGAAGAATTTTGAAGGGTCCCCTTCCTCAACATTCTCGGGGAAACCAATTATACGCAAGTTCCGTCTTCTAGATTGGTTTTCAAGATCAATAATCTTGGATTTAAAATATTCCAGCCGTTTAGTCGTCGAAGATAATTTTTGCTCCAAATTTTCAATTTTCAAATCTCTCTTTCGAGCTTCATTGTTCAATTCAGTAATTTTTACTTTGATGTTACTTAACTTCACAATCAAGTGATTTCAGAGTCCATAATTGACTTTAAATCTTGTTTAAAACATTGACATTGTTGTTCAAATTTTTCAGTTAAGCTTTGATGTTGTTCTTCAAATTTTTCATTTAAGAGATTCAACAGAATATCATAAAGTTCAGTTTGCTTAGATTCACCTTTTTTTTTTCCGTTCCCATCGGAGTCCTTCCCATTTTTAGGATCTTGCACTTTAGATCTTGTACTTATTTCTTTGCTCATTTCTTCAAATTTCACAGTTACAGTTCAAGGATAAATCAATAGTATAGAATAAATCTTCTAGTGTAGGTAAAAATAAATTAAGGGAGATCATAGGTTAAAAAAAAAGTAGGGGTAAAGGAGCGAAGCCAGAAACAACCTCACTCCATGAGCACTTCCTGGAGAATCTCCCAAATGTTGTTTCAAGTGCCTTTTTAAAATTATTTTTCATTGTGAGGGATCCAATTTTGCGCTAGAACCAATCACAAAGGTGATTTAGTGCAATAAAAATAGCAAATACTCTTCTTTTGTCTCATTTCCAGATAAGAAGGGATATTAACTCTTATTAAGCTACATCTTTGGCCACAAACTAAATCTTCCACCCTTACAAGTATCTTCAGCAAATAACAGTATTAATCTAAAGACCAGGCAGCTTCTATGGAGAGAGAAACGAAGCTAATACTTAAAGTTAATGGCATTTTTTCTCATTTCTGCTGAGCGTTTTTAGAATATTCTACTTAATAATTCCAGCATATGTGGTATTTTATGGTACTTTTTGACAAACCATCTTTTGCCCTATGTAGACTTTCATGGCACTCATGTGTATATTTCTGAAGAAAAAGAAATGTACTTTCCCATGATCACAGGCACTGCAGTAAGCACATGCTAGACCACAGGATTGTCTGCATAAATTGTAATAAACTAAATTGGCTGAGTGCAGTTTATTATTAATGTTTGGTCAAAATGCCAAACTTAAATCCCACAATTTTTCATAATTCTGGAACAGGCCGATTTCCCTCGATAATTTCTTAGCAAACAAAAGTAAAAATAAAATCATTACTAATGACTCCATGTTCTCAAGAACATAAGTTTTGTTTTAAGAGCAGGATGAAGCTATTGAGTACAGCATCTTCCAAAATGACTCTATTAATACTCGCTGGAAGCTTGCCAAGTAGGCTAATTAAGACATCAATCAGCGTGCAGCACTGATTTCATGTATTGATGCCATTTTACAGCTCAGAGTTCCAGCTGCATCTTCTGTTAATTGAACAAGGCTGAACACATGGACAACAGCAGATTTGAATCCCCATCCAGCGTGATTTAAAGGATTCATCACTAATTTCAGGTTAATTTATGATCAATTAAAACCAGCTGTTGTTAATATTGTATAAACACCTGGTGCTTTCTTGCATACTTTGTGACTGCCGAAGTCTACATTGAATGATGTAGCAGTAATTGAAGGATTTTGAGGATTTTGCACAAAGTAGTTCCTCACTCACCCAGACAAGAGCAAGCTGAGAGATTTTTACCTTGTAATGTAGCATAATAATTCATAAAACATAGAATTGGCCTATTTGCTCTATCGAGTCTGCTCTGCTATTCCATCATGGCTGATTTATTAGCCCTCAGCACCATTCCCCAGCCTTCTCCCCACAACCTTTTCTGGTACCCTTACTAATCAAGAAGTTATCAGCCTCCTCCTTAAGTATACTCATGGAAGAATGACAAACTATTGGGTGAAGGGGAAAACATTCTTCCTTGATGCTCAGCAAGGAGTAACGTGTGGGACATCTGAGCATCAATTCAGATCTGCCTGTACAAAACTTCCATGTATTTCTTCATCATAAACTGCTGGCAGGCTTTAATTCATCCTGGCCCTTTTAACTTTAGCCATTTACAATGTTGTTTCCCTGTCACCATCCAATGGCTGACCCAGTCACTCATGATATGGTTAGTACTGTTTATGTTTGTTCTAATTAGCAGCCAGAGTCCTGCATTACAATTCCTTCACTTATGTTCTGAGGCTATTAAATTTAGCCTCGATTAATGCATTTTATAATTATTTAAGTAAGTTTGTATATGAGCAATGGATTATTATGTGGGGCAGAAAGCTTTACAGTGATATATAGCCCTTCATTTTGAAACTTTTTCAAATGAGTGAATGCAATTTTCCTTCAAGAAATTAAATGAAACTTGCAGTTGCAATCTCTTGAAAAACTGACCAAACAATCGCAGAAGTCAACAATTGTTACAACATTCACCAAATGAGCTGCTAATTAATGTCTGTGCTAAATTATAAATTACGGAATGTCAAAGGAATGAGTTAAGAGTTCATCCAATAATCTTGGTAAAAGTAACTTCTAGACAAGAATATTTAAAATAATATCCCTTCTAGAGTCTGTTGAAAACTTACAAAAGTAGTAATAAATATTGAGTTATAGGCCCAGGTTTTATGAATTCGAGCATTTGGTCTGGAACAAGCTGGATATGTACAAGCAGAATAGTAAAGCCCACAGAATTTTCCATCCATTAATCTATGATATTCTTCCTTCGCTTGACTTTGCAAAGATCCTGTATTAAGAGTTTAATACAATTTGACATCCAGTCCTGGAAACACTGAAATTCCTTTCAATTAAACACTTGAAAGATTGAAGGCATTTAATTTAGTCCCTGCTATAAACTACCTTGACTTCTCCTGCATGTCTGGCTGCTGTCTCAGACTGAATGTCTGCAAGCCCACAGTTCCATATCCCCTCCATTGGATCAGGTATTTTTGATGAAATCCTTATCCATCCTTTAGTTAATTCTAGGCTTGTAAAGTTTCAAAGCTTTGCCAGTTGATTTTCTATCTTCCATTCACCATAGATCTAAAGGTCTCCTCTTCATACACTAACCTTTACCAAGTTCACTTCCCTCATCAACCCATTTCTCATTGTACTGTATTAAGTCCCTGTCTAGCAACACACAATATTACCATAAGACCATAAGACAAAGGAGCAGAAGTAGGCCATTCGGCCCATCGAGTCTGCTCCGCCATTTTATCATGAGCTGATCCATTTTATCCTATTTAGTCCCACTGCCCCACCTTCTCACCATAACCTTTGATGCCCTGGCTACTCAGATGCTTATCAATCTCTGCCTTAAAGACACCCAATGACTTGGCCTCCACTGCTGCCCGCGGCAACAAATTCCATAGATTCACCACCCTCTGACTAAAAAATTTTCTTTGCATTTCTGTTCTGAAAGGGCGCCCTTCAATCCTGAAGTCATGCCCTCTTGTACTAGACTCCCCCATCATGGGAAACAACTTTGCCACATCCACTCTGTCCATGCCTTTTAACATTCGAAACGTTTCTATGAGGTCTCCCCTCATTCTTCTGAACTCCAAGGAATACAGTCCAAGAGCGGACAAACGTTCCTCATATGTTAACCCTCTCATTCCCGGAATCATTCTAGTGAATCTTCTCTGTACCCTCTCCAACGTCAGCACATCCTTTCTTAAGTAAGGAGACCAAAACTGCCCACAGTACTCCAAGTGAGGTCTCACCAGCACCTTATAGAGCCTCAACATCACATCCTTGCTCCTATACTCTATTCCTCTAGAAATGAATGCCAACATTGCATTCGCCTTCTTCACTACCGACTCAACCTGGAGGTTAACTTTAAGGGAATCCTGTACGAGGACTCCCAAGTCCCGTTTCATCTCAGAACTTTGAATTCTTTCCCTATTTAAATAATAGTCTGCCTGTTTATTTTTTCTGCCAAAGTGCATAACCATACACTTTCCAACATTGTACTTCATTTGTCACTTCTCTGCCCATTCTTCCAATCTATCCAAGTCTCTCTGCAGACTCTCCGTTTCCTCAGCACTACCGGCCCCTCCACCTATCTTCGTATCGTCAGCAAACTTGGCCACAAAGCCCTCTATTCCATAATCCAAATCGTTGATGTACAATGTAAAAAGAAGCGGCCCCAACACTGATCCCTGTGGAACACCACTGGTAACCGGCAGCCAACCAGAATAGGATCCCTTTATTCCCACTCCATGTTTCCTGCCAATCAGCCAACGCTCTATCCACGTATGTAACTTTCCTGTAATTCCATGGGCTCTTATTTTGTTAAGCAGCCTCATGTGTGGCACCTTGTCAAAGGCCTTCTGAAAATCCAAATATACAACATCCACTGCATCTCCCTTGTCTAGCCTACTGGTAATTTCCTCAAAAAATTGTAATAGGTTTGTCAGGCAGGATTTTCCTTTAAGGAATCCATGCTGAGTTCTGCCTATCTTGTCATATGCCTCCAGGTACTCTGTAACCTCATCGTTGACAATTGACTCCAACAACTTCCCAACCACCGACGTCAAGCTAACAGGTCTATAATTTCCTTTTTACTTCCTTGCCCCCTTCTTAAATAGCGGAGTGACATTTGCAATCTTCCAGTCCTCCGGAACCATGCCAGAATCTATCGACTTTTGAAAGATCATCGCTAATGCCTCCGCAATCTCCACAGCTACTTCCTTCAGAACACGCGGGTGCATTCCATCTGGTCCAGGAGATTTATTGACCTTTAGCCTATTCAGCTTCCTGAGTACTTTCTCTGTCGTAATTGTGACTGCGCACACTTCTCTTCCCTGCCACCCTTGAGTGTCCGGTATCCTGCTGTCTTCCTCAGTGAAGACTGATGCAAAATACTTGTTCAGTTCCTCTGCCATCTCCTCATCTCCCATTACAATTTCTCCAGTATCATTTTCTATTGGTCCTATATCTACTCTCACCTGTCTTTTATTCTTTATATACTTGAAAAAGCTTTTAGTATCCTCTTCGATATTATTTGCTAGTTTCCTTTCATAGTTAATCTTTTCTCTCTTAATGACCTTCTTGGTTTCCTTTTGTAAGGTTTTAAAGACTTCCCAATCCTCTGTCTTCCCACTAATTTTTGCTTCCTTGTATGCCCTCTCCTTAGCTTTAACTTTGGCTTTGACTTCTCTTGTCAGCCACGGTTGCATCCTTTTTCCACTCGAAAATTTCTTCTTTTTTGGAATATACCTGTCTTGCACATTCCTCATTTCTCGCATAAACTCCAGCCACTGCTGCTCTGCCGTCTTTCCCGCCTGTGTCTCTTTCCAGTCAACTTTGGCCAGTTCCTCTGTCATGCCACTGTAGTTTCCTTTACTCCACTGAAATACCGACACATCAGATTTCGGCTTCTCTTTTTCTAATTTCACAGTGAACTCAATCATGTTATGATCACTGCCTCCCAAGGGTTCCTTCACCTCAATCTCTCCAATCACCTCCGGTTCATTACACAATACCCAATCCAGTACAGCCGATCCCCTAGTGGGCTCAACAACAAGCTGTTCTAAAAAGCCATCTTGCAGACATTCTACAAATTCTCTCTCTTGAGATCCAGTGCCGACCTGATTTTTCCAATATACTCGCATGTTAAAATCCCCCACAATTATCATAACACTGCCCTTCTGACAGGCCTTTTCTATTTCCAGTTGTAATTTGTAGTCCACATCCCTGCAGCTGTTTGGAGGCCTATAAATAACTGCCATCAGGGTCCTTTTACCCCTGCTATTTCTTAGCTCAACCCATAAAGATTCTGCACCTTCCGATCCTATATCACCTCTTTCTAACGATTTAATATCATTTCTTACCAATAAAGCCACGCCTCCCCCTCTGCCTACTTTCCTATCCTTCCGATACACCGTGTATCCTTGGACGTTCAGCTTGTGGATTATTGTTGTGGATTATGTAGGAAGAGTCAGTACTTATTCATATAACTGATACCATTTCCTCTGCTAATTTTGAGATTTTTTTTTGCATGAATACATTCTCATAGACAAGATCTACATAGCGAAAGAGATAATGTATGAACCCCACACACAAAATGCTGGAGGAACTCAGCAAGTCAGGCAGCATCTATGGACAAGAGTAAATGGTCAATGTTTTGGGCTGAGACCCTTCATCAGGACTGGCATTCTTATTCCCTTCCACAGATGCTGCCTAACTTGCTGAGCTCTTCCTGCTTTTAGTGTGTAAGATTTCCAGCATTTGTGGAATCTCTTGTATAGAAAATATGAGCACACTGCATAATCATCTCTTGGCTGAGCTATAGGCCAAAGTCTGGTAGCTTAGTGAAATAGGTTTCCAATTTACTGGAATAGCAAAATTAGCATTTCAAACTGATTTTATAAATCAGTGCTTTCCCTGACTATTCATGCACTTTTTATATTGGAGACAATTCCTTTCAAAATTCAGCCATGATATTAATGTTGTATAACCACAATAACTTTATTTTAAAGGTACTGTGAATAGCTTTAACCATGATTATGCATTTTCATAATTGTTTTCCCTCTCAAAAATTAGATTTTATAAGATTCAAAGTACTGTACATCTTATTTAATTTGTTTTCATTAATATAATAATTATGTTACTTTTATTTTGTCTATCTGTCTGCACTGCAGTTTCTCTGTATGTGTAACATTTTACTCTGCACTCTGACGTTGTCCTTCCTTGTACTACATTAATGCTCTGTTGTGATGAATTGATCTGTATGGTTGGCACGTGGCCAAGTGGTTAAGGCGTTGGTCTAGTGATCTGAAGGTCGCTATTTCGAGCCTCAGCTGAGCAGCATGTTGTGTCCTTGAGCAAGGCACTTAACCACACATTGCTTTGCGACGACACCAGTGCCAAACTGTATCGGCCCTCATGCCCTTCCCTTGGACAACATCGGTGGCGTGGAGAGGGGAGACTTGCAGCATGGGCAACTGCTGGTCTTCCATACAACCTTGCCCAGGTCTGCGCCCTGGAAACCTTTCAAGGCACAAATCCATGGTCTTATGGGATTAACGGATGCCTATGAATAGATGGCATGCAAAACAATACTTTTCACCGTACCTCAGTACATCAGAATCAGATATTAAACCACTGGCATATGTCATGCAATTTGTTAACTTTTCAGCAGCAGTACAATGCAATACATGATAAATAAACATAGAGAGAAAAAACTGAGTTACATTAAGTATATATACATGTGACAGAAGTAAACCATTTTACTAATTTTATTTTAAGGAAGCAAATAAAAATGTAACAAAATGGCATCATATTCCAAGCACCTCAGAAAATAGTAATTAGAAACGTCTGAAACGTCGACTGTACCTCTTCCTATAGATGCTGTCTGGCTTGCTGCATTCACTAGCATTTTGTGTTCGCGCGTGCGCGAAATTTTTGGCCATTTTTCCTTACTTTGTGCTTAAAGCATTGAGGACAATTCTAAAACTTTTCACAGCAACTGAGAAGCAAACTAAATTGTAATAATTTGTAGAGTCAGACCTTTTAGACAAGAGTCAAGTAATGGCTAATAATTGAGCGGTGAGATTTTGGCCTGATTGATTTAAAGGATATGGCAACTTGAGCTGTGTATTTGCCAGGATAAATAAAATTAAGGCCATCATTCTACAGCTCGGTCAGAACTTCTTATTTTACTTTTCCAAAACATGCTTTACTTTTCTTTTCCAACACTACAATGTTGTACTATGAGGGAGTAACTTGTATGGACTTAATCCTTAATCTTACCACTGCTGACAAGTACACTCATTGGCACGAGCACTCTGTGTTTGAACAAATCTTAGGTGAACCCACATGTCAAGCTCCACATTCAGAGTTTTTAATAACTTAGAAAGATGACCTTTGATGCAAGTTTTCTGCCAAAAAATGTTATTGTCTTTCCCAATATGTACAGCGACGTCAGAAGAAGGAAAATGAGAGTTGTCGAAAATAGGTTCAGTGTTACTTTTAAAAAAAATTAGGGCAAGATAAAGGAAAATAAAATAAAATTATAGGTGAAAAAGAAGGGTCATGAAGGCTTTCTGACTTTGTGCTCCTATTATTGGCTGCAGTGTCTGGCCTTGAGTCCAAAACGGAGTCTATTGTTCAGACACACTTTCTTGGTCAATTTTTGATAAATGCCATTATTCTGATAAATGAAGATTGTCCGTCGAATATGTTTCACAAGAAACAGATACAACAGGTAGATCATGGAGGAAATCAATATGCAACTCAGATAAAACTCTTGCGCGAATATTTTAGACCTCAGTATTATCAACATTTTTGGTTTAAAAAAAAGCATTGATTCCAAACGTTTACTCTGTTTCTCCTCTGGAGATGTTACCTGAAGTATTAAAGATTTCAAGTGTTTCCTTTTCTTTATTTTTAGGTTTTAAGCAGTGGCCATATTTCACTTTTACTACAATGGTTTTTCAATCACTATATGAGGCAGGTTACTGGTATAATGGCTATAAAACACCTCCTCTTTCTCAGAAGTTTGCGAAGTTTCATAGAACATAGAAATCTGCAGCACATTACAGGTCCTTTGGTCCATAATGTTGTGCCGACCAGGTAACCTACTCTAGAAACTGCCTAGAAGTTCCCTACTGCACAGCTCTATTTTACTAAGCTCCGTGTACCTATCGAAGAGTCTCTTAAAAGACCCTATTGTATCCGCCACCATCACCGGCAGTGTATTCCATGCATCCACTTCTCCGTGTGAAAAACCTACCCCTGAGATTGCCTCTGTACCTACTTCTAAGCACCTTAAAACTATGTCCCCTCGTGTTAGCCATTTCAGCGTGTCATTTAAACCTCTGATAAACTTTGAAAGATGCATGGTGGAGAGTATACTGACTGGTTGCATCACAGCCTGGTATGGAAATACCAATGCGATAAAAAGATGAAGCCTACAAAAAAACACGAATATAGCCTATCCATTACAGGTAAAGCTCTCCTCGCCATTGAGCACATCTACAAAGAGCACTGTCACAGGAAAGCAGCATCCATCATCAAGGACCCCCACCATCCAGAACATGCTCTATTCTCAATGCTGCTACCAGGAAGGAATTACAGGAGCCTTAGTTCCTACATCAACAGGTTCTGGAACAGTTATTACCCATCAGCCATCATACACCTGAATCGGAGAGGATAACCACTTCACTCACTTCAATACTGAACCGATTCCATATCCAATGGACTCACTTTCAAGAACTCTGCAAAGCATGCTCTCCATATTATTTATTTATTGTATTTGGCAATTTGTTGTCTTTTGTATATTCCTTGTTTGACCATCTTTGTGTGCAGTTTTTCATTAATTCTAATGTATTTATTTGTATTTACTGTGAATGCTACATGAAAATGAATCTCAGGTTAGTATATGGTGACATGTACTTCAATAATAGATTCACAATACGAGTTCTGCAGATGCTTGAAATCCAGAACAACACACATAAAATGCTGGAGGAACTCAGCAGGTCAGGCAGCATCTATGGACATGAATAAATAATTAACATTTTAGGCAGAGGCCCTTCTACAGGACTGGAAAGGAAGGAGGGAAGATACCACAATAAAAAAAATGGAGGAAGGAGAACTAGTTAGAAGGTGATGGGTGAAGCCAGAAGGATGAAAAAAAGAAGGAACCTAATATGAGAGCAGAATTGACCAGGGGAAAAAGGGGAGAAGGGGGGGAACCAGGGGAAAAGTGAGGAGAAGAGGTAAGAGGCTAGAGTGGAGTATTGAAGAAGAGGGAAGGACAAGGAGGAAAAATATACTGAAATGAGAAAATGATCTTTCATGCCATCAGGTTGGAAGCTACTAAGAGGAAATATGAGATGTTGCTTTTCCACCCTGAGAGTGGCCTCATCATGACAAAAGGGTTGGATTGGGAATGGAGATAAGAATTAAAATGATTGGCTAATGGGAAATTGTGCTTTTATTGGATCAGAGGTGCTCAATAAAGCTGTCCCCCAATTTACATTGTGTCTCATGAATGTAGAGGAAGCCGCATTGGGAGAATGGATACAATAGACGACCCCAACAGACTCAGAGTTGTTGCTTCACCTATAATGACTGTTTTGGACACTGAATGGATGTGAGGGAGGAGGTGAATGGGCAGGTGTAGCATTTCTGTCACTTGCAGGGATATGTGCCAGGAGGGAGATTAGTGGGGAGGGATAAATGGACAATGGAATCACAGGAGTGGTGAGTGGGGGGGGGAGGTAGTACAGACACGTTTGGTTGTAGGATCTTGTTGATCTGGCAGAAGTTGCAGAGAATGATTGTGCTATATGCAGAAGGTTATTGGGTGGTAGGTAAGGACCAGAGGAACTCTAGTCCTGTTAAGGCAGTGGGAAGATTGGTTAAGCGTGTATGTCCGGGAAATGGAGGAGATGCAGGTGAAGGCAAAATGAATGTTGGAGGAAGGGAAATCCCTTTCTTTGAAGGAAGGTGACGTTCTGGAATGGATGCAGTGGAGATGAAAGAATTAAGAAATGGGAATAGCATTTTTGTAGAGGTAGAGTGGGAAGAGGTATAGTCAAAATAGCTTTGGAAATTGATAGGTTTATAAAAGATGTCAGTGGGCATCTATTCAGTAGATGTTGGTAAATCTTATACCAGGAACTTTGCTCAATCATCACTTATGCTATGGTGACAATAAATTACTTCTTTTCAATTTTATACCAGACAATTGAGAACTACGTTCAGCTGCAGCTTCTAACACTCCATGTTAAGGAACTGGAGCTGGAACTGGATGAACTTCAAATCACTTGGGAGGCGGAAGGGGTGATAGATAGGACCTGTACAGAAAGGATGGTCTGTAACCGAAATGGAGGGGGACTAATATCCTAGCGGGAATGTTTGTTAATGCTACATGGTGGGGTTTAACTAGAGTTGCAGAGCATTGGGAACCAGAGACCAGTACAGATAGTCGAGAGACTGTGGAGGCAAATGTTGATAAGACATCAGACAAAGTTAGGTTGAGCACAGAGTGACTAATGTCTTGAGCTGCGTATATTTCAATGCAAGTAGCATCGTAGGAAAGGTAGATAAAGATAAGGCAGCTGGTTTACAAACAGTGGCAATGTGTAGTGAGAAGAGGCTGTTGATAGGGCAAAATTTCAATCAACAGGATGAGTTCCAATGTAAAAGGAGGACAAAATTGAAAAGGGTGAATTCAGTACTGAAGATGTCATATTTGAATGAGTGTAGTATACGGAATAAGGTAGATGAATTTGTAGCACATTTGCAGATTGGCATGTATGATGTTGTAGGCATCACTGAATCATGGCTGAAAGAAGATTGTAGCTGGAAGCTTAATGTCCAAGGAGATAGAGGGATAGGTGGTGGTGGGCGGGGTGGGGGGGAGTCGGTGTTGCTCTTTTGGTAAAAAATTGCAAACAAATGATTAAAAAGAGGTGACATAGGGTCGGAAGGTGTTGAATCAATGTGGATAGAACTAAGAAACTGCAAGGGTAAAAAGACCCTGATGGGATCTGTATACGGACCACCAAACATAGTAAGGATGTGGTCTACAAATTACAATGGGAGAAAGAAAATGCATGCCAGAAGGGCAATGATACAATAGTCATGGGGAATTTCAAATTGCAAGTAGGTTGGGAAAATCAGGTTGGTGCAGGATTCCAAGAGGGGGAATTTCTAGAATGCCTACAGGATGTTTTTTTTAGAGCAGCTTGTGGTTGAGCCCACTAGGGGATCAGCTGTTCTGGACTGGTTGTTCGCCAATAAACCAGAATTGATTTGTGAACTTAAAGTAAAAGAACCTGCAGGGGAAAGTGATCATAATATGATCATTTGCCCTGAAATTTGAGGAGGAGAAGCTAAAGTCAGATGTATCAGTATTACAGTGGAGTAAAGGCAATTACAGAGACATGAGAGGAGTTGGCCAGAATTGATTGGAAAAGAACACTAGCAGGGATGACAACAGAGTAGCAATGGCTTTCTGGAAGCAATTTGGAAGGCACTGGATATATATATCCCAAAGAGGAAGAAGTATTCTAAAAGTAAGATGACACAACCATGGCTAACAAGAGAGGTCAAAGCCACCATAAAAGCCAATGTAAGGGGGTTTCATCTTTTATGTTACTGCGTAGGCTAATTAAAATGGCTTCTTTGTTATGTTATACTTGGGAATGCTTCTTTGTTATGTTAAACACTGAGAAAGTTCTTGGCGTTAGCAGCTTGTTTTGGGTAGACTGTGATCAGAAGATGTTACAAACCAATTGGGATAATTGTTATGCTTTTGGTGTATCTGTAAGATATTGTATGCGCGGGGTTTTGGAGGTAGAAGTCGGGAGAGAGAGACAGAGGATGGACCAGGTACTGTGAGTCCGCTAACAGAGTTGGACCCCGAGCGGGGTGTTCAGCGAGGAGAGGAGACGGAGGTGGACTTGTGTGGAGTGTCTGGTCGACCACCGTTGTTGGTTCCAGGCGGCCGGTCGAAGTGGTCCGAGGGGTCGCAAGGTGAAGAAGAAGGGTCCTGAGCTCCAACTGTTGGTGCACGAAGAGATTGAACTTTGATAAGTGTGGCGCCTTTTATTTTCCTTTTATATTTTATTCTCTATTAATTATATCGTTCCAGTAGTATCTATAAACTGTAAATCGTTTAATCTTATCTGGTGTATTGTCTGTTATTTGGGCAGGGTGCGGTACATCACACAACATCCACACAAGCTAATTACCCAGTTTGGTGGGGCCGAGGGCTGTTTCCCTAGACGACAGCGAGCCGAGCGACCCTGAGGCTGGCCAGGGGGTTACATTGTGTGGGCTTTTGTCCAGGATTGGATCTACTGGTATGCTGTGTGGGTGCCCTGTCAGTAATGTGTGTCTCCATGGGTTATTTGCTGGTTATTGCTGTATGCGTGGTGGGTGAGGTCTTTGTTTGAGTTCAGACTAGCATTGACGAGTTGGAAGTGGAACTTGGGGCTGTCCATGTTGTTGGGAGAGAGAGGAAAGAGTGGTTTGATTTGGAGGTAGCGTGTGCGAATAGATGTTCTAGCTCTGGCAGACTCTGCCTGGCACCTGGGATAGTGTCCTCCCCAAGAGAGGCGGAGGCATGCGAGACGTGGGCGGAGCGGATCTCTCAGTTGTTAGCTGAGTGGCAGTGCTCGGTTGAGGGAGAGCGACAGGGATTGGTTGAAAGTTTGAGTAGGCGGGCTGGTGACGGTGTTAGAACTGTCAGGTTCACTTACACCGTAGTGACAGCTGTCAGTTATTTGAAAGAGGGGGGAAAGTTTTCAGTGTGTCTTCTCTGGCTAGGAGGGCAGCTAAATTGCTTGCAGTGCCAGGGGGATCATTTCAGGGGATCAGCCCCTCCTTCAGTTGTTCAGCTGATCAGAGAGGTGTCGGGAAACTTAGTGGAGGCCCAGGGGGGAATGGCTTGGGGTCTCTGGGGAAGCATGTTCCCAGCAATGTACCAATGAGCTTCTGAAAGGAAAAGACCCTGTTCCTGAAGGCTAAGAGGGACCACGCCCCAGGGTGTCATTACGGATAGAGGGAAGTGATGCTAAAGCCATCCTCGACCCCGGGGCGCAGGTCAAGTTGTTGTACAGTTCGTTTTACAACTGGTGTCTGAAACATTTACCCTTGACAAGCGCAAGGGCACCGGAGACTTTGGGTACTAGTGGCAGTAGTTATCCAGAAGACGATGATTGGTTAATGACCCTGGAGTTCATGGGGGCATTGTGTGGGCACCCAGCGTGTCGAGTTGCTTCTGAGGACGTGTGTAGTAGTCTTGAGCCGGTACCGAATTTAAACGAGACCCAGCGGTGGTACGGCCTGGGGAAAGTAGCTGAGGGTGAGACCCTCTTAGTAGACGCTCCAAACTACCACGAGGGAGTGGAGTTGACCGCTGAAGACACCTCAGTGAGAGAGAGGTCGCAGCAACTGGACCCTGGCGGCGTGGAAGATGAAGGCAGCTTGTGTGTGGATTATGCGATGTGGTTTAATGTGCTGGATCTGAGGAGTGGATGTTGCCAGATCCTGAGGAGTGCGGCTGTTGAGCCGAAGACGGCCGTTATTAGTTCCCTAGGATTCTTCTGATCCGAAGAGATGCCCAAGGGCATATCCAGAGCCCCTGCATCCTTCCCGCGGGGCATGAGGAAGACCATAGGGGAAGTGAAGGTGTGTGGAGTTTTGGCGTATGTGGATGAACGCCTAGAGCTTGGATTTGCCTGGGGGGACTATAAGGCGAGGTGAGTGGCTGAGCCCGGGCGACAGAAGCAAAATGTCAAATGTGGAGGAGTTTTTGGCCGGAGGAGTTTGTGCAATGTGAGAAAAATGACCCGACATACCAGTTGAACTTCTTGGTGTTGGAACAGATGGTGGTGGACCTGGGGATGGAAACCCAGGTCATCAACCTGAATGAGACACAGGGGAGAGAGGGGATTTGCAACACTGAACTGAGTGCTCAGAAATGCCGGCCGGAGACTGAGCGCCGCACTTGTGGGATGACCATTGCAGACTTGGAATTCACGCTCATCAACGTGGAGAAGTAGCAACGGAATTCCAAGCCGACACTGTGGTCATGTACTGATGAATTAATCCAGCGAGAAGAAACAATGACCCACCTTTGAAGGGATCAGCAGAAACTCAAGACGTCCATTCAGAAAAGATTCGAAGACTTACAAGTTGGGGAAGATCAAGGAAGGGTTCTGACTAAGGCCAACAGAAAACCGAGAGCCCAGGGAGGGGAGTTTTACTACACTCCCGAGGAGGTGAAGAAATAGAGGACAGATCTCTGAAAAGGGGGGCGGACGTTTGAAAGGAAACTGAAGATGACTATCCACAGTTTAAATGAAGTGGAAAAACTGAACGTTGACCTGGAAGACGTCATCAGGAAGAAACAACCAGAGGCTGAACATCCTTTAACTGCTGCTTTTCAGGTCAGGGTGAAAGAAGCTGGTGGGGTAACTGCGTCCCAGGTTGAGATGGCCAAGAACCGTCAGTCAGAACTACTAAGGCTGTGGCGAGAGTTGAAGGAGTCCCCAAAGAAGCTGACACCTCGACTGCAGGAGGCTGAAGGGGTAGCCCCGGTTAAAAGTTTCAGTGTGGAGAAACTCAAACAGCAGCTACCGATCGAGGGAATGAGGAAGAATAGGGATTTGAAGGATGATGTGCTGGACATGTGGTACATGCTGCCTTTTGCTAACTTCCCCGTGATTGAGGAAGAGACCTTTGGCCCTTCTCCCACTGAGTCAGGTGTAGTGTGGAGGGCTAGCTGTGGGCAATCTGAGTTACAGCAGGACCAGGAAGGAAAAGAAGTGGGGCCCTGGACACGGGACAGGGGCTCCGAGCTGTAATCATGGCCTGAGTGAGAGAGAAGTTGGCAAGCAGGCCTGAGGTATCCCTAGTTGTGTCTGAGCGTTTAGGGTTTAGATAAGGGGGTACGGAGGTCTCGGAGGATTAGGAAGCTCCCAAATAGGTTGGCCTATGTAGCGCCCGTGGGACGGGCGTAAGGTCCACTGTTTGGGGAGCACTGTCGCTGTGTGTATCTGTGTATGTGTGTGTTGTGTGTCTGCAGGACTGGTTGGCGAGTTAGTTAAAAGTCATGAGGACAGGACTTTGTTTGGTGGGGGAGAGTGTAAGGGGGTTTTGTCTTTTATGTTACTGCGTAGGCTAATTAAATGGCTTCTTTGTTATGTTAACTGCTGAGAAAGTTCTTGCGCTAGCAGCTTGTCTTGGGTAGACTGTGATAAGAAGATGTTACGAACCAATTGGGATAGTTGTTATGCTTTTGGTGTATCTGTAAGATATTGTATGTGCGGGGTTTTGGTGGCAGAAGGCGGGAGAGAGAAACAGAGGATGGACCAGGTGCTGTGAGTCCGCTAACAGGGTCGGACCCCAAGCGGGGCATTCGGCTAGGAGAGGAGACTGACTCATGTGGAGCGTCTGGTCGGCAACGTTGTTGGTCCCAGGCGGCTGGTCGAGGTGGTCCGAGGGGTCGCAGGGTGAAGAAGAAGGGTCCTGAGCTCCAACTGTTTGTGCACGAAGAGATTGAACTTTGATAAGTGTGGTGCCTTTTATGTTCCTTTTATATTTTATTCTCTATTAATTATATAGTTCCAGTAATATCTATAAACTGTAAATCATTTAATCTTATCTGGTGTATTGTCTGTTATTTGGGCGGGGTGGGGTACATCACACAGCATCCACACAAGCTAATTACCTAGTTCGGCGGGGCCGAGGGCTGTTTCCCTAGCGGACAGCGAGCTGAGCGATCCTGAGGCTGGCCGGGGGGCTACACCAAAGAGATGGCATATAATAAACATTAGTGGGAAGTTGTAGGATTAGGAAGCTTTTAAAAACCAATAGAAAACAACTAAAAAGTCATTAAGAAGGTAAAGATGGAATCAAATCAAATTGGATCAAATCAAATTAAGTTTAATTATCATTCAAACCATATATAGATACAGTTGAAGAAGACAATGTTCCCCTCTGGGACCAAGGTGCAAAATATTCAAAATAGGAAGCAAATATTCAAAAATAGCAAGTAATATAATTCAAAATATTGAGCAAAGAAGCATATTCACTCAAAGAAAAAAAACATGTATGGTCCAAGACCCTGAGCGACAACGTCCAGCACTCAATAGAACAGTCTCCCGGCAGTGTACAGACGCACGCAATCCAGCCTGTCATCCCACCGCTGGAACATGTGAAAGCAGCACTAATAGGTGAGACTAGGCCCCAGCCGAGCTCCGTGTCTCTCACCTGGCCTGTAGCAGTAGGCAAGCCTGAGTCTTGAGGCCTAGTTCTTGCTACAACTTAGGCTACACAGCTTCCATGCCAACTGTCCGTCCAACAGACAAGAGTAACAGGCCTGTGGCAACTTACATTATCACTGTCTGATGGAGTCCTACGATCGCACATGAGAAGTCTGAGAGTATCTCCTGTGGTTATACTGCACCAAGTTAGATGCTTCCGATTTGCCGGCAGCAACATGGGTGGCAGCCAGGTCAGCTCCTCTGTACCCAGACTGGCTCCCCTGACACATTGGTGGGCTGCACCGATATCCCGATGTGCTCTTCCTCTGATTGGCTCCTCTGATATCCCGACCGACTCCTCCGACATCCCGATATCCCAACTGGCTCCTCCAATATCCCGATGGGCTCTTCTTCCAACCAGCTCCTCTGATATCCCGACTGGCTCCTTTGACACCTCGGATGGCCACCCTGACACCTCAAAAATAAGCTAGCCAAATATATTTAAAAAGTATCAAAAGTTTCTGCAGATACACAAAATGTAAAAGAAAGGCGAGAGTGAATATCAGACCACTGGAAAGCATTGCTGGAGAGGTAGTAATGGGGGACAAGGAAATGGGGGACAAGGAAATGGCGGACAAGGAAATGGCAGACAAACTGAATACGTGTTTTGCATCAGTCCTGACAATGGAATACATCAGCAGTATGGTGGAAGCTCCAGGTGTCAGGGATCATGAAGTGTGTGAAGTTACTTTTACTAGAGGGAAGATTCTTGGGAAACTGAAAGGTCTGAAGGTAGATGAGTCACCTGGACCAGATGGTGTACACCCCTGGATTCTGAAAGAGGTGGCTGAAGAGATTGTGGAGGCATTAGTAATGATCTTTCAAGAATTACTAGGTTCTGGAATAGTTACGGAAGACCGGAAAATTGCAATTGTCACTCCACTCTTCTGGGAAAGAAGCAGAAGAAAGGAAACTATAAGCCAATTAGACTGACATCAGTGGATGGAAAGATGTTGGAGTTAATCATTAAGAATGATGTCTCATGGTACATGGAGGCACATGATAAAATAGGCTGTAATCAACATGGTTTCCTCAAGGGAAAATCTTGCCTGACAAATCTGTTAGAATTCTTTGAAGAAATAACAAACAGGATAGACAAAGGAGAATCAGTTGGTTTTGTGTACTCGGATTTTCAGAAGGTCTTTGACAAGTGCCACACATGAGGCTGCTTAACAGTCTATGAGCCCATGGTATTAGAGGAAAGATTCTAGCGCCAATAAAGCAATGGCTGATTGGCAAGAGACAAAGAGTGGGAATAAAGGAAATATTTTCTCTGGTTGCAGGGGACTTGTGGTGTTCCACAGGGGTCTGTGTTGGGACGGATTCTTCTTATGCTATATGACAATGATGAGTGGAGGGGCAGGTAGTCATGAGGAAGTAGAGAGGCTTACAGAAGGACTTAGACAGATTTGGATATGAGCAAAGAAGTGGCAGATGGAATACAGTGTCCAGGAGTGTATGGTCATGCACTTTGGTAGATGAAATGAAAGGGTTGACTATTTTCTAAACGGAGAGAAAATACAAAAGAACTGAGGAGTAAAGGGGCTTGGGAATCTTTGTGTAAGATTCCCTATACATTAACTTGCAAGTTGAGTCTGTGGTAAGGAACACAAATATGATGTTAACATTCATTTCATGAGGACTAGAATATAAAAGCAAGGAAGTAAAGTTGAGACTTTAAAAAAATACTGTTGAAGCCTCACTTAGAGTATTGTTCGCTGCCTTCAGCCCCTTAGCTCAAGGGAGGTTCAGAAAAATGATTCCAGGATTGAATGGCTCATCATCTGAACAGCATTTGATGGCAACACACATCAAAGTTGCTGGTGAACGCAGCAGGCCAAGCAGCATCTATAGGAAGAGGCGCAGTCGACGTTTCAGGCCGAGTAGTCCTGACGAAGGGTCTCGGCCTGAAACGTCGACTGCGCCTCTTCCTATAGATGCTGCTTGGCCTGCTGCGTTCACCAGCAACTTTGATGTGTGTCGCTTGAATTTCCAGCATCTGCAGAATTCCTGTTGTTAGCATTTGATGGCTCTGGGCCTGTATTCACTGGGATTCAGAAGAATGAGGGGCGATCTCATTGAAACCTATTGAATGGTGAAAAACCTTGATAGAGTAGATATGGAGACAACGATTCTGATGGTGGGAGAGCCTAAGACCAGTGGACATGGCCTCAGAATAGAGGGATGTCCTTTTAAAACGGAGATGGGGAGGAATTTCTTTAGCCAGAGAGTGGTGAATCTGTGGAATTCTTTGCCACAGGCAGCTATGGAGGTCAAATTTGTATGTATATTTAAGGCAGAGATTGATAGATTCTTGATTGGTCAGGGCAGGAGGGGATATAGGGAGAAGGCAGGAGATTGGGGCTGAGTGAAAATTGGATCAGCAATGATGAAATGTTGGAGCAGACTTGATGGGCTAAATGGCCTAATTCTGCTCCTATATCTTATGGTCTTATGATCTTATATTCATTGAAAACTAAAACTCAAGCAGGCAACACAAACCAAAGTAGGTACAGTATATAAGTAATATGCCATTTCAATTAGGATGGATCTTATTCCAATTTATTATTATGTTGATGAAATTTAAATAATTCTGTATAAATTCATTATTCATTCATTATTACAGTGTGAGAACTTTCTTTGCCATGTGGAAAATAAATACTCCTTGCAGTTTCCCACATAATTAAGTGATGTCTATCAGCTATATTGTACGAGATGAGTCAGATAACTGGAACCAATAGGGAACTGAGTGGAGACCAAAGAATCTATTTCAATCACATGGATCATCACAACTTCATGGACTGTAGATGACTTCAAGTTTCCATGACATTTTAATGAAGAAAATTATTCGCAAGTTTTTTTTACAAAGTCATAGTATTTTTCAAGCTATAGTGCAGCTAATTTATAATCTCTTAAAATAAGTATTTTTCACATCACATTCTACTAGAAATTCCTGGTGAGTTTGAAAGAGCAGAAACAAGAAAGAATTCTAATTATTTTGATATAAAAAAACCTAAGTTTCCATTTTTACAGCACCGTGCTTGCCTTTTTCAGTCACAAAAGTGGTGTCTATTGAGGTGCTTCCTAATCTGGAGGCCCTCTGTTGGTTGCGTTGACGATGGATGCTGCGTCCTAGCTGCCTACATTGTCAGTGCAGGACCACCAATACTCAAGCTAGTGCACGAGCCAAAGTAGTATGATATGGAAAGCAAGCGGTTGCCCGTGCAGTGGGTTCCTTCTTTCAACACAGCTGATGAATCCAAACAAACAGGAGAGATCGATACAGTTTGGCACCAGCAGCATCACAGGAGTTGCTAGTCAGAATTGAACTCAATGTAGGATTGCCTTAGGGACTCCAGCTCTGTATTTTTCCTTGGGGTTTATTCCTGAAGCCTTCCCCATGAGTAGGCAGAGCCACAGGACAGCAAAGATGAGTTGGCTGTCAAGCTCCATCTGCCCAGATCTTCCTAAGTTATGGGTTATGTTTCAAAGCTGTGACTGTGGTATAGATGGTTACAGTTTCAGGAAATGACAATAAATTAAAGCTCTGTTATTGGTACATTCCAGTTTTGGACATTGCCACTAAAACAATGAGTGCTCTCTCAATACTGTCCCTCAATTGATCCAACTCTTTCCCTGGTGCAGTCCTTCTACCAGCTTACTACTTCCTTATTGTTGCCCCTCCATTGGTCTCAACTAATACCATTTAAAATACCAGTTACTGGAGCATGCTGGATTGTAAAATGCTATAAAACAAAGATTTTACTGCAGTTGCTTTCATAGATAGCAGTAATTTGCAGGAGTTTGTTAGCAGATTTGTTTCTGGGCTAACAAAATAACCAAAGGTACATAAACATTATTTATACTCTCTGATACATTTAAGTCATTTCATTACTGAGGAACAATCCAGTTTTTCACACTAATCCAAGGTGCAGTGCAGTTGTTTGCTTCAGTTCAGGGAGATAACTTTTAGCTCTTGGATCTGAGATAGAGTGAGAAAGTAGTGCATCCTGGGTGTGGCTGACATGAAGATCAATGATTCGTGGAGTGGTTAAGGTGAGACCAAAGACTTTGAAAGCAGCCAAGAGTTATAGAGATGTGCAGCAGAGGAAGAGGCCCTTCTGCCCACTATAACTATGCTCACCCTATTGCCCACTGCACTAATGCTATTTGGGAAAGGTTTCACTGCTAATTATTGTAATGGTTTTTCTGTAGAAGCACTGCTAATGTAATGGTTTTCTGTAGCAGCAGTGTTTGGGTTATGGCTAGAGATAACAGGGGTTTTGAAATGTGTGCCATCCAATGAAGGGAGTGTTTTTCCTTGTGTGCCTGAGACCGAGCCCGGGGAAATCGATGGAGGACCAACAGAAGGGAAACCGTGAGGTCCAACTTGTGCACATTAGACTGTTTCACTAAGATGGGCCCTTTTCTTTTTGTTTTTCTTTACTAACCCCTTGGCACTGGTGTCGTCGCAGAGCAATGTGTGGTTAAGTGCCTTGCTCAAGGACACAACACGCTGCCTCAGCTGAGGCTCGAACTAGTGACCTTCAGATCACTAGACCGACGTCTTAACCTCTTGGCCACGCGTGATCAGCTGTTTCGGTCCTAGTGCCCTTCCCTTGGACAACATCGGTGGCATGGAGAGGGGAGACTTACAGCATGGGCAACTGCTGGTCTTCCATACAACCTCGCCCAGGCCTGCGCCCTGGAAACCTTCCAAGGCGCAAATCCATGGTCTCACGAGATTAATGGATACCTATTATTACTAACTCTTTAGTCAAATTAAGAATTATAAAGCTAAGTCATTTAATCGCTTATAGTAACACACATCAAAGTTGCTGGTGAACGCAACAGGTCAAGCAGCATCTGTAGGAAGAGGTGCAGTCGACGTTTCAGGCCGAGACAGGACTGTCCTGACGAAGGGTCTTGGCCTGAAACGTCGACTGCACCTCTTCCTACAGATGCTGCTTGGCCTGCTGTGTTCACCAGCAACTTTGATGTGTGTTGCTTGAATTTCCAGCATCTGCAGAATTCCTGTTGTTAATTGTTTATAGTGTACTGTTTGTTATTTCGTGGTACAGACTTGTAACAGGGGAACAGATCATACAGCATCCACACAAACAAGAGGTTTTGCACCTCAGATTTCACATGTTTGGCGGGGCCAGAGACTGTCTTCCCTAGGCTAACGCCACCATCTGAACCTGAGAGTTACACTTGCACTAGGAGTGTATTATTGTGAGCATTGCCTATTAATTTTTCTGCTTAAATGCTTCTAAAGTGGAGAAATCATATCTGGTTCCACCAACTCATCCTTAACATTCATTTTGTATTTGCACAACAAAATATGCAAATACAGAGAGAAAGAAAGAACAAATGAATGAATGAATAAATAAACAAACAAGCAAACAAACAAATAAATAAATAAGCAAGCAATAAATATTGAGAACATGAAATGAAGAGTCCTTTAAAGTGAGTCCATAGGTTGTGGGAACAGTTCAGTGATAGGGCAAGTGAAGTTGTTTCAAGAGCCTGATGTTTGAGGGGTAATGACTCTTCCTGGACCTGATGATGTGTGTTCTGGGGCTCTTGTACCTCCTTCCAGATGGCAGCAGTGAGAAGAGAGCATGAACTGGGTGGAAGGTGTCCCTGATGATGGATCACTAGCACAAGAAAGCCTGCAGATGCTGGAAATCCAAAGCAAAACACATAAAATTCTGAAGGAACTCAGCAGGCCAGGCAGTATCTATGGAAAAGAGTAAACAGTCGTCGTTAGGGGCCTAAACCCTTCTTCAGGTTGATGGATGCTGCTTTCCTGTGACAACACTCTGTGTAGATGTTCTTAGTGGCGGGAGAACTTCATCTGTGGTGAACCAGACTGTATCCGCTACTTTTTGTAGGATTTTCCATTCAAGGGCATTGGTGTTTCAATACCAGGCTGTGATGCAAAACAGTCAATGTACCATCCACCACACATCTATAGAATTTTATCATGCTGAATCTTCACAAACTTTTAAGGAAGTAGAGGCACTGCCGAGCTTTCTATGCAAATTGCACTTATGCGATAGCTCAACTTGATACCCCTTAAACTATGCAGTATGCCAGTATGACCAACTGTGTCAAGGAAAGTGTGGATTCCATGCAACTGAGTGCTTCCCATGCTAGTGACTGTTGCCTCCTCCCTTTACTGGTCACTGTTCCACTCCTGATTATTACTCACCCACTCTAGTTCATGACCTCTCTTGTATTGGTAAATTAAATTGGCAAATTAGTGTATTATTGTCACATGTACTGAGGAAAGAAAATAATCTTTCATACCATCATTACAGATCAATTCATTAGTATGGTGCTTTGAGGTAGTACAAGGAAAAGAGTAACTGGGTGCAGAGAAACTGCAGTGCCGATAGACAAATAAGGTTCAAGGTCCATGATGAGGTCGATTGAGAGATCAAAGGTCTATTTTTATTGTACATTATACTTAAAAGAGTGGGACAGAAGTTGTCCTTGAGCCTGGTGATGCATGACCTCAGGCTTTGGTATCCATTGTTTCTGACACAATGGTTCAGAGTAAATTCTTCTTCCTAAATGGGTTCACTTAAATGATTATACACAATATCATTAACGACTACAATTGTCTTTTAGGGTAATTAAAAAGGCTGGTAGTTTCCAATCTCTGGGCACTATGGAGAGTGAATCTACACAATTCTTGGAGTGCTGTGGGTCATTCTAATCTAAATTAGTTAACATAAGAACTTAAGAAGTAAAGGTATGATTTGAAAGTTGGGAACAAGAATGAAATTTACAACTACGTACTCAGATACGTGGTGACATATTCCAAATTATCAGTAGTGGTGCCAAGTTTCTCCATACTTGCTTGTCTGAAAGTGGCAGCTTTTATTTACAGAACAACCAGTTTTTGCTAATACCATTTTCCTTGAAACAGTGCTATTTAAAAGGACAACATGCTAATTTCATTAACGAGAAAATCTGCGGATGCTGGAAATCCAAAGGAACATACACAGAATGCTGGAGGAACTCAGCAGGTCAGGCATCAGGCAGCATCTATGGAAAAAAGTATACAGTCAATGCATGGATTTGGCCCGAAACCTTGACTATTAACTCTTTTTCATAGATGATGCCTGGCCTACTGAGTTTCACCAGCATTTTGTGTGTGATGCTAATTACATTGTTTATTTTCAATGAGTCATCCTGCAATGTGATATGTACATTCACACATATAATTGGATTGTTTTTCCATTAGAAGTCAAGGTCAGAGTCATCTTCAGCTTCTGAATCTCGAGATCATCCAACTGCAGCAGTCTCAATTTGCTGCAGAATGAAGTTCACTCAAGCAATATATTTAAGGATGGAAGATTTCATTTACTTTTTCTACAGCTCAGTGCAACAGGTAGAGTGAGCACAAGGACTTGCCTACAATACAAGCCTGCCCAATGCAGAGCATATATACTCTGCATTGCTAACATTATTATTATGCATTGAGGAATTCTGGCAACCTCATGCTAAGAGAACCTGGTGGTAGCTCTGCAGGGTCCTTGTCTCCCTCTCCCTGCACAATGACATTCTTCCTGTGGGTACTATCCTTTGCCAGTTCATTCAGCTCACACTAATTCTCTGAAATACTCTCCCATACATTGCCATCATGGAAGATCCATTAGTTAAGTAGCTTCACTCTTCAGTGACTAGAAGGTTTCTGCTTTTCTTGAGTGTAGGTAGGCTGCAAAGATAGTCCTTAGTTTCAATGCAGACACCTGTGAGATCTTGTAATAGAACAATAGAATAGCTGGCCGTGAAACTGACATGATGTAATGTTCAATAAAGAATTATTGCAAAGTTATTCTGGGAATATTGCAGTCAAAGATATCAAGCTTTTTGAGACTTACAGGCAACATTTGGGTGATATATAATACTATCTTAACACAACTAAGAAGTGGTAACACAAGTTTTAATTTATTGAATCTTAACAATTCCTGTAATTTGCTGCATGTGTTATTTATACCAAGTAAGCTTTGAATCAAACCTGATTTACCTTCAGTTTTAAGACAAAAGTAATGGATATATCTAAGGTTCATCATCTTTTAACATCAATAAAGGAATCACATTCTAAATCTGAAAACACATGCTCATCATTCTTTGCTAAGATATTCAAAGGTATGCTTATTTATATTTTTAAAAATCAAGCAAATTGGTGTTTTTGCATGTTAACCTCACAACTTCTGTATATTTGGAAGTAAAATTTTCTTATGCTATGCCTTAAACCTATGAGCAATGCAATTCTTATGATTTAATTAAATAAATTAATATTCTATTAAAGTTGACAGAGGACAAAGATGAACATCTTTATACTAAGTAGACCAAGACACTATGGATTAATGACATCCTTGGCAAACTTACTTGTTTCTATCCCATTGGAATTGTTATCTTTGAATTTCAAAACAGTATTTGATGTTCAAGATGGATCAAAGAGATGAGATTTTGGCTTTATTCCACAAGCAGCTTTGTTAATTTATTGGATATCATAATAATATGTATTGTTAATACTTTACTTGTTGAAAGAGAAATAGACAGGAAAAAATGTGACTTTTAGTTTTAAAATCTTGGTGAAATTAATGGAGAGAATTTAAAAATAAAATGAAAAAGAAATGTGACTTTTGTCCGAAATTGGATATGCAGCTAAATTGGCTGTCCTGTTGTATTTTCCAACCAGTTATGTTTTTAATTTAAACTTAATACATATCCTTGTCAATATATAAACTGTGATACATATTGAAGTGAATTGACTTTATTTCTTACATCCTTCACATACATGAGGTGTAAAAATCTTTACGTTACATCTCCGTCTAAATGTGCAATTTATAGTAATTTGTAATAAATAGTATGTACACCAGGACAGCAATATAGCATAGAAATACGATTGTATAAGTGTGAATTAATCAATCTGATTGCTCTGATATTTTTACCAATATCAGAGCTATAGTATGATTTCTTACCTTGGAAAAATGGCCATGAAGATTCTGAATAATGATTACTTTTCATGACTTAACTGTATACCTGCATAAGTTTATATCATATCACTGATTTCCATTTTTTGAGATGGTGTTTAATAGTATTATAAAGAACTATGATCCTTAAAGTACCTCCAAAACCATTGCGTGAGCATCAAACTTTGAGAACATGATCACCTGCAGGCTCTCTTCCAAGCTCTTCAATGGCCTAACTTGGAGATACATGGCCATTTCTTCCTGGAACTTTCTTCCCAAAAGCTTGCAATGGTTTGAGCAGACTGCTCACTTGTTTCTCAACGGAAGTTAGAGATGGGCAATGAACATTGGCTTTACTAATGATGTAGGTGTTCTTAATTTAAGATTAAAAACATGCTAGACTTAACCACTATAGGAAACATCTTCTCCACATCCGCTCTATTTAGGCTTTTCAATATTTGATAAGTTTCATTGAGACCCCTTCTTATTCTTCTAAACTCCAGTGAGCACAGGTCCAGAGACATCCTCATATGTTAACCCTTTCATTCCCAGAATCATTCCTGTGAACCTACTCTGGACCCTCTCCTATGCCAGCAGAGCTTTTCTTAGATAAAGGGCCAAAAATTGCTCACGATACTCCAAGTGTGGTCTGACCAATGCCTTAAAAGCCTCAAATTTACATCCTTGGTTTTATATTCTAGTCCTCTTGAAATAAATGCAAACGTTACATTTGCCTTCCTCATCACCAAGTTAACCTTCAGGGAATCCTGCATGAGGACTCCCAAGACTCTGTGCACCTCTGATTTTTGAATTTTCTCCCTGTTTAAAAAAGAGTCTATGTCTTTATTCCTTCCGCTGAAGTGTATGACCATACACTTCTCTCCAGTATATTTCATCTGCCATTTTTTGCCCATGATGCCAAACTATCTAAGTCCTCCTGCAAACTTCCTGCTTCCTCAACACTACCTGCTCCTCAATCTATCTTTGTATTGTTTGCAGACTTGGACATAAAGCTATTAATTCCATCATTCTTCTGTTATATGGTTTTCACTCCTTATTTCTGCATGGTTATTGTGTGTCCACAAGAAATTTTATGGTTTATTGGACTAAATTTTAACTGGCAGTTGGACTATTAAATCACTCGGATGTATATCTCACAGAGGATCGGGGGTTAGTGATTTATAGTTTGTCTTTGATGTTTGTGAAAGGCCTATAACTCATGAGTACTGCAGTTATAAGATATTCTTTATATTTCATAAGTACAGTCTCTTGGCAATCTGCGATGTGCCATTAACTGTTTTCTGAAACATTCTTCAGTGCTGCCCATATTTCACAATACAGGACACCAATGGCAAAATTCTAATGCCTGATAACCTGCAGACATTTCAGATAAAATTTTAAAATTAACGGTACTTTATAACATAAATAATTCTTCTCTTGTGTGAATGTTTTTAGCAATTAAGTAAAATTACCGAAAGAAAAGAAGGAACTAGGAATTGAAATCCTTACGAAACAAAAATCGCTGGGTGCAGAACAGAACATTCTCTCAGGGTTACAAATGTTGGACAAGTTACAGCCGTTTATCATCCAGGAAATGGAACTCTATGCAACCAGTTATAGAATATCAAGGAGACGATTCAAGAGTCACTAGAAGATAAAGGCAAGATTGGATCTGTTGGAAGATTAGCTAACAGCATTTTATCAAGCCAAATCATTATTCTCATACAAAGAAATAAGGAGCTAAAATCTCATAATTCCATTCAAAGAAAAATATGATAGCGTTCACATTTTTCTTGAGTTTTCCAAATTCGTTGTTCAATTTTTTTCCAAATTTTCAATAATTTTCAAGTCGATCTCCACTCTTCTTTGAAGAATAAACACTAAGCATGCCTGGTTTCTCTGGTAGGGACATAAAGGATAAATGTTATATTGAGATCAACCTGTCAACTTTCAGGCTATTCCACTCAGAGATGTATGCTAATCTTATTTTATGACTGTGAATGCCAGATTGTAACTATGTGTGCTGTATGTGATTGTACTGAATGCACTGTTTTCCAATTTGGCCCCAGAGGAACAATATTTAGTTTAGCTATATAGTTGAATCACAACAAACTTGAACTTGAAGGAGCAGATAGGAATGGCTCTGTGCAGTGGAGCAGCAGAGCACTTAGTTTGTGAAGTGGGGATGACATTGTTTCAGGTGGATTGGTGGAAGGTTGCCCTTTATTCCATTTTAGAATGTGAAATAGCAATATAACTCTCTGTGGGAAGCATGAATAGATATAGTGAAATTTGCAGTATGCTACAGTATACACTTGAATAGAATGGGCCTCAATACATGGGAATGTCTTGCTTGGAGAATTAAAGCCCATTCCTATATAAAATAAAAGACTACCACTTACAATGGAGATTCTAGCCGGATAGGTCACTTTTTCTTAAAGGGAATTCCAATCCTGCAATCTCTTTACCACCCTTCCATGATCTTCAACCATTGATTCTCTCCATCCTCAAAGTAATCTATCTTCCAATGAGCTTCTTCCCAATGTCCAGTGTAGTTTTGGTATGAACGCTATGTTACATCACCTTTTAACCCTTTTAAAGGATTTCCTTTTAATACCTTGGGTTTTGCTTGGAGAATACGTGGACTATAAGGTCTAGCAATTAAGAAAGCAACCAAGTTTCCTTCTTGTACAGTTAAGTGTACGACTTAAAAGTGTTAGAGTTTCCACTCCAGAGCTCTTTATCTGTTACCTGAAGAGTTAACTATTAATTGTGAGCATGCTAATGGAATTTACTAGAATAATGGTGTACACACTGATGAAATTTACTGGAATAATGGTGTGCACACTAACGAGATTAATTTCAACAATGGTGTTCAGCTGGGTCAAACAATGTTTTTGCCAAAAGCTAATGAAATTGAAATTTTAATTCAAAAAGGAAAAATTAAAAAATTTGTTTCTTGTATGTATAATTTGATTCAAGAACAGACAATTAAACAAGGAACCCATAAGTCAAAGCAAAAATGGGAAACAGATCTGAATATTAATATTGATGAAATAAATTGGTCAAGACTTTGTCTGGACAGTATGACAAATACAATAAATGTTCGACTTAGATTAGTACAATATAATTTTTTACACCAATTATATATTACACCACAAAAAATAAATAGATTAAATTCAAATATATCTGATAAATGTTTTTGGTGTAATCAAGAAATTGGTACTTTTCTACATTCTACTTGGTCTTGTTTTAAAATTCAACCCTTTTGGATAAATTTAAGAATCTTATTGGAACAAATTACTGGAATTCAACTTCCACATAACCCTGTATTATTTCTATTAGGTGATATTGAAGGGATAAAACCGAAACTTAAATTGAATAAATATCAGAAAGAATTTATAAAAATTGCATTGGCAGTAGCTAAGAAGACTATAGCAGTTACTTGGAAATCTGATTCGTATTTAAGTATGGATCGTTGGAATAATGAAATGGCTAGTTCTATTTCACTTGAAAAAATTACTTATAATTTAAGAGATAATTATGTAACATTCTTGAATATTTGGCGCCCTTATTTATAAAAGATAGGATGTCATATTTAAGTGCTCCGACAAAGAATTTGGTTACTTGGGGAAAGTAACGAATAATTATACCAAATTTATTTTGAATCCCATGGAGCGTGTGGAAACCTTCCAATACCCAGGCGGCTCTTCTTCTTTTTTTCTTTTTTTCTTTTAGGTAGGACTATATATGGGGGGGGGGAGGGTTAAGGGGGGGGGTAGATTTTATCTTTTCATGTATTCTTTTTGAAAATTTAATAAAAATTATATATAAAAAAAAACAAAAAACAATGGTGTTCACAATAAAGAGATTGTGCACATCATCAAAAACACACCATCCCTACTGTGAAGCATGGTGGAGACTACATTGTGCTGTGGGAATGCTTCACTGTAGCAGGCCCTGGAAGGCTTGTGAAGGTAGAGGGTAACATGAATGCAGTAAAATATAGGGAAATCCTGGAGGAAAGCCTGAAACAATTTGAAAGAGAACAGAGACTTGGGAGAAGATTTGTTTTCCAGCAAGGCAATGACCCCAAGCATAAAGCCAAAGCTACAGAGGAATGGATTAAAAACAACAGAGTTAATGTCCTGGAGTTTCCACATCAGAGTCCAGACCTCAATCCAATTGAGAATTTGTGGCTGTACTTGAAAAAGTCTGTTCGCTCATGATCCCCGTGCAATCGGACAGACCTTGAGCATTTTTAAGACCATAGAACAAATGAGCAGAATTAGGCCATTTGGCCCATCGAGTCTGCTCCTCCATTCAATCATTTTTTTCATCTACTCAGTGCACTCCTCCCTGGCCTTCTCCCTGTAAACTTTGACGCCGTGTCCAAACAAGAACCTATCATGCTCACCCAATGACCTGGCCTCCACATCTGCCTGTGGTAACAAATTCCAAAAATTCACTACCCTCTGGTTAAAAATTTTTTTTCTGCATCTCTGTTTTAGATGTACCATGGATGAACCAAGAGGTATATTGTCTGCTGAAGGCTAGATCTGTGGAACTCAAGTCTGGCGACCTAGGTCTGTACCAGAAAACCAGGTATGACTTGCAGAGGGCTATTTCAAGGGTGAAGAGACAATTTCAAATGAGGTTGGAGGTGACATTGGATGCACGACAACTCTGGCAGCGTTTCCAAGACAGTACTTCCTGCAAAGCGAAACCCAATAGCATGAATGGAGTGATGCTTCACTACCAGATGAACTCTATGACCTCCTGTCCCATGATCCTCTCGTATCCCCTTTTGCCTATCACCTGTCCAGCTCTTGGCTCTATCCCTCCCGCTCCTGTCTTCTCCTATCATTTTGGATCTCCCCCTCCCCCTCTAACTTTCAAATCCCTTACTCACTCATCCTTCAGTTAGTCCTGACGAAGGGTCTCGGCCTGAAACGTCGACTGCACCTCTTCCTACAGATGCTGCCCGGCCTGCTGCGTTCACCAGCAACTTTGATGTGTGTTTCTATGCCTTTTTTGCACATTTTGAAAGGGAGAATATAACTTCAGCGCTGAAAAGCCCTGCTGCACCTGATGACCCTGTGATCTCTGTCTTGGAGGCTGATATTAGGCTGTCTTTAAAGAGCGTGAACCCTCACAAGGCGGAAGGTCCTGATGGAGTACCTTGTAAGGCTCTGAAAACTTTGCCAACCAACTGTCAGGAGTATTCAAGGATATTTTCAACCTGTCACTGCTATGGGTGGAAGTTTCCACATGCTTTAAAAAAGCAACAATTATATCAGTGCCTAAGAAGAATAATGTGAGCTGCCTTAATAACTATAGCCCGGTTGCACTCACATCGAAAGGGATGAAATGCTTTGAGCAGTTGGTCATAACTGGACTGAACTCCTGCCTCAGCAAGGTCCTGGACCCAATGCTATTTGCCTAATGCCACAATAGGTCAACAGCAGACGCAATCTCAATGGCTCTCCACACAGCTTTGAACCACCTGGACAATACAAACACCTACGTCAGGATGTGATTCATCCACATTTAACACGATCATTCCCACTACTCTGATTGATAAGTTACAGAACCTGGGCCTCTGGACGTCCCTCTGCAATTGGATCATCAATTTCCTAACCAGAAGACTACAATCTGTGCCGACTGGTGATAATATCTTCTCCTCGCTGATGATCAACACTGGTGCACCTCAGGGGTGCGTGCTTACCCCACTGCTCTACTCTCTCTATACCAATGACTGTGTGGCTAGACATAGTTCAAGTACCATCTGTAAATTTGTTGATGAAACAACCATTGTTGGTAGAAACTCAGGTGGAGACGAGAGGGTGTACAGGAGTGAGATATGCCAACAAGTGGAATGGTACTGCAGCAACAATCTGGCACTCAACGTCAGTAAGTCAAAAGAGCTGATTGTGGATTTCAGGAAGGGTAAGACGAAGGAACACATGCCAATCCTCATAGAGGGATCAGAAGTGGAGAGAGTGAGCAGTTTCATGTTCCTGGGTATCAAGATCTCTGAGGACCTAACCTGGTCCCAACATATCGATGCAGCTATAAAGAAGGCAAGACAACAACGAGTTTGAAGAGATATGATATGTCAACAAAAACACTCAAAAACTTCTATAGATGTACCGTGGAGAGCATTCTGATGGGCTGCATCATCGTCTGATATCGGCGGGGGGGGGGGGGGAGCGGGTGATACTGCACATGACCAAAAGAGCGTTGTAAATTTAGTCGGCTCCATCTTGGGTACAGGCCTACAAAGTACCCAGGACATCCTCAAGGAGTGTTGACTCAGAAAGGCGGTGTCCATTAAAAAGGACCTCCAGCACCCAGGGCATGCACTTGTCTCATTGTTACCATCAGGTAGGAGGTACAGAAGCCTGAAGGCACACACTCAATGATTCAGGAACAGCTTCTTCCCCTCTGCCATCCAATTCCTAAATGGCCATTGAAACTATGAATACTACCTCACTTTTTTAATATATATTATTTCTGTTTTTGCATGATTTTTAGTCTCTACAATATACATATACCTTAATTGATTTACTCATTTATTTATTTTTACTTTTTTCTTCTGTATTATGTACTGCATTGAACTGCTGCTGCTAATTGCTGGTGATAATAAACCTGATTCTGATTCTTCTGAATGGATGCCCCTCTATCCTGAGGCTGTGATCTCTTACCCTAGACTCCCCTACCATGTGAAGAAGAATGGGGAAACTTGTAGTGTCTAGATGTGCCAAGCTGATAGAGACCTATCCACACAGGCTCAAGGCTGTAATTGCAGACAAAGGTGCATCTACTAAATACTGACTTGGAAGTGTGAATAATTATGCAATTAATTATTTTGTGTTCTAATAACTGTAATAAATTTGGACCAATTTTAGAAATCTGTTTTTACTTTGACATGAAAGAGTCTTTTCTGTTGATCAGTGTCGAAAAAGCCAAATTAAATCCACTGTGATTCAATGTTGTAAGCTAATAAAACAGGAAAACTTTTTATGGGCACTTTTAATGTACGTGGAGGATTTTGCACCCCTTCTGTTTGCTGAGCACCAACACCTGAATAATAAATGGTTAATAAGATATAACCATGAAACAGCTTCTGTAGGGGACCAGGTGGCATCTGATGGAAGTGCCGACTTGAAGCTAGACTCTGATCTTTGTGGCAAATTGAAACTGATCCTACCTTTAACATCAGTTTAGTTTCTCTACAGCAATGGGAAATTCTGCCTCAGATGCTTGGTTATTTCATAAGCTCCAAGTAAAAACTTCTCTTTCATGTCCACTTTATTATGTTATTACATCTGATTCAACCACATTTTTTTTAAGATTATGAGAACACTCAGTCCTCTTTTATTGTCATTTAGAAATGCATACATGCATTAAGAAATGATGCCATGTTTCTCCGGAGTGATATCACAGAAAACAGGACAAACCAAAGACTAACACTGACAGAACCACATAATTATAACATATCGTTACAGCAGTGCAAAGAAACACCATAATTTGATGAAGAACAAACCATGGGCACAGTAAAAAAAATCTCAAGGTCCCCGAGTCGATCGACTCCCGAGTCCTTGATAGCAGGCGGCAAAAGGGAGAAACTCCCTGCCATAAACCTCCAGGCACCGTCAACTTGCCGATGCCTTGGAAGCAGCCGAGCACAGCCGACACTGAGTCCGTCTGAAAACTTCGAGCCTCTGACCAGTCCCTCCGATACAGCCTCCTGAGTGCCATCCTCTGCCGAGCGCCTTCGACCTAGCCCCGGCCGCTGAAACAAGCAAAGCCAAGGATTCGGGGCCTTCTGCTCCGGAGATTCCGGTTACCACACAGTAGTAGTGGCAGTGAAGCGGGCACTTCAGAAGTTTCTCCAGATGTTCCTCTGTACTCTCACATCTGTCTCCATCAAATCAGGACTGTGCACGGTCCCCTACTTGACGAATTACAGATATGATTCACTGGAGAGTCCGCGCATGCTGCTGTTGCGCCGCCATCTTCTCCTCCTCCTTTTGCAAATTAATAAGCAATTTCTGACTTTTTAATGACAATAATTAATGTTGGAGAGGAAGAACTCATAAAGACAAACATTTCATATAATTTGTAGCAAACATTAATGATAAAAACTGGACTGTAAAACTGGAAAATCTTATAAAAAGCCTTAGTCTGAAAGAACCCATTACTCCTGGAGCCCTTTAGGTCTATTCCAGAATGAGAAAAATTTCATTTGGTAAATTGTGGTGTGAATGGTTGGGAAAAACCGTTATTTCAAAGCACTTAAGTGATAATTTCTTTCCAGGGAAACTACTTAAGGTCAGTTTAAAGTTCCTGCTGGGTGAATCAAAAGCAACACATGAAAAATGCTGGAGGAACTCAGCTGGTCAGGTAGGATCTATGGAAATGAATAAACAGTCAATGTTTTGGGCTGAGACCCTTCTTCAAGATTGGAAAGGAAGGGGGAGATGCCGGAATAAAACATTTGGGGGAGGGGAAGGTGGAGAGCTAGAAGGTAATAGTTGAACCCAGATATGTGGGAAAGATAATGAGCTGGAGAGGAAGGAATCTGATAGAGGAGGAGAGTGGACCAAAGGGAATGAGGAGGAGATGATAGGCAAGTGAGAAGAGGTAAGAAGTCAAAGTGGGGAATAGACGAAGAAGGGAGGAGGAGGAGGGAAATTCTATTTTACCATAAGGAGAAATTGATACTCACACCATCAGGTTGGAGGCTACCCATATAGAATATGTTGCTCCTCCGCTCTGAGGATGACCTCGTGATGGCACAAGAGGAAGCCATGGATTGACATGTTGGAACGGGAATCAGAATTAAAATGTTTGGCCACCAGGAAATAACGCTTTTGGTGGGTGGAGTGGAGGTTCTCAATGAAGTGGTTCCCCACTTTATAATGGGTTTTACCAATGTACAGGAGGCTCATCAGGAGCACCAGACAGATTCACAGGTGAAGTGTTGCCTCACCTTTAAGGATTGTTTGGAGCCCTGAAAAGAGGTGAAGGAGGAGATGAATGGGCAAGTGCAGCACTTTAGACACTTGCGAGGACAAGTGCAGGGGGGAGATTAATGGACAGGCATGAATGGACAAGGGAATCATGGAGAGAGTGATCCTTGCAGGAAGTGGAGAGGTAAAGATACATTTCATGGTAGGATCCCCTTGGAGATAGCAGAAGTTGTGGAGACTGATATTTGGGTGTGGAAGCTCAATGAGTGGTAGATAAGAACAAAGGGAACTATTAAGGTGGTGGGAAGATGGAGTGAACACGAATGTTTGGGAAATGGAGGAGATGTGGGTGAGGACAGCATCAATGGTGAAGGAAGGGAAATCCTGTTCTTTGAAGAAGAAAAGCAGCATCCTGGCAATAGATGTGACAGAAATGAAGGAACTGTGAAAAGCAGATAGCATTTATATAAGAGACAGGGTGGGAAGAAGTATGGTCAAAATAACTGTGGTAATTGATAGGTTTATAAAAGATGTCGGTCATCAGTTTGTTTCCAGAGATGGAGACAGAGAGATCAAGAAAGGGGAGGGAGGTGTCAGAAATGGACAAAGTGAATTTAAGAGCAGGGTGGAAGTTGGAGGCAAAGTTGATGAAATTGATGAGGTCAGCATGTGTGCATGAAACAGTATCAGTGTTGTCATCAGTGTAGAAATGGGGAGCATTACTGAAGAAGGCTTGGACCATGGACTGCTCTATGTAGCCAACTAAATGCTAGGCACAGGTCCTGACGAAGGGTCTCGGCCTGAAACGTCGACTGCACCTCTTCCTAGAGATGCTGCCTGGCCTGCTGCGTTCACCAGCAACTTTTATGTGTGTTGCTTAAATGCTAGGCATAGTTGGGGCCCATACAGGTGCCCATGGCTAACCCGTGAGTCTGGAGAAAGTTGGAGGAGTCAAATGAAAAATTGTTGGTGAGGACCAGTTCTTCTAGACGGAGGAGGGTGTGGAGGAGGGGAAGCAGCTGGTTCTTTTATTGAGAGAGAAGCAGAGAGCTTTAAGGCCTTTTTGCTAAGCAATGGAAGTTTCTAGGGACTGGACATCCATGGTGAAAATGATGCAGTCAGGGCCAGGGAATGGAAGTTAGAGAGGAGTTCAAAAGCATGAGAAGTGTGGCAGATGTAGGTGGGAAGGGATAGAATGGAGCTGAGGTATGAGGACATGTGTTCAGTGTGGAATGAGCAGGCCTCAGGCTTGTGGGTCTGGGGTTGGGGGTAGAAGTGAGTAATGAGGGGTAAGGGAACTATGAGTTTGGTGGCAGTAGATGTATTTGATGCTAAGGAAACTCTGGTCAATGGGGCTTTGCCAGGTTTTTCAGTCCTTACCATCTACTATAGACTTGCGCAAGCCTCAAAAATCTTGCATTATGAAACATTTCCAATGGTGGAAATGTAGTAATCATATAAATGCACTGGCACTTTACACACTGAGAAGCATTTAAATGTAAATTTAATTCCCTGCAGTGTTTTACAAGGTCTTGATGACAAGCAGTGGGATGGAAGGGAGGAGCACAGCTGGTTATTGGTGTTAGTACTTGGTGCTTACTGTGTCCTGTGTCTGCTGAGTATAATGGGTGTGCTATGTTGGTATCAGCATGTGCGGCAACACTTGTGAGCTGTCCTGCTGACACCCTCGGGTGTGCGGCTTGTTAATGCAAATGGCACGTTTCGCTGTACACATGGCAAGTAAACTGAATGTTGAAATAAACTTGAATCTTTGATGATAAAATGTAAGGGGGGGCAGAATGAATGGGGGGGTGGTAGGGGGTATGAAGCTGTAACAAATTCAATTGCTTACTAGATAAGGCTGAGCATTCAGAGCAGTCAGCTGATGTATGCTTTAATCAAGAGAGTCTGTTTCTACATGTTTAAATGAATAGAGTCAGTATACAGGTTATGACTACCTTGATGTCATTTACTGGTATGAATTGCTAGATGGATCTATTTTGCTAATTTTTGTTTTGTCTGTTTGCCCAATTATCCAACATGATTGAGTCCTCATCTGTTTCTCGTCTCACCAACATGACAATTTCAGCTTCCAACTTTGATTAAAGCAGATAGAGTACAAATGTTCATCTTGACTGTTCCTAATCAAAATATAAACAATTGGCCAAATCTTCCTGGGGCAAAAAAAAAGTTGAGGATGCGTGCTGTTGTTATTGCAGAAATGTGCCAAGGTATTTCAAGATCAAAAAGGTTTGTTGTGAGCTGCAAATCTTCAGGAGGTGCTGGTTGACTTAATCCATTTATTAATCAGCTGATATTTCCAGCAGCAAGTTGCGAAACATGTTGAGCTGATTAGACAGCGAACTGTGTAACTGATTGCAAATACCAAGAGGTTGACCAGTTTTTCAGGTTTCAATCTAATGTTGTCTGCTGGTGCTGTCAGTGCCACGTCCTTCCTACGACCACATGGTTTTCCTCCAGATGCTCTCATTCTCCCGGCTTTTTTTTCCTCCAATGTGCCAAAGTTATGGAGACTTGTAGATTAATTAGCCTTTGTAAATTGACCCCTATTTATGCAGAACTGAAACTAAGTTTTAAATTAAATTGAAATGAAATATTGAAATTTAAAATAGCTTTTATTAGAACTTGGGAGGAGAACAAAAGAGGATTGGTGTAGAGTTAGTATAAATGGGTGCTTGATGGTCAGCTGCATCTCAGAGGGGCCTAACAGGCTGTTCAATGCTGTCCGGCTTTATGACTCTATCATACACATTGCTCATCACATTTCTCTAAATAAAAAAGGCATGGTGGGAATCAGATTCCTCTTTCAAGTTTTCATCATTTTAAGCTTACTGTACATGGCGCTCAAACTCATCTGTTTCTACACTTCTCTCTATTTTCTCTGCTTCTTACTAAACAATTTCTGTCTGACCTAATGAAGATTTCTATCATTTATTTTAATAATAATAATTAATAGTCTGTGCTCTTAAAAATAACAATTTTAGATTGCAATAACAATGATTAGAAATGATAGCAATTTGGCAGGTTGTGAAGGAGTCAAACAGTTCCTTGCTCAAGGAAATGGTGAAAAGTACTAAAAAGATCAAATGAAATGTTGAGGAATGCCTGGCAGGTGAACAGAAGTAAGTCATTTCAGAGAGAAAGCACATTTCACAATATAACTATCTGAAGAGCATATGAATCAAGCACTTCAACATTGCCAGTATTTATTATTCATCTGGTAACAATAAAATGATGAACAGAAGAGCAAAATACAAATATTTGTGGTTTAATCAACGTGTATTGCTTTAACAATACACATTGCTAGATTTACAACATGAAAAAATTAGTCAGTTAACCTGGAATAATTTGTAAAAAATATAAAGAATGATTTGGTTGATCATTATAGAGGCAACTTACAAATTTTCTTTGCATGCAAGACATCTATGATCCAATTTATGGGAAATAATAAAAAATTGTGCGAGAATTATATACCAGAGCAACTTCAAATTGTGAACTGAATCATCAGAGTGGGAATTTAATGGCGTACAAAAGCAGTTGTCGCATTGAGAGTAAAGTTGTTTTTACGTGGCACCTTACCATATGCCATTTAGAATTGCAAACACACGACATTTATTGGCTCCCCTACACTTGCCTCAAAGAAATCCAATAAATTTTTCAAGCACAATTTCCTTTTCAAAAACACTTAATTCTGCTCGATTGAATAAAGATTTTCCACAATTTTATCTACTTATTAGTTGATTCCAAGATTTTCCCAATTACAAATGTTGGGCATTACTGTTATTGCTTCTTGCTTTTTTTCTCCCTCCATTATCGAAAAGTGGAGCTGCAGTTCTGGTTTTCTTAACTGCAGGGTCTGCTACTATGGGAATGTATAAAAATTATTTATTTATTCCCAGTCTGCGGATATCATAGAGTAAACCATTGGTTTCACTGCCTATGCTACTCTGGAGAAACAGGCATTGCACTTTGAAGATCTTTTGTTTCATGGTATCTTGCTGAATCCGGCACAGCCTGGTCAATAAACTGATTCTGCAAGTAAAAGGTGGAAGAGGAGAAAGAAGGAGTGCAATAACTGTTATCTTTTGTGTGACGAGAATACACATAAAATTAAGATGTTTGCTGGCCTGGGTTAGCATCAGTGGCATCAGCAAGTGGTCTGCCACCTGTCCTCAGGGGAAGGAGAGATAAGGAACAATGAAGCAGCATCTGGAGATGTGTAATGAAGGGACGGGAGAGAGAGCTGTCTGGAGCGGCTCCCCCTTTGAACCCTGAACTGTTTGAAGTGATGGACAGGCGATCTGGAGATGTGTAATGAAGGGACGGGTGAGAGAGCTGTCTGGAGCGGCTCCCCCTTTGAACCCTGAACTGTTTGAAGTGATGGACAGGCGATCTGGAGATGTGTAATGAAGGGACGGGTGAGAGAGCTGTCTGGAGCGGCTCCCCCTTTGAACCCTGAACTGTTTGAAGTGATGGATAGGCGATACCCCAGCAGGGGGATAAAAAGGGACAGGTTCGCTAAGGCAGGACACACACGACACCCGAGGTAACGAGACCCTGGAAGCAGTGCGCCTCTCACGAGTCGGTGGGAAGTACCGCACCTTAAACGCACAGGGTGGAAAGGTACGATCAGCGGGAACCCGATGTGTGTCCACCCTCGCCTGGGTGCCGGGTTCACTGCAGAGGATCGACCACATCTGGAGGAGGGGTCACAGTCAGTGACCTCAGGTGACATCACAAAGGACTCCCCTGAAAGCTGCTTGTGAGCAATATCGCCGGTCTGTGAGTGGAAGCCGTTTCTGAATGATCAGTCGTTCCCGTTCTCTCTCTCTCTCTCTCCCCCCCACGTTGTCCATCTCCATGGCAACGATTACTGCGAACTGAACTACTAAATTGGACTGAACTTTGTGTCACTTTGAAATTGGTGATTTATCCCTAGACAACGATAGAGCTTGATTGATGCTGTTATCTTAATTCTGTGCACATGTGGGTTTATCATTGCTGAACTGTTGCATTTATTATCCTTTCGATTACTGTGTTGCTTGTTTCTTTAATAAAACTTTCTTAGTTCTAGTAATTCAGACTCCAACTGAGTGATCCATTTCTGCTGGTTTGGCAACCCAGTTACGGGGTACGTAACATTTGTAACTCCAAAACATTAAATTAATTCAAAGGAAGACACGAGTAGCTGAGCCTAACTTCGTGTTTACTGTAAGCAAGTCATGCACTTATCACATGGTAGCATCAAGACGTAGGCAATTCATGTATTTTTACATACAGCCTGTGGTGAATTATTTAAATGGACAACAATGATTTATCAGCCTGTATTTTTACAAGATCACTCAAATAAAAAAGAGCCTTTTCTACCTAATCTGTAAGCGATAATAAAAATATTACACTGAATAACTCAATGCTTAAGTAAAAATCTGGGCAAAATTCACGCCGCATTGGTTTCTGGTAATGACCACATCCAATAATAAGGGAGAGTACAAGCTCATTCCATGTACTAACTGCACCTAATCCTCACCATGTAGATCATGGGTGAATTAAGACAGAAACCTACATGATTCCATCATCCTGTATCATAGAGGGATCAGAAGTGGAGAGTGAGCAGTTTCAAGTTCCTGTGTGTCAAGATCTCTGAGGGTCTATCCTGGTTCCAACATATCAATGTAGTTATAAAGAAAGCAAGACAGTGACTATACTTCATTAGGAGCTTAAAGAGATTTGGCATGTCAAAAATGCAGTCAAAAACTTCTATAGATGTACTGTAGAGAGCATTCTGACAGGCTGCATCACTATCTGGTATGGAGGGGCTACTGCACAGGACTGAAAGAAGCTGCAGAGGGCTGTAAATCTAGTTAGCTCCATCTTGGGTACTAGCTTACAAAATACCCAGGACATCTTTAGGGAGTGGTGTCTCAGAAAGGCAGCATCCATTATTAAGGACCTCCAGCACCCAGGGCATGCCCTTTTCTTGCTGTTACCATCAGGTAGGGGGTACAGAAGCTTGAAGGTACACACTCAGCAATTCAGGAATAGCTTCTCCCCTTCTGTCACCTGATTCCTAAATGGACATTGAACTCTTGGACGCTACCTCACTTTTTTAATATACAGTATTTCTGTTCTTTTGCATGTTTTTTAATCTATTCAATATACCTATACTGTAATTGATTTACTTATTATTATTTTATTTATTATTATTTCCTTCTCTTCTATATTATGTATTGCATTGAACTGCTGCTGCTAAATTAAAAAAATTCACGTCATATGCTAGTGATAATAAACCTGATTCTGATTCTTTCCTACCTCTACTCCTCTTTATGATAGTTGCAATTTATCCTATTTATGAAATGCATGGTTGCGACTTGTCTGGGTATTTTGTAGCGAGGGAATGACTTCCAAAGTCTTACAGCCATCTGGGAGATATGTCAGGCGTTTGAGGGAATACTTTTCACTTAGATGACAAAGTACCAATAACATTCAGGGACCTTGTTGCCATCAAGGACAAAGCAATACAACTGATTATCAATTGTCCATCAGTCTGTACTTTCCTTCTCTCCTTTAGTACTTCGATGTATCTGCAATAAAACGTACAGCTGAATTTTGTCTGGAATACCTTGGAGGCACATTTATTTCTTACACTCAGTTGCATACAGGCACCAATTGCCCGAGGAAACCCACAACTGCAGGTCATTCGAATAGGAAATAGATCCCCCATTGCTGCTGGATCAAAATCTCAGAGCCTCTCTACAGAAGAATACTTTAACATGATGTCATAATAACTGCTCATGCAAACCCTGCCTCATCTCAAGATCCTTAGGAATGAATATTAATTGTTGTCTCCCGATGTCGACAATGACTCATGAATGACAAAGCAAGTGTGCTTCCTTTGTTTTGGCATTCCTTCTGTAGCTGATTGTCTCAGTATCTGCTTGACCAGAATTTGATGGTGTCCCCAACAAATCATCTAGTAAGGAATCATTATATGAATTGAATTGAATTGAATTGACTTTATTTCTTATAGCCTTCACAGACACAAAGAGTAAAAATCTTTGCATTATGACTCTGTCTAAATGTGCAATGTGCAATTTATAATAATTTGTAATAAATAGTATGTACCATAGGATAGTCAATATAGCATAGAAATACAGCGGTATCAGTGTGACTTAATCAGTCTGATGGCCTGGTGGAAAAAGCTGTCCTGGAGCCTGTTGGTCCTGGCTTTTATGCTGTGGTACCATTTCCTGGATGGTAGCAGCTGGAATAGATTGAGGTTGGGTTGGCTTGGGTCCCCAATGATCCTTCTATTCCCTTTTACACACCTGTCTTTGTAAATGTCCTGAGTAGTGGGAAGTTCAGATCTACAGATTTGCTGGGCTGTCCGCACCATTCTCTGCAGAGTCCTGTGATTGAGGGAAGTACCATTCCCATACCAGGCAGTGATGCAGCCAGTCAGGATGCTCTCAAAGGTTCTTAGGATTTGGGGGCCCATACCAAACTTCTTTAACCGTCTGAGGTGAAATAGGTGCTATTGTGACTTTTTCACCACACAGCTGGTGTGTACAGACCACGTGAGATATTTAGTGATGCTTCTGCCGAGGAACTTAAAGCTGTTCACCATCTCAACCCCAGGTCCATTGATGTCAATACGGGTTAGCCTGTCTCCATTCCATATGTATATAAGGCTTAAAATATTAACAAAATGTGCTGTAAGCTGGTGTCAGCCTGTGAAGTAGTATCTGTGGAAACAGAAAGATAGTTATCATTTTGTGGTAAACCATGTATATATGTTGTAACTCGGTTGCCTGTCTGGACGCACCCCTCTGCTGACTGCCCCTGTGCCTCCTCCCACAGAGTCCTGTATAAAGGTGTTCGTCTTGCCCCTTCTCCTCTGTCCGGGGGCAGACACTCACTGTGGAGGTCGTATTGTACAGCGAATAAAAGCCTTTCAGTATTTTACCAAACCTCAGTCTTTTGGAGTGATTGAAAGCGCTTCACATTTCAAAATGAAAACCCTTCATCAAAACTGGAAAAGGGAAAACAGAGTTTTAAGGTGTAGAGAGGATGAAGAAGGGATGGATATGGTGAAAAGAAGGATCTCAGATAGAATGAGTTTGGAATTGTCATCGGAATAAAATGGACTCATCTGGTTGGTAGCATAAAGTTTCTTTGCTCACCTTGATTGTGCAGTCATTGCCAGAATTCATTAAACTTCATGCTTGCAATAATCCTTTTTAGTAATGAAGCTAAAAGTAATTCATGTTTGGCTCCAATTTATCAGTGCATGGTCATCATTAACTTGGTTAAAAAAGCTGAAAGTAATGGCCCTGGATCTGCTGGAGTATACCAAAAGTTCCACATGCAATTGTTGGCACTCATTCTTGTAGGCTTTGCCATTGAGGTCTCATATGTGAATGCAGAAATCCTTAATTAGCTGGCCAACTGTTTTTTCAGTGAGATTTTTAATGGCTTTCCAACAAAGTAACAGGAGCTTGCTGTCGCTCCCAACATTTATACTGGAAATTTTGCTCCTACTCCCTCAACTAGTTTAAACCTTATACAGGATCTGTAAAACCATTCATTATACAGGTTGAGCACCCTTTATCTGAAAATCCAAAACTTTAAAACCTCTGATATATGAAATTTTTTTGAGCTCTGACATGACACCACAAATGGAAAATTCCACAAGGCACTGGGTAGGTTCCCAGGTGATGGTCAGGTCTCTGTGCACCATGGACATTTCTGAAAAGAGACCTCATAGACTCCGAGTGGGGCCCTGTTGGTACCAGCTTGTTTTCAGCTGTCACCATCGCCAGACCTTTGTGCATTACTCACAGTGTTTATCATGTGTCTTGTGCTTATTCTCTGCTTTATGCTATGAAAATATTGTTGAAAGTGTCAGAAGGGCCTGCAGTTACTTGATGGGTAACAGTGAAAAGAAAAAGAGGAAACATTTATGTTTATCTATAACACAGAGATTCAAGTTGTTGGAAAAACTTGACAACAGTGTAAGTGTGAAGCACGTGACAGAGGATCATGGCACTGAAACAACCACCATCTATGACCTGAAGAAACACAAGGACAAACTGTTAAACTTCTATGCTGAAAGTAATGAACAGAAGTTAATGAAATATAGAACAACACTGTAAAAAGCAAAAATGAAGATCTCTATCGTGTATTGAAAGAACAGATTAGTTGGTGTCTGGCTGAACATGTGCCACTTAACAGTATGCTGATCATGAAGCAAGCAAAGATCTATCACAATGAACTAAAAATTGAGGGCAATTGTGAATATTCAGGGGCTGGTTGCAGGAAATTAAGGAAAAGCACAACATTAAATTTTTAAAGATTTGTGGTGATAAAACATCTGCTGTACTCGAAGCAGCAGAAAAAATTCATTGGTGAGTTTGCCAGAATTGGGAATGATGGCAATGCCAAACAGCCTGTGACTGTCCGGCTGAAGTAGTGATAGCTTACTTTCCTGATGGTTCAATATACACATTATTGTTTCATGCTCAAAATTATTTAAAATATGATATAAAACTACCTTTGGGTATATGTAATGTAAGTGGATTTTGTATTTCGACCTGGGTCCCATCTCCAAGCTATCTCATTATATAGATGCAAATATTCCAAAGACTGAAGAAATCTGAAATTCGAAACACTTCCAGCCCCAAGCATTTTGGATAAGTAGTGCTCAACTTGTAATGGGAAATTTTATAATTGTGAGGAAAAATGTAAGGTCAAGTGAAGTAATTAAAATTGTGTGTGTTTTCAGCAACCTTTTTATTATTTTTAAGTTTTTGTAGCAATTTTCCGGTGAATTTTTAATTAAAAGCCATCTTTGTTTTTTTTTAAATTTCAATTGTTAAATATTTCTGAGGAAGCACTGGAATCCTCAGAGTTGACAAATGTGAAGCTGGAGCTGGAGATTTTCTGACAGGTTTATTTTGGGAGGTATTGCTGGTGGGTTATGATCTGGCCTCTTATGTGTATTTGCTACACTGTGTGAGGCCAAGTTTTCAAGGAAGGTCAGGATACATGGTTGTCAGAAGGTCTTGACTAACAAGATTATCTGTCTCTACACAGACATGGCAAGTCTGCAAAATGAAGTTGACCCAGTGGCAGTTGAACCCAGCAGACTACATGAGGAGAAGTACAGGGTTTAGTTAAAGTGTTGGCTAGTGCTGAAGAAACGTTAGGGTTTCCTGCAGGTTGCCTGATCTACGCGCTGTTTCCTTCCTGTCTTGTTTTCACACATGCAAAATCATTCCTGTTCAGTTCAGTGTTGTCCTTGGCAAATTCAACATCAAAACTTATTGTGGAAAATTAATGCTTATTGTGTGGGAAGTAAATATTGATGTGGCTAGCTGGTTGACCGATTTAAATAGAGGATAGGCATAAATGTATGTTCCTCATGTTGCCAATAAATAACAAATGATGTACCACTGGCATCAGTGCCAAGTCTTCAACTTCTTACTATTTTTATTAATGGTTGGGATGAAAGCACAGAATACATGGTTGCTAAATTTGATGATAACAAGACATTTGGAAAGTGCTTTGTAAACAGGACACAGGTGGCGACATAGGAATATGGATAGGTTAAATCATCAGTTTCCAACCTTTTTTATGCCATGAACCCCCACCATTAACCGAGGGGTCCATGGACCCCAAGTTGGGAACACCTGAGTTAAATGAATAGGCAAAATTCAGACAATGAAGTGGATTCCTAGTTTCCATTGTGGTATGTGAAAAGCCAAATGCAGCTAGTGGAATAAATAGGAAAGCTAACTAAATGCCATTGTTTATGCAAGAAAGAAATGTAAATACAGGGATATGTTGTGTCAGACATTGGCGAGGCCACGTCAAAAAACTGTTATCAATATTAAATGGGTCATCCTCTGAGAACAGGCTACACTTGGATTTGCTGGATCTTAAAAGAGTGGAACATATCTTGACTGAGGGATCTCAACAGGATGAATGTTTCCTTTTGTATGAAGATCTTGAAATAGTCCTGCAATTAAAAGTAAGAGGCTGCTGCTTGAGAGAGATAAGGTGACATCCTTTTCTCTCTGAGGATCAAGATTCTTTGGGACTCTCTTTCTTAAAGAGCAGTAGAGGCAGTGTCTTTCAGTATTTCTAAGACAGAGGTCATTAGATTGTTTTAAAGCAAGAGTGCAGAAGAGTTACTGGGTGTAGGGAAGACTGTAGAGTTGTGGGAAATAGATCAGCCATAATCTGATAAGAGGCAGAGCAGGCTCAGGAGGGTCAGTGAAGTGCTCTGCTGCTCATTTATATCTTTACTTGTTTCAGTTCTTGTAATCATGTCTTCTGTTCTCCATGCATAGTCTCCTTTGCTGCCAGACCACACCAGTTGCAATGATAGTGCATCTCACCACAACTCATTAGCAATCAACTGCAGTCGTGACTTCATCTTAGCCTTTACAATGATCTGAAGCTGAATCAACCTCACCAAATCTTCCCATATGCTGGAGAGCTTGCAATAAACATATGCAGGAAGTTCATAGCAGTAACAATACAAAAATCACACTCATGACCTGCAGGAATCTGCACAGGGAGAAGATTTAATAAAATTCACTGAACTTAAGAAAAACTCTGCTCGGTTTTGTAGATAATTTTGTTGTGTATCCTTATCCAAACTGAGTCGAAAAATAATAGCAGATGGTGAAGACTGATAGAAAACTCAATTGATAAGTAAACTCAAAATGGCTCCTATTGTTTTTGAAAGAAGAGTTCTACCTTCTTTAATCAATTATACATTTAAATAGCTTATTTATTAACATACTGTTCTGCCAAGTCTTCAGAATCGAGTGCAGATGTGTAGGAAAAAATTTCAACTTGCAGCATTGGAACTTCTTTTGTCCACAGACACGGCGACTTAGTGTCTTCCCACTTCTAGTCTGGTGACTTCATTGCCAGTTTCCCAATAATAACTGGATCCAGATGGGGTGCACAATTCAAAGTATTTGATTGCAAAATACTGTCCTCTTAATGGACCTATATTCTCTAACCTTTTATGGATAATGCTTTTCATCTGGGATCACTTTCAGCTAGAACAAACCTTCCCACAGGGTTCTTTTTCAAAAACAGCACTTCAGAATGAGTTAAACATTATAAAAGAAACCATGGTACAATTTTATTTTTCCATAATATTTGCAACTGCATTTGTAGATTTCTTATACAGAACTCTACTCATATCTACCCAAGGTGGTGAATATCCACAATTCAAATAGAACCAGAGTTCTCTGTCCAATATCAACAGAGTTGCCTCGTCACCCTTGTATTCAGTCTGATGGTATGATTCCATTTACAGATAACTTTTGTTTGAATCTCTTTTACGTTGAGGAAAAATGTTGCAAACTGGCAACTGGGCAATATTAAGATGATAGAAATCGAACAAGATATCAGTGGTTGTGAAGAGTGAAATTGTGATACCATGTCCACAAGCAGGATAGATCCAATCCAGTCAACCACAACTTCACTAGTATACTCAGAATCATTAATAAAATGATGCAAGATACTGCAAACCTAGAGCATAAAAAAAACCTTGTGAAGACAAGGGGTTTATTACAAGGACAATGTGCTATATCCAAACATATTCAACTGCATTGTCAATAACTTATTTTCTTTCATAAGGTTAGAAGTGGGAATGTTCATAGATGATTGGACAATGTACAGTTCCATTCACCGCTGATCAGAAAATTGCCCCCTTTTTTTTGAGAGGCACACAATTCTTCAGTTCTAAACTTCCTGAGATATCCTTTTCACTATCATTTCTAATCCTCATGAAGCCAAATCACAAAGACGCAATCTCTGGCAATTTCCCAGCAGTTGCACAGAGATTCGGCAGAGTATTGAACAAATCTAGACTTGATACAGCAATGTTATTCATTTCATGGAGAGGAATTGCTATGAGAGAGAGAGGCAAGTTATTGATAAATTTTTTTGAATTAATGAGTTAACCTAATGAGACGTTTCCAGACGTACAAAGTCTTTGACAATTGGCCACCATTAAGCTGTGAGGTGTCGCAGTCAGCATTTGGGCTTGTTGTTATAACATCATAAGTGTAGCACGCTGCAGTCTTATTGAGCAGTTTGAGCAGGCTTTGCAAACTATATAAACACTCAAGGATCTGTTCATAAAAGTGCAGAGCTACCATAAAAAAAAATCAAATCCCACGAAATGTTGGAACATTGAGGTAGTCTGTGTGTACTGTACAAATAGAAATGTCTAATCAATATTTAGGCTTGGGCTGATAAATGGCAAGTACTAGATGCAATTACTTCAAGCAATCTCTTGACATTTAATGACGTTATTGTCATCAAGTCCACAAATGTAATTGTCCTTGAATTTGCCTTTGAACAAAAGCTGAATTAATTTAGCCAGTGTATTGTTGTGACTGACTAATCCCACCAGTGTTCAAAGTTCTTTTAAGACACAAGTGAGGATTTTGAAGGAATCCTCTCCATTTATTTGGGTTAGTACAGTTGGGGAAACTGAGCACTATCCTCCTGGGCAAAGCAGTCACTTTCATTGACACCTCACCCAACACTAAATATTCACTCTTCTTTCTACCATCAGGGCAATGTGATTGAAGTATACCCTATCTATCAAATTCATTGCTTTGATTTACCCAGAATACAAAGGACAACAAAGGTTTTGCTTCCTGAGTACTTTTGGGTGTATGTTATGGATCATAAAAATGACCATGAAATTTCCCGATTATGCTCCTTTTTTTTGGAATGGACCATACAGTATAGAAACATAGAAACATAGAAAATAGGTGCAGGAGTAGGCCATTCGGCCCTTCGAGCCTGCACCACCATTTATTATGATCATGGCTGATCATCCAACTCAGAACCCTGCACCAGCCTTCCCTCCATACCCCCTGACCCCTGTAGCCACAAGGGCCATATCTAACTTCCTTTTAAACATAGCTAATGAACTGGCCTCAACAGTTTGCTGTGGCAGAGAATTCCACAGATTCACCACTCTCTGTGTGAAGAAGTTTTTCCTAACCTCGGTCCTAAAAGGCTTCCCCTCTATCCTCAAACTGTGACCCCTCGTTCTAGACCTCCCCAACATCGGGAACAATCTTCCCGCATCTAGCCTGTCCAATCCCTTTAGGATCTTATACGTTTCAATCAGATCCCCCCTCAATCTTCTAAATTCCAACGAGTACAAGCCCAGTTCATCCAGTCTTTCTTCATATGAAAGACCTGCCATCCCAGGAATCAATCTGGTGAACCTTCTTTGTACTCCCTCTATGGCAAAGATGTCTTTCCTCAGATTAGGGGACCAAAACTGCACACAATACTCCAGGTGTGGTCTCACCAAGGCCTTGTACAACTGCAGTAGTACCTCCCTGCTCCTGTACTCGAATCCTCTCGCTATAAATGCCAGCATACCGTTCGCCTTTTTCACCGCCTGCTGTACCTGCATGCCCACTTTCAATGACTGGTGTATAATGACACCCAGGTCTCGTTGCACCTCCCCTTTTCCTAATCGGCCACCATTCAGATAATAATCTGTTTTCCTATTTTTGCCACCAAAGTGGATAACTTCACATTTATCCACATTAAATTGCATCTGCCATGAGTTTGCCCACTCACCCAACCTATCCAAGTCACCCTGCATCCTCTTAGCATCCTCCTCACTGCTAACACTGCCACCCAGCTTCGTGTCATCCGCAAACTTGGAGATGCTGCATTTAATTCCCTCATCCAAGTCATTAATATATATTGTAAACAACTGGGGTCCCAGCACTGAGCCTTGCGGTACCCCACTAGTCACCGCCTGCCATTCTGAAAAGGTCCCGTTTATTCCCACTCTTTGCTTCCTGTCTGCTAACCAATTCTCCACCCACACCAATACCTTACCCCCAATACCGTGTGCTTTAAGTTTGCACACTAATCTCCTGTGTGGGACCTTGTCAAAAGCCTTTTGAAAATCCAAATATACCACATCCACTGGTTCTCCCCTATCCACTCTACTAGTTACATCCTCAAAAAATTCTATGAGATTCGTCAGACATGATTTTCCCTTCACAAATCCATGCTGACTTTGTCCGATCATTTCACCGCTTTCCAAATGTGCTGTTATCACATCCTTGATAACTGACTCCAGCAGTTTCCCCACCACCGACGTTAGGCTAACCGGCCTATAATTCCCCGGTTTCTCTCTCCCTCCTTTTTTAAAAAGTGGGGTTACATTAGCCACCCTCCAATCCTCAGGAACTAGTCCAGAATCCAACGAGTTTTGAAAAATTATCACTAATGCATCCACTATTTCTTGGACCACTTCCTTAAGCACTCTGGGATGCAGACCATCTGGCCCTGGGGATTTATCTGCCTTCAATCCCTTCAATTTACCTAACACCACTTCCCTACTAACATGTATTTCGCTCAGTTCCTCCATCTCACTGGACCCTCTGTCCCTTACTATTTCTGGAAGATTATTTATGTCCTCCTTAGTGAAGACAGAACCAAAGTAATTATTCAATTGGTCTGCCATGTCCTTGCTCCCCATAATCAATTCACCTGTTTCTGTTTGCAGGGGACCTACATTTGTCTTTATCAGTCTTTTCCTTTTTACATATCTATAAAAGCTTTTACAGTCCGTTTTTATGTTCTCTGCCAGTTTTCTCTCATAATCTTTTTTCCCCTTCCTAATTAAGCCCTTTGTCCTCCTCTGCTGAACTCTGAATTTCTCCCAGTCCTCAGGTGAGCCACTTTCTCTGGCTAATTTGTATGCTACTTCTTTGGAAGTATTTGTTATTTCAATTCGTAATTCAAGTCAGAATAACCAATGCCAAGATTAAGGAAGACATCTTTGTTGGTCCACAAATCAAACAGGAGTCAGCAATGATAGGCAATTCAAAGAACTAACAAGAGAAAAATCTGCAGATACTGGAAATCTGAGCAACACACACAAAATTCTGGAGGAACTCAGCAGGCCAGGCAGCAACAGTGGGAAAAAGTACAGTCGACGTTTCAGGCTGAAACCCTGTGGCAGGATCCTTTGGGTCAAAGCGTCGACTGTACTTTTTTCCATAGATGCTGCCTGGCCTGCTGAGTTCCTCCAGCACTTTGTGAATGCAATTCAAAGAGCTTCTGGTGGGACCAGAGAAAAATCGCATGGAAGGCATTCAAGGATGTTGTTGAAAATTTTTTGGCAGCTGCAGAGCACCAAACTATGTGCACCTGGTTGACAACTTGCTTCAAACATACAAAACCATGAAGTGCAACATGTCACTAAAGATTCATTTAGACTTCTTCCCTACAAATCTTGGTGCTGTCCGTGATGGTCATGGTAAAAGATTTCACTGGGACAGTCCGTTAAAGGAGAACCTGTATGAGGGCAACTGGAATCTATCAGTGCTGGTTAATTATTGTTGGATACTTACATGAGAACCCTCAGACACTGAGTATCAATGAAAATCATCAAGACATTTTAGCCTAGTTGAACTATTGCAAAGTGTTAGTACCGTTATGCAATTAAACACATTATATTCCATAAAAACAAAAAAAGTACAGCAGAGATCACAGAGGGGGAGCAGTGAGAGAGGGTTTACGGTGAAGGGAAGGTTTAAACTTCCTCAGGGTAGGCCTCCCTGGAAGAGGCTTCACAGTGTAATAATCAAATCACAAACAAGAGAAAACCTGCAGATGCTGGAAATCCAAGCAACACACATAAAATACAGGATGAACTCAGCAGGCCAGGCAGCATCTATGTAGGAGCCATCCTGCCGAAAGGTCTCGGCCCAAAACACCGACTGTACTTTTTTCCATAGGTTCTGCCTGGCCTGCTGAGTTCCTCCAGCATTTTGTACGTGTTGCTTATATTCCATAGAAGTTAATTTTGTTCAAATTTCTATGTGATACAAGAAGTCTGAAAATATATGTGGTCAGCTTCAAGTGGTCTATCATAAAAGAAATTCTGAGTAAGCAACACCTTCAAAAAAATTTGTTGTCGGAGTTTTCTGAGAGGATATCCAAAATCCATGACTTCCCGAGCAGGAGGACAAAGACAGCAGATGCAGGAGAACATCACCATCTACAGGCTCCCCACCAAGTGACTTCTTTTAATCAAGCATTGCTATTTTAGATGGGCACAAACAAACTGTGTGTTTCCCACTACTATGAGAGAGCTCGGTTTTGTCCCTTGTAAAAATGCCACATATATAAATAGCCTTCATTCTAAAGCATTCATGCCAAATTATTGGTACAAAAAACTGGGATTCTATATAACAGTTTGGGATTGATATTTATAAAAGGATTCAATTAATGTGAACAAGTCCTATTGGAAACTATAGAATAAACTTAGCTTCACTTTGTTATGTGCATGGAAAGCTACAAGAAGCACAATATTGGGAACCAATGCTTTAGATTTAGAGGAGGCCATTGACATAGAACATAGAAATTTAAAGCTCATTACAAGCCCTTCGGCCCACAATGTTGTGCTACTCTAGAGACTGCCGAGAATTTCCCTAGCGCATAGCTCTCTATTTTTCTAAGCTCCATGTACCTATCCAAGATCCTCTTAAAAACCCTATTGTATCCTTTTCCACCACCACCACCAACAGTGCATTCCATGCACCCACCAATTTCTGTGTGAAAAACTTACCCCTGACAACCTCAGGGTACCTATTTCCAAGCACCTTAAAACTATGCCCCCTTGTGTTAGCTATTTCAGTCCTGTGAAAAAGTCTCTGACTATCCACACGATCAGTGCCCCTCATCATCTTATACACCTCTATCAGGTTACCTCTCATCCTCCGTCGCTCCAAGGAGAAAAGGCCAAGTACACTCAACCTATTCTCATAAGATACACCCTACAATCTAGGCAACATCCTTGTAAATCTCCTCTGCACTCTCTCTATAGTATCCATCTCTTTCCTGTAGTGAGGTGACCAGAAATGAACACAGTACTCCAAGTGGAGTCTGACCAAGGTCTTATGTAGCTGTAACATTACCTCACAGCTCTTGAACTCAATCTTATGGTTGATGAATGCCAACACACCATACGCCTTCTTAACAACACTGCCAACCTGTGTGTTGAGTGTCTTGTGAACACGGACCCCGAGTTCTCTCAGATCCTCTACACTGTCAAGAGTCTTACCATTTATATTATATTCTGTTTCAAATTGGACCTACCAAAATGTCAGGGACCTCGGCCTGAAATGTCGACTGTACCTCTTCCTAGAGATGCTGCCTGGGCCTGCTGCGTTCACCAGCAACTTTGGTGTGTGTTGCTTGAATTTCCAGCATCTGCAGAATTCCACGTGTTTGCATGACTATGACTATGACTTTGGAGCGAAGGCTCCCGAGTTCGAATCCAAGTTGGACCACCCCCCAAACATGCTTTCCATCCGTGCCGGGTTGAGCGTCAAGCTAGCCACCTGGCCTTGTTAAAAAAAAAGGTCGAGTCAGGAACGTTCATATCATGACCCAGTTAATCCGAAAGGAGACCAATCCTGACACTGCACGGCGGAGAAGAATGGCTGACTGTCTGGTGCGACACGCTAGGAAGGAATTATTCATTAAATTATGTTGTCTAAAGACTTTTGCAATACAAATTCCTACTATTTAGAGTTTACTCTTTCCTGTCTAAAAATTGAAAGATCACAGGGTATGGCCTAAGTTATGTATTTCTTTTTCTTTTAAGTCATTGTCCTTGAATTACAAGAAGCTGACAGCACATGTGACCGTAAAACCATATGACATAGGAACAAAATTATACCATTTGGCCTGTAGATTCTGCTCCATCATCCAATCATGGCTGATTTACAGTACTGTGCAAAAGTCTTAGGCACATGTAAAAACAATTCTGTAAAGCAAAAATACTTACAAAAATAATGAAAAGTTTCTAAATATCAAAATATTTACTATAAAGAGCAGTAAACAGTAACAAAAAACTAAATCAAATCAATATTTGGTGTGCCCAAACTTTGGGGACACTATCATGCTGTTTTATAAGAAAATCAGCTGGTAGGTGCTTTGAAGCATTTTGGAGAACTTGCTACAGTGCTTCTGCAGACTTCGGCTGTCTCGCTTGCTTCTATCTCTTCCAGGTAATCCCAGACAGCCTCGGTGATCTTGAGATTAGTACTCTGTGGAGGCCATGCCATCTGCTGCAAAACTCCTTGTTCTTCTTTTTGCTGAAGGTTCTTTATGACCATGGCTGTGTGTTTGGGCCATTGTCCATCTGCAGAATGAAGTTGGGACTGATCAGAGGCCTCCCTGATGGGATAGTGTGATGGATAGGAATCTGCTTGTACGTCTCAGCATTGAGGTTTCCATTAAATCTGATCAGATCACCAATTACATTTGCAGAAGAGCAGCCCCAAACCTGCAGGGAGCCTCCACCATGCTTCACTGTTGGCTGCAGATCCGTGCAGTGCTCTTCAGCTCTTTTCTGGCCAAACTACCTTCTAATTAAGCGAAAGATTGCAAACTTTTTGACTTGTCAGTCCTGAACACTTGCTGTCATTGTCCTTGTGTTTTTATGCATAGTTGAGTCTCTTAGCTTTGTTTCCACTTGGGAAGAATGACTTTTTGGCAGCAACTCTTCCATGAAGATAATTTCTGACAAGACTTCTCCCGACTGTAGAAGGGTGTAAATGGGTTCCAGTGATTTCTGTGAGCTCAGAGCTGATAGTAGTGCTGGACTTTTTCCAATTTAGAAGTGTCATCAGTTAGATGTGTTTCTTGTCTGCTGTACTCTGTTTTCATGGCCAACCATTGCATTTCTGGTACTCATTCTTGCTCATTTATTTGTGTTTCCTCAAAAGAGCTTGGACAGCACATATTGAAACTCCTGTTGCTGCAAAATTTCTCCTTGAGAGAGACCATGCAGATGCAAGATGACTACCTTGTGTCTTGTTGCTATGCTCACTCTTGCCATGGTGTAAGAATTGACGATTTGAAGGTTAAACTGTCACACTCTCACCTTTCAGTTTGGTTGTCCTTCGCCCAGTTTGATTCCTTCTGTACCCATTGCTGTTTCAGTTAATCAGTTTCGTTCATTCAACTTACTATGTCATTGAACACTAACGCCTGTTTGTTATCTTTGTTTTATCATGCACTGGGCTGTATACCTACCAATTAATCAAGTTTTTATTTGAAAAGTGGTCTTTTACTTAATATAATAGGCATCCGTTAGTCTCATCAGACCATGGATTTGCACCTTGGAAGGTTTCCAGGGTGCAGGCCTGGGCAAGATTGTATAGAAGACCGGCAGTAGCCCATGCTGCAAGTCTCCTTTCTCCACGCCACCGATGTTGTCCAAGAGAAGGGCGTTAGGACCCATAGAGCTTGGCACTGGTGTCGTCGCAGAGCAATGTGTGGTTAAGCACCTTGCTCAAGGACACAACACGCTGCCTTGGCCAAGGCTTGAACTAGCGACCATCAGATCACTAGACGAATGCCTTAACTACTTGGCCACGCGCCAACACTTTATTATTTACTTAATATGTTACTTTCTTTAATGAAATGCAAAACATTCTCTGTAACATTTAACTCTTTTGGAAAATGAATAATAAAGGGCAGAGCTACCATATAAGAGTGCAGCAAATGAATTAAAATCCTAGGAAATGTTGGAACTTAGAAGCAGTCTGTATGTACAAAAAGAAATGTCTGATTAATATAGAAATTTCTCATCTTCTCTGTTCTCAAGAGATGTCCTTGTATTTTGAGGTTGTGCCTCCAGTCCTAGACTCCTCCACTATTGGAACACTATTTCTCTCCACAGCCACTCCATCTAGGCCTTTCAATATTTTATATTTCAATGAGATCCACCTCATTCTTCTAAACCCCAGTAAGTAACAGTCCCGAGCCATCAAATGTTCCTCTCGTGTTAACCCTTGCATTCTTTCACTTATAGAGCATTGAACAGTTTAGCTCAGAAATAGACCCTTTGACTCACAACGTTGTATTGAACTAACTACATTAATAATTAAATACCCAACTAAACTAATCCCTTCTGTCTCAATAATGTCCACATTTGCGTGCTTATCAAAGAGCCTCTTGTAAAATACTGCCCAGGTCACAATATATTTGCATAATGGTGATTGCTGTACAAATTCTAAATCTTTGATTTCAAGCTGCGGCAGATACGACAGATTGGTAAATTGGAAGAGGGGTCTGTGTCAGCAGATTGACCGGGTCTTTTCTCCTTCCTTTTCTTTTCGGATTTATTTTCTCCTCCAAGGTAGATATCTGTTTAAAATTGTTATTGCCATGTTTAACGGCAGAATGCTTTGTAGACTTTATAATCCTGCTGTTCTTCTCCGCCTCTCCATGTTTATAATGAGATGCTAATTAAATTGTGCGGAAGTCCTGACCCTCAGGGTCTCAGCCCAAAACATCAACTGTTTACTTTTTTCCATAGATGCTGCGTGGCCTGCTGAGTTTCTCCGGCATTTTGTGATCGTTTGTCAAATGAAGGAATTATTCAGTCGAGAAAGGAATTCTGGATCTATTTATTAACTCCTCAGTCAGGACTTCTGCATGATTTAATTGCCATCTCATTTTGATGCATTTTTTTGTGTGTTGCTTGGATTTCCAGCATCTTCAGATTTTATTGTGTTTGTGTCCTTTATTGGATGTCTGAATTACTTGAATACAGAACTTGCATATTAGATTTATGACAGTATTATGAATATATATTAAGTAGCCTTAATATGACAGCTGGCATTATGACGTCCTTATCTTTTACTCTATCCCTTTGTGTTTGGGTACTCATTTTGAGGTTAATCCACCAATGATCTGATGAGACATGACCTCTGCCAATTGAACCCAGTCATTATTATCATATGTGCAGTGTCGTATGATGTAGGTGATCATAGTCCTGCGACCGTGATTGTTCTTGACAAATTTTACGAATGAAGAGGCTTACCATTGCCTTCTTCTGGGCAATGTCTTTACAAGAGAGGTGACCCCAGCCATTATCAATCCTCTTCAAAGATTGTCTGCCTGGTGATGTACATGAGCTGCTCATATGACTATCCACCACCTGCTCCATGGCTTCATGTGACCCTGATTGGTGGTTTGACCAGAGTGACCTGCAGGTTAGCGGAGGGAAGTAGAGCCTTACACCTCCTTTGGTAGAGACGTATCTCCACCTTGCCACCCACATTAAACCTAGTACCCTTCCAAAAAGAACTTTGATTTTATGGTAAGACCCCTGTGAAAACAGTGGAAATTGATCTAACCCAGAGTTTACCTATGGGATGAATACACCGGTCTTCACTTCTTTCCTGGTCCCCTTTCTAGCATCTCTGTTAAGTGTTTGATGATGTTAAAAAATCACAATTGTTATTACATTCCAGATGATCAAACGCTGATACAGGTAAGTAACATTTCTAATAGCATTTCACTGCAAATGGGTAGGAAACTTCAACAGAATCATATACTCACAATGGAGTTACAATATAGGTGAGAAACTATGAATGTTTGAACTCTCTCATTTGAAGATTTGTTGTTAAGTGCATTTTGAGCTAAAGTACAAACAATAAACAAATATATAGTGCAATTCAAGTGCAGTACCTATTTTCAGGGTTAAAGTACTCCTAATTGTTTTAAAATTAACAGCATCAGACAATTCAAATTTCTGAAGTGCATGGATACAGAACTTAGATATTAGCCTTATGATAGTATTAAGAATATTATAGACTTGTGGATGGTCAAAAACTACAGGGAGCTTAAAGAAGGGAGAAAAAACATGACAAAAATTAATAAATGCCCATCGCTACTCAGGTCATGAATTAAACATTTGTTGTACTTCTAGATATGTGGGCCACAACTACCTTTTCTGTCCTAGCTCACATCTACTTATTTACAGTTATCTGTTCTTCCTGAGCTACACCTGTCTTGAATTTATACTGTGTCTCCTACTTTCTGGCATTCAGCACTCCTTTGTGTTCATTTTTAAGGATTTCTTTAAAGTATTTCTTCGCCTTCTCCTTGAGTAAATTAATTCCATAGTATTTGTTTAAGCAAACATATGCAGACATACATATGCTTGTTTTATGGTCACTGATGTTGGATGATCACTCTTTCAGTGCCAGTGGACATAGGAATTTATTCTAACATCAATTTGTTTAAATTGAATCTGCCAGTTGTTGTCCAAGACAACTATGTTTTTCTATCATAATATAATTTCTAAGTTTCTGCATTCAGATCTATTTCTCTTTTGCCAGTATACCATTTTGCATTGCGATTCCGAATTCTGTTCATTTACGTAAATAAGAAACAGTTGTGCTGTCAACACTGAGCCCTGAGGCAGCATATTCATCACACCCTTCCCCCCAAAGCTCTGCCCTGACATAACTCCATCAACAAGAGGCATTGTATTGTACCCTGCAAGCAATTTCCTATCCATTCCGGTAAAGCTGAATCCATTCAACTTTGAGGACTGTGCATATGCCTCAACATATTCAAACAGAACATCTGATAACTTATCATTTTACTTTGCAGTGCACATACTGACTGTTGTATCTCCCTGTATTGCAATGACTACAATGTTTCTACACTGTCTGTTAAGTAACTTGCAACAATACAAGTGTGTAAACTGAGTGACTTAAATTTTTTCGCTTGCTGTGTAGAGGTCACATTACTGTACTTCAACCACTGTTTGCCTGAACATCAGTGTGGGTAGATGTCAGAACAGTACCAAATGCAAATCCATGACTGTGTGGGCTTTCTCTGGGTACTTTGGTTTCTTCCCACATTCCAAAAAAGTGTATGAGTAGTGTTAGTGAGATGTGAGATGTTGACACAGGAAGTGTGGCGACACCTGTAAGTTGCCCCCAGCACAGTCCTCAGACTGTGCTGTTCGTTAACGCAAACAACACATTTCACCATATGACAAAAATAAAGCTAATGTTTAAACATAGAATGGGATTTGCTGTTGGAAGACATCGCAAAAGTTGTCTTATTGGGTCTTGTATTAAAGTGTCTTTTACTGTACAACCCCATGAATGTAGGTGCGGTAAACTCTGCCATCCAGATGCAAATGAGTTTTATACTGAATTAGAATATGAGGGATTTTTCCAGCTTCTGGGCAGTATGAGTGGGCACGGATAACTCAGGTTTACTACTTTTGTTGGGCTAGAGTCAATTTTGATGTATCTATTTGAAATTCTTTGATTCAGCAGATGCAGTGAGATTACTGTCTGTAACAGGAGAGCTTAAACGGGTAAATTTATAAATTGGTTTCTTAACTTCTAGCAAGATGGCACCGGTGATGAACAGCTATGTTTTGCACACTGCACACAAAGCTACTCGAGACTCAAGTAGGTATACTTCTCTGAACTGTGATTGCTGCAGTCTGCAGTCTGCAATTTCCTGTTTAAGGGTGTACTTCCAAACCAGCTCAATGATCTGGCACTCTTGAGATCTCCTGGGGAATTTGGCAAACTAGACTCTCAAGAGTCAGGTACAGCCAGGTATGCTATCACCGAGGGTGGGTCTGACAGCAAAAAACGAGCCTGTAGATGGCTCTGTTACTCCACGCCAATTAAAGTGTCAAGCAAGATTAAAATCGATGCGGACGAAAGTGGAAAACCAAGGGATGTTCAGTGTTATCTGCCTGCACTTGACTGGTCTCCTCTCTTCTCACTACTACCATTGGGTGGGAGATGCAGGAGTCTTGGCTCCTGTGCCATGAGGTTTGTGAGCAGTTGTTGAATGGGTTTCATTCGCCTCTGTGCTGAACTGACATCAATTTGTTTAAATTGAATCTGCCAGTTGTTGTCCAAGACAATTATATTTTTCTATCATAATATAATTTCTAAGTTTCTGCATTCAGATCCATTTCTCTTTTGCCAGTATACCATTTTGCATTGCGATTCCGAATTCTGTTCATTTACGTAAATAAATGAACTCTGCAGCCTGGGGACTCATTTTTTGGGGATTCTGCAATTCATGTTCCATGTGTTTTTGTTTATTTTTTTTACTATTTGCATGATTTGTCCTCTTTTGCCAATTGGATATCTGGTGGTCTTGCTGTGTATGTTTTTCAGTGAATTTTATTGTGTTGCTTTGTTTTGTGGGTGCCTGCAAAAAGCTGAATCTCAAGGTTTTAAATGAGGTACATACTTTGATGCGTGGCCAAGTGGTTAAGGCATACCTGAAGGTTGCTAGTTCGAGCCTTGGCTGAGGCAGCGTGTTGTGTCCTTGAGCGAGGCACTTAACCACACATTGCTCTGCGACGACCCGGTGCCAAGCTGTATGGGTCTAATGCCCTTCCCTTGGACCACATCGGTAGCATGGAGAGGGGAGACTTGCAGCATGGGCAATTGCTGGTCTTCCATACAACCTTTCCCAGGCCTGCGCCCTGGAAACCTTCCAAGGCGCAAATCCACGGTCTGATGAGACTAATGGATGCCTATATAAAAAAAAACAAAATTTGGTAATATATTTGAAAGTTGAACTTTATTGGCATATTACCAAGGTAAGGAGAAAAATTTGCCTTGCATACCATTCCTACAGATCAATTCATGACTACAGTGCATTCCAGTAGTAGAAGGTAAAAAAAATATCAAAATGCAGAATAATGTGTTGCAGATCCAAAGAATGTGTAGTGCAGTTAGGCAGTAAGATATAAGATTATAACAAGGTATATTGTGAGGTCAAGAGTCCATCTTATTGTACTAGGGTATTATTCAATAGTTTTATAACAACAGTTAACCTGATTTCAGTGGCTGGGGAGATGTTAGAGTCCTTTACTAAAGATGAGGTTTCGGCGTACTTGGAGGCCTAACAGATTTGTTGGAATTCTTTGAGGAAATAATAGGCAGGATAGACAAAGGCGAGTCAATGGATGATGTTTACTTGGATTTACAGAAGGCCTTTGACAAGGTGGGCAAATGAGGCTGCCAGACAAGTTAAGAATCATGGTATTACAGGAAAGATACTAGCATATCTGCAGATTAGCAGAATGGCAGAAGGCACAGAGAAGACCTTTTCTGGTCGGGTATTGATGACTAGTGGTTTTCCACATGGATCGATGTTGGGTCCACTACTTTTTACATTATACTTTAATAATCTGCATGATGAAGTTGATGGCTTTGAGCCCAAGTTTGCAGATGATAAAAAGGTAGGAAGAGAGGCAGGTAGTGCTGAGGCAGCAGGAAGTTTGTAGAAGGACTTGGACAATTTGAGAGAATATGCAACAAAAAGGCAGATGGAATACGGAGTAGAGAGGTGTATGGTCATGGACTTTAGTAGAAGGAACAAAGGTGTAGACTATTTTCTGTACCTTTTATATCCTTCTACCAAAGTGTATGACCATACTCTTCCATCTGTATTCTATCTGCCATTTGCCATTTCTTTGCCAGTTTCTAAATGGGGAATGAATTCAGAAATTGGAAGTACAAAGGGACTTGAGAGACCTAGTGCAGGTTGGCTGAAAGGTTAACTTGCAGACTGAGTGGCAGTAAGGAAGGCAATGCAACGTTGGCATTCATTTCAAGAGGGCTCGTTACCAATAATGATGAGATGGTCTACAAAGAGAAAGTGGGAGAGCTTGAGTCCTGGTGCCAGGGAAATAACCTCTTCCTCAATGTCAACAAGACAAAGGAGAACTCACACACCACTCCCAAGTCCTCTTCACGTCAGTGGCACAGCAGTGGAAACTGGGAGCAGTTTCAAACTCCTGGGAGTGCACATCTCGCACATCCTCCCATGGTCTCAGAACACATTCTACACATTCAGTGAAGCTCAGCAATGCTCCTGCTTTCTGATGAGGATGAAGAGAACTGCACATCAATACTCACATCATTCTACAGATGCACCTAACAAGCTGCATCACTGCAATCTACAGAAACTGCACTGCAATGGGCAGAAAGACTCTACAATGGGTAGTCAAAACTGCCCAGTGCATCACCAGCACCAGTATACCTGCTATTAAGAATATATATACAGAAAGGTGCTGGAAAAGGGCCACTGGCATCATGAGTGATCCCACCCACTCAGCTCATGTTTGTTTCATCAGGGAGGAGGCTATGTGTGAAGTAGCAATTCCAGACCAAATTTGAATTACTGAAGGATACTTGACAGCTGTGGCAGGGCCTGAATGCTATGACCTCTTACAAAGCGAAAGCAAGCGACATAGGTGACAGCAGATCCATGAGTTGCCATTTCACTGAACCATGGAACATCTGGAGAGCGAGGATGCATATATCAGGATGCTCTTCATCGACTACAGCTTGGCATTCAATACTATCATCCCCTCAAAACTAATCAAAAGCCTTCAAGATCTTGGTCTCAATACCTCCTTGTGCAGCTAGATCTTCGAGTTGCTCACTTACAGACTCCAGTCAGTTTGGATTGGCAAAAAATGTATCCTCCACTATCTCCATCAGCACAGATGCACCATAGGGCCGTGTGTTTAGACCCTGTTCTACTCACTTTAAACTTATGACTGTGAGGCTGGGCGCAGCTCCCATGCCGTATTTAACTTTGCTGATGATACCACTACCGTTGGCCGAATCAAAGGTGGTGATGAATCAGCATATAGGAGGGAGGCTGAAGATCTAGCTGAATTCAAAGTTCATTTATTATCAAAGTACGTTTGCCCCATAGACAACTATGAAACAAGGAAAAACCATGGAACCCATTCAAAGAAGATCATCAGACTCCTCTCCAGCATGCAAAAAAAATGTGCGAACGGCAATGAGACAAGCAAAAAACAAAATATAGCACCAACTCGCAAAAGTTATCGAAAGATGGTGCCACAACAACAATCTCTCACTCAATGTCAGCAAGACCAAGAAGCTGATTATTGACTTCAAGAGAGGGAAACTAAAGTTTCATGAGCCAGTCCTCATTGGGGATTAGAGGTGATGAGAGTCAGCAATTTTAAACTCCTAGGTGTTATAATTTCACAGGATTTGCCCAGGGTCCAGCATATATAACTTCCAGGTTGTGTTGGTAGTGAAGAAGGCAAAAGCAATATTGGCCTTCATTTCTAGAGGTATAGAATCCAAGACAAGGGATGTGATGTTGAGGCTCTATAAGCACTCGTGAGACCATACTTGTAAGATGCAGGAGCTTCAGGACACACAGCGTCAGGTTCAGTAACAATTATTACGCCTCAACCATCAGGCTCTTGAACCAGAGGGGATAACTTCACTCAACCTCACTCACCCCTTCACTGAACTGTTCCCACAACCTATAGACTCACTTTCAAAGTCACTTCATCTCTTGTTCTCGATGTTTATTGCTTATTTATTTGTTGCTTTTTTTTGCACGGTTTGTTGCCTTTTGCACACTGGTTGTTTGTCCATCCTGTCGGGTCTGGTCTTGCATTGATTATATTGTTTTTCTTGTATTTACTATGGATGTCCACAAGAAAATGAATCTCAGGATTGCACATGGTGCCATGTATGTACTTCGATAATAAAGTTACTTTGACCTTTGAACTTTGAACTTTGAATGTAGCATTCCCGTCAGAACTATCAGCCTCGAAACAACTACTTTCCCCAAGCTCTAAGGCTGATCAACACTTCCATGCACTAACCCACCCCTCCACATGCCCAACCACCATTACTTCATCATTTCCTGTTCGAGTGACCTTATGTGCTGTCATTCCTGTGTCTAGTGCACTTTATGGACATCAAACAATCTTTGTATGTAAGCTATTTTATGTATTTATATTTAATGTATTTTTATTGTTATGCTCTTTATCTTATTGTGTTTCTTTTTGTGCTGCATCAGATCTGGAGTAACGAGTATTTCATTCTACTTTACACTTGTGAATTGGACGTGATATTAAACAATCTTGAATCTTGAAACTTGAATTGTGAGACACTGGCTTGTAAGCTGGAACAAACAAATCTGAGGGTCTTTTCAAATAGATCCTTAAAGATAGAAAGCATCTTAGTAAAAGCAAAGATGTCATGCTGAGACTGTATTAGGCATTGATTACACAACTATTTGGAGTGCTGTGTGCAGTTTCGGGCCCATATCTAAGAAAGGGTGTGCTAGCATTGGAGAGAGTCTAGAGAATGTTTATGAGAATGATCCCAGGAATGTAGGTTAATGTTTGTGGAGCATTTAATGGCTTTGGGTCTCTACTCACTGGAGTTTAGAAGAATGAATGTGGATGTTATGAAAACCTACTGAATATCGAAAGACCTAGATAGAGTGGATGTGCAGAGAATGATTTCAATAATGAGAATCTTAGACCTGAGTGTGCAGCATCAGAACAAAAGGACATCCCATTAGAACAGATTTGAGGAAGAATTTCTTTAGCCAGGGGGTGAGGAATCTGTGGAATTCATTCCCAAGACAGCTGTGGAGGCCATGTCATCAGGTATATTTAAAGTGGAGGTTGGAGGTACATAATTAGTAAGAGCATCAAAGGTGACGGGGAGGAAGCAAGAGATTGGGGTTGAGATGGAAAATAATTAGCCATGATTGAAAGGTGAACACACTCAATGGACTAATTCTGCTCCTATGTCTCATGGTGTTGTAGGAGAACAAAGTATGTCCAGGATAGGTGGGGAATTTCATTATGTTGGTTCTTTTACCGAGGCAGTGAGAACTGCACCCAGAGACGACACTTGTTTCTGTGATGCAGTGTGACGTGACAACCATTCCCTGCAGATTCTTGTAGTCATGGGTGGAGCGACTGACAAACCAAACCATGATGCATCTTGTGATACTTTTCATTTTAGTTTGTAGTCAGTGTGGTCTGCTAACTGAAGTAGCTGTTAAAGAGAATTTATTTCTTTGTGCTTTTCTTTGGTTCACCTGCATAGAATTTGTGAGTTAACATCTGAACTAAATTTGAAAATTTAGTCAATCACATTTCTAAAATACGTATAGAATAATGAATAGTTTGAGGTGGGATGAATTACTTTTGTGCAGCATGTAATATATTCTTTTATGATTCATTGGTAATTCTATACAGAACTAACAACCCGAAACTACCTGCATCATAGAATTCGGAAACAGAGAGGCCATGCCAGGAAATGTTTGCTTTCTGTACAATACTGTATTCATAAAGGAACAGGGAAAATGTGTTTTACCTAAATTTTGCTATGTAGGAAGCAGAACCAGACACTTCTTACATTTAAAAGTAAGCCCACTGTATCATATGAAAAAAAATGATGGAAATGCTAAATTAGATACTTGTTCATTAAAAGGTGTCCAGTATTTTTAAGCACTCTTGGCAGGTTTGTTGGTGATATCCATGTGCATTGTAACATAGAACAACAGATACAATCAGGCTTATTATCACTGACATACTGTATGTCATGAAAATTGTTGTTTTGTGGCAGCAGTACAGTGTAAGGCATAAAAGTTTACTATAAATTACAATGATATTCCAATTCTCCTCAAACTCCTAATGCAATACTGCATATTTACTGGACTGCTTTTGTTGTGATTGCATCAATACTTTATGCCCAAGATAAAACTTGAAGCTCCTTGGCTTTTCCACTGCTGACTCCTCGATGAGAACTGGTGTGTGTTCTCTTGGCTTCCTCTTCCTGAAGTTCACAATCAATTCCTTGGTCTTATTGACATTGAATGCAAGATTATTGTTGTGACACCACTCAACCAGTCAACCTATCTTTACTCTTGTACGTCTCCTCATCAACATCTAAGATAGTGTGAATTAATAGATGGCATTTGAGTTATGCCTAGCCACACAGGCACAAATGTAGAGTGAGTACAGCAGTGGTCTAAACATGCATCCTTGAAGTGTGCTTGTGCGAATTGACATTGAGTGTGTAAGGATCCAGTTGAGGGGGTACAAAGGCCCAGGTTTTGAAGTTTGTTGATTAGTACTGAGGAGATGATGGTGTTGAATGTTGAATGCTGAGTGGTAGTTAATAAATAGCAGCCTGACGTAGGTAGCATTGTTGTTCAACTGATCCAAGGCCAAGTGGAGAACCAGTGAGCTTGCAACTGCTGTAATCCTGTTGCGTCAGTAGGCAAATTGCAAGGGGTGCAGGTCCTTGCTCAGAAAAGAGTTAATTTGAGCCACAACTATGGCAAAGTTATTTCCCATGGTAGGGGAGACTAGGACAAGAAGGCATGACTTCAGGATTGAAGGACGTCCATTTAGAACAGAGATGCGGAGAAATTACTTTTGTCAGAGGGTGGTAAATCTGTGGAATTTTTTTGCCATGAGTGGCTGTGGAGGCCAAGTTATTGGGTGTATTTAAGGTGGAGATAGATAGGTTCTTGATTAGCCAGGGCATCAAAGGGGATGAGGAGAAGGCAGGGGAGTTGGGATGACTGGTAGAATTGGATCAGCCCATGATTGAATGAATGGCAGAGCAGACTGGATGGGCCAAATGGCTTAATTCTGCTCCTATATTTATGGTCTGATGACTAACCTCTCTAAGTACTTCATCACAGTAGAGTGCTACTGGGCGATAATTGTTAAGGCAGCTCTCCTTGCTTTTCTTGGACATCAGTATGATTGGTGGCTTTCTGAAGAAGGTGGGAATCATCAACTGCAGCAGTGAGAGGTTGAAGATGTCCTTGAACACTCCAGCTGGTTGGTGAGAATTGGCTTTCAGTGCTCTGTCAGCTACACCATCAGGACCTAATGCCTTGTGAGCGCTTACCCTCTAGAAAGATGTTCTCCTGTCAGCCTCCAAGACAGATTTCAAAGGGTTACTAGATGCTACAGGGATTTACATAGATAGTTTTATATCCTCGACTTCCTAACTGGAAGACCACAATCTGTGTAGAATGGTGATAACATCTCGTCCTTACTGACAATGAACACTGGCGCACCTCAGGAGTGTGTGCTTACAACGTTGCTCTACTCTCTCTATTCCCATGACTGTGTGGCTAGGCATAGCTCAAGTGCCATCTATAAATTTGCTGATGATACAGCCATTGGTAGAATCTTAGATGGAGATGAGAGGGCGTGCAGGAGCGAGATATACCAACTAGTGGAGTGGTGTCGCAGCAACAACCTGGCACTCAACGTCAGTAAGACAAAAGAGCTGATTGTGGACTTCAGGAAGGGTAAGACAAAGGAACACATACCAGTCCTCATAGAGGGATCAGAAGTGGAGAGAGTGAACAGTTTCAAGTTTCTGGGTGTCAAGATCTCTGAAGATCTAACCTGGTCTCAACATATCGATGCAGTTTTAAAGAAGGCAAGACAGTGGCTATACTTCATTAGGAGTTTGAAGAGATTTGGTATGTCAAAAAATACACTCAAAAACTTTTATAGATGTACCATGGAGAGCATTCTGACAGGCTGCATCACTGTCTGGTATGGAGGGGGGGGGTGGGGTGCTACTGCACAGTACCAAAAGAAGCTGCAAAGGGTCATAAATTTAGTCGGCTGCATCTTGGGTACTAGCCTGCAAAGTACCCAGGACATCTTCAAGGAGTGGTGTCTCAGAAAGGCAGTGTCCATTATTAAGGACCTCCAGCACCCAGGGCATGCCCTTTTCTCACTGTTACCATCAGGTAGGAGTACAGAAACCTGAAGGCACACACTCAGCAATTCAGGGACAGCTTCTTCCCCTCTGTCATCCGATTCCTAAATGGACATTGAACCCTTGAACACTACCTCACTCTTTCAATATATAGTATTTCTGTTTTATTGTACGATTTTTAAGCTATATGATACATATACTATAATTAATTTTCTTATTTATTTATTTTTTTTTCTTCTTCTTCTATATCATCTATCGCATTGTACTGCTGCTGGTAAGTTAACAAATTTCACGACACATGCTGGTGATAATAAATCTGATTCTGATCTGATCTGATCTTGATTTTCCCTTTCAAAATGTGCATGAAATGCACTGAGTTCATTCGGGGATTGAAACGTCACAGCCATTGATGATGTTAGTTTTTGCCTTTTAGGAAGCAATGGTTGAGCAGAGTGAGGTGCCTTCAGCCAGTCAATATAAAAAAACTACATTTGACCTCTCGCCTAAATTTTCCTCCAGTCACCTTAAATGGAGGCCCTTTAGTTATGGCCATTGCCACCTCGGGAAAGAGGTGCTGTCTGTTTTCCTTCTTTATGGTACTCATAATCTCATACATATTAATCAAGTCACCTCTTCTCATCTGTCGCTCCAAAAAGAAAAAGCCACAGGTTGATCAACCTTTCCTCAGTAAATATGTTCTCTAATCCAGGCAGAATCCTGGTAAGCCAGGCAGCATCTGTAGGAAGAGGTGCAGTCGACATTTCAGGCCGAGACCCTTTGTCAGGAGTCAGAAGGGTCTCGGCCTGAAACGTCGACTGCACCTCTTCCTACAGATGCTGCCTGGCCTGCTGCGTTCACCAGCAACTTTTATGTGTGTTGCTTGAATTTCCAGCATCTGCAGAATTCCTGTTGTTTGAGAATCCTGGTAAATCGTTTTTACACTCTCTCTAAAGCTTCCACATTCTTCCTATAATGAGGCAACCAGAAGTGAACGCAAACACTAAGTGTGGTCTTACCAGACTTTATTGAGCTGCAACTTTGCCTCATGACTCTTGAATTCAATCGTTTGGCTAATGAAAACCTGCATACCATATGCCTTCTTAACTACACTATCAACTTGCATGGCAACTTTAAGGGATCGATGGACTTGGGCCCCAAGTTTTCTGTTCCACTGCACTGATAAGGATCTTGCCATCATCATTGTGCTTCACCGTCAAGTTTGATCTCCCAAAGTGGTTATGTCAACTTTCCATATTGAACTCATCTGCTACTTCTGTGCCCAACTCTGCATGCTATTTATATCCTGTTGTAACCCACCACAACATTCTACACTATCCATGCACCTCCAAATTTCTTGTAATTTGCAAAAGTATTAATCATAACATCCACTTCATCATGTCATTAATAAAAATTGGTAAGAGATGGGTCGTAGTATAGATCTCTGCAGGACACCACTGGTCATAAAAACAAATAAAGGACCATACATTCTCAGTATTACATACACGTGGAGTTTATTTTATCACTCAAATGTGCAATGCCTTCATTCCAAATTTAAGCAGTAGATGGAGGCCAGATGCAGGAGAGATTCAATAAGAAAATACAGGAGGTGAAAGTCGTTGAACAGGGTAGTGACTTGTTTTGATTAGCAGAATCAGAATTAAGAGATCTTGACAATATTGCCACAGCAACAGCCTTTCACTCAGCACCAGCAAAACCAAATAAATGATTATTGATTACAGGAGGAAGAAATTGGAGATTCATGAGTCAACCTTCATTAGGGAAGCAGAGGTGGAGATGAGAAGTAACTTTATATTCCTTGGTGTTATCGTATCAGAAAATCTGTCCTGGGACCAGCATGTAAGTGCCATTACAGCACGTAAGTGCATGAGAGTGTCTCTACTTTCTTAGAAGTTTGCGCAGATTCAACATGTCATTTAAAACTTTGACAAGATGTACAGTGGAGAATATCCTGACAGGTTGCATAACAGTTTGGTATGAAGACCCCAAGGCCCAAGAATGGAAAACGTATGAAAAGTGGTGGATATAGCCCTGTGCATCACAGGCAAAGCCTTTTCTACCACTGAACACATATACAAGGAGTGCTGGCACAGGGAAGCAGTATCCATCATCGGGGACCTCTACCATCTAGGCAATGCTTTCTTCTTGCTGCTGCCATTGGGAAGAAGATACAAGAGTCTTAGTTCCCACAGATCCAGGGTCAGGAATAGCTTAACCATCAAGCTCTGGAGAAGTCTCAACTTTGAACTGATTCACAACCTATGGACTCGCTTCCAAGGACTCCACAACTCAAGTTCTTAGTATTATTTATTTATTGTGTTTTCACAGTTTGTCTTCTTTTGCACATTGGCTATTTGACAGTTTTTGTTTGTGTGCAGTACTTCATTGATTATTTTGTACATGTGTTTATTTTTCTGCCATGAATACCTGGAGAAAATAAATCTCAAATAGCATACAGGGACACATACCTACTTTGATAAACAATTTACTTTGAATTATTAGAGTTGGGCTAAGGTGTAAATATTGGAAAAAGTAAAAGAAAAGTGTGTTTTTGTTAGTGTGTGTCATAAATAAAGGTGGATCATAAGTGGACACAAAGTAAATAAGAACTGATGGGTCTAACAGAGGGGTTGAGGAATATGTCCCAAAAATTGCAGAACAGTTGTTTTATATAGTTATTATGGATATGACAAAGCTGTTTGTTATTGGATCATCACTGTGAACTCAGCACAGCACTCAAGTGTGATTGAGTGGGGATAGCAGTTTCTCTGGAGAAGTGCTTAATTGTATTTATGTTTGTGGGGCTGTACATTAAAGGAGAGTTTATGCTCCATAATTCCAAGAATTGACAAGTGTGTCTATAAAGCACTGTCACAGTGACAGAGCAAATAAAACAGACCTGTGCGATTGCCTGTGGTTTCCAATTTCCATGGAAATAACTCCTTTAACTAACTTAGGCAGACCTTTTCATTTGGCCACAGCTTTTTTCCATTCTGGTATTATGTACTCTGTGGTGCCTGGTGAGGTCAATGTGGGAACTACAGATTCTGACACTGAAAGGACGAAAAGTATGTGAAGTTCATGGGGTTGAATCCTCTCTCACCTATTTGTGCAGAACTTCTGAATGCTCGCAATGAGATTTTCAATGTCATTCTGAATTCTCCTTCTCCACTTTGAGTGGTAATTTTCCAAGGCTCCCGTGAAACAGGAAGCTTTCAGCACATCCTTAAATCTCTCCTTTCGCACACCTGATAATCTCTTCTCTTCTCATGACATCCAAACAGACACCAAAATGTTAGTGTACAAAGCAGTGGTAATCCCAACGCTCCTGTATGCATCAGAAACCTGGACAACATAACGACGACATCTGAAGGCACTTGAAAAGTTCCATCAACGCTGTCTTCGACACATCTTACATATCAGCTGGGAAGATAGAAGAACCAATGGCAGTGTGCTAAATGAAGCAAAAACAAGAAGCATTGAAGCCTACGTCATCAAGAACCAACTAAGATGGAGCGGTCATGTTGTTCGGATGAAAGACGAACGTCTGCCAAAACAAATCTTCTATTCCAGCTTAAAGAAGTCAAACGTAAAAGAGGTGGACAACAGAAGAGATTCAAAGACGTCTTAAAAGCCAACATGAAGAAATGTAACATCGACATCAACAATTGGGAAACCAATGCCAAGGACAGGAAACGCTGGCAAGCCATCATCTGAGAAGGAACAGCAACTTTCGAAGCCAACAGATGTGCAGAATTAGAAGAAAAGAAGAAAATGGAAAGAGAGGCAGCAACAACCAAAGCCCGATCTGCTATCTGGAACTACCTGTCCTGAATGCAGAAGAACTTTCAAAGCCATGATTGGACTCATAAGCCACTTGAGAGCACATAAGTAGATCAACAGAACGAAGACCATCATCCTCGACTTCGAGGGATAGCCATGATGGCGAATCTCTTCTCAATGGAGTTCAGAACATAGAGTCTTTTTTAGGCTTCTGGTGTCATGCCTGACTGAAGAGAGTTGATTGGCTGAGAGCAATTAGGGTCACAATGCTAGGGATGCTGGCCTGGGAGAGGATGCTATTAGTGATTTACTTATACTTTCAGTGAATTCAGAGGACTTTGCAGAAGCAGGATTGGTGGTATATTTCTGGTGCCTTTAGGTATTTTCTGGTGGCAATTTGAACAAACAGGAGGGCAAAGATCACTACTGCTCAGGACACCATGAGTATTGCTCCAAGTATAAAGTATTTATCTTCAAACACCCTTTTCTTCAATCAGCCAAAGTCTCTGCTAGGATATTGAAAGTGATGGTGAATTTCTTCATTCATGCTGCCTTTTCTGAGATGTGGCCCCCGAGATATGAGAAGTATACAATGTTTTCCAACACCCTGCCCTAAATCTTCAGTGTTGGGGTCACTGCTATTTTCAGCATTGGGCAGGCTGGTTGAGAAAATTTGTCTTGCAAATATTGTGTGCAGGGCCCACCTTCTTAAATGGTTCCATCAATGAATTGTCAATGGCTTTCAGCTGGGTGTCTGATTGAGCTCAGCTATAATCTTGAAGGTACTTTTCCATCTGGACTCCAGGTCTCAAGGTTAATGTACAGCAATGTAGCTACCTCATATCTCCAGTGACATTGGATTAAATCCTGTTCTCCAGTGCTCTCTGTGTGATGTTTTCACATTCTACCTGCAACTCCTGGGTGCTTTGGTTTCGTCCCATATCCCAACATCATGCAGGTTGATAGGTTAATTGCCTCATGTAAATTGTCTCTATTTTGGAAGTGAGTTGTCAAATCCGTGAGTGAGTTAGTGAGAGAGTGGTGAGAATAAAATAGGTTAGGCTAAGAAAAGATTGTCTGTTTGATGGTCGGTGCAGGACCTGTTTCTGTGCAGTAGGGCTCTGAGTTTATGACTCTATTAATTCCAGTCCCATAGGAAGTTTTCTTAAAAGCAAGTTGCAGCAAAAAAAAATGATAAAAAGGTATTGGAACAATGGTGAAGGCATTAGGTTCAAGTTTTAATTGATTTTGGCACTGCTGTAGATCTGTTGATCATAGCTTGAAACTAATATAAAATGGTGACTAATTCTGTTGACAACTAGAGTTATGACACTCACAATAATGTAAAATTGAAGCTTTTTAAATCCTGAAGAGGTTTTAGAAATGGTGATCTGTGTGAGTTGTCTCTTATTGTACAAGTTAGCTAGCTTCAAAATAGAGAAAAATTTTTAGGAAGTTTTTAGATTTTTATTTTTCCATTCTGGTCGCCTCACTATAGGGAGGACGTAGAAGCCATAGAAAGGGTGCAGAGGAGATTTACAAGGATGTTGCCTGGATTGGGGAGCATGCCTTATGAGAATAGGTTGAGTGAACTCGGCCTTTTCTCCTTGGAGCAACTGAGGATGAGAGGTGACTTGATGGAGGTGTACAAGGTAATGAGAGGCATTGATCGTGTGGATAGTCAGAGGCTTTTCCCCTGGGCTGAAATGGCTAGCACGAGAGGGCATAGTTTTAAGGTGCTTGGAAGTAGGTACAGAGGAGATGTCAGGGGTAAGTTTTTTACACAGAGAGTGGTGAGTGTGTGGAATGAGCTGCCGGCGGTGGTGGTGGAGGCGGAAATGATAGGGTCTTTTAAGAGACTCCTGGATGGCTACATGGAGCTTAGGAAAATAGAAGACTATGGGTAAAGCCTAGGTAGTTCTAAGGTAGGGATCTGTTCAGCACAGCTTTATGGGCCGAAGGGCCTGTATTGTGTTGTATGTTTTCTATGTTTTCTATATTTTCTTCTAATTCCCTTGAGCATGTATGACATCTTATATGGTAAGTCAATTCCACTGTAACCATGGATATTGCATTTAATCACCTAATGTATCATTCAAATGATGCTGTTATAATGATAAGAACTGTTTTAATTAGTTTATATGGACACCACAGAGGAAAAGAGAGCTGAAGTACTCTTTGCTTGGAATGGGGGTGTAGGTTCAGGTGAGATTGTATTCATTCAAAGCTGAAAAAGCAGCTTTAGTGGAGTTTATATTAACAGTTAGATCCTTCATCCACAAATTTATCACAGTCAGGGAAAGGTTGGAAAGGTGGGTTTGGTCAGTCAGTGTAATTCATGCCTCCTTGGATCATTGCCAAATGAATCATTTTGAATTTGCTCCTAACAAGGAGATGTAGGGATTAATGGAAGGATCAGATAATGTTTTAGGATTATTTAAATCACTCAATTTCAAGGCATCTCACCACAGATTAATTCTATTTTCCGTTATCAAGAATCCTTTGTTAGGACACCTTTGAAGTTAGTGGTCAATCAATGACTAGCCCTTTGTAGATGGGGTACACCTGGATTCTGGGTTAAGGAATGGGGGCTAGTCTCTCTAGTTTGTTAAGGCATAGAGATGACGATCTGCTGAATCAGTGGCAGAATAGTGCATAGACATGTACGTCATTTATCTGAGGTTAGCTTGAGGCATTGAGTAAGCAAAAGAGTGGGTGTCCTTTGGTCATACAAGACCTGATCATGCTATGGAGTTCAGGACTTTTCATTAGTCATGGATCAATACTTTGTTTGGGAGAGTGGGTTTGCAGTGTTGGAGATTAAGGTTACGATTTAGATGACAGGCATTTATGGGGGTGGTCAGAAATCAAAGGACCAGAGGAAATGAGTTGGATGTACAGAGTTCAGAGTAGTGTGAAGTGAAGATTCAGTCAGTCGATGCCAGGGTAATTGAAGTGTTGGGTTTGGGCAAGGCAATTTTGGGGCTAATGCAATTAGTGAACCAGGGCTAGGAGGGGCCTGGAAGCTAAAGACAGGGTAACGAAAGTTAGGGACAGGATGATCCGGAAGTAGGGGGCCAGAGCAACTAAAAGTTAGACAAACATGAGAAAATCTACAGATGCTGAAAATCCAAAGCAACACACACAAAATGCTGGAGGAATTCAGCAGGCCAGGCAGCACTTATTGAAAAGAGTAAATAGTTGATATTTTGGGCTGAGACTGTTCACTGGGTCTGGCAAAAGAGATGAGAAGTCAGAGTAAGAAAGTGGGTGGAGGACAGAAAGAAGTTCAAGGTGATAGGTGAAACTGGGAGGGAGAGGGGTGAAGTAAAGAGCTGGGAAGTTGATTGGTGAAAGAGATAAAGGCTGGAGAAAGGGGAATCTGATAGGAGAGGAGCACCATAGGGAGGCGATGGGCAGGTAAGGAGATAAGGTGAAAGAGGGAAACAGAAATGGGGAATTATTCTCCTCCTCCTTCCCTCTCTTCCATGGTGTTCTTTCTCCTATCAGAATATCCCCCCTCTCCAGCCCTTTATCTCTTTCACCTATCAGCTTCCCAACTCTTTACTTCACCCCCTCCCCCTCTTCCAGTTTCAACTAAAAGTTGAGCCCAGGAAAGTGAAATGCAGGTATGATGATGGAGAAAGAGGTTAGGGTGATCAGAGATCAGATTTGGGGGTGGGGGAAGCAGAACCTACCAATTAGCATGAAGGATGAAACGTCCACAAGATAAAAGGACTGAGACAGTTTAATGGAGACTTAATTGGTTGAACAAGTGTCCAATGATGCGTGCTACTGGGCAACGTGAATTAACTTCCCGGGCAATGCTCCAAATGTTGTCATTTGATGCATGTTCAATGTGTGGAAATAATTTCAGACATCTAAGCACTACTCAAACAGGGAAATGTCTGTTTGAATTTCCAGAATGATGTGAAATGATGGGAAAGGTCATATTCAGTTTCATTCGAGGAAAAATCCAATTCTAATCACATTGTGTTGAAAGTAATAGTACTATTTGATCAAATTTCAAGGCAATTATTTTATATGGTGATTATTTTAGTACATAGAATTCAAAAACTGCATTGAAGGTATAATTTATTGTAAATTTTTAAAAAACTAGATGTTAATAAAGGCTAATCTTGGAATAGCTTGGAAAAAGGTAGTTAAATTATTCTCAGTGAGCCAGGATGGGAAGCGATTCTTCCATCTGTGGTTTAAAATGTGCTAGAGGTTCATGTCTCTGTTATTTGGAAGGCAATTAGCGGAAATTCGTAATACATGCCACAAATAATTGTTTACATATTTTCACCAATGTTTTTGCTGTTTTTTAATTACTACAGGATTTCGATGGAATTCAAAGAAATAACTAATAATGACTTATAGTGAGAAATGAAGAGTATACTATTCTGATGACATGGACTGATTACTAAAGCAGAATAATGAGGTGATCTGAATCATTCCTCCATCTGGCTTTTCAAGTACTCTCTGATCTGTTATACTTTCAGCTATTTTCCTTTGTGCTCAAAAGTTAGGTCACCCATGACATATTATGGGATCAGCACTTTTAGTAGACCAAGAATGTCATACTATATTGTGTTTGCAACATAATGGAAGAAGTGGTTATTATATGTTAAGACACATTTTATTCTGATTCCCTTGTGAAGCTGTGTTTCTTTAAGGATGGAACATCAAATTTTATAACTTTTATGGAGACCTATATTTTCTTTTGACTAGAAACATAGATTGGAAAATATTAGCAAATTCCTCTTTCATATCTATAATAATGTATGATAGTATGCAAGTCCATATTCCACACAGAAAATGGAAGATAATGTTAGAAAGTGATGCAGAGAGACAGAGGAATGATTGCAGAATTGATCTAAGATTATAGTTAAAGGATTCTGCATAATGTGTGCAAAATCCGTGCTGTAGGAGACTCAGGGAGTTTGCAAAGTAGTCTGCAAAAGAAAGTTTTTTTTCTTCTTTTGGATCCATTCATGAAATCTAAAGTTGCTTTGCTTTCTACATCACTCCCATGATGATGTTTCAATCCTCAATGTGATTGTGAGGTTTTAACAAAGTATGCAAAAAGGGCTTTTTGTTCCATTTTCACCTTCATTAGGTTTCAATGTAAGGGCAGAATAAAGATGGGAAGAGTCTGCTAATTCCTAAACATTTCTGTCAATCATCACGACACAGACACAACAAATATTTTAATGAGTTGTACATGTGATCAGATATTAATTTGCAATTCAAATGGCTCTTCTTCTTTTGAAAGAACTTTGCTGTTGAGACACATGTGTTCACACCAGTTCCTGTAGACTACAAATACTTCTTTATAATTGAAATCTGATCTGGGTTTAAATGTTCTTGGCAGTAATCTTCTGAAAATTAAAGTACAAGACAGGAACAAAGATAATTCAGATGAAATTAAGTAGTCAAGACATTTATAAGAGAATCAGTATGCATATGTTAGATTTAATGAAACATGAATAACATAATTTGTCACATTTTCTTTGGGAAAAATATTACTTCAAGATCTTATACACAGTGTGAAATATTTGACAGAGCAATGAAAGAGTGGGAATGTACTAATCCCATCTTCCATCACTAAAATCCACAGAATGACTAGTTCTTATAATTCATATGACCTTCTTCCAGCTTAGTTTGATAATTTTGTCAATATTTTGTGAATAGTTTGTTCCATTGTCAAACACTGTATGTACAGTACTGTGCAAAAGTCTTAGACACATATACATAGCTAGGGAGCCTAAGGTTTTTGCATAGTACTGTAGTAATTTTATGTATTGCACTGTACAGCTGCCACAAACAAATTTCATGACATATATGAATGATGTGAACATTCACTTGATTCTAAAATGGGTCACTATTGGGGACTGAGAGTGGAAGGAGACAGGGAAAGGGAATCATGGTTGGGAAAATGGGAAGGAAGAGGGAAATAGCAATTGTTTGGAATCAAATAACTTTGCCTGGTATCTCAGGGCTGAGTGTATCTGCACCTGTGCCACCCACCACCCCTGGGATTCTTTTTCTGCTATCTGTCCCACACCCCTCCCTTGACACTCCTCCTTCAACATTCACAACTTTTTTTTTCTCCCGCAAGTTTTACAAACTTGCACTCTGCTCCACATTGACAAATACAGTGCTGTGCAAGATGCTTAGGCACGCTAGTTATATATATGTATCTAAGACTTTTGCCCAGTACTATACATCATTCAGTTGATGTGTTTGTTTTAGTGAAAGGGATCCATTACAGTTTATTCTTGTCTGTTTTACTATATTTCATAAGATAGACATGGATTTAAATTGTATTGATTGTGCATCTTCCCCATGTTCCTTTAGAAAAAGCTCTCTATCAAAGTGTTGAGAGACTTTGTTATATTACTTTCTGTCATTATAGGTTGAAAAACCAGAATGAAGAAAAGGAAATGAATTTCTATAGAAATTTCCATTATAGTTTGAGATAATTCAAAACAATTGCAATAGCTACATAACTAAAATTCAGGATTAAGATTGAAAGCTTATGATGACATACAACTGATTCAAATTTTCACCTCAATATTAGTGTTATCACATAAGGTCGTTGGAACAGAGAGTAAATAAAAAAGTGAAAACTAGGCAACGATGTTGTTTTGAATACATAATTAGCAATGGCTTTCAGTATGCCAGGATTGCTGAAAGCACTTTACAATCGCACTTCAGAAGAAAAGCAACTGAAATGTAGGAAATACCGTAAGCAGCTAGTGTACAGCAAAGACCCACAGCTACAACGAGGTCAAAGCCAAATCTCTGTTTTTGAGATGTTGGTGGGGGAGGGGGATATTGGCTAGAACACAACCATAAATGCTTCTGGTTTTAGATGCAGTCATTAGTTTAAGTTTCATGATAAAACGAGTCAGAATTGTCAGTTCATCATGTTAACACGACCCATATGTGCTGGGCTAGTCTGGCATTTCTTGAACATTGTTTTGTGAGAATGTACTGCAAAGATAAAGAAATGAATCCCTATGCCCTCCAATACTGAAAATGGTTTAATGTGATTTGGTACATTTTCCTGATGTTAAATTTAAGATTTATTGAACTAATAGAGCATGCCAGTTGTTCGTATTTGGATGTCACTTGTGCGTTTATAACCCAGATGCTTAGAGTGAATATATTATTAATTTGACAAAAATCTGGCAATTGTTTTAGTTTCCCAGAGTCATAAGATTTATCATAGCATTTGAAATATTTTAAAACATCATAGTAACGAGAGAATTTGAAACTTACTACTTTAGGTACCCAAGCATTTTCTCTCTAATTGTAGCAACACACATAAAATGCTGGAGGAACTCAGCAGGCCAGGTAGCATCTATGGAAAATCAACATTTCAGGCCGGGACCCTTCATCAGGAGCTTTAATTTAATTGTATTCAATTTGTCTAATGACTTCATTCAATATAGTGCAAATACTACCCTCTGACTTTACCAATATGCACTCAGCTGATTGAAGTCAATGGAGAAGGTCTCAATGGACGTATGGTCAATGGCCTCTCTCAACTCTAAGATGACTTTTGATTTATTTTTAAGTCTTCATATTTTATCAGTTTACAGAAAACACATCTTTCCAATCTCCAAATGCATAAGAATTTAATATCGGTGGCCACAAAGCATTTCAATCATTGTGAATTATTATTTCTCCATAGTTTTTTCTCCAGTTGCAGAGTGATAACTATGGATTCTTCATAGTAAGTATATTTAAAGACTTGGTAGTAGTGACAGCCTTACAATGTCTAACAATGGCATTCATCAAAAACTGAGGGATATTTCGAAATTAAGATTAAATATCAGAAAGCAATTTTGATGCGTAAATGTAATCTGTAAATTCAGAAAGCTGATAGATATATTTTTGAATTTCTCACCTATTTCTGGATTACATTACTGATGTACTTACTGCCAGATATTCACAGCTCTCCACATAAATTCCATAAAACCCTAACTCAAATCCTTCGTAAGAGTAAACTTAGAAAAAATTTAATTTAAATCAAACAATTGCTTTTTTTCCCCCAAAATCAGCAATTGATAAAGATGAAAATTAAGATGAAGTTCCTTCTAGGCTGCTTCAGTAATGAAGGTATACCCTTATTGCATTTATAGAGTGAGTCCTCTCAGGAATTAAGTTGAGAATAATTTATTCTTCTTAACATTATTTAGCGTAACTTGGTATTTAGGTCATCAGTGTTCAATATTTTAAGATTATGCCTTTTATTTCAGGAATGTAACTTTTGAAATTCATTATAGCATGGGAGTAGAAATCTTTAATGTTTATGTGGAGAAGTGGTCAATTTTATCCTGATGAAGTTTGCAGCAGCCATGACACATCTTCACATGGCTTGAGTGAAATAAAACAAAAGAATGTTATCCAACACAGTTATGAAGGATTGTGATTTTTTTGCACTAACAAGAACCCCAGTTTATGAATGTCAAATTACAATTTTTTTAAAAGCAAATGACTGATTGGGTATACATACTTGATGGACAAATTTGTTTTGCTATAATGAGCAATCCTTAACATGAAGTGGAAAATAGAGAGATTAAAATTGACTATAAAAATGTACCAATTGAAACAAACTGCTCTTTATTGATATAATCATTTATTGACAGTTATTGACTTTTGGAACGCCTAACAGGTTCAGCAATTATTCTCTCTTTCACCACCACCCTCCCTCCCCCACCACTTGGGCTATAGGCGAACACTCTGACAATAGGCAAGATAGAAAGAGCGTTAAAGACATGTTTAAAAAAATCAGATTTTCTGTAGTTTGCCTCCCAGGTGCCACGGTCCAGGATGCTTCTGATCGTGTCCACAATATACTGAAGTGGGAGGGAGAACAGCCAGAGGTCGTGGTACATATTGGTACCAATGACATAGGCAGGAAAGGGAGGAGGTCCTGAAAGCAGACTACAGGGAGTTAGGAAGGAAGTTGAGAAGCAGGACCACAAAGGTAGTAATCTTGGGATTACTGCCTGTGCCATGCGACAGTGAGTATAGGAATAGAATGAGGTGGAGGATAAATGCGTGGCTAATGATTCAGATTTCTGGATCATTGGGACCTCTTTTGGGGCAGGAATGACCTGTACAAAAAGGATGGGTTGCACTTAAATCCCAGGGGGACCAATATCCTGGTGGGGAGGTTTGCTAAGGCTATTGGGGAGAGTTTAAACTAGGATTGCTGGGTGGTGGGAACCAAACTGAAGAGACAGAGGAAGAGGTGGTTGGTTCACAAATAGAGAAAACTTGGAGACAGTGCGAGAGGGAGGATAGGCAGATGATAGAGAAGGGATGCCGTCATACTGATGGTTTGAGATGTGCCTATTTTAATGCAAGGAGAATTATGAACAAAGCAGATAAGCTTAGAGCGTGGATCAGTACTTGGAGCTATGATGTTGTGGCCATTACAGAGACTTGGATGTCTCAGGGGCAGGAATGATTACTAAGAGTGCCAGGCTTTAGATGTTTCAGAAAGGACAGGGAGGGAGGCAAAAGAGGTGGGGGTGTGGCACTGTTAATCAGAGATGGTGTCACGGCTGAAGAAAAGGAGGAAGTCATGGAGGGATTGCCTATTGAGTCTATGTGGGTGGAAGTTAGAAACAGAAAGGGGTCAATGACTGTACTGGGTGTTTTTTATAGACCACCCAGTAGTAACAGGGATATCGAGGAGAAAATACAAGACAGATTCTGGAGAGATGTAATCATAACAGGGTTGTCGTAGTGGGAGATTTTAATTTCCCAAATATTGATCGGCATCTCCCTAGAAGAAGGGGTTTAGATGGGGTAGAGTTTGTTAGGTGTGTTCAGGAAGGTTTTCTGACACAATATGTAGATAAGCCTACAAGAGGAGAGACTGTACTTGATCTTGTATTGGGAAATGAACCTGGTCAGGTGTCAGATCTCTAGTGGGAGAGCGTTTTGGAGATAATGATCACAATTCTATCTCCTTTACCACAGCATTGGAGAGGGACAGGAACAGACAAGTTAGGAAAGCGTTTAATTGGAGTAAGGGAAAATATGAAGCTATCAGGCAGGAACTTGGAAACATTAATCGGGAACAGAGGTTCTCAGGGAAATGTATGGAACAAATGTGGCAAATTTTCAAGGGATACTTGCGTGGATTTCTGCATAGGTTCATTCCAAAGAGACAGGGAAAGCATGGTAGGGTATTATAAGGCTAGCAGGAAGGAGCATAAGAAAGAAATTAGGACAGCCAGAAGAGGCCATGAGAAGGCCTTGGCAGACAGGATTAAGGAAAACCCCAAGGCATTCAAGGCCCACGGTATGTTAAGAACAAGAGGATAAGACATGAGAGAATAGGACAAATCAAGTGTGACCGTGGAAAAGTGTGTATGGAACCGGAGGAGATGGCAAAGGTACTTAATGAGCAGCATTCACTACGGAAAAGGATCTTGGCGATTGTAGGGATGAATTACAGCAGACTGAAAAGCTTGAGCATGTAGATATTAAGGAAGAGGATGTGCTGGAGCTTTTGGAAAGCATCAAGTTGGATAAGTCACTGGGACCATATGACATGTACCCCAGGCTACTGTGGGAGGCGAGGCAGTAGATTGCCGAGCCTCTAGCGATGATTTTTGTATCATCAATGGGTTCGGGAGAGGTTCCAGAGGATTGGAGGGTTGCGATGTTGTTCCATTATTCAAGAATGGGAGTAGAGATTGCCCAGGAAATTATAGACCAGTGAGTCTTACTTCAGTGGTTGGTAAGTTGATGGAGAAGATCCTGAGAGGCAGGATTTATGAACATTTGGAGAGGCATAATATGATTAGGAATAGTCAGCATGGCTTTGTCAAAGGAAGGTTGTGTTTTACGAGCCTGAATGAATTTTTTGAGGATGTGACTAAACATAGTGATGAAGGTAGAGCAATAAATCTAGTGTATATGGATTTCAGCAAGATATTTGACAAGTTACCCCATGCAAGGCTTATTGAGAAGGTAAGGAGGCATGGGATCCAAGGAGACATTGCTTTTTGGATCCAGAACTGGCTTGCCCACAGAAAGCAAAGAATGGGTGTAGATGGGTCATATTCTGCATGGAGGTCAGTGACCAGTGGGGTGCCTCAGGGATCTGTTCTGGGACCCCTACTCTTCATGATTTTTATAAATGACCTGGATGAGGAGGTGGAGGGATGGGTTAGGAAATTTGCTGATGACACAAGGGTTGGGGGTGTTGTGGATAGTGTGGAGGGCTGTCAGAGGTTATAGTGGGACAGTGATAAAGTGCAAAACTGGGCTGAGAAGTGGCAGATGGAGTTCAACCCAGATAAGTGTGAGGTGGTTCATTTTGGTAGGTCAAATATGATAGCAGAATATAGTATTAATGGTAAGATTCTTGGCAGTATGGAGGATCAGAGGGATCTTGGGGTCCGAGTCCATAGGACACTCAAAGCTGCTGCGCAGGTTGACCCTATGGTAAAGAAGGCATACGGTGCATTGGCATTCATCAACTGTGGGATTGAGTTTTAGAGCCAGAAGGTAATGTTGCAGCTATATAAGATGCTGGTCAGACCACACTTGGAGTACTGTGCTCAGTTCTGGTCGCCTCACTACAGGAAGGATGTGGAAACCATAGAAAGGGTGCAGAGGAGATTTACAAGGATTTGACTGGATTGGGAAGCATGTTTTATGAGAATAGGTTGTGAATCAGCCTTTTTCCCTTGGAGCGACGGAGGGTGAGAGGTGACCTGATAGAGGTGTATAAGATGATGAGAAGAATTGATCATGTGGATAATCAGAGGCTTTTTCCCAGGGCTGAAATGGCTAGCATGAGAGGGCACAGTTTTAAGGTGCTTGGAAGTAGGTACAGAGGAGATGTCAGGGGTAAGTTTTTTACGCAGAGTTGTGAGTGCGTGGAATGGGCTGCTGGCGATGGAGGTGGAGGCAGATATGATAGGGTCATTTAAGAGACTCCTGGACAGGTACATGGAGCTCAGAAAAATAGAGAACTATGTGTAACCCTAGGTAATGTCTAGGGTAAGGACATGTTTGGCATAGTTTTGTGGGCCGAAGGGCCTGTATTGTGCTGTAGGTTTTCTATGTTTCTGTGTTTCTAAGTTTTTAACAGCATATTTTCTTGAATTTGATACTCCAGTAAATTGTAAGCTATTTCAAGGCCAGGTTGTTTTGAACTTATCAAGAGTGCAACACTGTATAATATACATCATACAGAGAAGATAGAAAACAAATCATTGAGGAAATCACTGTTCAATGTCATGCAATAAATGTCGGGTTCTTTTGGAAGACTCGCACATGTTCAACTTGAAGATGAGAAAATTGCTGCAAATTTCAATGCAGCCAAAGACTACTTTCCTTTTCTCCTTGGGAGAATTGCTGTTGCTGGCTGCAAACTTATGTTTTCCATAGTATACACTCAGAGTCTGAGGGTTCTAAAGGGATAATAAAAAGCCAGTTAATGTAACCGTGCGGGAATGAATAGGTGTGAGGAAGAAATTATGAGCTAAGTATGTCCATGAGTCTGGTGTGTTTACAAACATGAAAAATGATTGGAAAGGAGAGGATAAGATGGTGGTGCGACACAGCTCACAGCGGCCACTCCAGTGGTGATGTCTGTTGTTTGTCAAGTAGGGGGCCGTGCACAATCCTGATTTGATGGAGATAGACGTGAGAGCATGGAGGAACATCTGGTGAAACTTCTGAAATGCCTGCTTTGCTGCTGCTGCTACTGTGTGATCCAGAATCTCCGGAGGAGAAGGCCCCAAGTCCTCGGCTTTGCTTGTTGCTCGGTGGCCGGGGCGGGGTCGAAGCGTTCAGCAGAGGATGGTGCTCAGAGAGGCTGCGTTGGAGGGGCTGGTCGGAGGCTCGAAGTTTTCGGACGGACTCAGAGTCCGCTGTGGTTGGGTGCTTCCAATGTTGCTGCATCGGCAAGTTGGCGGCGCTTGGAGGTTCATGGCTGGGAAAGTTTCTCCTTTCTGCTGCCTGCGTGAGATGATGAGTCTATCGGGACTTTGAGACTTTTTTTTACCATGCTCATGGTCTGCTCTTTATCAAATTATGGTATTGTTTTGCACTGTTGTAACTATATGTTATAATTATGTGGTTTTGTCAGTTTTAGTCTTGGTTTGTCCTGTGTTTTCTTGTGATATCATTCTGGAGAAACGTTGTATCATTTTTTAATGCATGCATTTCTAAATGACAATAAATGAGGACTGAGTGTCCTCATAATCTAAAAAAAAATCCAAGCTAACAATGCCTTGTTGATAAAAGAAGTTGGGTTTGAAGAAGCTGACCAGGATGAATGGAAGACTTAGTGAAATTGAATGAAAAATGAAGATTTGTTAGAACTTGACAATACAAGTTACAGGAAAAGCAAGAAGCATATAACGTAGCAGCACTACCTTTAGAAAACCTCATCTCCATGATGAGGTTTTTGGAGGGGCTGTCACATCAAAAGAATACTTCAAGTTTTTGTATTGAAATATTCTTGAATGTTTATGATATTTGACTAAGATTCTTTATCTCTGCAATACAACCAGGGTACTAACTTTGCAACAAATGGAAAAAAATCTTGATTTAGAATTATTTGTAATGAAGCATTTCCTCTCAACTATCAATGTAGCTGGAAACTATCTTTGCTGAGCCTGTTTGACTGGTACATTAAAAATCCAAATTCACACGCATCATACAGATGCAAACACAGACAACACTGAGGGGCTTCTACTATGGTTTAGCGTTTTGGTGCTGAAAGGTGGGGAGACCACCTATCTCCAATCTGCTAGTGTTTTCTGAATGTACTGGCTCCCCAGGTTAAAAAGATAGAATAGGGATAGAATAAGATGGAATAGAGTCATGAGCACCAAAAATAGACGGTGGTACAGAAATGACTCGAGGTAAGGCAGTAGCAGCTGGAAACAGAGGAAAGCTATGGAAAGTTGAATCACAAAGTGGTAGAGATGTTAAAGTAGTAGAGGTGAGACAGTGGGCACAGCTGAGGGCATTGGGGAGAAGTGCCATGTAAAGGGGAATATCAATGGCCAAGATCGCAGAAGCCCTATCGATGCATTGAAATAACCATAAAGCCTCAGATTTCTTTATCTGTGCCAATGGAGGCTAATACTTTGTCATATCAATGAATGGCAAACACCTGCAGCCTCCTAGATAAAGTCCCTACAGTTGGTGCAAGAACTAACAGGGCAATTACGTAAGTTATACTCGTGTGGAAGTTAGCCATTAATGAGCTAGTGCTCAGTTTGGACCCACACTCTTAAAGGGTTGTTTCCATAAGACAAAGCATACTTCAGACTGGGTCACAATAAGCAGAGTCCACAAGGTTCAAGAGCACAACAAGTAATCCTGAATGAATATAATCAAAAAGTTGTGGATGCTAGAAATCTGAAACGAAAACAGAATTCTTAGATAAACTCAGAGGACAATCATCATCCATGGAAAGAGAAACATGTTAACATTTCAGGTCAGAACTTGATGTTCTGATGAAGGGTTTATGACTTTGAAACATTAACTTTATTTTCTTTTTCACATGCTGCCTGGCCTACTGAGCATTTCATGCATTTTCTGTTCCAATTTCAATTTTCCTATAATTACTTTGTGAGGCAATACACAGTGTTTAAAAAAAAACACTTAACCGGCCTGGTCAAACTGGTCAAGCCAGAGTGATAGAATGAAGTTGACAGCAAAGAGGATTCTGAAAACATCCAAGGAAGAGAATGTCAGGTCTTATGCTGAACTGATTTACCCACTTAGCTGCCTGAGGTACCATGGATTCCCAGATCAGCCAACTGATATCCAAGACAGGTTGTAATGTGTTTTGATAGGTGATGCTTCCATTATTTGCTCTGTAAGGTTGATTCTGGGCAGCAGGGGATCCCCGACTGTCATCAAGCTACTGCTCATAAAATTCAAGTAACACAAAAAAAATTATTGCCACTTGGAATGTAAGAACCCTATATCAAGCAGGAAGATTGGACAATGTGATAAATGTAATGGAAAGACTAAAGATTAACATCATGGGAATTAGCGAAGTTCATTGGACAGGTGCTAGAACATGTCAGAATAGAAATAAAACACTAATTTATTCTTGTGGAACATCCCATACTAATGGAGTAGGAACTCTTATGGATGAAAGCATGGTAAAAATGTTTTAGGACATTGGGCAATATCAGAAAGAGTCCTCCTTGTTAGATTCAGAGGACAACCATTTGATTTAGCAATTATACAGGTAAATGCACCAACAACAGATGGAACAAATAAGAATATAGATAAATTCTATGAAGAGCTTGATCAAGCAAAGAATGGATGCAAATCTCAAGATATTGTTATTGTCAAGGGAGATCTAAATGCTAAAGTGGGACACGGAGCTGATGGAAATACCATAGGAAAATTTGGACTGGGGAAAGAAATGAAAGAGGTGAGAAATGAGTAGAATGGTGCAAGATGAATAATCAGGTCATTATGAATACCTACTTTAAAAACCATCCAAGATGCTTGTGGACCTGGAAAAGTCCAGGTGATAATACTAGAAATCAAATTGACTTTGTTACTGTAAACCAAAGATTTAGAAACTCAGTGACTCAATGCAAAATAGGTGCAGACTGTAATAGTGACCACAACCCAGTAATATGTCATGTGAAAGTAAAATTTAAAAAAACTAAAGAAGCAAAAACCTGAACAATCCCTTGACTACTCGCAATTAATTAAAGAAGAAAACTTAAGACAAAAATTTACAATTGAATTAAGGAATAGATTTCAAAGTCTAGAAATAGAATCTGTTGAAGATGATGGCAATCATGTAGAAATGAAGCTTAACTCTCTAAAGGATGCCTTGGTAGAATCAGCAAAGTCAGTGATTCCTAAAAAAGAAAAAAGCACAAAGAATAAATGGATGACAGATGAAATCAAAAATCTAAGGGAAGAAAGGAGACGGAAGAAAGCAAATCCTATAGAATATAAGTCCTTAGATAAAAAAGTTAAAAGCTTATGTCAAAAAGCCAAAGAAGATTGGTTAAACCAGGAATGTGAGCAATTAGAAAGAATCCTTATTACTGATCCAAAAAGGTTACATCAACAAATCAAGAATATCACTGGTAAAAGCTCCTCTGTTCTTCAGGTGGATGTTTGAAAGCAAAGGACGGTACCATTATCATGGAAAAAGATGAGATTATGAACAGATGGACTGAGTATATTCAGGAATAGTTTGAAAACAATTGAGGAGAAAAACCCGAAATTAAGAAGAACATTGAAGGTCCAAGTATTTTAAAATCTGAAGTTCGTAATGCAATAAATAAGATGAAGAAAGGAAAGACAGCAGGTCCTGATGAATTAGTACTAGAACAAATTATAGCCGTTGAAGATTATGGAATTGAAAAACTTACTGATTTAATCAATGACATTTATAAGACTAGAATAATACCAGAAGAGATCAAAAAAATCAGTATTTATCACTCTTCCTGAGAAACCTGGAGCAATGGAACCTGAATTACATAGGACCATAAGTTTAATGAGTCATATCACTAAGATACTTCTAAGAATTTTGATGACAAGAGCTAAAAGTAAGATACAAGCTTTAATAGGTAAAGACCAATGTGGTTTTGTAAAAGACAAAGGTACAAGAAATGGGATATTGATGTTAAAGATACTATCAGAACAAGCTATTCAAGTGCAAAAAGACTTGTTTGATTTTTTATCGACTACACAAAAAGATTTGATAAAGTGAAGCACAATAAGTTACTTGAAATATTACAGGAAACTCTAGATCTAGACTCGAAAGACCTCCGCCTAATCAGAAATCTGTACCGGGAACAAACTGCCGCTGTAAGCATAGATGGAGATGTGAGTCAGTTTACGAAAATCAAGAGATTTGCGTTAGACAAGGGTGTGTTTTCTCCCCGATTAAAGTGAAACAGTATTACAAAAAATAAGAGACATCTTGGGAAACAAATTTGGCAGTGAAAACATCAATAATTTTAGATATGCAGATGATACTGTGTTAATTACAAGTACGGAGGAAGAACTACAAAACTTAATTGATATATTTGTTGAAGAAAGTGCAAAAATAAGTCTATCTATCAATTGCAAAAAGACAGAATGTATGGTGATATCCAAGAGGAAGGAGAATCCTATCTCCAGGCTGAGAATAAATGGGAAAGACATAGAACAAGTACAGAACTTTTGCTACTTAGGAAGCTGGGTGACATCAGATGGCAGGTGCGACATAGACATCAAAAGAAGAATAGGGATGGCAAAAGACACCTTTATGAGAATGGTGAGTATACTGACCAACACTACAATATGCATGACAACCCGCCTCAGAGCACTGAAATGTTACGTTTATCCAGTTACGTTATATGGCTCAGAATGTTGGACAGTATCCAGTAACTTGAGGAAAGTAATTGAAGCAGCAGAGATGTGGTTTTTGAGGAGGATGCAAAGATTATCATGGATGAAACGACTATCTAATGAGGATGTCATGAACAGAGCAAGCACAAAAAGAGAAGTAATGTAAGAGATCATGAAAAGGCAACGTGACTTAATTGGACATGCGATTAGGGAAGAGGAGTTGGAATGTACGGTAATTATGGGAAAGATTGAAGGGAAGAAAGCAAGAGGAAGGCAAAGACAAATGATGATGGAGTCAGCAGCCAGAGAACTGGAAATGCATACCAATGAATTGATCCACTTGACCCGAAACAGGAGTGTGTGGGCCATGGCAGTCAAAGCTCAAACTGGGCATGGCACCTGATGATGATAATGATGATGATGATATGTCAAAGGGGATGTAAAACAATTATGTGACTTTATAAGTTGTACGACTAAAGTTATCAACATTGAATGACAATAATGAGCCTTATTTTGCATTTGATTGGAAGTATATTGTGTAACTGAAGCCAAACTATTGTATGATTAATATGAACTACTTTGTGTAACTGATATGAATTGCATTAATTGGCTGAATAAGTCTGCTGTGATTTCTGGTATCTGACTGATGTAATTTGATAGTATAGTTAAATAAGTGATAGTTGAGATTGATCTGTGTTACACTATGTGTCAAATGTGAACATTTTTTGTGACAGATAATGTGAAGAATATGCATGATTGTGACTGTATAGCATGTGTGAGGATGCCCATAGAAAGGTGCGACTTCTGACCCCAAAGTGTGACGAAGCCCAGGAAGTTGTGCGTGAAGAGATTTGGAGTCACAGAGACCTTCTGCTCAGTCTGGGAGCAAGCCCACAGATGCAGTGTATCCTCCATCTCTGCGCATGGGAAGACCCAGTAGGGAGTGTGGATTCAGCTCAGTGAGAAGAGGCCAGTTGTTGCTGTGGCCTTGAGTTTAGTGTAGGTTCAGGCTCAGGGGAAATAGTGTAGCCTTCAGTTCAGTGGAGTGTGTGCTGCTGTATGGTGCCATGAAGGGTCTCTGTATTGTGTGAACACATGAGCTATATTATATTACTGACAGCTGTCACACTGCATGAAAGGTCAGAGATTAGATGTAAATTGTGATTGATGGAAACTATGTCATTGCTTTCTGGTCTATTCTATGAGTAATGAGATGTAAAATGGGTTTGATGTGTGTCATATGACTAATATGTGCTGTATAGTATGAACTACACAAAGTGAATTTAGTGAATAAAGTGAACAGGATTATGTAAATGTCTCACTGCTGTTGTTTGATTGATGTAAAGCATACAATGAGACTGAAAGACATTTATTTTGTAAATAACATGAGCTGTTCTTATAAAGTGCATTATTTGACTGATTTAATAGAAATTATGAATAATGGGTGCTGTACAATGTAACTCAGCTGAGCTGTAATGGCAACTGGTTTGAGCTATTTTGTGTGACTGCTGTTTGATTCATGTGTGTTTTCTTATCATAGCCAGCGAATTACCAGTAATGGCACCTTTTCCCGCCTGCATCATTGCCTTTGGTAATGACTACTCTCTCAAGGATTTGCATTTGACTCCTATTTCTGAAGTACATGCCTTTCCTCGGCAACACCATCTGAATACAATGTGTCAGATTGTAAATGTGTGCTCACAATGCCCAGCCTTACCTCTTCAACTCCCTTGAACTTTATTGCCCTCTCCACTAACTAGCATTCAGTTCTGGAGAAAAATAATTTTTTTTCAACTAAATATTGGGTAGATTGAAGTCATCATCTCCATTGGAAACTGATGGAGTCAATTTCTCTCTGCTAACTTTCAGAAACTAAACTGACTGTTCAAAACTGTGATGTGACTTTTGACCACGAGATGACTGTCACAGCACATATCTATGGCTCCATTACCTCTGTAGTTCAGATTTCAAGTGCACATGGGCTAAGGCAAGTCCCATTTCATCACAGTCTAACCTAACCATAGGTTTATTACTTCAGAATTCAACATTTCCAATTGATTCCCAACTCGTTTCCATTGTTCCACTCATTCCTAGCTTTAAACCATAAAAAATTATCCTACTCATGTCTGAAGCAGGTTTAGTCCTGTTCACCACTACTATTGCATTTGTTGACCTATGTTAGTCGCTAACTGAAATTCACATTCACTTTAACATCCTTACAGATGGTTTGCAAACACATCCATGTTCTTGCCGCTCCTTCTCTGTCATTTCCTCAAGCTTTGTAAACCACCATTATATCTACTAAACACGAGGAATTCTGCAGATGCTGGAAATTCAAGCAACACACATCAAAGTTGCTGGTGAACGCAGCTGTGAGTTGGCTGGGGTGATATACTGCGTCCGGTGCTCCCGATGTGGCCTTCTATATATTGGCGAGACCCGACACAGACTGGGAGATTGTTTTGCTGAACACCTATGCTCTGTCCACCAGAGAAAGCAGGATCTCCCAGTGGCCACACATTTTAATTCCATGTCCCATTCCCATTCTGACATGTCTATCCACAGCCTCCTCTACTGTAAAGATGAAGCCACACTCAAGTTGGAGGAACAACACCTTATATTCCGTCTGGGTAGCCTCCAACCTGATGGCATGAACAGTGACTTCTCTAACTTCCGCTAATGTCCCACCTCCCCCTCGTACCCCATCCGTTATTTATTTATATACACACATTCTTTCTCTCTCTCTCCATTTTCTCCCTCTGTCCCTCTCACTATACCCCTTGCCCATCCTCTGGGTTTTTTCCCCCTCTCCCCCTTTTCCTTCTTCCTAGGCCTCCTGTCCCATGATCCTCTCATATCCCTTTTGCCAATCACCTGTCTAGCTCTTGGCTCCATCCCTCCCCCTCCTGTCTTCTCTTATCATTTTGGATCTCCCCCTCCCCCTTTCAACTCTCTTACTAGCTCTTCTTTCAGTTATGCCTGATGAAGGGTCTTGGCCCGAAACTTCGACTGTACCTCTTCCTAGAGATGCTGGCTGGCCTGCTGCGTTCACCAGCAACTTTGATGTGTGTTCATTAATCTACTAATTCTTTTCATGCTTCTGGTCTGGTTTGTGGGAACTATGATGGCCAATGAGGCCAATGTCAGGCACATCCCAGACTCTACCCAGTTAACAGGATTCACCTGCCACTCGTTTCAGACTCATCAGTTGCAGCCTATCTAACCACAGTTCTCATCCACACTCATCCAACCAGTTGCTTCTAGCTTCCATTCTCCCTGTCTGAAGTTTACCTTATTGTCAGTTGTTTTAGTATCTGTTTGCTCTTGTGACCCCTTGTGGCTGGTTATTTTGTGCTTTATCATTAAAAGTTATTGTTCACTGCTAAATGTCTCAGTGCTCCATCTTTTGGGTCAAGTCTCCTCTACATTTCCTGACAGACAGTGAGAGGACTGTGGGCTTTTCAATAGCCTGATGAGTTGGGTGTAGTCTTTCCTTTCACCAGGGAATTCTGAGATTTCCTTATACATGGATTCAAGGTTCTCAATGCTATCTTGAATGCTCGTTCTTCAATATGAGTACTCATGGACCTGGGCTTCACAAGAGTGATTACATTTTTTCAAAAAAACTTTAACACATCTAAGAACCTACCTTCCAGTGACAAATCTTGAAAAAGGGTGTCTGTTTTGGGTGTCTGATGCTTTATCCTAACGATGTGACTTGTATTAAATAACAGCTGTGAGTTATAGTGATGGAGATGATGTGAAGTATTTCAGTGAAAAATATGGAATAGATTATAGTATATAACTACAAAAATCTCTGAACTGTATGATGACATTGATTTATATCATGTAAGTTATATTATGTGATGTGAGTAGATCTGATGTAAACTGCATGGTAAAGCTAATTTGAACGAGTGGATACTGTGACAGGATCGTGGGTCGATTGCAATATGCGCCTTGTATTTAATGTTATAGGTACAAAAAAATTAGAGGTATTGTACGGCTAACTATATCTATCCATACTATCCTTTGGCCTTAACAGTCACGTACTTACAGATACTGATTGCATTGTTTCAGCGGTAAACCCAATGCCTTCCTCCATCTCTAGTGATTCCCTAATCTTTCTCTTGCAGGCATTCTTTTCCTTGCCAAAGGGTAGTATGTGACTGTTCAGGCCAAAGGATAGTATGGATAGATTCAGTAAGCAGTCATAAAGCTTCCATAGTCGAGGCTAATTATGTTAACTTTAACTTATAATCAGCATGAGCAATATAAGATGATCATTGTAACCAGTGTTATGTGCAGAATTTAGCTATACTATTTTGCGGCAATGCGATATACAAACCCCATTTCCAGAAAAGTTGGGATATTTTCCAAAATGCAATAAAAACAAAAATCTGTGATATGTTAATTCACGTGAACCTTTATTTAACTGACAAAAGTACAAAGAAAAGATTTTCAATAGTTTTACGGACCAACTTAATTGTATTTTGTAAATATACACAAATTTAGAATTTGATGGCTGCAACACACTCAGCAAAAGTTGGGACAGAGTTAAAATAAGATTGAAAAGTGCACAGAATATTCAAGTAACACTGGTTTGGAAGACTTCACATCAAGCAGGCTAATTGGTAGCAGGTGAGGTATCATGACTGGGTATAAAAGTAGCGTCCATCAAAGGCTCAGTCTTTGCAAGCAAGGATGGGTCGTGGCTCACCCCTTTGTGCAAAAATTCGTGAGAGAATTGTTAGTCAGTTCAAAAGGAACATTTCTCAACGCAAGATTGCAGAGAATTTAAGTCTTTCAACATCTACAGTACATAATATTGTGAAAAGGTTCAGAGAATTCAGAGACATCTCAGTGCGTAAAGGGCAAGGTCGGAAACCACTGTTGAATGCGCGTGATCTTCGAGCCCTCAGGCGGCACTGCCTAAGAAACTGTCATGCTACTATGACAATTATAGCCACCTGGGCTCGGGAGTACTTCGGAAAACTATTGTCACTCAACACAGTCCGTCGCTGCATCCAGAAATGCAACTTGAAACTGTATTACGCAAGGAGGAAGCCATACATCAACTCTATGTAGAAACGCCGGCGAGTTCTCTGGGCCTGAGCTCATTTCAGATGGATCGAAAGACTGTGGAACCGTGTGCTGTGGTCAGATGAGTCCACAGTTCAGCTAGTTTTCGGAAAAAATGGGCATCGAGTTCTCCGTGCCAAAGATGAAAACGACCATCCAGATTGTTATCAGCGAAAGGTGCAAAAGCCAGCATCTGTGATGGCATGGGGGTGCATCAGTGCCCACGGCATGGTTGAGTTGCATGTATGTGAAGATACCATTGACTCTGAGGCGTATATTAGGATTTTAGAGAGATATATGTTGCAATCAAGGCGACGTCTCTTCCCGGGACGTCCATGCTTATTTCAGCAGGACAGTGCCACACCACTTTCTGCACAGGTTACAACAGCGTGGCTTTGTAGACACAGAGTGCGTGTGCTTGACTGGCCTGCTGCCAGTCCAGATCTATCTCCTATTGAAAATGAATGGCGCATCATGAAGAGGAGAATCAGACAACGGAGACCACGGACCGTTGAGCAGCTGAAGTCTTATATCAAGGAAGAATGGACAAAATTTCCAATTGCAAATCTACTACAATTAGTATCCTCAGTTCCAAAATGATTAAAAAGTGTTATTAAAAGGAAAGGTGATGTAACACAATGGTAAACGTGCCTCTGTTCCAACTTTTGTTGAGCATGTTGCAGCCATCAAATTCTAAATTTGTGTATGTTTACAAAATACAATTAAGTTGGTCAGTAAAACTATTGAAAATCTTTTCTTTGTACTTTTGTCAGTTAAATAAAGGTTCATGTGAATTAACATATCACAGATTTTTGTTTTTATTGCATTTTGGAAAATATCCCAACTTTTCTGGAAATGGGGTTTGTAAGATATTAACTGTATTACATGGAAGACAGGAAGTACAATGCAACTAACACATTGTATTATTAAGCTAATGTGAGATGGTTAGTGATACTTTATCAGCACTAGTCATAGCTTTACTATGGGAGTAATGATAGTGTGTCTGAAGTTGTCTTCATTGCGAGTTTTCATAAGAACTCTATTGTATGACTGATGAGAGTTTTATTACATAAATTATTTGAATTATGTTGTGTGACTGAAGAGAAGTAGAATGCAATGACTGTGTGAAATTAAGTACCTGAGGAGAGGTGATTCGTACGACTGACATGAATTATAGAAATATGCTGCCTGTGCTGTGAAAATGAATAATCTGCAATATGCTTGTGATCAATATGACCTGGAGTTTTTGACTGCAATGAGCTCTATTATGTAGTGAAAATAGACCGAACGATGTGGCTGATATAAATCATATTTTCTGAACAGTACTTTGTATGACTGATGTGAATGATGTGTGACTATTCTGAGTAATAGTGTATGCACAATGTGAGCTATCCTGTACTATGTTCTCCCCTGGAAATTTTTTGAAGATAAAGTGCAGGATTGCTGCATGAAAGATTAAGAAAAGAATTCAAGCAATGAAACCATCTTACTTGACATGGGTTCTCACTGAGATTGGTTCCATTTCAAACTTTTGGTTAGGATCATGGCTTGCATGCTATCATAAAGCACGAGCAAAAGATAAATTTCTGTGGGCAGCTGAATTTGGTGTTTTTTCACAATAGCCCCTGGTTGCTGGCATCAATGGTTTTGGTCTGGTTGAAAAGGGTCATCTATAGTGGATAGTGTTTCTCGCTATATTTCTCTTGGAGATGCCATGTGGTGTAGATTGCGTCCATTGTGAGTGGAGATCGATGGAATGAGCTCTGCAATTGGAGGAGCAACTCTTCTACCACTTGTAGAATGCAGATAAAAAAAATCCTGATCTTGATATTCCCTCAAGTAGAAACCAAAGAGATTCCTCCAGCTATCATTTGAATTTTGTTGAAGATGTTCAAGATTACATAGCAATTTTCAGAGCTAATAGAAACTATTCAACCAAGATCTTTTGAACCAGAGTCATACGGAAAATTAATGGCTGACCTGTCACATAAGGATGAATCTTGTATTTACGCACACTTAGCGTACCAGAACATCATTGAATTTGGCAGTGAAATGCATCACTCACAGGTCCTCTAACAATAAGGGATCATGGCAAGATCCTGGAAAACATTGATTAGTTTCAATATTTCAGGAGTTGCCTTCCAGTGAAGGTAAACATCCATGATAAAATTTGCTAGTGTCCTCAAGGTTTGATCAATTGAAAGAAAAATGTTCTCAAGATCTATAGATGTGCTCAGAACCCCTTTGAGGAAATACAACATCCCCAATGGCTCCAGGGATTTGCTGCCTCGTCACCTTTCAAAGGGAAGAAGCAGCACTTGAATTGCTACTTGACCATCCATTTGGAGCACACAGAAGCCCTATGTAGATGAGGCAAAAAATATACGATCTCATGAACTACCCACTTGCCTATCCCAACATTTCCCTCTTGCCCATTTGTCAAAGATCTGTGCTTCTCTCATCAGCTCACCTCAGAACCCATAGAACTGGAGTGGAAGTAAGTTATCCTTTGTCCTGCCAAAGAAGAAGAAAATATTATACGATTTGTGTAAGCTATCATATTTTCCCAGTATTTACTAAACTATATAAATAAAGTTCCCAATGAAAAGGATATGCTCTGCATTGTACCTGCTGGGAACAAAATTCCAACATTGGAATTACCCTGGTTAAAAGATACAAGGTGGCTTATAACAGAATTAAGCAGAATGTTGCTAATAATATGAGATGAGTTATGTGTCTATTTTGAGTTATATTGCACAACCTGATAGCTATTCCTTTTGCTCTGTGAGTTACACTGTGCCATTAATGTGAGCTACAAAGAATGATGTCAGCTGAATTATACAATTGACATAAACTGCATCATGTATTGTGAGACTGACCTGTCTTGCTTTATGTGCTTAATTGTCAATGATGTTACTTGGATCATTTGGTGAATAAGATACTAAACTGAGTGTGCTGAGCTATATTATGATGCAGATAGATTTTGCATGGTTCCTTAAGGTTGTCATACCCAGGGGAGGTGGTGGGGATAAGCTCCCATTACCATTAAATGCTCCCAATGCGTGCATCTCAAACAGCCTCTGACAGCCAAGTCCATTTCCTAGCCTTCACATGTCACATAACTACTAAGCCCAGCAGAACAGTTTCTACTGATAGGAGAAGGGGAGAAGGGGCAAAGGCAGAATACTGGTACATTAAAATCAATTGCTTTGGGAAGATCAGGCTTATCAGGCATGTTTGGCAGCTCATTTAGGAGAAGGAAAACTCTGATCTCAAACCTCTGCTGCCTTGCAGCTATACTTATTCATGGGGAAGGCTTCTGGAGTAAACTCCGAGGAGCAAAATGTGGGGCTGGAGTTCCCAATTGTAGTCCTACGTGAAGTTCAACACTGACTGGCAACTCCTGCGACACTGGTGTCGAACTGTATTGGTGCTTGCTGTTCTTTCGGAAACATTAGCTGTGTGGTGAAGGGGAGCCTGCTGCGTGGGCACCAGCCTGCTCTCCATATCACACTACCCTGGCTTGCCTATCACATGGACAGTTAGATGGCAATGCCCATTGTTGACACAATGGTCTCTAGAATTTGCATTTTTCCTTATCATAGTGTTTTGTGGGCACTCTGGCTGTGTTGTACAACTGATAAATATAAAAAGTGACTCATGGGAGATGTAGTATGTGCATCATGTGATCCATGTAATCTGACTGATGCAAGATATATTGCATGGCTACTGTAACTCTAATATGTTCCATGTATGTGACATATTATTTAAATGAAGAAATAGAAATGCTTGTTTAAATTTGTACTTTAATCAATGATATGAGCAATATTAAATGTAAAGCATGTTTAATTTTTAGAATCTGATTTACATTACGTGACTTGTGTTCTCAAATTACATGATGGAAGAGAAGTAATATCGACTGCTAGGAACTCATTTATGTGACTGATGTCAACTGTACTGTATTACTGATTAGATATACATGAGAATGATGAAGCTACTATATAGTTTGTGTGGTTTGTATTGTGTAACAAATGGGAATTCTATTGTGTGTCCAAAGAATTTAAACTGGAACTCATTTCATCTCTATTTTATGACTACTAAACTTTTTTCTTCCTCCTAGGAGTGAGAGTGGTGTGTGCTAAATTACTTTATTCATTAGGTGGAAATTATAACTAATAAGGTGCTTTGTTGTGTGATTGCTATGTGCTATATTGCACAGCTGTTGCCAACTGTAATTTCCTCATGCTGTGAGTCTCATCATTGGTGTGACAGTGCAGTTTTATAACTCAGCTACGCTATTATACTGTGTAAGTGATGTAAGCTGCATCATGTGATTTGTGTGGGTCATTCTGTGGCTGTTGTGAGCTGTTTATTATTAGTTGTATCAGCTACATTACTTCACTGCTGTGACCTATACGATGTAACTGATGTGTGATGTATTGTGAAACTAGTGCACACATTATTAAGTGCCTGCTGTGATTTGTGTCATGTGAATCATGTAATATGAGGCAGATATTAGATGTAATAGGAGACTATTCCCTTCTCTATTATGTAACTTATTTCAAATATATTATTAGTGTGAACTGCATTATACAAAGAGGTTTGTGGTATATTTTACGAACTATTGCGTGAATAATATAAGCTATGTTATGTGAGTAACTTCTCTGCAGTATAGGACTCGTGTGACCTGTTTGTAATTGAACTGTATTCCATAAGTTGACTAAAGGAAACTATCTGTGATCTTGTGTTATTGATATCATCAGTATTGGATGACTGCGTTAAGCAATAATGTATTACTGATGCGAGTGGCATTAAGTGATGGTTGAGATTGAAAGCATGTCTGCTCTGAGCTGTATCATACCTAAGCATGACCTCATTATACAAAATTAAATCCAATATAGCTTGTTCTGCTTTTGGTTCCTGGTAATGCTGCTACAGAATGCATTACATTCCAGAAATGCATTGCTTTCCAGTGGCCATGACTTAAGGCTTGCTCATTTAAACTAATCAATCTCTGTAGTCTCTCTTCTTCGTTGTCATGGCTATCCCTCAAGGTCGAGGATGATGGTCTTCGTTCTGTTGTTCAACTTATGGGCTCTCAAGTTACCTCTCCATTTATATATTTCATGAATGTAGAGTTTCAAATGGGAAGCCTGTACATACTTCATACTGAATTATTAAATCATCTTCTGTTTCTTAGTTCTTCAAAACCTTCTGCAATGTCTTCTTGCTCTAAATTTCAGTTTGACGTAGACAAGGTTGAACGCCAAGACTATCCCTACCCTACATTTAGATATATCTAGTTTCCCCTTCTGAATATGTTTCAAGATGGCTACCCAATCAAGCCTGACCCACCTGTAACATTTGTTTGCCCTAATGGAGGAATCTAAGGTGGGGGCTTATATGGGAGGCAGGGTTTGAGGGTCGGCACAACATTGTGGGCCTAAGGGCCTGTACTGTGCTGTACTATTCCATGTTCTAAGTTCTATGTTAATTGTACATGAACGCTTGGCAGAGCTGCAGACTTAATTAAATTCAGGGGTTTGCAGCTGTGGCCAACTTGTAAGACAGAGTGGCCAGCTAGCTGTAACTAGGCCTCAGGTAGCAGAACTTGAGGCCCCATCCTTGAATGGCTTGATGAAAATTCATTAAAAACTTCTTAATATCAATTAACAGAATGAATTGTGAAATATTCAAATGATTGTTAAGGTGGATACACTGTCTACAGCAGACATAAAGCTGAGGGGGCTGTATATGAAGTATATTCTGTCCCTCAGCTCAGTTCAATCTGGAATCACCCCTAAACCCAGTATTGAATAGAAAAAGTCATATTTGAGTTTATTGTCATATGCACAAGAAATGTATGTACCATGAAATACAAAGTTTATTTGCAGCATCGCAGCCATATAGAATCAGATATACAAGCAACGTAAGACAAATAATATAAATCATACAAGATAAAAACATAATTAAAACAAAGAAAATGAAAACAAGTCCATTATAGTGCAAAATAGTTATAGTGTTACTCTAAGACCATAGACTTAGGAGTAAAATTAAGCCATATCGCCCATCAAGTGTGCTCCACCATTTGATCATGGTTGATTTGTTTTGCCCCCATTCTTCTGCCTTCTCCCTGTAATGTTTGATGTCCTTACAAATCACAATGTTATCAACTTCTATTTTAAATATACCCAGTGACTTCTCTTCCACAGCTGTGAATTGCAATGAATTCCTCAGATTCACCACAAACTGCCTAAAATAATTTACATTTCATCTCCGTTTTAAAGGAATGTCCTGTTATTCTGAGGCTGTGCCCTCGGGTCCTAGACTCTCTCACTATTGGAACCATCCTCCCCAAGTCTACTCTATCCAGGCCTTTCAATATTTCATACATTTCAATGAGATTTTATTTCCGACATTCCCCCCAGCCTTCTAAACTCTAACAGATACAGGCCCAGTGCAATCAAACACTCATACATTAATTCTTTTATCCCCTGTTTTGTAAATTTCTGCTGCACCCTCTCCAATGCCAACACATTCTTCTTTCAATATGGGGCCCAAAACTGATGTGATCTGACCAATGCCTTCTAAAGCCTCAGCAGTACATTCCTGCTTTTATATTCTAGTCTTAGACCATAAGACCATAAGTTATAAGAGAACAATTTGGGTCATCAGGTCTGCTCCGCCATTTCATCATGGCTGATCCAATTTTCCTCTCTGCCCCAATCTCCTGCCTTCTCCCTATATCCCTTCATGCCCTGACCAATCAAGAATCTATCAACTTCCACCGAAAGTATGCATAAAGACTTGGCCTTCATAGCTGCCTGTGGCAAAGAAGTGTATAGATTCACCACTCTCTGGCTGAAGAAATTCCTTCTCATCTCCATTATAAATGGATGTCCCTTTATTCTGAGGCTGTGTCCTCTGGTCTTAGAGTCTCCCAGCATAGAAATGAATGCTAGCATTGCATTTGCCTTTCCTACCACTTAAGTAACCCGCAAGTTAACCTTGAGGCAATCCTGCACTTGGACTCCTAAGTTCTTTTGTACTTCTCACCTATACTGAGATATTTCTTTCCACTGGAAGTTTACTACAGAAAGTTGCTGTATAGGGTTTTATGTGTATCTGTGTACATGAAACAGAACATTAGCATGCCTGTTGAATAAATAGGAGATGGTATGATGTCCTTCAGCTCAAGCAGGAATTGCCATCAACAACAAAGTAAGCCCAGCCTATTGCATAACCTAAGTTAAATGTATGCGTCCAGTTCTCTCATTCTGGAGTGAGAGGGTGAACAGCCAGTGGTCATGGTGCACATAGGTACCAACGATATAGGTAAAAAGCAGGATGAGGTCCTACAAGGTGAATTTAGGGAGTTAGGAGATAAACTAGAAAGTCGGACCACAAAGGTAATAATCTCTGGATTGCTACCAGTGCCACGTGCTAGTCAGAGTAGAAATAGGAGGATATTTCAAATGAATACGTGGCTTGAAAAATGGTGCAAGGGGGAGGGTTAAAATTTCTAGGGCATTGGAACCAGTTCTGGAGGAGGTGGGACCAGTACAAACTGGACGGTCTGCACCTGGGCTGGACTGGAACCAATTTCCTAGGGGGAGCATTTGCTACTGTTGTTCAGGAGGATTTAAATTAATGTGGCAGGGGGATGGGAACAAGTGCAGAGAGACAGAGGGGTGTAAAAAGAGGGTAGAAGCAAAAAGTAGTAAGGTGAAAAGTAAACGTGGCAGGCGGGCAAATCCAGGGCAAAAATCAAAAAGGGCCACTTTTCAACATAATTGTATAAGGGCTAAGAGTGTTGTAAAAACAAGCCTGAAGGCTTTGTGTGTCAATGCAAGGAGCATTCGTGACAAGGTGGATGAATTAAAAGTGCAGATTGTTATTAATGATTATGATATAGTTGGGATCACAGAGATATGGCTCCAGGGTGAACAAGGAGGGGAGCTCAACATTCAGGGATATTCAATGTTCAGGAGGGATAGACATGAAAGAAAAGGAAGTGGGGTGTTATTGCTGGTTAGAGAGGAGATTAACTCAATAGAAAGGAAGGACATTAGCCGGGAGGATGTGGAATCGATATGGGTAGAGCTGCATAACACTAAGGGGCAGAAAACGCTGGTGGGAGTTGTGTACAGGCCATCTAACAGTAGCAGTGGGGTTGGGGATGGCATTAAACAGGAAATTAGAAATGTATGCAATAAAGGAACAGCAGTTATCATGGGTGACTTCAATCTACATATAGATTGGGTGAACTAAATTGGTAAGGGTGCTGAGGAAGAATATTTCTTGGAATGTATGCGGGATGGTTTTCTGAACCAACATGTCGAGGAACCAACTAGAGAGCAGGCCATTCTAGACTGGGTATTGAACAATGAGGAAGGGTTAGTTATCAATCTTGTCGTGCAAGGCCCCTTGGGGAAGAGTGACCATAATATGGTGGAATTCTTCATTAAGATGGAGAGTTATACAGTTAATTCAGTAACAAAGGTTCTGAACTTAAAGAAGGGTAACCTTGAAGGTATGAGACGTGAATTAGCTAAGATAGACTAGCAAATGATACTTAAAGGGTTGACGGTGGATATGCAATGGCAAGCATTTAAAGATCGCATGGATGAACTACAACAATTGTTCATCTCAGTCTGGCAAAAGAATAAACCAGGGAAGGTAGTGCACCCGTGGCTGACGAGGGAAATCAGGGATAGTATCAATTCCAAAGAAGAAACATACAAATTAGCCAGAAAAAGCAGCACACCTGAGGACTCGGAGAAATTCAGAGTCCAACAGAGGAGGACAAAGGGCTTATTTAGGAAACGGAAAAAAGATCTTGAGAGAAAGCTGGCAGGGAAGATAAAAACTGACTGTAAAAGCTTTTATAGATATGTGAAAATAAATAGATTGGTTAAGACAAATGTAGGTCCCCTACAGACAGAAACAGGTGAATTGATTATGGGGAGCAAGGACATGGCAGACCAATTGAATAACTACTTTGGTCCTGTCTTCACTAAGGAGGACATAACTAATCTTCCGGAAATAGTAGGGGACCTAGGGTCTTGTGAGATGGAGGAACTGAGGGAAATACATGTAGGGAAGTGGTGTTAGACAAATTGAAGTGATTAAAGGCAGATAAATCCCTGGGGCCAGATGGTCTGCATCCCAGAGTGCTTAAGGAAGTAGCCCAAGAAATAGAGGATGCATTAGTGATAATTTTTCAAAACTTTTTAGATCCTGGATTAGTTCCTGAGGTTTGAAGGGTGGCTAATGTAACCCCGCTTTTTGAAAAAAAGGAGGGAGAGAGAAACCGGGGAATTATAGACCGGTTAGCCTGGCATTGGTGCTGGGGAAAATGCTAGAGTCAGTTATCAAAGATGTGATAACAGCACATTTGGAAAGCGGTGAAATCATTGGACGAAGTCAACATGGATTTGTGAAAGGAAAATCATGTCTGACGAATCTCATAGAATTTTTTGAGGATGTAACTAGTAGAGTGGATAGGGGAGAACCAGTGGATGTGGTATATTTGGATTTTCAGAAGGGTTTTGACAAGGTCCCACATGGGAGATTAGTGTGCAAACTTAAAGCACACGGTATTGGGGGTATGGTATTGATGTGGATAGAGAATTGGTTGGCAGACAGGAAGCAAAGAGTGGGAATAAGTGGGACCTTTTCAGAATGGCAGGCAGTGACTAGTGGGGCACTGCAAGGCTCAGTGCTGGGACCCCAGTTGTTTACAATATATATTAATGACTTAGATGAGGGAATTAAATGCAGCATCTCCAAGTTTGCGGATGACACGAAGCTGGGCGGCAGTGTTAGCTGTGAGGAGGATGCTAAGAGGATGCAGGGTGACTTGGATAGGTTAGGTGAGTGGGCAAATTCATGGCAGATGCAATTTAATGTGGATAAATGTGAGGTTATCCACTTTGGTAGCAAGAACAGGAAAACAGATTATTATCTGAATGGTGGCCGATTAGGAAAAGGGGAGGTGCAATGAGACCTGGGTGTCATTGTACACCAGTCATTGAAAGTGGGCATGCAGGTACAGCAGGCGGTGAAAAAGGTGAATGGTTTGCTGGCATTCATAGCAAGAGGATTCGAGTACAGGAGCATGGAGGTACTACTGCAGTTGTACAAGGCCTTGGTGAGACCACACCTGGAGTATTGTAAACACGAGGAATTCTGCAGATGCTGGAAATTCAAGCAGCACACATCAAAGTTGCTGGTGAATGCAGCAGGCCAGGCAGCATCTCTAGGAAGAGGTACGGTCGACGTTTCCGGCCGACACCCTTTGCTAATCACCTGTCCAGCTCTTGGCTCCATCCCTCCCCCTACTGTCTTCTCTTATCGTTTTGGATCTCCCCCTCCCTCTCCCACTTTCAAATCTCTTACTAGGTCTTCCTTCAGTTAGTCCTGACTAAGGGTCTTGGCCCGAAACGTCGACTGTACCTCTTCCTAGAGATGCTGCCTGGCCTGCTGCGTTCACCAGCAACTTTGATGTGTGTTCCTGGAGTACTGTGTGCAGTTTTGGTCCCTTAATCTGAGGAAAGACATTCTTGTCATAGAGGGAGTACAAAGAAGGTTCACCAGATTGATTCCTGGGATGGCAGGACTTTCATATGATGAAAGACAGGATCGACTAGGCTTGTACTCTCTAGAATTTAGAAGATTGAGGGAGGAATCTGATTGAAACGTATAAAATTCTAAAGGGATTGGACAGGCTAGATGCAGGAAGATTGTTCCCGATGTTGGGGAAGTCCAGAACGAGGGGTCACAGTTTGAAGATAAAGGAGAAGCCTTTTAGGACCGAGATGAGGGAAAACTTCTTCACACAGAGAGTGGTGAATCTGTGGAATTCTCTGCCACAGGAGACAGTTGAGGCCAGTTCATTGGCTATATTTAAGAGGGAGTTAGATATGGCCCTTGTGGCTAAAGGGATCTGGGGTGTGGAGAGAAGGCAGGTGCAGGGTTCTGAGTTGGATGATCAGCCAACTCAATGGCATACTGAATGGTGGTGCAGGCTCGAAGGGCCGAATGGCCTACTCCTGCACCTATTTTCTATGTTTCTATGTTTCTAATTTGCTCTTTATACTCAACACATAAACAAAGCTTATTTGGGACATCCCGTCTAACCTGTACTAATGCTTTAACATTTTCATGGCTGATCTATTATTCCCTCTCCTCTTTATTAAATTTCCATTGTTTAATTTTCCCTTTAATGCTAGTACCCTATGCACCATTTCTAGTTATTAGCCTACTATCCCCACTACAATTTTTTATTATTGTGAACTTTCTTCATGGGACTTCTCTGTATTTTAGTGGTTTAAAGTCCTTGTGATGTATAATTTTTCCACATGAACCATAAGCTCATCTTGGTTCAGGTGGAGGTTTCCAAGTGGGACTCTGTCTTCTTTTTCCACAATTCGTGCAAGTGTCCATGAAATGGATACCTCTCCACAGAACTTCAGCTACATGCTTTTCACTAGGACATAAGAATCCATGTACATAAGAAATGAGAACTTCAAACCCTCAAACCTGCTGTTTAATAGGATCTTCTTGCCCTCAACTTCACTTTTGGAGTCAAGGAGGAATACAACATGGGTACATGCCTCTTGACCCAATCAGTCAATGCCAACCACTGTGCCTCTTCCCCCAAGCTAGTCCAAATTTCCCGTGTTCGGGCCGTATCTAGCTAAGCCCTGCCCCTCCATGTACCTATCCAAATCTTCTTAAATAATGATTACTCCTCCCTCAATCACTTCCTTGGTGGCTCAATCCATATACTATTTTCTGAGTGAAAAAAACTAGCTTTTCAGGTCCCTTGTAAATCTTTACCCTCTGGGAAAAAAATTTAAGTGTAGGGGATTTAACTATGGATAGAGATTTTCTGCCCGTTATCTCTAAATCCTGATTCCATTATGGTGCTAAAGTTCTTCTTTGCCTTAAACGTATTTAGTGACTTAGCCTCCTCTACTCTCTGGGGTAGATTCATGATCCTCAGAGGCAAAAACTTTGTTCTTACCTCCATTTTAAATGTTGTCCCCTCGTTTCAGATTCTATCTAAGGGAGAGCTTCAACTCTGCACCTACCTTTGCAAACTTAGTCATGTCATAGATATTTTAATAAGAAATGCATTCTTTAAACTTCATTGGGTGTAGGTCCAATTAACTCAATTATTTCTCATATGACATCTCATTAATCAACCTAGTGAGGCTTTCCTGAAACATCTTCAATGAAAGAATATCCTTCTTAAATAAGGAGACCTAACTAAGTGCAATACCCTAGGAATGGTTTCTCCAATAGATGAAAAAGAACTTCTGTACTTTAATTCCTAAAGTCCCTGCAATAAAAAACTTTTCTAAGTGTTTGTTAAAACTGCTTAATATTTCATAAAGAAAATGCAAAAATTCCCCTGAACCACAACATTCTGGAGTTTCTTTTCACTTAAACCATATGCGTGCCTCAGGGATCAGTGCTTGATCCCTTGTTATTTGTGTGTGTGTGTCACAGAGATAGGTGCTCATTCCCTGACCGTTTATCATGTATATTAATGATTTGGATGAGAATGCTAGACGCATGCTTGGTAAGCTTGCAGATTTAACAAATTTCACATCACATGTCGGTGATAATAAACCTGATTCTGAAATGAAAATTGATGATATAACGGACAGGGAAGTAGGTTGTCCAAGTTTACAGAAGGATTTTGGTCAACCAGAGAAGTTGCTGGAGGAATGACAGCTGGAATTTACCTCAGATAAGTGCAAAATTATGCATTTTGGGGTTAAACCAGGCACAGCATATACAATGGGGAGTGTTGGTGAAGAGGATGGCTTTGCTTTTCGAACTAAAGGTTGCACTTTTCCAACTAAATATCACCTATTTACCCTGATACTTAGTTTTTGCTGCTGTCAATCTCCGTCCATGCTAATGCATTGCTTCCCATCCCACAAATGTCTATTGTGTAATAACCCATTTATGCAACACCTTATCAAATGAAATATGTTGGTTCCCCTTTATCTATCTTTCTTTTCACATCCTTGAATAACTCTAATAAATTTGACAATCATAATTTTTCTTTGACTATCCTGAATATGATTACCTAAATATGTTTTAACTACTTTAACAATAGATTTCAACACACATAAAATTTTCTGGTGAATGCAGCAGGCCAGGCAGCATCTCTAGGAAGAGGTACAGTCGACGTTTCGGGCCGAGACCCTTCTTGCTACAGTTTCTAATAAATGAAATATTAGTCTAACTGGCCTAAAGTTTCCAGATATCTGTTACTTTCCTTCGTTGAGTATAGGTAAAAGATCCCTAGAGTGCACAGATTTCATATCATGATTCCGGTCCGTGAAGTCCGGATTCCAGTTCACGGTCCGGTCCATTGTTCCTTTTTCCAGGTTTTCTGGTTTTCCCTTTTTCTGTTGGGTGCTCTAACTGAGGCAGCTGATTCACATTTTGGGCTAGCTACATAAATAGCTCCTTGGTTCAGCTTCAGTTGCTGGATTGTTCCTGTCAAAGCCCCCTGTTTGAATCTCTTCCCTTCACTTTCCTCCTAGAGTCCTGCCTGAAGCCAAGCCTTGCCTTACCTTGCCTCGTTTGTAGCCTCTCCTGAAGCCCTGCCTCACCTGAAGCCTTGCCTCGCCTGTAACTCTTGCTTGCAACCTTTGCCTGTACTGCTGTCAAGTTCAACTGCTGGAGCAAGATAAGGAACTGCCTATCTTTGTTTTGAACTGTCTCTGTGACCATGCATTTGCTGTAGGTCTGGCCATTTGCCGCTACCTAGTGTTGAGAACTGTCTCCCTGTCCATGCCTTTGCTAGGTAGGTCTGGCAGTTTACTGCTATATTGTGTTGGGAACCGTCTCTGTGTCCATGTCTTTGCTAGGTAGGTCTGGCTGTTTGCTGCTATCTTGTGTTGGGAGCTGTCTCTCTGTGTTCTGTGTAGAACCCCGGCCCCAAGTCCTGTTCCCAAGGAGGGGTCGCGGCTCTGTGTTCCATGTCTCTGCGTTCCTGTCCTCCCTCGACCAAGGTTCTGCGTTTCTGTCTCCCAAGACCAAGGCTCTGTGTTCCTTTCTTCCTCGACCAAGGCTCTGTGTTTCTGTCTCCCTCGACCAAGTCAAGGCTTCGTGTTTTCGTCCTGTCTATGTGCCTCATCCTTTCCATGTGCGCCGTCCTGTGCTGGAGTTCCCTCGTCTTGCCCAGGAGTCTCTCATTCTGTTCTGTACCCTCACCTAGTCCTATCTCCCAAGACCACGTCATGTCTTCGCCTAGTTTCAGAGTCCGAGCCCAAGTCAAGACCTAGGTTCTGGGTCCTTGTCCAGTCTCTGGCTTGGAGTCCGAACTCAGGCCTCGCCGTGCCCTCGCCTCGAGGAACCCAGGCCTCGCCGTGCCCTCGCCTCGAGGAACCCAGGCCTCGCCGTGCCCTCGCCTCGAGGAACCCAGGCCTCGCCGTGCCCTCGCCTCGAGGAACCCAACCCATGTCCAGTCCTGTAGCCACGTCATGTCCTCGCCTAGTTCCGGGGTCCGAGCCTGAGTCAAGACCCAGCTTCAGGGTCCTTGTGCAGTCTCTGGCTCGGAGTCCAAACCCAGGCTCCTAGTTGCCATTTCCTTGACCTGGCCCTGCTTGCCTAGCCAAATGTCCTAGCCCAAGTCTGTGTTCTTGTCCCAGCTCCTAGTCTGCATCCAGTCACATCCCTAACTCTAGTCTCTAGTCCTGTCCTGTTCCTAGTACTTCAGTGTCTGTGTCTTGCATTTCCATCCGCTCCCAGCCGCCCCATTATGACATTTCAGATTTCCTGGGATCTTTTCACAAACTAAAGAACAATAAAATACTTAAGTGAATGTACCCACGGCCTTTGTAGCCACTTCTCTTAAATCCCAAGAACACAGATCAGCAGTCCTAAGGATTTATCAGCCTTTCGTCCAAGTAGTTTGTATAGTTTGGCAAACTAATTGTAATGATAATTATTTCAATTGCTCTCTCATTTAGCCTTAAATTTTTGACTGTTACTTGGGTGTTTCTAGGAAGTTTTTTTTACAGGGAAGGCAAAATGTTTACCAAAAAAAATTGTTATTTCCTTACTTCCATTATCAAGTCCTTATTTCATTCTCCAATTGATGTTTAGAATTGTCTGTTTTTTTTACATTTCTTACAAGGTTACTCCCATTTTCTTCTGTTAATCATCCTTTGGTGGTTTGTAGAACATTCATTACTTTCTGACCTTTCTTTCTAATGGGTTATCTCTTGATTGAGAATTATGAAGTTACTTTAAGGCTCTTCAAACTATCCAATGCTGCTGATATTTTTGCTTTGAGTTTTATTTTGTGACAGCTGCATTTTGTGATTAGTATGTTTTTTTTCTGTTTGTGTGCTGCTTTCTGATGAGTAATCAGGACGACGCATGTGGAAAGGATGAGGCACATGATGCATTACATCATTATTGCAAGTTATTGTGTGATTGATCTGAGTTTTACCATGTGGTGAATGCAAGCTGCAATCTGCACCTGGCATGAGAAGTATTGTTCAGTGGATAATGGTTTATAGTACACAAAAAAAATTTACTAAATTATATCACAAGAGTGAGTTGTAATATGTGAGTGATGTGGATTGTCATGTGGAACTGTGCATTGATAAATTGCAGGATGGTTTGAGTCCTTACAAACAACTGTATGATAGAAAAATGCGCGAGGCTCAGCAGTCAAGCAAGCCTCCCACATCAGCCACAGCAGATGATGAACCTCGATCTTCAACATCGAGGTGGGCAGTCATTGGAGAAGATGAGCTGCCTGCCCTGATTGACAATGAGATGACACCCCCATGTCCCACCACCCCAACATCTGGGCCCCGGACAGATACTGTACCGATTCGCGGAGAATGCAGCAGTAGCCAGGAAGCACACAGCACATCTTTAAGAAAAAGACCAAAATAAACTAGCTAATTAATTAGGTGCTGCCGGCACGTAATTGTCGTCCCAGATCAGTGCCAATTTCCAATTGCATTGCCTCTGATCTGGGCCGACAATTACGTGTCGGCGGCACCTAATTAATTAGCATGTTTATTTCAGCTTTTTTCTTAAAGATGTGCTGTGTGCCTCCCGGCTACCGCTGCGTTCTTCGCGGCAATGTATTGGGTCAGCGGCCCGGAGGGTGGGGGCCACTGCACCACTCCATCCTGCAACGACTCAGCCTAACACACCATCATCAGTTTGCTCGGCAAGCTGTCTTCCCGATTCCGGTAAGTGATACTACACTGTACATACATTATTTCTACTTTATATTGGCTGTGTATTTTTACATGATATTTGGTAGATTTGGCAGCCTCATAGCTTAAAGGTTACTGGAGAGCGCGTTTATGCCAACAGCGCTTGTGTAAGATTTTCTGCTGAGAGCACTTGCGTGAGATTTTCACTACGGAGATCTGTGCAGGCAATCGTTGTAGAGAAGTATTTCTACTTTATATAGGCTGTGTATTTCTCATATCATTCCTGCTTTTACTATATGTTACTGTTATTTTAGGTTTTCTGTGTTATTTGTCATGATTTGGTAGGTTATTTTTGGGTCTGCGAACGCTCACAAAATTTTCCCATATAAATAAATGGTAATTGCTTCTTCGCTCTATGACATTTTTGCTTACGAACCGTTTCATAGGAACGCTCTACTTTCGGATGGCGGGGGAAGCCTGTATTTTCCAAAGCCAAAAGATCATTGAGTAGGAGGACGGTGCCGAAAATAGCTATTGAATGCTGCAATGAGGGGAAGTAAGAAAGTAGCGTTAGTTATAGCAATCCTTTCTGATGTGTATTACACACTCATGAACTTAGTAACTGGTCAGGAAGCTAAGTATGCTGAATGGTCAGAGGATGGAAGAGTATCAATTCATTCGCATAAGATAGTAAAGAGGTCTAATTTCAACCATCAAAATCTCAGGGAAACATGAGATTCATGTCATATTCAAAGGTCTACAAAAACACAAAAAGCCTTATAATCAGGGATTAAAGTCTGTGGATATGGCAGCCAAATGTTTTGGGTTTCCCATCAAGTGTTAGCCACAAATGAAAGAGTAGTCTACAGACCACAAGACTTTGGTCCAGCGTCATGTGACCGCAAGTATTTTGAGACATTTGTGCAGATGTATTTGTAAACATTCACGATTCACCTGTACTTTTATTCATATCATATTGGCAAAAATGATATTTGTTAGCAATGCACACAAGATATTTTTTCGTAGCTTGTAAATGAAGAGTAAGGTTTCCAGTGCCACATCAACACAGATAAAAGCTTCTCATAAGTAGCAGAAAATAGGAATCTGCACAAAATTATATTCACAGCAAATGACACAAAACCTTTCTTACCGCAAGCTGTGGTAATATAGGATGGCAGTGCAAAAATTATCTTCAAATTATCTCATAATGGTTTGCAGGAGTCTATTCATTGTCTACTGCATTTTCTACAAGTAAGACTCTATATTTCAAATGTTATTCATGTATTAAAGTGCTTTCTGCTGTCTTGAAATTAACAATGATACAAAATAGTTGCAAGTCATGTCTGATTTAAATTTTATTATTGACTATTGTAAACTGCATTGCAAGACTAATGTGGAATATAATATTCAAAGTTCAATGTACATTTATTATCAAAGTGTACGCTTTAAACAACCTCGAGATTCATCACCTAACAGGCAGCCATGAAACAGAGAAATACAAAAACAAGCCATATATATGACTATATATCATTGTGTACATCTATTGATGTTTCTGGACACATCTTCAGTGATGTTCCTGGAATCATCGGGTGTTTCGGGTCTTTCAACATCTTACAACCTCCTCCAGGTGACCTAGCCGGGGCTGATCAGACCCCAGCTTGTGTCCAGATGGCTAGCTACTTATGACTCCATGGCTCCCCTCTTTTGAGCCACAGCCATCTTGAGGCCCTCTCTGCCACATCGGTGGTACTGCGGATGGCTCTTCTCTTCCTCTCTCCCTCAATGCCCAAAATGCTGAGGCTCTAACTAAAGAACGGGCTATGAATCCCCTACAACCAACCTCCACTGGGAGACACCTCGCTCTCCATCCAGCCTGCTGACAGTTGCTGACCAGTCCTGCGTACTTGGAGAGCTTCCTTTCAAAGGCCTCCTCCAAGCTATCTTCCCATGGGACTTTCGGCTCCAGCAACACCACTTGCTTATACAGTGTGCAGAGAATAAAAACCACATCATGCTGATAAACAAAATAAAATAACACTTCAAAAAGAAGACGATGGAACACCCATTGTTCAATGAAAAATAAAACATCATGCAAACAGTAATCACAAGCAAATAAAGTCTCTGAACTGAAGTTCATAAACAGAGTTCCATAGTTCAGTGCAGAGCCGAGTAATCATCGTGGAGCAGTGATCCAAACTGGCCCATGCCTCATATCGGGCCCTAAAACCCTGACCTTTTCAATCTGGCCTGGCGCTTGACTCTCTGTCTGAACAATGGTTCCTCTGCTTTGAGCAGTAATCTAAATGGGCCTGTAACACACCTTGGGCCTCAACACTGTGACCTTTTCAATCTGGCCCAGCGCTTAAATCTCCGTCCAAACAACAGATTCTGCCACATGGACATGCTGGACTTCACCCTAAGTGACTGACCTAAGCTGCATTGTATTAAAATTACCATGATGTGTGATGTGAACCCTGCTAAATGACTGATGCGATGACAATGTGTTGCATTATTTGACTACTCTGTTGTGCATTGTGCGAGCAGGTTCCTCAAAGAGCATCGAATTTTGATCTCCATCCAACCTGGTGTGAAGCTCACAAGCTTATTTTTTACCATCTCCTCTGTGAGATAGTTAATAGGATAGGGCATGTATCGCAGTCACGGGCAATAGGGGTCACATCAAGTCTAATGCAATACTGATTTGGCACCAGTAATGCAAAACAGGGCCATGGAAAGTCAAGTAACGCAAATAGGAAGAGCTATCTCATATCCTGCATGGTTTACTGGGATCTTCAATTTCTAGCAGATTTGTTGTGGAGTAATTTTGTGTGTAGAGCGGATTGTGAAGAAGTGGCCCTTCCTGGATTTTTCGAGGTTATGCATTGTGCAGAAGCTGATACCAGGAATTTACTTGTGTCTATTCCCAATTGAAATATGAGAATTACATTAACTGTACAGTACCTTTAGTAATGACTGTGAAGATGAGGAGAGGAGAACTCCCAGAAGAGGAAAGAGGGTAGAAAGGCTCTATTCAGGAAAGGCCACAACCTAAGTATTCAGGAAGCATTTCAAATTTGAAGAGTAGGTTCTAATACTCAAAGGGCCCTCATAGAAATTTGCTGTATGTTGCAGGTTTAAAGAGTGGCTTAGAGGTGGGATCTGAGATACTAAGGACTTTAACAGCAAGGCCAAGGAGCAAAGGTGATGCGTTTGCGAGATCCCCGGAGGAAGAGGCTGTCCATGTCATCTGTTGCGCAGGATTAAGACTGATACTTCAAATGGGCAGGAGATTGAAGAAGATTTACTGCATGTGCACTATGCATTGCATTGATTCTTGGTGGGCATGTCAGGAAGCGGACTTCCAGTGTTATGGAGAAATCTAATAGAATGCAACCCAGCACCTATTTCCACATTTGGCTTACTTCCAAATGCAAAAAAAAAGAGCTGATCATTTCCTTCTGAATGTGGAGTAGTGCACCTGTGGTATTGAGGTTGAGAGCTTCAGGTTCGTAGGTGCGAACATTGGCAATAGCCCGTCCTGATTCAGCCATGTTGATGACATGACCAAGAAAGTCTCCCAATGCCTTTACATTATTGGGAGACTGAAGAAATTTGTCCTGTCCCGTCGACTCTTATCAATTTTTTTACTGAGGTACCGTAGAAAGTTAATCGCAGAGGCCTCTCAATCGACACCAAGAAGACAGAAAGCATGGTCATCTCCAGAAAGACAAATATCCCACAATGTGTGATCAAGATCGGAAATACAAACATCAAACAAGTCAACAAATTCAGATATCTTGGCAGCCTAATAACAAGGGATGGCAGATGCGACACAGATATCAAATACAGAATAGCAATGGTGAAAGAAGCTTTCCAAAAAATGAAGACCATATTAACAGACAGAAAGATGAGCATGTACACTAAAAACAGAATACTACAGTGCTACATTTATTCCATCCTGACCTTGTGGAGGTGAATGCTGGACCATTTCTCCAGCAATGGAAAAGAGAGTAGAAGCAGCTGAATTATGGTTCTACAGGGGAATGTTAAAAATATCATGGACCACACACACGTCAAATGAAAAAGTTCTCAGAAGAGCCCAAGCAGTTCGATCACTCATACCAACAATAAGAGAAAGACAACTCAGATTCCTAGGACACATCATGTGGAAAGATGAACTAGAAAAACTCATACTCTCTGGAAAGATTGAGGGGAGTAAACCCAGAGGAAGACTTTGGCTTATGTACATCAAAGGCATAGCCAGGTGGCTACCGTGAGGAGATCCTGGAGTACTCCTATTAACTGTGCTTTTGAAGAGAGAGAGAGAGACGAAGATTAACGGTTGGACTGTCATGTTAAGGCATTGGAAGTAACTTTGGATTTCTACTGAGCTGTGTTTGGAGACAGCAGCGAGCAGCTCAAAAGTTGCTATGGAGACTGAAGGCAGGTTGTTGATATTACTTCTTCAAGGACAGGTTGCTTGCTTCCATTTCTTCACAGACAAAGGAAGGAGGGACTCTTTGAATGACAGGTGATGCTCAGCCTGGTGAGATAAATATGAGGTCAGATGATACAGACCAAAGACACATGATATGGACACTGAATGAGCATTGTTGTGCCTGCAGAGAAAGTGGGCTTTGGAGGATCGATCAGGAGGATCGATCCAAATTGCTATTCCAGTGAAGGAGAAGGGATTGACTGGTGTGGAGTTGTCTATGTGTCCACCCTTGCTGGCGTGATAGCTCCACCACAGGAAAACCGGTCCCCCTGGTTAAAGTCACAGTCGGTGACTTGTGAAGGATTTCGGAGGACGACGAGAAGATTACCGGCAACAGCTCACCTGAAGATATATCCCTCTCCCCCTCTCCCCCTCTCCCCCTCTCCCCCTCTCCCCCTCTCCCCCTCTCCCCCTCTCCCCCTCTCCCCCTCTCCCCCTCTCCCCCTCTCCCCCTCTCCCCCTCTCCCCCCCTCTCCCCCCTCTCCCCCCTCTCCCCCTCTCTCCCCCTCTCCCCCCTCTCCCCCTCTCCCCCCCTCTCCCCCTCTCCATGAACTGAACTTTACTCAACAGCGTAAGACTGTATCTTTTTACCCCTAGACTTAAAGAAGCTTGGTTTTCATACATATATTTCCATACTTACTGATTTACATACTCATATATATAATCATTGCTAACCTATGTGATTTATCTTCATTTATATTACTGTATTGCATAGTTACTAATAAATATAATTAGTTTATAGCAATACTGGACTCCAAAGTGGTTTCTATTTCTACTGGTTTCTTTATCCCCGTCACGGGGTACGTGACACTACACATCGAGGAAATGGAAGTCATCCAAAAAACAAAGGATAGATCTATATGGAAAACCATGGTCACAAGTCCGCATCGGATATGGTACCTAGACAGACAGACTGTAGAAAGCATTCTGTCTGGAAGCATAATGGCAACTTCTCTGCATGTGACCACAAGAAACTGCAGAGAGTTTTGGACACAGCTCAGCACATCATAGGAACTAACCTCCCCCTCTCTACTTCTCACTGCCTTAGCAAAGCAGCTAGCGTAATCAAAGCGGCCACCCACTTCAAGCATTTTCTCATCTCTCTCCCATCAGGCAGAAGATACAAAAGCCTGAAAGGCTCAAGGATAGCTTCTATCCCATTGTTATCGGACTATTAAATGTACCTCTTGTATAATAAAATGGACCCTTGTCCTCACAATCTGCCTCATTATGATCTTGCACTTTATCATCTATTTGCACTGCAATTTTTCGTAGCTTTTATACTTATCGATTATTATTCTAGTTCAATACACTGTGTAAGGATTTGATCTGTATAAACAGTACGCAAGCTAAATTTTCATGTGTATCTTGGCACATGTGACCATAATAACTCAATAACTCAACCCTCCCCCACCTGGGACAGTCTGACCATCTTTCATTGTTTCTGCATCCCAAGTATAGCCTGGTCATTAAACGTGTGAAACCCACAGTGAAGACTATTCAGATCTGGCTGGAGGGTGCTGACTCTGCTCTTCAGCACCAATTCCAGCACACAGGCTGGAGCACGTTTGCTGCCCATGCCACCACAGACTCAGATTAGCATTGATTTATGTACCCACTCTGTCCTTGAGCACATCAACAAGTGGGTAGATAGAGTGACATCACCAAAACAAATAAAAGTTTTCCCCAATCAGAAACCATGGATGAACAGAGACGTTCACCTCCTGCTCAAAGCCAGAGATTCAGCCTTCAGGTCTGGAGACTGGGAGGCTTACAGCTCAGCTGGGGCCAACCTGAGGAGGGCAATGTCTCAGGCTAAACACATATACAAACAGAGAATCGAGGAGCATTTCAACTCCTTGGACCCCCGGTGCATGTGGCATGGCATACAGGTCATTACAGACTTCAAACCATCTAGTACTGTGCCCCCTTCCAGCTCTGCTTCCCTCCCTGATGAGCCCAATTACTTCTACGCTCGCTTTCACTGAGAGAACAATGTGGTCACCCTCAAAGCGGATCTCCCACCTGGTGAACTGCCTCTCTGATTTTCCACCTCCAATGTTAGCGCCACCCTGAGCAGGGTGAATGTACGGAAGGCAGCTGGTCCGGATGGAATACCTGGCCGTGTGCTCAGAGTCTGTGCAGGGCTGTTGGCCGGGGTCTTCACGGACATTTTTAATCGGTCCCTGGCCCAGGCTTCCGTCCAGTTGCACTCACCTCCATCATTGCAAAGTGCTTTGAGAGACTGGTTCTATCACATCAGAAATCCTGTCTGCCCACTACCCTGGACCCCCATCAATTTGCCTATCACACCAACAGGTCAACAGAGGATGCCATCTCCACAGCACTTCACTCTGCCCTGACCCACCTGGACAGCCCCAACTCTTGCGTCAGAATGCTGTTCATGACTTTAGTTCCGCATTCAGTACTCCAAGCTGATCGCCAAACTTTGCCAGCTTGGTATCAGCTTATCTCTGCAATTCAACCTTAGACTTTCTGACTAACAGACCCCAATCAGTTAAGTTAGACGACCTCTCCTCCTCCACTCTCACCTTGAACACTGGCGTGCCTCAAGGCTGTGTGGTGAGCCCTCTTCTGTACTCCCTTTTCATCTATCACTGCGTTCCTATACATGGTTCTAACTCCATAATCATGTTCGCAGACGACACCAGTGGTTGGCCTGATCAGAGGGGATGACAAGACGGTCTACAGGGACAAGGTCCAGCACCTGGCTGCATGGTGTGCCAACATCAATCTGGCCCTTAACACCCAGAAGACCAAGGAGATCATTGTGGACTTCAGGCATGCCAGGAGTCACACTCACATCCCCATCTACATCAACGGAGCTGTAGTGGAGCGTGTATCAAGCTTCAAATTCCTTGGTGTCCACATTTCTGAGGATCTCACCTGGTCCTTGAACTCCTCCATCCTGATCAAAAAGGTGCAACAGCACCTTTATTTCCTGCGGAGCATCAAGAAAGCTCACCTCTGTCCCAGGATACTGATGGAATTTTACTGCTGTACCATTGAGAGCATACTCACCAACTGCATCTCAGTGTGATATGGCAATTGTCCTGTATCGGACCGCAAAGCACCCCAGCGTGTGGTGAAAACTGCCCAGCGGATTATCGGCACCCAGTTGCTCACCATTGAGAACACTTACCATAAATGCTGCCTGGGCAGAGCGAAAAGCATTATTAAGGATGCATCTCACCCTAACCATGAACTTTTTACTCTCCTCCCATCCGGTAGGCGCTACAGGAGCCTTCGCTCCCACACCAGCAGGCACAGGAAGAGCTTCTTCCCTGAAGCTGTGACCCTGCTGAACCTCTCATCACAGCGCTAAGCAGTATTGCACCCATATTGTACTGTCTCAGTACTGTTATATTTGTGTGCTGTAGCACATACTTTTTATTCGCAGTTATTTTGTAAATAACACTATTCTTTGCATTTCTGGTCAGATGCTAACTGCATGTCATCGGCTTTGTATCTGTACTCAGCACAATGACAATAAAATTGAATCTAATCTAATCCAATCTAATACCAATACCAAAAATGCCATGAAACCTCACAGGATATCACAACAACAACAAAATTCCATTCATTAGTCTCTTTAGTAAAGTAAAAATCCCACAAGATGATTCACAGAAGAGCTATCTATCTTTTAAAAATTTGAAGAGATTGAAGTACCATCAACTGAAAAATTGTTCAAAGAAGAAATTTTAGGGACTGCTGCAATCACAAACAAGAGAGAATCTGCAGATGCTGGAAATCCGAGCAACACACACAAAATGCTGGAGGAACTCAGCAGACCAAGCAGCATCTATGGAAAAGAGTACAGTCAGCGTTTTGGGCTGAAACCCTTTGGCAGGACTGGAGAAAAAAGATGAGGAGTAGATTTATAAGGTTGGGGGGAGGGGAGAGAGAGAAAGAAGGTGATAGGTGAAACCTGGAGGGGGAGGGATGAAGTAAAGGGCTGGGAAGTTTATTGGTGAAAGAGACAGAAGGCCATGGAAGAAAGAAAAATGGGTGGGGGAGGAGCACCAGAGGGAGGCGATGGGTGAGCAAGATGAGAAGGTGAGAGAGGGAAGAAGGGATGGGAAATGGTGAAAGGGAGGGTGTGGGGACATTACTGGGAGTTTGAGAAATCGATGTTCATTCCATCAGGTTGAAGGCTACCCAAATAGAATATAAGGTGTTGTTCCTCCAACCTAAGTGTGGCCTCATCATGATAGTGGCAGAGGCCATGTTTAGACATATTGGAATGGGAATGGGAAGTGGAATTAAAATAGGTGGCCACTGGGATATCCTGCTTTTTCTGGCAGACGGAGCATAGGTGACACTGAGCTCTTCTTCCACCACCTCCATCTCCGAGCCTATTTCTTTGGCAAGGACTCTCCACCCCACACTGATGACCCCTTCTCTAGTCTTCAACCCTTCTCCTCTTCCTGGACACCCCGCCTTGGTCTTCTGCCTGCTCTGGACCTTTTCATTGCCAGCTGCTGACAGGACATTAACCGTCTAGACTTCAACACTCCTCTCTTCTATTCCAGCCTCAGTCCTTCCAAACGCTCGGTTCTCCACTCCCTCTGCACCAATCCTAACCTCACCATCCAACCTGCAGATAAGGGAGGTGCTGTAGTAGTCCGGCGTACTGACCTCTATCTTGCTGAGGCCAAGCGGCAACTCTCAGACACCTCCTTTTACTTTCCTCACTAAGGAACACCAGGCCATTGTCTCCTACGCCATCGCCAACCTTATTGACTCTGGGGATCTCCCATCTGCCGCCACCAACCTCATAATTCCCACACCCCGCACCTCCCGTTTCTACCGTGCAAACCCGCTTGTCCAGGTAGACCCATTGTTTCAGCTTGTTCCTGCCCCACTGAACTCATACTGGCATACCTTGACTCTGTTTTATCCCCGCGATTCAGTCCCTTCCTACCTACATCAGTGACACCTCACACGCTCTCGATCTTTCAAATAATTTCAGGTTCTTTGGCCCCCATCATCTTATTTTCACTATGGATGTCCAGACCCTATACACCTCCATGCCCCACCAGAGAGCCTCAAAGCTCTCTGCTTTTCTCTGGACACCAGACCTAACTAGATCTCCTCCACCACCACTCTCCTCCGCCTAGCGGAACTTGTCCTCACTCTAAATAATTTCTCCTTTAGCTCATCCCACTTTTTTCAAACAAAAAGGGTAGCCAGGAGAAATCCTCTTTTTTGTTTGTCGGCTATGTGGAACAGTCTATGTTCCAAGCCTGCAGTGGTGTCCGTCCTGCACTTTTCCTACACTACATCGACGACTGCATTGGTGCAGGTTCCTGCACCCATGCTGAACTTGTTGACTTCATCCACTTTGCCTCCAACTTCCACCCTGCCCTCAAGTTTACCCGGTCCATTTCCAACACCACCCTCCCCTTTCTTAATCTCTGTCTCTTTCCCTGGAGACAGCTTATCTACGGATGTCTACTACAAACCCATGGACTCTCACAGCTACATGGACTATACCTCTTTCCACTTTGTTACTTGTAAAAATGCCATCCCCTTCTCTCAATTCCTCCGTCTCCACCACATCTGCTCTCAGGATGAGGCTTTGCATTCTAGAACGAAGGAGACGTCCTCTTTTTTTCAAAGAAAGGGTATTCCCTTCTTCCACCATCAACGCCGCACTCAACCGCATCTCTTCCATCTCATGCATGTCTGCACTACCCCATCTTCCCAGGACCCTACCAGGGATAGGGTTCCCCTTGCCCTCACCTACACCCCACCAGCCTCCGCATCCAGCACATAATTCTCCGAAACTTCCTCCACCTCCAACGCGATCCCACCACCAAATACATGTTTCGTTCCCCCCACTTTTTGCTTTCCACCGGATCGGTCTCTATGCGACTCCCTTCTCCATTCGTCTCTCCCCACTAACCTCCCTCCTGGCACTTGTCCTTGCAAGTGGAACAAATGCTACACTTGCTCCACTTGCTCCTACACCTCCTCCCTCACTACCATTCAGGACCCTAAACAGTCCTTCCAGGTGAGGTGAAACTTCACCTGTGAGTCTGTTGGGGTCATAAACTGTGTGTGGTGCTCTTGGTGTGGCCTCCTGTATATCAGTGAGACCTGATGTAGATTAGGAGACCACTTCACTGAGCACCCATGCTCTGTCTGCCAGGGAAAGCGAGATCTCCCAGTGGGCTTGGAAGTGTAGTTCACTCAATGCTGGTAATTACATTTGGGGATTCTCAAAAGACCAGAATAGGAAATCTTGAGAATTTTTTTATAAAAACCCGATGAGATTATGGAGAAAAAGAGAAATGAACACTCAGCAAAATTTCCAAAGAGCACCAAGAATATTTAGATACTGCTCTCAATAAATGTCAATGGTTCTGCCGAGTATTCTGTCAGAAGCTCTCATTCATGCTCCCATCATTAACAAGTGGTGTAGTTCATTTAACAGAAAGAGATAATGGCATTCTCAGTTAAAAAGAACAAAGTCTTGAATAAAGATCCCCAGCACTGTCCATACAGAGTCGCATTCTGGACTGCAAGATGTGGTCAGTGCTGAACCAACTATTAAGCTATAGCTGTCACCTGATGCAGATATGGCCCAAGTGTGGAGTGAGAGACACTGAAGCAGGTCGATAGTTCACAGACTTTAATGCGAACAGTGTTAAAGGGAAAAAGAGAACAATAAACACTAAGCCAAACAGGGTCATTGACTAAAACACTCAAATGGAAAATGAAGCTTTCACTGCGGCTGAAAAGAGCCACTAAGAATAAAACGAATACCGCTAGTCTTCAGATTCAGTTGACCCGACAGTCCAATTTCTCAGGCAAGTGGGAATGCAGTTAACGAAGCGTAGCTATCTCCTGGGTTCAAGTCTCGACAAACACTACGAGAGAACGAATCGAGTTAAATACCATCACAATGAAATAATAATTAGCTGGTATGTGCATATTCACGAGAGCAACTGCTGAATCTGCTGTGCTGCCGAATCTGTGGTTGTGACAATAGCTACCTTTTACAATATGGAAACTCAAATAAAATCCCAGTAACAATGGAAGTCAAACAACAAAACAACTCTTCAAAAACCAAAACACGAGGAATTCTGCAGATGCTGGAAATTCAAGCAACACACATCAAAGTTGCTGATGAACGCAGCAGGCCAGGCAGCATCTCTAGGAAGAGGTACAGTCGACGTTTCGGGCAAAGGGTCTCGGCCCGAAACATTGACTGTGCCTCTTCCTAGAGATGCTGCCTGGCCTGCTGCGTGCACCAGCAACTTTGATGTGTGTTTCTTCAAAAACCACCCTCTTTGACCTTTTCCATGCAGCAAGGCTAATGTTTATGATGCAGCCACACAGACACGGTTGCCTTGTTCCAAAACCTGGACATCAACCATAAGTTGTACCACTGCAACAAAATAAGAAACCCTGATGGCTGCTCTTGTCAACATGGTGTGGGCTGGAGCAACATGTTTTCCACTGTGCAAACTCAGCAGGTTGAGCAGAACCTGTAGGCGGGGAAAGAATTATTAATGTTTCAGATTGGCAGTTTCTCTTCCCCACAGACACTGCTTAACCCCTTGTGTTCCTCCAACAGATTTGATTTTTGTTCCAGGTTCCTTCATTCTGCTTTGCCTACTTGATGACAATTGTTATCATTGTCACTACAGGGTATCTACAGGCACCCTTCATTAGAGCCAACAGCCTTCCACAAATTGCAGAGCAAACTACTGGGGAAGCCCCATGACAAACAAAAGAATTTGATGGAAAGGAACTAGAAAACACTGAAGCTGATCAGTTGACTTTTATATGTGATGCATTGGGTTATAGCAAGTCCAGTGGGCTGATTTCATTGAGGATGCCCAGTAGAATGTGGGTTTGCGAACAAACTGTGGAAAGAGATGAACACCTCATCTCAGTGTTCTCTGGCAGCTTCCCATCGTCGTTGATTAAGGCAAACAAAAATTGCCTCTGGTAGATTATCAAACAACGGAAGATAATCTCCAGTCTGTCCAAATCCCGCTGGTCTGCTTCTGCAAAGTGCTTTCTATTAAGGCGTATTGTGGAGTTACGGATTATAGCAAATAATAATTTTAACAGCAGCCTGTCTTAAGATCTGAATGTGGATTGTAGATTGAATTTAAAATGCAGCTCAGAGCAATGGTCTTCCCGGAGCTGCAGACTGGGGCCGATTGCAAAGCAGGAAACACCCCATTGACCTGAGATTGACTTGGTTGTGAATTATGCTTATGTTTCCACCTATTACTTTATCCTAAACAGGCCCCCGCCCCAGAATTCACTAAAACCGACATTGTGAGAATGTCCAGAGCTTGGTTGATCCACCCTGTTCCATGGGTGGAGGAACAGCAGGTGCCTTAGGCTCATCCAGAGATGTGTTGACGTGCTCGTGGACAAGTTGTGACACCGGAAGCATGGTAGCAGTATCCTCCAAATCTTGATGGGCTGGTTTAAGGCGATCAACCAAAACACATTCGGGTTTACCCCTCCTATCTATGATAAAATCCTTTTTCTCTCTGTTCCAAAACATGGAATAGGCCATCGTAAGGGAGCCTAAGGGGATGTTGACTTGCCTCATGGTGGACAAAAATGAATGAGGCGGAATGTATTCAACAGGAACCCAAAACATGCTGTACGCCATGATGGGAGGTGGGAATAGGTTCAAAGGAATTGAATTTACTGAAGAGGCTGGAAAGTTGTTGAGAGGCTGAACAGGTGGTGGTAGCATCAGGAATAAAATCATCTGGCATTCGTAATGGCTGCCCATTTGCCAACTCATCTGTGGACAACTGCAGCTGTTCTGATCTCCATCAGGACCCACCGGAGACCATGCCAACACTCATCCATCAGGGAAACCCTCAGAGCAGCCTTTAAGGAGCGGTGGAACAACTCTCGTAGGCAATTGGACTGCGGGTGATATGCCATGGTGTGATATAGCCTAATCACGTGGTTCTGGGCCATCGCAGCCCAGAGGTTTGATAAGAATTGGGGACCGCAGTCGGAGGAAGTATCAGTTGGGGTGCCAAACCGAGCAACCTAGGTGCTGATGAACGCCCATGCCACATCTGCAGCCACTGTTGATGCTAGAGGGTTGACCTCTGGCCGTGTGGTGGTACAGCGCATGAAACCATGGGGGGGAGTGACAACCAGGTCCACATTCACATGCTCAATCCATCGCTCAGGGACCTCAAAAGATGCCAATGGTGCAAGAACATGATGGTTAATTTTTGCCCACTGGTACTTAACACAAGCTGCACTCCAATCACACTCATTCTTTCTAAGACTGTGCCAAGTAAACTTTAGTGCAACCAGTTTCTGTGAGGGCTTCTAACCCAGATGCAAGAGGACATTTACGGAGTCAAAAACAGTCCACCTCCAGTTTGTGAGCACTCTGGAGCATAGGAGAGAAACTCCAGCTTCCCCGAACTTAATGTCAGCTACTCGCAGGCCCATGACTGCTGTTCAGTAAGGCTGGACCTTTGGGTCATTAGCTTAGCCAAGGGGTTGTGGTCAACGAATGCTGTGAAATGGCGACCATCTGGAAGAAAACGAAAATGGTGGAGAGTCGGATGGAGACCAAGAAGCTCACTGTACTTCCTTTCGGGGGGACAGAACTGCTGGCTGAAGAAGGAGAGCAAATGTCACACACCTCTGACCAACTGTTCATGCACAGCACCCACAGCATAGTCTGAAGTGTCAACAGTAATGGCTATGTGTATGTTGGAGAGCAAGTGTGCTAGTATGGTCACATTGGAAAGAGTTCATTTGGTGTGATCAAATGCTCTGGTCTTGTCCGCTGACCTGTCAAGCATGTGATTGGCAGCATTGGCTCTAAGGACACTATACAGGGGGAATATAAGTTCAGAAGCTCACGGAATGAAGCAGTGATTGATATTCACCATGCCTAAAAACTCCTGAAGTTTTTTAGTTGTGCGGGGCGCTGGGAAATCTACAATACTTTTGATGGGAAGGGTTTTTCACCCTCTGTGGAGATGTGATGGCAGAGAAAGTCAATGGTTGACAACTTAAACTGGCATTTAGCAGGGTTAATAATCAATCCATGTTGGCTAAAGCGTTCAAAGTATCCGGAGATGTGATGTGTCCTTGGCTTTGGATGCACTTGTGTCCAGATACACAAGAAGAAAATCTCTGTATTTTAATACAGAGTCCAACAGCCTTTGGAAAGTCTGTGCTGCATTTTTCAGCCCAAACGGCATGTGCAGAAATTCAAATAGGCCAAACAGGGTTATCACAAATGTTTTGGGAATGTCCTCCGAGCATACAGCCATCTGATGATAGCCCTGAACTAAGACAACTTTAGAAAGAAAATTACTTTCCAGCTAAACATGCCAAAAAGTCTTGGATGTCTGGTACCAGGCAACAGTCGAGGATGGTGACCTCGTTAAGGCATCGATAATTGTCACATGGTCGGCCACCACCATTGGACTTAGGGATGACATGAAAGGGCAAAGCCCAGGTGCTATTTGACCTGTGTACAATGCCAAGACATTCCATATTGACAAACTCAGCCTTCGTGTTTGCCAGCTTTTCTGGGTTCAGTCTACACAAGTGGGCATGGACTAATGGCCCAGTTGTGGGAATGTGGTGCTCGACCGCATGTTTTGCGACTGTAGTGGAGAATGTGAGCTTGGTGAGGTTTGGAGATTCAGCCAGCAGTCAAGTGAACTCACATGCAGTGGTGCACGTGCTTGACAGTCTTTGTGCGGACTTACTGGAGAGGGAGCATAATGCCCCAAAGTCCTTGACATCTACAAGCCGACAATTGTTAAGATTAACTAACAGTCCTTGGACACACAGGAAATCTTCATCATGCAGAGGTCTATCCACTTTGGCCAGGACAAAGTCCCATGTGTAAAGTCACCTGCTGAAGCATTACCTGTCGTGTCCCATAAGCCTGGATCCTGCTGCCATTGGTGGTCTCCAATGAGGTTTCATCGCTCTTTGCCTTCTGATCAATAGCACACTCACTTGAGCACCTATGTCACATGTGAAGCGTCGCCCTGCTCATAATGAACAGTAGATGGCCCAGGCAGCTGGAACCCACAGTGTTCACAAACCTGTGATGTCCCGATGCATTGGCACTGTTGAAGCTGCAAGGTGGTCAGCACTTCTTAGCATTCATACCAAAATGTGTGTGGAAAAAGCTGTTGCCTGTTTTGCAGCCACAGGCATAAGTGTGTTGGAGGCCCAGCTGACCGAGCTTATTGGGGCGGGAAAAGGGGGAGGGATTATGCACTTCTGCCTGGCTGAGTAGACTATCAAACATGTTGGTAAGCTTCCTATGGTCCGCAACAGATGCATTAGCGAGACCTATGCGGATTTGACCTGGCATTTACTGCATGAAGAGCTCTTTCAAACTTGAAGGAGGATGGTGATTTACCAGAAGAAATGGCATGTGGTCCATCAGCTCTGAAGTCCTAGCATTACCGAGATCGGGTAAAGAGTTTGGTGTGCTCAGACTCCAGTAGTCCAAAGGTCTGTAAAATGTGAGTTTTCAGCGTACCATATTCACCGTGTTCTGGCGGGTGTTCAAGCAGGCTCACCACTCTTGCTGCTGTGGAACTACTCAATGATGCTGCCACGTAGTAATATCGGTTTTTGTCCATAGAGATCTCTGGCAGCATGAATTGGGCCTTGGCAATTCAACAAACCAAGTGACGGCATTTTGCCCCCAAAACTCTAGCAGTTTCAAAGCGACTACATTGGCTAACGTGATGAATAACTCTGGAATCATCCTAGAGCATTGGGATTAACAATGTAGGTTTTTGTAAATAAAACAGCAGAGGCATTTTACATTTAAGGGAAACGATAACAACTCCTTTATTGTCCTCCAAACACAGAACATAAAACGTGTAAAAAAAAAATCACACCAGGGCAACCTCTTAAAGTGAACCCCAACTCAATGTCGATGGTTGTGAAATATGTATATGTTTCCACCTGTTATATTACCCTACACTGTCAGCTTGTGTGTGCCGAATAAAGACTTTTATACTATCAGCCACGTGTCTCTCCGGTGGCTTACGCTGACGGTCACAATACTCTCCACAAGCAAACATTGTAGACTGACTTTTTCCAAGGTACCAGACCTAGTGCTTGATCTTACTGTAGTGATATTTTGATGGAGAAAGCCCACAGATTAAGGTCCTCCTGCTATTCACTGGAACCAATGTAAAAATCTCTTACACACCATGTATGGATACACATGAAAGACGAAATGATATCATGCTATTCATCTGAATCTTGCAAAGCAAATAGAATGATATAATTTGTACAGTGAATGGTGAGATACTTATCATATAGATGTTATTTTTATGGATGAAGTAGTTATTGTTGACGAACAGATTACGAGGTGGAGAGATCCCACACACTATACCCGTTGAGCAGCTTTCCAGACCACACTGTAATATTTGGTCTTCCTGCTTGGAGCACTTCTTCCACTCAGTCCTCTCACACACACCTGATCATGCCTTCGGTTCAGACTCAGTCCTGCTGTAATTTCAACAGGAATACGTGGGAACAACTGTGTTGCATTTAGGTCCAAATCTTTCTGCAGTTGTACCTGAAGACGTCGACAGCAGTCACGCCACCTGGAGATCACTAGCCAGCAGCTATCAATCAGCTGTAAGGTAGTGATAGCTGGTGGAGTCCTTTTGCTCTGCCGCTGTACATAACTCATCCACACACAGCCCACTGGTGTACCGAATGCAAACATTTGCCTACCCTGCAATGAGTGGATGTGCCCACCCTGCACAGTGTCATCATGAGGTACAGTATCTATTTGAATCCAGCAGCTCCCATAAACCATTTACAACAGAATACTGTTTTGTGCCAAATGTTTATCCACCTGCCAACCAGAGATTTGTTTATCTGCCTTAAGCAACAGAAATCCCGTCAAGACCCAACACTGCACACGATGGGTTGTCATGGGCAAGCACAAATTTTAAGCCATAAAAACTAATAGGAAAGTGGTCTTTAATATAGAATCACACAAAAGTAGGGCTCGGCCCATCAAATCTGTGTTATCTCTTTACCGGAGCAAAACCAATTCCACTCAGTGGTTTCCTTCTCCATATTCCTGCAATTTTTTCCATATTGTGTACTTATTTAATTCACTGTTGAAGGCCTCAATGGACTTTGCCTCCACTGCAGCTGCAGCTATTGCATTCCAGATTCGAAGCATATGCTGCATGGAGATTTTTCCTTGTGTAATTATTAATTCACCTTCCCTTTACTTTATACAGTAGTTCTTGATGTTCAGTGGGTCCAGTCTTCCTCTGTCCCCTCTGTCCGATCTATAACTCTTTCAGATATCCTGTTACCCTCTCTAAAGAAAACATTCCAAGCCTCCCCAAACTACCCTTCTGAATGCAATCCCTCATACCAGGAACCATTCACATAAATTTTTCTGGACTCTCTCTAATACCTTCACATTCTTTGGATAATGAGGTGACCAGAATTTAACACTATACTGTGACTGAAATTGGACCATCCCTTCAGCCAGCACAAATTCCCCATTTTTACATCTTGCAGATTTTACAAGGGGATTAAAAAAAGTTAAATATTGATGTTATTCCACCTTTATTCCATATCTAGATTCACACCTCTGTTTTATTTTAAGTAACACCTCCTAGGACAATTATATTGGCTTCGTAGGCAGAGCAATGCTGAGCCTTCAGAACAAAACTTGAATCCAATGCTAAAAATAGATGAGGTAGAATGTTATAAAATAACCTTAAATTCCTTGGATATTAATGAGTTTAGGGGTGCTTTGAATGAAGTTTTCAAGTTTTGCATAAGAATTGAATAGACAGAAACTGCTTTTACAGGTGTGAGAGTCTTGAACAAATTGGTGCAGAATAAGAATTGAAGGCACAGTGGTCACTGACCGTGACTGTGGAATGATTATTGGAGCCAGATGAGGTGGTTTCAGTATCTCAGAAACTTCTGATCTCCTGGAACTTTCATGTACAATATTCTCTAGAGTTTACAGAGAATGGTGGGAAAAAACAAAAAAAAAGAAGCCACTTAGATCACATTTTTTCTGCCATTCTGATGTTTGGTCTGAACAACAACTGAACCACTTGACCATGTCTGCATGCTTTTGTGCATTGAGTTGCTGCTACGTGATTGGCTGATTAGATATTTGCATTAACAAGCATGTATACAGGTGTACCTCATAAACTAGTCACCGTGTGTATTTTTCAGATTCCTAACATCTGCAGTATTTTGATTTTTGGCTGAAAATTAAAGTCTTCTTGTTAGTTCTTTGGTTTGTTGTTGTTCCTTTTCACTCCTTGTGGTGCATTGGGCAGCATTTTTGCTGTTTCCGTAGCATTTGACTGCTTTTTACAAGGCGGAGTTGCAAGTTCGATGCTCGACAAAGCATGATGGAGTGCGTGCAAGGAGCAGGCTGGATTTCAACTGGAGACTATTTGCCTTGAAGTCCAGAGCTGATGCCACCACATCACTGGCTGGCTGGTTCTTTGGTTTGCACATAGTTAAAAAAAAGAATATCAGTGTGCAAGTTATCATCGGAGATATAATAAAACAGCACAGAGGAACAAATAGGAGAAAATCTGCAGATGCTGTAAATCCAATCAATGCACATAGAATGCTGGAGGAACTCAGCAGGCCAGGCAGCATCTATGTAAAAGAGTGAACAGCCAACTTTTCGGGCCAAGACCCTAATTGCACTTGTGGAGGAGGAGACAATGGCGCCTAACGATGACTCCTTTGATTGCATCTTCAGAAACAGCTTTATTTCCTTCTCTGATATATCTATTTTTCCCTTTCAGGATTCTTTTGAAGACCCTGACCTGGAGTTACACGCAGACTTCGGTTCTTTGCGGGAATGGGACCTGCTCTCGGGGTTTCACGACCGGCCATTATTTGGCACGCTAAGGGCGTGGCCTAAGAGCTTTGCTCGCCTTTGGAGGTTTGAGATTTCATGGCTCTGGAGATGGGGGGGGGGGTTGGTTTAGAGGTCAGTGTCCGGCAGGAGATCGGTGTGTCGTGGGAGATGGAAGATCAAAGGCTATGTGCCCAGAGATCCGAGATCTTTGGGCACAGAGCATGAGAAAAGTGATGCAATGGACTTCTAACATTGTAAAGCAGCAATTTGTTTATGTCTCTCCGCTCACTGTGAAATGGAGACATCTTTCTCCCTGATTAGGGAGAGAGAGAGCCTGTGGTATGTCAAATACTGGGTGAACAAGTAGTCTTTAAGGTACTGCAAGTCTGTGTCTTTGCTGTTGCTTTGCTCATGCTTGAGTGCTTGGTGGCGGGTGCTGATGCTTTTTTTTGCCTGTGGGGGGTGGAAATCCTTGCTTGCTGCCGCCTATGCGTGGGAGGGAGTGAGCTGGGAGGGGGACTTTGGGGTTCTAACATTTATCTGTCATTCATTTTCTGGGGACACTCCTCTGTTTTCGTGGATTGTTGTGAAGAAAAAACATTTCAGGTTGTATATTGTATACATTCCTCTGACATTAAATGTATCTTTGAAACCTTCGATGTGCAACAGTATAGTGAAGATCAACAATGGCCATGCATTGTGCTGAATGTGAACACATTCACTCAAAAACTGGCACTAATATGAGCAGCCATTTAAAGGAGGAGAGAGAGGGAGAGAAGGCAAAAGGACAGAAAGCTCGAGGGAGAAAATCCTTTAGTTTAGGTCCAAGGCAGCTGATTGCATTTTGCTACCATTAACTGAACAATCGACATAGAATGAGCAAGAATTCAAAGAATGCAGAGATTGTGATTGTGCAAGGTTGTGTAGCTGGAAGCTACCTAAGATCTTTCAAATTGGACTGAGGATCTAAAAGCTATTATAGGAGTAGGAACTGGTATTGATCAGAAAGCACAGGGTGTGGCTAAAGAATACATAGAACCAATTAAAATATGAGCAATAGATACTTGATGTAGATCCAGTACAAGATGGGAGGCTGGCCTGGAGTTCACCACCTCCTTCTTGTGGCTTTCCTCTAAGGTCACAGAACCTTCCTCTGGCAGGAGTGTGCTTAACCATTGCATGATCAGCCTCCCACTTCCACAGCATGGTGCTGCTAAACTTCAAAGCCAAATTACAGTTGCATACTGGAAATCTGAAATAAAACAGAATATACGAGAAATATTCAGGAGGTCAGTCAGCATCTAGGGAAAGAGAGCAATTCCATGCTGCTGTTGATTGGAATCGTGTGGTCTAGAACTGGGATTCCCAACTATTTTTATTGCATACACTAATACCATTAAGCAAGGGGTCCATGGATCCCAGGCTGGAAACCCCTGGTCTAGAGAAGTAAAATTGTGCTTGAGTGTTTCATAATCAGAGGCAGGGGTAGAGCTGTCCAACATTTCCAAGATGAACACACGCAGAGCATGTGCGATATCAAATCAGCTGACCCCAGACACAGTGTCTGTATAAACAAGTTTTAGATAATCATAAACATGATATTACTTTCACCAGCCCCACAATCAGGTCACAGGGAATCATCACAAAAAGACCATATCACAAAAAAGACGTCTTTCAATCTGCCTCGGTGTTAATCACATTCAGCAGAGAGAGGGGTGAGGGTAAACTTCCCTCACTCTTTGTTCCTGTGAACACACATTGGGAACAATCATCCACAGATCACAACACATTGATCCTCCCCCCTGCCCCCCCCACACACAATCGATCCAGTACAATCCCTCTACTGCTCTCCTTATGATAAGCCCCCCACATAATATCCTCCCACAATGATCCTGCCCGCAACACTGATAATGTTACAGGTATAAAGAGCTTTATTTGTCTTAAGTACATCAAAGCATACCCTTTGTGTCAAATCAAATCAGTGAGTATTGTGCTGAGCAGCCCACAAGTATTGCCCCAATCCCAGCACCAACATGGCATGCCTACAATGCATTAGCCCTAATCCTGTGTTATCCTTGGAACATGGGATGAAACCAGAGTATCCAGAAGCAACACACACGGTCCTGGGGAAAATTTATAATTCCTTACAGACTGCAGCGGGAATTGAACCCTGATCGGTGATTGCTGGTGCTGTAGTAGCGTTTCACTAACCACTATATTACCATGGCACGCCATGCGGCCCCTGCAGACTGCCCTCAGGTGTCACTGACGTCACCCCGACTCTGCCCACCACATTAACCTATACACTCACTCAAAGTACATTTATTATCAAAGTCTTTATGCATTATATAACCTTGAGATTCGTCTCCTTTCAGGCAGCCACAAAACAAAGAAACCCAAAAGAACCCCTAAAAAAAAGACCGTCAAACGCCCAATGTGCAAAGAAAAATAGCAAATCATGCAAGCAATAGATGCGAGAAAGCAGCCTTCTGAACTGAAGTCCACAAGCCCTTAGTTCAGCGCAGAGTAGAGCAGCGAGCTGAACCAGCCCATCCTTCGCCTCAGGCCCTGACACCCTGATCTTATCAATCTGGCTCAGCACTAAATCATCATCCAACATCGGGTTCAGTTGCTTCGATATGCCTGGGGCCTGGGATCTGGACCCTGCCACTTCGATTCAGCCTGTATCTGACTTTTTCAATTCAACCCAGCGCTTAAGTCTTTGTCCAGTCATCAGATTCTGTCTTTTCGTTACGCTGTGGGGCGTGGACCCCACCACCGCGTTTCGGCTTGTACCCGACTGCTCCCCATACTGCTTCTGAAAATGACACCCATGCTGCCATCCTCCTCTCCCCCCAACAGAATCCCTCTCACCCTCACATTGACCCTCAACACAGCCCACTGACCCTACTAATTGCTACCTCACATGTTCCCACTGTGATTGCATACTCTTCCCAAACACAGCACCACCTACACAGACCTCCAACTTAGGACCCACGCACTGACACTCAAATTGCCCCCTAAAAACAGCTCCACAAACACATGCACTCCTACTGCTTCCCTCTAGACTGAGCCCTGCACAGCTCCACACTCTGACCCCACTATAGCAAAACCCTCAAACAGCTCTCCATCATCCCACATAGTCCCTGTGCACAAACTATTCACACAGCAGCACCCACACTGCCACACCCTCCCTGCCACTTCCACACTGCCCTGTCTCCCATATTGTCCCTTCAGAATGACCCCATCCAGCATCCCCACTGCACAGCATAGAGCTCACCATAACGACCCTCCACATTGTCATCACAGAGCTGCACCCACCTTGACCCCCAGAAACAACTTCCCAATCCTGACGACTCCTTCCCCTTTGCCTGTTCCCACTCTGCTCCACAGAGCCCCACAGATTCTCCCCATCCAGCACTCAGTGGTAAACATTGCCCACTAAATAGCCCACTCATGCTGGTATCCCTCTTTAACCTCCCAAAGAGTTACCTCAACCACTGATTGCCCTTTACCACCAACTTTACCCACGCATCCTGCTCTGTCACTGGCTCCCAAGAATTCATGTGCTCCACACAGCGGTGGAACTAGGATTTGTAATTTGGCAGTATGCTGGAAATTACTGCATTACGTGTATGCTAGCACCCTGCTGCATTCCTCCTTTCTGTGTCTGTGTTGCATGCTTCTTCTCAACTCATTAACTTGCTGAGCATTATTAGTTTCTGTGCAGTGATAACGAACAGAAGCTATTTAGTCGCTAAGATTGGTGGCTAAATTAACAAAAGGCAACTTTGCACTTAATGAATAGCTTATGGCATGCTCCTCAACCTCTCTGAAAACCTTCTTATCTAGCTAACACATTCTTAGCTAGTTAACACAAAATATTTGTAATAAATTGTCTCATCTCTTAAATATTAAGTAGAAAGTTGGCCCAGGACATTTGACCTTAAGTTTGACTTTAAGTTCTTATCTTTCTGTGATATACAGTGCTATGAACCTGAAACAAATGCTCACATTGGTTTGAATTAAAAAAAAACTTAACATGACCTTCATCTTACCACTGCTGACGTCCAGGTTTCCTGCAGCGAGGGCCACAGTTTGAATAGATGCCTGGTTTGCTGTTTCCTGCTATTCAATAATCCCTTTGGCTGATCTAAAGACAGCAAGTCACCAGCTGGCAAAAACTTAACAGTGTGAATGTTGCCAGTATACGTATTTAATATTACTGGTATATTTAAAGTGATTCACTTCATGGATAAACGTTTGGAGGGTTTTTCAGAGAAGATTTGCGTTAAACATGAAGGTCACTCTTCAGTATTTTGACATCGGAGTCTGGTTGTTCATGAGTATTCTAGAGGAAGTATTTTACATTGAATTTCCTCCTCAACTAAGGCCTCCACCCATATAGCCCTTAATATAGATTGCCTTTTTTCTATCCATGTTCAAACCTTGAGTCCAGATTAAGTAAACAATGCAAAACCAAATTACACATTGTTCACATTTTAACTTTAAATAAAGATGTCAGAGACTAATGGTACTCTAATCTACATGAACAATGAATCAGCTAATGAGCGACGCAGGGTGACATTTTATGTTACACTCCAGTCGGTGTTAAAAAGCAGAAAGTTCTTGATCTCAATATGCACCCATTGTTGTACAGCAGATGGCAGCAACACCTAGAGAAAAGCAAGCTGCAGTTTTCCATGTTGCTTTTCCACAGATAAAACGCCAGCAGCTGGCATGTGAAACTGTTATGGACTTTATGTGTTATGAATGACAAATGGTTCACAGAAGCTAATACATTGATAAATTTGAATACATGCTTTAACTCTTGTTGAAAACAATGAAGACAGTGTATCTACCCAAACAATATTTTGGTATTGGTATATTATTGTCACATGTTTACAGCTTGTCTTGCATACTGTTTATGCAGATCAAATCATTATACAGTTCTCTGAATTAGAATAAGGTAAAACAATAACAATGCAAGATATGGTGTAAAAGCTACTGAGAGTGTAGCGCAGGTAAACAATAAAGTGCAAGATCATAACGAGGTAGATTGTGAAGCCAAGATTTCATCTTATTGTTCAAGAGGTCTTTTAAAGAGTCTGATAGCAGTTGGATAGAAGCCACGCTTGAGTCTGCTTTCAGGCGTTTATATCTTCTGCTGATGGGTGAGGGGAGAAGACAGAATGGGTGGGGTTTTTGATTATATGGTAAATCACAGAAAATTCAACCTCTGACTATCGTAGACTGAGGAGTAGTGCAGCTTCTCAGGAACAGTAATGCAGAATGACTGATTTTCTGCATCTATCTGGGAATGTAAATGTGCGAAGGGTAACTATATACTTTTTTCAAGTGCCTATACAGCAAACCTACTGTAGTGCTGATGAAAATGTGACATTTATGTATGATGTATATACAAGCTCAGTGGTGTGAGAGAATTAAATAAATCAATTCTAGCAACTCTCTATGTAGCCGTCACTGTCTGAGTTTGAAGTAAAAAACACACGGTACCTCCATAACAAACTAGTAACAAGAATAGACCAACTAATAAAGTTATAACTCTCAGCTTGTACAAGGATTAGTTTGAGTCTGTGGAAAAGACTATATTGCAAGAAACCTCAGATAAAAGGCAGAGGAGAAATAATAACAGAGTATGTAATAGTCCTCGAACAGAATTTGTATCAAATGTAAATACAGAAACAGAACAAAACAACTGCTTAGACTGAAGCTGGTTACGTTGAAAGTCTTGGTGTAAATGATTCAATGTGTGAACCTTTCAGTTCATGCAGAGAACATATGGAAATATTTTTTACAGCAAATAATATGATTGAAATTGATGGTGGTGGTGAGGATATACTTGCACAAAATGGTGCTCCACAGGAGCACAAGAAAGCTGTTGCAACTGAAAATAGTTCAGAAATAATTCATATATTAGCAAAACTTTTAATGCTATGAAAAGCAAAAATCGCTTTGCACAGCAAAGTCATGGAGAAGGATACAGGATTGTTTAAATCACACGCTATCAAAAATTACAAGGAGCTGTCGGGAAATAGGAATCAGAAGTCCGTGGAGAATTCAGTGAGTGTACTTTCTTGTTATAAGACTTATCTCACCACTGCATTTTGGTACTTTTTTACACCAGGCAGAATATATTTAATCAATGTGCAAATTCAGTCACAGTTACTAAACACAGAAGTCTAGAAAATAGATTCAATTGTACCCATTTATTAAACACAAATCCCTCATGGCATTCTATTGAAGTTCTTCTCATCGAAGAATGCCTCTTGCGACTGTGATCCACCTTTTTGTGGCTGTTATTTCTCTGCCATCATTCATGCATGAATTCATGACGTCAGCTTGCTTGACATTCATCTCTGTCACACTGATTCAAATGGAGCAAGAAAATATTGCTCACTACCGTCATTTTTAATTCTGTGAAACAAAGAGCAAACCAATACAAATCAGCAAAGCGGCAAAATATTTAGCGTTTGGCCTGGCCGTAATTACAGAAGTAAAGCCTTGACTAACAGAAATGTTCAGACAGCTACTCAAGTACAACGTAAGCCTCACAATAGGCACATTTTCATTCATGCATGTAGTTGATGTTGAGCTAAACATGCAACCAGTCAAACAAGGAACAGGTGAAAGCAATTCTACTAACTTAGAACCATGGCTGATCTTGGGCATGGTGCAGCTTTACCCTGAAAGTCTTTCAAATCTTGCCCCAGTATTGACACAATTACAGCCATCTGACAAATATGGAATTGGAGCGAAGAATAATAAAAATGACTGACCAGAATGGATGTGGGTGCTTGTTAATTCATCATGACACTTCATGCTGATAGTGAAGCTTTGATTTCTGGAGTTGAAGCTGTAATGATCTTGCTTGTGCTTCTTTCTCTCTTACACATGGCTCACTGCTGCCTTTTAGGATACAGTGCTGCAAACCAAAGGCTTTACCGTCCACTGAAAAGACAGGGTGGCTGACTCTTTTGAAGGTAGAGGAGGTGGCGTATGGTTTATGATTAACTCGTCGTGATGCACAGACATGGCAATTCTGACTCAATCCTGCTCACCCGACCCAGACTATCTCATGGTTGAGTGTCATCCATTTTATCTGCTGGGGGAGTTTTCCGATATCATCTTGGTAGCTGTGCACCTGGTAGGGCACTGTAAAACCTATGTCAACCAACTGGTGGGAGTGTTCAAGTACACCTTCAACTCTCTCAGTGCTGCATTCGATGTTCACACCTGCTTCAAAAGGGTGAAAATCATACCAGTGTCCAAGAAGAGTAGGGTGAGCTGGCTCAGGGTCACCAGTTGTACTCACATCTACTGTGATGAAGTGCACGGAGAGGTAGGTCATGGTCAGAATCAACTCTTGCCTAAGCAAGAACCTGGACCCCTTGCAATTTGCCTATCATCACAGTAGATGCAATCTCACTGGCTGTCCACTCAGCCTTCAATCACCTGTACAATAGCAATACCCACATTAGGCTGCTATTTTTTGATTACAGCTCAGTGTTCAAAGTCATCATGTCCTCAGTACTAATCAACAAGCTCCAAAACCTGGGCCTCTGTACCTTCCTCTGCAACTGGATCCCTGACTTCCTCATCAGAAGACCACAGTCAGTGTGGATCAGAAATAACATCTGCACCTCGCTGACTGTCAACACTGGTGCACCTCAAGGATGCGTGCCTAGCTCACTGCTTTACTCTTTCTACATCCACGGCTGTGTAACTAAGCACTGCTCAAGCACCATCTATAAGGTTGCTGATGACACAACTATTATTGGTAGAATTTCAGATGGTGATGAGGAGGGGGAGTACAGGAGTCAGATAGATCGGCTAACTGAGTGGTGTTGCAGCAACAAACTTTGTCAGTAAGACTAAGGAATTGGGTGTGGGCTTCAGGAAGAGGAAGTCGAGGGAACACACACCAGTCCTCATTGAGGGATCAGCAGCGGAAAGAGTGAGCAGTTTCAAGTTCCTGAGTGACAACATCTCTAAGGATCTGCCTTGGGCCCAACACATTGAGGTAACTACAAAGAAGGCATGACAATAGCGATATTTCTTCAGGAGCTGGGGAGACTTAGTATGACACCAAGACTCTTGCAAATTTCTACAGATGTTCCGCTGAGAGTATTCTAACTGGTAGCTTCACTTTCCGGCATGGAAAGTCCACTGCACAGGATTGGAAAAAGCTGCAGAAAGTTGCAGACTCTGATAGCTTCATCATGGCCACTAGCCTCCCCAGCATCAAGTACATCTTCAAAAGGTGATGTCTGAAAATGGCAGCAGCTATCATTAAGGACCCCCCTGATCTGGGACATGAACTCTTCTCATTGCTACCATCAAAGAAGAGGTACAGGAGATTGAAGACACACACACACACAACGCTTTAGAAACAGCTTCTTCCCCTCTGCCATCAGACTTCTGAATGGACAATTAACTCATGTACACCACCTCAATTTGCTTACTCTCCTTCTGCACTGCTTGATTTATTTTTAAAAATATATTTCTTTTTGTATTTTATAGTTTTTAAAATTATTATGTATTGCACTGTACTGCTGCTGCAAAACAACAAATTTCATGACATACACCTGTGATTTTAAACCAGATTCTGATAGACCATCCTCCTCTCACTTTAAAGCTGATCAGTTGATTGCTTGTCATATCCAATGGTGACCGTTTAGATAATGTGAACTGAACAAAGAAAACTTTGCGAGAGAGTTTTTAAACTGGAAAATCCTTTGCTGTGAAATAGTTCCACCCTCTCAATTTCAGAAATCTGGATCCCGTTGTACGAGTAGACGTCACAACTGAGGTCTTCCTTAAATGCAGTGGATGGCCATGCCTTTTTCTGTACCTTGCCATGCCCTTCGCTCTCCATGAAGTATTGCAGAACTGTCTACCCAGCTGTTGGAACTTACTGTTGGTTTCATCCACCAAGTCCATTGGAGCTAACATCGCATGCCAGGACAGGCGATTCCCTACCTCGCCTGGTATGAGGCCTGTCAGTTACACTCACCTGGTTTAGACTGCCTGTTGCAGCAGTGCCCTGGGGTGTGGTTGCTGTCACATGCAAACTGCTACTTAGAGCCACAGCTGAGAGCTGAGTGTCCAGTGGGGATCAAAGGTGAAAGAGCTTCCCCTGAATGGACATGATAAGCTTCTTCACCAAAGGTGAAGAACATCCCATAGTTGAAAGAAAGACATCAGTCCCCCTGCATGAAAAGAAGAAGAAACAAAAACTCACAAACCCCACATACTCCAACCCCTCCCTCGCACAAAAACTAACAGATCACCCAAACCCCCAGCTCGCCAGTCCGCAACAAGAAAGAATGGGTGAGAAAATGATAAAAAAAAAAGAACTGAAGGGAACCAATATGAACTTCAGTCCAATCCATAAATCTCAGAATTTTAATAACACCTCTGAGAGCATTGAGACCCAGCGGCTCCTCTGAGGGCAATGACTCAAACCAGCGGTCCCTCATGATAGTGGGTGAAGTAACCCAGTGCTTATTCTCATTTAGTCCTTTTATCTGGTATTGAGTGGAACTTGCTTGCTGGAGAGACATAACTCACAACAGTCTAGAGCAGTGGCTCTCAAAGTGGGTAATATCAACCCCTCCCCCCAGGAATGTTTGGAGTTTCTAAAGGAGCGATAAAGATAAGATAAACGGGGCAATGGTGGTATGCTCAGTAGAAAGGGGGTAGTTGAGGGGGCAGCTGTGTAATTTAATAAATGAGTTACTTATTATAAGCATTTGGTCCTCAATGCCTCATACTGATTACAATAATCATGTAATCACCTCACCTCTTGCTAACCTACCATTCTCTTCGACTTTGCTTGAAGAGCATTACAGTTGTTGAAAGCAATGTAATATATTTGGCATTACATGATAAATCTCGAGAGATGAAATTGTGTTATTTCCAGGCCTGGTCTGAGCGATATTGCTGTTCACTACTGTAGTTGTGTTACCAGTATGATACCCATACTCTAATCACACAGTGACACAATTCCTGTGAATTAGGCTATGACATTCAAAGGGAATAAAGTTCAGAATCTGTCCTTTTGAATGGTCTTGACCGCATTTATCTAGCCCATAGTCCAACCAAGATATCACTGCCCTGCTTTATATACGTTCAGGCAGAGAGTCAGATTTTACCTGAGGTATAACGACATCATAACTTTCTCCTTGAGGATGGATTTAAACAATAGGTGATTGACTGTGGTTGTTAATCCATATGAAAATGACAGATCAAATGAAAAAGAAGTGTAGACAGTATAGTGTGGAGTACCTGAAATGTAGATTTATGCCAGCACCAAGCAACCAACAGCAGTATGATTTTTTCTTTCAAACGAGGCAATGAAAACATCCATGCTCCTTGAACATTTGAAGAGAATATAGTCTGCTAAAGAAAACTAGAGATTGGCTTATTTTCAGTCACTTTATGAAAACTTACAGAAATCGAAAGCACTTCAAAACATCTTTATCAGTCTTTCACAACAAAACAGTGATTGTTTGTGTGTTTCATACAATACTTTATTGCTCATTGCTAAAATTAGAAAGCCTTATATAATCAGAGAAGAATTTATTCTGAGTACAATTTTGCATAAGTCACCAGACCAAATAATTAAAGTGATTCCACTTCACAGCAAATCTTTTCAAAGACGAAATGTCTCAGAATGTGGAAAACACATTGTGTAATATACTTAGGAGAACAGAACTTTCTCTGCCGTCGGATGAGCCAACTTTGCCAGGCAACAAACCTTTGCTTCTTGGTTACGTTTGCTTTATAAAAGATGGGAGCATGGTTCAAGTGCTGTCATTTGCAAGGGGACTGGAAACACATATGAAAGGGCATTCAATATTTTGGGTTGTTGAGAAATTTTTCAGAGAGAATAACATTCTGCTCAGCAACATTCCTGTTTGTGCAACAGATGGGGCACCATCAATGACAGGGCACCACCGTGAGGTTATTACATTCTCGAGAAAATCTGTACCTAACATTCACTGTGCAATTCACAGGTAACATGTTGCCTCAAATAAACCTAAGTGATCTGCTGCTCAAACCATTAAATACTTTTATCACAGTGGTAAATAAAATCAAGTTCCATGCTCTCCATTCTCAACTGTTTTAAAAGCCTTGTAATGAGAATGATGAACAGATTGAATGGTTGCCTTTGCACACAGAAGTCAGATGGTTCTCAGAAACAAACTGTCTGAGATATTTTTATGCACTTTTTGAAGCCGTGATAAAATTCTCTGAAGACTCAAATGCTTCATTTAGTAATCAAATCACGAATATTAGGCACGGCATTGCTTATTTCTCAGAATTATTCACAAATTGTAACAAAATCAATCTTCAATCGCAAGGAAATGTAAATCTTATCAAATCCAATCAGCCATTGCCACATTTCTATCCAAGGTCACTCTATTTAAGAGTGACTTTGACTGTTGTGACCCTTTCCAATTTCCAAGCCTTTGTGAGTTGGAAGAGAAAGAAGGAATGCCAGATGATGATCTTCAAGTACCTGCATACTGTGCCCACCTGGGTGAGCAGCATAAAGACATGTCAGAGAGATTTCAGAGTTTTCTCTCGATCGAAGTTGCAGATTGGGTAATTCTTGACACTTGTAAAGAGGAATTAACAGAAATGATGAAAAACTGATGTTGCTAGAAAAAGACAAAAAGTTGAAGCTGTGGTTCAAAAAAATATCATATCAAGACTTTTGTTTTACAGGAATCTCTGACTGTTATCATGCACTGTGGAAAGTGGTTCTTCATTTAGTGGAGACCAACTTCTTTCAAAGCAATGAAATTGACTGAAAATTACTGAATGTGAGGATCCAAGACGCCTCCTGACATTCAGCCTGAATTTGAGAAACTGAAATCACTGCACCAAGCCCACCATCACACTAAAAGTTGAAAAAGTAATGAACTAGTGAATAGCTGGACTACTAATGTACCACTCTAAAATTGTTAGTGAAAATTGTTTTTACTGTAATTGAATAAAGAAATAATTCTATTTGTAGCTTTAAATAGATTTGAATAGTTTTTGCAATTATTTGTTACTACTTGGAATTTGCAGTCCTATTTTCTTTTAGGGTGTATCATAAATCAAAATTCTTTATAGCTTTTATGAAATGGCTGGAAAGGGAGAGGGAGCACTGGGGATGTGGTCTGGGAGCCAGGGGGGTGGAAACACAAAAAAAAATCTGTTCAAGAAGAGCAAGATAACCATAGTTCTATTTCGGCCTTGACCATTGCACCTAAATATCACTCAGGGGCACTGCAGTCATTATCACTCCTATCATTGCCTACTTTCTGTTTTCTGCTGAAGTAAGCAATAATCCTTTAGGGTTCTGTGCTTGCTGAAGTACATTAAAGTTGCTAACATCCCAGAGCAGTAAGCATAGAATGACTTTTCCTGACTTTAATGCTTCTGTACAAATCATTTACTACCAGTTGTGGATGCACTGGAGGACACTCTCTTCGGAGTCCAGCATGACCATAGAGAGTATATTCTATGAGGAAGAGGGAGCAGTATTTCCCAAGGTGTTAAAGCAGTAAATTAGCTAAAAGAACCTCAACAAATAACAATATCTGAGCTTCACTAAGAATGTTCTCACTGCAATCTTCAGCTGCTGCACTCACAATACACCACTCTTTTAAGAGGTGCTGAGAGATGAGATTGGAGCAGTGCAGGCTAGCTTTAAGAGATGCAGACCTCACATAATTGTATGCTGCTGCCTAAAGATTGCAGTAATGTAACTGTTTGTGAAAGGCAAGCTGCTTACTGCAGCCGTGTTAATTAACAGGGAACGCAAAGCTGCCATGCCACCTGCATTGGAAGCAAAGAGCATAGGTTAATTCTATATTGTGATCCCTGCAGCTGTTTCCAGAGGCCCCTGATCCTTGAGCACGTAACAATGTGCATAACTCTGTCAACAACCCCACTGGGTCTCATTTTAGTTGCTGCTAAGTTCAGGCTGGTCAGCTTTGTGGCTTTTCAAGTCTCTGAAGGGTTTTGGTCAGGTGGCAAAAGCAGCTGGGAGTTCCGCGTAAATATGGAATTGGGATGGACTTCCTGTAATTCACAAGCGCAAGAAGCTCAATGTGAGCAATCTGAAGAAAATTAGTGCACCAGGTTAGGGACTAGCTGCTTCATCAAGGATTTGTATATATAGATATCAAGGCCTCTCTGCTCAGCTAGGTTCATTAAAAGCATTTCAAAATCCATCATCTTTGTTTATTTTGTTAGAGGTTTAATGTTTCAATAATATTTGAGTAATCTTTTATATATATTGTTTGATTAAGCATTCTAGTTCATTTAAATAATTAGTTATGAATCACCTGTTAAAATATTTTAATTTCATACCTCGGTTTAAATAAAGATGAAACTACATCCATACTTCAGACTCCCATGAGTTTCTTTGAATTAATTTAATGATTTGAAGTTACAAAACATAATTGGGTGACAAGGTATTTTTAAAATGAAGCTGACAAGACTACTCAGATGTTAAAGTGCAGCGAGCCGTTCCAAAATAAAATAAAACACAGCAAGAGCAAAGTCGTAACAGAGCAGTTTATGCTCTTTGGAAGGGAAGACACGATTGAGTTTTTTTTAAAAAGGAAAACTCAGAAAATGTAAGAATTCACGGGTTCATAAAGAGTGAGTACCAGGTGATAATAATCCTTAAGAAACTCAGAAGTGGTTGGCTACATCAGAAAGATCGACAAGTTTGATTACACAGTGGGTAATTGGCTTATGTATACTGATCTATTGGAACAGTATTTTAAAGGAAATGAAATAACCAATGAGACAAGAGTGCCAATTTTGCTAAGTGCATTGGGTTTAAAGGCTTACAGTTTGCTTCCAAGTTTGACTGCTCCAAAAAACCCATCAGAAATGTGATGCAGGAACACTCAGGACCAAAGCCATTGTTAATTGCAGAATACTTTAGCTTTAATAAGAAGAATGAAAAACAAGGGGAGTCCATTTCAGCATACATGGTTGAATCAAAGAGATTACCTGAGCATTGTCAGTTCAGTAATGGGCTTAATGATGTACTGAGAGACTGTTTAGCTTGTGAAATCTTAAAAGAAAGCATTCAAAAATGGCTCCTAACTGAAACATGGCTTACATTGAAATGAGCAGGGGAAATTGTTGTTTCAAAGGAAACCACAGACAGAGATGCAATTAAGTTGCAGTCAGGAATGAAAGTGAGCATGAGCAAAGTTGAATCATCTAATCAGGAACCAGCATGGCCAAACAAATTGTGTTACCATTGTGGCATGCTGTACAACAAACAAATGCAGGTTCAAGGGCAAAATTTGCAGAAAATGCAACAAAGTAGGACACATACAAACAGCAGACAAAAATAAATGGTTTGCACAGGGAAGAGAAAAGATAAAAAGTCAAGTCGTAATTTCCAAAAGAGTACTAATATTCATGCTGTTGATGAAAAATCTGATAGTGATGAATGTAACACAGGACTGACTAGCCTTGAGAATTACAGTGTGAAAATTAACAATAGACAAGCAATATGGCTAACATCAGAAGTGAACAGCAAATTAATTAAAATGGAATTGGACATTGGCTCAGCTGTTTCAATCATTCCACAAAATGAGTTTGAAAGGCATTTCAAAGCTACCAAACCAAAGCTTGCAGATATCCAACTAAGAGCTTATACTGGAGATAAGATTGCTCTGTGGGAATGACATCCGTAACAGTGAAATACAACGACCAACATCAAGCTTGTATGTGGTAAACAGAAGGACCAGCATTGTGGGGCATGATTGGCTGAGGCAACTACAACTTGTTTGGAGATCCATCCACAGTTTGCATGCCACATCCCCTGCAATGAAGTCAACTGAAAGCGAATTAAGAAAGATACTGAATGATGCCACAACTACATCCATGCTGAACACCATTGCCCAACAGAGGACAAAGAGGTATTAATGCCAGCCTCTGTACCTCTGGTTGGAAAGCATATTGGACTGTGGAAGGACCATGCTGTTCATAAGGATCGTGAAAGTAACGGAAGCAGTTTTTATAGTTTTCATCGGCAACATATCTGCGAAAATGTTTGGTATGTTAATCAGACAGTTACTTGCAAACTGTGGCTCTGTTTTAAGCTGGAAGAGAGATCAAGGGGATTCAGGAAAGTTGCAAGCATTTGAATTTTATAAGTATAAAGAACCAGTATCTACTTGGTGTGCATTAAGGTTATTGCATGAATTTCAAGTGGGAGATAAAAATCCGCTTGTAAAAGTAAATGCAAAGACCAATGCCAAGCTGGATGAATGGAAGACCAAAAAGAAATGAATTAACGGAGATATGAAAACAGAGGATTTGTCAGATGATGTTGTGGATGCGGTAACCAAAAGGAGAGATCACATGATAAAGGGAGCGATAGAAAGATTAATTAGGGAATACTCTAGCAATCTAACTGGACCTTCCAAAAGGCAAGAAGAGAAATGAAGAAGAAAATTGGCTATTGCTGTCAGAGCCACTTCCTGCACTCTCAGAGTCAACTGCTACACCCACCATGGAGGAAGCCCCAGAACCTGAGATGGTTTCACAGCAACAAGTCTCATCTGCCAAACAGAGTGTTCCCCTTGTCAGGAAAACTGTTATCCCACAAGAGTAAGAAATTCTCCACAGTGATTAAATCTTTAAGCCTGAATGGGACAACTTCGAACTTACTCTGCTGTGGATGTCTGTATATAGTAGTTGAATTACTGTATATGATATAATTGAGATGCTTTCTCTATTGAATTGGAAATTATAGGTAAGTAGGGAGGAGTGTTGTGTACTTAATATTTCAGTAATATTTGAGTATTTTGTATCTATATTGTTTGATTAAGCATTCTTGTTCATTTAAATAATTAATTGTGGGTTATATGTAAAAATATGTTAATTGCATACATCCTCACACTGCCATGTGATATGTGTGCATCTCACTTGAAATGAGGACAAAACTATACCCGTACTTTCAGACTACCGTGAGTTTCTTTGAATTAACTTAATTATTTGAAGTTACAAAACATAAGATATTCATCTTCCCAAAGTGCATCACTTCCCAGTGCTCAGCTACAAGCCCATCTTGTAAATATTTTCTCATTTCAATATCTCTCACTATGCCATCCTGAGACCAATAACTATGCTCAAGACCATCCATTTTGCCAAGTTCCCGCTTATCTGTTGCTCCTACTATTGAGTTAAGGTCAATTTATAAAATTAGATAGAGTAAACCAACCATTGAAGTCATACTCCCAATCTGATAAATGTCCACTCATGGTGATTGAGAGGCAAAAAAAGAACTATGGATTCTGTTAATCTGAAACATAAACAGAAAATACAGAGGATGTTGGGCAAGTGAATCCTTGGAATCAATATTCACTAAGGAGAAGGATGTGGAGGATAATGTAATTAGTGTGGAGTATTCTAATATGGTAGGGAATTCTCAAATCAAAAGGGAGAATGTTTTGGGTTTCTTGAAGATCATGAAGTTGGATAAATCTCCAGGGCCTAGTATGATCTATGTCAGGTTATTGAGAAAGGCAAGTGAGGAGATTGGAGGGACTTTTACAAAAATCATCGTGTCCTTTCTAGCCACAGGTGAGATCCAAAGGAATGAAAAGTTGCTAATTGTTCCTTTGTTTAATAAGGGGAATGAGAATAATCCAGGAAATTATAGGTGAGGGAGCCTTACATTAGTAATATGGAAGCTGCTGGAGAGAGGTCTTCAGGATACAATTTACTTGTATTTGGGTGAACGTTAATGAATTAGATAGTCACCATGGCTGTGTATGGGGCAGGCCATGTCTTACAAACCTGATACAGTTTTTTGAGCAGGTGACTAAGGTGATTGGTGCAGGTTGGGCATTGGTTGGGCATTTGACAAGGCCTGTAATGGTCGGTTGATCAGGAAGATTAAGATGCATGGGATCTGGTAGTTTAGATTAAGAACTGGCTTATCCATAGAAGAGAGAGGGAGAGAAAGAAAGATATTATTCTGGCTAGATGAGCATAGGTTAGTGTGGGGACCATTGCTGCTTGAGATGTATAAAAATGACTTACATGAAAACTTTGATTGGTTAGTAAGTTTTCTGATGGTACAAAAATACATGGAGTTTCAGATAGTGAGGACGGTTGTCAAAAGATAAAGCAGGATACAGTTACAGTTACAGGTGGAGAAATAGCAGATGGGGTTTAATCCAGAGAAGTGAGAGGTGTTGTACTGTGGAAGTCAAATGTAAAAGGCAAGTATACAAATACAAACGAATCTTGGAATTCAAGTCCATATTTCCCTGATAGTGACCATACAAGTGGAGAGGGGGTGGTATAAAGTTTGGTTAAGTACTGCATGCAGTTCTGGTTGCCCCATTACATACAGTGCCTGTAAAAAGTATTCATGACCCCCCCGTGGAAATTTTCATGTTTTATTGTTTTACAACATTGAATCACAGTGGATTTAATTTGAGTTTTTGTTCACTGATCAATATAAGAAGACACTTTCACTCTAAATGGAGATCTGTTTTTGGAGACCTGTGTGCAATCAAGGTGTTTCAGTTGTTTGTAGTAAAAACTACACCTCTATCAGGAAGGTCCAACTGCTGGTAAGTCAGTATCCTGGCAGAAAACTACACCATGAAGAGAAAGGAACACTCCAAGCAACTCTGCGAAAAGGTTATTGAAAAGCACAAGTCAGGAGATGGATACAAGAAAATTTCCAAGTCACTGAATATCCCTTGGAGTACAGTTACATCAATCATCAAGAAATGGAAAGAATATGACACAGATGTAATTCTGCCTACAGCAGGCCTTCCTCAAAAACTGAGTGACTGCAAGAAAGGTTCTAGTGAGGGAGGCCACCAAGAGACCTATGACAACTCAGGAGGAGTTATCAGTTTCAGTAGCTGAAATAGGAGAGGCTACACATACAACAACTGTTGCGCAGGTGCTTCACCAGTCACAGTTTTATGAGAGAGTGGGAAAGAGAAAGCCACTGTTGAGAAAAACTCACAATCTCGGCTAAACCTTGCCAGGAGGCATGTGGGAGACTCTGAATTCAGCTGGAAGAAGGTTCTACGGTCTGATGTAGAAAGCGGAGCTTAGGAGGGTTAATGGCATCTAACGGCGACCCCTTTGCTGGCATCTTCATAAACAGCTCCATTTTCATCTTTAATATCTCGATCTTTCCCTTTCAGGGTTCTTTTGAAGACCCTGGCCTGAAGTTACATGCTAACCACAGTTTTTTTGTGGGAATCGGACCTGCTCTCGGGGTTTCATGACTGGCTGTTATTCAGCACGCCAAAGGCTCAGCCTAAGAGCTCCGTTAGCCTTCGGAAGACTGAGGTTTCGTGTCTCTGGGCACGGGGGGATCAGAGGTCAGTGTCCGAGCAGAGGACCGGTGTGTCAGAGGAGATGGAAGATCTCAGGCTGTGTGCCCAAAGACCTGAGATCTTTGTGCACAGCGCTCGGAAAATGTGACGCAATGGACTTTTAATATCGTAAGCCAGTGAGTTGTTTGTTATGTCTCCCCTCTTGCTGTGAAACGGAGAATCCCCTTTCTTCCTTATTAGGGACAGAGAAAGAGCCTGTGGTATGTCGAATGCCAGGTGAACAATGTAGTCTTGGAGTACTGCAAATCTGTGTCTATGCTGTTGTCTTGCTCCCGCTTGAGTGCTCGGTGGCGGCTGCCGATGTTTTTATTTGCCAATGACCTGAGGGGGGATTGTTGCTTGCTGCCACTTATGTGCAGGGAGATGGGGGGACTTTGGGGTTCTAACATTTAACTGTCGTTCAGTCTTGGGAGGCACACCTATGTTTTCATGGATGGTTGCAAAGAAAAAGCATTTCAGGATGTATATTGTATACATTTCTCTGACATTAAATGTACCTTTGAAACCTTGATGAAACCAAAATTGAGCTTTTTGGCCATCAAACTAAATGCTACATTTGGCATAAGCCAAACATCGCATGTCATCAAAAACACACCATCCCTACCATGAAGCATGATGGTGGCTGCATCATGCTGTGGGGATGCTTCACTGCAGCAGGCCCTGGAAGGCTTGTGAAAGTAGAGGGTAAAATGAAATCAGCAGTAAAAAACAGGGAAATCCTGGCGGAAAACCTGATGTAGTCCGCATGAGAATGCAATTTGGGAGAAGATTTGTTTTCCAGCAAGATAATGACTCCAAGCATAAACCCAAAGCTACACAGGAATGGTTTAAAGATGACAAAGTTAATGTCCTGGAGTGGCCGAGTCAGAGTCCAGACCCCAATTGAATTGAGAATTTGTGGCTGGACTTGAAAAGGCTGTTCACTCACAATCCCCATGTAATCTGACACAGCTTGAGCAGTTTTGTAAAGAAGAGTAAAAATTGCAGTGTCCAGATGTGCAAAGTTGAAAGAGACCCATCAACTCAAATCTGTAATTGCTGCCAAAGGTGCATCTACAAAATACTGACTTGAAGGGGGTGAACACTTAAGTTATCAATTATTTTATGTTTTATATTTGTAATTCATTTTGATCACTTTGTAGAGATTTGTTTTCACTTTGACACGAGAGTCTTTTTTCTGTTGATCAGTGTCAAAAAAGACAAATTAAAATTAATGTGATTCTAAAACATGAAAACTTCTGGGGGGGTGTGGGGAGGGATGAATACTTTTATAGACACTGGTAAAGGATGTGGAGGCTTTGAAGAGGATTCTGAAGATGTTTGCCAGGATTAGAGGGTATTAGTTATAAGGAGAGTTTGGGCAAACTTGCATTGTTTCTCTGGAGTGACACAAGATGAGGGGAGACATGATAGAAGATTATAAAGTTATGAAAATGGCTTAGCTATGAAAGACAGCCAGATTCAATTTCCCAAGGTTAGAAATACTGAGAACTAGAAGGGATATCTTTAAGGTAAGAAGGGGAATGTTTAAAAATGTGCAGGACAAGTTGTTTTACATAGAGGGTGGTAGTTGCCTGGAATGTGTTGTGTTGGAGGGATTTGGAGGAAATGGAGAGTATGGATTCATATGCAGGCAGTAGGAATTAGTTTAATTTGGCAAAATGCTCAGCACAGACATTAACAAAGTTCAGAATTCGAAGTAAATTTATTATCAAAATACATACTGTGTATATCACCATATACTACCTAGAGTTCATTTTCTTGCAGGCATTTACAGAAAAAGAGAAAAACAGGAACATTCCAATGGAATTTTACAAAAAAACTACATGAATGAAGACTAACAAACACCAATGTGCAAGAGAAGACAAACTGTAAATAAAAATAATACTGAAAATATGAATTGTAAAAAGACCTTGAAAGTGATTCTGTAGTGTATAAAATCAGTTCGGGGTTGAGGTGAGTGAAGTTATCTATGCCAGTTCAGGAACCTAAAAATTGTGGAGTAATAGCCGTTCTTGAACCTAACGGTGTGGAAACTGAGTTATTTGTACCTCCTGCTCAATGGTAGTAGTGAGTAGAGGACAGCCTGAATGATAGGGATCCTTGATGACAGTAATCTGGAAATTGAGAAACAAAAACTACTGGACAGTCATTGTAACCCTCCTAGCTCATCAGTATCCTTCAGGGAAGGAATTCTGTCACCCTTACTTGTCATGGCTGTTCCCCATCTCGCTCCTATCTCCGTGATAATGCCTTAATTCCAGTCATTAGATTCCCAGTTGCTGCTAGTTCACTTAATTACAGCACACCTGATTTGCATCACAGACTGAAGGATAAGAACTCTGGCGTCACAACCACGGATCGCCAGTTTGTTGGTCTATTCCTGTGTGATAACTTCATTTCCTGACCGCTTAGAACCGTTAGTTCTAAGTTCAGCTCTAGTTTCTAGTTATTCCATGAAAACCCCATCTCTGTATCAAGAGTCTATATCAGAGCTCCGTGTAGAGATTCCTCCTGGTTATCTGTTCAACATTCGCAGCTGTGCAAGCACCTCTCAACCCTATCTCTGTGCCTGTGTCCTGCACTTGGGTTCACTTCAGTCGCTCCTTGTAACACTACTTGGTCTGGCCTATATATTGTTGAGCCTTGAATGGCTTGACAAATGTCTCAGTCCATGGTCAAACTGCCAACATTACCAGTGATGTCCAGATAATGAATTTTAAAAATGTTAGCCAGCAGCTACGTAGAGTGAAACTGAGTCAGTGTTAATGTTAAGCTTGATGACTTTTCAACTCTGCCGAGGGGTTATTAATGTGCAGCATTGTTGATTAAAATAAAAGCACGCAGGTTGGAGCTGGCTTCAACTGGTACATTCACATTGCAGTGAAAGAGAGAGCAATGTGCATGCATAGACAACATACCAATATGTAGTGGTAAGGGGAATCATTGCTCTAAAAGAAATAGATCCATACATTACACTTTCGCCCTCTTTACTTTAACGTAATATAAAACTGTATATGTACAAAACATTCAATTTCCCCTTCACACACCATATTTAAATAAGCGTGCTTTCACAATAACAATCCAAAACTAACATTACTGTTCTAAAGATTCGATCTTTTGGGTGGTGCTCTGTTTCTTTCAGGATAACGTCCCTGGACCTGTGGAGTGGCACTGGGTCTGGTAAGTGTCTTGTCTAAGACAACGTTCTCAGTTTCTGGTGTCACGTTGCGGTCAATGACATGATCATTACTGAGAGGTGACTCCGGTGGCTGTAATCTGTCCATCTTGTTAGATGCAGTCAACTCAGGTGTGTTCTCGGTTGAGCATCCAGTACCTGGTCCACAAGACGTCTCCAAGTATCATCTCCAACATTTAATGTACAAATGTTTGTTTATATCAGTGGTCCAGTTCTTATAGCTATCCTACCAGGTGTCCACTTGTCTTCTTGGTAATAACATGCTAGGGCTTTCTGTCCAACCTCGAAGCTCCTTGCTAATTCACTTAGCAACTGGCTGAGCTGTTTATTCTGCACTTCCCTCTGTACATCTGATTTCAAGAGGTCTATGCAAGATCTCAGATTCCTGCTCATGAGCAGTATTGCAGGTGTTTGATTTGTTATCACATGAACAGAGTTTCAATACACAAAAGAAGTTGTCCACTTTGTGCTGTAGAGAAGTCTCCTCCTTGTCCATCACTTTAGTGGACTTCTTGAAGGTTTGGATAAACCTTTCAACTAACCCATTTGTTGCTGGGTGGTGAGAAGCTGACTTGGAATGTCTGATGCCACTTTTCTTCACGAATATTTGGAATTTTTCTGATGTATATTGTGGTCCGTTGTCACTCACAATTTGTTCTGGTAAGGCATTCATGGTGAAGATAGTCCTCAGAGTGGAGACTGTCTTTGACTTCATTGGTATAACCTCCAGCCACTGTTGATGCCGCATTGAGAGCTTTGATTGTGTGCCAGTCTAGTTGGATTTTTCTCAGCTATTCATGTCCAAAAAGTGCTGACCATCCACTTTTCAACACACGAAGCTCTAACTGCCGTGTTTCACTTCCATACATCACATTTACTTCCAGTTTGCCTTTGAGTGACACTTCTTCTTCAGTATAGGTCTTTAGCTTCAGTGCGGTTTGTTCTAATGGTAGCTTAGAAAGCAGTTTGTATAGTCAGCCTCTGAAATTATAGACAGAACAGACCCTGTATCCAGCTCCATTTTCAGCTTTACACCAGACACATCTGTGGTGATCCATATGATTTTGTGATCTGCTTCAGTAGTACTATGCAATTCTAGGCACGACATTTCACCTTTACTAGACACTGTGTTGCCTGATTCTGTTTTGCATTTTGTCACTTTATGCACTTGCTTAGTTTTGTGTTTGAAACTTTTCACTCAGTTGTGCTTTTTTATCTGCCTTTCACATTGTCTCTCTGTGACCCTGTCTGTGACACATTCTGCAAACTTTTTTTTGAACCAACAGTCATTTGCATCATGGGAGGATTGCCACATCAATAACATTTTTGGCTTTTTGTACCATTTAGGGACATTTTCGGCATTTCATATTCTAACCTCCTATTCTGTACTCCTGTTGCAGTCTCTAACAATATTGTAATGGTCAATGCCTGTTTTAAGGTTAGGTGTCTCTGCCAATAGCCTCTTTTGAGTGATTTGACTATGCACGCTACATACAAGCTTGTCCTTTAATGCATCAGGAAGTCCATCTCTAAAGTCATAGTTCCGGGAAAGTTTGTGCAGTTCTGCAATGTATTCAGTAAGTTCAATAGGTACATTTAATATTAGAGAAATGTATCCAATATACATTCTGAAATTCTTTTTTCTTTGCAAGCATCCATGAAAACAAAGGAGTGCCCCAAAGAATGAATGATAGTCGATGTAAGAACCCCAAAGACCACCATCTGCAAAAAAGTATCAGCACCCTCCACTGAGCACTCAAGTATGCAGCAGAGCATCAATAAAGACACAGACCTGCAGTACACCAAAGACTACCCGTTCACCCAGTAATTCAACATACCACAGGCTCTCTCTCTCGCTGATAAGGGAAAAAGAGGTGTCCCAGTTTTCACAGTGAGAGGGGAGGCATAACAAACAACTCACTGATTTACAATGTTGAAGGTCTGTTGAGTTCCTTTTTTCAAGCTCTGCACCTGAAGAATTGGCTCTGGACACCCAGCTCCTGATGTTCTGTGTTCTCCCGCGATACCTCAGTTGGGGGCACCAGCCTTGAATCAGTCCGTCTTCAGAACCACAAAAATCTGGCACCCTGAATACATGCTAGTCTTGTAGCATCCTTGGCATATCAAAAAGCGCTGGTCGTGAGGCCCTGAGAGTGGATCCCATTCCTGCAAAGAATCATGTTTCCGAAGATGCGAGTAAAGGAGTCACTGTTTAGCACCATCTTAACATTGTTCCACCCTCAGAGTTAAGCACGAACGCGGGAGATGTCTTTAACTGATGTATTCACATTGCAGTGAGAGGCAGAAAAAGAGAAAAATGCTTTCATCATTTGACTGGTTTCTTTTGTAAAATCTAAATCTCTCAGCCATGACCAGCAGTTCAGGGTTCAAGTGATTTTATAAACATAACAATTTCTTCGAACATCTTGCTTGCTGGGTTTTCAGGAGTTACTAGGTTCCCTAAGAGACTGTACGTTATTGCACCAATTAAGTTAAGAATCATGTGGGCTTTCTTTTGTTCAACTACACTGTTCGCCTTATAATACAGTTCAACCCTTTTGATATACTCCCAGCCTTCATTAGCACTATCAAATTTTTCAACTTTCCTGACTGAAATCGTTGCTGCAGTATTTTAACCTTAAGTTTGCTAGTTGTGTCTTTCACCATGCACTGTAATCACATGCTCCTTTGTTAGCGACCATGATGGTTTTCTCCGTACTGTTTAACTCTTTCCTCTCACTGTTTCATCCTGTAACTGTCATTCCAGTCCCTCATATTTTCAGGTTGGTACTTGTCACCGATTTGTTATGTCCGTGCAACTACACATCAATTAAAATAAAAGCACGGATGCAGATGGCTTTAACTGGTGTATTCACATTGCAGCGAGCCAGAGAGAGAGAGAGAGAGAGAACAAGAGATCAATACATTGACAACAGTGCATGTGTAGACAACAGATAAAGACATAAAGCTAAGGGGAGTCATTGCTCTAAAAGAAATAGATCCGTACATTACAGTTCTCATCCTCGCCAAATTGGTTTGGCATTTAGAGCAATTGAACCTCATCTGACTCTCGACACCTTGCCTTTCCAGTCTATCCGGGCTAGTGTTTAAGTTATCTGTTATCTCGCATTAGGTCCTGGGCCTCACTGTGGTGAATCATTCCAGGCCTAGAACATGTCGCCCAGTGATTTGCTTTGGATCTGGATTTCGCTGCCGAGAAAGCCGTACTCGACCTCAGCGAAATGACTTGGAGTTAAAAGAGATCCAATCCTGCACCAAGGTAAGTTGGTCAGGCATCGGAACTCCTCCGTCCCATTTTCTCCCCTCCAAATTGTCTACCCCAACCAGCATGACTCCAACTGAAAATGTGTCAATTTTGCAGCGTAGCAGAAGGGCGCATCTTACAAATTCGCTTAGTATTGTCACGGCAATAACCTGGCTGTGATCATTGGTAATCTTTCATTATGTTCCTCCTATCCACATCTGGAATGTAATAGAGGTATCTTTCCTTGCACAAACCCAAGTTTGGAGATTACAGATTGGAAGGGATCATTTTATTGTGACTGCTGTTGTACAAGGGCTGCAACCATTGGTTTGTCAAGCAAGAAAAGGATCATGTTATTTCATTTAAAAAAAGATTAATGCTGTAGCCTCTTTAGCAGGACTGGAGTATTTTTGATACATGAGAAATATGCTGAATCTATCTTAATCAGCAGCATAGAGTGCTTCAGAGGCAGGAATGAAAGCTCACACTCAGTGGCCACTTTATTAGGTACCTCTTGAACCTAATGAAGTGGGAACTGAGTGTACGCTTATTGTCTTCTGCTGCTGTATCCCATCCACTTCAAGGTTTGACGTTGTGCATTCAGAGGTTCTCTTCTGCACACCACTGCTGCAATCTATGGTTATGTGTTACTGTCAATATCATAGTTCCAAGTACTAATTATGCTTTAACTTCATCACATTTACCCATGATACTCATAGCATTAGAATACACATGCTTCAAGCTATCTATCCCGTTGTATCTATTACATTGCTCCTGCCTGCTTTTACTGGCTCTGACCTTCTCCATTCCACCACTTTATGATTTGGTTCTCTGGATCCCATCCCCCCTACCAAACTTGTTTAAACCTTCCTGAGTAGTACTAGTGAACTTCCTGGCCAGGATATTGGATCCCCCCCAGTTTAGGTGCAACTCGTCCCTCTTTAACAAGCCATCCCGTTCCAGAAGAGATTCCAATAATCCAAAAACTTGTGATCCTGCCCCCTGCACCAGTTCGTCAGCCATTCATTCATCCGTATTATAATCCTATTTCTGCCCTGACTAGCATATGGCACCAGGAGTAATCCAGAGATTACTACCTTGGAGGTCCTGCTCTTTGGCCTCTTTCCTAGCTCTCTAGATTCATTGTGCAGGACCTCTTCCCCTTTCCTACCAATGTTATTGGAGCCAATGTGCACCATGACCTCTGGCTACTCAACCTCTTTCTTGAGAATATTCTGCAGTTGCTTTCAGAAATCCTGGACCGTAGCATCTGGGAAGAAACACCATCCTGGTGTCTCTTTTGTGACCACAGAAACGCCTACCTGTTCCTCTAACTATTGATTCTCTTATCACTCTTGTTCTGGCTGATTTGACCCTCCCATGCTGAGCCTCAGAGTCGAGTGCCACTGGCCTGGCTGCTGCTTCTGTGTCCTGGTAGATCATTCCCCACCCCCAGGGGTGTACTTGTTTCTGAGGGGAATGGCCACAGGAGAAACCTGCACTGACTGCTTACTCCTCTTACTTCTGGTGGTCACCCATCTACTACCTGAAATGTGTTCTCTGGATGTCACCACCTCAGTAAAAGTTTTATCTACAAGCTTTCCAGTCTCCCAGATATTCCTGTGTACATCTAGCTCAGCTCCATTTCCTTGAGCTGGTCTGTCAGGAGCTGAGGTTGGGTGCACTTCCCGCAGATGTAGTCATCAGATGTCCCGAGAACCCACATCTTACAGGAGTGGCATTCCACTGCCTTAACTACCATCCTGCCCACACAGAGTTAAGTACTAAGGATTTACAGACAGCACAAAAAAAAGCTTACCTGCTCTTACATTTGCCTTCTCTCTGAAAGCTTTGAGTTTCACACTTACCTAGGTCACTTACTCCAGCGGTCCCCATCCTGTGGGCCGCGGACTGGTACCGGGCCGCAAAGCGTGTGCTACCGGGCCGCGAGGAAACAATATAATTTGACGATATGAGTCAGCTGCACCTTTCCTCATTCCCTGTCATGGCCACTGTTGAGCTTGAATGCACGTGAGGTCATTACGCACGCGTCATCCATGTCAGCGCGGGAAGAAGATCAACTCCTCGAGCTTGCAAATGACGGCGGGCTGAAAAGTATGTTTGACATAACACCTCTGCCGGCATTCTGGATCAAAGTCAAGGCTAAATATCCTGAGATAGCCACGAAACCACTGAAAACATTGCTTGCATTTCCAACATATCTCTGCAATGAATGCAACGAAAATTAAATTGCGGAATAAACTGGACATAAGGAACTCCCTTCGAGTATCGCTGTCTCCCATCACCCCTCGACAGGACCGTCTTGTTACAGGAAAACAAGCCCAGGGCTCCCACTGATTCAGCGATATTGGTGTGTTGCAATGATTTTATATATTCATACGGGGAAAATATGTGCTGTGTGTTTAATATCCAAACGTTACTTAAGATATTATGATGCTATTGACTTATATAACCATATAACAATGACAGCATGGAAACAGGCCATCTCTGCCCTTCTAGTCGGTACCGAAATCTTACTCTCACCTAGTCCCACCGACCTGCACTCAGCCCATAACCCTCCATTCCTTTCCTGTCCATATACCTATCCAATTTTTCTTTAAATGATAATGTCAAACCTGCCTCTACCACTTCTACTGGAAGTTCGTTCAACACTTACTTCAAGCTCCCCTGATAATTGACATCGCTATATTTATGCGAGGAAAATATGCGCTGTGTGTTTAATATTAAATTCGTTAGATAAACCCTTTTAGAGACAAAATTGAGTGTATTAGCCACTTATCACCTATATTCCGGTTGCGATTACCAACCCTCCAACCCCGCCCCCCCCGACCAGAATCGCCAAAAACGATCTGTAGGAAAAAACGGCACGTACACGCATGCGCACTTGTGCCCACGCAAGGCTGCATGGTAATTGTAGTCTTTCTCGGGGTAAACCCAATGTATTTGACTGCTACTCTTGTTCGTTGGCAACCCTACCACCCGCTCGCCCCGGTCGGCCGGTCCGCAAGAATATTGTCAACATGAAACCAGTCCGCAGTGCGCAAAAGGTTGGGGACCCCTGACTTACTCAGTCATTTCTCACTGAGCTTGTTATACTTTTGGCTCTAACTTCTCAAGCCCAAGTTCAATCATGATACTAAATGATTACCAATGACTCAGCATCCTAAGCCTCCAGCTTTTCTCGCCAAGCCTGTTGAACCAAAGCCTGATCACTCTACCACAGGTCCACTTCCACAATGGCTGCTCTGCTTACACCTCATGTCTTTTTATTGGCCTTTGCCAACTGCCTAATAGACAGTGATGTTTACAAGCCGCTGAAAGTACTGAAAGGCCCTGAGTTCTAAATAAACCTCACACCACCTCTCCTACAAGCAAACACTAGAGATGATTGCAGACTGCCAAAAAGACCTTAAGGACCTCACACTCTTTTAAAACCTCTTTTAGTGCATTCTGTTGCTGCCACATGATTGACTGATAGATATTTGGATTAATGAGCAGGTGTACAGGGGTACCTACTAATGTGGCCACTGAGTGTAGGTCAGTGTGCCGCACGTCATGGAACTGTTAAGAATGTTTGAAATTCAGTGAAGATCCCTCATCTCCCATCTGCTAATGAGTGAATGCTATTTTATATCAATTATTTAGGTTGGTTGGTGGCACAGTGAGATCAGCGCCGGGCTCGAGAACAGAGGTTCCCGAGTTCGATCCAGTGACAGACCGCCCCCATGTGCGCTTTCCATCCGCGTCGGGTTGATGTCAAGCTCACAACTTGGCCTCGTAAAATAATACTGCGAAATGTCTGTGCGTGGAGTGGCACCCCACACAGCCTTTCGAACTGCACCTTGTAAGGCATGAAAATGCCCGACGTTTGCCTCTCAGGTCTGAGTCAACGTTATCATTATCATCAGCATCATCATCACACAGGTCAGAATTCAAAGTTGAAACGGAATTGGAGTCTTGTAGGTTTGAGTTGGTGAAAATATTCCCAACAGAAGTTCTTAAAATTAGAGAGGCATTGATAGAGTGGACAGCCAGAAATCTTTTCCCCGCGTTTGAATATGTTTATTGCTTCTGATTAGTTTACTTTATGATGCTTTGTCAATGGTATTGATGAGGGGCAGGTAGCTTTGGGGAAGCAGAGAGGACTTAAGACAGATTTGGAGAATGGGCAAAGAAATGGCAGTTGATATATACTGTTGGCAAGTGTATAGATATGCACTTCAGTAGAAGAAGTAAAAGCATAGACTATTATATAAATGGAGTGAAAATTAAAAAAAATAGAAGGTGGAAAGGGACTTGGGAGTCCTTGTGCTGGATTCTTAAAGGTTAATTTGAAGATTGAGTCAGTGGTGAAGAAGGCAACTGCAATGTTAGCATTCATTTCTATTTCAAGAGGACTAGAATATAAAAACAAAGAAGTAATGTTAAGGCTTTATAAGGCACTGGTGAGGTCTCACTTGGAGTATTCTGAGCAGTTTTGGGCTCCTTATCTAAGAAAGGACATTTTGACATTGGAGAGGGTTCAAAGGAGATTCACAAAAATGACTCTGGCATTGAAAGGCTTATCATATAAGGAGCATTTGACAGCTCTGGGCCAGTACTCTATGGGATGCAGAAGAATGAGGGGAGGGGATCTCATTGAAACCTATTGAATATTGAAAGGCCTCAATAGAGTGGATGTGTAGAGGATGTTTCCTATGGTAGGGGAGTCTAAGTCCAGAAGACACAGCCTCAGAATAGAGGACATTGATTTAGAATGGAGATGAGGAAGAATTTTTTTAGCCAGAGTGTGGTGAATCAAATTGAATTGTATTCACGTTATTTTTTAAAATACTTTGCATACATAAGGAATAAAAATCTTTACATTACGTCTCCATCTAAATGTGCAATGTTCAATTTATAGTAATTTATAATAGATGGTATGTACAACAGGACAGTCAATATAACATAGAAATACAGTTGTGTCACCATGAATTAATCAGTCTGATGGCCTGGTGGATGAAGTTGTCCCAGAGCCTGTTGATCCTGGCTTTTATGCTGTGGTACCGTTTCCCGGATGGTAGCAGTTGGAACAATTTGTGGTTGGGGTGACTTAGGTCCTCAATGATGCTTCAGGCTCTTTTTACACACCTGTCTTTGTAAATGTCCTGAATAGTGGGAAGTTCATATCTACAGATGCGCTGGGCTGTCCTCTCCACCCTTTGCAGAGTCCTGCAATTGAGGCAATCTGTGGAATTTGTTGCCACAGGTGGCTGTAGAGACCAAGTCATTGGGTATATTTAAGGCAGAAGTTGATAGGTCTTGATTAGTCAGGCATGAAGGGTTAAGGAAAAAAGCAGGAGATTGGGACTGAGAGGGAAATGGATTCGCCATGATGAAATGGCAGAACAGACTTGATGGGCCAAATAGCCTATTTCTGCTCCTATTTCTTATGGTCTTATGTTCTTAAATGTCTTTTATAAGTTCATATAAATTCATTCACATGTCCTTCATCTACTCATTCCAATGCTTCATTAAAAACCTCAATCAATCACAGCTTTCCTTTAAACAATCCTTTGTTGTCTTCTATTTTTCCAGACCAATTAATTTTGCTATAGGTATTAAATTGATTGGCTTTGTGGCTGATCCTTTCTCCTTTGGTAACTATTGGGTTAATATTTGCAAAGCTACAATATCGTGGCATCAAGTTTGTATTCAAGAAGGACATGAAGATTATTGATACAGACCCTACTATTTCCTTCAGTAATCCAGGATGAATCCTATCAGACCAGATGATTTTTCTATTGTGAGAAGTAAGTCTTTGAAGTAAGTACTCCTTACATCTTTTGTTGTCTATTCAATATTACTGCTGCTTCCTATTTCTACATTGACATCATTCTTCTCCTTGATGAAAGTAAACGTTAAGCAGATCTCCTTTCTAATCCTCAGAAGCTCCATCTTTCCTATATCTAGTTATTCACTCTTTAAATGTTTGCAAATTATTTTACATTCACTTATTTTTATTTTGCTTTGCTTACGCTTACATATCTTCTCCACCACAAGCTTTCTTATTTCCTTTTTGAAATGTTCCCCGCAGTTTTAATATTCAGTTTGTATTCTTTTTATTGCATTGTCACTCTTACAATTTCCATAAGCCACCATTTCCTGCTTCATTTTATCCTAGATATCTATAGTCATCTAGGGAACTTTACCTTTGGATGCCCTTTCTCGTCCCGTCATGGGAATCTGAGAGCTCTTTACCTGAATCATATCCACTTTGGAGGCCTCTGCTTGTTTAATTACTATTTAAACCCCTGATATTTAATTAAAATCCACCTGGGACTGATCCTTTTTCAGCTCACTCTTTTGAGCTTACCTACTTGTGTATTTTTTTATTCTTAATTGTTCTTCATTTTTTCCATGGCTAATCTAAACCTTGAATTAATATAATCACTCTTCCCAATATGTACTCCCAGTGCTACATTTGTCATAGTTCATGCTCCAGGATTTATTCCAGTGCTGCTTCCTTTATAGATGAACTCGAAAGATGTCATTCATTAATGCTCTCTCGTACACTTGAGGAATTCTTCCCCTTTGACTTTTCTCTTTCCTTTTTGTGAGAATTGGAGAAGCTCTTAATTATAACTGTCCTACTTCCTTCCAACTTTTTGTAAATGATATGAAAAATTGCTTCTCTGTATATTCCATTATTATATGTCTATCTAAAAAGAGAGTTTCTGGCACTTCTTAATTAAAATTTGAGCCATCATCCGCATGATTGCCTTCTCATGCTGCTATAGATTGATCAAAATTCCACCCCACTTCTTTATTCTGATAATTGCTCTCATAAGTGTACTGTCAGGTTACACCCCAATTTGGTATGTCATTCCCCTTGCACTACATTCAACTCAAGATTAACTTAACATTAAGAATACATAGGACAGGATGTTATTCCTGATCACAGCTCAGCCTTCAACACCTAATAAGCTCATTTCTAAACTCTTGGAACTTGGCCTAGACACTCCCATCTGTAACTGGCTTCTAGACTTTCTGCCTGGCTGGATTCAGAGTTGGTCATAACATTTCATCAACCTTTGCATTCAACTCTGATGTAGTTCAACTTTGTTTGCCCTTTCTGATATTTCGCCCTGGTGTCCTTCTGTCATTCAGGTCAGTTTAAACCCTCTCCTACAGTTTAAGTTGATTTGCTCATGAATATTTTCCTCCATCTTTGTTGAGGTGCAACTTATTATCTTCGGTAGGCTGCTTCTGCCACGGAATAATTCCCAATCTTCCATGGCGAATAATGTTCTAGATATGGGGTCTTATGTTAAGACAAGGAGAACCCTATCCCTGTTATGGTGGTGGGAAGGTGAAGTGTGCAGAGCATTAAAACCCAGGCAGGCAGAAGCAGACAGCATCATATCTAGTCTCATAATGACTCTTTCAATTTATCTCCTCACTGACTTGCTATTTGTTTCTTGTATTATCTAGAAACTTGGCACAAACCTGGCCTGCTGAGGGTCTTTCTTATGGTGGGTTACTGGGTTATAATTTGAACTTTTCTTGCTCTGCCAGGTGGTTGCTCACTGCTAAGTGCCTTTCTCCGTTTCTCCTTCCTGAATATTTTTGTGATGTAAGACTCCAGGTGCTTCCTCTTTTCCCCACAAAGTTTATCATCATCAGTCGCTTCAGGTTTTGGAAGCCATTCTTCATGATAATGTTGTGACATATCCTAGGGACTCTGGTTGAGTTCTGCTACAGCTTTGTCCCTAATGCATTCAGCATACCACAATGGTCCCAGAGTAGCTAAACCTGACTAGACATCTCCACCTGATTTATCCAGGGATCTGTGCAGGACTTAACATTCATCCAATGTACTCAATAACACATCTTATGGCTGCTTGGCTCTCACTTTATGCATTTTCCCCAGCTGCCTGTGAAAGCCTCACTGAACCATCAGTCATGACTGGACAAGTTATGGTTTAACTGTATTTGCATGAGGTTTTAAATGCACGTTGTCAGAAGGCTAAAGAATCATAGCAGCACCATTAATGTTTGACAATGGCACAGATTTGCCTGTGCCCAGGAAACTTCCATTCCCATAACAGCTATTTACTAGCTTTTCTCCTTGGAATCTTGGCATCTAGTCCAGGCAGATTTCAAAGCTGAAGTGATGACTTTCCAATTCACTGCACTTCGATCCTGGAACTCTGAGACCTCCATCAAACTTAAAGTTCCAGCTGTACATCAAAAAGTTCTTTTGTGCTGTTTATGTCATCAAGTAACAGAGACAGAGCTATCAACAGAATAATCTTTATTAGAGGCCGAAATCTCTCAGCCAAATGCAGTATATGGTACAAAAGCATTCTCCTTAACAAGTAACACATATCAAAGTTGCTGGTGAACTCAGCAGGCCAGGCAGCATCTCTAGGAAGAGGTACAGTCGACGTTTCAGGCTGAAACCCTTCGTCAGGAAGGGTCTCGGCCTGAAACGTTGACTGTACCTCTTCCTAGAGATGCTGCCTGGCCTGCTGAGTTCACCAGCAACTTTGATGTGTGTTGCTTGAATTTCCAGCGTCTGCAGAATTCCTCTTGTTTGCCTCCTTAGCAAGTATACCACTTTGGATGTTATTAGGGGGAGTGGCCTAGCAGAGGGAAGCCACAGCTGTCAGGTCTTTGACTGAATCTGGTTCTGTGCCTCAGAAGGGAAGTGGTGAGAAGAGCCAAGCTGTAGTAATAGGGGATTAATTGGTTAGGGGAACAGAAAGGAGCTTCTGTAGATGAGAATAAAATTCCTAGGTAGTTTGATGCCTCCTGGGCGCCAAGGTCAAGGACATCTTGGATCAAGTCCACAGTGCTCTTAAGTGGGAGGGTGAACAGCCAGAAGTTGTGGTCCATGTCGGTACCAGTGACATGGGTAGGAGGGGTGATGAGGTTCTTCAAGGTGAGTTCAGGGAGTTAGGTGCTAAATTAAAGGACAGGATTTCCAGAGTTGTGACCTCAGGATTGCTATCAATTCCACTTGCTGGTGACGCCAGAAATAGGAAGATCATTCAATTTAACACATGACTAAGGAGTTGGTGCATGAGGGAGGGCTTTGCATTTCTGAATCATCGGGATCTCTTCCAGGGAAGGTGGGACCTGTACAGAAGGGACAATTTGAACGAGAACAGGAGGGGGCGAATATTTAGAGGGAAGGTTTGTTTGTGCTGCACAGGAGAGTTTAAACTGGAGTTGCATTAGGATGGGAACCAGAACAGATAGTGGAGTAGTTGTGGAGAAGGATGTTGTTAAGCCTACATACAAAGCCAGGAATTGAAAAGTTGAGCATGGTGTTCTGAGCTGTGTGTATTCCAACACAAGGAGTATTGTAGGAAAGGCAGGTAAGCTTAGAGCATGGATCAGCACGTGGAATTATGACATTGTAGCCATTTGTGAGCTTTGGTGGCAGTTTAATGTTCCAGGATTCTTTCGTTTTAGACATGATAGAGAGGGAAGGATTAAAGAGGAAGGGTTGGCATTACTAGTCAGCAAAAAATGTCACAACAGTGCTCAAACAGGACAGACTGGAGAGCTCATCTACTAAGGCTACACACATTATATGGGTGAAATTGAGGAATAAGAAAGAGACGCCCATATTAATGAGAAAAAGTTACAGGCTTTCCGACAGTCCGCAGGATTCAGAGGAGCAGATTTGTAGAGGGATCACAGACTGTTGCAAAAGACATAAGGTTGTGATAGGTGATTTTAACTTTTCCTACACTGACTGGGACTCCCATACTGTAAAAAGTTGGATGGGATAGACTTTGTTAATTATGTTCAGGTAAGAAATACCAAAGCTGATGATATCAAAAAGGATCTGGCAGGTGTGGACTGGGACAAGCTGTTTGCTGGAAAAGGTATACATGGCCAGTGGGAGACCTTTAAAGTTGAAATTTTGAGAGTACAGAACTTGTATGTTCCTGTCAGAATGAAAGGCAAGGATAACAGGCTTAGGGAACCTTGGATTTTAATAGATATTGAGGCTGTGGTTAAGAAAAAGGAGGTTCGTAGCAGGTATAGGCAGGCAGGAGCAAATGAAATACTTGAGGAGTGTGAGAAATGAAAGAGAATATTTAAGAAGAAAATCAAAAGGGCTAAAAGAAGACATAAGGTTGCTCTGGAAGGCAAGGTGAAGGAGAAGCCTATGGGCTTCTACAGATACCTTAAGAGCAAAAAGTTAGCAAGGGAAGATTGGTCTTCTGGAAGATCAGAGTGGTAATCTGCACATGGAGTTGAAAGCGATGGGGAAAGAACTTAAGCAAATTTTTTGCATCTTTATTTACTTGGGAAGTAAACAATTTATCTATTTATTTATTTATTTATTTATTTATTTACAGAGCCTATGGAAGTGAGGCAAAGCAACAGTGAAGTCATAAACCCAATACAGATTACAGAAGAGGAGGTGCTTTCTGTTCTGAGGCAAATTAGGGTGGATAAGTCCCCAGGACATTATAATATGTTTCTTCAGACCTGTGGGAAGCTAGAGCAGAAAATACAGGGGCCCTCGCAGAGATACTGAAAATATCCTTAGCCACAGGTAAGTTGCTGCAGGATTGGACAATAGCTTATGCAGTTCTGCTCTTAAAGAAAGGCTATAAGAATAAGCCTGGAGATTATTGGTCGATAAGCTTGACATCAGCAGTGGAAAAGTTATTGGAAGGCACTCTAAAGGAACTGAATATATAAGTATTTAGAAAGGCAGGGACTGATTAGGGATTGGCAATATGGTTTTGTGCATAGTAAGTCATGTCTAACCATTCTTATAAAGTTTCTCAAGGAAGTTACCAAGAAAGTTGATGAAGGCAAGACAGTGAATGTTGTTTACATTGTCTTTAGCAAGGCCTTTGACAAGTTTTGCATGAAAGGTTGGCCAATAAGGTTCAGTTGCATGGCATTCAAGTTGAGGTAGTAAATTGGATTCGATAGTGGCTTTGAGGAAAAAGCCAGGGAGGGGTTGTAGATGGTCGCCTCTCTATCTGGAGGCCTGTGACTAGTGGTGTGTCACAGGGTTGATGCTGGGTTTGTTATTGTTTGCCATCTATATTACCATCTAGATGAGAAGATGGTAAACTCGATCAGTAAAGTTGCAGATGGAATCAAGATTTGGCGGGGGGAGGTAGTGGACAGTAAGAAAGACTATCAAAGCTTGCAATGGATCTGGACCAGCTGGTGAAACTGAGTGAAAAATGGCAGATGGAATTTAATGCAGACGTGTGTGAGGTGTTGAACTTTGGGAGGGCCAACCAAGGTAGGTCTTACTTGGTGAAGGGTAGGGCACAGAGGAGTGTGGTAGAACAGAGGGATCTGGGAACACAGATCGATAATTCCTTGAAAATGGTGTCACAGGTCGATAGGGTCGACAAGAAAGCTTTCGGCACATTGGTTTTCACCAATCAACAGGAGAAGGGATGTTACGTTGAAATTGTACAAACTGTTGTTGAGGTCTAATTTGGAGTATTGTGGTCACCTACCTACAGGAAAGCTGCCAAAAAGATTGAAGGAGTGCAGAGAAAATTTACAATGATGTTGCTGGAGTTGCCTATAACCTGGTTTACAGGGAAAAGTTGAGCAGGTTAGGACTTAATTGCCTAGAACATAGAAGATTAAGGGGACAATTGAAAGAGGTATACAAAATTATGAGGGGTACAGTTGGCGTAAATGCAAACAGGGTTCTTCCACTGAGGCTGGATGTGACTAGAACTAAAGGTCATGGGTTAAGGATAAAAGAGGGCGGTGAGAGTGTGGTATCAGTTGCCAGCAACAGGGATGGATGTGGGGTTGATTTCAACATACAAGAGAAATTTAGGTAGGTACGTGGATGGGAGGGATATGGAGGGCTAAGGTACAGGTGCCATTCAGATAGGACTAGGCATTTCAATGATTCAACATGAACTAGAAGGACCAAAGTGACTGGTTCTGTGCTGTTGAGTTCTATGACTCTATGACCTGCCTGATTTTGTGAAAAAAGCATACCCCTAGTCTGTCTCACAATTTTAAGTAACATCTCCATGTTTGTGGCAATCCTGCATGCTCTCTTGAATGTTAATTCAACCATGTTAAAGCATTTTGTCCAAATTTGTTCAATTATCAGCCACCAGATGATCTTACAATGTCTGATCTAAAAAGGTCTGGAAATTGCAATTATTTTCCAGTATCTTCATGTACAAACAAACCAATTCTTCTCACTTCTGGCTTTATGTGACTATGTTGTAACTCTAGAAAATTTTTGATCGTGACACAGTAGAATGCTTCTTCAAGGTTTCTATCATATTCTTGTAATGAGGCCGTGCCTGTTGATTATAGTGTTGGTGGATTCATCAATGGCTTTTATGAAATACAAGCAGCAGCTCAGGTTCCAGCTGTGTGAAATAGAAAGTGTTAAACTTTCAGGTAAAAGACAGTGGAATAGTGACACAGTGATGATGGATCTTCAACCTAAAATGTTAATTCTCCTTCTCCTGCCATGGTGATGGCTGACCTGTTTAGCACTTCCATCACTTTCTGTTTTTAATCTGGATTTGCAACATCTGCAGTCTCTTTCACGCCTTTCATCCCATCACCAGCAACAATATTGTCTTCTTGAGTATAGCTACAGACCTCTGTTTTCTTTTCTGTTATAGGTACAATTTGCTTTTCTGTCTCTCTTTGAAGCAGTTTCTACATTAATCATCTGAAAGGCTTTCTCAATCTTCCCTTCCTTCCTTCTTGTTCTGTGCAAAAGTTCAGAGTCAGAGTCATAGAGTAATACAACATGGGAACAGAGCCTTTGGCTCAGCTTGTCCATCTGTACACATACAGCCTATTGCCTCCTGAACCCTTCCTATCCATGTACTTAACAATGTGACTTTTAAAATGTTGCTAATGTTCCTGCCTCAACCATTGTGCCTGGAAGCTCATTCCAAATATACCCCACCCTTTGCCTGAAGAAGTTGCCCCTGATGTCTTGTTGATTTCTGATCACCTCAGATCTTAAACCCATGCTTTCAGCACCCCTTCCCTGCAAGAAAACACAACGTGCTTTCACCCTGTCTATGCTCCTCATGATCTTATGCTTGCCTATCAGGTCACTCCCTCAATCTCCTACATTTCAGGGAATAAAGTCTGAGTCTACACCATCTCTCCTTGTATCTCAAGCCCTCAAGGCTGGGTAACATCCCAGTGAAGTTGCTCTGCCCTCTTTCTATATTAATGACATCTTTCCTATAACCAAAATTGTACACAATACTCCAAATGCAGGCTTGTAGAACTGAAACATAACTTCACCACTCCTCTTGTGACGAAGGATTGTGGCATAGTCTGCTACAGTGATCTGTTTCTGGTTGAAGACCCAGCGAGAAACTAAGGGAATGGAAAGGGTGCAGCTTGCATACAGAAGAAAAGAAGCCTTAATCATTATAGCTGCAGGAGGGTCAATAATGAAAAATGATCCCTGAGGAACCATTGTATATTCTACACAGTATCCTTCCCTCTTCCAGAAGCTATGTCCTGAAAATCGCTGTTTTGAAGGTAAGGAACATTTGCCATCTGCTGTTTCTTCTCTGCAGATTGACTGACACTTTGGGCCTCAGCGTTTAACTGTCACATCAGGACCATCAATCATGTTGTTAACAGAGTTCATGATGTCATTAATCACAGGTGTTACACAGCTGTGGTGGGATTAATATCAGCACAGTAGTGTAGCAGTTAGCATGATCACTTTACAGTGCCTGCGAACACTGATTGGGGTTTGATCCCTGCTGTTCTCCTTGTGGCCACATGGGTTTCCTTTGGGTGCTCTGGTTTCCTCCTACATTCCAAAGATGTATGGTATGGTTAGGGTTAGGAGTTTGTTGGTTATGCTATGTTGGCTCCAGAAGCATTGTGACCCTTGTTCTCAAATTGTGTTGGTTGTCACAATAAGACACATTTCAATGTACATTTCAACGTACATGTACCAAATGAAGCTAAACATTTTTTTTAGATTATGAGGACACACAGTCCTCTTTTATTGTCACTTAGTAATGTATGCATTAAGAAATGATACAATGTTCCTCCAGTATGATATCACAGAAACATAAGACAAGCCAAGACTAAAAAAAACTGACAAAAACCACATAATTATAACATATAGTTACAACAGTACAAAACAATACCGTAATTTGATAAAGAACAGACCATGGGCACGGTAAAACAAAAGTCTCAAAATCTCTCGAAAGTCCCATCATCTCATGCAGACGGTAGAAGGAAGAAAAACTCTCCCTGCCATGAGCTTCCAGCGCCACAAACTTGCCGATGCAGCATCCTGGAAGCACCCAACCACAGCTGACTCTTGAGTTCGTCCAAAAACTTTGAGCCTCTGACCAGCCCTCCGACACCGAGCACCGAGCACCATCTGTGCTGAGCGCTTCAACCCCGGCCCCAGCAACAGGCAATAGGCAAAGCCGAGGATTTGGGGCCTTCCCCTCCAGAGATTCTTGATCACACAATAGCAGCGGCAACGAAGCAGGCATTTCAGAAGTTTCTCCAGATGTTCCTCTGTGCTTCTCACGTCTGTCTCCATCAAATCAGGATTGTGCACGGTACCTACTTAACAAATACCAATATAATTTCGGAGCGGCCGCGCGCTGCATCGCGCCGCCGTCTTCTCCTCCCCTTTATCTTTAGAAATTCAACCATCACAGAGAGAAGCTCGCCTAAAAGCTGATCTACTTTCTCCCAAAGCCAGTGTCAATCGCCTTACCCCAGTATCCTGCAGTAGTTCCAGCCCTGTGCTTCCAGATAGTTCCACTGTTCCAGCAGACTATTTATCAAATCCATAAGGAAATCATGACCCCAGTTCCCAAGCGGGAAGATCTGTCTCTGAGCCTCTGCTGGGTTGAATAATCAAATGCTGGATGAACTCAGCAGGTCAGGCAGCACCTGAAGAGAGAAATGGGCAATCTCTGTGTCCGGTGGACATCATTCGTCTAAAAGTATAGAGAAACCTTGCAAGGATGTGTCTAGACTTGTCACTGGTTGCCTGCTCCATTGTTGGTCATGAGGAAAACCATTTGTTTCCACCTCTGGGTAATAAGGTCAAGAACAGAAAGAAGAGGGAAAGGAGGAGGAGGACTTCAAATTAGAGTAATCTCAATCTACAGATGCCTCTAGATCTCAGGTAGTTCCCATCAAAAAGTGTTTCTCTTTGACTATCCCAACACACCAGGAGACCCTGATTCTTATTCACCACAATCTGCACTACAGCTATGCATCTGTTTTCAATCCTCCCTTGTAACTCATGCTATCAGAGGAGAGTCCTTTCCCATTAGTAGGGATAAAACTGCTATTTGTGGATCTCTTGTCATCGTTTGTGTGGCTATCCAGGGAAAGCCCGAAGTGCAGAGGTTGCTCTCAGAGTCAGGAAGTTAGCTTACTGGGCTTCTGTGGAAGTTGCTTGCAATATCGCTCCCTGAGGAGATGGTGCCTCTGGTATTTTATTTCCCTTGACACCTAACTCTTTCCTCAGTAATTTGTCATAAAGAAAATATTTCTGGCTCAATCTCTAAAGTCCCTGTGCTGTCCGAGTAGTGCTGTTATAATCAGATTGAGTTATATGGATCTTCCTGAGGATAGTCTCCTCATCCTGCACTGACACTTTCAATACGAGTGTGAAAGATTTGTTAACTATAAGGTAGCAGGGAAGCAGTAGAGAAGTGATTGAGGAGACAAGTTGCATTTTGTCATAGAATGTACAGAGTTAGTTAGAAGTAAATGAGAGCAAGAAATGTGGGTAATACCTTTGCAGGTATTAAGAATGGCTACAGAACCAAGGGAACCAATGTTCTTACATTTAATTTTTCAAACTTCCTTTACATACACCCTTCGTATCCTTATTTAAGGTGGTGGTAGATAGAACATATTCTGCCTGGAGGTCAGTGACTACTGGGATCTGTTCTGGGACCCCTACTCTTTGTGATTTTATAACTGACTTTGATGAGGAGGTGGAAGGAGGAGCTAGAAAATTTGCAGATGACGTGAAAGTTGTTGGTGTTATGGATGGTGCAGATGGTTGCTATAGACAGGATGTAGAACTGAGTGGAGTTCATTCTGGAAATCTGTGAAGTGATACATTTTGGAAGATTGAAGGTGGAGACAAGCTTGATGTTTCTTAGCAGTCTGGAGGAACAGAGCTATCTTGTGGTAAAAGTCCATAGATGGAGGAAGCAAGTTGCATTTTGTCATGGAACGTAGAGAATGTGCTTGCTGTGCAAGTTGATGGAATGGTCAAGAGCCAGATAATATTGCAGCTCTATGAAACTCTGGTTGGACCACACTTGGAATATTGTGGTCTATTCTTATTACCTTATTATAGGAAGGATGTAGAAGCTTTGGAGAGGGTGCAGAGGAGACTTACCAGGATTAGAGAATATGTCTGGATTAAAGAACATATCTTGTGAGGAAAGCTTGAGTGAGCTAGGGCACATCTGTTTGGAACGAAGAATGTGGAGAGGTGACTTTATAGAGATGCATAACATTATGAGAAGTATAGATGGACAGGAGACACCTTTGTCCTGGGGTGGTATTGACCAATACCAGTGCACAACAGTTTAAGGTGAGAGGAGAAATATTTAGGAGAGATGTTGGGATGGGATTTTTATACAGAGTGTGTAACACACCGCCGGTATCATGGTAGAGGCTGATACAATAGACACAGATTGGCACATAGAAAGAAAAATTGAGAGTGCATTAATCAGGAAATTGTGTTTCAATATTTTTGTAGCCCTCTAAAAGGAATCTGAAAGAGTGCTGAGAAAACTTAGCATAATCTCTTTGGACTTGCACTTTATTTTATATCCCAGCATTCCCTGTTTTAATTGGTTCACTACACTGTCAAAATCATAAGTCTACACTCTCTCCCAAGTCTTTTCTATTTTTGTTAACTGAAAGAGTTCTGAAAAAAGAATAAAATTGACAGGAGAAGGGTGGTGGAGGAAGTTGTATCTAAAGAGATTGTACAGAGTGAATAAAATAACTCGAGGGAATCAGTGAAAGGTAGTATATTGGTACATCAGAGGATATTTCAATAAATTGTCCTCCATCATGCTCATCAAGAGACCATAAGACCATAAGACAGAGGAGCAGAATTAGGCCATCAGATCCATTGAGTCTACTCCGCCATTCAATCATGGCTGGTCCTTTTTTTTCCCTCCTCAGCCCCACTCACCAGCCTTCTCCCCGTAACCTTTGATGCCATGTCCACTCAAGAACCTATCAATCTCTGCCTTAAATACACCCAATGATCTGGCTTGCACAGCTGCATGTGGGAACAAATTCCACAAATTCACCACCCTTTGGCTAAAGAAATTTCTCCACATCTCTGTTTTTAAAGGGTGCCCCTCTATCCTGAGGCTGTGTCCTCTTGTCCTAGACTCTCCCACCATGGGAAACATCCTTTCCACATCTAAATCTGTCTAGGCCTTTCAACATTCGAAAGGTATCAATGATATCCTCCCTCATCCTTTTGAATTCCAGCAAGTACAGACCCAGAGCCATCAAACATTCCTCGTATGATAACCCTTTCATTCCTGGAATCCTCCTTGTAAACCTCCTCTGGACCCTCGCCAATGCCAGCATATCCTTTCTTATATAAGGAGCTCAAAACTGTTCACAATACTCAAGGTGAGGCCACACCAGTGCATTATAAGGCTTCAGCACCACATCCTTGTTCTTGTATTCTAGACCTCTTGAAATGAATGCTAACGTTCAAGAAGAAATGTTGAACATTCAAGAAGAAGGCATTTGCCTTCTTCACCAGTGACTCGACCTGCAAGTTAACCTTCAGGGTTTTCTGCACAAGGACTCCCACGTCCCTTTGCATCTCAGATTTTTGGATTTTCTTTCCATTTAGAAAATAGTCCACAGATTTATTTCTACTACCAAGGTGCATGACCATGCATTTTCCAACATTGTATTTCATTTGCCACTTTCTTGCCAATTTTCCTAATCTGTCTAATTCCTTCTGCATCCTACCTAGTTCCTCAACACTACCTTACCCTTCACCAATCTTCATATCATCTGCAAACTTGGCAACAAAGCCATCTATTCCATCATTTAAATCATTTATATACAGCATAAAAAGAAGTGGTCCCAACACCGACTCCTGTGGAACACCACTAGTCACTGGCAGCCAACCAGAAAAGAATCCTTTTACCCCCACTCACTGCCTCCTACCAATCAGCCCATGCTCTAACCATGTTAGTAACTTTCCTGTAATACCATGGGCTCTTAACTTGCCTCATGTGTGTCATCTTGTCAAAGGCTTTACTCACTTACTTTAATGGTAACCTTACTCATAATTCAGCAATTTTGTGAAAACTTAAAACAAGGCAAGCAAAATAAATGATCAAAGCACATATGCAGCATCTTATAGGTACTGATAGTAAAATATGTAATGCCCCAAGGAATGGTAACAAGTAAAAATATTTCAATTATAAGCTACCCAAATTGCTAATGATTAAAGGTGCACTACTTGTTACAAGATACGCATAGAAACAGGGTGGGACTGGCTGATTCAGTCTTGTGCAAGAACTAACACTACAGAAAGATTACAAAATACTTTATGTGTAATAACCTTCAGATACATCAAAGTTCTTTCCAATAGTGGAGGTGAAGAAACATTACTGTAAGACAGTGCTGTCATGAACATGGGCTCCAAATCTAAGTAAATGATCTCTCCTTGATTTCACTGAGGGAACAGTCCAAAAGTATCAGTCCTGATGAAGGGTCTTGGTCTGAAACATTGACTGTATTTTTTTCCATTTATGCTGCCTGGCTTGCTGAGTTTCTCCAGCATTTTGTGTGTGTTCCTTGGATTTCCAGCATCTGCAGATTCTCTCTTGTTTGTAGTCCAAAAGAATTGCACATTTTATTGACTTCTGAATATTATAATAGATTTACTTACTAAACTGAAAGATTAACATATTTTAGAGCAGTGTCAAAAGGAAGTCCTCCTGTTATTTAAATTTCAGATACATTTCCTTGTATTCTTTCCCTTGTTATTGCAAAATGGAGGAGAATTCAATGGCTTTTCAGTTTATTTATTACTTAGGAATCATAAGGACTGATGTAGTTTTGTGAGTCATTTACTAAGAATTAGACCAGAGTTTAGATATTAATTGTTAAAGACAATGAAAATTACAATGTTACTTCAGCAATCTGTTTCTCTGTTAGGTTAGCATGTGACTTACTTGTTAATTTTCTGGGAACAATCATGAGTTGATGAATAACAAGCAGTAGCTCTGAAAAATGTTCCGTGGAGCTCTTTGGCCTGTGTTAGAAATATGGCTTAGCTAATGCAACAATATTTGGATTAGATGAACTGTGAAAGGGTGGAAGGAAAAACAGGTCTAGTTATTGATTCAATAGCTCACAAGTTCTTACCTTTGTATAAATACACCAATAATTAATAATAGTATATTCAAAATATCCAAATTAGGAAGAATAAAAAAAATCTTGTAATTGGCTAGATGGGTAGACAGGATTTAATCCTGTCACTGAATAAAATGTTCATTAATATATGACCTACTGGAACTTCTTCACAATACATTTTGTCACTCTTTTTCTTTAAGCCACTTTAATCTCTTGATAATTGAATTTTACCAAATAATTAATGCACAACTTACCTCAACATTTTTCTATTTTCTATTTATGATTTATAATTTAAATGTTTAATATTTACTATTTTAATTATGTTTAATATTTTTAATATTTAATATTTGTAATCCAGGGAGTGGGAAGTTCAGAATCAAATATCGCTGTGATGATTGTACATTCTAGTACCAATTGTTTGGCGACAATAAAGTATAAAGTATAAAAGTATAAAGTATAAAGCACTAGAGACAATATTAGGTAGATTATTCCAACTCAAATGCATTTTCCAGCCATTGAACACGGATCTGGATGATGGCATTGGAAAAGTTACTGTGCAGAGATTGGAATCACAGCCTAGCTAGTCTTGATGAAAGGTGGAAGACTGTTTTTCCTAACTTCATAAGACAACTTCAAGTTTTTGCCAGCTCACATTCATCCCTGTTCCTCCTGATTTTTCATTGTCTTATTTAACCTTATCTTTCAATCCCATATGATTATGTAAATCTGAAATGTGGACTGTTATTCATTATGTGAGAACCCCTGGGAGTGAAGTGGTCATCTCTTGGGGCTTCATGTCCTCCCACAGTGCAGAACTAGTTTGTTTACTCCTTGACTGGTGGTGACGCAAAATTGGAACAGTTATCTATTACTGGAACTGAAGGGGATATGCTGTATTGTTAAAGCCGCTTTTCAATTATTATACCAAGGCTAGAAAATTGCCTCGTTCAGTTCGTGACTGATACCTTAATCAAATTTGCAGCAGGAGCTACAACTGTGCGCTTAGTCTAATTGAATTTGAAGTACCATTGGTGAAGCAGAAGAAATCCTATAGAATTTTATAGCCAGGGACTTATGAAATTCAGGAGTGTGTGGACTTTGTCACCTCTGAGAAATTATTCTCTGTGCTCTTAGTGTCCATTTACCAGGACAATGCTGCTCATTGTGTTTCCAAAAAAATGATTTTAGCTGGTTTTCAGCTCAGTTAGAACTACACATTGCACTTATATGTTCATATATAATCTTTAATGTTTCTTGCATCCAACTATTTTGTGACTACTGACAAATTTTATATGTCAGTGCACAGAATATTGGAATTCCAGCATCTCTATGCTTTTTTAGACCAAGTGCTATCTAATTTCTTGGGTACAATGAGGGCCAATGATACCATTTCCATGTTTCTCTACAGTCATTGCCCATTGAGTCAACGTCTGTTCACAGTGTAATCCCAATCCCCCATTAATAACTTCCTGCAACTTTTTACTATTAACTTCCCCCAGATTCTACTAACTGCCTAAAAAAGAGGAAATTTAGGTAAGTTGCCAACTAATCTACCAACTCGCCTTTCTTTAGGATGTGTGAGAATGCCAGAACAGCTGGAAGAAAACCACTTGGTTGCAGGGAAAGCATGCACACTTCATGCAGGCAACACTGAAGATCAGAATGGATCCAGGTTACTAGGGCTGTAAGACAGCCACTCTACTCGTGCACCTTTATGCCACTCTATTTGCAGTTTATAATACCACTGAGCAGCACAGTGACAGAGCTCCATGGCAGAGTGCAGGGAAGATTCATGCTCTCCAGTCTCTTCAGGATGTCTCTAATGTTGCCTCAGAGGTTATACATTAATGTTATATTTTCCCTGGTTTTACTTTTCAGCAAAGTCTAGAACTTGACAACCCTGACGAAGAGACAGAATCAAAAACTGAACCCCCGAGGAACTTATAAGTGAGGAAGACACAGACAGCTGCTGGAGGGCAATCTCCAAAGGCAGGTCTTTAATGTTATAGTTATATAACATCTGTAGTAAACAGGTTGCTGCACCTAATTTGAAACAAGTATCCTTCACAAAAATCCATTCATCATTAGAGCAGCAGTCCCATGAGGTCACAAACATCTTTTTTCCATTTTAAACTAACTTTGAGTGTCCAGTCAAAAAGTCAAAAGTATCACAAATAGGCTTCACAAAGAAATTCATAAAATATTTTGAGATCTTTATGAATGCAAACAACAGATGAAACCAAGCAAAATGCTATATGTTTTTGTTAATATCTAAGTGCTAAATTAGTTTTTATTGAATACAATACAAAACATTCTGAAATGATGCTGATTGGGTATTTGAATCCGGCAGTTTTGTTGGTAGTTTGTAATCAGTGTGGGACCAATAAAAAGGAAGTATGTGGAAACAAAGCAGGCATTGTTGGAGTGGGGCATTGTTACAGTGGTCTGGCTTTGGCTCAACAGGTTTAGACAAGCACAGGTGGAGGTTCTAAGTAAGTAAGTAAAAAAGTTTCTAGTAAGTTTTTTTTTAGTTAGTACATAGCTGGTGCCCTCCTTGTATGAAATGTGGGGAATTTAGGAGGCAAACATGAAGAAATCTGCAGATGCTGGAAATTCAAGCAACACACACAAAAAATGCTGGTGCCTCCAGTCTTCCTGATAACTATATTTGCATAAAGTGCATCGAGCTGCAGCTCCTTAGAAACTGTGTTAAGGATCTGGAGCTGCACCTTGATCAACTTTGGCTCATTTGGGAAAATAAGGAGGTGATAGGTAGAAGCTACAGGGAGTCACCCCTAAGTTGCAGGAGGCAGGTACCTGGGTGACTGGCACTGAGCAGGCTTTGGGCATTCGGCCCTTTGAGTCTGTTCTGCCATTTTATCATGGCTGATCCAGTTCCTTCTCAATCCAATTCTCCTGCCTTCTTCCCAATACCTTTCAGACCCTGACTAATCCGGAACCTATCAATCTCCACTTTAAATGCACCCAAAGACCTGTCCTCCACAGCCATCTGTGGCAATGAACTCTACAGATTCACCATGCTCTGACTGGAGAAATTCTTTGTCATCTCCATTCTAAATGGACGTCCCTCTGTCCTGAGTCTGTGTCCTCTGGTCCTAGACCCTCTGCCCACCCCCACCGTAGGAAACACCCTCTGCCCATCCATTCTGTCTAGAGCCTTTCAATAGTTGACAGGATTCAATGAGATCCCCCCTCGTTAATCCAAACTCCAGTGAGTACAGGTCCTGAGCCAACGGACACGCCTCGTTCATTAACCCTTTCATTCCCAGAATCATTCTTCTGAACCTCCTCTGGTCCCTGTTCAAAGCAAGCACATCTATTCTTAGATAAGGGGCCCAAAGCTGCTCACAGTGCTCCAAGTGTGGTCTGACCAATGCCTTATAAAGTCTTAGCATTACATCTTTGCTTTTATTTTCTTCTCCTGCACAAGGACTCCCAAGCCTCTTTGCACATCTGATATTTGAATTTTCTCCCTGTTTAGAAAATAATCTATGCTTTTATTCCTCCTACCGAAGTACATGACCATATACTTCCCTACACTATATTCCCTCTTTCACTTCTTTTCAAGAAAGGGATGGAAGGATTCCAGACCTAACCAGTTCCCCTCTATCACCACTCTGCTCCGTCTAGCGGAATTAGTCCTTACTATTAATAATTTCTCCTTTGGCTCCTCCCACTTCCTCCACACTAAAGTTTTAGCCATGGGCACCCGTATATGTCCCAGCTATGCCTGCCTTTTTGTTGGCTTTGCGGAACAATCCATGTTCCAAGCCTATACTGGTATCTGTCCCCCTCTTTTCCTTCACTATATCAACAACTGCATTGGCACTGCTTCCTGCACGCACACTGAGCTTGTTGACTTCATTAACATTGCCTCCAACTTTCACCCTGCCCTCAAGTTTACCTGGTCCATTTCCGACACCTCCCTCCCCTTTCTAGATCTTTCTGTCTCTGTTTCTGGAGACAGCTTATCCACTGATGTCTACTATAAGCCTACTGACTCTCACAGCTATCTGGACTATTTTTCTTCTCACCCTGTCTCTTGCAAAAACGCCATCCCCTTCTCGCAATTCCTCCGTCTCCGCCGCATCTGCTCTCAGGATGAGGCTTTTCATTCTAGGACGAGGGAGATGTCTTCCTTTTTTAAAGAAAGGGGCTTCCCTTCCTCCACCATCAACTCTGCTCTCAAACGCATCTCTCCCATTTCACACACATCTGCTTTCACCCGAACGTCCAGCCACTCCACTAAGAATAGGGTTCCTTTTGTCCTCATCTACCACCCCACCAGCCGCCGGGTCCAACATATAATTCTCTGTAACTTCCGTCACCTCCAACGGGATCCCACCACTAAGCACATCTTTCCCTCCCCCCCCTCTACTTTCCACAGGGATTGCTCCCTATGTGACTCCCTTGTCCATTCGTCTCCCCCATCCCTTCCCACCGATCTCCCTCCCAACACTTATCCTTGTAAGCGGAACAAATGCTACACATGCCCTTACACTTCCTCCCTCACCACCACTCAGGGCCCCAGACAGTCCTTCCAGGTGAGGCGACACTTCACCTGTGAGTCGGCTGGGGTGATATACTGCGTCCGGTCCTCCCGATGTGGCCTTCTATATATTGGCGAGACCCGACGCAGACTGGGAGACCGTTTTGCTGAGCACCTACGCTCTGTCTGCCAGAGAAAGCAGGATCTCCCAGTGGCCACACATTTTAATTCCACATCCCATTCCCATTCTGATATGTCTATCCACGGCCTCCTCTACTGTAAAGCTGAAGCCACACTCAGGGTGGAGGAACAACACTTTATATTCCGTCTGAGTAGTCTCCAACCTGATGGCATGAACATTGACTTCTCTAACTTCCGTTAATGCCCCATCTCCCCTTCGTTCTCCATCCGTTGTTTATTTATTTTTTATTATTTTTAATTTTCTTTTCTCTTTCTCCTTTTTCTCCCTCTGTCCCTCTCACTATACTCCTTGCCCATCCTTTGGGCTTACCCCCTCCCCCTTTCTTTCTCCCTAGACCTCCCGTCCCATGATCCTCTCATATCCCCTTTGCCTATCACCTGTCCAGCTCTTGGCTCCATCCTTCCCCCTCCTGTCTTCTCCTATCATTTTGGATCTCCCCCTCCCCCTCCCACTTTCAAATCTCTTACTATCTCTTCTTTCAGTTAGTCCTGACGAAGGGTCTCAGCCCGAAACTTTGACGGTACCTCTTCCTATAGATGCTGCCTGGCCTGCTGCATTCACCAGCAATTTTTGTGTGTGTTGCTTAGAATATCTACCTTCCTCTTACATCTCCATTCTCATCAAATTCTCCTTGAGTTCCTCACAATCTCTTTGGAAATTAACCTCTTTTTTTTAGGAAATTCACTATTTCTGGGATCAAGCAATAATTTATTTAAAGACCTCCTCATAGAATGAGCCAATACTGAGGGAAGTGGGCATTGGGATTGCACAGTTCATATTTTCTAACGATCTATGTGATCTAAAGATCTAAACCAAGCTGGCACAAAATTAAGCTAAGAAGAGCAAGACATATCTACCCGCCTCCATATTCTTCATCAATTCCCTTGGCAAGCCAGGATCATGGTCTCCTATTCTCTCACTCTTCACAGGACTTGACTGAGGATTGATGCCAGAAAGCCCAAATTAGTGTTGGTTAAACTACTAAGCTGCCACTGGAGCTTCAATTTGGCATCTATAACTCCCCCAAAATAAGTTGTTGAGGCCCAAATCCCATTTTGGGGTGAGCCCCAAGCTCTTGGCACACACACTGCTTATGTTCTATCAATGCTGCATTTAGAAACAGTCCTGGATAACTGTCCAGTCCCTGGGAAGAAGTAAAGAATGGGAAACCCTGGGGCCAATTTCACATAAACTCTGGGGTACTCTTCCAAGCCAAGCAAAAGCTCAGGTAATTTCTAACTCCTTTTAATGCCAGTTCATTTGTAATTTACCTTCTATAAATGAAAATATGATGATTCTTCAAGAACTTTTGATTGAGGATTTTACAGAAATTGAGGTTTAAATTGAATATTTTGCAGATGCATTGACCAGATTATCTTTGCCTACAGATTGAATTACTTTTAAATAGTAAGACTAGATTCACACTGCACAGTTAACCCACATGTACTTATGCTGCTGTACTATATATCACTCCTGTATTGGATTACAACTGGTGTGACAATGTCCAAGTGACATTTTTAGGCTTCTTTTCCTGTTAATGCCCAGTTTATAATCATTAGCAGCTTAATATTTCCTATTTTCTGACAAATTCTTTTCTTGTTCAATTCCAGAGGGAACATCTTCTGCTCTTCACTGAGTTTTTGGCAAATACGGTCCAATCCAAACAGCTACGAGAGGGATGGTGCATCAAACCCCCTCCCCCTTCTGCTTTCCAGACACCAGCAGTATTTCCTTGTGGATGACGTCGAGTGGAGATGGTTTCAGGAGAGCTGCTCAGTGATTCACTGCTGGAAGGAATTCTGCAACCTCATCAGATGTGGCAAGGGTTGTGCATTAACAATTGGAACTGTAGCTCACCAAAGCACAGAGTCAGGTGTGTAATACTCCTACAGAGCTGAATTCACACACGGACAGCTATCTCACTGTGGCAGTCACATCACCTCTCTATATTGACTCCATGCATTTTCAGCAACTCACACAATTCATATTAATGTACCGGTCTCTCTCTCTCTCTCTCTCACACACACACTCACACACTATAGTACAATGACATAGATATCATTACTACTTTGATGATAACTTACCCTTCTATCCCTATTTGGCCTTGAGAGGATAATGTTTTTTCAGCTTCTTGAACTGCTGAAGTGCTTTTAATGACAGTACTCAGTGCTGTTAAGCCAATAAAACCAAAAAATATAGGAGCAGAAGTAGGCCATTCAGCCCGTCGAGTCTGCTCCACCATTTAATCATGGCTGATCCAATTCTTCCAGTCATCTCCACTCCCCTGCCTTCTCCCCATACACTTCGATGCCCTGGCTAATCAATAACCTATCTATTTCTGCCTTAAATGCGTCCAATGGCTTGGCCTTCACAGCTGCTCATGGCAACAAATTCCACAGATTTACCACCTTCTGACTAAAGTAATTTCTCTGCATTTCTGTTTTAAATGGAGGTCTTTCAATCCTGAAGTCATGCCCCCTTGTCCTTGACTCCCCTACCATGGGAAATAACTTTGCGTAGAGACTTCCAGAATCCAGTCCCAGCAATGATGAAGGATCAGTGCCATGTTCCCAACTCGGGATGATGAGTGACTGGGATGGTAACCTCTAGATGCTGGTGTTTACATGCACCTGCTGCCTTTGTCTTTCTTGGTGATAAGACTCATGGGTTTGGGAGATATTGTTAGAGTAGCCTGGGTGGGTAATTGCTGTGCATTTTATAGGTGATATATATTGTGGACCTTGGGGACTTGTGGTTGAGGGAATCAGTGTTTAAGCTGGTTGATGGGATGCCAATCTAGTGGACTGCTTTGCAGGACATCAAGCTTCTTGAGAGTTGTTGGCACTATGCTCTTTCAGGTAAGTGCAAAATGGCCCATCGTCCACTTAACTTGTAATTTGTATGACTGTTATTATTTTACCTTCAGCAAAATAATTCATCTCCAGAATTCATCTTTCTTTAAAATTCTCATTATTAGCAGCAATGTAAATTACACTGTCTAATATTGAATATCACTTCAGTTGATCCTGTACACTTTGATATGGGTCACATCTTCCACTGAAGGACAGTCTCTACTCAAAATTTTCTGCAGTTTTCCTTGTCAAAGCACTGAACAAAAAGACATGATGTACCCAAGACAGACAAGTTCATCTCCAATTTCCTGTCAGTGTGTTTTAATTGGCTTATTGTTACCTATAAAATGGAAAAAAGGAAGAGATTAAGTGTATTATTCTTCCCTCGCATCAAAACAAAGCTCATTTTTCTTAATGTGAAATGCATAATACCATTTTCCAGGATACAAGGTGCAGGTCTGCATGGAGGCATAGTGACAACAGGCTTGGTGATGTATAGCTGGAGGGGGAAGATCCTAATGCTTGCCTTCCTTATCCTTGCCATTGGCTGTCAGAAATTCCTTATACTTTATCAGACACTTATTGCTCAGGCCTCAGTTTTAACATTCTTGGCAATCCTTCTGATGTGATTGTTCTGCCATTTCAGATGTTGATAGCTTTTCAATGTTACAGGCCTATCATTTAAATTTTTTTATGGAGTCAGAATCCCAACAAAGGACCTTAGAATTTGTTATTGTCTACATTCTGTTTTCTCCAATAGTGAAATGTTGTTGCAGATATAATTCATACGTTGTTGGAAATACATAGGTAAGAAAATCTAATTTCATAGTTTATCAGTATTGGGGGTGAAAAGTAAAATTTATAACTACATTCCACACATTTTTCAGACCTTTCAACACTCAGAATAGGACAGAGGTATCTAAAATATTGCAATTTAATTGTGATATCTTAGAAAGAAATAACAGTGAGTTTTGAAGAGGACATCTGGCATATTTTACATGTTGTTTGGGTTTAACTGAAGACCTCCTAGTGACCACTTTCTCCGTGCCTAGTTCAGGCTACTGTACATTTCTCAGTAATCATAATTTTTCTGTGCTCTAACATAAGGAAAGTATAACATTGTATTGGCTTGCACATAGCTTTCTTTAAAATTTATTGTTTTAAAGTTTTGTAACTTTTCAAGATGTCGGCATGACTGTTGTCTTTAGGGAAAATCAAACGATTTCCATTGGTGGGAAGAAAGTGGGTTTCCATTAGTCTATGATGGGAATAGGGAGGGGAGAAGAGAGAAGTGAATCTGGTGCAGTTCCCAGGCTGAGCAAGAAAAGATTTGTTTATTAATTAATTTTAAACAGGATTATTACATCTTGTTTAAACAAATCGTAATAAGATTTAACAAGATCTTAATAGATCTTCCACAAGATTTGTTTAAGAGATATTTATTTGGATTGAAAGTGGAAAATGTTTGGGGTGATGTGCTTGCTTGCTGATCTTATCCAGCTGTGATTGCAAATAAAAGCATTCAGACGATGAGGGCACAGAGACGGTTGAACAAGGTGAGAAAAGACAAGTGGCAAGTGAATTAATCTGATTAGTCACAGACCTCAGACAAGAATTTTATGTCAGAGTTTCTGGCAGGAATATCCAGTGAGGATGAAAAATGCTCCTGGAAAATGCCAGCTTTCTTTCTGCACTATATATATGGGAATATCCCAAGTGGGGCATCTATATAATGGAAATCATCTATAATGGATAGAAAATATATGTATATATAAAGAGGCTCTTTCAATTTTAAAAACATCTGGAATAGATTATAAAATGAAAGCTTTTCAAATAATTTAGACATTATGCAGAGTTACAGGTACAATGTATTAATAAATGTACAATATATTAGTCACACAAATTTTATTAGGAATATGTAAGGAACAGTGATATAAGACAGCGTAATTATTACACGATGATTATTACTATTACTGTGCAATTTGTCATGGGTGTTAAAGACAACGCTGTGGGCAAAAGTGAAAGAGATTTACTGTTATGTCTGTGCTGTGGGACAAATGATTCCTATGGGACCAAATACATCCTCAATGTCTAAACACAATAAGTTTCTTACAATGGCTGATTGTGTACTCAGAACCACGAAGAGAGAACATGTCAGTTCTTCCCAGGACAGAATCAAGTCAGTGGGAGCCAGTGAGTCTACCACTTATGCATGTCCATATACAGCAGAGCAATAAATACCTGCAGCTTGGTTTCTTTTCGGACAGGCAGGTGGCCAACAACACCCTACTGAGAAGCATGCTAAAAGACAAAGCACACAATGCTCCAGTTGTCACGGCCAACAAGCTGTATAAGAGGGCATGTATTCAGATTGACATTCATTTCTTATTATATGATTGTTAATACAGTTCACAAATTCCCCTTTGAGGGAGTTTTATGCGATTTACTGTTCTTCCACTAGGTAATCCCAGCTGCAGCATTCTGTCAGTCAGTTAAAAGCTAATCACATTCAGTGAGTACAAGAGAACTAACCCCTCATCATTTTCCACATGTTACCTTAGTGGATGACCTTTCATCGCTACACAGTTTTCTCATTGCTGTGTACCTGCAAAGGAAGATATCAGGCTGGGTAATAAATGAAACTGTAAAATTAAAAGGAAACAACATGACAAGACATTGATAGAAATCTATTTGGGGGGGGGGTGTGAGTTGAAGGGAATAAATGCTCCCTCTCAAGAAATAAACAAAGTAATATTAGTTAATGCAAGGCATTTTTTTTTACATTTACTTAATTTATAGTTCCTTACAGTGTGAATTAACAGCACAACTATGAAATTTCTCAATCCTTTCACAATAGTATTTCTGAAAAATGTCATTGCACAGTGTTCTTAAGAGTAAAAAGAAACAATTATTAACAGATGCCTCTGACAACAGCTAACAGAGCTGATGCAGGTTTTCAACCTGAAATGTTGACCAGCCCCTTGTCTCTGCAGATGCTGATTGATCTGCTGAGTTCTTCCAGCAACTTCTCTTTGCTCCAGATTCATGTGTCTGTAATCTCTTGTGTCTCCAAGCTCATTGTCTGTCTTTGTCCTCTTTTATCCTTGAATTTCTACAAATTAATACTGAGAAATGCTACCTTATAGGCATTTTTACACGTGTTTTCACATCAAGTTTTATACTTCTTGTAAAAAGGTATATTTATCAACAATTGGAAAACAGTGTATTTGAATAATGAAGGTTTATGTATTGAAGTCAGAAAGGAAATGTATTAACATTTCATATCAGGCTTTGGACAAAGAGACAAATGAACAAGGTGAAAGCCACTACAGCATCATGTTTGTTTCTCCTGATGGAAGATAGGTTGATGGAAGATAGATAATTTATTCATAAGATGATATCACTTTCAAGGAAGCTTTTATTGCCCAATCTTAATTGTTCTCAAGGAAGGGATAGTGAGCTGATCTTAAAGCATTGAAATTTCTCTGAATATTCTATTGAATCTAGAGTCCCAGGTCGTAGAGCCAGTAATATTGAAAGATTGGTGATATATTTCCAAATTTTGGATGGCTCTTCTGGGCACTGCATGAAAGTTTAATAGAAAACATTTAAAAATAATATTAAGATGTAGGGGAATCCTTCACATGACATATGATTTGCATGGACTTGGAAGGGGGATGTTGTCTTACAGTTTCCACCCTTGATCTTCTAGGCACCACTTTAAGGCACACTAACAGGGAATTCTTAGAGAGCCTTAAAAGAATCATGATAGATGATTGTAGAAAGAATTAAATTTAAATAGACTGAGTGTCAATGAAGTGGGTTCTTCTTGATGTGCCAGCTCCTTGAGTATTGTTGAAGCTGCCTGCAGACAGCAAGCTAGGGTGTTTCTATCACTCTTCTGGCATGCCTGATAGTGGTGGAAGAACTTTAAGAGGAGTCAAATGACTAAGCATACACCTGTGAGTATATAGCTTCTGACTTGCTCTTATAGCTTCCATATTTACCGCACAGGTAGAGTGAGATCTCATCTTACATTTGCAATGACAGAAAAATAAGCCGCTGGATTCATGTTAGCTTCGACAAAACCAACCCCAGTAGTGTAATTTCTTATCTCCTTATCTTCCTGTATCCCTGCAACTTATGCCCTATTCAATCTTTTTGTCATTATCTTAGCCAAGGGGTAACTTACAGTAGCCAATTAACCCTATTAGGACATCCTTAAGCTATGAGAGGAATTCTAGACCATTATGGAGAGAACATATGCTTGGACATGAACACATATCCCTGGAACTATAAGGCAGCAATACTAACATTCTGATTTAATGGTATCTTCTAGGGTGTCCATAGTGGGCAATTTGACAATGATTGTGCCATGGAAACTTAAGGGGAGGTTGTCACATTTTAGTTGGACATGCAGACAGTCATTGTATTGCAACTGTGTGGTGTGAAGTTTAGTTTCCACCTTCTAATTCAGGCTTGAGTAATTGGTTCCTGCATCAAGCAGTACTGATTGTTTCATTATATATGGAATTCCAAATAGAAATGAATGCCATGCATTTATTAGTGAAGATGCTCATGGCCCTATGATGGAGCAAAAATGGTCATTCATCCTTTGATGAAATTGCACTAATATATTAATTTATTCTACGTAAATTGTTAGAGGTTTAGATTCAATGCTTGGGAACTAGAAAGAAAAAATATTACTTGGAAGAAATAATCTAAGGATCTTAATGGAGTAAGTTTAAGAAATATTTTATGATAATCCAGCATAGAGATGCAGTGAGTCTTTCATATTTTTAGTTGGAAATGACATAACAGTTTGCATTCTAATATTTGCACATCTGTGTTTCATGTGGCCTTAGGGGACCTTCCACTGCTGGAAGACAGTTATCATCATTAGGCTTCTATTGTTTGGGATGTCTCATTCTGACCACTCGGATCAGCAGCATCATCAATTGACATGAATAACTGCAGAATGCGGACAATGCTACTGAACCTGCCCATTACTTCATTACAATCATTCAGTTCTTTATAAATCTTCATTAACTTTCCCTGGGCTAGTCCATTACCTAACCTCTGCATTAATCCTAATGGTACAATAGTCTCTTTAAAAAAACATGGATAGCAAGCAACTGGAAATTGGGAGATCCCTCGCCACTGCTGTGTTTGCCAAAACCTGCCAGATGTATTTTCACATTGGCCTGTAAATGGCCCAACAGTCTGCCCATCTGTTTAAATGTGAACACCGAGATTTTTTTTGCTCATTCTGTCAATTGATTCAAGATGGGAAATGGTTGATTCCCAGTCAATCAACAACTGAGAAAATGCAGTGAGACACTTCAAGTGCCCACAGTTTACTGGCAGTATGAATAGGATGTTCTCAAAGCTCAGACCTTTAAGGACTTTGGTTTCATAGTGGCACCAGTGGGTGATAACAGAACAAGGATTAATACAGACATTAGATAATGGACTAGCATAAGGAGAGTTAATACAGATTTATAAAAACTGAATAATTATAATAATGTAAAGGGAAGACTGAGTAGCATTGTCTACATTCAATGTCCCATTAGCAAATGGAAGATGTCTTGTGTGTGGTACCAAGTACAGGTGGTGTAAAAGATTTATTTTGTGTATCCCCAATTGAACATAGATTCCGTTGTTCTGATTGAGAAACATTATGGAACACTCACAGGACAGTAGTTTTACACTGCAATGGAGCTTGAAGACTGACAGGGACCACAGTGGCAGAGGACAAACTGCTGCACTGAAGTGCACAGTCTCCTGTCATTACCCAGGTGTACTTCTGCGGTGGTCTTACTGAGTTTACAGCACACGCCGGAACAAGAAGACAGTTCCTATGGTGAAGTCAGATGTACATAGAAAGGAGGAGGGACTTTATTCCTGAAGAACATACAGCCTTTAACTATAGCTGCAGATCTGTTCATTTAGAAATGAAGAGCACCGATTGTCTGACTTTCTAAGCCATTTAAATGCTCCAAATAGGGGCAAATCGGCTATGCCATACACCTCAGTTCATAACGGATTGGTGCACTAGGGAACTCACTGATGCTCTCTACTCATGTAAGAGGGACATTGTTTCATAGAGGCATAGAACACTACAGCAGAGAAACAGAACCGACGGACCATGTAGTCCATGCCAAACTACTAATCTGCCTCGTCCCAGCGACCTGTACCCGGACTACAGAACTCCATCCCCCTACCATCCATGCATCTATCTAAATTTTTGTTAAATGTTGAAATTGAACCTGCATCCATCACTTGTGTTGAAAGCATGTTCCACACTTTCACCACCCTCTAAGTGAAGAGGTTCCCCTTCATGCTCCCCTTAAGCAGTTCACCTTTCATCCTTAAGCCAAGACCTTTAGTTCTAGTCTCACCCAAGCTGGTGGAAAAAGTCTGCTAGCACTTTTCCTATCTAAGCCCCTTATAATTTTGTATACCTCTATCAAATCTTCCCACATTTTACTATGCTCTTGAAATAAAGTCCTAGCCTATTCAAACTCTTCCTATGACTCAGGTCCTCAAGTCTTGGCAACATCATTGTAAACTTTCTCAGCACTCTTTCAATCTTTTTGAGATCTTTCCTGTAGGTAGGTCACCAAAACTGCACACAATACTCCAAATTAGGTCTCACCGACATCTTATACAACTTCAATATAACATCCCAATTCTTGTACTCAATATATTGATTTATGAAGGCCAATGTACCAAAAGTTTTCTTTATGACCCTATCTACCTTTGACATCAGCTTCAAGGAATTATGGATCTGTGTTCACAGTTCCCACTGTTCTACTGCACTCTTCAGTGCCCCATACACACTGGAGAAGTCCTACTCTGGTATGTCCTTCCAAAGTGCAACATCTCATACTTGTCTGCAAAAAATTCCACCTGCTATTTTTTTCAGCTCACTTTCCCAGCTAGTCCAGATCCTGCTGCAAGCTTTGATAGTTTTGCTCACTGAACACGATACCCCCAGTCTTGGTGTCATCCACAAATTTGCTGATCCAGATTACCAACATCTCATCCAGATTGTTGATATAGATAACAAACAACAAAAGTTGTTTGTGTCCAACTCCGGAGTAAATGGTGGCATCCGTTAGTCTCGCGAGACCATAGATCTGCGCCTGGAAAGTCTAGCTTCAGACTGTGTTAGAGCAGCGTCTATTGTGGCTGTAGAGGTCCACACGGGAGTGACAGTCTCGGCTGCATCGACCGCACTTGAAGGCACTGTCCTCCAGTGTTGTCTTGGTGCTGTTTTTCCAATGAGTGAGCTTTTCTTCAGTAGCAAGCCTCAGCTTCTCTTCTCTTTTCAGACCACTGCATAGTTCCAGTCTCCAGTGAGAGCGATCGCTTGCGATGTCCTCCCACCTCTCCACGTTCATTTTCAGTGTCTTCATGTCTCTCCTGCAAACATCTTTGAAACAAAGATGGAGCCACCCTTGTGCTCTCTTGCCGGAGGCCAGTTCTCCATACGGCAGGTCTTTCGGGATTCTTCCGTCTGACATGCAGTGTACGTGGCCCAGCCAGTGGAGATGGCGTTGTTGGAGCAGGGTGAAGAGGCTGGGTATCTGGGCGTGGGCCGGGACCTCATTGTTGGTGACTCGGTCAATCCACATGATGTCCAGGATGCGTCTCAGGCTGCGAAGGTGGAAGGTGTTGAGATGCCGCTCTTGTCTGTAGTACAGGCTCCAGGTCTCACTGCCGTAAAGCAGTGTGCTGAGGACACAGGCCCTGTAGACTGCAACTTAGGTGTGCGTCATCAGCTTTCTGTTCTCCCAGACTCTTTTTGTCAGCCTGGCGAAAGTTGAGGCTGTTCGTCCGATTCGCCTGTTGATCTCCTGGTCTAGGGAGAGACTGTCCGTGATATTGGAGCCAAGGTATGTAAATTCGTGGACTACCTCCAGCTCGTAGTTGTTGGTGGTGATGGCAGGGGGGTGCTCAACGCCTTGGCCCAACACGTTGGTCTTCTTCAGGCTGACGGTCAAGCTGAAGTCCTGGCAGGCTCTTGAGAAGCTGTCCATGAGGCGTTGCAGTTACTCTTCAGAGTGTGTTGCCAGTGCTGCATCGTCTGCAAACAACATGTCCCTGACGAGTACTTCACGAACCTTGGTTTTCGCCCTCAGCCAGGACAGACTGAACAGCCTCCCGTCCGATCTGGTGTGGAGATAGACACCATTAGTTGATGTTCCAAAGGCGTGCTTCAGCATGACTGCAAAGAAGATGTCAAATAGGGTGGGGGCAAGTACACAGCCCTGCTTCACACTGCTGCGGATGTTGAAGGCCTCCAAAGAAGAGCCGTCGAACTGAACGACGCCCTTCATATCTGTGTGGAATGACTGAACTATCCTGAGGAGCCTTGGGGGACAACCAATCCTGGAGAGGATTTTGAACAGGCCGTCTCTGCTCACAAGATTGAAGGCCTTCATGAGGTCAATGAAAGTGACGTAGAGTGGTTGTCTTTGCTCTCTGCATTTCTTTTGTAGCTGTCGAAGGGAGAAGATCATGTCGATTGTGGAGCGTTCTGACCTGAAACCGCACTGAGACTCGGGATATACCCTTTTAACTATTTTCTGCAGTCTGTTCAGGACCACGCGGGCGAAGACCTTCCCAACGATGCTCAGCAAGGAGATTCCCCTGTAGTTGTTACAGTTGCTTCTGTCCCCTTTGTTCTTACATATAGTGACAATGTTGCAGTCCCTCATGTCTTGCAGCACTGCTCCCTCTGTCCAGCACTGGCACAGTAGTTTATGCAGGTGGTTTAGCAGGACACCCTTTGCGCATTTGATGGCTTCTGGTGGAATGCCATCCAATCCTGGTGCCTTCCCAGTGGGCAGGCTGTCGATGGCTTTACTCAGCTCTTCGGCGGTTGGCAATGCATCAAGTTCCTCCATGACAGGCAGGCATTCCACAACATCTAACGCGCTGTCCGAGATGCTGTTTTCTCCAAAGTAAATACAGATATGTAAAACACAATTAAGACCTCCCTCATCCTTTTTGGCTCCATGCATAGATGACCACTCTAATCTTCCAGAGGAACAATTTTGTCCCTTGCTACCCTCTTGCTCTTAATTTATATATAGTTTTCCTTGGGATTCTCATTCCTCTTGTCTGCTAGAGCAACCTCATGGCTTCTTTTAGCCTTCTTGAGTTCCTTCTTAAGTGATCTCTTGCATTTCTTATGCTCAAGTACTTCACTTGCGTTTTCCTCCCTATGGCTGCTCTGCACCTCCTTTTTCTTTCCCAGGGCCTCAATATCTCTCACAAACCAATGTTCCCTTAAACTGTAATCCTTGTCTTTTATTCTAACAAGACTCTCTCACTATACTCTCAAAATTTCACGTTCAAGTTCTCTTACTTCCCAAGTACCTGCTTGCCAAAAAGCAACCGTTCCCAATTGACACTTTTCAGATCCCTTCTGATACGATCAACATTGGTCTTTCTCCAACTTAGAATCTCAGACTGAGACCAAACCTATCCTTCTCCATAATTATCTTGAAACTAATAGCACTATGATCACTAGATGCAAAGTGTTCCCTTACACAAACTTTTGTCACCTGCCGTGTCTCATTCCCTAATAGGAGATCTAGTATCACTCACTCTGGTTGGGACCTCTATATACTTCTGATGACAGAAACTTTCCTAAACACATTTCAAAAATTCTATCCCATCCAGTCCTTATGCAGTATGGGAGTTCCTGTCAATATGTGGAAAGTGAAAATCACCTACCATCACAATCTTAAGCAAGGTGACACCACTGTGACACAACTCCGACCAACAAGAGAAGCTAAAGCCAACAGAAAAGTCAAAGAGAGGGCAGTTAATAGAGCAAAAATTAATGGCAAGTAAGATTGAGAAGCTTTGAAATACCAAAGGGAGACATTTAAAAATCCATTAAGAAGGAAAAGATGGAATGTGATAATCAATAATATTAAAGATGATACCAAAAGTTTCTTCAGATACATAAGGTGTAAGAGAGAGGTGAGAATGGATATCAGACTATTGTAAAACAATGCTGGAGAGGTTGTAATGGGGGACAATGAAATGGTCGACAAACTGAATTCGTATATCTTCACTGTGGAAGACACTAGCAGGATGGTGGAATTCCTGGTGTCAGGGGTCAATGAAATGTGTGAAGTTCCATGGCTAGAGAGAATATTCGTGCAAAACTGAAAGGTTTGAAGGTAGATACTGTAAGTCATCTGGACCAGAGTTCTGAAAGAGGTGGCTGAAGATATTGTGGAGGCATTAGTAATGATCTTTCAAAAATCACAAGATTCTGGAATGGTTTTGGAAGACTGGAAAATTGCAAATGTCACTCCACTCTTCAAGAAGAGAGAGAGAATGAAAGAAATCATAACTTAGTCTGACCGCAGTGCTTGGGAAGATGTTGGAGTTGATAGTTAAGGATGTGGTTTTGTGGTTCTTGGAGGCACATGATAAAATATGCTGCAGTCGGTATGGTTTCGTCAAGGGAAAACCTTGCCTGACAAATCTGTTGGAATTCTTTGAAGAAATAACAAGCAGGACGGAGAAAGGAGATCAGTTGATGTCGTGTACTTGGGTTTTCAGAAGGCCTTTGACAAGGTGCCATATATGAGGTTGCTTACAAACAACAAGCCCATGGTATTACAGGAAAGATTCTAGCATGGATAAAGGTTACTTCTTCAGCGGTTTGACCAGGGCACCACTGCACAAGCATGTGGATGTCAGCCAGTGAGAACAGCGAGAAGAGGTTAAAAGGAGACAGCTTTATAGAGCGAGTGAGAGAGTAGAGGGAGACAGAGTAGGAAGGCTTTGGCACAACTGGGCTTTGGCGATAACAGGTCGAGGCGAGGTAGGTTATCTGTGTAGATTACAACAGGAAGATTGTATGTGAGGCTGGTATTCTGTGCTCGATGTCAGATATGGGAAGTCTAGAGCGCACCCCTGTGGCTGTACTCCTTGACAATAAGTACTCCTACTTGAATACTGATGGGCGGGGCGGGGACTACCTGGGGGAAGCAACAGTGGCTGCACCTCTGGCACAGAGCCTGGCCCTGTGGCTCAGAAGGGTAGGGAAAGGAAGAGGATTGCAGTAGTGATAGGGGACTCTATAGTTAGGGGGTCAGACAGGCGATTCTGTGGAGGCAGGAAAGATACGTGGATGGTAGTTTGCCTCCCAGGTGTCAGGATCCGGGATGTCTCTGATCGCGTCCACGATATCCTGAAGTGGGAAGGAGAACAGCCAGAGGTTGTGGTACATATTGGTACCAATGACGTAGGCAGGAAAAGGGAGGAGGTCCTGAAAAAAGACTACAGTGAGTTAGGAAGGAAGTTGGGAAGCAGGACCACAAAGGTAGTCATCTTGGGATTGCTGCCTGTGCCACATGACAGTGAGTATAGGAATAGAGTGGGGTGAAGGATAAATGTGTGGCTGGAGGATTGGAGCAGGGGGCAGGGATTCAGATTTCTGGATCATTGGGACCTCTCTAGGGGCAGGAGTGATCCGTACAAAAAGGACGAGTTGCACTTGAATCCCATGGGGACAAATATCCTGGCGGGAAGGTTTGCTAAGGCTATTGGGGAGAGTTTAAACTAGGATTGCTGAGGGGTGGGAACCAAACTGAAGAGACAGAGGAAGAGGAAATTGGCTCACAAAAGCGGAATAGCTTAGAGCATCGATCAGAATTTGGAGCTATGATGTTGTGGCCATTACAGAGACTTGGATGGCTTGGGGCAAGAATGGTTACTTCAAGTGGCAGGCTTTAGATGTTTCAGAAGGGATACAGAGGGAGGCAAAAGAGGTGGGGGCTTGGCACTGTTGATCAGAAATAGTGTCACAGCTGCAGAAGAGGAGGAAGATATGGTGATATTGCCTATGGAGTCTCTGTGCGTGGAAGTTAGGAACAGGAAGGGGTCAATAACTCTACTGGGTGTTTTTTATAGACCACCCAATAGTAACAGGAACATTGAGGAGCAGTTAGAGAGTCAGATTCTGGAAAGGTGTAATAATAACAGGGTTCTTGTGGTGGGAGATTTTAATTTCCCTAATATTGATTGGCATTTCCCTAGAGTGAGGGGTTTAGATGGGGTGGAGTCTGTTAGGTGTGTTCAAGAAGGTTTCTTGACACAATATGTAAATAAGCCTACAAGAGGAGAGGCTGTACTTGATCTGGTATTGGGAAGTGAATCTGGTCAGGTGTCAGATCTCTCAGTGGGGGAGCATTTTGGAGATAATGATCACAATTCTATCTCTTTTACCACAGCATTGAAGAGGGACAGAAACAGACAAGTTAGGAAAGCGTTTAATTGGAGTAAGAAGAAATACGAGGCTATCAGGCAGGAACTTGAAGCATAAATTGGGAACAGATGTTCTCAGGGAAATGTATGGAAGAAATGTGGCAAACATTCAGGGGATATTTGTGTGGAGTTCTGCATAGGTACATTCCAATGAGACAGGGAAAGGATGGTGGGGTACAGGAACCGTGGTGTACAAAGGTTGCTGTAAATCCAATCAAGAGGATAAGAAGAGCTTACGAAAGGTTCAAAAAACTAGGTAATGATAGAGATCTGGAAGATTATAAGGCTAGCAGGAAGGAGCTTAAGAAAGAAATTAGGAGAGCCAGAAGATGGCCATGAGAAGGCAGACGAGATTAAGGAAAACCCCGAGACATTCTACAAGTATGTGAAGAGCAAGAGGATAAGTCGTGACAGAATAGGACCAATCAAGTGTGACAGTGGAAAAGTGTGTACGGAACCAGAGGTGATAGTAAAGGTACTTCATGAGTACTTTGCTTTAGTATTCATTACGGAAAAGGATCTTGGTGATTGTCGGGATGACTTACATTGGACTGAAAAGCTTGAGCATGTAGATATTAAGGAAGAGGATGTGCTGGAGCTTTTGGAAAGCATCAAGTTGGATCAGTCACTGGAACCGGATGAAATGTACCCCAGGCTACTGTGAGAGGTGAGGGAGCAGATTACTGAGTCTCTGGCGATGCTCTTTGCATCTTCAATGGGAACAGGAGAGGTTCTGGAGGATTGGAGGGTTGCGGATGTTATTTCATTATTCAAGAAAGAGAGTAGAGATAGCCAGGAAATTATAGACCAGTGAGTCTTACTTTAGCGGTTGGTAAGTTGATGGAGAAGATCCTGAGAGGCAGGATTTATGAGCATTTACAGAGGCATAATATGATTAGGAATAGTCAGCATGGCTTTGTCAAAGGCAGATTGTGCCTTACGAGACTGATTGAATTTTTGGTGGATGTGACTAAACATAGTGATGAAGGTAGATCAGTAGATGTAGTGTAGATGGATTTCAGCAAGGCATTTGACAAGTTACCCCATGCAAGGCTTATTGAGAAAGTAAGGAGGCATGAGATCCATGGGGACATTGCTTTGTAAATCCAGAACTGGATTGCCCACAGAAGGCAAAGTGTGGTTGTAGAAGAGTCATATTCTGGATGGAGGTCAGTCACCAGTGGTGTGCCTCAGGGATCTCTTCTGGGACCTCTGCTCTTCATGATTTTTATAAATGACCTGGATGAAGAAGTGGAGGGATGGATTAGTAAATCTGATGACACAAAGGTTGGGGGTGTTGTGGATAGTGTGGAGGGCTGACAGTGGTTACAGTGGGACATTGATAGGATGCAAAACTGGGCTGAGAAGTGGCAGATGGAGTTCAACCCAGATAAGTGTGAAGTGGTTAATTTTGGTAGGTCAAATATGATGGCAGAATATAGTATTGGCGGTAAGGCTCTTGGCAGTGTGGAGGATCAGAGGGATCTTGGCGTCTGAGTCCATAGGACCTCAAAGCAGCTATGCAGGTAGACTCTGTGGTTAAGAAAGCATATGGTGCATTGGCCTTCATCAGTCGTGGGATTGAGTTTAGGAGCCGAGAGGGAATGTTGCAGCTATATAGGACCCTGGTCAGACCCCACTTGGAGTACTGTGCTCAGTTCTGGTTGCCTCACTATAGGAAGGATGTGGAAACCATAGAAAGGGTGCAGAGGAGATTTACAAGGATGTTGCCTGGATTGGGGAGCATGCCTTATGAAAACAGGTTGAGTGAACTCAGCCTTTTTTCCTTGGAGTGCTGGAGATTCCTCGCCCAGCCCAGGGGTGCCTCTCCCAGCCCGATACTGGAGATTCCTTGTCCTGTGCTGGATCGTCCCCATCCAAATCCTCAGCAGTTTACCTCGGCAGTCATCACGGCTCTGCATCCTAGAAAGTGTCCTGACCCTGTGTCCTAGGAGGAGTCCCGGCTCTGTACCCAAGAGCCTAACCAAGCCGAGTCCAAGAGCTGAGCCAAATCTAGTCCAAGATCCACGTCCTGTGCTGGAGATTCCTCGCCCAGCCCAGGAGTACCTGGCCCAGCCCGGTGCTGGAGTTCCCTCATCCTGTCCAGGAGTCTCTTGTCCTGTCCAAGCCATGTCCAAGAACCTTGTCCTGTCCAAGTCATGGCTTTGTGTTCTCATTCTGTCCAGGTGCCTCGTCCTGTGCAGGAGTTCCATGTCCAGTCCTGTAGCCATGTCTTGTCCTTGCCTAGATCTGGGGTCCGAGCCCGAGTCAAGACCTAGGTTCCGGGTCCCTGTCCAGTGTCTAGCTCGGAGTCCTACTCCAGGCTCCTAGTTCCAAGTTCCTTGTCCTGGTCCCGCTTTCCTAGTCTTAGTCCTAGCCCCAGTCCAGTGTCCTTGTCTCGTCCAGGGCCTGTGTCCATGTCCAGTGTCGTTTCTTCCTGACCCCCCCTTGCTTTCTTGATAAACCTTGTCCTGTTCCAAGTACTTCAGTGTACGTGCCTTGCATTTGGGTCCGCTCCCAATGCCCCCTTGTAACAACTACAGCTTGCCTCTTCTCCCTCTTCTCTTCTGAGCCACTGAGCCAGACGCAGAGCCAGACACCTGACCTCTGCAAGGTCATTCCTACCCACCCCCCCAACAGTATCTAAAGTGGCATTGCTATTGTTAAGGGGAACGGTCATAGGGATACTCTGCATTGTCTTCCAATCTTCTTTCCCCCTCCTGACAGTTACCCAGTTACCTGTATCCTGCAGCTTGCTTGTATCGACTTCCTTGAATGTCCTGTCGATCAAACCTCATCTTCTTAAACAGATGCGGATTGGGGTGGTAGGCTTTTGAGGACTGCAGTCCTCCCAAAACTCTTGAGAAGAAGTAAGATACTTTATCACCTTAATCAATCAACACAACCTTGTCTGAAGACCTCCAGTAAGGAGAAGAAGAGAAGGGGGAGTAGGTGGTGAAGAATGCCAGCAAACAATAGAATGATCCTCTTTGGACTTGCTGCTATAGTTACCTGTTTCTGTATATTGCAATAAATGGCTCCATCCCCAATCAGGTGAATATAGCTGGTGTAATGATGATCCACTTCAACAGCACATGGATATGAATTTCTACCATTAATGCGTCATGGTTGCAGTGCACTCAATTTCTGAGTGCTCATATTTCAAATGTAGCAGATATCACCAAGCGGTGACCAGTTCAATCTTCATACTGTGCGCATTTTGCGAGAGATTGATCAAAAGGAGAGGAGAAGATGGCGGCGTGACGCAGCTTGCAGCGGCCACTCCGGTGATGATGATATCTGTTATCTGTCAAGTAGGGTGCCGTGCACAATCCTGATTTGATGGAGGCAGACGTGAGAGCACGGAGGAACATCTGGTGAAACTTCTGAAATGCCTGTTTCACTGCTGCTGCTACTGTGTGATCCAGAATCTCCGGAGGGGAAGGCCCGAGTCCTCAGTTTTGCTTGTTGCTCGGCGGCCGGGGCAGGGTCGAAGTGCTGGACAGAGATGGTGCTCGGTGTCGGAGGGCTGGTCAGAGGCTCGAAGTTTTCGGATGGACTCAGAGTCAGCTGTGGTCGGGTGCTTCCTGGTGCTGCATCGGCAAGTTTGCGGCACTGGAGATTCATGGCAGCGAGTGTTTCTCCCTTCTACCGTCTGCGTGAGATGATGGGGCTATTGGGACTTGAGACTTTTTTTTACCGTGCCCATGGTCTGCTCTTTATCAAATTATGTTATTGCTTTGCACTGTTATAACTATATGCTATAATTATGTCGTCGTGTCAGTTTAGTCTTGGTTTGTCCTGTGTTTCTGTGCTATCTTTCTGGAGGAACATTGTATCATTTTTTAACACATGCATTTCTAAATGACAATAAACGAGGACTGAGTGTCCTCATAATCTAATCTAATCTCAAAAGAGAACAGAGCATCTAATAATCAATGCCTTCAGATTCCCACATTGGTAATGGAACTGTGTATATGAACTTTTTAAACTTCATAGTAAATCTCTCTCTCTAGGATATATTAGTTCAAAATTTTTCAGAATCAATAAGAAAAAATATTTATCAACAGCACCCACTTTCACGAAGGATCCTTTCAACACCAGGAGAATTCTTTGAATGCAACTACCGGACATGATGAAGTTTCCTTTCAGTACAAAGAAGGTTCGCTAATTGCAAGCCCCTGGCCTCATTAAACCCATGGTAGACGTCATGAAGATTAATGAAGCTGAACTGCCTAGTAGACAACTAGCACTTAAGTACTTGGCTACTGAACTTCTGACCCCAGCAGGAAGATGCAAGAAATGATTCTTTCTGATCAATGATGACAGATTTGGAAGTAACTGTAGATGCCTACTTGACATCTCTGGTGGTACATTGATCACTTCTGAAGATCTAGTTGCACTAGACGTAACTACCTGACAATTCTGTGCCTTGGTGAATGAGATCCATCTCTGGCTCACTATGCCTCTTATTCAGTCAAAAGAACATGGAAACAAGAAGTAATAGTAGGTCATTTGGTACCTCATGTCTAATTAGATCATGGCTGATCTTCAGTGTTACTTTTCTACACTAATCCCATATCCCTAAGTGTATAACATTCTATCAGTTTTAACATTGAATAAAAGCAGAGACTGAACTCCCAGTTTCTGTGGGAGTTGTTCTTTAGCAATTTTCCCACTGATAAGTGATAGAATCAGGAAACTAGTTTGATAAGTAAAAGGAAGGAAATTAACTCCCTCTTCCTTGAATTGAGAGCATTATTGACTTCTGTGATAGATTAACCATGAACTGAGAATTATGACATAATAATCCACATACACAAGGTGCTGGAGGAACTCCACAGGTTAGGCAGCTTCTATAAGAAAGGAATAAACAATTGATGTTTTGGGCTGAGACCCTCCTTTGGGACTGGAAAGGAAAGGGAAGAAGCCGGAATTAGAAAGTAGGGGGGAAGGGAGGGAGTGCAAACTGGCAGGTGGTAGGTGAAACCAGATGAGTGGCAAAGGTGGGCGAGGGGAATGAAGTAAGAAGCTGGCAGGTAATAGGTGAGCGAGAGGAATGAAGTAAGGAGCTGGCAGGTAATAGGTGGAAGAAGAAAAGGGCTGTAGAAAAAAAAGAATCTGATAGCACAGTACAGTGGACAATGGAAAAAGGGAGGAGAGACACCAGAGGGAGGTCATGGGTAGGAAAAAAGAATGGTTAAGAGGGGAACCAGGAAAGGAAATGGGAAAAGAAAAAGGGAGAGGAGGAGAAATTACTGGAAGTTAGAGAAATGGATGTTCATAACCCACCTTTCCCCTTCCCCACCTACCTACCTTCTTCCTCACCTGGTCTCACCTATCACTTGCCAGCTTGTGCTCTTTCCCCTCCATCTCCTACCTTCTTGTTCTGGCTGCCTCCCCACTTCCTTTCCAGTCCTAATGAAAAGTTTTGTCCCAAAACATCTATTATTTATTTCTCCCCTTAGATGCAGCCTGACATGCTGAGTTCCTCCAGCACTATGTGGATGTTGCTCAGGATGTTCAGCATCTACAGAACCTTTGTGTTATAAATAATCCACAGCCAATTGCTATGCTAAGGCAGCTAAAAGTTTTAGGATTCTAAAGACTTAGCATTCTCTGGCTAAAGAAGTGCCTTCTCATCTCTGATCTGAATGGCTGTCCTATTATTTTAAGAATACAATTCCTAATTCTAAACTTCCAGCCTTTGGAAGCATCTACCCATCAGAACTTGTAAGATGTTTGTTCATTTTAGTGAGATCATTTTTCAATCTGCTCATCCAAACACATCTATACTAATAAGGATAGAATATTCCTTTGTGCATGGTGATGTAAAATAATTGGAACAGTACATTAATACTGTACTAGTATTGTACGTGGGGTGTCTGGGGTGTCTAAGGAGGGGTAGCACCTCTGGTGAGGGGGCCTGCCGTGCCCTTTTTCAGGGCAGCTCATCCACCTTTGGTCCCCACCTGGCGCTCAGCTCTCACTTGTGGCTCCAAGTAGCTGTAACACACACAATGGCCACACACCTGGTAAACCATTGCGGCAGACGGGCCAAACCAGGTGAGGGTAGCGGACAGGTCTTTGACCCTTGGTGAGGGAGGGGATCTGTCTATCCCAGAGTGTGAAGTCTGGCCCTGGCAGATGGAGCGGAGGAGACCGATTAATGGTCCAACGGTCAAGAAGGCAGGCCAGCAGGCGTTGTGGAGCGCTAAGAGCATGACAAGACACTTAGATGTCCTGGTCATCCACTGCAGCAGGAGAGGTCTCCAGCCGTAATGGTTGTCTGTGCCACTGGATCAAGGTCTCTTCTGCTGAGTGAGTGGGATTGCCCCTGTGCAACGGCTGTTCCACTTAAAACTCCACCACGCACAGGTTTCAAAGGTGTCTTCTTCGAATCCGAAGGACTACCACCACAGTATTGTACGAGGGATGGGCAGTAAATGCTGGCTTAGCTGGCGACTCCCACATCCCGTAAATGAATAAATTTAAAAAAATCACTGCTAAGCCTTCATGAAGTAGGGAAGATTAATACAGTGTCTTCCAGTCTTAAAACACTGGACCAGTTCTTTTTCACTATAGCTAACTGTCTTGTGGTGGATAGCTCATAGGATCATGGAATCATAGTTTCAATGAGTTGTATAGCACAGAAATAAATCCTTTTGACCACCATATTCAGACTTCTTTACTCATATACATGAATCCCAATAGCCATATTAAGATCCACAAACCTGCCTGTCCTGGCCGACCTATTGTCTCAGCTTGCTCCTGCCCCACCGAACTCGTTTCTGCATACCTCGACATGGTTTTATCCCCCCTTGTTCAATCCCTTCCGACCTATGTTTGTGACACTTCTCACGCTCTTAAACTTTTCGATGATTTTAAGTTCCCTGGCCCCCACCGCTTTATTTTCACCATGGATGTCCAGTCCCTATATACTTCCATCCCCCATCAGGAAGGTCTCAAAGCTCTACGCTTCTTTTTGGATTCCAGACCTAATCAGTTCCCCTCTACCACCACTCTGCTCCGTCTAGCAGAATTAGTCCTTACTCTTAATAATTTCTCCTTTTGCTCCTCCCACTTCCTCCAAACTAAAGGTGTAGCTATGGGCACCCGTATGGGTCCTAGCTATGCCTGCCTTTTTGTTGGCTTTGTGGAACAATCTATGTTCCGTGCCTATTCTGGTATCTGTCCCCCACTTTTCCTTCGCTACATAGACGACTGCATTGGCGCTGCTTCCTGCACGCATGCAGAGCTCGTTGACTTTATTAACTTTGCCTCCAACTTTCACCCTGCCCTCAAGTTTACCTGGTCCATTTCCGACACCTCCCTCCCCTTTCTAGATCTTTCTGTCTCTGTTTCTGGAGACAGTTTATCCACTGATGTCTACTATAAGCCTACTGACTCTCACAGCTATCTGGACTATTCCTCTTCTCACCCTGTCTCTTGCAAAAACGCCATCCCCTTCTCGCAATTCCTCCGTCTCCGCCGCATCTGCTCTCAGGATGAGGCTTTTCATTCTAGGACGAGGGAGATGTCTTCCTTTTTTAAAGAAAGGGGCTTCCCTTCCTCCACTATCAACTCTGCTCTTAAATGCATCTCCCCCATTTCACGTACATCTGCTCTCACTCCATCCTCCCGCCACCCCACTAGGAATAGGGTCCACCTGGTCCTCACCTACCACCCCACCAGCCTCCGGGTCCAACATATTATTCTCTGTAACTTCCGCCACTTCCAACGGGATCCCACCACTAAGCACATCTTTCCCTCCCCCCTTCTCTCTGCATTCCGCAGGGATCACTCCCTATGCAACTCCCTTGTCCATTCGTTCCCCCCCATCCCTCCCCACTGATCTCCCTCCTGGCACTTATCCATGTAAGCGGAACAAGTGCTACACATGCCCTTACACTTTCTCCCTTACCACCATTCAGGGCCCCAAACAGTCCTTCCAGGTGAGGCAACACTTCACCTGTGAGTCGGCTGGGGTGATATACTGTGTCCGGTGCTCCCGATGTGGCCTTTTATATATTGGCGAGACCCGACGCAGACTGGGAGACCGCTTTGCTGAACATCTACACTCTGTCCGCCAGAGAAAGCAGGATCTCCCAGTGGCCACACATTTTAATTCCACATCCCATTCCCATTCTGACATGTCTATCCATGGCCTCCTCTACTGTAAAGATGAAGCCACACTCAGGTTGGAGGAACAACACCTTATATTCCGTCTGGGTAGCCTCCAACCTGATGGCATGAACATCGACTTCTCTAACTTCCGCTAATGCCCCACCTCCCCCTCATACCCCATCTGTTACTTATTTTTATACACACATTCTTCCTCTCACTCTCCTTTTTCTCCTTCTGTCTCTCTGAATATACCCCTTGCCCATCCTCTGGGTCCCCCCCCCTTGTCTTTCTTCCCAGACCTCCTGTCCCATGATCCTCTCGTATCCCTTTTGCCTATCACCTATTCAGCTCTTGGCTCCATCCCTCCCCCTCCTGTCTTCTCCTATCATTTTGGATCTCCCCCTCTCCCACCAACTTTCAAATCCCTTACTCACTCTTCCTTCAGTTAGTCCTGACGAAGGGTCTCGGCCTGAAACGTCGAATGCAACTCTTCCTAGAGATGCTGCCTGGCCTGCTGCGTTCACCAGTAACTTTTATGTGTGTTGCTTGAATTTCCAGCATCTGCAGAATTCCTGTTGTTTGCAGCCATATTAAGACCTTTTATACCTTGCCTACTTAACTGTTTGTTTAAATGCCTCTTAAACTTTATAATTATATTTGATTTTATCACCTCCTCTGGGAGAACATTCTAGATATCAATAACTTTCTGTATAAAAATCTTACCTCAATATCTTCTTTATATCTCCTACTTCTCTCATTGAAATGACACCCTCTTGCTTTCGATCACCCTATCATGGGAGAAGAGATTTTGATTATGTTTCCTATCCAGATCTAAAGGCCTTATATACATCTACCAGGCCATCGCTCAGCCTCCTTCACTCCATATAACTCTTTAAGGGCTTTTGAGGTTGTAGAAAAATAATGTAGTTGAATTCAATGCAATTATATACACATCACGAGAAAAAAAAATCAATGGAATATTAGAAAACTGACAAAATCTTTGTATACCTGTGTTCTAAATTGATATTTAAAGTAAAGATTATTTTGAGCTACAACTTATCAATATTGATTTCTAAACATTATTTCACTAAAACTCTGGATGGACTCTGTATTAATCTGAGAAATAAGTGGTCCACTCCAATACCATGAAAAATATTTTTGATTGAAAAGAATAAAGATTGAAATTTAAAGAGAGTGGAAGAAAACATAAAAATAGGCTTAAAAGTAGATCAAGTTTGAAAGGATGTACTGAACAGACATCAATAGTTACAATAAATATTTACATGATAGAGAAGAAAATCACTTTAAAAATTGGAAATTTATAGAAAATATTGGAAGTAGTCACAAAGGATGAAAGTAGTAAATATTGTCTTGATATTCAGTAACTGGAGGATTTTAACCACACATAGAAGAGGTACTTGATAAGGTACTCAAGAGAAAACATGTATTGGTCTGATGGACATTCATTCCAGATTAATGGAGTAATTCTAAAATTAAATCGATGGAAAACTGGTTCATGAAAGTCACAGAGTATCAATGTTATTCCACAAGCAGCATATCTGACCAATTAAAAAAATTACACCCACAATTGAGACAAATTCAGATCTAACAGCTTGATATCCATGGAGCATGAGTACTGAAAACATTCCAGTGTGTAAATTGGATAATTATCGATGTTAAAAGCAACCCCATAAACTGAAAGATAACAATTAATTTTATAAAAGGCAGCAATGGGTTCAGAGGCACATTTTATGATAACACAAGATAACTCAAGTTACCATTTTGAAAATAGATGTCTGAATCAAATTTACTAAAACTTTCATGGTGTTATTAATAACAGAATATGGCTGTATGTCATAACTGGATTTTTGTTATGAACAGAACAGTTCAATTTCCATTCATCTGTTCCATATTAAAATAAGTTCAGTCTTTTTAAGGTGAACCATGGATTTCAGAATAATAATTAACCTCAATATTTGACACAGAACATAAGATTATTGCTAATGTTAGTATTTGGCTAGAATTCCTTATGGAGCAAGTGACTGGAATTTATCAGCTTTCCCCCAAAAAGTATTATCAGCTGATTGATTTCTACTGGGTGCTGTTTCAAATCTATGAGGACTAAGGTTGTTAAAACACACAGAGAGGTATCTCTTGGAATGAATAACAAATGTTTTCCAGAGGATGACAGAGGAGGCAACCCAGTGGTGTAGCAGTTAGTGCAATGCTGCAAAGTGCCAGCAACCCAGGCTCACTTCCGCGGCTGTCTGTAATGAGTTTGCACACTCTCCCCATGACCACATGGGTTTCCTCCAGGTGCTATGGTTACCTCCCACACTCCAAAGACCTATGGGTTAGTAGGTTAATTGGCACATGGGTGTAATTGGGTGGCACAGATTCATTGGGCTGGAGGGGCCTGTTACCGTGCAGTATCTCTAAATATAAATAGGACAGAAACTTCTCACCATGACACATAATATCTGAGAGCTATATGTCAGCTTGGAGAATTACCATATCCCCTCATTGCATCTAGTTGTCTGTGGTTGTATATAGTACAATTCATAAGCCACTTTCGACGATTCTGTCTACAGTCAATGTCTTCATTCTGTGACAGTTCATTCTATGACAGGTCATTCTGTTGCACCTCGTTCTGACTGCTGCTTTGAGCATTTGTGGCAATGCAAAAGTGGGCTTTTGAATAAAAAGGACTATTTGCAAGTGAACAATTCTAGACAGTGTAACCTTGTGTAGGCAATACACATGCAACAAATTCCAAGCTAATGTAGGAAACAGGATAGTCCATTTGGTAATCTGATGTTAAAATGGTGATTATGTTTCCTGAACAACTCTGGAAAAGTCCTGCTTTACTTGGCAGAGTGAGTCTCATGAATTTTTATCTCTTCTTTGAAAATAGCTCAGCTTCCATTCTGGTCTGTGTGTTCTGTGATGAGTGTGGGTCCTGAAGACTCTGCCGCAGTATTTGCTTATTACAGCAGAGAAGGAAGCCATTCAACTCATTGCATTCATACTTGCTGCCAGCAGAGGAATCATAGCAGCATCATTCATTCTTCTGGTTTATTTCTCTGCAGTTCTGCAACCTATTCTCTCCAACATGATCGTCATCTTACTGACACAAAGGGATAACTTTCAGTAGCCCATTCGCCTACTACCAAATCTTTGAGATTTGGCAAGAAACCAAACAATTCAGCTGAAACCCATTAGTCACTAAGCGAATATGCAAACTTTTTCATGGGCAGCAGCTGAGGTCGGAATTGATCCAAGGTCTCTGGAGCTGTAAAGCAGCTGAGCTTGGCAAGCATTGATTGTTACCATTCGGCATTGAACTTGGGTCCGTCTTGCTCCTTTTAACAGAGATCATGGTTTGCATACCATATTGTAGGTTGTGTGATTGAAGATTAATTTTTTTAGGTGGAAAAAATGACAAAGATTCACTACAATCTCTATCAATTAATATGAGGTGTTAAAAGAACATGTTTGGTTGGTGGTATTGCTCTCAGGATTTCAAATGGATAACATGTGCTATGGGGCTTTTGATGTTGTGAATCTACATGCAGGTCATGGAAAAACACTTTGCACAGGGAGAGGAAGTGGTTGAAGAGAACTCTTGCAATGATTTCCTTGTATAATGCAGGCACATTACTCTACAGTTATCCAAGTCTGTTTTGCCTCCTTCCTTGAAGATGGTCATTATTATAACCCCTAGAAGTTCCTCCTTTTCCTGGATGTAGGAGATGAGTTTGTGAATTTTTCAGCAAAGTTTTAGCACCCTAGCAGGCATACTGCCTGCTTTCAAGGATCTGCTGTCAATGTGACCTTTTGATGCTACTTAGTATTTTAGGGAAAAAATAAAACTGAACATATTAAACATTCAAAATAATTAAAATTGGAACCAGGGGAATTACATACCACTAACCATGCCACGTAGCCCCTGTTTTGCTTCCTCACTAACTACAGAGAAAACGGGAAACACCTCTGGAATGATATTAGGAGAATCTGCGCACCTTGGAGAACTAGATTTGGATGGTGTTTTCTCGGCAGGAGTGCCAGAAGTCTGGGTTAGGACACGCATCACCCAGAGGCTGATGGGATAGCAAAAATAGGGGAATGAACACTGTCATTCTGAAAGAGAACCATGGTCTGTACTCAATGGATCCATTCCCTGTCTACAGGAAGATTTCCTTGTAGTCTGTTGGAGGATGGATTGCTGAAAAATAGTGGCATCTGTAGCAACAAAAGCAGAAAATTAGACCGTCATGGCAGTGACTTCAGTTTAGCACCCAAATATTTGGTGGTTTCTGCTTGTGCTTCAGTAGAATTGAGGTACCAATTTCCAGACAGTGGCATCAGTTATGCCAATAAATGTCCTTGTTGAAGATTCCTGTCACAGATTACCCATTCTGGAGCTTTAAAATATAGCCAGTGATATGCAAATAGAAACAAAGGTATAACCACATTTAATTATTTGTCCTATTCATTTCCTGTACTGTAATAATCCACTTCATTTCAAATTCTGCTTTATTCTATTTCAAACATATTATTTAAACAACACATTTGTTTCAGTTTGTGTACCAAATTAATTTGGGAAAAATTCCTACTTTCCCTATGTCCATAGAATGTTTTTCAGAAGAGATGTGTTTGCAGTTTTTAAGAGGAAAACCTATAAATATATTTCCTTTATTGTTATATATAAATCCTCCTTTCATTACAGAATATACCACATATCTTGCTCTATATAACATACATTTCTTAATGACCCCATATTAAAGGGAAAAGCAAAAACATCTGATAATAAATCATTTAGTATGTGTTCTCACAGCATGCATTTCATGATGTGTAGTAACGAATTGTAACAGCAGTCATTACTGAAAACATTACTCTAATTTGTAATTATTCAATGGTGCAATAAACTCTACTTAGAACCACTAGTATACTCAATTCAATCATGTGGTGATTTAATTTTATACACTGTTTGAGTTCAACTCATTATTATTAAATATGTTGATATTGATTTTAAAACTATACAGTATTTTACTCTCATTGACCACCACTCCACTAACTTGGTTCCAGTAAAAAAAAATTAGTGGAAGTGGTTGGGACAGGTACTATAAATGTCATTCAAGAGGTGCTTGGATAGGTAAATGGTGAGGCAGAACTTAGAGGTTTATGGGCTGAAGGCAGGAAATTGGGAGTGGCTAGGTGAGCACTGTAATTAGTATGGACTTGTTGGACCAAGGGGCCTTTATCTGTGTTGACTTTATGACCACTCTGAGTGGCATTAGTTGTGGCTGTCAAACATTAATATCCATCTCCTTCAGTTTTCAAGTTTTCAAGTTCCTTCAGACTTTTCCTCACTTAAATATAGTGAAGCAATATGGAATTTGATGGCTCCACATTCAATACTGTTCTCCACTAGCCAGTCAGCACCATGACTTTCGAGACCACCTGTAGGTAACGAAGGCATATGACAGTGGTAAACAAGGCATATGACATAGTGTACCTGCCTTTATTAGTTGAGGGACTGAGTTCAAGAGTTGGGAAGTCGTATTGTAGCTCTATAAAACTCTAGTTAGGCCACATCCGGAATGCTGCATTCGGTTCTGGTTGTCTCATTATTGGAAGGATTTGGACACTTTGGAGAAGGTGCAGAAGAAGTTTACTGGGATGTTGCCTGGATTTGAAAGGAAAAGCTATAAGGTGAAGTTGGATAAACTTGGGTTGTTTTCTCTGGAGCAGTGGAGACTGAGGGGAGATCTGATAGAGGTTAAGTGAGGCATTCATTAAGTAGACAGTAAGTATCTTTTCTCCAGGATTGAAATGTCAAACACCAGAGAGCATACATTTAAGGTGAGAGGGAGTAAGCCCAAAGGAGATATATTGTGCGGAGCAAGTTTTTACAGAGAGATTGTTGGGTACCGGAATGCACTGTCTGGGGTTATGGTGGAAGTAAATATGATAGCAGCATTCAAGAAGCTCTTGCATAGGCACATGAATATATAAAGAATATATATATATGGACACTGACAGCAGAAGAGATTTAGTTTATTAGAGCATTTCATCAGTAAATTTATCATTTCGGCAGAACATTTTGGGCTGTAGAACCTGTTCTTGTGCTATGCTGTCCTATGCTCTACAAGCTTTTGAAATACATTTCCCTGAAGATGAAGCTGAGTGGATCAGGGCATTTTTTTACATTCCTTCATGAAAAGCAGATACAAAAACAAGAAGTGTTGAAAATAGTAGATGATGGAGAAAGAGAAACTGATTCAAAATCTAGAGTGGACGATTTAGAGTGGAAGTGTCCTGTGGTGATACAGAGAAAGAGAATTACCTTTAGTTATAGAATTTGACACTCAGCCCGAAGGCTGCAACACTCCCAGATAGAAGATGAGACGTTGTTCCTCAAACCTGCATTGACCCTCACTGTAATAGTTCGAGTGACCACAGATATGTGAAGGTAGCAGTAGGGTGGAGAATTAAAGTGACAGGCACTGAAAGCTCAAGGTCATTTCCCCAGATGTAGTCCCCTGCATTGGAAGAAATTCAGTAAATCATCAACCCTCACCCCCCGCCCCCAACCAACTGGTCTGTATTCTCATTACTCCTCCATTCTGACTGCCCACTTCACCCACCAATCTCTGATCTCTGACACTTGTTTCTAAATCCCATTCTTACTTTATTTTATTTAGAGATGTAACGTGGAACAGGGCCTACCAGCCTAACGAGCTGCACTGCCCAACAACCCACCTATCTAACAATAGACCAATCACAGGACAATTTACAATGACCAATTTACCCACTAAATGGTACACCTTTGGACTCTGGGAGAAAACCTATGCTCATGTACAGTGGGGGGGGGGGGGGGCTGCTTCATATCGTCTGCTTCTAACTGCACAAACCGGAGATGAATCCTGCCATTTGTTAAACTGGCTGTACCCAAATTCCCATGACCCCCGTCACTACAGCACAGCAGCTTTCACAGAATTTGGAAAGTTAAATATCACTCTGGTCTGTTGTTCATTTCAAGAAATAAGCTCTTGCTGCTACCTGGAAGAAGTTTCGATGTTCTCCCTGTGTGAGTTTCCTCCGGGTGCTCCAGTTTCCTCCCACAGTCCAAAGACGTACCAGTTGGTTGGTTAGTTGGTCATTGTAAATTGTCCCACAATTAGGCTCAGATTAAATCTGGGGATTGCTGGGCAGCGTGGGCCAGAGGGCTTATTCTACGCTGTATCTCAATACATAAATAAATAAAAGAAATTAGTATTGTGAAAGCACGGGGGTGGAGGCAATGCTTCAGTAATTCTTATTTTGTTTCTTCTATTGGATAGGCAAAATAAAGATTGACTCTTTGACAGAAGTCCACATAAAACTTCATTCCATGTGACAAGAATTGAACATAATTTGAAAAGATCACCCCTTGATTACTTAATGAAGTCAATTATCATTTTATTTTGTGACGAAAAACCAAGTTATCAGAAGATTGATACTGATGAGAGAGATAAGGGAGACAATGGAGAAGCATTCAAAATGTTAATGAGAGAGGAGAGAGGTAACGGAAAAGAAACACAATTAAGAGTATTGACAGACCGGTTGCTTTGAACCTGAACTGTTTGAAGTTTGATACCCTGGCAGGGGGATAAAAAGAGCAGGTTCGCTACACCACGAGATCACGAGATAACGAGACCCTGGAAAAGCGGTGTGCCCCCACAAGTTGGTAGGAGTTTGGAGGTCTGGACGCGGGAATCGACCATAGATGCACAGGGTGAAAAGGTACGATCGGCTGGAACCCAGTGTGTGTGTCTGCCCTTGCCTGGGTGCTGGGTTCACCGCGGAATAACGGTCGTATCCGGAACGGAGGGGTCACAGTTGGTGACCACAGAAGACATTAAAAGGGCTCGCCCGAAAGCTAACTGCGAAGAACAAAGGTCTGTCTGAATCAGATTTGCATATTCTCTCTCTCTCCAACGACACAACAGCGATTACTGCGAACTGTACTAAGCTGAATTGAACTCTGCGTCACTTGAGACTGATCATTTTACCCCTAGACTGCGATAGAGCTTGATCGATTCCTATTATCCTAGTTCTGTGTACATGTGTGTTTTATCATTGCTAACCTGTTGCATTTATATCCTTATGATTAGAGTACTGTGTTACTTATTTCTTTAATAAAACTTTCTTAGTTCCAGTAATCCAGACTCCAACTAAGTGGTCCATTTCTGCCGGTTGGCAACCCAGTTACGGGGTACGTAACAATTTGAAGCCTCAGCCTTTTCATCAAAGCAGGTCTCATAGATTGATCTCCCTGATGCAATTCACCTTGTCTATTCTGATCCTTACAGAGTACGTATTTTCTCATTATACTCAGTAGTCTATTTCCAATAACTATTTCCAATATATGCTTTGTTACTTCTAAGCTTATTTAAAGAATAATGTCATCAAATTTCAAAAGCTATATCCATGTAAATTCTAATTTTTGTTTAATTTATTGGTATTTGCATTTGGATGTGCCAGTAAATGTAAAAAATCATTTCTAAAATCCATGAAAACCCATAAAACAATTAAATTTGAAACTTCATTAAATATGATTAATTAAATCAAGTACAAATGCTTCAAAACACTTAAAAATAAATAAAAACCATGAATTCCAAAGCATAAATTATTAACTTTAGTAATATATCTCAATTACATTTTCCCTTCCTGGGCTAGAGGGATGGATAGTGTTTTGTTATCACATTGATAAATAAGCTGATACAGCAACTAACAGGAACATCACTTGCATGAAATGTATGTTAAAGAAAAACTCGCAATTCATACTTGATTCCCAAAACTTTTAGCTCAATATCTAGAGAGAACTGGGCAGTTAAGTTTCTGGAAAAAAAAAACTGGACAATTAATCTTAATGTTTACATCAGGTCCTTATAAATTCACAAGCCTTAACTGCAGATATTGGGTTGCCCCACCCAGTGGAATCAAACCCTATTTCCCTTCCCTTCCTCTTAGTACTGATAGATTCCAGGAATCTTCCAGTAAGCAAAAGCTCACATTCCAATTCAGATGATCCAAACTCAAATCTGCCTTTATAGTTCTGCCAAACCTTATGTTTCTCTACCATAATGATGCTAGATCACAGGATCTTCATCGCTGCCAAATTCCAGCTTTCCACCCAATTCTCATAAACTCCTAGACTTTCTACCCCACTGTTTCCAAAACTAAGACCTGTCTGTCCACCACTGAAAACCCATCCATACTATGGTAATAAGTGTAGCCCCGGTAAGCCTCAGGATCGCTCAGCTAACTTTCGTCTAGGGGGAGCAGCCTTTGGCCCCACCACACTGGGTAATCAAGTTTGTGTAGATGCTGTGTGATGTACCCCACCACGCCAAATAACAGACAGTACACCATATGCGATTAAATTATTACACTTTTTAGATCTTACTGGAACTATGTAATCAATAGAGATACAAAATAAAAGGAAAGTAAAAGGTGCCAAACTTATTAAAGTTCAACTACTTCATGCACAACCATTGGAGCTCAATTAACGGAGTCTTCCTTCCACCATCGATCCCCTCCGACCCCCTCGACCCTCCGACTGGGACCAATCACGGTGGTCAACCAAAGCGCATCCAGCACGTCCTTCCTCTTCAGTTCTCCTCCAGAAAAGCCCTGGGCCTCAGACTCCCTCTTGGGTCCAATCCTCGCCCATCTTACAGCATCCCTCTCATCATGTCTCCTCTCTCTGTCCCCATCATGCCTTCTGTCCAAAGCCCGCGAAAACGATAGCTTACAGACACACAAGAAACAATAACATCTATCCCAATTGGTTAGCAAATGAATACAATTCTCGTTATCAGTAATTATAACCCAAACAAGCTGCTACCGTTAACTCAGTAGTTAACATTACAGAGAAGCCATTTTATTATAACATAACAAAGAAGCCATATTATTAGCCTTAGCAGTAACATACAGAAGAAACCCCTTACAAAAGGACCAGAGAGATTCAATGTTCAAAGTTCAAAGTAAATTTGTTATCGAAGTACATATATGTTACCATATGCTACCTTGGAAGGATTCACAGAAAAGAGAAAGAAATATACAATCACTTAAAAAAATCTGCACTCAAAGTATAAATCACTGGCTTTAATCTTAAACTCTTTTTTTGGCATAAAATTCCCTAAAATTTTATAAAACAAACTTTTGCATAAGGAGCATTGTGACAAATTTTCAATACATTATAATTCTGTAAGCGATAGTGCCCTGGTAAGAAGAGTAAATGTTATAAGTACAATGGTAGGTCATAAAAACATGTATTCACTTCAAATATGATGGAATTTGGATTGAATCATTTGTGCTACATCAACAGGGTGCAATGATTAATCAATGCACTTTAGCACTTCAAACCAATGCTAGATTGACTTTGAATCTCATCTGAAAAATTGGTATAAGTGTAGCCCCATAGTAAGCTTCAGGCTCACTCAACTTGCTTTCGTCTAGGGGGAGCAGCCTTCAGCCCCACCAAACTGGGTTATCAAGTTTGGGTGGATGCTGTGTTATATACCCCACCCCACCAAATAACAGACAGTACACCATATGTGATTAAATGATAACACTTTATAGATCTTACTGGAACTATGTAATTAATGGAGATAAAATATAAAAGGAAAATAAAAGGCGCCAAACTTATCAAAGTTTAACCACTTTGTGCACAGCAGTTGGAGCTCAATTAATGGAGCCTTCTTTCCACCATTCAATCCCCTCAGACCCTCTCGACCTGCCGCCTGGGGCCAACCACGGTGGTCAACCAGACGTTCCACTCGAGTCTATCTTCGTCTCCTCTCCTCGCCGAAGACCCTGGACCTCGGAGTCCCGCTTGGGGTCCGTCCCGCCGCCCAGCTTACAGCATCGCGTCTCCTCCCTCTGCCCCCAGCTGCCTTCTGCCTCAAAGCCCACAAAAAACAATAACTTACAGACACACATGAAAGAGTAACATCTATCCCAATTGGTTCGTTCTCTTTCTTATCAATAATATAACCCGAAAAATCAGCGAAAGAAAAGCACTTTCTCAGTGGTTAACATAACAAAGAAGCCATTTTATTCTAACATAACAAAGAATCCATTTCCATTAGCCTTAGCATTAACATAAAAGAAGAAACCCCTTACATAAGTTTTTAACGCTATTGCTCATCCATTGAATGCATGTCCACGTCAGCAGATCTGAATCAGAATTGGCTTTATTATCACTGATTTAATTGTCATGGAATTTGTTGTTTTGTGGTAGCAGAATAGTGCATAGACATTAAAATGACTAAATAAATAGAGTGATAAAAGGAATAACAGAGTAGTGTTTTTGGGTTCATGGACCATTCAGAAATCTGATGGTTTCTTGCTATTGGCAGCCTTAGGGTATATACAGAGAGGAGGAACTGAAATGAACCATTAATAGCACTCAGGAGGGTTGTATAATTGAGAACTGTGTTCTTGCTCTTCCTGATTCCATGTGGGAAAAGAAAATACTTACTTTCTATTGGCTGTTAAACTTAATCAGGAAATGGGAGATTTGGGTTTATCACCTAAAACTTCTATGGATGTACCATGGAGAGCATTCTGACAGACTGCATCACTATCTGATATGGGGATGGGGGGGGTGCTATTGCACAGCATTGAAAGAAGCTGCAGAAAGTTGTAAAGTTAGTAGCTCCATCTTGGGTGCTAGCATCTTCAAGGAGCAGTGCCTCAGGGAGGTGGCATGCATCATTCATCACCCAACACATGCTCTCTTCTCATTGTTACTCTCAGGTAGGAGGTACAGAAGCCTGAAGCCACACACTCAACAATTCAGGAACAGCTTCTTCCCCTCTGCCATCCGATTCCTAAATGGACATTGATCCATGAACATTACCTCACTTTTTTTTAAACTATTATTTTTGTTTTGCTCTATTTTTAATTTTCTATATTAATAGGCATATATATACTTACTGTAATTAATTTACTTTTTTTTCTTTCTATATTATCCTGTATTACTTTGTACTGCTGCTGCTAAGCAAACAAATTTTGCGACACATGCCAATGATAATAAACCTGATTAAACCTGATTCTGATTCTGAAATGGGAAATTTATAGACAATTCAGGGGTTTTAAAAGAACAGGGTCAAGCTGAATCATAAATAAACTGGGATCACTGTAATTGCAGGAGAGTTATCTAATGCATTCAGTGTGGGTTTAACGTAAGTGTTAACAGAGTGAATAGCAGCTTCTCACATTAGGGAATAAGGGTAATGTGTTTAAAGATGTTATTAGCATTGAGTAAAAGAAGAGTTAAAACACTAGAGGATGGAGATCAAGAACAAATATGTAACTGTCCAAGCTTCTCATGAATGTCAATGCATGCACAACAAGGAACTGCAGGTGCAAGAGGACAGATGAGGTTTTGTCATTTGCTAATCACAGAGGAATAAGGACAACACACACAAAATGCTGGAGGAACTCAGCATCTCAGGCAGCATCTCATGGAAATTAACTTTTCTTTGTGTGTTCACAATTGCAGAGCACCAGAGAAAATGACGGGTAGGTTGGCTGTCTGTATATGGATCATGCAAGTATGGAGAGATAGATAAATGACAGCAGGAGATTATGTAACACACATCGAAGTTGCTGGTGAATGCAGCAGGCCAGGCAGCATCTGTAGGAAGAGGTGCAGTCGACGTTTCAGGCCGAGACCCTTTGTCAGGATTATGTAACAGTTCCAGACTTACTTAACTTTCTTATTGGACACAGATTTAATTTGGTTTCAATGTGTCAGCTGGATTTTCCAAAAATACTGAATGCTTTCAACTTCTTATACTTCAAAGTGAGGCTTCCTCTCAAATCACATGCATTGCATTAATCAAATGGCATTCTAATCAATGAACTTGTTATACTAACCTTTATTATGATAAGTCCCCTGGTTTCATATATGATCTTTGCATTTTTGTATGCCAGGATTCCATACAGAGGAGCTCACCAAAAACAAATTGCAGTTGATGCCACCAATCCTAAACCTCGAAAGTAACAAAGGTTGGTGAAAGTAATTAGTTTGTTTTTAGCAAATTCATTGCTGCCTTTAAAGTTTAAGATTGGTAAAGGGTGTGCTTGTGTTTATTTTAGTACTATGTATTGAAAATTCTTGCTGATCCTACAATTACATAATTAGTAAGAATATAGGACATTTATGTATTGATTATAGAAGCTTTGATAAGTTCTTCAATGTGAAATCACCAAATACAATTCCTTATTTAAAAGAACATTTGCTTCAGATCTTATTTGGTACCAGCAAAATAAAAGCAACCAAGTTAAATCACATGTATACAGAAAAACCCAGGCAGAGCACTGGAGATACAGAACATTGGAATTTTAGTCTGAAAGAAGTACTAAGAATGAAAGATCAATATAAGTACTGAAAAAAAGTGAATTAACAAATTTATAGCCGCCCAGTGGTGTTTTGTACACAATCACACAGCAGAGGTGAAATGGTATTTTCAAGCTTATAATATGGTTCGGTGAGTTCCAAACTTGGGTGTGACTCGTAGCATGCACAAATTAACTGTGCAGAAAACCAATATCAGAAAACCAGCCATCTATTGGCTTACTTTTTTGTTCCCAATTCATTTGCTGTTTGAAAGATAATGAAGCAATATTTCACTAGATAAGAATGTATTTGGCTCTACTGCTGGGTTAACACCAGCGAAACCAAGTTCCCTAAATCAGAGGTTTATGCATATAAATAATTACACATCTATTTTTTTCTATTTATAGATACAGCACGAAATGGGTTCTTCTGACCAAACAGCCATGTCAGCCAGCAACCCACCTATTTAACTCTAGCCTAATCACAGGAAAATTAACCAACTAACTGTATAACTATAGGAGGAAACCAGAGCACTTGGAGGAAACCCACGCGGTTATAGACGGCACTAGAATTGAACTCTGAACTCCAATGCCCTGAGCTGTAATGGCGTTGTACCAGCTGCTATGCTATGGTATCCCCATTTGCTAATGAGGATGCGGAATGACATGAAGGGTGTTATTGGCAAGTAAGTTATTGATTTTCCTGATTAATAATTGGAGAAAGAAGGTGGTGTACAAAGAGATCCATTATAGCTAAGGCTGGAAAAGTTGACATGTGCACATACATAAACACCAGTGTTTATAGTAAGTATGCTTTACTCAGAACAATAACATTTATTTTCAACTTTACTAAAAAATGTGTGCAATTTAAGTTATTTTTAATATGCCTTTAAATATTTATAAATATTGCAAATAAAGTCACACACTTACCCAATGATATCATTTTTATTTCTACAATGTAAGAGTACAAAGTGACCTTGGGTTTGTTAATTCAATCAGTCAGTCTGTTGTCGATAGTCATTTGGCTTATTAGGCATCACAAGCCTTTGCCAAAATCTCATGTGCCAGCTCCTGCTGATATCTGACCATTGTTATTCTTCTACTCCGAACTTCTTGTGCAGTGTTTCAGCTTTGAAGTTTCAAGTAATTATTTTCAACTTGGCTCCGATTCCATCACTTTTCAAGGATATTTATCACAGCTGCAGGCTATATAGAAGCATGCCCTAATATATTGCTATCCACAGAAGTTTTTATCTTCACTAGTTCACTCACTCTTCTTCTAGCTGTTATAAAATATATTCACTCAAGCAAAGAATGACCACAGTTTAAGCAGGATGAGTGTAAAGATTAGTGTTTTGAGAAATTTGAGTTTATCTGAGAGTTTTAACTTTGTGTTTTACTGTTATAGCTTTTTGAATTAAAAAAAAATAAGTTTTAATATTTCTTTTAATTGTTACTAATTTTGAAATATTTTTGAATAATTGTGAATATCGGTAATGTTCAGGAGCTTTCAAAATATATCAACAACATTGACAATTGACTAAGTCTGGGGTATGGCTTCACCAACTGTCAAAACATTTACCAATTTTGATAGCAGGCCTTGTTCTGAACCATACCGTCACTTCAACACATCCTTGCACTCAACCAACCAGTCAAACAATATGACAAAGCCTTGCCATTAAGGGCCTGGCAGCCTTTATCCAACAAGTCCTCACTGGGATTATTTCATTAAGTGAGGGTCTATATCAAAGGCTTGAATGAAGAGTGATTACCATTTTCTGTCTTTTGGATACTAACACATTAAATTCGGAATTAAAATCTAGAAGTGAACTAGCAAATGCAAACACAGTTGCCAAAAGGTGAGTACATAATCACATCTGAAGCACACAAGGAAGATGTCAAGTACAGCATTGTGTTGTTGTCAGTCTCACTCCTGTCTCCTCTGTTCAGTTTGCAGGACATTTGGGAAGATTTTAAAGAAGAATGCAGAGATAAGCTGCAAATCTTCTGGAGACAGAAATAAAGCATATATATATACCACTGTACTTATTAAAGAGACATCCAAGTAATTGCAGTACATCATTATATTTGTTATTTCTGGGACATGACTGAAGGTCAATTCAGCTCACACTTTGTTTTGTCAAATGTTCTCACACTGGCCACCTTAATAGAATACCAGTGTACCATGTTGTCCATTTACCAAAGCAGATTACTCCCAACACTTTCACCAAATCAATTCAAACTCACAACTTAATGTTTTCAATCACTGTTCAACTGCATTGGAGCATTGGTCAGTTTGGAACAAAATTAGGAGCTGGTACTAATTTCCTGTGCAGGTGTACAATTCCTATTCTTACAGAAACATCTGCATGATGCTAAGCTAGGGCACATCATCAGTGATGTTACCTGGGGTCGTCAGGTGTTTCAGGTCTTTCAACGTCATATACTCTCGCCCAGGTGACCCGACCGGGTTTGATCAGACCCTGGCCTGTGCCCTAGCAGCAACCCATGGATCTGCCCTCGTTATCCAGAGCCATCTTGACGCTTTCTCTGCTGCATCTGTGGTGGTAGAAATGGCTCTCCTTCTTCTCTCTCCCACTATTCCGAGCGCAGTGTATATTTTGCAGACACGGGCCAACACTTTGCTCTCCAGCCTCTTCTTTGGCAGTTGTTCTTCAGGTCTTCATACTTGGCTCTTTTCCGGTTTAGGCCTCCTCCATGCGTTCTTCCCAAGGCACAGTAAGTTCAAGCATAAGAACATGCTTCGATGAGTTGGACCACAACACAATGTCAGGCCAGAATGTAGTGTCTGTAATGTGGGGAGGAAACTGCAGTTGTTTTCCCAGGTCTGCTTTCAGCTTCCAGTCCTGTGCAGTGAAGAGCAACCCGGTTGCTTCCTGGTGTTCTGTTGGTCTTTCCCCCTTTTTGACAAAGCAGATGGTATTCTTGACCGGACTTGTTTTCCAGCAGATGTTAAGGGTGCTGCAGATTGTCTCAGCAATTATCTGGAGGACCTGGTCATGCCGCCAGCAATAACGGCCATCGGCAAGAGCTCTGGGGCAGCAGCTCAGAATATGCTTTAGCGTACCAGTCTTCTCACAGAGGGAACAAGCTAGTCGTTCTACAAGGCACCAGCAGTGCAGGTTGGATGGGTTAGAAAGGATGTCATAAACAGCCTGGATAAGGAACTTGATGGGGTGTGGATTTACCTTCCAGAGATCGTTCCACGAGATCTTTCGCTCGATCACCTGCTCCCATTTGGTCCAGGCTCCTTGCTGTTTCATTGCCACTGCTCTGCTGGTCCTCTCCTCCTCCAAGCTGCCCTTACTTCATTCTGGACCAGTTCTCGTCGCTCTTTCCCTTGTACTTTGTCAAAATGAGGGACTTCAAGGCTTCCAAATCCAACTCCTCCCTTGCCGACTGCCCCCACCAGCACGTTGTGGCGCAGTTGCGCCTCAGCTTCTTCCACTGCAGCCTCTGCTCTCCACTTTCTTCCAGTTCTCACTGCCAGTCTTGCTCCGGCAACCTTTGGATCTGAAGATTCCTGGAACTGCAACACCTCCTTTGCTCACAAAACCTTGAACTCCTCCTTGATGGATTTCAGGGGGAGCCTCGGTTTGCAGTTATTCCCGTACAGAGCGAAGCTGCTGATGTTCCTTGGTAAACCTGGCCATCTTTGCAGGAACTGGATGACTACCCTCTCTAATTCAGCAACAGTGGAAATTGTAAACTCATAGAGAAGCGGTGGCCAGAGTATTCTTGGTCGTATACCATGCTGGTAAATCCATGCCTTAAACCGCCCCGGAAGGCCAGTCCTGTCAACCTCTTGCAACCATTGTTCAAACTCCCCACAGGTGTTTCTTATTGCTGCCTTATCTCTGAGTGTTGCATCAACCATCTTCCCAAGACTTTTAACAGGGTTCTGTGATGGTGGGAGTTGGAATGTCCTCAATAGAGAAACAAAATTTCTCCTGTACTCTCGTCTTCTTCAGCACGACAGATCTTGATTTTACAGGCTTAAAGGACATCCTTGCCCACCTCATCAACCTTTCCAGCCCCTTAAGAATCCACCTAGCACCAGGCTCTGACTCTGTAGTGATAGTCAGATCATCCATGAAGGCTCGTATTGGTGGTTGGTGGATCCCAGATCTTGATTTCGGGCCTCGACACTCTGGCTCGGCAGATTTTACCGGCATGTTCATTGCCAAGGCGAAAAGGATGACTGAGATGGTGCAGCCTGCGATGATACCAGTCTCCAGCCTGCACCAGTCTGATGTTATTTGCCCTGTTGAGACTCCAAGTTCCACCTGTAATAGTCCATAAGGAGGCCTCTGATTCCTTCAGGAACATGGCGCCTCCTCAGAATGTCTTCAACAACCTTGTTGGGGATTTATCCATAGGCATTGGCCAAATCCAACCACAAAACCACTAAGTCACCCTTATTCTCTCTGGCCTCTCTCAGGAGCTGTGTGATGACTCTAGTGTGCTCCAAGCAGCCTGGTAACTTTGGAACACCGCCCTTCTGGATAGAGGTGTCAATGTAATCGTTCCTCAGGAAGTACTCTGTTAGGCGCTTTGCCACCATGCTGAAGAAGATCTTCCCTTCAACACTCAGCAAACATTATCCTAAACTGGCTGATGTTCTTGGAGTTCTCTTCTTTTGGACTCCACACTGGTACTCATTCCCTGCACAGGTGTACAATGCCTATGAGAGTTGTCAAATGTAGATGTAGTGCTGATGGGACATGGTACACTGATATTCTATTCAGGTGGCCAGTGTGAGAACATTTGACAAAACAAAGCGTGATTTGAACTGAGTCATCGGGGTCATGTCCCAGAAATAACAAATATAATGATATGGTGCAATCATTTGGATGTCTTTTTAATAAGTACAGAGGTGTATATATGCTTTATGCTTTAATCTCCAGAAGGTTTACAACTTATCTCTGTGTGCTTCTTTAAATTCTTCCCAGACATCCTGTAAACTGAGCGGAGGAGACAGCAGTGGGACTGGCAACAGCACAATGCCGAACTTGGTGTCTTCTTTGTGTGCTTCAGATGACTTTTCCCAGATGTGATTATGTACTCGCCCCTTGGTAAATGCATTTGCATTCGCCAGTTCTCTTCTAGATTTTCTCTGCTGAAACCAGATGTTGCCGGCTGTTTGGGTTATTTTTCACGGTTACTCCACACTGCAAGGTCGGATTTGTAGATATAGCAGAATTTATTAGGGTCAGTTGGCATGTTAGTTTCCAATCATTATTATTGCAGGCTTTGTTCTTGACTGTTACTGAGGCAGATTCAGTAGGGAATCCAGTGGAATGTTGTGAACACCCAGTTTGCTACTTTTGGTTGAAGGATTTCTTCATATATAATGGGCTACTGCATACCTTCAATAAAAGCTAAAATAATATCCTTTGTGTAGGTTTTTCTTGTATATAAACAATTCAGATCCTTAATGCTTTAAGTTTCTTCAAACCATTTGTTCTTACTGGCTTCCATCTATATTTCACATTCCCAGACAAAACTGATTGGATCTGGAATTTATTCAGATTCATATTTGCTGATGTGAAGACTTAATTTAGATTGTTCCCCTTTGTGTCCAAATCATTCATCTCCTTGCACTGAATTTTCTGAGCATTGTCTTATGCACATGTTCATCTACATGATAATTACTGTATAAAAATAATATAGCGAGAGAACTATTAAAAATTACAAGATCTTTACTGATAATTTACATTGCATGCTTGAAAATTTGCAAAAGCTTGATCTAGCCTTAATGCTCCAGGCTGCTTGGCTGCACTGCGATGATGATCTCCCTCTCTCTATCTATTTTGTCCATTTGGAGATCAGATTCTTATGAGCCAAGAATAGGAACTCACTCAGTTTAAAGCCACTACCATCATCCCAAATCTTCTGGAATCCTGTGAAGGCCATGTGGAGATTATGCTCTTTAGAAAGCTAATTGGGAAATGTCAAGAGATGAGTATCCAAGCTTTAGCCTTTTCTAAACTATGCTCTTGAATCAGACAAACTGCTGAGGAATCTTTTTATTCTCTCATCTACAGCCAATTCATTCTGAAAAGCTGTTGGTTGTTAAGTTAAAAGAAATGGTTACAACGATGATGGTATGTGGTTAAACCACATCAATTCTGTGCAAGAGGGATAGCATACCCACTATAATTTTTTGTGTACAATGCTTGTCAATGGCTGAAATAATCAACTTGGAGTCCAATATTAAGAGTGCTTAATGTTCTATTTTAATTGAGATGGCATTATTTATAAGTAGTACTTTATGTGTAAGAGGCTGGAAAATCTTTGTACATGAATCTGATCTGGAAAAGAGTGAAGAATGGTTGATCATGTAAAAATGAGGGTACTAATGCTTTATGATATGAGAGAATTAAGTCATATAGCACAGAAACAGGCACTTTGGCTGAATTGTTTCATGCTGAATAAGCTTTCTTATTTGCCAGCATTTTGCCCATACCTAAGCTTTTTTTTTACTCATTGTACCTGTTCATCTGTCTTTTAAAAGTTGTTAAAAGGCCATAAGACAGAGGAACAGAATTAGGCCACTTGGCTCATCGAGTCTGCACTGCCATTCCATCATGGCTGATTATGGCCCCTCTCATCCCCATTGTCCTGTTTTCTCCCTATAACCTTATTAATCAAGAACTTATTGATCTCTACTTTCAATATATTTAATGACTTCACCTGCACAGCCATCCGTGGCAATCAATTCCACAGATTCACCACACTCTAGAAAAGACATTCCTCCACATCACTGTTCTAAAGGGTCATCTTTGTATTCTGAGGCAGTGCCTTCTGGTCCGAGACACCCCAACTATAAGAAACACCCTCTCAATGTCCACTCAGTCTAAGTCTTTCAATATTCAATGGTTTGCAGTGAGATCTCCCCAGTTCTTCTAAGCTCCTGCAAGTACATGGCCAGTGCCATTAAACACCCTTCATATACATACCCTTTCATTCCCGGGATCATTCTTAGGAACCTCGTCTGGACCCTCTCCAATGCCGGTACATCCTTTTATAGATAAGGGACCCAAAGCTATTCACAATACTCCAAATGTGGTCTAATCAACACTTTATAAAGCCAAAGTATTACGTCCAAGCTTTCACATTGTAGTCCCCTTAAAATGCCCTTCCTAATCAAGAACATATCAACCTCCACTTTAAATATAGGCAATGACTTGGCTTCCACAGACATTTGTAGTAAATCCACATATTCACCACCTTTAGATTCCAGAACTCTCGGACACATTGATCCCATAAGGTCTAAGCAAAGGTGTATCTGTTCATCCTGTACATCTTTTGTATGATTGCAAGTCACTGCTGGATACTAAGAATATCACATACTACAGGACTATCCCATTACAATAGCAATGGAGCTGGACTTACTGTGTGCTGTTGTTGTGTTATCATCTATGCTGGTTGTGTACCGTTGCTGTGCCGAGATGGTGCACTGTGTGAGCGATTGTCTTGGACGTTTTTATTGCGATCACAAGACCCTGCTAGATATTGGTAATGTAGAATACTGCAAGTCTGGGTCACTGGTTCATTGACATGACCAACGGCAGAGGAGCTGTGTTGCTCCAGTTGTGGCGAGGACCAGGCCCTTGCTGCGGGTTGCCTGTTGCAGTCGCCCGGGGGGGGGAGATTCTGGAGGCGGTGTGTGGGAGGTCAGAGGACTCTGATGGGCGTGCTGGAACATGTACTGGCTTAGGAGCTGGCTCCTTCCATTGCTACTGCCCTCCAGTATTCACTCAGTGCTGCTTATAAGAACATAAGAACACAAGAAATTGGAGCAAAAGTAGGCTGCCTGGCCTGACAAGCCTGCTCTGCCATTCAATAAGATCATGACAGATCTGGCCATGGACTCATCTCCACCTACCTGCCTTTTCCCCACAACCCTTAATTCCCCTATTATGCAAAAATCTATCCAACCTTGTCTTAAGTACGTTTGTATATTTATTGACGTAGCCTTCACTGCTTCATTGGGCAGAGAATTCCACAGATTCACCACCCTCTGGGAAAAGCAGTTCTTCTTCATCTCCATCCTAAATCTACACCCCCAGTGGTTGCTTAATGCTGTCTCCAATGTTTGCTTGATGGAAGAACAAGCTGGACCATCAATCATCAATCTTGCCACACAGGGACTTGGACGATATATATATATTTTTCTTTTTTTTGAGGACTGTGCCCCTGACCCACAGAGTCGGCAGCTGAACAATCCCATCCCTCAACATCAAATGCCCGCAGAACTCATTTTTTTAAGTGACAGTTTTTATGACATCATAGCTGTATTGCTATTTGTGCAATGTGCTGTGTGCTGTTGGTAATGTGTTTTGCACCTTGGGCTTGGAGGAACATTGTTTCATTTGGCTGTATTCATGTATAATGAATGATAATTAAATTTAAACTTGAATTTGAAATTGAACTTGAATGCTAACATTGCATTTGCCTGCCATATCACGGACTCAACATGCAAGTTAAAATTTAGGGATTCCTGCATAAGGACTCTTTAGTCCCTTTGCACCCCTGATTTCAAAATTTGCTCCCCATTTAGAAAATAGTCTGTGCCTTTCTTCCCCTTTACAAACTGCATTCACTTCTCTATACTGAAATCCATATGCCCCCTCTGCCTATTCTCCAAATCTGTCCAAGTCCTTCAGCAGACTCCCTGCTTCCTCAACACTACCTGCCCTCCTATTTGTATCAATAGCAAACCTGGCCACAAAGCCATCCATTCCAAAATCATAATCATTGACATGTAACATGAAACGAAGTGTTTCCAATACTGACCCTACAGAGAAATTCTAGTTACCTGCAGCCAACCAGAAAATGGCCTCCTTTATTTCTAGTCTTTGCCTCCTGCCAGTCAGCCAATCTTCCATTTATGCAAGTATCTTTCCTGTAATACCATGGACTTTTATCCTGTTTAGCAGCATCATATATAAAACCTCGTCAAAGGCCTTCTGTAAATCGAAGTAAACAACATCCTTTGTCTATCCTGCCTGTTATTCCCAAAATGTTTGTCAAACAAGATTTCCCCTGAAGAAAACCAAGTTGATTTTGGCTTATTTTATCATGTGCCTCCAAGTACCCAAAAACCTCGTTCTTAATAATGGACTCCAACATCTTCGAAATCACTGAGGTCAGGCTAACTGGCCTACAATTTCTTTTCTTCTGCCTCCCTTCCTTCTTAAAGAGTGGAGTGATTTTCCAGTTCTCTGGAACCATTCCATAAACTAATGATTCTTGAAAGATCACAATTAATGCTTCTACAATCTCTTCAGCTACCTCTTTCAGAACTCTGGGTTGTATTCCATCTAGTCCAGGTGACTTATCTACCTTCACATCTTTCATATTCCCAGGCACCTTCAGCTTATTAATATCTATCCCTTGATTATCTCAAATTTCTGGCATACTGCTGGTATCTTCTCCTGTAAAGAGTGACACAAAATACTTATTGCAATCCTCTCCTCCAGCATCATTTTCCAGTGGTCTGATATCTGTTCTTGCTTCTCTCTTATTCTTTATATATCTGTAAAAAAACTTTAGGTATTCTCTTTTAAATTATTAGCTAGCTTCCCTTCAAATTTCATTTTATTTCTCTCCTCATTGCTTTTTTTGCTGCCTTCTGTTGTCTTTTAAAAGCTTCCTTAAACTCTAGTTTCCCACTAATTTTTGCTCTGTTATGTGCCCTCTCTTTTACTTTTATACTGTCTTTGACTTCTCTTGTCAGCCATGATTGCCTCATTCTTCCTTTAGGATACTTATTCTTTGGGACATAACTATACTGTGCCTTCCGAATTGCTCCCAAAAGCTCTAGCCATTGCTGTTCTGCTGTCATCTCTGCTGGTGTCCCCATCCAATTAACTTTGGCTAGCTCCTTTCATCATGCCTCTGTAGTTCCTTTTCCTCAACTATAAAACTGATACCATCTGATTTTATCTGTTCTCTCTCAAACTGCAGGGTAAATTCGATCATATTATGACCACTGCCTCCCAAAGTTCCCTTTCCTTCAAGCTTCATAATCAAATCTGGTTCATTACATCCAATCCAGAATTGCCTTTCCCCAGGTTGTCTCATAGGCCTTCTACTTTGTACAAGTCCTTCTTTTGGGATCCAATACCAACGATTTTCCCAATTGACCTACATATTGCAATCTCCCATAACTATTGTAACATTTTGACATATCTTTACCATCTTCTGTTGTAATTTGTAGACTACATCTTTACTACTATTCAGAAGTCTGTATATAAATCCCATCAAGTCTTTTTACCTTTGCAATTTCTTAACTCTACCACAAGGATTCTATATCTTCTTATCCTATGTCACCCCTTTCTAAGTATTTGATTTCATTTTTTACCATCCCCTCTGCCTGCTTGCCTGTGCTTTTGATACAATGTATATCCTTGGATGTTAATCTCCCAACTATGATCTTCATTCAGCTATGACTCGGTGATGTCCATATCACCATACATGGCAATTTCTAACTGTGCTAAAAGATCATCTACTTTATTCTATATACTGCCTGCAATCAAATATAACACTTTCAGTCCTGCATTCATCACCCTTTTCCATTTTTCCTCCATATTACCAGAAGTTAAATACTTATCCCATTCCAAACTTTTTGTTTTTTAATTTATTCTGGAGACTTTGTAATCTCCCCTGTACCCTCCTTCCTTTTTATTTACCCTCACTACTCACTGCATCTAGTTACATACCCCATCTGCCCCATCCTCTGCCCTATCACACTGGTCCTCACTCTCCCTGCCAAATTAGATTAAACCCTCACTAAAAGCTCTAGCAATCCTGTCTGCTAGGATATTGGTCCCCTTCGAGTTTAGGTATAACCCATCCTATTTGTATAGACCATACCTACTCCAGAAGAGATTCCAATGATCCAGAAATTTAAAACCCTGCTGCCTGCACCAATTCCTCAGCTACCTCCATATATTTTTTCTTCAGGACCTCATCCCTTTTCCAACCTATGTCATTGGTGCCGATATGTACCACAATTTCTGGATGTTCATACTCCGCCATTAGAATGCTATGGACCTGATCCAAGACGTCCTTGACCCTGGCACCTCGGAGCAACATATCATTTGAGTGACCCCTTCACTTCCAGAGAATCCCCGTATCACAAGGTGCGGAGCACGTGTGGACCCAAATGCAGATACAAACACGTTTTGTAGTGTAAACAAAAATAGAGTTTATTAATACTGTAGTTAGTAGGAAAGCAGGGAAGCCAGGATTGTACAGCGAGACATCAAGGAGTGAATGAAGTGGAAGCAGGAATATGTGTGGCTGAAGTTGGGCTCAGACCCTGGACTTAGACTGGGACTCAGGGCCTGGATTTGGCCTGGGAACTCGGAACTCGGGACATCAGAGCTTGGACTTGGAACTCGAAACATTGGAACACCAAGCCGGGACTCTTCCTTGGACACAGGACACAGGGCCAGGACTCTTCTTGGACGCAGGACACAGAGTCGGGACTCTTCCTTGGACACAGGGCACAGGGCCAGGACTCTTCTTGGACACAGGACACAGAGCCGGGATTTTTCTTGGACACAGCACACAGAGCCGGGACTCTTCTTGGACACAGAACACCAAGAGACAGTACTCCACTCAGGGTAACGGCAAACGGCTGGACCTACCCAGTGGAGGCGAGGACACGAAGAGACAAAACCACACAACGATAGACAGTTCTTTACCTTGGCATGAAGTAGCTCCAAGTAATGGCGAGTTCTCCACTCGGCCCCGGAACTACAGACAGCAGCTCTTGACTTACTCCGGCAGGTTAACTTGACGGACCCGCTCCGGTGAGGTAGCATAGCAGGCTCGCTCAAGTGCAGTAATTTGATGGGCTCGCTGCGACAAGGAGAGGCGACTTACTGGCACTCGCTTCGGAGAGGAGACTAGACTTGCTCCGACGATGTGACTTGCTCGCACTTGCTTCGGTGACGTCAAGTAGCTGTAAGCTGGACACTAAATACTGCTCGCTCAGCTGAGAATCAATTGCCTTTAATTACAGAGCCCAAGAAACAAGGGGGAAACAATGAATTAAAGGAAAACAAGGAGTCAACGGTCCCGATTGTGACACAAAGGAAATTTAAAGGGAACCAGGGAATAACCAATCAGGACCGTGACACCCCCATCTCTTTCTCTAACTATGGAATCTCCTATCATTACTGCTCTCCTCTTCTCCTCCTTCCCTTCTGAGCCATAGAGACAGACTCAGTGCCAGAGATATGGTCACTGTGGCTTTCCCCCGGATGTTCATCCACCCCCCCCCCAACAGTACTTAAGGTGGTGTATTTATTATTGAGGGGAATAAGTAGATAGTGAGTACTCTGCACTGCCTGCTTATTCTCTTTTTCTTTCCTGATAGTCACCCAGCTACCACACTGTAGCTCCTATCTGTCACCTCCTCATTCTCCCATATGAGTCAAAGGTCATCCAGCTGTCGCTCAATTTCTCTAACATGGTTTGTAAGGAGATGCAGTTGTATGCAGTTGGTGCATATATATTGGGGAGACTGAAGGTCTCCCAGAGTTCCCATATCTCACAGGAAGAACATAACACTGACCTGGGACCAATTGTCACTGCACTAGCTATATATTAACAGATAAAGAATGATAGAAATTTATCTAGTGCTTTTGCCTCTTCTCTGCTAACCCTCTTGTGCTGAAGCCTGAAATAACCACTCAAACACTGTCCTGCTCCCATAATGGTTTCTCAGCTTAAACCTAACTTCCTTGTATTGGCTTTTGCCAAGTGCCTAAAAAATTGCAATGTTTGAAGCCCAGCAAAAAGTCCCGTAAGGTTCTGAGCTGGTTTTAAATCTCACACTCACTCACCAACAAGTGACTGCTTGCGATGATTGAAGCCTGCTGAAAGGCTCTAACTTGCTCTGCCATTTGACAGCCACAGTTGGCAGTTAAAATTGCACAACCTACAATGAAAGTTAGACTAAAAATTGCATTTTAAGGAAACAAAGGAGGTAGATGCAGCAGCCACACATCACTGTATCTTAATCGTAAAGATATTTCGATTACAAAGCTATTAGAATTGCTTTCATCAGAAGCATGCTGTTAGACATTGATGTTAGCCTACTGAACTTGTCAGGCTGCTTTCCTGGCCTGTTGACTGACTGGGAAGGATTTCAAGGGTAGAAAGTTCTGATACACGATGGGCAACACAGGAGCCAAAACAATGAGTAAAGCCAAAGAATTGTTGACAGATCAAGCAACATCAACTCTGAGAGCTTTCATGATGATTTTGTCTGTAGGGCTATCAAAGTTGCTTTATCTACAATAAAGTACAATTTATGAGCTTAGAGTTCTGAAGTAGTACAAAGTTTTATTTTGACTTTTAATCCTGCACATAGATAAAAAGTAATATATGTTTTTTTAAAGCAACACACAAAAAATGCTGGAGGAACTCAACAGGCCAGACAGCATCTATGGAAAAGAATAAACAGACAACAATTTGGGGCCGAGACCTTTCATTAGGACTGGAAAGGAAGAGGGGAATTCAGAGTAAGACTTCTCTTCCTTTCCAGTCCTGGTGAAGGGTCTTGGCACAAAACATCGACTGTTTACTAATTTCCATGGATGTCTGACCTGCTGAGATTCTCCAGCATTTTGTATGTGTTGCTTTGGATTTTCAACATCTGTAGATTTTCTTGTGCTTGTATGTTTAATTTTTTTTTAATGTGCTGATTGTATATGTGAAGCAAATATAGCAGCTGCAAAAGACAATAATTTATTCAGTAATATGTTTTTGTTTGAAAGATATTTGGGCCTAGGATATGCTGCATATTTACATAAGATTCTTCGCACTCATTTGAACAGGCAGTTAGAACCAGGTGTGTGCTTGCATTGCTTCAAATATGTGTCTCTGACCACAGAGGCAACCTGACACTGTTCAATAGCATTTAGTATTAAGCCTGTTTGTGTTCTAAATCTTAATACCTATTATCCAAAGATGAGGAGATTACGAAGGGCCTTCTGTCTATTGGATTCTGGTTAAGCTACAACTTCAGACGTCGGATCAGCATAGGAGACCGAGAAGTGAGCTATGAAGGGCAGACGTAGGGTGAATGCACTCAGTCTTTTTCCCAGGGCTGGAGAATGAAGAACTAGAGGGCATAGGTTAAGCTGAGAGGGGAGGAGTAAATGGGAACTTCAGGGATAATGTTTTTATTAATTAAAGGGAAAATACATGGAGAGCACTGCCTGAAGAAGTCAGATACAGTAACTAGTCAGGCAAGTGTGGATATCAGACCACTGGAAGGTGACACTGGAGAGCTAGTCATAGGAGACAAAGAAGTGGTGGAGAAACTAAAATATTTATGGATTCTTGACTACCTGACTTGCAGACCACAGTACGTGAGCTTGCAACACTATGTGTTCGACAGAGTGATCAGCAGCACTGGGGCTCCACAGGGCATGTGCATGCCTTGCTTAAAGTAGACATGAAGTTAGACTCACATTCCCAGCTCTGTGTACTTTTTCTTGTAACTAATTTTATGTTTTGGTGTTACAAAACATGACAGTGATGATGAGGAAGTTTACAATGAACCTGAAACAACCTGTTATAACTCAGCGAGATGTTTGAGTTTTTTAAGAAGTGCACTGAGAAATGGTCATCAGCACTTTTTTTTTCCTTCAGAGCTGTATATTTTCTTCACAAAAGGAAAAATGATCCTGTTAAAAAAACATTTTTTTTAAAAAAGCAGAAATGAAGGCTACATTGGACAAATAGATACTTCTTATTGCAGAAGATATAACTGAAATATATATACTGAATGAATTGAGCAGCATTTTAAAGCAAATGAATCAGCCGATGAGAAACAATTACTAGTTTTGCTGAGTACATTGGGTTTAAAGGCATACAGTTTGCTTTGAAATTCAATTGCTCCAATCAAACCAGCCAAAATGAGCTTTGCTGATGTTGTGAAAGTAATGCAGGAGTATTTAGAATCAAAACCAGTATTGATTGCGGAATGCTTCAGGTTTCATAAACAGAATCAACAGGAACGGGAGTCCATTTCAGCATACGTGGCTGAATTTAACAAGTTGTCTGAGCATCGTCAGTTCAGTGATGGGCTTAATGATGCACTGAGAGATCTTAAATGAAAACATTCAAAAACGCCTCCTAACTGAAGCACAACTTAAATTTAAAACAGCAGTTGAAATACCTGTGTCAATGGAAACAGCAGGCAGAGATGGCAAGTGAGCATGAACAAAATTGCAATGGCTAAACAGAAACCTGCATGACTAAACAAATTGTGTTACCATTGTGGTAGGGGTTCATATACATCAGACTAATATAGATTTAAAGGCAAAAATTGCAGAAAATGCAACAAATTCGGATACATACAATGAGCATGTTGGGCAGACTAAAATAAATGGACTGCATAGGGAAGAGAAAACAGTAAAAAGTCAAGTGGCAGCTTCAGAAAGAGCATTAATCTGCATTCTGTTGATGAAAAATCTGATAATGATGGGAGTATCATAGGAATGAGTAGCCTTGACATTTACATTGTGAAAACTAACAAGAAACAAGCAATATGGCTTACATCAGAAGTGAACGGCAAATTAATTAAAATGGAATTGGACACTGGATTGGCTGGTTCAGTCATTCCACAAAATGAGTTTGAATTGCATTTCAAGGTACTAAACTGAAGCCTTCAGGTATCCAGCTAAGAACTTACACTGGGGAAAAGATAACTCTGTGGGAATGACATTCATAGCAATGAAATACAAGAACCAACTAGCCACATTGGTCTTGTCTGTGGTAAAAACAAGAGGGCCAATATTATGGGGACATGATTGACTGAGACATCTACAACTTGGTTGGAGATCAATCCACCAATTCTATCCACCATATACCCTGCAATGAAGCCAACTGAAAGTGAATTGTAAAAAGGTACTGGATGATGCCACAGCTGTCTCCTTGGTGTACATCATGTACCATTGCTCAACATAGGCCAAACAGGTGATGATGCCAGCCTCTGTGCCTCTGGTTGGAAAGCATATACAAAGATTAAAAGTACATTTATTGTTAAAGAATGTATAAATTACACATCCCTGGGATTTATTTGCCCACAGGTAGCCACAAAGCAAGAAATCTGAAAGAATCCAAATAAAAAAAAATAAAAAATAAAAATAAAACCAACACCCAATTTGCAAGAGAAAGGAAAACAAAGCACAAATCATGCAAACAATTGAAGTGAACAACAACAATCTGAACCAAAAATTGAGTCCTCAGATCCAAACCCCAGAGCAGCTTAGAGTAGGTCTAAAGCCTCACTTACCAGTTTATCATGTTAGTGGGCATGGAACACAACAGCCAGGGCAGCCTTCATAGCCTCAGCACCACAGAGAGAGAGGAGTGACCATCGTAGTGAACAAGTGAATTTGGCTCTCACCCTGGATCTTGACACCCTGTCTTTGCAGTCAATCTGGGCTGCTGTTTAACTTAACTAAACAACAGAACAGCAAGAGGTTCTGGCACCATGGGGAGAGGTGTGAATATCATGGAGAGCAAACAAAATTGGCTCTCACTTCCCATCTTGACCAGTGATTAAATTGTCTAGAGAGCAGATCATACCTCACACTAGAACCTGGCCACAGTGAAAGGCTCCGGGACTAGACCATGCTGTCCAGTGACTTACTCTAGGACCAGATTTCACTGCCTAGCCTGAAGCCCTTCTCAAGCTCTTCAAATCAGATTGGTGCCCAGAGCAATCTAACTTCGCACCCGGGCCTGTTGTACGGGTACCAAATCTCCTCTGTCCAGGTCCTAACCTCGCCTTTCGGATCCCAGAGTGATCCAACTTCGCAACTGGGCCAGCTGTATGGGCATTGAGATTCCATCTGCAACGATTCTGCAATGCACCATCTCGGCTCATCCCCTGAACTTGCCTCATCATTGCTCATCCCTTCACTCTTTGCAACAATAATTTAACACAATTTACCCCAGAAAAGGTATTTTTATTGATGTTTTCAGTATGATTTCTTCATTTTTTGACTACCAGAAAGCTGCTACATCCGTTTGGTAGCACTATCTTAACCTGAAGCCAGAATTAAATCAAATATTCGACTAAGGAAGGACCAGGGCATTGAGGGATTCTGAAAGTTGTCTGCTTAAAACAGTTTTTGTAAGCAATATATCTGTGGATGTCTGAATATAGTAGTTGATTATACAGTTGAGGTGCATTCTATATTGAGATGGAGATTATAACTAAGCAAGGAGGAGTGCTGTGTATTTAATATTTCAGTAGTATTTGAGTATTTTTGTAAATATATTGTTTGATTAAGGATTCTTGTTTGTTTAAATAATTCCTTATGAATTATATGTAAAAATAAGTGAATTGCATATGTCATGATGCTACCATGTGATATGTGCATGCCTCACTTAAAATAACATGAAGTTAGACTTGATTCCTGGCTCTGTGTTTCCTTGCTTTTTTAAAAAATTTTATGATTTGGAGTTACAAAACATAACATCCTCCACTTGTATTGTGGTGCTGGTAAAGTTAAAAGTGTGGAAGAGAGAGAGTAAGAACGAGAAAGAGAAAGATGTAAACTTTTAGCTTTATTTTAGCATTTATATGCTCTATATATTTAGCAATCATATTTTAAAATCAAACCAAGAATATTCTGTAAAAGTTAATTTTTTTCAAATTGTAGGTGTAGTTCGATAATGCCTCCACTTTGTCATAATTAAAATGCAAAATTTCACCTCAACACGCTCCAGGAAAATCCTAGCAACACTTATTTATGTTGCTGTGAAAATAATATAACAAAATCACATAGAAACATATATTTGTTCTTATTAAGGTATAAATACCTACTTTATGCATGTAAAGTATAAGAACTAAACTTTTTGTCCTGACTATTAACATGTAAGGGGAGAGGTGAATGCATTCCCTGGCCATTGTTAAGTCACACTTTTCTATTTTATCTCATGGAGTTCAAACAGGTTTAAAAGATCCCCTGAAAGGGTGTTGTTCTCTCTCTAGGAAAATACCCATTCAAATTGTGAAAAGACTATTTAGTACAATTCAAAATTCACAGCCAAATGTTTTCCTGAAGCAATTTCACAAGCACACATGTGCAATGTGTGAATGGGTATAGCTGTGTTGCAAGTCAGGTGCACAAACGCTTGATTTAAACAGCAATTTCCCTGGAAATAGCCAAATGGTGAGGTAATGCTGTGTCTGGTTTAGGTGGGAATAGTGTGCACATCTTTCCACCTCAGATCTTACACTTTACAGATTTAAAAGTCCAAAGTTCAAAGTAAAATGTAAAATTTATTATCAAAGTGTGCATTTGTCACCATGTATTACCTTGAGATTCATTTTCTTGCAGACATTTACAGGAAAATAGAGAACTACAAGATGATTTACAAAAATCTATACATAAACAAAAATGGCAAATGAATAATGAGCAAAAGAAGAGAAATAGCGCAAATTTTTTAAAAAATTGAGAACATGAGTTCTTGAAAGTGAGTTTGTAGGTTGTAGAATCAGTTCAAGGTTGTGGTGATTGAACTTATTCATACTGGTTCAGAACCCTGATGGTTTTAGGGTAACAATTGCTGAACCTGGTGGTGTGGAACCTAAAGCTTCTGTACCTCCTGCTTGATAGTGGTAATGAAAAAAAGAGAAGAATGCATGAGAATACGGTGCTGCCAATATATGGCGATGTTTTGTGGCATGCCTTTGTAGTTAGCAATATCCAAATTGTTCTTGTTCTTAGACCAACTATTGATAACAAAACTCAGCCTCAATTAGTTTTTAGTATGCTGAATTGCAGATCTAAATTGTTGGAATCATTTGAAGCATTTGAACTATTTTATCATCTGCAGCAGTGATTTCTTGATGAAAACAACGAAGAACAGCCCCTTTCTCAGTTCACTGTAAAACAGTAGCATGGAAAATGTATAGACACATCTGAGATCCTTTGGTTAATGATGGTGAGTGTTCCCTTACAGCTAAGTGACCTCAAAAATAAATAAGTCTGGACCCTGCGATCTTGTAGCTGTTCCCATAGTTTACTTGCTTATGCGTTCGGGTGTGCTTGAGTACGGTGGATGAATGCAACTTTCTTTCACTAAGGTCCTGAAGCACACAGTACAATAACAGACTAATATTTATAAAAGCAACTGCCTGCTGCCATTCATTTACTGCCCCTCCTGGGAACATAAGATTGATGCTGCTATTTAAATGGTTTAACATTGGGAATTTTTTGAGGTGGTATTGTGAAAAGGGCTGAAGAAAAATAACCATTATGTATGTTATATATAAGAAATTCCATTTAATCTTAAACAAACAAAGAACATCTGGGTATAAGATCTCTACCAAAAAAAAAGGATAATTGGAGAATTTTCTTGTTTTGTTTCAGTCAAGAAAAGCTGGTGAAGGTTTCAAAATGGACCTTTGGTTCAAAGTGATTGCATCTTGTTTTGATTGTTTAAAAGATGAAATAAATTCCAAGTACACTTTGTCTCTGAGAAAGTATGGGAGTTTCTGGACTGCATTTAACTGCCAGGTGGCATTAAGAAGTGGTGCGCAAAATGTCTTCAGTCATCTGCGCCTGCACTGGTTTGCAGTCTTTAATATGGAAGCAATACTGCAAGATCACATCAAGGTGAAAACACTAACTTTCTCTGGGGACAGCATTAAAAATAGAATGAGACTCAGGCTTGACATTCGCCTCAAAAGCTATTGACGTTGAATGCTAACCAAGTAATAGTATTGTGAAAATAGCTGACCTATCACTGCCCAGTCCATTTGCCATATATGTTGAGAGCATTATAATATTTGATAAAGAGATATAATTTCAGAAAAAATCCTCCATTCAAAGGAAGCTCAAAAGTGAGCAAACCAATTTCTATTTGGTCTTCAGTTCTACACCTCAGTGATTGTTTTCCATACTTACCTTTCAATAATACTTGTGAATCTTCTCGCTGTAACACTAATTTTGCTTTCTGATCTGAGGCAATGGTATCTCTGGGCTATAACTCTGTTGTGTGATTGAAATAATCTTAACAGTCTGTATTGTGACAACTTCTGAGTCTCTTAATACCTGGAAGGAAATACGACCCTAGGCTTTCCATTTTCCTTCTCAGCAAAAGAAACATATGCTGCACAGTGTGACGTCTTGGGGTAGAAGACACATGGATTCTGAGTGTGCTGCAGTAAATTCAATGCCTCTTACCTCTGGCAGCTCTTACACCTCTATATCATCATGACATCACGGTCAGCACATCTGGCTCCACTTCTCACGATACAGCAGTCATAATCTGTGTGACTTCTAACTGTGATGTCAGATTCAGTGTTGTCAATGGGTATGGTCACATATAACAGTGAAATCAATGGGTATATGTGACCATCAACATCCTTGGCCAACAGCATCAGAATGAGGTTTAATATCAGCGGCATATGTCACAAATTTTAACTTAGCGGCAGCAATGCAACGCAATACATGATAATATGAAAAATAAGTAAGTCAATTACAGTAAGTATATATGTACAGTATATTAGATAGTTAAGTTAAAAATAATGTAAATAATATAAAGAAGTGATGTAGTGTTCATGGGCTCAATGTCTATTTAGGAATCAGATGGCAGAGGGGAAGAAGCTGTTCCTGTATCACTGAGTGTGTGTCTTCAGGCTTCTGTACCTCCTACCTGATGGTAACAGTGTGAAGAGGGCTTGTTCTTGGTGATGGGGGTCCATAATAATGGATGCTGCCTTTCTGAGACACTGTTCCTTGAAGATGTCTTGGATACTACAAAGGCTAGATCCCAAGGTGGAGCTGACTAATTTAACAACTTTCTGTAGCTTCTTTCAATCCTCTCTCCCCCATACCAGTTGGTGACAGAGCCCGTCAGAATGCTCTCCACGGTATATCTGTAGAAATTTTTGAGTGTTTTAGGTGACAAACCAAATCTCCTCAAACTCCTAATGAAATATAGCCACTGTCTTGCCTTCTTTAGAGCTGCATTGAAATGTTAGGACCAGGTTAGATCCTCTGAGATCTTGACACCCAGGAATTGCTCACTCTCTCCACTTTTGATCCATCCATGAGGATTGGTTCATGTTCCCTTGTCTTACCCTTCCTGAAGTTCACAATCAGCTCTTTAGTCTTATTGATGCTGAGTGCACAGTCGTTGCTGCATCACCACTCAAGTAGTTGGTATATCTCAACTAGCTGGTATAGCCATCATATAAATCTGTGATCTCCTTCCATGACATTATACAGTAGTTACCATTTATATGACCTTGACCCATAACAACACAGTCAACATCTGTGTCCATGGCACCACACTATCAGTTTGACTCAACCAAAGCTGGAAAGAGTGCAGAGACGATTAATGAGGATGTTGCCAGGTCTCATGCGACCAAGTTATGGAGAAAGTTTGAGTAGACTACGACTTTATTCACTGGAACATACAAGAATGAGCAGAGGTGTACATAATCATTAGGAATATGTATAGGGTGAATGCACACAGTCTTAATCACAGGGTTGGGGTATCAAGAACTAGAGGGAGAAAGTTTAGGGTGAGAGGGGAAAAATTTAATAAGAATCAGAGAGGAAGTTTTTGGAGGTATATGGTTAGGGAATGTTTAAGGCCAAACGGGGGCAAATTGAACAAGCTTAGATTGGAGTCTTTGTAGGCATGGACCATTTGGGCTGAAGGGCCTGATTCTATGCTGTACGACTACATGGCTTTAATCCATTTGACTGCTAACCATGATATCAGACTGACCAGAAATGTAACCTTTATAATCTTATTCCATATTCAATATGTTTGGCAGCTCTTCCAATGACGTTATACTGACTATTAGTTGAAACTTCGATGATATCACACTGACCAGCATTGTGGTCTTTGCACACAGCATCATATCAAGCTAAGTGATGAACAATGACGAATGCTTCAGGGCATGGCAAGAGCAACACATGACGACTAAAAATGAAAGTGCTTAGTAAAGCTGCTTCTCAGGACAACATGATGTTAACGAGCATAAAAGTCGAGAACTAATACCAATAGATCAAACTAAGGCTACGGCCGCACTACACCGGATAATTTTGAAAACAAAGCTTTTTCTCTTCGTTTTGACTCTCTATCCACACTAAAACGGTGTTTTCATCCCCCGAAAACGGAGATATTCAGAAACGGTCTCCAGAGTGACTAAATCTGAAACCGCCTAATATCCGTTGCAGTGTGTATGGGGTAACCGGAGCTTTTTAAAACCGCTGTCATGACATTCCGGAACAGATGGCGTCAGCCTGGCATTTCATTGTTTTCTTCTTCTTATTATTATTATTACTTTATTGTCGCCAAACAATTGATACTAGAGCGTACAATCATGGCAGCGATATTTGTTTCTGCGTTTCGCAGAACCTAACAATTTCAGAACAGACGGCAATGAGACAGAAGCCAGAAGAGTTAGAAATGTACTCACCAAATACTTTGACCCATAGCTTACTGAATAAATAAGTATACTCACTTTGCCCTGTTTTCTGTCCTTGCTTGTATGAAGGTACTTCACCTATTTATGCAAGTACTTCTCTAACATTAGATGTGTAACAGCCTAATGTAACATTGTATGGAAATACAAGATAACACTGATGCAGACATGTTTCATACAGTACATTTAACAAGGTGCTTTATTAATGCAACAGAGTTAGTCAGTTTTTCAATGATCATCATCAGCCGGGTCATACTGTCCGTGAACTCCCTGTCGGTTGCCTCCATACGCTCCAGTATTTGTTTTTTTTTTGTTTTAAGCCCTCCTGTGTGAGAGCTAAGAGCAATTCCTTTTAAGTTTTTCTACTCTGTAACTGGGCGAACGTGCACTAAGTATACCGTTTCCTCTTCGCTTGTTTTCTGTGTGTCCTGCGCATGCCCAGTAGAGGAGATTCACCCAAATATCCGTGTTAGTGTGGACAGAGATATTTTGAAAAACGCTTAGTGTGTACTCCTGTAGTTTTTACTCGAAACCGGTGTTTTCAAAATTATCCGGCGTAGTGTGGACGTAGCCTAAAGCTCTGCAGTCCCATTGCATCTGGTTGTGAATAGTGATGGATTTTATACATTTAATGGGAGGATGAGGCACTAATAGAATCTGCATCCTTAAAGCTGGCAAGGCCCAGCAGATAAATGCTAATTGGAAAAATCTGAAATAGTCACAAGTACATTGAGTTGGAAGAGCCAGATGCATGAGCTATCTTACTAGTCATTGCCTCTCAATTCTTTCCATGTATTTTCAAGAAATAGCTGAGAGCATCAGATGCAGAAAATGGCAGAGAAGATCACAGGTTACTGAAGAGTTGTGCTCCTAAGCTAGCCTTGCCTCCTCCCAAACGATTGCAGTACAAAGACTACACTGGCATTTACAGAACAAAGATGTACATGTGCAGCCCCTGAGCATGGTATCACACTGAACTTTTCTATGACCACTTCATGATAGTACATGTCCTCTGGTGCTTCTCTCCTAATAATGTCACACTCACTCTTTTAGTTACCTTTTGCCATTGTTACGTACCCCGTAACTGGGTTGCCAAACCAGCAGAAATGGATCACTCAGTTGGAGTCTGGAGTACTAGAACTAAGAAAGTTTTATTAAAGAAACAAGCAACACAGTAATCGAAAGGATAATAAATGCAACAGTTCAGTGATGATAAACACACATGTGCACAGAATTAAGATAACAGCATCAATCAAGCTCTATCGTTGTCTAGGGGTAAATGACCAATTTCAAAATGACTCAAAGTTCAGTCCAGTTAGTAGTTCAATTCGCAGTAATCGTTGCCATGGCGATGGACAAGGTGGGGGAAGAGAGACAGAGAGAACAGGAACAACTGATCATTCAGAACGGCTTCACTCACAGACCGGCGGGATGGCTCACAAGCAACTTTTGGGCGGGTCCTTGGTGATGTCACCTGAGGTCACCGACTGTGACCCCTCCTCCAGATGCGGTCGATCCTCTGCAGTGAACCCGGCACCCAGGCAAGGGCGGACACACACCGGGTTCCCGCTGATCGTACCTTTCCACCCTTGTCGTTGTCTGGTACTTCTCACCCACTCGTGAGAGGCGCACCGCTTCCAGGGTCTCGTTACGTCGGGTGGCGTGTGTCTCCATCTTAGCGAACCTGTCCCTTTTTATCCCCCTGCTGGGGTATCGCCTATCCACCACTTCAAACAGTTCAGGGTTCAAAGGGGGAGCCGCTCCAGACAGCTCTCTCTCCCACGTCCCTTCATTACACATCTCCAGACGCTGCTCCATTGTTCCTTATCTCTCCTTCCCCTGAGGGCAGGTGGCAGAACAACTGCTGATGCCACTGATGCTAGCCCAGGCCAGCAAACATCTTAATTTTATGTGTATTCTCGTAACACCATGCAGTTCCATTCACCAAAACTTCAGCCTATTCTACCATTCCGTAAAGTCAAGTCTAATCTTCCGACTTCACTTTCCCACACAAATTCCCAATGAATCAATTCTGATGACTGAGTACATAGCGCAGAGAATTCTACACCCGAGTTATCAACTATTACTTTGTGGTAATCAACAATGGCAGCCAGTCATGTTGAAACTGTTCCCGTATACTAGTCTATCCAGACTAGCCCTCAGTATTATATGCTTCATTGAAATCAAATTACTTTATGTTAAACTTCAGAGAGTATGGGCTTATCCCACTGAACTTTCATAAGAAAACATTCTCACCCCAGGAATCATTGCTCAGATTATGTATAGTTTTATTGAATGCCTTTTGGAAAAGCAAATTTAATACTGATAGTAATATCTTGAAAACATTTGTTTAAACTGCACATATTCCCTTAATTCTTTTGAGGCTGTCATCAAATGAATCTAACTTTTCACACTAATATTAAACAATATAACTTAATCTTGACTAAATAGAGTATGCATTTTAAGTTCGAGCATTTATGGATAAGTTTACCATATTGTTGAATTCTTCAAATGTTTGTTTACAGAACAATTTACAAATTCATATTGGTCAGTATTTGGCCTGAGAATAGATAGCTACCCTGCAGACCATGCTGTATTGTTCATCAGATATTAACCAATTTCAGCCAATATCTATTGAGGAAAATATTCAACAAGGAGGTATGGGAAAACACATTTGAGTTTCATGGTTAAGATGCAAATAAGTGAGAAAATATAGCAGCAAAATCACTAAAGAGTCACTGAAATAATAATTGAATGGTACAGAAGGTCTCTCGTTGGTCAGGGAGAGATTGTATTTGCATGCAGGTAAATTACTTTTTGAGGTGGGTTTATGTCTATGTTTCTTGAATAATCATGTTACTTTCAGTATATTCAAAGACTACTGGACACTTTATCCATTGTGGATAAAGTTTCACCTGTGAGTCGGCTGGGGTGATATACTGTGTCTGGTGCTCCTGGTACGGCCTTCTATATATTGGCGAGACCTGACGCAGGCTGGGAGACCGTTTTGCTGAACACCTACACTCTGTCTGCCAGAGAAAGCAGGATCTCCCAGTGGCCACACATTTTAATTCCACATCCCATTCCCATTCTGATATGTCTATCCACGGCCTCCTCTACTGTCAAAATGAAGCCACACTCAGGTTGGAGGAACAACAGCTTATATTCCACTCTTGTCCTCTCTTGATATTTGTGGAAATTGGGATTTTACCTAAAAAGACAGATGCCATAGTCAGAAAGGCACTGTAGTCAGGAATTGTAATTAAGCTACCAGAAGCTGTGCCTCAACTGGCTATTAGCAGCTTGAACCACGAGTCATACACATATGCATAGTTCACCTTGTGGCATAGAGGGATGGAGAGAAAAGGAAAGATATTTATATGTTAATGCTTATATTAAGCTTACTATAATTTCTCAACCTCAAGTGAAGATTATCCACCACAAAATAAATAATTTTGTTTATCTATCACCCATTAAAATGTCTAATACAGACCCATGATACTTTATCTGGATGAAGGTCCTCGGCCCAAAATATCGACTGTCCATTTCTGCCCAACCTACTGAGTTCCTCCTGCAAAGTATTTTTTGTATTAATATTCCTAAATCGGTCTTTCTGCACAGCCAGTGTGCATTCAATCACTAGCACATTATACATTGAAAAGGGGCTAGCAGTGCAATCAATAGAAAAGATCATGCCTGTCTAAACATTTCTTAAAAGTTCCTAATATTTCTGTTGTCCGTAACACCACCAGAGGCAGCACATTCAAGGCACACATCACTCTGTGTAAAAAAAAACTTTCCACTTACATCTCCTTTGAAATTACCCCTTCCCACCTTAAATGCATGCCCTCTGGTATTAGACATTTCAACCTGGGGAAAAGGTATAGTCTGTCTACTCGATCTATGCCTCTTATAATCTTTCAAATCTCTATCAGACCTTCCCTCAGCCTACTCTGATCCAACCTCTTGTTACATAGCACTGTCCTCTAATCCAGGCAACATCCTGGTAAACTTTCAGATCTGGCCTAACTAAAGTTTTATACAACTGCAACATAACTTCTTGACTTCTGAACTCAATTGCTCAACTAATAATGACAAGTATGCCATATGCTTTCTCAACCTTAGGAGGAGACAATGGCGCCTAATGGCGACTCCTTTGCTTGAATCTTTGGAAACAGCTCTATTTCCATTTTTAATATCTCTATTTTGTACTTTCAGGGTTCTTTGGAAGACCCTGGCCTGGATTTACACGTTGACTTCAGTTCCTTGCAGGAATAGGACCAGCTCTCGGGGTTTCACGACTGGCCGTTATTTGATATGCCAAGGATGTGGCCTAAGAGATTAGCTTGCCTTCAGAGTTCTGGGATCTTGTGGCTCTGGAGACGGGCAGACTGAAGGTCAGTGTCTCTGCAGGAATCTGGGGTGTCATAGGAGACCAAAGATCTTTGGCACAAAGTTCTGAAAAAGCGACGCAATGGACTTTAACATCATAAATCAGCGAGTTGTTTGTTATGTCTCCCCTCTCGCTCCTTATCGGGGGAGAGAGAGCCTGTGGTATGTCGAATACCATGTGAACGAGTAGTCTTTGGGGTACTGTGTCTTTATTGATGCTTTGCTGCACGCTTGAGTGCTCGGTGGTGGGTGCCAATGCTTTTCTTTGCAGGTGGGGGAGGGAGGATTGTTGCTTTGATGCTGCTTGCATGTGGGAGGGGGGAGCTGGGGGAGCTTTGGGGTCCTAACATTTAACTGTCTTTCATTCTTTGGGGGCACTTCTCTGTTTTCGTGGATGGTCGCGGAGAAAAAGTATTTCAGGATGTATATTGTATACATTTCTCTGACATTAAATGTACCTTTGAAACCTGTGTAGCCACATTCAGAGAGCTATGAACCTGGACCCCTATGACCCCTCTGCTCATCAACACTGTCACTGTGTGCAGTCTCTTTATCTTTGACCTACTAAGGTGCAACATTTCACACCTGACTGGGTTCAACTCCATCTGCTATTTCTCCAGTATCTTTTCTGCTTGTGTATTCTTTGCCAGGACTCTACATCATCCACAAAACCACCAATCTTTGTGTCATTGGCAAACTTACTAACCCACTCATTTAACTTTTCATCCACGTCATACATATATATACACACACATCACAAACAGCTGAGGTCCCAGTACAGATCCCTGCGGAACACCACTAACCACAGATCTCCAGCTAGAATAAGCCTCTTCAGCCACTACCCTCTGCCTTCTCTGGCCAAGCCAGTTCTGAATCCAAAATGCCAATTTACCGAGGATTCCATCCACCTTAATCTTCTGAATAAGAATCCCTTGAGGGGCTTTCTTGAAGGGCCAGAAGGGCCTATTCAACACGATATCAATAATTAATTAAATAAATAAAATCTGTATTATTAAAAATGGTTCAAATGGGAGATGCTGAACCATATTCTATGAAAAAGCTGAAGCTGTATTAATGACAAATGAAATGGATTAAACTTCAAATTTTTAGAATGGCTACTTTTTATAAATGATATTGCTCATCTGAAGTGAACTTTTGACCAAATAGGAATGTGGAATTTTAACTCGAAATAAAAAAAAGTTGTAATTTTATGCCTCACTTTTACTGAACTCTGGATATCACAATGTGCAGAATGTCTGGAAGTGCAGTTCCAAATCCTGGAACTTCTGAACCAGCAGTATCAATTTCTTCAAAATTCTGCCTACTACCATTTTCCCAGTGTTAAGTGCATCCCACAAATGTACAACTATTTTAAAAGATTTTCTGGAGACCAATTTTAAAATTAGTCATGGTATTATCATTAGATTCAGAATAGTTCTGCAGAAAGACTTGAAGGTTTAAATGATATCGTGTGTGGTGAAGGGAATAACTTTACTGAGCTAGAAAGTGAACAGGCTTGGACAACTTGAAATCAAAACTAAACAGGATAATCTTACAAATGGATAACCTTCAATGAGGAGACAGGTTGCCTTTAAGGATGAAAAAATATCTCCTGTCACAGTAATGGAGAAGGTGTTTATGTGTATATATATATATATATATATATATGAGTGTGAGTGTGTGTGTGTGTGTGTGTGTTGGAGAAGGTAAATAGAGTAAATATATGAGATAGTAATAAAAGACAGCACTTCCAAAACAACAGCAATAGTAAAAATGTAAAAGTAATAAAAGTATAAAGACTGCTATTTTTTCATGCCTATTATATGAACAGTATCCAAGACAAACTTTTCTCTGTTTCTTGGAATGTGACGATCAAAAAATCAACTCCAATTCTGATTGCAGCATTTATAGAGACACATGTCCTGTATGATTTTTTCCAACCTGTCTGTATTTACATGCACCAAGGCTAATAACTCTGTACCCTCAGTAAAATTCTACATTCTAGCTTATGTTGCTTCTCTGTGTTCTACCACCATTTGATGTCGAGCAACAGAGAGAAAATAAATACAGCAGACTCCAGTCAAGAGCTATATTTAAACTGAGTTTATAAAGACTTGATAGGAAATAATTTACAGAAATTTAGAGAAGGTGCAAGGGTGTGGCTTTTTTCTTGGGTGGGAATGGTGGACAATATGGCTTATTTCTGTGCGGTTAAATTTTTTAATTGACATCTCTTGTGGCACATAGCACTTGCTTAAATACATCCCACCACGGTAAAGTTTCCAAAATGTGCAAATTATTTCACATTGTTATTTAATGTTCCAAATCTTTTTTGAATAGCTCTGATGCGTTGAGTAATACTTGTCATGCTCTTGGGATGAACACAATTTATCACAATAACCCCAGTTTTCTTATACAGCTCTTAATGGTTCCACTTATTGCCAACATATATGTTCCTGCACAGTACTTCAAGAGTTTGCATTGGTGTAGTTTAACCCTCTGAGAACCAAGAGTCATTTCTGTGCCAAAGTAAATGATAAGTGACACTAATGTTCTCTTTATTTTCTAAGAAACTACTGAGTTAACTATTTGAAGCCATAGTTCTATTTTTTTTACACAAAATTACCAAGTTTGTAATTTATTTTGTCAGAAGATGCAATGAAGTAAGACATGCTGCTGGATTCTTTGCACTTCTCATATTCTACATTATTATACCTTACACTGGAAACATACCAGAATGGTTTTTTCAGCTGTTCTGTTAGAGACAAGCTATATTTTGAAAGCTGCAAAATGCATTGAGTACTCAGAAGATTAATAAGATTTTGTGGTCCTGTCATTTTCATCCCTTCTAGTTTATTATATTTAACACTAGAATCTGACTGGAAAATTACTTTTACAGCTGGTGCACTGAATGACAAAATATTTTGAGACACCTTTTTCATTCTTTGCAACAATACAATATTAGCATTGCAAAGGAACTTTAATACCTGATGCTTCTGGCATTCTGAAGAAATTTCATCCTTTTATAGTCATTTGTATTGCATTTAAGTTGGTCACTGTACTCATGCTATTTCGGGAGTTTTTCTCCCCCCACTAATATGCTGCATGAACTCGACCTGATATTCAGAGTATATGATTTAAGCTGCAGACATTGCCACCTTAACTGTAATCTTATTTCAACATGCAATCTGTTACAGAAAATTGAATTACTCAGGTCTATCTTCTGAAGTAAAGTACCATCCTGGTTATAATTAAAAACATAACATTTCATGTTACAGTTTAAATATTTTCCTAAATTTGATTTGGATTACTACAATGTCCTATCCATCTTTGGGTCCCTACAGCTCATAAATATTTTTCTCACTTTTCCTTCTGTTTATGTTATACTTATATACCAACTATGCAAAGAAGGAAAATGGTAATGTTTTTAACAAAATTTTGTTTGGCAAAATGATGAGCAATGTGACTTGCCTTTATTTAGCTTTAATTTCACCCTGCGGTGAAAATTTTGGTTACAAAATGTATTGATCATGTTTAGCTTCTTCCACTGAACATCATAATACCATTATCTCGGCTGGATTTCAGCTAAACTATTAGAAATCTCCTTGACCATTATGCCAAATGAATAACAATGATGCATTCACTGCAGATAAGGGACCAGAATTGCCCAGCACTCGAGGAACTTAGCAGCAGCATGGATTCAGGGTCCTGAGAAGTAAAAGGGGGAGAAAAAAAGAACAGTGGCTGTACAGAAAAATGGTCAATGAATGATAAGAGATCTCAAAGGAATGATTTCCGTGTTGCTATTGGAAACATGCTCTGGCTGTTGCCAGCTGCTTTGAAATGAGATGGTTTAGGGAAAGATGCAATGCAAGGACATGAACTATCAATAAATATCATTAAAATGAACACAGAGATCTCCCAGTGAGTCTCCTACTGGAAAACTCAAAGCGTCTTGTCTGCAACTGCTTAACAGCTCTTGGAGGATAGAGAAGTGAATTGCCACCATGGTGCCAATTCATTTAAGCAGAGGAAATATACAGTTTGTGCAAAAATATTTCACTGCAGGATGCCGTGGAAGACACATGGATAGAATGGAGCCTGTGTTCAGTATTACAGGCTTGAAATAAAACTAGACAAAAAAAGTAAAACATTGTTAATTGTTGTAACTTTCTCTCGTGTCTTGTTTATTCCCTGAAATGCTGAGCATTCGGAGCAGCTTTTACGTTCAGCTACGCTTTCCCTCTGGAGAATAAAGAGGAATCTTGGAAGCAGCTGCTTAATAAAACACAGCTCAATAAAACCTTAGCTCACTGCTCAGTAGCACTCTTGGTAGCAGAGATTCATCTCTCCTGAGTATTTAAGTATGAAGGAGCTTAGTGAAAAACTATTATTTTGTATTCAGCACATTTCTAAATGGAGGTATCTTAAATAAATAGGAATTTCACTACTTCTTAAACTCAATAGCAGACACTGACATGAACTGAGACTCCACATGAAAAGATCCTGAAAAAGTTGAAGTTAGACCTCACTGCAAGACATTCTGTTATGATAACTTTCTCATTATGTTAACATATTCATTTTCCCTGTTGGTTGCAGCTCCATTAAATTCAAAAACTGAGCTCAGGCATAAATAGGATGAACCCCTGGTAAGGAAAGGAGCTCTGTTGGTTGCTGTGAGTTTATAATAATGAAATGTAATAGCATTCACATGGATAATATTAATATTTCAATATAAATCTACTGGCTCTTTCAAGGGGAAAAATCTTTGTGATAAACATTTGAACTATTAAAAGCATTTATCACAGACTCTGAAATTGTACTGTATTTACCATTTATAGCTTATGGTCTCACTACCTGTGAATTAGGCTTTTCTTCTGAAAATGTTGCTCCAAGGTGATTATGACCAATCTTTTTTACTGATAACAGTTTCTAATGATAGGACAGAGGTGGAAGAGCTTAGCAACAAGCTACAAAACATAAACAGTATCTTTGACTAAGTTTGGCTTTCAAAGATATTCATTTTCTTTAAGTAATATGACTACTGCACTTTTGCACTGTTGATCTCTGATGCTATCCTCAAGCTGAGAGTTCACAAATATCAAGAGAGGACAAGAGTAGAGGTTATAGCTGAAAGCATATGGGAACTGTATTTTTCTATTTTTACTGTTTCCTTTACCAAAAAGGGTGTACCTTCTAAACTAATTATTTCAGGAATGTGCTTTATTTTCACAGGTGAAATCCTTTAGTGGCAAACAAAAAAAAAGCTCATGGTGCTACAGGTTTGAATTTCAGTGTTGAATTTCCTTTGAGATTTACAAAATATGTTGCTTTTATAGGATACTTTCTGCAGAAGATAATAAACGTTTTCTAATTAACTGTGTGGAAATGACTAATTGCTTTCACAGACTGCTTACTCCCAATTACACCATTATTCCACAAGAAATAGCATTATTCAGTCACTCAAATCTATTTTAGATTTGTTAAGCACATTACTATATCTCCATACATTTATCAGAATCAGGTTTAATATCACTGACGCATGTCATGAAATATTGTTGTATTGTGGCAGCAGTACATTGCATTGCATAATAATAAATAAAACTATAAATTACAATAAGTATATATATATATATATATATATATATATATATATATATATATATAAAACATAAAATTAAATAAGTAGTGCAAAAAGAGAAGGAGAAAAGGGATGTAGTTTTCATGGGTTCATTCCCCATTTGTAAATATGATGGCGGTGGGGAAGAAGCTGTTCCTGAAGCGTTGTTGCTATGTAGTTAATATTTCAGTAATATTTGAGTAATATTGTAAATACATTGTTTGATTAAGCATTCTTTGTTGTTTACATAATTCAGTAGGGGTCGTACGTAAATGGCATGTGTCAATATGCCACCACATCGTAAGTGGATACCTTAATAAAGGAAAAAAGAAAGTAGACATGCATTTCTTGGTTCCCATGTTTTTCTTTTGATTAGTTTTTAGAGTTACAAAACACAACAATGGCAACAAAAAAGTTTTAAAATGAACCTAAGATGACTACCTACCTGTGGAAACACAGATGAGACAAATCGAGGGCTCCACAAACAAGGAGGTTTGATGTTTCACTCCTGGATGAGCAAACCTGGGGAGGGACTACAGATACAGACATGATCAAAAATGGAAGTTGTATTATCTAGTATACTGTATTATATGTGTGCATATAAATATATGTGTGTGTGTGTGTGTGTGTGTGTGTGTGTGTCAGTGTGTGTGTGTGTGTGTGTGTGTGTGTGTGTCAGTGTGTGTGTGTGTGTGTGTGTGTATGTGTGTGTGTGTGTGTGTGTATCAGTGTGTGTGTGTGTGTCTGTGTGTGTCTGTGTGTGTGTGTGTGTGTGTGTGTGTGTGTGTGTGTGTGTGTATGTGTGTGTGTGTGTGTGTGTATTTAAGTTGAGATGCATTGTAGTGTTCTCTTGCAGTGTGTTGAAACTCTGACTAAACACCAAGTTAAACCGGAGCCAATGAAGACAGAGTCGTAGTAAGGTTAACCATTTACTGTGCACTCTTCCACATTAACATCATATAGTGAAAACTGTTGATAAAAAAACACAAATATATACAGCATCTGTTTCATTCTGGAGACCACGCACGCTCTCTTCCTTTAGCAGGTGTCTCCAGCTGCCCCAAGTAGAGAGCGAGGGCATTGCGTCAAACCACCATCGGGCTCGAGCCGACCCCGTGTTTGAAATTGAAAAGCCGGCACGTGCGCCACCCAAACCGTCGCTTCCTTAACAGAAACCGCATTAATATTTTTACTTCAAATACATTCTTATGAACTTACGGTATTGCTTCTATAATATTTCTTAGTGGGTAGAAACGGAGCTCTTCACAATCTTGCTGCACGCATGGCACCCGCCTTCACACCTTCTCCGAACTGGAGGTTACACATAAGACGCAGCAAAACCGGAGGTGACGTCATCTCATGCCGCGATATACCATAGACAATGAATTTACCTTTGTTAAACTGTAACGTAATTATCAACCTTTGATTTTAACTAGAAAATAGTTACAAACAAATCATTTAAAGCGTAGACCCAATAAAGTCAAATAAATGCCTTAAGGGCAACACATGCATTCTATATTGAGTTGGAGTTTATAGTTAAGCAGAGAGGAGTGTTGTCACAACACTGTTGTGAATTTAATATTTCAGTAATGTTTGAGTAATATTGTAAATGTATTGTTTGATTAAGCATTATTTGTTGTTCACATAATTCATTACGGGTTATATGCAAAAGTATAAAAATGGCATATGTCATCACACCAGCACGTCAGGAGTGAGGGTCTCACAAAAGTAAAAAGTAAGTAGACACGAGTTTTCCAATTCCTGTGTCTTTCCTTCAATTTGTTTTTGGAGTTACAAAACAGCTGAGAGCGTGTCTTCAGGCTCCTGTAGCTCCTCCTTGATGGTAGCAATAAGAAGAGGGCATGTCCTGGGTGATGGGCGTCCTGAATGACATATGACATCTTTTTGAGGCATTGCCTATTGAAGGTGTCCTCAATGCTGGGGAGGTGAGCACCTGTGATGGAGCTGGCTGAGTTTACAACTTTCGGCAGCTTTTTCTGATCCTGGGCAGTGGCCTCTCCATACCAGACGGTGATGCAACCAGTTATATGCACTCCTCGGTACATCTGAAAAAAGTTGTGAGTGTCTTTAGTGACATACCAAGTATCCTCAAACTCCTAATGAGATATATTATATGTATATAATCTAATTGTTTGCAGCTTAGAGTCAAGCCTAATAGTTTAAGACAATAAATAAATCATCAGTTATAGTTAATCAAAAGCAGCTGTTTATAATGAACTGACTTAAAGAGAGCAACATTTTACGTATTAGTAATCAGGTCATTGCTAGAATAACCTATAATTTAATATTGGGTCTGGAAACAAAGTTTGTGCACTTGTGTATTGGCTTAACCTGAAGGGAAATGTGATTCCCAACTTTTCAGTTGGATTTTCTTTTGCCCTAGTAATTTTTCCCATTGAGAAACACACCCCCAAATAACGTAAATGTTGTTGCAAATACGAAATTTGACTGTGATACTATCTTACATCTTCACCCTGACTGCTTTGAAAATAACAGATCGTATTTACCCACAAAAGAAGCGGGAGTCGCAACTGAAGATTTTGATCTGTATGTGATTTTCATTGCGTTATAGTGATTCACAACACTGTTTTAACATCAAAGCAATTTACCTTTAATAAAATTAGCTATGTAACTTTATTACAGAGCTAACTTTATTAGATCACCATGATCATGATTAAGCTAACTTCAGAAGTATACCCAGGCGAGGTTAAAATTACTATCGATAAGGATTATATACAGTTAAATATTTATTTCTTTTCTACATTTTATATTTAATCATTTTTATCAGAGTCAAGAAGGTAATGCAATGCAACGATAGAATACTTTTGTGTTGTCTTTTTTTTCCAGTGACAACTTAATTAGAAATATATTTGAATCTTACATTAACATCAAGTAAAGGCCAGTAACTTCATTGGCTCAATATTTTGGTCAGTAATTTACCAGAATTAAATAAAGAAATATGACAGCAGTAGGCCATGATTTTTCCTGGGATTAGTTATAAATTTACAGAGATAAATGTTGCATTTTGACTTTTGTCAGTTGACACTCAGCAAAGTAATTTTGATGGCAAATTGTTTAATCTTGAATCGCTCTTCTATTTCAACTTGTATATCAAAATAACTATGATTAAAACATTGTATGAGTGAGTTGAAATTCTCTGCACACCTCTATTAACTGACAATTAATTTTATTACCATACCATCCAATGGAAATGTGTCACTACTACATATGAAGCATTTTCTTCTTTAAAGAAATACAAGAAGAAATGTTTCTGAATTGGCTCAATATGGGATTTTATCTTTGGCAGTTATTTGCTTTTTGGTGAAGGTAAAATCTGGAAATGAAATCAGGGAACTGCTTCTACCCTACCAGTTTCTGCATTCAATTTTGTTAAATTAGGCTTCTTCATATAATGCCCTCAGGAAACTCGAGTTGTCAATTTCAATGTAATCATCACTTAATTACACTGATTTTAACACAGCTTTTGGAACTTAGCTGTGGCTTCCTGGGCTTCCTGGAGCTTCCCAGTGAAAGAAAAATGAGGAAACTGCAGCAATCAAAAACTGGTACTGGGAAACTTGCCCAATATTGACTCTTCACAACTTCTTTGATGAACGAGTTTGTTAGGTAAGCCTATGCTGTGATGTTATTTCATACTCATTGGAGGTTACCCTTTCAACATTTGATACTTTGTTGCTTTTGGGTTTGATCTATATGGTAGACTATTGATCTTTCAAGAAGTTTGGGCATTAGTTCTGCTATGTTGCTTTGCCCCCAGATAACAACAAATATGACTTGTGGCAACCTCACTGCTTGCAAATGAACCACTCAATTCTGGTAAAAGTCTGAAGGGCCATTTCTGCAGTATTGCCTAGATGTTGCAACATGAATAAATTTTAAAAAGACCTATTGAAAGAATAAAGCATAGAGTACTAACTCTTCTGCTGATTCTGAGCATGAAGAGATGCCTGTCTATAAGGAGCAAATGTAACAACTACATTGTGCGCTGGAGCCAAAGATGCCTGAGAATCACTCATTGGTTTGAAGTTCTCCAACCTACACATATAAGCACTGAAGAAAAACTACTGGTCTCACACAGCAAACATTCATCATCTGAAATACCCACTAGTTATCTGGTAAATAAGATTCCAAAATGGGTAAGTAATGGAAAGAAAATCCAACCCTGAAGAGCTCCTTTGGCATCAGAAAGGATGAGAATGTTGTCCTACTTCAGGGTGTTAGCATCAATTGTTCCATCATTCAGCTGACTGTCCCACAATTGATCCAAAATCCGCTCCCTTGTGGCAGATACTGTAATTGGACACCAGCTTCAACCCCCACTCTTCCCCCAGGTCAAAGGCAGCTACTAATCCAGAAATGAAAAGAAGTAGACTTTCATTAGCCTGTAAGTCATTGCAGGGTACAGAGAGGGAAAACAACGATACAGTATTGGAGTGGTAGGACAAGAAAAGTGAGCTGGAAGGCAAATATGAAAGTGAATTACCAGAGAGAATTAACAGTAGGTAAGAGCAATCCAGTAACTTTCATTTTTATTGCTTTATATTAATTTATTGTAAATTAAAAACTTTCCAACTTTAAAAAACTGATGATGATTGATGGTGGATTGAATATGAACTTATAGTCTTATCAGGGATATGATATTGGATTTTACAGTGCTCTCCCTTATTGTAATTTACATCCCTCACTCAATTTAAGGTAATGAAAACATAGCTGAAATGAAATTATCTCAGAATATCTGAGAGATTTGTCTTCATAATGGATAACCAATATTCCAAATTTGGAGTAACATGGCAGATGTCTTCAGAGTGTACTTTGACTGGGAATTGACAAATTTCCCTCATAGCCTTAAGATTAAATTCATAACATTTTGTAAAATACACAGAAATTTAATATATGTCACGTGACCATATGTCATCACTTATTCGTTAAACTCAGGTGGACAATCAGTGTGCAGAGATCAATGGATAAAACTCAAGTGAGCAAAAATTTTGTGCTCATCACTACAGCAGTCAACCAAAATATTGCAAAATCTGTCAACAGTCAAGAAGATAAGATGTCATTAGATGGTTAACCTTCCACCTGCCAAACTCATTTCATAAGTGAAAGGGTTCATTGGACCTTATACTGTGTTAGTATCCTTCAGGGAAGTTTATCTGCTTTGCCTAGTCTGGCTACTTTGTGACTCTAGGCTCGACAAGTACGATTCTCTTTTAACTGTCCTGTCCCATTCACTGCCAGCAGTGTAACCATCTTGTGGATGAACACATTAAAAAGAATCTGCTTTCACTCTCCAGAAATTCCTTTCAAATTTATCTCCTGCTTCATCTTCTCTTATCTTATATGACTATGTGTATGTTCACCAATGAGTGTTGATTCAATACCTATAACCTTCCCTGAAGAAGTTGAGGTTATCAAGGAATACTGATGAAGACAGGTTAAGTTTGCCTCATTTGCCTGGTGTTGATTTTGTTAGATTTTTGTGGCATTAATAAACAAAACCAGTAATGTAAACTGCAATTTAGAAGAGCAAAGCATTCTTCACACAAATTTATCGGCTCAGTGGCACTTTTGTTTATTGCAGATTTTTGTAGTCAGAGCAGACAATGCCTGATTAAATAATTAGCTGGTTGTCCATTATTGTTGGATTTGGCAATAGTTCAAACACTTGAAAGAAATCTCTTACTGCCAATTATGTTTCTATGGAAATTTTGAAAAAAGAGACATCAGTGAAGGGATTTGACCACAAGATACTTGAATTAATGCATTTGATTGAAACCTATTGAATATTGAAAGGCTTAGATAGAGTGTATGTTGGGTAGTGTGTGAATCTTGGACCAGAGGGCATGGCCTCAGAATAGAGGGATGTCCATTTAGAACAGAGATAAGGAGGAATTTCTTCAGCAAGAGTGTGGTAAATCTGTGGAATTCATTGCCACGGATGACTGTGGGGACCAAGTCATCAAGTATATTTAAAGCAGAGATTGATAGGTTCTTGATTAGTCAGGGAATCAAAAATGATGGGGAGAAGGCAGGGGAATTGCTTGAGGGGATAATATATCAGCCATGATAGAATGGCAGAGCAGACTTGATGGGCCAAATGGCCTAATTCTGCTCCTGTGTCTTATGGTCTTATAGCTTAAAGGTTCTTAAATAGAATTAAATGCTTGTAATGAATAATGTGTCCTGTTTGCTTTGGGAGGCCCAAAGCTGATAGCACAAAGGGTAAATGCTGATGTCATCTTATGCGCAATGTGTTGAAACCACTATCTAGACGATCTAAGCATTAAAACAAAACTTGCGAAAATAAAAAAAGATCTTTTTACATAAATGTTTTGATTTTCTCCTAACATGGGGGCTCATTAATATAATTCTGAATAAAAGTTGGGGTGGCACAGTAGTGCGGTGATTAGTGCTTAGCCGCATAGTTCCAGAGACACAAGCTCAGTCCTGACTACTGGTGCTCTTTGTGCGGAGTCTGCATGCTCTCCTTGGACAACACTTGCCTTTCCTTCAGATGTTCTGGTCTCCTCGCAGCAGCCAAAAATGTTCTGGCTGGTGCATTGATGAGAAAATCTGCAGATGCTGGAAATCCAAGGAACACATGCAAAATGTGGGAGGATCTCAGCAGACTAGGGAACATCTATTGAAAAGGGGAAACAGTAGATGTTTCAGGCCATGACCCTTTGGGAGGACTGGTGAAAAAAAGATGAGGTTAGAGCTAGAAGGTGGGGGCAGGGGAGGAAGTACGAGGTGGTAGGTGATAGGTGAAACCGGGAGACGGAGGGGGGTGAAGTAAAGAGCTGGGAAGCAGATAGGTGAATGAGATAAAGGGCGAGAGAAGGGGGAATCTGATAGGAGAGGGTAGAAGACCATGGAAGAAAGGGAAGGGGGAAGAGAACCAGAAGGAGGTGATGGGCAGGAAAGGAAATGAGGTAACAGAGGGAAATGAGAATGGAAATGGTAAAAAGGGAGCAATTACCAGAAGTTCGAGAAATCGATGTTCATGCCATCAGGTTGGAGGCTATACAGATGGAATATAAGTTATTGTACCTCCAACCTGAACATGACCTCATCACTGCAATAGAAGAGGCCCTGGACTGACTAACTGGTACATTAATTGACCATTGTAAGTTGTCCTTAAATTAGGGGGTGCACAAGAATCAGGGTAGGGGGAAAATGGATTTGATGGGAATGTAAGAGGGAAAAATAGGATTAGTGTAGATTGAAGATGTACGGTTATCATTCAAGCAGTGGGCATAAGGTCTGGTTCCATGCCCTACAACTGGTTATGTCCGCACCTTGAGTTTTTGTCCTGTAAATCTGTCTGCAGGCAAGTAACTTCTGTGTGTGCAAGATACTTGAAGAAATCATGTTTTATTGACATCTTGCTATAGAACATTGTTAAAGAATAACAGGTGGTTGTTTTGTTCCATACTGGGAAATGTATATGATTGAGTGTGGAACAGAGAATTCTGTAGACAGTTAGAGATTGTCCTTGACAGGACATTATTATGGCCACAGCGACAATCTGTATGTCCACTTGGTGACATGGAGGACCTCCTTTCTTCTACACTTCCCATGATTCACATTTTCTGATGCCTTCTCTGCCTAACATGGACATATCTGCTCTTCCACTTTTGCTTCCTTTTGCAGAAGTATTCAGCTCTGCCTTGGCTGGGTTCTGCAGGATAGAACAGGCAATGGCAAAATATAAAACCCTTTCTGTTGAGAATTTGGGATTGCCTGCAAAAAATACAGGAAGTGACTTGCATTAGGACGAGGCTGATGGTATTCTCCACAAGGCCTCTGGTGTCACCAAGGCTTTCATTGCAATGACATTCAGTTATGGTCATTGGAGCATGTGTAGACTAGGGACAAAAGGAAGAAGACAATAGTGCTGCATATCTGAAACATGGTTCGCAAGGTGGATTGGCTAAGAATGAATAAGTCATGTAAGCTCCCTGGATACTTGGCATTAGTATGTGGGAATTCACTTCATTATTGACCATGATTTATCTATTCAGGCAATGCTCCACCTCATGAAGGAACCTGGATTGAAAAATAAAACCTAAACCAAAACATTCATTACCTTCTGAACTTTGAGAGCATTGCTTTGTTGATGCATCTACTTGCTGACTTGCTCCCATGACTTCCACTTAAGGTAAACAAAAGGAATTCCCTTTTCCTTGACTGAAAGACAACAGTGCCTTCCCTAAAGTTGCCTTGAGTAGCAATCTGTCAGAGATGGTATGGAACTGCTTCTACCGGTTTGATCCAAAAACCTCAAAGTTGAGAGTGAAGATAATCTTGACCTTGGTGAAATTAGGTCCTGCTGCGGATTGTGTCAGAGAATGTGAACCATTGCAAGCTTCCTCCCTTGAGTTCCTGGGACAAGTCCCTGTGCCTCTGATATTTGACCTCCCACTCTGATTCAGGCAGCACATGCAGCGCAGCCATTGGAAAAACATGACTGCGAAGGTTTCAAGTATGGAAATGAAATGAAGTTCACCTGAGATTTCTGTGAAGTAGGTTTCAAAATCAGCAGTTGGTTTCTCATGTGTCTCACAGCAGCCTGAAGTATTTGAGCAAAATGTGAGTGGCCCGTGAAATCATGCAGCTGTGGAAGTTGGTTATGTTGTGACTGACTGTCTACTAAGCCAATATGAATCAGCATGAACTAATTTTCCCCACAATACACTGCATGAGAGTTGACATCATAATGTGTGCTTTCTAGGTAGAGAACAGATTATTTCCGTAACAGAAAACCACAGTGAGATGTGCTTACTAAAATATCTGTAGCGGCGCAGTTGAGATATTTTTACAAAAACTTATTATTATGTTTCTCTCTGGAAAACATTTAGTTTTGACTGTGAATCCTGTTGGGAAGATGATGAGGTTGGAAGTGTAGCAGGCACCCCTGACTGAGTGCAGTTTAGTATTATCATAGTTATTTCACTGATGCTTCTGCAATTCATCAACTCCTACATCTATCTTTCTCTCTTTCCTTCTCCTACAGTCCGTCCTTTTGCTCTGCCTGGGAATTATTTCAGAGTATTTATGCAATGATGCCCACAGATGATGTCAGGCCAAGAGCATAAGTTGAGTCTATGTTATGAGATCAACAAATAATGACTATATCCATGAAATACAGGCTCAGGAAGCTAAAAAGTCCCCTGGTCCCTAATTGGGGAATGTGTCAATTCCTCCATTAGAATGAATAAGCAAGCACACAAAAAAAAATCAAAAGGGAAGTCACAAATGTGATGCATGACTTAGGGAAATACAAAACAGAAGAGCAAAGCATTTGTGTACACACTTAACACCTTGGTTCAATGTAACATGGCCATCTCATCACAGAGATGGAAGACCATTCAATCCCCAATCTTCACAAACCTGTTGATCAAAGTATTTCTCCCTCGGAATAGTAGATTGAAAACAAACAGACATTGCTGGAAACACTCAACAGGTCAGGGAGCAGCTGGGAAAAGAGCACAAGGGGCATTGTTTCATGTCGAACACACTTTGTCAGGCCTCAGTTTTTTTTTTGATTAACAATAGTGTCTTCCCTTTCCCTCCTCAGATCATATCTATAAGAGGAAGTGAATAAGGACAAGCTCTGACTGAAGTTGCTGATCTGAAATAGAAACATTCTTTCCCTCTCCATAAATCCTACCTGTCTTGTTGAGTATTTGCTGGTTTTATTTCAAATTTCCAGCTTCCGAAGAATTCTAATTTTGTGTCAAGAACAAATTCCTCGTGACTCACTATGGCTCTTAGCCACCTGCCTTTATCTTTCTCAAAAAATCATCTTGATAGGCACTTGCAAAATATTTGAATATAGAGATCAGATTAAATCCACTCATGCCCTTGCCATAGTTTCATACAGTATATTTGCACTGAGAAGGTTTCTGTGTTAATGTTCTGTCACTTCTTATAGCAGAGTAGTCAACACCAGTTAGAAATGTTTCAGCTGAGCAGACTAACTGTGGTCACTTTGATGGACCAAATTTCAGTGCTCCTTTATCAAATTGGAGAGAACCGAAAATTGTTCTTTGTGTTTCGTAATATTGAATTGAATTGACTTTATTTCTCACATCCTTCACATACATGAGGAGTAAAAATCTTCACATTACGTCTCTGTCTAAATGTGCAATGTGCAATTTATAGTCATTTGTAATAAATAGAATGTACAACAGGACAGTCAATATAGCATAGAAATACAATTGTATCAGTGTGAATTCATCAGTCTGATGGCCTGGTGGAAGGAGCTGTCCCGGAGCCTGCTGGTCCTGGCTTTTATGATGCTGTACCATATCCTGCATGGTAGCAGCTGGAACAGTTTGTGGTTGGGTGACTCCGGTCCCCAATGATCCTTCGGGCCCTTTTTATACACTGGACTCTGTAAATGCCCTGAGTAGTGGAAAGTTCACATCTACAGATGTGCTGGGCTATCCGGACCACTCTCTGCAGTGGCCTGGGATTGAGGGAGGTACAGTTCCCATACCATGCAGTGATGCAGCCAGTCAGGATGCTCTCAATCGTGTCCCAGTAGAAAGTCCTTAGGATTTGGGAGCTCATATCAAACTTCTTCAACCGTCTGAGGTGAAAGAGGTGCTGTACACACAGCTGGTATGTACAGACCATGTGAGATCCTTGTGTATGCCAAGGAACGTAAAGCTGTTCACCCTCTCAGCCTCAGATCCATTGATGTCAATAGGGGTGAGCCTGTCTCCATTCCTCCTGTAGTCCACAACCAGCTCCTTTGTTTTTGTGACATTGAGGAGGAGGTTGTTTTCTTGACACTACTGTGTCAGGGTGATGACTTCTTCTCTGTAGGCTGCCTTGTTATTATTTGAGATAAATCCAACATGGTTGAGCCTAGGACAGAACACAAAGAAAACATTGACCCAGGCAGTGAAATATAACATTGACTAAATCAGTTGAATACTATCTGTAATTATCAGAAAAGTAAGAGGACTTGAAATTGCCAATGACCTAAAACTGTTGACTTCAACATTGAGTCAGGCAAGCTGTGATATCCTTAGCTGGGATGTGAAATGTTGCTCTTCAAGCTCATGTTGAAAGAGTAGGAGTAAAGTGGATATTTACCTTCTGGTGACCAGCTCTTTGGATTAATTGATTTCGCTATCAGTTTATGAAACTGGAATTCATCTCTATGTTCATAAAGCTTATTACTGTCAGTGTAACATAGGAACTTAGGGGTTTATTAAGTCAAGCCAAAAGACAAAATAAGTACCTGCCAACAGTAAAGTGAGACCAAGCTGTGGCAGCATAAGTTGGAGTGAGATCTCATTTTGGACACAGTACAGAAACTAAGAAAATTATCTGGGTGTTTTATTAAGTGTATCTACATTTATGTTAGAAGCATTACAAACAAATTGGCAGACCTACAACTTAATACTGTGACTGAGACTATTGAGCAGTTAGGTCTTATACAAGTGTTGAGAATAGGTTTAAATTTCACAAACCACAATATACATAGTTTGCAGCATGCAAGGAAAGTAGAGACAGGGGAGTGACCATCCTGGGAAAGGAATAAGATTGGTGGGGCAATCTGATATTGGAAACTGAGAAAACAATGAACATAAGTCCGTTCTAACTCGCAGTATAACTTTTAACTTCTGAGAGTCATTTTATCTTTTCAGATCTGCCAAAAGCTACCAAAAATGGCTTAGCAGCAGCAACCTTGACGCCATGCTCCCTTGTAACAAATGAAAAAATAAACCTCTTGGTGCATATAATGGTGCTCTCAGATGATGGATGGAGTTTCCTATGATAAGGGTGGAGATCAAAGACAGGAACAAAATTATGTAAGTGTGAGTCAGTGTGAGTCATGGAGGAATAGATCTCGGCATGGAATGTTTGCAAAGGAAAGTCAAGATGGGTGCAACGCAATGAATAATTGATATGTGATGGATTACGTTTGAGAAGGCGGAACGATGGGCTTTCTTGAAACATGCAGAAAAATATAGGTGAATATTTAACCATTTTTAACTTTTCTAAGTTGGTTCAGTTATTAAAACTGCATCCAGAAACTTTGCACCTATTGCTTATTCTGACATCAGTGTCACTTTAATTCTTTATTTCTGATGCAATTCTCTTTCTCCCATTCCTGGAGTATAATATCTACTTCAGCTGCTTTTAATCTCCAGCAGCTCAGTGGGAAACCTCTCCAATTTTTATCTTCCTCTTCTCCTGTAAGTTCTGCAAAGAATATCTGGATTGGCCCTTTATAATACAACAGTGAATTGACTCATGAGGCTTCTCACCATGCCCAATTCATGATGTGTCAATGTAGTACAAATATAATGAGGCAGTTGAGTTAATTACAAGTGACAGTGATCCTCAGTGTGTGTCTCCATTCCCAACACAAACTTGGTCCTTTGACCCAGTACATCTCCTGGTTATTCTCAGCATCTATAACAATTCACATACACAATAATCTTAATTAGTGTTATAGATCATTAAACTGATCCTTCTACAGATTTGTCTTTCCACATTGCTCTCCTGAAACAGAAGTGCTAAATGAGGAGCCCTCCAGGTTTTTGCTACCAATGCAGTATTTCAGAATGCTCATAAGCTTATAGTCAGAGTATGTGATATTCCCCTGACTTCTCTTGGTGTTATGATCCATGTTGTAAGTGCTGGCACCTTTTCCACTTCTCTATACTCCCATTACTCCCCTTGAGATTATGTTTTATTGCAGCTCTGCATACTCATTGGAACTCTTCTGTTGTTTTTCCATTCTATTTAGGAAAAAAAAAGGGTAGGACTAGGTTAGGACTTACACGGTGAGCATTAGGGCACCAAGGAGTACGGTTGAATAGAGGGATCTGTTAATACGGATCCATAAATTCTTGATAGTGGTATCACAGGTAGACAGGGTCATAAAGAGAGCTTTTGGCATTTTGGCCTTCATAAATCAAAGTATTGAATACAGGAGTTGGGATTTTTTGTTGAAATTGTATAAGATGTTAGTGAGGCATGATTTGGAGTATTATGTACAGTTCTGGTCACCTACCTACAGGAAAGATATCAATAGGATTGAAAGAATGCAGAGAGAATTTACAAAGATGACACTAGGACTTGAGGACCTGAGTTATAGAGAAAGGTTAACTAGGTTAGGACTTTATTCTCTTGATCATTGGAGAATGAGGGGAGATTTGAGAGAGGTATACAAAATTATGAGTGGCATCGATAGGGTAAATGCAAGGAGGCCTTTTCCACTGAGGATGTGTGGAACTAGAACAAGAGGTCATGGGTTAAGGATGAAAGGTGAAATGTTTAAGGGGAATATGTAAGGAAACTTGTTGATTCAGAAGGTTGCAAGAATATGGAACGAGCGACCAGCGGAAGTGGTGGATGTGGGTTCGATTTCAATCTTCAAGAAAAATTTGTATAGGCACATGGAGCAAGGGATATGTAGGCTATGGTCTGGGTGCAGCCTAGGGGGATTAGGCAGAATAATAGTTCAGCATGGACTAGGCTGGCGGAATGTCCTGTTACTGTACTGTAGTGTTCTATGATTCTCCAATTCTTTCTTCTTAATTTTCTATTTCAAGTTTGTTACCTTGTCAATCAAGTAAGGGTCCGGTATCCAGGGATACTAATGATAATTTCAGCTGAGACATGAATCTCATCTGAGACTTTCCTACCTCAGTGATTGTCACTAAATTTATTGAATTGTCAGATAGCCCAAAGAACATTTAAACTGGCATCATCTATTGTAATTCTTAAATGTCTCTAGATAGCTCATCACTACTTAAATATTGCAGTTGCTAAAAGTCTCTAGGTTTCTCATCACTACACACTTGATCTGATATATAATGAAGGCATTCTATGGAATATGTTAACTGTGGTGTAAGTGCATTTATTGGTTCTTCTATTGGTATTGGTTTATTATTGTCATATGTTCCTGAGATACCATGGAAAGCTTTTATTTGCATGCCACCCAGACAGATTATTCTGCACATAATTAAGTGGAAGTAAATTAAAGAAAATAGGATGTAGGATATGCTGTTACAGTTACAGAGGAAGTGCAGTACAGGAAGATGAATAAGGTGCAAGGTTCACACTAAGTTCTTCATCCAGCATACAGGAAGTCCATTCAAGAATCTGATGACAGAGGAATGGAATCTGTCCTTGAGCCTGTTGGTACATGCTCCCAATCTTTTCTATTTTCTGCCTAATGTTAGAGGGGAGAAGAGAGAATGACTAAGGTGGGAGGGTTTCTTGATCACATTGGCTGCTTTCCTGAGGAACTGGGAAACATAGACAGGGTGAATTGTTAGAAAGATTGCTTAATGGACTGGGATGTATTCATAATTCGCTGCACTTTCTTGCAGTCATAAACAGATCAGTTGCAATACTAAGCTATGATGCACCTGATATGATATTTTCGGTGGTGCATCTATAAGAGTTGATAAGTCATCAGGCATTTGCCAAACTTCCTTAGACTTCTGAAGAAATACAGAGTGCTTTCTTGGCTATATCAGCCTGATGGCTGGACCAGGACAAATTAGTGGTGACATTTACGCCTATGAACTGAAGTTCCCAACCATTTGCAATATCTGTCATTTTTATTCTAGAGATTACAATTTCAATGGAGCTATTTACTTCCCTATTGCAAAGGGTGCAAACTTGTCCTATCTAGTCAGTGAGATAAATGGTAGGGCAATCTTCCCTAATAATGATTTCAAAATCCCTTGTATATCTCAGTGAATGTGTCTACCCAATAACCACAGACTTGCAGCCTATTCTGTCCACACGCCATGAAGATTAGTTGGCTGGAAGATGGAGAATAATTTGACAATAAATATATTCTCCACTTACATTCAAGTTTCAGACTACCAATTCTATTATTGAAATAAATGTCATAAAGCCATGTATTTATTTGCGCTCTAAAGGGTGAGTGTTGACAGTCATGAAAATGAACTATTTTTCAATGTGTTTCAGTGCACTGGATATGGATGTAAAGTACTATGTACCCCAGCAGCGGTTCTTGGCATCTTTGCATTGTCTCAACTCTTTATTTACTTTCTTTGAATGGTCTCCATAATCTCCTGGTCTTCTTTTCCGTCTGCTAATGAAGACAAGCAGCATGGAGAAGCATGGAGCCTAGTCAACGAGATCAGCAGATGGAAGAAGTCCCCATCAGGTCAAATCAATTGTAAACAGCAGAGGACCGTGTCCAGACATGGTTTACCCACTTTAAAAACCGCTGGGAAGACCTCCAACGATCACGGAGGAAGAAGAGGACATACACACCATTCTAGTGCGTCGACATCGATGTCGACCCATTCACCATTGAGGAACTGAAGACGGCCAAATATGCACTCAAACAGGGCAGGAGCGCTGGACCAGATGGGATACCACCAGATGTCCTGAAGAACTGCGACCTGGACGACATCTTGCTGGACGTATGTAATACGGCACTGATGAAAGGTGACAAACCAGAACAGTGGTCACTCTCAAACATTATCCCAGTCCCCAAGTCTGGATCCCTCACAAAGACAGATAACTACCACGGTATCAGCTTGAACTGCATCTTAGCAAAGCTATACGATCGGATGATTTTGAACAGGATTCACACCGCCATTGACCCTAAGCTAAGATTCAATCAGAATGGTTTTCGGCAGAAGCGCACAACAGTAATGCAAATACTTGCTCTCCGTAGGATCATCGAGGAAGTCAAGAAGAATAACCTACCAGCCGTGCTTACTTACATCCATTTTCGCAAAGCTTTTCATTCTATTCACTGAGGTAAAATGCTGAAGATCCTGAAAGCCTACGGAGTGCCAGACCATCTACTGAGAGCAATAGAGTCCAGCTATAGCAAAACCATGGTGAAAGTTGTATCACCAGACGGAGAAACAGCAGTGTTCGAGCTCCTAGCTGGTGTGCTGCAAGGAGAAACTCTGGCACTCTACATCTTTATAATCGTCCTTGATTACACTCTGCGTCAAGCTACCAAAGATCATGACAAGCTTGGTTTTACCATAAAACCAGGATGAACCAAAAGGTTCAGACCAGTTACGCTCACAGATCTCAATTTTGCAGATGACATAGTCCTGCTCTCTGACCAGATGGAGGAAGCACAGCAGCTACTGACAAAAGTGGAAATTGCGGGCAATAAAGTTGGACTTCACCTAAATGCTAAAAATACAAGAGTACATGGCGTTTAACTGAGACGAAGGTACTCTCAAGACCGTAAAGAATGATACCATTAAGAACTTTTTTGACTACAAGTACCTTGGGTCAAGAATGGTGAGTTTGGAGAAGGACATAAAGATACGGAAGGCGCTGGTGTGGAGGGCTATGAATGACATGAAGGAAATCTGGAAGGCGAACCTGACCAGAGGGCTTAAAAAGAGGATCTTCATAGCAGTCACAGAGTCCATTCTCACATATGGATGCGAGACGTGAACACTCATCAAGACTATGCGAAAGTCTCTAGATGGTTGTTATACACGAATGCTCCGGATGGCTCTTGATGTGAGTTGGCAATAGTACATGACGAACGTTGAGCTCTATGACAATCTACTGAAGCTCACCACTAAAATCGAGGCGAGAAGACTGCAACTAGCGGGGCACTGTCTATGCCACCCCGAGATACCTGCCAGTCTAGTCATCATATGGGAGCCCAAGCATGGGAGGATGAACCCTGGGCACCTTCCCAAGACTATGGTCAACACGCTCCTAGAAGACAGCGGCACGGCTAATGTAGATGAACTGAACACACTGATGGGGGAGAGGGAGAAGTGGAGAGTCTGCCATCGTGCCCGACGCCGGCCCCTTAGGCCTGAGTTGACGTAGTAGTAGTAGTTCTTTTCAAGATGAATTGGTTGCTGTCTTGATAAGAGATACTCATATTGTTTAATTTCAGGCAGCCGGTGTCAGCATGAAAACCTAGCAAGGTTGATTTTGAAAGATGGGAAAATAAATGGGAGTGCATTTAGATGGTCTACGGTCAGCAAAGATCACCTTAAAGTGATTGTGTATCTGCAGAGAGGAAATTGAAGATATTTTTCACCAGCGTTTTTATAGTGATGCTTTTTGGCCTATTAAACATAAAAAATGTCCTGCTGTGTCATCGTTTTTCACAGGCGGGCCATGGGTGGAGGAGGAGGAGGAAGTCAATAAATAGGAATCCTCATGTTTACCTCAGCATCATGTTTTTCATGAAGCAGTTATTAATCTAACACAAACAGAAACAATGTCAGATGGACTCCAAGAATTTACTTCTCAGTTTAACCCTTTACATACTGTTCAGGTCAAATTTGATCTGTTTTGATATTTGACAGCAATAAAAACACCCTAAATGCCATTTTTTTTAGCCAAAATTTGATGACTTTTCCTAAAGTGACCGAAAATGTGCAAAAATGAAAATATTTAAAAAGATTATAATTTTGTACAGGTGCTACAAATTTTTGTACATTAAGGTTGTTCCAGGTCAAATTTGACCTGTATCTTTTGAAATGGATTTTACATCTCTGAAACATTAAGAATTAATCACCTATTTATTAATGTCAGATAAGCTATTTATACATTCTAAATACATCTGTGGTTCAAAATTTGGTATAGACACTTGTTATGAGGGGATTCTTGGGACAAGTCAAAATTGACCTGGACCATACTGTGAAGGTATACAGTGGCATGGAAAAGTTTGGGCACCCCTGGTCAAAATTTCTTTTCATCTTCAGGTTTCTTACAGATGGTGTGATGTTTGCTTCCAGAATTTGCTGGTATTTAATTGAATTCATTGTTCCCTCCACCAGTGAAATGTTCCCTGTGTCGCTGGCTGCAACACAAGCCCAAAGCATGATCGATCTGAACAGTTGGAGAGGTGTTCTTTTCATGAAATTCTGAACCCTTTTTTCTCCAAACATACCTTTGCTCATTGCATCAAAATATTCTAATTTAACTTCTTCAGTCCACAGGACTTGTTTCCAAAATTCATCAGGCTTGTGTAAATGTTCCTTTGCCAACTTCTGACGTTGAATTCCGTGGTGAGGACGCAAGAAATGTTTTCTTCCGATGACTCTTCCATGAAGGTCATATTTGTGCAGGTGTTGCTGCACAGTAGAACAGTGCACCACCACTCCAGAATCTGCTAAATCTTCCTGAAGGTCTTTTGCAGTCAAACGGGGGTTTTGATTTGCCTTTCTATCAATCCTACGAGCAGTTCTCTCAGAAAGTTTTCTTGGTCTTCCAGACCTCAACTTGACCTCCACCGTTCCTGTTAACTGCCATTACTTAATTACATTACGAACTGAGGAAATGGCTGCCTGAAAACGTTTGGCTATCTTCTCGTAGCTTTCTCCTGCTTTGTGGGCATCTTTCATTTTAATTTTCAGAGTACTAGGCAGCTGCTTAGAGGAGCTCATGGCTGCTGATTGATGGGACAATGTTTGAAGAGTCAGGGTATTCATAAAGCTTTGAAATTTGCTTCACCTGGCCTTTCCTAATGATGACTGTGAACAAACCATAGCCCTAACAAGCTAATTAAGGTCTGAGACTTTAGTAAAAGTTACCTGAGAGCTCAAATCTCTTGGGGTGCACAAACATTTGCATGGTTCTCCTTTCCTTTTTTTCCCACTCTAAAATTGTACAAAACAAGAATAATACACTAATCTTGCTTAAAATATTGAAAAGAATGTTTCATCTTTAACTTTATGACTTTTGGAGATCAGTTCATCTTCAACTCACTTACCATTCACAGTAACAGAAATTTTGACCAGGGGTGCCCAAACTTTTTCATGCCACTGTAGAATATGAATTGTATGTAATGGTTAAAGAGGATAATGCAGTTGATCTCAGTTGAAGAAGAAACCAGTGTGATTGCTAAGTAAGTGTTGGTTCACTTTAATCTAAGATTGTAAAATACAACTAAATACTAAGATAGTAGTGTTTTGTTGGCAAAAAATATAAAATACAAGAGAATGAGTTTCGAAGTTCAAAGTAAATTTATTATCAAAATGTATGTACTGTGTATCATCATGTACAACCCCAAGATTCATTTTCTTGCGGACATATTCAATAAATCCGTAACAGAATAATTACCATAATAGACTACACTAACTTGGATGTTCAACCAGTGTGCAAAAGACAACAAATTGTGCAAGAACAAAAAGAAATTATAAAGCAAGTCACACAGTTCTGGATAAAGTGGTGCTTTCTGTCAATAATTGGGCATTGCCATGCAGTGAGAGCTGTCAGTTCTGCATAAGCACACACACAGCATGTAACATCTGCAATGTCTGCAGTAGGAGGCTCAGACATGCAGATGGTGTGCACAGCTGGAGCACTTCTCAGAAATATTGAAAGTCCACCGCTTAAGCTGCAAAGTAAGATGGTTTTGACATTTTGAAACACAGTAGGCGCAGTCAAGGCGAGGTTCAGAGACTGCATAGCAGCATTTCAACAGCTTCCATATCCAGATATGTAAGCCACAGTGACTTTTCACCTACTTAAAATGAATGTACTAAAAATTCACAGAGTTCAAAATACAGAAGCGAGAATCATAACTGTGGATAATGGGAAGGAGTTGGTCTTCAGAAATGGAATAAATGCCAAAGCATTGATACCTGTGGGTGGCCTTTTAAATAACATTCACATCATTGTTGGCGCCTGATAAATGTAACTCCCGAAGCACTCAGACCTCCACCAAGTGGAACTAGGGCAAGGGACTCCCTCATTTGGCACAACCTCCAGCACCTCAGCACTGAAAGTACTCAATATCTGTTATTTGAAATTGAGCATCAGTGAAGGATAAGGGGCATTGGGGAGAAATGAGCTTTCTCCCATTTCATATGCAGTCTTAAAACACTAACACAATGTTGAAATGTTAAAATTAATGTAAAATATTCTGCTAGCAAGGCATCATGTGTGGAGTGAAAAACAGGTAATGTTACAAGTTGGTCTGTCTGCAGTATGAAGTAAGATTATAAATCTGGTTAAACCAGCTTTCTTTAATTCTTCCTATCTCTGATGAGTGCTTTTGCCCCCTCTGCCGACCTGTCTGTCCTTTCAATTCATTGTGCATCCTTGGATGTTAATCTCCCAACAATGATCTTCTTTCAGCCATGACTCAGTGACGGCCACAATATCATACTGTTAAACCACTAAGTGCATTACAAAATCATCTACCTTATTCTGTATACTATGCGCATTTATATATAACACATTCAGTCCTCTGTATTTATCAGCCTTTTCAATTTTGTCTCATGTCAACATAAGTTAAATTATTACCCCTTTCTAGACTACACACTGCACCTACTTTATACCAAGTACCCCAACCTCTGATCTATCATCTGTTCCCCCATCTTCTGCTCCATCACTTTGTTCCCTCTGCCAAAATACTTTAAACCCTTTCCAACAGCTCTAATAAACTTGCCTAGAAGGATATTGGTCCCTTTCAAGTTCAGGTGTAACTTGTCTGTTTTGTAAAGGTCATACCTTCCATCGAAGAGATCCCAATGATCCAGAGATCTGAAACCTTGCCCCCAGTACCAATTCCTCAACCACCCATAAATCTTTCAAGTCATCCAAGTCATACTACTCTTACCCTCAATGGCACTTGGTACGTGCAGCAATCCAGAGATTATTACCCCTGTAGTCTTGTTTTTCAGCTTTCTATCTAATTCACTATATTCTCTCTTCAGGTCCCCATCCCTTTTCCTGACTATGTTGTTGGTACCAATATGTACCACCACTTCTGGTTGTTCACCCTGAAGGAAATGTAGGGTGGGCTTGACTCAATTGCAGAGCAGCAGAGTCGATTTAGCAGTGAACTATCACTTTAATAATAAACTGCAAAATAACAAGTCACGAATGCAAGAGAGGACAGATATTTAACACATCAAGGCAACAAGGTAATCGAAGGCTAGGAGCAACTGGTTGAATCTGGTTGGTCTGATGGGTGAACAAGGACTGTGATGGTTGAAAGTGAGGGACAGGTGGCTCCTATTAGCTGAGTGAAGACTGAATAGATGATGAATCCAAGATGAAACTAGATAGCACCCAAGATCTCTCTTCTGAGCTGTACTCTTCCCAGTCGACCAGATACTGCCTACTCCATCCACGACAGCATAAATCCATCAACCAGCAAACTGTGTACACAGGACCACCTTCCACAATCCGAGGTTCCAGAGGTACAGGCTCAGGTGGGTCAAGTGGTCCATGGACAACAGGCTTGAGGCTGGACACATGGAAGTTAGACGTGATCCTGAGGGTTGGTGGCAGATCATATAACCGTATAACAATCACAGCACGGAAACAGGCCATCTCGGCCCTTCTAGTCCGTGCCGAACTCTTACTCTCACCTAGTCTCACCAACCTGCACTCAGCCCATAACCCTCCATTCCTTTCCTGTCCATATAGCTATCAAAATAATGATAGCTATATAAGATGGAAATGTTAAGTGACTGGATTGATGTGATGAGTAATCTTGTATGGACCAATGTACCAGGGTGAGAGCTTGTGGGAGTCAATGCACAGGGGCAGATCTTGGGTGGACAGCTGGACACAGTCCTCAGGCCATAGTAGTCTGGATGGGCACCAGCAGCGTTTGGCCTGGCAGCAGTAGGTACAGTTGGCAGCTAGGATGGCCTTCTGTGCCTTCGTCAAAGCAATCTGGCAGTGGTAAACCAAGGCCTGGAGGACGGAACCTCCACCATTCACTCCTCTGTAGGAACAACGGGATTGATAGCCATTCGAAGGCTGACATACCCGTGACAGAGCAGGTGCGTAGACTGTGGGATAGCTCGGGCCAGAACAGATACTTCTTCCAGTTGGAAGGGTCAGAGGTGGCAAAGCATTAAAAGAAGCTTTTCCAGTTGCTGATTAGCTCTTTCTGACTGACCATTGGTCTGTGGATAGCAGCCAGATGACAAAATCGCTGAGGTGCAGAGGAGGGAGTAGAAGACCCACCAGAAGCAGGAGATGAATTGTGGGTCCCAGTCCAACACAATGTCTTGACAGGAACCATGGAGGCGAGCAACATGAGGATCCTTGGAGATGATGAGAATATCACCAGGGTATACAAACACACACCCGTGTAACAAGTCTCAGAGGATCTTGTGAATGAAGGCTTGGAAAATGGCTGGACTGTTGGAAAGTCTGAAAGGCATCAGGAAATATTCGTGGAGTCACTGGGTGTTATAATTGCTGTCTTCCACTGATCCCCCTGATTGTTGTGGAACCAGGTTGTTCGTGCTCCGTAGATCCAGTTTGGTGAAAATCTGGACACAGCAGAGGTGTTTGAAATGTGTTGTCCATCAAGGGGAGAATGTGGCAGTTTTTAAAGGTGATTTTGTTGAGTCCAGAGCAGTCAATGCAGGGACAGAGACCCCCATCTTTCTTTTTGACAAAGAAGAATCCTGCAATGTCTGGGGATGGGATGGTGAAATTAAACAGTGCTGTAGTCATTCATGGCTTGGGTGTCAGGAGGGGAGAAGGAAAACAGTTGACCTCACGGAGGAATGGTCCTCAGGAAGAGGTCAATTGCACAGTTGAGCATTCTGTGAGGCGGTAGGGATGCTGGTTTCCCTTTTTACTGAAGGTGATGGCCAAGTCGTGGTATTGCTATGGGAGATGGTGAGGTTGAGGGCTTCCTCTGACTCCACGGATTTATAGGTTGAAGTCAACAGAGGTTGCAGGCAGGTGGGTCCCCATCTCAGCAGTGGACTGGATGACCAGGCGAGGTTGGGGTTGTGAGTGGAGAGTCAGGGCTAACTCAATATGAGAGGAGTGCTGGGTGAGTCGATAAGGAGGAATTCAATGTATTCATGGAGCTCTCTGCTGCTCATGTGCACAGGCCGTGTGTGAGTGCTCCGACTATTCCGGACCTCAAGGGACATCCATCAATGGCAGTGACGTGGAAGAGGTGAGAGTTAGGCTCAGTAGGGTGCCCAAACTGCTCATACTGAGTCTGGACCAGAAAACTGCCTGCTGAGCTGGAATCCTTCAGTGCCTCCTGTGTGCATAGAGTGTGGAGGAGGACAGAGAGAGCGAGTCAGGCTATGATGCTAGAATGAAAGGTCTGGTGGGGTTTACCAGATAGAAGCCCCCTTGCCTCTACCTGGTGGTGCCGTTTTCCTGGACAGTGGGTATTTGATATGTGGGTGATGGGCTACTCCACAGTAAACGCACAAGATGTTTCTCTACTGATGCTCACGCCCTTAGGGGATTAAGGGAGCTGTCCCTAACTGCATGGGTTGTGGAGGCATTGCTTGTGAGGGTCCTGCAACCTGAAATAGTTCTAGGAATGCAATTAAGGTTCTGGCTCGTGATCTTCTGGGCATCTCCCGGGTAGACTGCTCATCTTTCCAGAGCTCCCAGAGGCTGTGATGTTAATGGGTAAGCCGTGCTTCTCCAATCCAGCTACACTCTGCTAGAAGGGACCTGAATTCATGCTGTAATCCAGCATCAAGTGTGAGCCTTAATGCTGCTGAAGTACCCGATCTGCTGCCTCCCTTCCTCTTCCCGGATGGACAAAAACGTGACGCATCGCAGTTACCGACGGCCTAGGTCAGAGCCTGCCCAGTCAAGAGACAAGTGATGAAGGCAACCTTGGCTCGGTCTGTAGCTGCTGCTCAAGACGTACTGGGATAAGGGGCTGCGGGCTCAGGTTGGGAATCTGTTGAAGTGTTTGGGCACTGGAATCCAGGGCTCCAAGGGAGGAGGTTGACTGCTGTGCACCTACCAATCTCCACCCTGCTAACAGGAATCTCCTGCTCATTCCCATCTCATCAGCTGCAGCCTATTTAAAGCCAGCTCTCATCCACAGTCTTTGTTCACCCATTGAACCAACCAGCCTCAATTAGTTGCTCCTAGCCTTCAATTACCTTGTTGCCTTGTTGCATTAAGTATTTGTTCTCTTTTGATTTGAACCCTCCCCCTTGAGAATGCTCTGGACCTGATTCGTGACATCCCTGACCCTTACACCTAGAGGCAATGTATCATCTGGGTGTCTCTTTATCTCCACATAAACACCTGTCTGCTTCTCTAACTATGGAATTCCCTTTTACTACTGCACTCCTCTTCACCCCTCTTCTCTTCTGAGCCACAGACCCACACTCAGTGGCAGAAATCTGAACGCTGTGGCTTTCCCTTGGCAGGTCGTCTCTCTAACAGTATCCAGAATTGTATACTTAATAATAATGAGGGAAATGTCCACTGGGTATTCTCCAGTGTTTGCTTATTCCATTTCCCTCTCCTGACAGGCACTCAGCTACCTTCCCCCTGCAACTTAGGGATCACTACCTCCCTGTAGCTCCAACCTATCACCTTCTCATTATGCCTTATGAGCCAAAGGTCATCCAGCTGCATCTTTCCTTAACACAGAGTGTGATACTTTCAGGCTTCTGATTGATGTTGAAGGGCCACTCAATTCAGATGAGTAGAACGTGTTTCAATACATTCTCAATGTATTTTGGGAAGTCTAGACTGAATGTCAGGAATCTGAAGCTGTGGGGTATCCAGTTTCTGAACAGGTGTTGTGGCCATAGTTTTAAAGTGCCCGATCCATTGCAATTCAGAGCCAAGCAAGTGAAAAGATATCAAAGGAAAAGTCTTTCTTTCTCTCCTTGCTGTCTCAAATTGTTTAGATGACAAATGCACTCTTTACAGAGACACCAGGACTTTCATATTTTTATTTCTATTAAATATGAAGGGAAATAGAGCAACAGCTCCATTGAAGTACACACCAGCCACGATATAATTAGGTGGTTTCTCCTACAATAACATTTCTGACATTTCAGTGGTGCTTCAGAGGATTAGTTAGAAAATATTCACAGGACGATTTTAACATCATGCAGCATGTCCAATATTGCTATTGAAAGAGGCAATGATCCAAGAATCAATTCCTCCAAGTCACCCTTGGAAAAGGATAAGAGGAAGATCCCTTTCACTCAGTGACAGCAAAAGCAAAGAGCTAATTATTGGCTTCAGGAGGAACAAACTGGAGGTCTATGTGCCAGACCTCGCCGAGAGATCAGAGATGGAGAGGGTCGGCAACTTGAAATCCCTTGCTGTTAACATTTCAGAGGATCTGTCCTGTGCCCAGTATCTAAGTGCCATTATGAAGAAAACATGGCAGCACCTCTACTTTCAAAGAAGTTTGCGAGAATTCGGCATGTCATATAAACTTTGGCAAACTTCTATGGAAGTGTGGTGGAGAGTATACTGTCTGGTTGAACCATGGCCTGGTATGGAAACACCAATATTCTTGAATGGAAAAGCCTTCAAAAAGTAGTGGATACAGCCCAGTCCATCACAGGTAGTGGGGAACAGATGAATGTTGTATACTTGGATTTCATAGAAGTGATTAATAAGGTGCCACATAAAAGACATCAATAAGATAAGGATGCATGGATTTGGGGGTAATGTATTAGCATGGATAGAGGATTGAAAATCAATGGAGGGCAGAAAGTTGGGATATAAGGAGGTTTCTCTGGTTGGCAATCATTGGAGAGTGGAGTGCTACAAGTATTGGTGAAGGGCCCTCAACTGTTCATGATATACTATTTTGAAGAGAAGACCGAGTAGCCTAGCTAAATGTGCTGATGTCATGGAAGTGAGTGGAAAAGGAATAAATACATGGTTCCAATGGTCAAAAAATAGATACATGGTCCAACGGACAGAAAATAGATACATGTCAGAGGATGCAGAGAGTCTGTAGAGAGAGATATAGATAGTTAAGAGAATAAGCAAGAGTCTGGCAGATGGAGTACAACATTGGTAAATGCAAGGCCATCCACTTTGGAAGGAACAATAAAAGATCAGATTATTATTTAAGTGGTGAAAGATTGCAGCATGCTGTTGTAGAGGACCATGGGAGTGCTTGTGCATGAATGATGAAAGGTTGTTTTGTGGGTGCACAGGTGAACACAAAGGCAAGTGGAATGTTGGCATTCATTGCTAGAGGGCTTAAATTTAAGAGCAAGGAGGCATTACTGCAACTGTATGGGAAGCTGGTGAGGCTGAATCTCAAGTACTGAGTGCAGTTCTGGCCTCTTTACCTGAGGAACAAAATACTGGTTTTGGAGGTGATGTAGAGGAGGTTCACTGAGTTGATTTTGGAAGTGAGGGAGTTAGCCTATGAAGAGAGATTGAGTTGCTTGAGATTAATCTCACTAGAATTCAGAAGAATGAGAGGGGAAACATATAAAGTAAAATAAACTAACGAAGGAGGTAATTAAGATAGAACCAGAAAAGGTGTTTCTGCTGGTAGATGTATTTAAAACAAAATTAGATAGTATTTTGCAAAGGGAAGTTATAGGTTTTGGTGAAGTGCAAGTAGGCAGATTTGAGTCCATGGTCAGATCAGCCATGATGTCATTGAATGGCAGAACAGATTCAATGGGCCAGATGGCCTGCTTCTGGTTCTATTTCCATGTTCTTATGCTCTTATGTTAAGAACTCGCTTGGGTGGCAGTAAGAAGGACCCTACCCCCCGTCAGAACCTTCCTATATAGACAACCTATCACCCTCAACACATGCTGCCCTTGGGACAACTGAAGGGGAAAGAGACAACCACCCATCACTTTGTAGACTGTGGATTTGCTAAAAGGGGATGGAGAAGGATGCAAGGTTTCATGACCCAGCTCATCCCCAGCAGCTGTTTAACTGAGCACTCTCTAATCTATGGGCTGTTTCCAGGAACACATCTCAATGCAGAAATCAAATACCACTGTAAGAGCATCAGCTCACTAAAGATGCCCTTTGAACTGCCTGAAACTTGTTGGTATTTCTGAACTGTGAGATGTCCATAAGGGAATGTTAATGTGTATTTAATGTTTCAATAGTTGAGTAATCTTGTATATACAGTGGCATGCAAAGGTTTGGACACCCCTGGTCAAAATTTCTGTTACTGTGAATAGCTGAGCGAGTAAAAGATGACCTGATTTCCAAAAGGCATAAAGCTAAAGATGACATTTCTTTAATATTTTAAGCAAGATTACTTTTTTATTTCCATCTTTTACAGCTTCAAAATAACAAAAAAGGAAAAGGGTCCAGAGCAAAGGTTTGGGCACCCTGCCTGGTCAGCACTTAGTAGCACCCCCTTTGGCAAGATTCACAGCTTGTAAACGCTTTCTGTACCCAGTTAAGAGTCTTTCAATTCTTGTTTGGGGGATTTTCACCCATTCTTCCTTGCAAAAGGCTTCTAGTTCTGTGAGATTCTTGGGCCATCTTGCATGCACTGCTCTTTTGAGGTCTATCCACAGATTTTTAATGATGTTTAGGTCGGGGGACTGTGAGGGCCAAGGCAAAACCTTCAGCTTGCGCCTCTTGAGGTAGTCCATTGTGGATTTTGAGGTGTGTTTAGGATCATTATCCTGTTATAGAAGCCATCCTCTGTTCATCTTCAGGTATTTTACAGATGGTGTGATGTTTGCTTCCAGAATTTTCTGGTAATTAATTGAATTCATTCTTCCGTCTACCACTGAAATGATCCCCGTGCCACTGGCTGCAAAACAAGCCCAAAGCATGATCAATCCACCCCCGTGCTTCACAGTTGGAGAGGTGTTTTTTTCTGCACCCTTTTTTCTCCAAACATACCTTTGCTCATTGCATCCAAAAAGTTCTATTTTAACTACATCAGTCCACAGGACTTGTTCCCAAAATGCATCAGGCTTGTTTAGATGTTCCTTTGCAAACTTCTGATGCTGAATTCTGTGATGAGGACGCAGGAAAGGTTTTCTTCTGATGACTCTTCCATGAAGGTCATATTCATGCAGGTGTTGCTGCACAGTAGAACAGTGCACCACCACACCCGAGTCTGCTAAATTTTCCTGAAGGTCTTTTGCAGTCACACAGGGGTTTTGAGTTTCTTTTCTAGCAATCCTACAAGCAGTTCTTTCAGAAAGTTTTCTTGGTCTTCCAGACCTCAACTTGACCTCCACCATTCCTGTTAACTGCGATTACTTAATTACATTACGAACTGAGGAAACAGCTACCTGGAAATGCTTAGCTATCTTCTTATAGCTTTCTCCTATTTTGTGGGCATCATTTATTTTAATTTTCAGAGTGCTAGGCAGCTGCTTAGAGGAACCCATGGCTGCTAATTGTTGGGACAACATTTGAGGAGTCAGAGTATTTATAAAGCTTTGAAATTTGCATCACCTGGCCTTTCCTAACTTCAATGACTGAAGAAGCCATAGCCCTAACAAGCTAATTAAGGTCTGAGACCTTGGTAAAAGTTATCTGAGAACTCAAATCTCTTGGAGTGCCTAAACTTTTGCCTGGTGCTCCTTTCCTTTTTTTTTTACCCCCCACTCTAAAATTGTACAAAACAGAAATACACTAATCTTGCTTAAAATGTTGAAAAGAATGTTTCATCTTTAGCTTTTACTTTTGGAGATCAGTTCATCTTCTACTCACTTAACTATTCACAGGAACAGAAATTTTGACTGGGGTGCCCAAACTTTTATATGCCACTGTATATTGGTTGATTAAGCATTCTTCTTTAAGTAATTCTTTTTGGGTTATATGTAAAAATTTGTTAATTGCTTCCATTATCAGACTACCATGTGATGCATATGCACCTTGCTTAAAGAACAAAATAGACCCATATTTTTGGACCCCCATGTTTTCTTTGAATTAGTTTAGTGTTTTGAAGTTACAAAATTGTCACAATGGGGTTGCTCTGAGTCACAGTTACAGCCAGCAACCTCCACTGGCTACGGAAACAGCCAGATCCATACCTAGCTCGGAGTGGCTGACGGCCACTCAGCTGGCCCAGGAAACAGCCAAATCCATACCACAAAGACTACTTCAACAAGTGGCAACAAGGCTCCATGAAGCAGTGGTCCTCCAACCAGGCCTAGAGATCACAAATGGTTTCACTAGCCTTCCATCAGCAGGTTGCTCCAAGGAGGACTGACAAGACCAGCCAGCAGCCCACACTCAACCCCAAGGCTACTTATATTCCAAGCCCAAAGATGGGAATCAGGTGCCTATGATTAACTGTAACAAGGGACAGCTGGAAGACCCAGCATCCTGAGTCCACAGACCAGACCATGACAGTACCCCCCCCCTCTAAAGGAGCCTCCAGGCAACTAAAGAGGCTCTCCAGGACTAAGGACAACTCAGGCAGGTGGGGGGGGGGGGGAGGTGGTTTCAACACTAAGGAATCTTGGATGACAAGTTCATCTTCAGTGTCTGTGTCACTTGGTCCATGGTTGTCTGGTTTGTTCTGTCACAATGGGGTTGCTCCAAGTCACAGTTACAGCCAGCAACCTTCACTGGCTACAGAAAGAGCCAGATCCCTACCTAGCTCAGAGTGGCTGACGGCAACTCAACTGGCCCAGGAAACAGCCAAATCCATACCACAAAGACTACTCCAACAAGTGGCAACAAGTCTCCATGAAGCAGTGGTCCTCCAACCAGGCCTAGAGATCACAAATGGTTTCACTAGCCTTCCATCAGCAGGTTGCTCCAAGGAGGACTGACAAGACAAACCAGCAGCCCACACTCAACCCCAAGGCTACTTATATTCCAAGCCCAAAGATGGGAATCAGGTGCCTATGATTAACTCAATCAAGGGACAGCTGGAAGACCCGGAGTCCTGAGTACACGGACCAGACCGTGAACCAGAATGCGGATTTCACGGACTGGACCATGACAAAAATAAAACAAATGTGAATGGTTGGTATAGCCTAGCTTGCTGAAGAATACACTGAAGCTCAGTGTAACTAATGCTAAGGCTCAATGCGGAAGAGCCACAGACTAGGGTCCTTCAGCTACCACACTTGGAGGGTCAGAGCTGGGTGGTGAAATCCTTCATACAAGGAACAATGAAAGGGGTATCATCTCAGGGAGCCATCTGAGTGACCATGGTGCTACATTTGTTAGTCTTTATTTTCTTAAAAATTTTCACTATTCTGAATGTATTGACTATCAATATAATACTTTTTTATGCTGTTCCTTCCTTTGTATATGTTTTTAATTATGAATGAAATCTATTTTTGAAACACAAAAAAAGACTTAAATGGTGATCAATCACAAAATGCTTTCACATTTCACTTGGAGAATACACAGAATGCAGGTCCAATGCTTTAAATTGGTGAAAAATTAGCATAATTATGGCTTAAAGCAAAATGCTTTTGAGGAGAAGGAATTACTTTTTCCGAATTCCTGTAATGGGGAAGAGTTCAAATTAATCCCAGGAATGGGATTATTTTTATTATCGTTGCTTTCATGCAACATTATGCAAAACAAAAATTTTATACCATGTTTGATGTGTCTTAGTTACTTTTCTGTAAGCAGGAATGTAGGTATAATACTCCCTCCACAGTGTGCACTCTACAGGATACTGAAGCTCAATTCATTTGATGTCTGAGGCACTGATGTTTTGATCTCAAAATCTAAAACAGTCCTGGAGTGTCATGACCCACTCCAACAACCTCCATTGCACCTGAACCCTCAGTCACCATTGAGGGCTGAAGGTCAGTCTTCCTGAGAGTGAACCCACAGAAAATAATTGCCCCAGCTTATGTCACAGGCTATGTCTTTAGATCCTGCACAGATCAGCTGGTGGTATTTGCAGACATTTCTAACCTCTCCCTGCTTCAGTATAAGGTTCCCATCTGCTCTAAGAAGTCTACTGTCTTCTATAATGTCCCTTAATAACTAGACTATTACCTGTGGCTCAGATATACACTCTCATGAAGTACTTTGAACAGTTGATCATGGTATGCAATAACTCCGAAACAACCTTGACCCACTACAATTGGCCTACAATCAAAACAGGTTCTCAGCAGATGTCATCCCCCTGCCCTACACTCATACCTGGAGATACCTGGAGACCACGATTGGACTCATAAGCCACTTGAGAGCCCATAAGTAGATCAACAGAACGGAGACCATCATCCTCGACCTCGAGGGATAGCCACGACGACCTGGAGAATCTGGACAATAAAGGCACCTAACTTAGTCTGTCGTTTATAGACCACAGCCTCGCTTTCAATACAATAATTCCAAGCAAACGCATCTCCAGACTCTGAAACCTGGGACTCACCACCTCCCTTGGCAACTGTATCCTTGACTTCCTGACAAACAGACCATAATCAGTCAGGATAGGTAGCAAGATCTCCACCATCATTACTCTCAGCACTGGTGCCTCACAAGGCTGCATCCTCAGCCCCTGTACTACTCACTATACATTTCAGTACTGTGTGGCCAGATTCTGCTCTGGCTCCATCTACAAGTTTGCAGATGATACCATTGTAGTGGGCCATATCTTGAATAATAATGAGTTAGAATGCAGGAAGGAGATAGAGAGCCTGTGATATGGTGTCATGACAAAAACCTCTCCATCAATGTCAGCAAAATAAAAGAGCTGGTTATTGACTTCAAGAAGAGGAGCAGTGCACATGCTGCTGTTTTCAAGAGGTGATAGTTTCAGATTATTAGGAGTGAACATCAGCAATAGCCTATTCTGGTCCAAACAGGTATACCAACATGATATAAAAAACTCAGCAGCACCCTACTTCCTCGGGAGGCTGAAGGAATTTGATATATACCCTTTGACCCTCGCTAATTATTATCGATGCATCAAAGAATACATCCTATCCAGATGCATCATGACTTACATTGTGACTGCTCTATACATGACCGCAAGGAACTGCAGACAGTTGTGGATATCACTGAGTGCATCACAGAAACTAGTCTCTCCTTCATGGACTCTGTCTGCAATACTTGCTGCCTCAGTGTAGCAGCCAGCATAAACAAAGATCCCACCCTCTGTGAAAACTCTTTCTTCTCCCACTTACCATCAGGGGGAAGATACAAAAGCCTGAAAGCACATATCACCACACTAAAGGACTCTTTTTATCCCACGTGGTTTAAGACTATTGACCTTTGTACGATAAAATGGACTCTTGACCTCACAATATTTCCTGTTGTGACATTGCACCTTACTGTCTGCATGCTCTGCACCTTCTCTGCACTGAACCACTTTATTCTGCCCTCTATGATGTTGTTTTATTATCATTATTAAATCATTATTGCAATGATTTAATCTGTATGGACAGTTGAGGTATTTACTGAACACTGTGGGGAAATATTGGAAGAAACTGCTATCATATAAATCTGTGTCAATGGCCTCAGTGATTATTCTGTATTTTTCTGTCTTATCTCTAACCTGTTTACAGCAACATGCTGGAAAATGTGGACCAGTTTCCAATCTCTTTAATTCACCACAAAAGTTTATCAGCATATCGAAATAGTTCTGAGGCATTAATCAATTCTAAAGCAAGCATAATTGAAGGCATCTATTGAGTAAAAAACCTAATTGATTTTCATTATGTACTGTTGGGCATGGGGGACTGTAAAAATTATAGCAGTGGTCCCCAACCTCCGGGCCGCGAAAAATGCAGTGGTGCAGCGGTAGCCAGAAAGCACCCAGCATATCTTTAAGAAAAAAGCCAAAATAAACAAGCTAATTAATTAGGTGTTGGGCAGCACCTAATCAATTAGCTTGTTTATTTCGCTTTTCTCTTAAAGATGTGCCGGGTGCATTCCGGCTACTGGTGCACCGCTGCATTCTTCGCAGCCCGGTATCGGTCCGCGGCCCGGAGTTTGGGGACAATTGGATGATAGTATTGACTACTCACTATTCAATTGCTGCAGATATTAAATATCAACCACAGAATATATTTTAATAAAATATGCATGAAGCTCTCAAATTAAAAACATTAATTGTATTATTATAAATCAAATCAAAATAAAATCATTTAGTTATTTGCAGTCAGGGAATTTATCAAAGCCAGATATGTCTTTTTTTTTTCCTGAGTGCAATTCCTTGCCAAGAATGTGAGAGAACTGCATGTTTTTTTAATACAGAATTACATGATGAAATACATTTCATTGCCTTGGAATTATTTTGGCAATATTGAGCAACTGCACTCACTGCCCCCAACTTGTTAGAGGGCAGCACTTATCTGGAGTATACATTCCAGTGACAACTTGGTTCCTGAACTAATGAGGAAGATGCTGCTCATTCTGTAAAGCCCATCACATGGTGGGAACTGTAAAAGCTCCGTTTACAGAAATGTTTTCATGGCTGGTTAAGCCATGTCCTGGCTTTCAAAACTAATAAACAGCTTGAATGCTTTTGCATCTATCAGATTTTCATAAATACTAAAAAGATCAAAAACTGCTGAAAATGATTCACACTTCTATGGATTTTAAAAACATATTTTTCCAAATAGAACATTAAAACACATAAAAAGATTAATAAATATTTAAAGCAATTTCTTAAGTTTAAATTCATTCCATTAGGTTAAGGAATTGTACAGTATCTGAAAGGTACCTCTCTCCTCTGTGGAAGTTCTTCTCCAATAAAATGAATGTAGTCACTGAACCTGTGCTAATGATTTAGTGGACCAATTTTCCGACATAACTGCCTCTAAATTACAGAGCATTGCCTATCTTCTCTCAAAAGTCCAACTTCAAAACAGCATCAAAACAACATTTCTCACTGGGATTTTTTCATGAAACTTTGTGTTCCCAAGATAATTCCTGTTATATGAGGAAATCTTGACATTAAATCATTAATTGAGTGGTAACTAGTAAGAATACTAGTACCAAGATGAGTGAATTGGCAGCACAATGGAAATCAGAATCAGGTTTAATATCACTGGCATATGTTGTGAAAGTTGTTAACTTTACAGCATCAGTAGGATGAAGTACATGATAAATAAATATAGAGGAAAAAACTGAATCACAGTCAGTACTTGCATGTCTATTAAATAGATAAGTTAAAAAGAAGTGCAAATCACAACAGAAATAATAAAGTATTCAGGTAGTGTTCATGGGTTCAATGTCCATTTAAATGTCAAATGGCAGAGGGGAGGACGCTGTTCCTGAATTGCTGAGTGTGTGCCTTCAGGCTTCTGTACCTCCTTCCTGATGGTAATAATGAGAAGAGGGCATGTCCTGGGTGGTGGGGATCCTTAATAGATACAATCTATTAGCCATTACAGAGTCAAAGAGTTGTGCAGTGCAGAAAGGAACATAATGGTCCACCCATGTCCAGGCTGACATTTTGACCCATCTATACAAATCATATTTTCCCACATTAGATCCATATTCTTCTATGCCTTTACTTTAATCAGTTTTCACTAAAATGGACTTTTTTGTTCAAATTTTGTTCTTTCTTGTTAAAATTTGGTTTAGTTTAGTTCAGAAGCTCAACATGCATGTAGGAGCCATGTACTCTGTGTTGCTTATTTATCACGTTTATTGTGGTAACTAGTCACATTAGTGGGGGCACAGTAAAAGCAAATTACATATTCTTGCTCATTTTATGACAGTTTGTGGCTTGGGACTGGTGAAGTTCATATCTTTGCTGACCACTTATTATCACTTAATAATGTTTAATTGTATGCTTGCCTATTGCTAATAAAGGATCGAAATAAGGAACTTGATTCTTTGAAACAATCATTTCATTGGAGCTGAGGATGTGTCATGCAAGTATAACAACCCTGTGGTTGTTTCAGGCTAGCAGCAATTGCTTTGATTTTGAATTAGATTTTGCCACTACAATGTAGATTAAATTTGAGTGAAGATAAGAAATAGTAAGCAGAAGACAGTGCTGGGGAGAGTAAGTAATTTATACTATAGGACAGAGCATAAATGAAGAAATACTGGGGACTTACAAGAAATGGTACGTCATTAATCAAGGCATCAAATGGATGGCCAGAGACTTTTCCCCAGGCAGAAATGGCTAATACTAAGTGGCATACTGTTAAAGTGATTGGATGAAAGTATAAGGGCGATATCAGAGGCAATTTTTTTTAACACAGAGTCGTGAGTGCTTGGAACATGTTGCCTAGGGTGGTGGTATGGACAAACACATTAGAAAATTTAAGAAAATCTTAGATATGCACATGAGTGATAGAAAAATGGAGGGATACATAGGATAGAAGGATAAGATTGATCTTAGAGTTGGTTAAAAGTTAGGCACAACTTTGTGGCACAAAGAGCCTGTACTATGTTGTAATGTTTACTGTTCTGTGCTCTGTGTTAAAAGAACTGGTTGCAGAGACAATGGATGTACTAGATGCAATCTATGAATTTTTCCTAGTCTGGAGGATTGGAGAACCAGAATCACTGCTCATGAAGGAGTGGAAGAGAAAGCTGCAATTGAGCAAATGCACAAATCCATTATCAAAGAGGTAACAGCAATAAATTTAGAACATCATAAGACAATCAAATAGAGTCAATGGGAGATCATGTTTGACAAATATACTGAAGTTCTTGAGTATATCACAAACAGGATGAATAAATAGTAATCAGTAGTTGCTGTGCATCTTGATTTCCAGAAGGCCTTTAATAAGGTGTCACGTAAGATGTAACTTTACAAGGAAAGAGCTTATGGAGTTGGAGATGGTATATTAATGCAAGGAGTTAATTGGCTAAGTAATGGAAAATAGTGTGAGATTAATAAATAAATAAATGGGTTGTCTTCAGTTTGGCAATCAATAACAAAGGGACTGCTACAGAGATCAGTGTTGGAACCTGTTTTCAACCAGCACATAACAGCCTCAGATGAATGGAATCTTTTTCCCAGGAAACTATCATTCCAATTAGTTTTCTTCAATCATTTCTTTGGCTAAACCAAAGTATTTCTTCACTCACCTCACCTCATAAACTCAGCAATCTGAGTATACAAACATGTTGAGAGAAACCAGAAAATAAAATGATGAATAATGAAAATCTAGAAACTTGAAATAGGAAATAAAAGATTTTGAAAACTCTTCATGAGTCAGGCAGTATCTGGATAGACAGCATTGTCCCATCATTAAAACAGTCTGCTCCCTCACCAGAAACTCTTTAACCTGCTGGGCACTTCCAGAAACTTCTACAGCACAATGTGACTTTAATGTCCAGACAATCATTTATCACAAAGAGGTCAATTGATTTAAAATAACAGCCACATGGAATATCTGACAATGATCACTGCTGTAGCGGAGTTTTCAGCTTTAGCTTGCTTCTTTCTCTGGTATTTCTTCACTCACCTCATAGGGAATACATGCAAGATGATATATCTGAAATTCAGTCAAATACTGATGACACTAGCATTAAATAAACAGAGAAAGGCAGGAAGGTTAACGATAAAGAATAGTAAGTTGGAAACTAGTAATTAAGCCCAGATGTGCAGAGAGTTTGCAGAAGAATCTTTTCGCCCGATCAATATTCACCTTGGATATAAGACATAAGGTGGTTTGAGGATTTTCTATGACCAGAAGAACTACTGCAAAGAGTGGTTTTGCAGTAGACATTTTGATACCCTCTTTGCCTTGCTGTTTGTACAGTGTTTATGCTGTAAGTTACCCGAAAATTTATACAATAACACAATAAATGTCAATATCGTCAAAACCTTGATGTTTTTCTCACAAACCACAAACAGCTGAGTATAGGCAATATTACACAACCAAACTGTGGGACGGGGGCTCATCACTAAAAGGAGAATGATAGTAGATCTATCATTGTTTTGGAAAGAAAATATAGGTAAAGAACTTCATAAGGCAGATTCCAGGATTCTTTCTTGTCTCAACACCAGATGATCATTGGGATGAAAATGCACAGACTCCTGTCACTCACGATCAAGAGAGTAGATAGGGAACAGTGATTGTCATCATAAATGCTTACATTGGTTTAAATTTGATGTCCTCAATATGTTAATTATATAATATTTTAATGTTTCCTGTCATCCATTTCTAGAACTAAAATATTTCAACACCGGCAAGCAACATGAGAACCAATTATACATTGTGCTTTTACTGCTAAAGCTGAAGGGACACTCTAGACCTACAGTTACATCCTAGTGCCTGAATCATAAGACCCAAGGATTGCCTTTATAATGGAGCTACCATGGTGTAGTGGAGTTACTGACAACTTGAGGAAGAAGGAGAAAGGATATGAAATGTTGGGATGCAAAAAATGGACTGTGAAAATGAGAAACAAGAAGATAGAAGCCTAGACTGGGGATTAGAGAAAATCAGGTGCTAGATGCACAAGGACTGAATGATCTGCAGCTGGAAATGAAGACATGAATGTTTGGAGTGAGTGATAACATTTCACAAAGCAGCCCCAACAGCAGGAGTTTTGTTTAATGTTGTGTCAGAAGATGCATTCCTCCTACTAGATTTATTGTGTTTGTTTTTTCAGTACTGACAGCCAGAAATGTATAATGTTATTCCTCCTTCTATGAGTACTGACAGGCATTCCTTGGCACTAGTTTCCCTGAGTAGAACCAAGATAAAATCCGAAGAGACAGGGAGCAACTCAATGGTGATAATGGAGGCACGTATAAATGCAGGTGCTGGAACCTGGAACAATGAAGTATCTGCTAGAAGAGCTCAGTAGGTTGAACAGCATCTATGGAGACAAAGGGAAAGTTATCATTTTTACCTGCTGACTTCCGGCAGCAGTTTGTACTCCATTTGTAGCATTACTGTGTTAATAGTATTTTATATTGCTCTGTATTGCTGCTGCATTGTTATATCTTTCCTGATGGTGTTTTCATCTTTAATATCTCTTCCTTATTTTGGTATCTCCTACTATTTTCTATTACTCTACTGCCGGAGATATTGCACAATAAATATTCCTGTGCAGTAGATTTATTGTGCTTGTTTTCCCCAGTACTGACAGTCAGAAATTTATAATGTTATTCTCCCTCCTCTTTTAGTGAGATTATCCATAATCAATATTTAAATTTCAGGATCTGCTTTTTAGCTCTAGCATAATACTGAACTGTAAATTGTTCTTAATTACATTTGTAGTCAGTTAGTTGAAGGTGAGGTGAACTATATAGTACAAGATTGTCCTATAATAAATGAAAATGATTTGTACTGTGTCAGTGCACATCCCAGCAGGATTGTGGAATGTGTGTGCCAGGAAGCAAATCTGATTTTTTTTCCAAGTCAATGCAAACTGTAATGTTGTAACTGAATCACACTAAAGTGCTTTTCAAAATCAATACATTGGGGACCAGCAAAAATAAATTCAAAATGTTCCTATATTTGAAAAATAAGCTGTGCGATTATTACCTAGAACCCTGTACAATATCCATGTAGGCCCGAAAACCAAAGTATTATCCATCGATTGTAATTTGTATCAGAAATGGCAAAAATAAACTGCATTTTCTAGGCCTCGTTAGAATCATTTTCTGTTTTAAAGTCTGTTTTGTATAAATATAATGGTGATTAGAAAAACATACCATGTGTATTATTCTTGGAATTGAATGAGAACTGAAAGGCTTGCCATTTCAGGGCACTGCAGGAGCCCTCAAACATGCTGTATGGTGTTTGGATTTAGTCAATTCATTGTTCTGAGGGATTCTATTAGCTTTTTGGTCCTTAACAAAAGATTGCATGAATGGGGAAACAAATGTGGACAGTGTCTCTTGGACAGTGATCTCAAACAAATTTCAAGGTAAAATTGCAGTGAAGGTCAATAGTCAGCCACTTTTGCAGTTGTGTAGCTTGTCTCCCAGTGGAGTGACTGACATTCCTTGAGCATACAGCATGGTTAACCCTTTGAAGATTGAACTCAGCATAAAAATAATTCAAATTTGCAGCACTCCAGTTAGGCCAAGGTTTATTACAAAACATGCTGTAATTTGCTTTCACTGTGTTCTGATTATAGGTTAGCAGTTGAAAGGTTAGGTCTAGAAAAAATATGCTCAGTACTCATTTTCTCAAAAGCAGATAAAGTGTTTCAATCTCCAGAGAAACAATGAGTTCCTAGTTATATAGTGCAATGTATTATAAGCAGGGAGAAACTGCTAATGTTAATTGAAATATAAACCTGTAATGTTAAACTGTTTTCACTCATTCCAGCTATTGGCCATTTCAAGTATTCACACTACCTATGGAACTGTTAACTGCTGGCCGTGGCCTTTCATTTTACTTCAGACCATGATGATAAAACATCGCTGATTATTACAGGATACTTTCATACGTGTGGAAAGCCTCCCTTTGGCTTTTGACACATTTTACAGTAAAACTTCAAATTATAAATATCTCACTTACAGGTGTTACCACTTCTAAGTTGGTAAATGCATTGAACATACTGGATTCGAGACAGATTACAATCTTACTGTGCATAGCCTCGAGTCAGTAACACTCCTGTTGAACATTATCCTTTGCTTTATTTCACTGAGCCTATTTTTTAGACCAACTTGCCAGTTCCTCTTGGTTCCTCTTGGACCTCTACTCATTGGAATTCAGGAGAATGAGGGGTGACATAATTGAAACCTATCGAATATTGAAAGACCTTGATAGAGTGGATGTGGAGGTGATGTTTCCTAAGGTGGGGCAGTCTAAGGCCAGAGGGCACAGCCTCAGAGTAGAGGGGCATCCTTATAGAACAGAGATGAAGAGGACTTTCTTTAGCCAAAGAGTGGTGAATCTGTGGAATACTTTGCCACAGGCGACTGTGGAGACCAAGTCAATAAGTATATTTAAGGCAGAGGTTGATAGATTATGGATTAGTCAGGGCATGAAGGGATACATGGAGAAGGCAGAAGACTGGGGCTGAGAGCTAAATGGATTAGCCATGATGAAATGGCGGAGCTGTTTCGATGAGCCAAGTGGCTTAATTCTGCTCCTACAGTATACATTCTGCTCTTGCAATATACATTTTTACTTTCATGTTCAGTGCCTTATTTAAATCTAATGCATACCAAATTAAATACACCACTCTCATCAACCCACCTTCAAACATTCAGTTGTTAGTCAGGCAGTAATACATCACGATCAGTGTTTTTTTTAAATCAGGTTCTGCCTCTTTTGCTTCCTTGAAAATGTGAGCACTTCAAGCATTCCTTGAAAACCTGGTCCTTGTGCATCCGTTATGAACCAGCCTCGTGGGATGTTAGAATATTATTTATAGATTTTATTTTTATTTAGAGATACAGGCCCTTCTGGTCCAATGAGCTGCACCTCCCAGCAACCCGTCTATTTAACAACAGCCTTATGACAGGACAATCTACAACGGCCAATTAACCTATTAACCGGTACATCTTTGGACTGTGGGAGGAAACTGGAGCACCCAGAGGAAACTTGCATGTTCACGGGGAGTAAGTATAAACTCCTTACAGATGGTACTGGAACTGAACTCTGAAATGCTCCAAGCTGTAGTCACTAGGCTACCGTGGTGTCTTTAAATGCTTATCTGCTAAAAGGCACACTCTTTGTTCAACTTGCTGCTTCTGACTGTTACTGGTGTACATGTATGAATTCAGACAGAATTGAAATGGTATTTGAGGCCTCCACAATCGGATAGAAGGAGTGAAAGTATTGTAATTATATTGTGTTTTTTTATGAGTTTAGTAGTTCAAAGAGGGTCTCTTTTTCCATATACCTTTCATCTGCTGACGGAAAAAGTGCAGCAGTGACAACTGCTGCAATGTGGAAAGACAGACAGCCAAATCACATAAAATGTGGAGGGTTTGAGCAAGTTAGGGAGTATCTGTGGTGGAGGATAAGCAGTCAACATTTTGGGCAGAAACCCTTCATCAGATCTGCAAAGGAAGGGGATAGAAGCCAAAATAAGAAGGTGGAGGTGGGGGGAGTACAAGCAAGACTAGGAGGGTGGGAAGGCGGGTCAGTGGGGGAATGTGAATGAAGTAAGAAGCTTGAGGTGATAGCAAGAAGAGGTAAAGGGCTGAAGAAAATAAATCTAATAGGAGAGGACAGTGGACCATGGAATAAGAGGAAGGAGGAGGAGGGAACCAGAAGGAGATGATGGGCAGGTAAGCAGAAGAGAAAGGGGTGAGAGGGTAACCAGAATGTGGATTAGAAAAAAAGCCAAGACCCTCCTCACAATATGATAATGGCAATGGCAGTCACCCCAGTAATTGAGAATTAAATATTTGCCAAAATACTCAGCAAATAACCCCACCATTTTTTCCTATTTTCATAGGCAGCCTCTTTATTTTAACATCTAATTTGAAGCACAGCATCTCTGATGAGACAGCATTACCTCATCACCTCACTGAAAAATTAACTCCCTACAGTTAGATAAGTGATGTGAAAATTGCCAGCAACTGTGAAAGTGCAACCGAGTTATTATGTAAAACATCCGAGAAGATTTATGAAAATTAGAGAGGACCAAATGAAAATCCTAATACCCAGAATGTAATTATGGCACATACTTTGACAATCTGGATGAGAAAATTAATAACTAGAACCAATTTTTGTATGTTCCTGAGTTAGGAGTAATGACTTATGAAACATCTGGGCAGAAATACAGTCCCTGAAGAAATTTCATAACATTTCAGGAACTGAACAAATGCAAGTTCTGGGTATTAGTGGGCACTGATGTCCCTATATAAGAGTATCAAACCAGAGATCTTCTTGATCTAACTGGTTAACTGCTACACAGTGAGATAAATATTTGCATCCAACGTTTGAGGAAGTTAACCTGATAAATGATGCTCTACTTGTGCTCAGAGTCATTGACCTGGAAACTTCATGGCTTTGCCTGATCTTTCCCTCGTGGGGGATTGGTGAAACCTGGAACCCCCGGAGGGACCACGTAACTGACTGCTTTCAGTCATTCATACCATCTCCCTATGGGCACTGCTGGGTGTCTGCCAAAGTTAAAAAACCTGGTGGAATTTCCATGTCATATAATAGTGCATACTGTGTACAATATAAATGTTGTACTTCTTACATAGTATTAAAAGTCTCATGTTGAATTTATACATCTATCAGAAATGCCACAAAGTTTCAGTTCTACAACCTAGCTAGAGTGAGTAGATTTTCTTAGCAGATATAAGAGCTGTTGCAATCATGAATTAATTAAGGATGACTACTTTGTGTTCTTCATCTAACCAGTTAATTAATTGTCATCAGAAATTAAATATACTCAGACAAAGGAAATAATACAGTGTGCATTCTGACAATGCACAGTCTGCTGGGTGGCTAACTTCTCTGGCTGCTTGTTATGTCAAGTGCTTACGCTTTGATGCAGAGTGACACTTGGCTACGTGAAGGTGATAGAGCAGAGTTGTAATGGGGTGGGGTCAAAGTATTCTGTTTCCTCTTGAATTCTCTCCTACTGTTTCCAGCGCTATATGGCAGGGTGACGTGAGCTAACAGAGCATATCATGCAAATCATAGAACATATGATTTGTTTGTATATTGCTGGTAGTTCTGCAAATACCTGAAATCTGAAGATCTATGACTCTGCCGATTCTCCAACCTGAAGAAACTGATGCCAGTTCTTTATATGGAATATGTTATTCCATGTGATGGTGTTCATCACTTCTTCTAGGCTGTATATTGTTACTTTGCATTAGCTTGTTAACAGGATTTAAAAGGGTGATTTGAAAAATGGATGTCCTTTTCCTGCGATCCATGGCTTACCCATTATGGTAAATATAATACCATTTACATAATTAATACTTCCTTGCTGCACTAGTGTTACTATTTCCTGATGTCAGTCTAATATATATTGTTGTAACTCTATTACTTTACTTCATGCATCCTGTGTTGCTACTTTACAGAACTGACTTTTAATCTGTGGTCTCTGGTGAATTTGCAAAGCCTTCAGCTTTCTCTCCACTTTTAGCTGAGAATGGTACCTGCAAGCACTTTATTTCTCTTGTGCAATAATAGAGTATTACTTGCTTTGCTTTACTTTGGATAACTGTGAGTAACTTTTAGAAGGGAGTACACCAGAGGTCTGTAGATACTGTGTGACTATTTACAGTGGGTTCATCAATAAAATATTGAGCAAGCACCAAATTACTTACAGTACTCATGCTTCACCATCCTGTTTCTATGCAGATCAGCAAATACTTCTCTATCTCCAACTAAATTTTTAGTGTATTCACTTTTAGTGTATTCACTGATAGTGTATTCACTTTTTGTTTTTTATATATATATATATATAAAAAAATATTCAATTCCTGCTGAGTTGTTCCAGCATTTTGTGTGTGTTGCTTGCCACTGCAGATTTTCTCTTGTTCCCGGTTCTTCCTTAATTATTTTAAAGCCTGTTTTTCAACTACTTTCTCAAAAATGCACAAGTTAAATGCATGATTTTATTTTTTATTTTTAGATACTAGTTAAGCTGCTTGTTACCTGTTATGATCATTATTTCATGTCGGCTGTGATTGACTTCTATTCACAAGCTCTCATGGGAATGCACGTTTCAAATTTGCAAATGCCCATCATTTCATTGGTAAGCAAACACTTATGCGGACAAGTTGGCTATTACTTTCACTATAATCTAGACTTCTCATTGAGATTATAATGGTTTGAAGCTCTACAGCCTTGGAATTCCCAACACAATATTTGCTTCTGTTGGATCATGGAATATCAAAGAATACAATAAGGAAGAACAACAAGCATATCTAGATCTCAGAAAATGGGATCAACTTTATCCTATTCCTCATTCCACTTTGATATTTTCCCATGTAAATTGACTATCCATTTGGGAGTGAGGAATAGTGCATAAAAGGAAATGGAGAAATTGGATAGGATAGGAAAATGATAATGCACAATTCATTGGTATCTATTTGACCCCATATAAGATGTACACAATATTTGTTGTCCTGCTTCATTATAGTTGTGGCATCCAGTCAGTACCACCCAGGCTGTTTATTCCTTCAGTACAAAATGAGTGATTTCAGGGCAGCTAGCTCTAGCTGGAAGCTAAATAGTGGTGATAAAATCAATGTTGGTACCACTTAAGGAGAAGATGCTTCAAGTATGAAACTTTTGTTGGATGTCATTTCAATGTTTATGCAATTATTGGAAACTAATACAGAATAACAAAGAGACCCCTAATTTTTGGATAGGTACATTCTGGCATTCATACTGACATGAATCCCCACTAAGACCTTTGTTATTGAGTCATGCATAATTTAATCATACAAAATTACCTTGTGCTTTTGTGAGCATTAGTTTTATCCTAAATTATAAAGTTTAACTATTACCCCTTAGATTAAGTAATACTTACTCCATCTGGCCTCAGCTTTGTAGCTTTTTAATCTCGAAAGTTATGCTTAAAATCTATAAAGAACAATTTTGAGTAAGAACTAACATTGTTTTCTTGGAAACTGCATTGAAAGTCTTGTCGAAAAACTTTTGATTAACTTTCTTTATTTTGATAGATAAACTCTTCTCGGGCTTTCAGCCAGGCACAGGTATTGACGATAACTGACGCTTCGATGACATACTCTGCCATCTTCATCAGGGATGATGCCTGGGCATGTCTAGTCTATGGTGGTATTTATACCCCCATAGTCTGTCCCTCCTGATTAGTTAGTCCTCATCCAACCAGGTTTCTGCTCTCCCACCTTGTTTTCAGTCGAATATAATTCGGTTGTAATCAATACCTGTACTCGGCTGGAAGCCCGAGAAAGGTTTATTTGTCATATACGCCGTGAAAGAATGAACAGAAAAGTAGCGTTCGCATTGAAGCATATCATGATCTCAACAACAAACTTTCTTACTGTCAATAAAAGGACTTTTAACTGTGAGTATTCAATTTCCCCACCTGGTTTATAATACGGTGGCTGGATTGTGCACCATTTAATGAATTCATTGAATTTTGATATTATGAAATCTACCCTGTTAGATTACCGCCCAGTTTCTGAGCATAAAAATCTACTCCTTTGCATCTCATATTTTGATTCATTTTCAAACAAAGTATTCACTAATTTTTTTAGATAAATCATAAGCTAGAAATTCCATAGAAGTACAACTGATCTTCCTTCATTATTTTTCTGGGAGGCCTAAGAGGTTGCACGGATGTCTCAATCTACTCATTAGCTGTTCCTCTTGAGTTGGAAGATCAGGAGGTCACCAGTTGATTTCCAGCTTGACATCTCTTTACTATGTACTCTAAGTTTACAGAAATCTTTAACGTCCCATCTCAAAAAAGACTACCACTGATCCAGCCAAGGTCATTACATTAAGTCTGAATATTAGCAACATACTTAATTTAATGTCTTTTTTCCATGATTCAACTGAGCCCAATGAATGCATTTTTTCCACAAATTGCTCAGCACTAAACTGGGTTTGATAGCTGTACTAGATCTTCCTAGATTCTTATAACTAATCTTCTAATAAGAAATGCAATGCACATTTGACCACTTGATGACAATAAAGCTACCAATGAACAAGGGAGTTGTTTTCTTTTAAGGTTCCTCATTGAAAATCAGTGTTACAAAAAGTTACTGGCATTATCTTAGTCAAACATATTGTATTAGACCACAAAGCCACAGGACATCTGGATCAAATGTAACCAGACAGCTTTAATGTACAGAATAAAGGGAACTGCATTAACAGATTGGTTCTGTAATAAGTAGCTTGTTGAACATTGAAACATATCCTAAGCACAAGCAGGAGAGTGATTTCAACTGGAAAATTCTGACCACAAAAGGTTCTGAGCGGTCTCATCACTAGAAAGGTTTTCGGCTTATAAATTCCTACAATGTGTGTTCATTAAACAAGTAAGTGACCCAAGTTCTTGCAAGCTATTGTTGATTGCTTATTTTATATTAGGTCAGATCTTGCTGGCTGGTCCCATCATCTGGAACTTATCTTGCAGTCCCTCTCTGCCCATATTTAACTGTTTGGGACATGGAGGGCTAATTCCTTTTGCTTGCAGAGCACAGGGCTCCACCCATATGGTATTAGTGATAGCAGGAACTCCCATAATGCAGTGAGATTTTGCTACGTCTGAAATGCCCTGAAAGTTTTGACAGCTGGCAAAATCTTGACTCTAGGCCTGCTGGCTGTGGATTCTGTGAGAGATTTTATAATTTTAAACTTTTTTGATATTTGGGATATTTACAAACTACAACATTTGAAATTAATTATGAAAATAAACAAAAACAAGCAAGATTAAACACCGAGAAAGAGACAAAAAACAGTTACACATTAAACTAATATTTAAAAAATATTAACTTTACTTTTAGTTCTAATCCATAGCTCTACATTTCCTATCGAAATCAAACAGTCTCAGACCCTGCTTGGGTCCTAAGTTGATGAATCTCAGTAGTATTTGACCTCACTGCTGGAGTCCATGCAGGGTCCAACAGTGGAGTAAAATGACTGACTCAACCCCTGAGATTGTCAGCAAGTTTGGTCTTCTGTTTCAGAGTAAATGTGGCATGGCACAAAATGAGTTGAAGAAACAGATCTTTAATTTTATTTGATTCTTATTAATGTAACACTCTGTAATGTTTCACTGTTAATGTAATGGTTTCTCTGTAACAGCAGTGTTGGGGTTATGACTAGAGATAACGGAGGCTTTGGAATATGCGCCATCCAATGAGATGCATGTTGTTTCTTTCTTGTGTGTCTGAGAGAAAGATTCACAGGCTTTTGTTCATTGGGAGACGGAGAGAGAAGATGCCAGAGTGGGGAAGTCGTAGACTACACGATGGAGTGGACTTGGAATGGGGCCAGGAGTCGACAACGCCTGGGGGAAGTTGATGGAGAATGAACAGATGGGAAAACATTGATCTCCAACATTGTGCATTAGACTGTTTCATGAGAATGGGCCCTTTTTCATTTTTGTTTCTTTGCTAAACCTATAGTCAATTTAAGAATTATAAAGCTCAATCGTTTAATTGCATATTGTGTACTGTTTGTTATTTCGTGGCACTGATTTGGAACAGGGGAACACATCATGCAGCATCCACTAAATCCAGCATCCAGTAAATGTACATAGAACATAGAACATAGACATCTACAGCACGTTACAGGCCCTGGGGCCCACAGTGTTGTGCCAACCACGTAATCTATTCTGGAATCTGCCTAGAATTTCTCTACTGCATAGCCCCCTATTTTTCTATGCTCCATGTACCTATCCAAGAGTCTCTTAAAAGACACTATTGTATCCGCCTCCACCACCATCACCAGCACCTTATTCCACACATCCAACATTCTCTGTGTGAAAAACTTACCTCTGACATCCCCCTTGTACCTATTTCCAAGCACCTTAAAACTATGTCCCCTCACATTACTCCAACTGAGGACTAACCAGGGTCTTATACAACTGTAACATTACCTCTCAGCTCTTGAACACAATCCCATGGTTGATGAATGCCAGCACACCATACGCCTTCTTAACAACACTGTCAAACTGAACAGCAGTTTTGAGTGTCCTATGGACATGCACCCCAAGATTCCTCTAATCCTCCGCACTGCCAAGAGTCTTGCCATTAATATTATATTCTGCCTTCAAATTTGACCTTCCAAAATGAACCACTTCACACTTATCTGGGTTGAGCTCCATCCGCCACTTCTCATCCCAGTTCTATTGATGTCCCACTGTAACCTTTGACAACCCTCCATCCTATCCACAACACCCTAAACCTTTGAGTCAATAGCCAACATAATAACCCACCCTTCTACTTCTTCATCTATGTTATTTATAAAAATAACAAAGAGGAGGGGTTCTGAATCAGATCCCTCTGGAACACCACTGGTCACCGACCTCCATGTAGAATACAAACCATCTATAACCACTCTTTGTCTTCTGTAGGCAAGCCAGTTCTGGATCCTCAAAGCAAGGTCTCCTTGGATCCCATGCCTTCTTACTTTCTGAATGCATACCATCTCTAAGATGGCACCCTGTACGGCGGCCATGTTGCGAGCTCTATTCCGACTTTACAGTATACTTTTAATTTCTGTGACTTCCTTCGCATTTCTTATTCAAGTAGCTGATAGTCACATTAGATGTGATAGACTGACTCTGCTGAACATCAGGAAGATGGCATTTACCCACTAGGTGCTGCCTTTTCTCCACTTGGAACCGCTGCTTGTGCGATCAATGGGAGGCTCACCTACTACACTGCCGCTACCTCGGAAGCAGCGCCGGCGGCGAAGGAGAAGGGCCAGCATCCTGGTGAGGTTGAGATGGTGTGCTAATCGGCCATCGCTCCTTAGCATGCTCCTGGCTAACATTTAGTCCCTGGATAACAAGCTGTGCGACTGAGAGCCAGAATCTCCTATCAGCGTGAAACAAAGGAATGCAATGTTTTGAGCTTCGTGGAGACTTGGCTAATGGATGAGATACTTGATCATGCCATTGAGCCCCCTGGGTTCTCCCTGTTCTGGGTGGACAGGTCAGAAAACCTCTCCGGGAAGAGTAAAGGAGGTGGGAATGCTTCATTGTCAATATTCCTGGTGTGACCCCCGAACGTGCATGACTTTAAATACTTTTGTTCCACGAATCTGGAGTACCTGGTGCTGCTGTGTAGACCCTTCTGATTGCCTAGGGAGCTCACGGCTGTTATCATCACAGCGGCGTACATTCTGATTGCCTAGGGAGTTCACGGCGGTTATCAGCACAGCGGCGTACATTCTGATTGCCTAGGGAGCTCACGGCTGCTATCATCACAGCGGTGTACATTCTGATTGCCTAGGGAGCTCATGGCTGTTGTCATCACAGCGGCGTACATTCTGATTGCCTAGGGAGCTCACGGCTGCTATCATCACAGCGGCGTACATTCTGATTGCCTAGGGAGCTCACGGCTGCTATCATCACAGCGGCGTACATTCTGATTGCCTAGGGAGCTCACGGCTGCTATCATCACAGCGGCGTACATTCTGATTGCCTAGGGAGCTCACGGCTGCTATCATCACAGCGGCGTACATTCTGATTGCCTAGGGAGCTCACGGCTGTTATCATCACAGCGGCGTACATTCTGATTGCCTAGGGAGCTCACGGCTGTTATCACCACAGCGGCGTACATTCTGATTGCCTAGGGAGCTCACGGCTGCTATCATCACAGCGGCGTACATTCTGATTGCCTAGGGAGCTCACGGCTGTTATCATCACAGTGGCGTACATTCTGATTGCCTAGGGAGCTCACGGCTGCTATCATCACAGCGGCGTACATTCTGATTGCCTAAGGAGTTCACGGCTGTTATCATCACAGCGGCATACATTCTGATTGCCTAGGGAGCTCACGGCTGTTATCATCACAGCGGCGTACATTCTGATTGCCTAGGGAGCTCACGGCTGTTATCATCACAGTGGCGTACATTCTGATTGCCTAAGGAGCTCACGGCTGCTATCATCACAGTGGCGTACATTCTGATTGCCTAGGGAGCTCACGGCTGCTATCATCACAGTGGCGTACATTCTGATTGCCTAAGGAGCTCACGGCTGCTATCATCACAGTGGCGTACATTCTGATTGCCTAAGGAGCTCACGGCTGTTATCATCACAGCGGTGTACATTCTGATTGCCTAAGGAGCTCACGGCTGCTATCATCACAGTGGCGTACATTCTGATTGCCTAGGGAGCTCACGGCTGCTATCATCACAGCGGTGTACATTCTGATTGCCTAGGGAGCTCACGGCTGTTGTCATCACAGCGGCGTACATTCTGATTGCCTAGGGAGTTCACGGCGGTTATCATCACAGCGGTGTACATTCCAGCGCAGGCTGATACTGACCTGGCTCTCAAGGAACTGTATGAGACCATCAGCATGCTGGAGACTGCACACCCAGGAGCTGCCTTCACTGTCGCCGGTGACTTTAATAGAGCGTCGCTGACGAAAGTCTCTCCGAAGTTTTGTGAACACATCCAGGTGAGCACATGAGGAGATAGGATACTTGACCACTGCTACTCTCCCTTTCGCAATACTTACAAAGCACTCCTTCACCTTCCATTTGGAAAATCGGATCACTCCTTCATTTTGCTGCTGCCAAAGTACAGGCAGAAGGTGAAACAAGAGGCTGCCGTAGTTAAAACTGTCCACTGTTGGTCTGACCAGTTGGCCTTCATGCTACAGGACTGCTTTGATGATGTCGACTGGAATGTCTTCCATGACAAGGAAGCCTTTGAGTTCACGGATGGGGTCACAAGTTTCATCTGGATGTACATCGAGGATGTTGTCCCCAGAAATTGGTCAGGGTCTATTCAAACCAGAAACCCTGCATCTACAGCTCCATGCAAGCAGCATTTACAGTGTGACAAAGAGCAATGCAGCTACAATCTACGCAAAGTCACCAAGGCAGTGAAACAATACTGGAACAAGATCCAGACATAACTTTCCACCAACAATGCACACAGCTTATGGCAAGGTCTGCACACCATCACAGACTTCGAAGCTAAACGCAGTGGAGTTTCCAGCATCTCCCAGATGAGCTAAAATCTTTGACGTTGCCAATACAGAGCCCCTGTGGAGACCTATAGCTGATGCGATCTGCTGTTTGGTCGTCTCTGAAGCTGAAGTACACAGGTGATTCTAACGAGTGGACAGTCGCAAGGCTGCGGGACCAGACGGCATCCCAGGGTGAGTACTCAGGATGTGCGCGGCACAACTGGCAGGTGTGTTTACAGACATTTTTAACCTCTCCCTCTCCCAGTGTAGAGTGCCGTCCTGCTTCAAAACATCCACCATTGTTCCAGTACCTAAAAAGACCAAGGTAACATGTCTGAACGACTGGCGTCCTGTCACACTCACCACAATAATAAGCAAATGCTTTGAGAGGCTGGTCAAGGATTACATCTGCAGCTTGCTACCACCCACACTGGACCCCTACAGTTCACCTACTGATACAACCAATCGACAGACAACACAATAGCCACAGCTCTACACATGGTCCTTACACACCTGGAGAAGAAGGATGCTTATGTGAGAATGCTGTTCTTGGTTACAGTTCAGCATTCAACACCATAATTTCCTACAGGCTCGACAAGAAGCTCAAAGACCTCGGCCTTCACCCTGCCTTGTGTAGCTGGATCCCGGACTTCCTGTCAGATCGCCAGCAGGTGGTAAGAGTGGGCTCCCTCACCTCTGATCCTCTGACCCTTAACACAGGTGTCCCTTAGCGCTGTGTCCTAAGCCTCCTCCTTTACTCTCTGTATACCCATGACTGTGTCAGCACCCACAGTTCCAATCTGCGAATTAAATTTGCTGATGACACTACACTGATTTGCCTAATCTCAAATAATAATGAGGCTGCCTACAGGGAAGAAGTCATCACCCTGACACAGGAGAAAACAACCTCTCCCTCAACATCGCAAAAACAAAGGAGCTGGTTGTGGACAACAGGAGGAATGGAGACAGGCTAACCCCTATTAACATCAATGGATCTGGGGCTGAGAAGATGAGCAGCTTTAAGTTCCTCGGCATAAATGTCATCGAGGATCTCAAGTGGTCTGTACATACCGGCTGTGCGGTGAAAAAGGCACCACAAGTGGTTGAAGAAGTTTGGTATGGGCCACCAAATCCTAAGAACCTTCTATAGGTGTAGATTTGAGAGCATCCTGACTGGCTGCATCACTGCCTGGTATGGAAACTGTACCTCCCTCAATCGCAGGTCTCTGCAGAGAGTGGTGCAGACAGCCCAGCGAATCTGTAGATGTGAACTTCACACTATTCAGGACATTTACAAAGACAGGTGTGTAAAAAGGGCCCGAAGGATCATTGGAGACTCGAGTCACCCCAACCACAAACTGTTCCAGCTGCTACTATCTGGGAAACGCAACAGCAGCTTAAAAGACAGGACCAACAGGCTCCGGGACAGCTTCTTCCACCAGGCCACCAGACTGCTTAATTCATGCTGAAGCAACTGTTTTTCTATGTTATATTGACTATCCTGCTGTACATAATATTTATTATAAATTACTATAAACTACACATTGCGCACTTAGACAGAGATGCAACAAAGATTTTTACTCCTTATATATATGAAGGATGTAAGTAATAAAGTCAATTCAATTTAATTCAATTCCATTCAATTCCTTGCATGGGGAACCTTATCAAATTCCTACCTGAAATCCATGTATGCTACCTCCACTGCTCTACCTTCATCAATGTATTATGTTACATCCTCAAAGAATTCAATCAGGCTTGTAAAGCACGACCTCCCTTGACAAGGCCATGCTGACTATCTCTAATCAGATTATGTCTCTCCAAATGTTCATAACTCCTGCCTCTCAGGGTCTTCTCCAACAACTTGCCCACCACTGAAGAAAGACTCACTGGTCTATAATTTCCTGGCTTATCCCTACTCCCTTTCTTGAACAAGGGAACAACATTTGCAACTCTCCAATCCTCCGGTGCTTCTCCTGTCCCTATTGAGGATGCAAAGATCATCGCTAGAGGATCAGCCATCTCCTCCCTTGCTTCCCACAATAGCCTGCACTATATCTCATCCAGTCCCAGTGAGTTATCCAACTTAATGTTTTTCAAAAGTTTCAGCACATTCCCTTTCTTAATGTCTATATGCTCAAGCATTTCAGTCTGATGTAAGTCATCCTCATATTTGTAAATGTCCTTTTCTCTGGTGAATGTGCTTTGAATCTTAAAAATTTCAGCAACCAATCTGTTGAATATTCTCCATTATATTCAATTTTCTGTTTGTCATGATAGATCTTTGCTTGTTAATGATCAACATACCTTTAAATCGCATATGTCTCACTCCAACACTGACAAATCCACTCTTTCAATACACGATTGAGATCTTTATTTACAGTTTATGAAGTGATGTTCTATTTTCCATTAACTTCTGTTCATTACATATGTGAGGTCACTTCTCAGAAATGTCTGGTGCATAGAGACCTGCGCAATGCCTGGGAACCTTCTCAGCACCTTGTGAAATACTGTGACATTATTCGCATTATTGCAGCACTCAAAAAAATCTGATTTTGAAGATTTTCAGATTTTGAAATTTCAGATAAGTGATGCTCAGCCTGTACTAAGAATACCTGAAGCAAGGTTACTTTTGAAAAGCTTAAGAGCTGTGATGCAATCTGAGTATCAAAGTATACACAGGATGTGATCCTTTATGCTTCACTGAATACTTTTGCAGAGCTTGCCTAGAAGAACAATTTTATCTTCTAAAATCCTAGCAAGTGTCCTTTGCAGAGAACATAGAAGCCCAGAGTCTTCTCATTTGGTTTTTTATGAAGTTTGAAACCATTGTTGGTGTCAAGTCTGTGATGGCAGAGGTCAGTTACTTACGTGTTTACCTCAGTGATCCAACAAGAAAATTTAACAGATTGTGCTAAAACTGAATATTCCTGAAACATTGTCATATACTTCCCTCTTCAGTCCTGACGAAGGGCTCCGGCCTGAAACGTTGACTGATCATTTCCATGGGTGCTGCCGCCTGACCTGCTGAGTTCCTCCAGCATGTTGTGAGTGTTGCATTGTCATATACTTGACTTTTACATTAGCTATAAAATCCTATTGTTTTGTGACATTTGACAATCCAAGCACAAAAGATTATTTACTTAATCTGCTTCATTAAAGGAGTACACAATACAGTGTGCAGAGATAATCTTTAAATAAATACTAATTAGGAATTTCACTCTGGAAATGTGGGAAAATCCTGGAACGTTCAGGATCAAAATTGCAGTCATTGTTTCAGGGAGCATTCAAAATTTTACAATATTAAAAGGAACATCGAAAGAATGCTCCTTTAAATGTGCATTTCACAGAGAAAGAAGAGAAATTTTAACACAATTAGCAGGTAGGAAACACTTGGATCCAGTGGAATGTTGGTTTTATGCTCCACTCATTTTTATGTTTTATTGACTTCAACTGAGAGTAACATTTGGTAGACCAGGAAACTAGTAATGGGCCCAATCCATCAGCTTCTTGCTGTGGTTGGGGTACAAGGCCCCAGAGCTTTTGTCTGTCCTTGCTGCCAAGAATTTATCTATTACTATAGCCATCAAAGAACGTTTGAAGACTGCGACCTACGGGTCTAAACAAAACTATTGTTCTATGGAGCTGTCATCCTTCCTACATTACTGTATGGAGCTGAATCATGGACTGCCAGATTTTGAGGTTCAGCTGGAAGGACAGACGAACTAACACCAGTGTACTGTAGGAGGGCAACATGAAGCAACACCAAAGCAACATAAAGCAACACCAACTCCGGAGGAAAAGTCATGTCCTTCGGATGCCTAACTCACGTCGCGCAAAACAGATTCTTTACTCGCAGTTGAAGGTCAGTGAGCCCCAGTTGACAAAGGAAATACTTCAAAGATAATATCATAATCATAAACACAAGGAAGTCCAAAGATGATGGAAATCCAAAGCATCATACACAAAATGCTAGAGGAACTCAGTGGGTCAGGAAGCATCTATGGAAATAAACAAACATTTCGGGCCGGGACCCATCTTCAGGACTCATAATCATGATCAGCCTGAAGATCTTCAACATTACATCTAAAAACTGGAAAGATACTGTACTCAATAGATACATCTGGAGGAAATCTGTTCAAGAGAGAGTTGAGCTACTTGAGAATGACCTCTGCCTTACCACAGAGAATAAGCAACAGTTGCAAAAGGAGAGAATGAACAACCAGAAAACCCAACCACTAACCATAACCACGCTTGCCCACATTGCAGTAGATTATGTGGATCCCAGATCAGCCTCTACAACTACCTGAGGACACACCAATAGATAACTCCTTAGGGGAACATCATACTCAACGTGGGTGATCTCTACTATTATTATAGCATTGATAGGATATTAATGATTACAAGGCTTGAGAACACCCACTGACTATTTTCCAGGGTGCTATGAAATTGCTTTCCTGAGTGAAGCTCACAGTATACATGGTAATAATACACAGAACTATAAATACAGCAACAAGTGCAAAACTACAGAATGGAGTAAAGTGGCAAACTGAAGAATTCCAAAAAGAAATGCTAAATTAATGACAATGAATGGTTAGAATTAAAGGGACGAGAATGTGGGAAGCTGATATGAAAGCGATTATTGGTTCAGAAACCTGATAGTAGTGGGAAAAAGCTGATTTTGAACTCTGTCATCCAGACATCCAAGTCCCTGTATGTTCTCCTGGAATGCAGAAAAGAGAAAAGGGAATGGCCAGGGTGGCAAGTTTCAAATTCTTGTGTTTTCTCCTGGAAGAGGGAAAGACAAAAGGGAACAGCCACAGCAGAGGCAACCTTGCCAAAACTCTGTCACATTGATTTCCAAAGGTTATTGAACTGGTTATCAGGTAAGGTTTATACCCAGACTAAAACATTTGGAGAAATTGCTTAGCACCTTGATACATCAGCTTCAGTAAGAAAGAGCAATCTTAAATAAGTAAATCCAGAATTTGTAATTTACTTAAGCCTTTATTAATTTGACAGTTATTAATCTTAGTAGAACAGCTTCATTTTTGATGCTTGAATATCTTATAAGCAGCTAACAAGCTACCATAATTAGAGGATATTAATGTACAAATTAAGGAATTTCATGAACAACACAGGAGTTGAAATACAAGTCATCAGAGCATTGAGAACATTACAGTCATTACTGCAAAGCAAAATACTGCAGATGCTATGATTCCAAAATAAAACTGAAAGCTCTAGAAACTCAGCAGTTCAGACAGCATCTCTGGAGAGAGAAAAATAGAGTTAATGTTTTAGGTTAGTATAAATTCAACACTAATTCATGGAAATTTTAAAATAATTGCAGAAAGCAATATTTGTAAGTAGGTTTTTGACACTGCCACTATGTTAACATGTTAACTCCAGGATTCATAACCATTTAGATTGAGCGGGAATAATGACTAACATCAGAGGATTTCATTGCTTGTATTAAAAATGGCTGTATTAAAATATGGTAAGGTGTGTCCCACCTCTTCAAGGAGGGGGATGTGTATGAAATAAAACCTGCGGTTGTAAGAATTGCAATGGGTTCATGTTGTAGGGATACGTTCTGGTTTAAGCATCAATGCACAAGGACACTGGGAGAACTGAGAAACAAGATGGTAAATTACAATAGTCGGGTTGAGTTTTTGCTGCCATTGTTTTTTTTTCCCCCTATTTGCATTCTAAGTTGAATACAATTTCCTTGGTTGGCAGCATCTTGATAATTACTTGGGACCATGAGCAGACCCGGGAATAAGGGGAACATGAGGATGAGAGGATAATGAAAGTTAGTGTTGTTGCCTAGCCCACATCTATTGCCCATCTTGAATGACCCTTGAATTGAGGGGTTTGCCAAGAAATGACAGAGTCAGTTATGAAATATTCCCAACACAAAATGCTGGAGGAACTCAGCAAGCCAGGAAACATCTATGGAAAGGAGTATAGTTGATGTTTTGGGTCAAGGCCCTTCATCAGGACTGGAGAAATAAAGATGAGGAGACAGAGTAAGAAGGTGGGGGGAGAGGAGAATGAAATACAAGGTGATAGGTGAAACTGGGAGGGGGTGGGGAGAGGGGTGAAGTAAAGAGCTAAGAAGTTGATTGGTGAAAGAGATACAGAGCTGGAGAAGGAGGAATCTGATAGGAGAGGACAGAAGGCCGTGGAATAAAGAAAAGAGGGAGAAGCACCAGAGGGAGGTGTTGGACAGGTAAAGAGATAAGGTGAGAGAGGGAAATTGGAATGGAGAATGGTGAAAGGGGGGCATTACCTGAAGTTCAAGAAATCAATGTTCATGTCATCAGGTAGGAGGCCACCCTGGTGAGATATAAGGTGCTGCTGCTCCTCCAACCTGGATGTGGTGTCCAGAAAAAAGGCAGACCCAACCAGTTCCCCTCCGCTACCACTCTCCTCCACCTGATGGAACTGGTCCTCACTCTCAATAATTTCTCCTTTGGCTCCTCCCACTTCCTTCAAGCAGAAGGGTTAGCCATGGGAACTTGCAGGGGTCGCAGCTATGCCTGGCTTTTTGTTGGTTATGCGGAACAGACTATGTTCCAAGTCAATACTGGTATAATTCCCCAAATTTTCCAAGGCTACATCAACGACTGCTTTGGCACTGCTTCTTCCACCCATGTGGAGCTTGTCGACTTCATCAACTTTGCCTCCAACTTTCACCCTGCCCTCAAATTCACCTGGTCCATTTTTGACATCTCCCTCCCTTTTCTTGACCTCTCTGTCTCTATCTCTGGAGACAGCTTTTCTACTGATGTCTAATAGAAACCCACTGACTCTCACAGCTACCTGGACAATACCTCTTCCCACCCTGTTACCTGTAAAAATGCCAACCCTTTCTCTCAATTCCTCTGTCTCTGCCACATCTGTTCTCAGGAAGAAGCTTTTCATTCCAGAACTAAGAAAGGGGCTTCCTTTCCTCCACCATCAATGGCGCGCGCTACCGCAGTGCTTTCATTTTGCGCACATCTGCCCTGACCCTACCAGGGATAGGGTTTCTCTTGTCTCACCTACCACCCCACCAGCCCCCCAGCACTCAATTCTCCACAACTTCTGCCATCTCCAACGGGATCCCACCACCAAACATCTTTCCTTCCCTCCCACTTCTTGCTTCTTGCAGGGAACACTCCCTACGTGACTCCCTTGTCCATTCATCCTTCCCCACTGATCTCCCTCCAGGCACTTATCCTTGCAAACGGAAAAAATGCTACACCTGCCCCGACACTTCCTCCCTTAATACTATTCAGGGCCCTAACAGTCCTTCCCGGTGTGACAACACTTCACCTGCGAGTCAGTTGGGGTCATCTACTGTATCCAGAACTCCCGGTATGGCCTCCTGTATATCAGTGAGACCCGACATAGATTGGGAGATTGCTTCACTGAGCACCTACGCTCCATCTGCCAGAAAAAGAGGGATCTCCCAGTGGCCACCCATTTTAATTCCACTTCCCATTCCCATTCTGACATGTCAGTCCATGGCCTCCTCTACTGCTGCAATGAGGCCACACTCAGGTTGGAGGAACAACACCTTATATTCCATTTGGGAAGCCTCCAACTTGATGGCATGAACATCAATTTCTTGAACTTCAGGTAATGCCCCCACCCCACTTCACCATTCCCCATTTCCATTTTGTTCTCTTACCTTATCTTCTCACCTGCCCATTACCTCCTTCTGGTGTTCCTCCCCCTTTTCTTTCTTGCATTGGTTCTGTCCTCTTCTATCAGACTCCCCCTTCTCCAGCCCTATGTCTCTTTTATCAACCAACTTCCCAGCTCTTTGCTTCACCCCTCCCCTTCCCAGTTTCACCTTTCACCTTGTGTTTCTTTTCCCCTGCCCCCACTTTCTTACGCAGACTCCTCATCTTTTTGTTTCTCCAGTCCTGATGAAGGGTCTCAGCCCAAAATTTCGATGGTACTCTTTACCATAGATGCTCCCTGGCCTGATGAGTTCTTCCAACATTTTGTGCATGTTGCTTGGATTTCCAAAATCTGCAGATTTTCTCTTGTTTAAGAAATATTCCTTTGCGTCCAGCATGACATATGGTTCAACAGATTTTCTTCACGAAGGAACATCTGGCTTTTTTTTAATCATGATTATATTTTTAAATGTTTTATTGCATATTTTCTTTTAATTATCTAAATTTAAATTCTCTCATGGTGGAGTCTGAGCTAATGTTTATAGATCAATACCATTTAGAGAAATATTCCAAATTATGGGAGGATATAACCGTTACTGTGAAGAGAAGACCATTTGAACCTTCAATTCAATGTTATCTCGTGGTGAAACAACTCCATTAGTCCCCTTATCCTTCCCTTTACTAATAATATTTCAAACTATTCTCTCCGAAATGCCCGACCAATCCCTCATGAAGGGGCTTCTGCTTTCACCAGACGGTGAATTTCAGTAACATACCCTGCATCCTCTCACACCCTACAGCAGGACTTCTTCATTTTTCCAGCTACTTTCCTGCCCCAGTCAACCTATTAGGGCTATGGGGTAGTAAAAGAGCTGATGAGCAGTTAGCAGGAGAAGATGATAACTGGGGAGGAAGGGATCTTGAAGATTGGAGGTATCAGATTATGATTGTGAACACTGGGGTTGTCAGACATAGATGGGGGATTGGGAGTAGGAAATGTATTGAGATGGGACTACTGGAAATTCTGGGAGTGGAAAGGTCAGAGATCACAAGGTTGTGGAGAGTCATGAATTCATGAAACATGCCAAATATTAACCTGTTTGAGCTCAGAGCCTGCTTCTCCTAATCCTGGTTAATCTAGTATAATATACTTAGTTCATTCCATGATACCCTCACCTTCTTTACCTTTATGTTTTAGAACTAAAATTGTTTTTAAAATAGAGGCACATTACCTCATTTAAAGATTTCCTTGTTTGATCACCCTCCATTGAGTGAATTAGGTCACTGATTCCCATTAAAATCAAGTTAAAGCTAGATTACAGTTGAGGTTGCATTCACCACCCAAATCTTCCAGTCCTTAGGGGTTAACATTACCTGCTATGTGTTTCAAAGTTCACTCGCATTTCAATCTGTCGAAAACTATTGCTATTCTGTTAAATCTATACTCTATCAGTAGTGGAAAATCAAGGGGTGCATTTAAAATGTTAATGAAAGTCTGCAAGGTATCAACAGCCTGACAGTTTGACAACCCTCCTGTGACATGTACCAGGATAGTATAAAAGAACCATTCTACAACTCCCTTTTTACCTTATGCAATATTCTATTTTAATCCTTGAAACAAATCCCAAGCAACTGTTATAAGAATATTATTAACATTTTTGCTACGTTTACATTCAACTTAATCCAGGTTTTTGGGAACCTACATTCAAACTGTGACCAACTTACTGATTCTAAAGCACACACATTCTGTCTTACCCAGAGAAATAGTCGGGAACAATTAAAACATTACTAGTGTTGAGTTTATTGGGGAACAATATTTGACGGTCACTTTTGCTCTTTCTTGGTGATAAATGCTGAACTAAAGTTTTGCAATGGAACAAATGCAACCAGTGCCAACCACCTCTGTCATTTTCTGGGCAAATATGGTAACAAGCTATCTCTGTCTGTCCCACTCCTGATACCTCTGAGAGCTGGAGTTACGATGAATAGACCAAAGTATTTGTAACTCTGAACCCTATAGTTATAGAATTACACGAACCAAGTCATTCAGTCTGTTCCACCTATTCTTCACAAAGGCACTATAATCTGCCCCATTCTCCAGCTAACCTGTATTTTTTTGCTTCTCTGTTATCTACACCCTATCTTCCCCACTTTACAGACACTGGAGTCAAGATCAAGATTACCCACTGAAGGAAGAGATTTCCCCTGATGCTTTTGATGATCATATAAAATCTATATTCTTTGGACTTAGACCCTACTGCTATGAGAAGGATTTTTCTTTTTCCTCACTGCCTCCATGATTTTCAAACGTTCATAGGTCCAAATTAATGTCAGAGAAATGTATACAATATACATCTTGAAATGTTTTATTCTTCACAAACATCCACGAAAACAGAGAAGTGCCCCAAAGAATAAACAACAGATAAACGTAAGAACCCCAAAGTGCCCCCCCGCTCCCCTCCCTCCTGTGCGTAAGCAGCAGCGAGTAACAATCCCCCCTCCCTCCACCGGCAAGACGAAAGCAAACATTAGTACCACCACCGAGCACTCAGCGTGAGCAAAGCAATAGCAAAGATGCAGACTTGCAGTTACCCCAAAGACTTTGCGTTTCATCCGGCATATGACATTCGGCAGATTCTCTCTCTCCCTAATAAGGGAGAAAAAGGTGCCTCCATTTTTCACCAGAGCGGGAAGACATAGCAATCAACTTGCTAGTTTACGATGTTAAAAGTCCGTTACGTCGCTTTTTCCGAGTTCTGTGCTTGAAGATCGCAATGACCTCGGGTCTTCGGGCCCACAGCAGATATCCTGACTCCCCTGACAACACACCAACCCTCGATTAGCCCATTTCCATAGCCCCGAGATCTTAGGCTTCCTAATTCAAGCCAGACTCTTAGGCCAAACCCTTGACGTGCCGAACAACGGCCAGTTGTGGAACCCCGAGAGCGGGTCCCATTCCCGCAAAGAGCCGGAGTCAGCATGTAACTTCATGTCAGGGTCTTCAAAAGAACCCTGAAAGGGAAAAATAAAGATATTAAAGATGGAAATAGAGCTGTTTCTGAAGATGCAAGCAAAGGAGTCGCTGTTTAGCACCATCTTAACTTCACCCCGCCTCGAGAGGGTTTTGTACACCTTTGTTAAATTTCTTCTTAGACTTCACTGTTTTGAACAATTCCATTTCTTGCAGGCTATTCATGCAACCATCACTCCTGAACTCTGGCATTTTCACCAAGCTCCTCGTGTATATCCTTCGTATGGAGCAATGAAAGGAATTGAATGCAATATTCTTATTGTTGCTGAGCCTGTACTTTATAGTGTTTTGGCATACTTTCTTTGCTTTATTTATTCTCTGTCTCTATTTATAACACTTTCATATGCTATTTAATTGCTTTCTCAACCTTATTCAAAAAATAACTTTCAAAGGCACGTGCACCCTGATCTTTCAGTTCTTACAGCACTTTAGAATTACAGTATACCACCTGCCTTCCACTGCCTTTCTTCCTTCCTCCTACCAAAATGTGTCATTTACATTCTCTGTTGCAGTTCATCTGTCTTCTCTCTGGCCATTAGGTCACCCGCCAATAACTTCAAATTTTATCCAAGTCTTTCTTGTCATTTACCACTCTTCCAAGTTTTCTGTCACCTTCAAATAATGCCACGGTATTACGTACGACTAATTTGATGACATTGATACAGTATATATCAACAACTGATTTTGGTATCCTGCATCTATCCTGCTCCTTCCTCATCTTTCCCAGAACCTCAAACTATTTTTGCTCTGCTGTCGTCTCTGCCAGCAAATCTTTCCAATTTACTTTGGCCAGCTCCTCTCTCATATCACTGTAATTTCCTTTACTCCACTGAAATACTACTGTCTCTGATTTATTTTTTCCCTATCAATTTTCAAGTTGAACTCAATCATATTGTAATCATATTGTGATCACTGTGTCCTAAGGGTTCCTTTACCTTAAGCTCCCTCATCACTTCCGGTTCATTACATAACACCCTATCCAGTATAGCTGATCCCCGAGTAGTCTCAATGACAAACTGCTCTCATAGGCATTCAACAAATTCACTTTCTTGGGATCCATTACCAATCTACCTGATAGAATGATAGTACAGATGAAAGATTGGCTAATAAAAAACAGGCAGAAGCAAAGTAGTAGATATGATAGGATGGATAGTTTGAAGTGTCTGTATTTTAATGCTGAGTATTATGGGTAAACGTAATGAAGTTAGAGGTGGATCAATACATGATGTTGTGGCCATTACAGAGACTTGGTTGAGAGAGGGACAAGAATAGGTTCTTACTGTCCCAGGGTTTCTATTTTTTAGAAGATATAGAGAAGGACATACAGTAAAGAGAGGTGGGAGGATGGAATTGACCTACTAATCAGGGACAATATCACAACTGCACTCAGCGGGGTCAAATTGGAGGGTTTGAGTTCTGAGTCTATGTGGGCAGAACTCAAAAACAGGAAGGGTGCAATCACTTTGCTGGGATTGTACTATAGACCCCTACCCATTCACCCCCACCCCCCCAGTAGCCACCGGGACATTGAGAAATAGATATGCAGGCAGATTAAGGAAAGGTATGAAAACAATAGGGTTATTGTCATGGAAGATTTCAACTTCCCTAATATAAATTGGGACCTTCTTAGGGTAAAGGGTTTGGATGGAGCAGAATTTGTTAGGTGCTTTCAGGAGAGTTTCTTCATTCAATATGTAGATAGTCCAGCAAGAGGAAGGGCTGTACTGGACTTGGTGTTATGTAATGAGCCAGGCCAGGTGACCAAATGTTCAGTGGGGTCACTGAACAGTGATTGCAACTCCTTAAGTTTTAAGATAGCTGTAGATAAAGATACTGTAAGTATAGACCTGGCCTGCAGAAGAATATTAAATTGGATCACGACCAGTTACGAGAACGTTATTCAGGAGGAGCTAAATGGGAACAGCTGTTTTGGGTAAATCCATGTCCAACATATGGAGGCTGTTTAATGACCAACTGCACAGATTACAGGACAGGTATGTTCCAGTCAGAAGGAAGCACAACGATGGCAAGGTAAGAGAACTTTGAATGTTGACTGGGTTGATTAATTTAATCAAAAAGAAAAGGGAAAAGATGTAAAGCTTCAGAAGCTAGAATCAAAGAGACCACCGGAATTATAAATAAGCCAGAAAAGAACTCAGGAAGGGAATTAGGAAAGCCAGGAGGGGCCTTGAAAAGTCTTTGGCAAGTAGGATTAAAGAGAATTCCAAGGCATTCTATACATACATCAAGAGCAAAAGAATAACTAGGGAAAGGGTAGGACACTCAAGGATAAAGTGGGGGACATATTCTTGAATGTGGAAGATGTTAGTGAGGTCCTTAATGAGTACCTCACATCAGTACTTACCAAGGAGAAGGATGTGGAGTATAGGGAGATCAGTGCTGAGAGATTTAAAATGTCAGGGCATTTCAAAGTAAAGAAAGAGGTTGTGTTGCAACTCTTAAAGAGCATCAAGGTGGAAAGGTCCCCAGGGGCTGATGGGATAAAGCCAAGATTATTGATAGAGGCAAGAGAAGCGATTGCTGGGACCTTGATTAATATCTTTGTGTCCTCTTTAGCAATAGGGTAAGTCCGGAAGTCTGGTAAATAGCTAACGTTGTTCCATTATTCAAGAAAGGAAACAGGGATAACCCATGAAACTATAGACCGGTGAGTCTCATGTTGGTAGTAGGGAAAATACTAGAGAGAGTACTGAAGGATAGGATTTATAAACATTTGGAGAACCATGGCCTAACTAGGGAGATCCAACATGACTTTGTGTGGGACAAGTTGTGTCATACTAACTTGATTGTGTTTTTTTTGACGAGGTGATGAAGGTAAAACTATGTGTGTTGTTTACATGGATTTTAGTAAGGTGTTTGACAAGGTCCTTCATCAGAGGCTCGTCTGGAAGGTAAAGATACATTGCATCCATGGTGAATTATCAAGATGGAATTCAAGTTTTGGAGAGGATACAGAAGAGGTTTATCAGGATGTTGCCCACATAAAAGGGTATGTGCTATAACGTGAGGTTGGACAAACTGGCATTATATTCTCTGGAGTGGCAGAGGCTGAGGAGAGATCTGATTGAGGTTTATAAGATTATGAGAGGCATAGATAGAGTCAACAAGCAGTATTTTTTCATAGGATTGAAATGTCTAACACTAGAGAACATGTTTTTAATGCGAGGGGATAACTTCAGAGGAGATGTGAGGGACAGGTTTTTTACACGGAGAGTGATGGGTGCCTGGAATGTGGTGCCCGGGCTGGTGGTAGAGGCAGATACATTAGAGATGTTTGGCTAAGCACATAAATGTGAGGAACATGGAAAGATATGAACATCATGTAGGCAGAGGGGATTAGTTAGATTGGGCATTTGATTACTAATTTAATTGAATTAGCACAATATTGTGGGCTGAATGGCCTTTTCCTGTGCTGTACTGTTTCATGTTCTATGTTTGTCTCACAGACCTGATGTCAGACTGGGCCCCAGCCTAATGATAAATTGAGTCAGTTACAGGGGGATACATATTTGGTAATAAGAAATATTAGATGTAATTATGTCATTTTCTCCAGTTGGTCTCTGGGTCAACTATTGTGGTTTTAACAGGGATTGGATAAACTCTCTCAAAGATTCTAGAAAGTACCATACAGGGTATTAGGATCTCCATGTTTCACCACCTGGTGAGGTAGGTCTGTCGGTGAGTGGTTAGCAAGCTGACCTCAGGAACTGCCTATTATATTCCTGACAACCTGTTTTGCCAGAAGACCTTTTCCATTGTCTTCTGATTCACAAACATTTAGAAACATAAAGAATACAGCTAGATGTTTAACTGATTTGAGTGACGTAAAATCAAAAAAAAAATTGGTGTAAAAAAACTGCTTAAAGTAAAGGAACAAACCATAGAGATCAGTGACTTGACTCAAAAGGTTATTTGCAAGCTATTTGGTGTAAGGCTGAGCTGGCAGATGCCAATGACTTCCTACCCCTCCTGTAACTGTCAAATCCAGGAGCACTCTGGGTGTACAAGGGTATTTTGTATTACATCTCCAGTGCCTGCTGCACTTTCATTTCGCCTGCAGCAGCACAAAATCCCACAATGTTTCGATGTACAAACCGCTGGCTTGCCATTAATACCTTCCGGTCCATTGTTTCTAGTCCGCAGAAAGCACACTCATTTACTGGATCTCCAGCAGTGATTTTCAGGTGTACGCCAGTTCTTATCATATCACTGATTTAATATTTCTCATAGGCACAGCAGGAAGAGCTGGTGCGTCACAATTCCAGAATCCTGGACTCATTCCCAACTTCTGGTGGAATCTGCATGTTCTCCCTGTGGCTTTAGACCAGGTGCTTTGGTTCATTGATATGTTGATTGATAGGATAATTAGTTTCTGCAAAATACCCCTAGGATTGATCAATGATAAGAGAATTAGGGTGGCATGTTTTTTTTTAAAAAGAAAAGGTTGCAGAGAATCAATGGGATTTCGGTGAACTTAATAGACCAAATGATCTTCTCTCTTAAAAAAGATGAACTTAAAAAAGAGATATTTAACCCTTTCCATTATCCTAGAGTCTTTCTGATTCTGCAGTACTGTATGTTCATCAGACACAGGTTATGCACCTCTTGACATTTTGCAAAGTGATTTCTGTGCAACATAATGTAAGTTAATACAAAACAGAGGCAGAATGTCTGAGGAAATTCAGCACCATAATCACCACAGAATGAGTCATAAATCTCTGTTCAAAGGTTATTTTCATTATTTAATTTTGAGTCAGAATGTGTGTATTGAAGCAGGCATTGTAATGTGTACTTTTGCAGAATAATACTTGCAATCATTTTCAGCCCAGGTGCAATGGTTTAGTGTCTTCAGCTGTGCTGTTTGGCAACACAGTTAATTAAAAAAGCATCATAAATACCAGGTTAAAAGACCAGCTATGTCGGACTTTTATATAGCAATAAATAGAGTCTATTGATGCAAACAGGAAAGTAGTGTGGCAAACATTTTGTCTATGCTTACAACAGATAGGTTCGTAGAATGCACACTTAAAAATAGAAAATAAACTTCCAATACACTTCTTATAGACTTTTAATCGGATAAAAATGGACATTAATTCAAAGAAGATATTTGACTCTCAATAGTCCTTAAAGCAAGATAGGTAGATGAGTCAGTGGAGGGATTTAGGAAGGGAATACCAGAGCATTGGACATACAGTATGCAGTTGAAAGCTCAACAACATCTACCAGGATCAAGGTAAGGGGATGCCCGTAGCAAGGGTTTGTGAAGGGGTGAGTTAAAGATGGAGATAATGGTATTTTAAAGGAGAATTTAGCAAGGGTGAGGTGCTTTAAAGGGGAGAAAATACTACAAAATTGAGGCTAGGGTATGATATGTTCATTATTTTATTCTGAGTTCCCCGTCTCTTCCATCTTCACCTTCAAAGGCTTCTTTATCAGTGGGAATGTAGCTGCTGATCAGTTTTACCAGATGCTTCCTCCTTATTCTTTAGTCCATCAGACCAATCATCTTTGAAGGTCAGGCAACATCCATGGAAAGAGCATAAACAGAAAAAGCTACCGGTGCTGGAATCTGAGATCAATAGAAAGAGAAGCAATGTTTCAGGTTAAAGACTGTATGCTTTAGATTGCTGGATTTTGATGGGTTGGAGTGAGCAGAGGGATATTCTGTAATATGGCTAGATTGAAGTTGCCAAAGTAATAATTACTTTAAAAATGGCAATGAGAAACAGTAAAACAAACAGACTTGAAACTGAAAGTACAGCCATATTGCGGAATAGAAAAGAAAGGAGCTTGCCTGAAACTGTTAAACACAGTATGAAGCCAAGATGGAGGATGTGTTGCTCCTCAAACACATGTTGGGCATATAGATCAATATTGCTGAAACTGGAGCAGAATTTCATTGGTCCGGTGAGGAGAAGGTAAAGTCAGTGGAGGATGAGTTGGCAGAAATGGCTCTCACTGTGTGACAACTACTCTTAGAACAGCAAGCCCAGTCCACGCTGGAAGAATAGGTGTCAGCACCTGCAATGATAGTTCAGCAACTCACGACAGACAGACAGTCAGGTTACAGCCATTACTGCTTTCACTGACACTATTCAGCAACTCTTTACCAGGCAAACCCCACTTTCAATACTGTTACCTCCCCCAGCCTCTTCTATAACACTCAGCCACTAATGTCCTGATTCCAAACAACACAACGTCTGTAGATGCTGGAAATTCAAGCAACACACACAAAATGCTGGAGGAACTCAGCAGGCCAGGCTACATCTGTAGAAAAGAGTGCAGTTGGTGTTTCAGGCCAAAACCCTTCAGCAGGACTGGAGAAAAAGTGCTGAGGAGTAGATTTGAAAGGTGGGGGGAGGGGAGAGAGAAACGCCAGGCAATAGGTGATGGGTGGGCAAGGAGATGACATGAAAGACAGACAAGTGGATGGGAGATGGTTATGGGGAATGGTGGAGGCATTACTGGAAGTTTGAGAAGTCGATGTTCATACCATCAGGTTGGAGGCTACCCAAATGGAATATAAAGTGTTATTCCTCCAACCCAAGTGTGGCCTTATCCCGGCAGTGGAGGACCATGGATGGACATATGGGAATGGGAATGGGAAGTGGAATTAAAATGGGTGGCCACTGGGAGATCCCGCTTGTTCTGCCAGATGGAGAGTAGATGCTCGGCGAAGTGGTCTCCCAATCTATGTCGAGTCTCGCCGATATACAGCAGGCCATGCCTGTCCCCTGCTCCAATTCTTCAACCACGCATTTTCTGCCACGTTATTCTATTCCTATCCTCACTGTTGCGTGGCACAGGCAGCAATGCCGAGATTACTACCCTTGAGGTTCTACTTCTCAGCTTCCTTGCTAACTTCCTGTGTTCTTTTTTCAAGACCTCCAACCATTTTCTTCCTATGTCATTGGTTCAGATATGAACCATGACTTCTGTCTGCTCACCCTCCCTTTACAGGATATTGTGGACGCGTCGAGAAACATCTTGGACCCTGGCACCTGGGAGGCAAACTACCATTCGTGTTTCCTTTTCACATCCACAGAATCACCTATCTGCTGCCTGGCTATAAAGTCCCCTATTATTGCTGCCATCCTTCTCACTTCCCTAACATGGTCCCTAAGGAGCTGCATCTTGATGCACCTAGTGCAAATGCGGCCATCGGGGAGGCTGGAAGTCTCCTGAACATCCCACATCTGACACCCAGAGCAGAACACTGGCTCTGTAGACATACCCCCTATTCTCTCTAGAGTTAAATCAAAAATAAGGAATTAACTTACCTAGACTCCACCTGTTCTCACCGAAGCTTTGATGAGCCAAAGCCTTATGACTCTATCTCAGACTCCTCCTACAATGACTGCTCCCGCGATGACCGGTCCATTAAGCAGCACCTCTCTTTTATGGAGAATGGATTTCCCACGGAAAATCTTTGTTGGACCTGTGCAGGAATGCTCCTGTTGCGTCTGTGCTGTACGACATTCAATGATACTCGTTGGAAAACTTGCTACGTTTTCAAGCTCTTTGTCAGACCCGTGCAGGAACACTTCTGTTGCGTCTGCGCAGTGCTCCGATCAATGACTCCCGTCGAAGAACTTGCTGCTTAAGAGGGATGGAAAGCTCCATCCCTGCATTGATTATCGGTCCCTCAACAATATCCCGGTGAAGAACCGCTTCCCTCTTCCCCTGCTTAGTTCTACATTTGAGCATCTCCAGGGAGCAACCACATTCTCTAAGATAGATCTGCACAACGTTTACAACCTTGCTCACATCTGAGAAAGAGATGAGTGGAAGACAGCATTCAACACCCCCCATGGCCATTATGAGTACCTTAAGATGCTATTTGGTCTGGCCAATGGCCTTGCTGTTTTTCAAGCCCTGGTTCAAGACATCTTAAATCTGTTTGTTTTTGTGTACTTGGATGACTTTCTTATCTATTCCCTCTCTCTCCAGGAACATGCCCAGAATGTCCTGAAGGTTCTCAGACAGCCTTAAGAACAACCTTTATGCCAAACCAGAGTAATATGAGTTCCACAAAGAGCAAGTGCCATTCTTGGGCTACATCCCTAGCCCTTCCAGAGTACCCATGTACAGTTTAGCGGTTATGGAGTGGCCCAAATTTGTGTAAAAGATTGTGTCAGAGACCAACGGTGAAATTCTTCAGACAGCTCACAAAACTACCTCTACTTTTTTTTAGATATGCTTCTTATCCAGAACCTGTAATTTCCATATTGATGATGTATTTTTGGGCCGTCTGAGTGACCTGGGGAATTTGGCGAGGTTGAAAGCAGAACGTGTGGCGATCGTTTCTTGGTGGAAGAGCATGAATCCATGGTTGGGTGCATCAGTCCTTGCTGATTAAAGCATCAGGCAAGATTGAAATCAATGAGGAAGGGGGCAGAAAGTGAGCAGGTGCCATCTGCCTGCGTTTGACTGGTCTTCCTCTCATTGTTGCCGGAAGAAGAAGCAGGTTTGATCCCCTCGGCCGCATGGCTCTTGGCTGTGGGACTTTGCGGTTTGATATTTAATGTCCTCGGCACTGAGTGCACTCTACAGCTGTGAACTCATTATTGGAGGACTCTGCGGTTTCTGTTCCATTTGTTTCTGGATACTCTTTTTGCTATTGCGTGAGGAGTTGACTGAGGCACTTCAGCAGGGAATTGGCTCTGCAGCTGAGGCCAGTAGACATTGACGCAGTGCTAAAATGAACATACTCAGTAGCTGTCACTCCTGGACCATTTCAGGGGTCTTGTGGTTTGATATTTAATATTCTGTGTTATTTGTTTGCTTTTTGCTGTTTGTGCAATTTGTTCTTTTTCACATGTTGGGTGTTTGATGTTTTCTTTAAATGGTGTTTCTTTGTTGTGTAGCTGCCTGTGGGAAGATAAATTTCAGGGTTGTAGATTGTACACATACTTTGATAATAAATGTATTTAATGTTAAAAAACCTAAAGTCAAACAAGTAAGGCGCTTCATGGGGTTTGCAAACTCTTATTGCTGGTTCATCAGAAACCTCACTTTCATTGTGGCTCCCATAAAGGTACGCACCAGGATTTGATTGGACAAGTGAAGCAGACAAAGCATTCTCAGAGCTAAAGCAATGCTTCATCACTGCCCTAGTGCTGGAACAGCCAAACCCATCACATCCATTCATTGTCATGGTTGATGACAGCATTAGAGCTGTAATCTCCCAGCGCTCTTCAGTAGATAATAGGCTGCACACATGTGCTTTTCCTTCCTTTTGCTTGATTCCTACAGTGTGCACCTATGAAGAGGGGTTCTGAGAATTGACTGTCAAAGAGGTTCTGGAGGCATGGAGACACTGGCTGGAGGAAGCACAGTACCCGTTTCTGGTATGAACAGATTACAAAAATGTTTCCTACATTCATAAAACCAAGACACATTGAAGACTCAACTCCAATCAAGCTCTCTTCTTCGTCCAGGCAAGTTTCTCCCTACCATCCTGACAACAAGAATACCAAGGCTGATGCTCTCTCTTGAGGACAAGGCCAACTCAGAATCCTTCCTTCCCTGCACATGCATAGCTCTTCTGGTGATTTAAGCAACAAAAACAGAGATGAAGGCTACCCAACAGTCAGATCCAAGCCCAGGAAGGGGGACCTCCCAAGAGGCTGTTTGTCCCTGTCACTGTGTACCCAAAGTATTGGAGTGGGATTACTCTCCTAGCTGGTCAGTCACCCTGGGACTCAAACAATCCTTGATTTTATAAAGGGACTATTTTGGTGGCCATCTATGTCCCATGATGTGCATAAATTTGTCTCTGTCTGCCCCACATGTGCTCAGTCCAAGCTATCATATCAACACCTCATTGATCTGCTCTTCCCACTATCTGTACCTCACTGCCCCAGTCCCTCCTTTTGTTACTGGTCTGCCTCCGTCAGATGGGAATACTAACATTCTGGTAGTTGTGGCCAATTCTCCAAGCAGTCCACTTCATTATTCTCCCCAAGCCCCCGCCAGCTCGTGAGACTGCCAACTTCATGGTTTAGCTTGTGTTAAGGCTACGCGGCTTCACTCAGGAAATGGTGTCTGACCGAAGACCACAGTCCACCTCCCATTTTTAGAAGGCTTTCTGTTCCCTTTTGGGAGCCACAACCAGGCTCCCATCAGGTTTCCACACCTAATCTACAGCCAGACTGAGAGAGTAAATCACAGACTGGAGACAACGCTGCGCAACAGGCCCTCGCCAGCCAGGGCTACTTACTGGGCACCCAAGACCATCTGCTCAGGGAGGTTACCGAAAACCTTCGTACGCTATCCACGAGTTTGAGGAAGGTCAGTGAACAAGTGGACTGGGTATCCACTTCCTTTACTCCATTCCCTCCAAGAACCTCGACTGTCCAAACTGCACAGCCAGGGATGGCTACGCCCCTGGGATCAACAACACAATCCCCTGGAGAGACGTACGTACTCGAGCCACAACCCTACACTGGGAACCTAGGGAGGTGCGGGGCCTTCTTATTACAATGCTTTGAGCTACAACCACGTACGTACACCTCGGACAGATCAAAGATCGCGTACATCATGGGGCTGTTACGAGGGGATGCCTTGGCATGGGCCACCGCGATATGGGATAACCGACCAGAGGTTTGTACCTCCTTCCCCTCCTTTGTCTCTGAAATAAGAAGGGTCTTCGAACAGCCCATTCGTGGTAAGGACGCTGCAAGCGCTTGCTGACTCTTTGTCAGGGTTCGCGGAGCGTAGCGAAGTTCTCCATCGAGTTTCGAACCTTAGCGGCTGACTCAGGGTGGAATGACGAGGCCCTACAGGAAGTGTTCCGATAGGGCCTCTCAGGTAAGATAAAAGATGAACTGGCAGCAAGGGATGACACGGACAGCCTGGACTCTCTGATCTCTCTAGCCACCAGGCTCGATAATCGACTTCGAGAGCGTCTGAGAGAAAAGACCAGTCCTCGGGTCCTCCCACGTCCTGCCTAACCATCTTCTACCAGCACTAACCTCTCTCCCCCCGCTATTCCTTGCAGAACTCCCACTCCTACTGTTCTGGTGAGTCAGACGACACACCCTCCTGTTCCCCAAAACCAGATGCAGATCCCAGCTACTGTGAATTACCAACGACAGTCCCAGTCCCTATCCGCTTTGGTGGATTCCGGTGCTGAGGGCAATCTGCTGGACAAAGCCATAGCCTTCTGGTTCAGGTATTCAGTGAACAACGGGCCCTTTCCCTGCCTCGACACCGCCCATATGATGGTGCCATTGACCTTCTCCCCAGGGCCTCACTACCCACCAGTTGCCTTTTTAACCTATCCTGACCGGAGAGAGAGGCCAGGGAGAAGTACGTTAGTGAGTCCCTTGCGGCGTGCATTATCAGACCTTCATCCTCCCCGGTAGGCGCCAGTTTCTTCTTTGTAGAAAAGAAGGACAGGTTACTTCGTCCTTGTATTGATTACAGAGGCCTAAAGAGTATAACAGTTAAGTATAAGTACCCTCTACTCCTCATTAGTTTGGCTTTTGAACCACTGCATGGAGCCACCATCTTCTCAAAGCTGGACCTTCATAATGCCTACTATCTAGTCAGGATGAGGGAGGGGGACGAGTGGAAGAGCCTTTAATAAACCTCTGGGCTACTTCGAATATTTGGTCATGCCGTTTGGCCTCACCAATGCTCCCGCTGTTTTTCAAGCCCTCATCAATGACGTACTGAGGGACTTTATTAATCGGTTCGTATTCATTTACCTCAATGATATCCTGATATTTTCTAGCACCTCCCCAAGAAAACGTTCACCATGTGGGTCAAGTCCTCCAGAGACTGTGGGAGAACCAGTAATTTGGGAAGGCAGAGAAATGTGAGTTCTATGTTCCTTCGGTCAGCTTCCTGGGATATATCATTGAGAGCGGGCAGGTGAGAGCAGACCCCGAGAAGATCTGGGCAGTGGAAGAATGGCCTAGGTCCACGACCTGCAAACAATTTTAATGATTCCTGGGGTTTGCAAACTTCTACCGCCGATTTATCAGAGACTACATTTGAGTGGTAGCCCCCCCTACCCGGCTTACCTCGCCTACTAGCCCCTTTTGTTGGGACTCCGAAGCTGACTCAGCATTCACCGACCTGAAGAGGCATTTCACCACCACTCGCATTCTGGTCCATCTGGACCCAGACCGTCAATTTGTTGTTGAGGGATAGGAGCAGTCCTGTCCCAACGATCAAGTTCAGACGAAAAGCTTCAACCCTGTGCCTTCTATTCTCACTGACTGTCCCCCGCCGAGCGGAATTACGACGTGGGGAATCGGGAACTCCTGGCGGTCAAAATAGCATTGGAAGAATGGAGGCACTGGCTGGAGGGGGCAGAACAATTATTTGTTCTGCCCCCTGGGGTATATTCAGACTGGCAAACGTTTGAACTCCCGCCAGGCCTGTTGGGCATTATTTTTTGGACTGTTCAAGTTTTCTCTCACATACCGTCCAGGGTCCAAGAATGGGAAGCCGGACGTGCTCTCCTGCCATTACAACTCCAAGAAGGACACTTCCAGCCCAGAGACTATCCTTCCACCATCCTGCATGGTTGCCACCCTCACTTGGGAGATCAAGTCCAAAGTAAAAGAAGCCCAACGGGACGACCCCGACCCCGGCAAAGGACCCAACGATTGCCTGTATGTGCCCGTTTCCGTCAGGTCTCTGGTTCTCCAATGGGGGCACACATCTCGGTTCACCTGCCACCCCGGGAGTGATCGGACCCTGGCTCTCCTGAAAAGACACATCTGGTGGCCTTCCGTGGAGGCGGATACCTGTTCCTATGTCTCGGCATGTTCCATCTGTGCCCGGGGAAAAGCATCTCATCGGCCACCTGCAGGTTTACTTCGTCCTCTACCTGTCCCTGGTCATCCTTGGTCGCACATCACCCTAGATTTCGTCACTGGTCTATGCCCTTCACAGGGAAACACCACCGTACTCCCCGTGGTAGACCAGTTCTCCAAGGCAGCGCACTTCATAGCCCTCCCTAAGTTCCCCTCTGCTCAGGAAATCGCAGACCTTCTCATCTGCCACGTTTTCTGCCTCCACGGAATCCCCCCCCGACATCGTCTCCGTTCGAGGTCCCCAGTTCATCTCACAGGTATGGAAGGCCTTCTGTCAAGCCTCAGGTGCATCAGTCAGCCTGTCATCCGGCTTCCACCCCCAGATGAAAGGGCAGACGGAACGGGTCAACCAAGGCCTGGAGGCGACGCTACGTTGTGTAACGGCAAATAACCCGTCGACCTGGAGTGACCACTTCCCATGATTTGAGTACGCCCACAACTCTCTGGTGAGCTCTGCCATTGGAAGGTCTCCATTCAAGTGCTCCCTTGGGTATCAACCCCCGCTGTTTCCCGCGCAAGAAGAGGAGATTGCGGTACCGTCAGTTCAGGACCATATCGATCAGTGCCTTAAGGTCTGGGAGGAGACACGCACGGCCTGAGTACCAACTGGGGCAGATGCTGTGGCTTTCATCCAAGGATATCCCGCTCAAGAACGAGCATAGCAAGCTTGCCCCTTGCTTCCTGGAATCATTCAAGGTTGAAAGTGTTATCAATTCCGCAGCGGTCCGCCTAAAACTGCCGAGATCTATGCACATCCACCCAACTTTTCATGTTTTCCGGTTAAAGGCAGTTTCTGTCAGCTTCTTGTGTCTCCCGGCTGAGACTCCCCCATCTGCCCATATCATCAATAACCATCTGGCTTACACCGTCCGACGACTACTGGACATGCGCCGTAGGGGCAGGGGTTTCCAATACCTGGTAGACTGGGAAGGGTACGGTCCAGAAGAGCGTTCCTGTGTCCCCCGCTCCTTCATCCTAGTCCCTTCCCTCATCCAGGACTTTCATCGGGACCATCCAGACAGGCCTGGAGGCTCCCATTGAGGGAGGGATACTGTCATGGTCCCTTCTGGCAATCCCCCACCTTGCTAGTTACCTCAGGAATTGGGTCTCAATCCCCTCGTTGAATTTCTAATCTTTCCCAGGTTCCACTAACTACATGCACCTGCTTTCCATCAGAAAACGCAGGATAAAGACTCTGTGATCACAACAAGGAGCTGCCAGTTCATTGGTCGACTCTAGTATGAGTAAACCTGGTTTCCTGATTCCTGAGAACTGTCAGTTCTAAGTTCCGCATCGTTTCCTGGATACTCTACATGAACCTTGTCTCTGTGTAAAGACTCTCCTGGATACCGGTTCCCCATTCGCGGCAGTGCTAATACTTCACGACTCTGCCTCAGTGACTGTGTCCTGCACTTGGGTTCATCCCCAGCCACGTCCTTGCAACACCTTCAGGTCTGAGACTCTCCCGCTACTGGAACCATCCACTCCACATCCACTCTATCTAGGCCTTTCAATATTCAGGAAATTTCAATGATATTCCCCCCCCCCTCCACCCAATAATTCTTCTGATCTCCTGTGAGTACTGGCCCAGAGCTCCTCATACATTAACCCATTCATTTTTGGGATTTTTCTCATAAATCTCCTCTGGACTCACCCCAATGCCAGCACACCCTTTCTTAGATAAGTGGTCCGAAGCTGCTTACAATATTCTAAATGTGGTCTGATCAATTCCTTATAAGGCCTCAGCATTACATCCTTGCTTTTATATTCTGGATCTCTTGAAATGACTGCTAACATTGCATTTGCCTTCCCTTTCATTCATAGTCTAATCTTTAGGGAATCCTGATCAGGATTCCCAAATTCCTTTGCACTTTCAATTTCTGAATTCGCTCTCTGTTTAGAAAACAGTCTATGCCTTTATTCCTTCTATTAAACTGCATGACTATACACTTCCCTACACTGTATTTTATCACCCAACCAAAAATAGTTACAAACATTATGTAGAGTTTCACAGATTAGTTACTAATCTATCGTTTCAGAATTGAAAGAATTTTACATTCTGAAAGGGATCCTTCAGTTAAATCCTGAACAGTTTGTCTGCATGCATAGATAGCTACATGGGTAAGTCTTGGGCATTAGTGGATGAGGGGAACAGTGAGGGGAAAAAACAGATATCAAGAGCATCTACCAAATAGAGCAGAATTAGAGAGTGGGTATTGCACTGGACAAAATTCCCTCATAAGTTTGCTAGAGAATTACTGCTTTGATTTGACCAAGAACTATTCCTTGAGGTGCCTTCATATGAACAATGTTCATACTTTCTAGAAGGTTGTGAGGCACAATGACAAAGGTAGCCAACAACAAGCACCACGAGAAATTAAAGTGAGGAGTTAATTGATAAGAACGCCTTAGGATTACCCTAGCATCTTCTGCCTATATCTTTACATGATTTTGTTGTGCTCTCCTGAGAGAGCATTGAGTTGTCATTTTTTTGTAGAGCATTAATGTGCAAAAGATCCCAGGAACTGAGATTCTTAATTTCCTGCTTCTGCCTTAATGGTCACACCAGTTCAGTTGTGCAAGGAGGCGTGACATTTTTGGTTCACATGATGCTCAATGCAGGGGCCTGACCACAAAGTAGTTGCAGTCAGTAATTTCCTGGAGAGAGGGAAAGAAATCTCTCTTGTTTCAAGGCTTTCTTTCTCCTGTTGCTGCTACTGCTAATCAGGTGCAGCGCAGAATAACAAAATAACTTGTGACCCTCTTAACAAACACTGCAGGGTATTTTCCAGTGGTATGTATATAATAGAGGAGCAAGAGTGATCATCATTGATGGTGTCAAACAGATATCACATTGTGCGGTTATCTTTCTGAAGAAGGGCATGCTACTTGTTGCTTCCTGATAATACTCTGTCTCCTTAGATGTATCTAATTATCATTAATGTTCTCTAATTCAATAAGGCCAATTTGTACTGGGGATTCATATCATTTCAATGTACATTGAGTGCCAACTGACATCATGAGCACCCATTCCTACTCTTTAAGATTACATCTGTTAAAATATCCAGTGTTCTCTCAGTACTGTTCATAGAATTAGAATATACATTAAAACAAATCAGCAGCTTGTCAATAAATGAAAATTATAGATATCACACTGCAAGCTCTCTGAGGAGACTGTTTATTTGGGCAGATTCCATGACCTATGTAATAGTATGGCAATCATACCCGTCTTCTCAATTAAATACTAAGTGAAACTTCAAGCAATCATTTTGCAATGGGTAGGAAACCACACCCAATATTATTCATATTCAATGCTAGGAGCAATTTTAGATCTGTTGCCCTATTAAAAGTTCATGTTTCTACATATACACATGAGAGACTTTGTAATTATATGCTAGCTATGTGTTTCCACTTAGGCTGAATGTCAGAATTGAGACACAAGACAGGCTTGTAATTACCATACTTCATAATTGTATTTTAAATATTCATTTTCAATACATCTAGGGTTATTTTCCTTATTTTCCAGACTTAATAATAGCTTGTTCAAAATCCAATTAAACAGAAAAAAAAAAGTCTGTCCTGAGCCTTTGTGACCCAGCAGGCCGGTGCTTGTGCCAGTTTCTGTGGTGTGAAGTGACTAAGAGTATGAGACTCCCCCCTGGATAGGACATCAGTCTATCGCAAGGTTAACCCTCAGCATTTTGCCGGTACCCATTTTCAGCTGGGTAGACTGGAGCAGTGGTTGGTTAAGTGCCTTTGCTCAAAGACACAACATGCTGCTTTGGCCAAGACTTGAACCCACGACCTTCAGATCATGAGCCCAATGCCCTAACCACTTGGCCACGCGCCACAATTAAACAGAACATGACAAAAAATATTGAACTTGGGAATGTGTCTATGTTTGACAGAAGTATTTCTATATATCAGTAGTTATTATACTGGATTCAATTGGTCTACCTCTCTGATTCCTACTCCATTCTATTTCTTTGGTTTACATAACACTCAATGCAGAGGCCTGACAGGCAGTATGGTGAGGCAACACTTCATCTGCGAATCTGTCTATTGTAACTGGTGCTCCTGATGTGGCCTCCTTTACACTGGTGAGACCCATCATAAATTGGTGAAGTGCTTTGGTGAGCACCTCTGCTCCATCTTCCAAAAGTAGAATTTCCTGGTGGCCATCCATTTTAATTCCTCTCCTTATTCCCATCCTGATATGGCATGAAGAGGCAAAACCGCATATTCTGTCTATGCAGCTTCAATCAGATGGCATAAACATTGAATTCTCCTTCTTATATGTACTTTTTAAACTTTTTTTTCTTTTTCTTTCCATCTTCCCTCTCTATTCGCCACTCTGGCCTCCGGCCTCTTATCTCTGCTTCTCATCTGCCTGTCACCTCCCCATTGTGCCCTACCTTCCCTTTCGCCCATGGTCCACTCTCATCTCCTATCAGATTCCTTTTTCTCAAACCTTTTATCTTTCCCAACCAAGTGGCTTCACCTATCACCTTCTAGCAAGTCCTCCTTTCCCTTCCCCCACCTTTTTATTCTGCTGTCTTCTGTTCCAGTCCTAAAGAAGGGTCTTGGCCCAAAACATCGACAGCTTATTCATTTCCATAAATGCTGCCTGACTTGCTGAGTTCCTCCAGCATTTTGTGTGTGTTCCTCTATTTCTTAGCTTGGTTCTTTTTCTCTGAGAACATTATTGTCTTGTGAACTTTTGCAGAATGTCCTGGGATGTCCAAATGATGTAGATCCAATAGCACAAAGGGCTAGGAGGCCAGGAATAAACATCAGCTTAATAATTGTTCTGTCTAACTTGTATATTTAGTTCCAGGCTAAACCCTCACCTTGCCTATCACTTCTTTCCCAGATATCCCTGAGTACTATCCAGGGTGCAGTGCCCCTGGCCTCCACCACATTATCACTTCTTTGATCCCAAAGAAATGGATATTCTTTTAGGACAAGGTTCACAAAATGCTACTCTTACCTGTCTGGCATGTAGAAAGCTTTCTGTCAACACTGGAATTTGCATTTGTGTCAGTATTTAGCAATACAAGTACTTCTTACTTCCTCAGAAAAAAAAGAGTTGCAATTTTTTATATTATGAAAAATTGTTTCTCTTCTTTTTGAATTCCCTGTGACAGGCAATATTTCTGTTTCAATGCAGAAATGTGAGTCAAATATTTCTTATATTGATGTGCCACTAGTTATATTCTAAGTACCCACTGTTACTGACAAAGAAATATTTAATATTTAGAATGATTTTCCATATTCCCAATAGGAATAAGTTCCTCACTGGCACACATAGTACAACCATTACAGAAAGATTTTAAAACAATATTTGATTATGAGGACACTCAATCCTTGTTTATTGTCATTTAGAAATGTATGCATTAAAAAATGATACAATGTTCCTCCAGTATGATATCACAGAAACACAAGACAGACCAAGACTAAAACTGACAAAAACTACATAATCATAACATATAGTTACAACAGTGCAAAGCAATACCGTAATTTGATAAGAGCAGACCACGGGCACGGTTAAAAAAAAAGACTCAAAGTCTCGATAGCTCCAACATCTCACGCAGACGATAGAAGGGAGAAACTCTCCCTGCCATGAGCTTCCAGCACTGCAAACTTGCCGATGCAACATCCTGGAAGCACCCGACCACAGTCCGACTCTGAGTCCGTCTGAAAACTTCGAGCCTCCGACCAGCCGTCAGACACCAAGCACCATCTCTGCCTAGCGCTTCGACCCTGGCCCCGGCCACCAAGCAACAGTCAAAGCTGAGGATTCAGGGCCTTCCCCTCTGGAGATTTTGGATCACACAGTAGCAGCGGCAGCAAAGCAGGCATTTCAGAAGTTTCACCAGATGTTCCTCCGTGCTCTCACGTCTGTCTCCATTAGATCAGAATTGTGCACGGCCTCCTACTTGACAGATAACAGATATTCATCACTGGAGAGGCCATGCGCGCTGCATTGCACCGCCATCTTCTCCTCCTCACGAGAAGGAGAACAAAATCCTCTATGCTGTAGAATTGATTAACGTTAAAATTAAATGATACCAATGCTACCAAGGATTGTGCTTAAGGTAAATCTCTCTCTTCTTGGCACATTGAGTTAAAGACTCCACAAGCAATACAATAATTTTGGAACTACATCTGATAAATCTGTGACAAAGAGAGTCTCCTAGCTGCTACTCAATAGACATTTTTGTTGAATAGGAATCTTGATGAAACAACTGACCAAAATTAACCAAGGAAAGTCATAAGGATATTTAGTTATACCCAGATGTTTTTTTTCTCTGTGTGCAATTTACACAAGGAGAAAGCATTATCTGAAAATAATTCAATACTACATAATTAAAATACTATATTCTGGGAATCTGAATGATTTAATGCTGAATGTGTGCAAGTAAAAGTCTTTTTTACACACTGAAATTCAAGTTCAAGTTTATTGTCATCTCTCTGTCTCTCATTTATAGATTTTTTTCTCACTCCTTATGGGTGGTGTGCATGTGTATTTTTCCCTCAATCTCTGGTCCTCTACCAGATGTCTGGCAGCTTGAGGGTTCAGTGCGGTACCTTGCTGTTGCTAGTAGTGCTCTCTTCTGGATTGAGATCTCAGATGTTGTCCCCGGGCTTTGCTGGAACCACTCTCCCAGTCCAGGTGTCACAGCTCCAAGTGCTCCTATCACCACCGGGATTACTCTGGCTTTATCCTTCCACATCCTTTCTATCTGCTCTTTCAAGCCCTGGTATTTCTTCCACTTCTCATATTCCTTCTTCCTGATGTTACTGGCATTTGAGATTGCTGCATCTATTACTATTGCTTTCTTCTGTTCCTTGTCCAATATGTCTGGTTAGTTGGCCAGTATCTGCTTATAGATATATATATATCTAAAAGAAATAATATTCCTCTGGACAATGGTCACCCACAAAACATATATCACACACAGAACTTAATATATTACCACAAATAAGTGCATGCAATGCACAGCACAGGTAAACTGTAAACAGCTCGCTGTCCAAAAGATGAAACCTTGGTGGTGGCAGGGTATTTATTCATCTGTCAGTCTGATGGAAGAAACTGTTACCCAGTCTGGAAGACCTAGTCCTGATGCTCCTGTATCTCCTTCTGAATATGCAGGTTAAGGAGATTGTGGGATGGGTGGTAAGGATCCTTAACATTGCTTTGAGCCTTTTGCATATAATGCTTCGAGAAAATGTCACAAATGGGGGCGGGGAGGGGTGGGGAAGGAGAGAGAGACCCCGGTGGTCCTTTAAGCAACTTTTACCATCCTCTGCAGGGTCCTGCAGTCCGATGCCACGCAGCTTCCATACCACTCAATGATGCTCCAGATAGAACTCTCTTGATGATGCTCCTGTAAGAAATTGTTACAATGGGGTGGGGATCCTAGCATGCTTCAGCCTCATCAGAAAAATGTAGACACTGCTGTGTTTTCTTGAATAATGAGGATGTATTGTGGGTCCAACTTAGACTGTCCATTATCTCTACTCTATGGAACTCTGTGCTCTTCACCCTCGCAGCAATGGAGCTATTGAAGTGCAATGATAAGTGGCTGACCTGAGCCTTTCTGAAGTCCACAATAATTTCTTTTGTCTTGTCCAAGATGAAACACAGGTTATTGCTCTCACAGCATTTGCTAGGCCTATCTACCTCCTCTGTGTATGCTAACTCATCATTGTTGTTGATGAGACCAGTCACTGCGAACCTGATGATGTGGTTTGAGTTGGATCTGGCTGTGCAGTCTTGAGTCAGCAGTGGGCTGAGCACACACCCTGAGTGGCACCAGTGCTCACTGTGATGGAGCTTGAGATGTTGCCACCAACTTGGTCTGACTGGCGTCTTTCTGTCAAGAAGCTCAAGATCCAGTTACAGAGAGGGGTGCTAAACACCAAGGACAGTATACCCACCAGCCTCTGAGGGATGATCATATTAAATGCTGAGCTGTAGTCAATGAACATACTTCATACTTCATACTTTATTGTCACCAAACAATTGATACTAGAATGTACAATCATCACAACGATATTTGATTCCGCGCTTCCCACTCCCTGGATTACAAATATTAAATTTAAAAAATAGTAATAATTAGTAAATATTAAAAAATTAAATTGTAAATCATAAATAGAAAATAGAAAAATGGAAAGTAAGGTTGTGCAAAAAAACCGAGAGGCAGGTCTGGATATTTGGAGGGTACGGCCCAGATCCGGGTGTATGACACTTTGCTTTCTTGGTGAGACAGAATGGAGTGGAGGATCAAGACTATGGCAACATTAGTGCACTGGTTTCAGTGGAAGGAAAACTGGAAAAAGTCCCATGTAGTTGCAATCATATAAAAGGGGTTTTATTACCAGCTGCTCAAAGCACTTCATAATTGTCGACACAGGGACAGTGGACTGTTGCAAAAGAGATATTAAAGATGTCCATTAAGACCTCTGTCAGCAGGGACGCACAATCCTTCATTGCTGACCATGTGCAGTATTTTGTCCGGCCCACAGCTTTGCATGGGTTTACCCTGGCTCAGATCCTCCTCACCATGGCTGTGGCCAGATAGGGTGCCTGTTCCTCAAGGGAAACGGGCTGTTTCCTTGTCACATCATTCATTGTGCAATGGGTGACTTCAATGATTGAGATTGTGATGAAATTGGTTCCGGAATGAAGACAACAGAAGTTGAATAGTTTTCAATTTACCCTGTAAATGAACTCCATCAGGAATATTGCTGGAGACAAGGTGAATCATTACAGTGACAAAGATAGATAAGTGGTTTGGTGTAATGCAGCAAACTTGCTTGAGCCCATTCTACAATGGATTGTATCTATGGGGGAGTTACTGGTTACTCACAACTTACTTTTCTTTGTACAGCATCTTCCTCAATAGAATAATAAAGAATTACAAAGGAGATCCAAATTTGAGGATTATCCATAACCTGTCAACTACTAGTCAAAGGTTTTGTGAAGTTGATAAAGACTATATAGCCAATGCTACTTGCTGCATTTTCTTTAGGTCTAAGATAAAATATCTTGCCAAATATACCTCTTTAAAGATGGGACCTGCATTGTGACTATCAGAAGAGCTTCCAGTAATTTCACTCCCCTCCTTCCTTCTCACGTTTCAGTTTTGTCCATTCCAGTTTCCCACTCATATCTTCTCCAATCCTACACTTCCAAACACATCCCTTTGGTTCCCTTCTACTTCCCTTTCTTCCATGGTCAACTGTCCTCTCTTATAGAGAATGTGTGAAGTGTCATGGATGTAGGTCGGAAGAGACTGAACTAAGGGGGTCAAAATGGAGTAGAGGTATGTGGACATGAATTCAGAGGGGCAGGAGCAAGCAAAAGCAATGGACCAACTGGGGTGGTTTTATTTGTGGATTTTGCGTAGGAGATGGAAATGAGCAATGCAGGGAATGGGAACAGTAAGGCTGCTAGAGGTGGATGGGAGATTTTCAATGTTGATGAGAGGGGTGATGGTGCAGGAGGTGAGACCATAAGACATAGGAGCAGAATTAGGCCATTCAGCCCATCAGGTCTGCTCTGTCATTTCATCATGGCTTATCCTGGATCCCATTCAACTTCATACGCCTTCCCTCTCCCCATATCCCTTAATGCCCTGACCAATCAGGAATCTATCAATTTCAGCTTTAAATAAACCTATGGACTTGGCTTCCACCGTAGTCTGTGGCAGAGCATTCCACAGATTCACCACTCTTTGGCTGAAAGAAAATCCTCCTTACTTCTGTTCTAAAAGATTACTCCTCAATGTTGAGGATGTGCCCTCTAGTTCTGAATATCCCCACCAAAGGAAACATCCTCTCTGCATCCACCTTATCTAGTGTTCAACATTCAGTAGGTTTCGATGAGATCCCCTTGCATTCTTCTAAATTCCAGTGAGTACAGGCCCAAGGCTGCCAGATGCTCCTCATAGGTTAACCCCTTCATTCCTGGAATCATCCTTGTGAACCTCCTTTGGATGCTGTCCAATGTCAATACATTGTTTCTGAGATAAAGGGCTCAACACTGTTAATAATACTCTAAGTGCAGCCTGACTAGTGTCTTATAAAGCTTCAGCATTATCTCCTTATTTTTATCTTCTATTCCCCTTGAAATAAATGCCAACATTGCACTTGTCTTCTTTTCCACAGACTCAACCTGTAAATTAATCTTCTGAGATGATGTCCTGATGCTCCTTAGTGGGGTCCTATTCAAGGGGTAAGTGAGAGGAGGTGTTTCAGAGCTGCTGCCTGGCCTCAGCAAGGCAGAGGTTAGTCCATCTGACTACAACAGCAGCTCCTTTGTCAGTGGGTTTGATGGTGATGTTGGTATTGCTTTAGTGAGAGTGGAGGGCATTGTGTTCAGAGGGGTGAGGTTTGAATAGAGAAGAGGAGTAGTGAAGTCGAAAGTAGTGAGATGCGGAGTGGGTAAAATAATTGTATCCTTAGCATCATGCATTAAGAGTTCATGTAATACAGAGTTATTAAAAACATTAAGCATGATAAGTTTTACCAGTTGTAACATCTGGCATGCTGAGACAATTATATTATAAATGAGAATGAAACAAGCGACTGGGGAAATCTGCAAAATTACCAGCAGCAATCAAAAGTAACATGGATTCAGTTTAGAGTTGAAGCCTTGTCTAAGACGTTTAACAAACAAAGCTAAACACCTGGAGACCCTGGATCATAACGTACCAATTCCAAGGATCATGCCACTGACCTTTCCAAAAGATTGGAATAACACAAGCTATTTTTCAATATCCTCATACCATCCACATGGTCAATGAGCTGTGAAAAATGTCTACTATTGTACCCCCTCCTTCTAACCTAATTTCTCCAAGTGCTTTTGGATGCATTCCATGTGTTTTCAGTGCCTTATAAATATTCAAACACTGTTTTTTCAAAATGATTCCATTAGTGATCTTTGTTTTTCCACCACCCTGAAAGCAGCTCAGTTCCTCATGTAGCTGAGAATAAATGCTAGTATAAAAGTACCATTTTAGATTTTAAGCTATATTTTTCCATCTTTTCACTTACTCTTTAATATTTTGTCCGCTGTACCTATTCACAAAGAATGATTAATTATCCATTTTTGTTTCATTAATTTTTCAACTTCTCATTGTCACAGAACACATCCTACACAGTCCAGAAATCTCGTAATGCTTCTACTTTCTGAGAAAGCTGAAGAGAGCTGGACTTCGTACATCCATACTTGCTTCATTCCACAGTAAAGAGCATCCTGACAAGCTGCATCACTGCTTGGTATGGAAGCTGCACTGTGACAGACAGAAGGGCTCTACAGCAGGTAGTCAAAACTGCTTAATGAATCACCAGCACCAACTAACTCACCATCGAGAGCATAAATATAGAAAGGTACTGGAAAGAGCCAGTCATGACGGATTTCACCGTCATTGCTCATGGACTGTTTGTGTCATGCTCTCAACCGTTAGTTAGTCTTATTCTCCTAATTCCCTTTTCCCCATATTCTCCTGGGCTCCTTGATTGTGGCACCTGATTCTCATCTGAACCTGCAGCATAAAACCCCCGGCTTTGCATCCACTCATCAACAGATCGTTGCTTCAGCCAGTGCGGTAATTCACGTTCCCGGCCGCTTAGAGTGGTGTATTCTAAGTTTTACTTCAGTACTGAGGTTTACCTGTGTAACTCTGTCTCTCCATGTCAAGGTAAGTATTGCCTGCCGTTGGTCTTTCCATTTGCCGCTCCGTGTCAAGATAACTGTTGCTTGCTGCCTGTCTCCTGTTTACCGTTTAGCTCCAGCAATGCCCTGTGTCAAGAAAAGTTTTTGTCTGCCTTCTGCTCTCTGTTCATCCGCGCCGTTTGCCTGTGTTAACTCTGTCTCTTAACTGCTTAGAATTGTATATTCTAAGTTCTGTTCCCGCGCTGTTTGCCGGTGTTAACCCTGTCTCTCGCCCACTTAGAATTGTGTATTGTAAGTTCTGTTTCCGCACTGTTTGCTGGTGTTAACTCTGTCTCTCGACCGCTAAGAATTGTGTATTGTAAGTTCTGTTCCCGTGCTGTTTGTCTGTGTTAACTCTGTCTCTCGACTGCTTAGAATTGTGTATTGTAAGTTCTGTTTCTGCACTGTTTGCTGGTATTAATCCTGTCTCTTGACCGCTAAGAATTGTGTATTCTAAGTTTGGTTTCCGCACTGTTTGTCTGTGTTAACTCTGTCTCTCCACGTTAACAGGAGCATCACGTGCCACTCGCCATTCTCCACCAGCCACGCTCATCCCCTTGTCCGCACCCTTCTCTCCCTCGTCCTGCTGTCCACCTACACTCTCTGCTGGCTCAGTGGTTAAACGCCGCGTTCTCACCGTAGTGACCCGGGTTCGATCCTCAGTCCAGCCTCGCTCACTCCTCGGCTTTCCTCTGCCTAATCCTCACTCCCTAGCCTTCCCTGCGACCATTAATAAACATCTTCTGATTACGCTACCTCCGTGTCAGTGTCCTGCGTTTGTGCGTTTTGGTTCATCTGTTCCCCGTGACAGATTGACCCACTCACATCATGGAGGAGGCTATGTAGCATCCACACCAGGACCACCAGACTCAAAAACAGTTACTTTCTCCAAGCAGTAAGGCTGATCTACACCTCCACTCACTAGCTCCACCACTACCTCATTATTTCCTGTCTGTAACCTGATGTACAACCTAACATCACTTTATGGACATACAATCATTCTATTTATATAAGCTATCTTGTGTATTTATATTTATTGTGTTTTTAATAATTATTATTATTGTGCTCTTTCTTTTTTTTGGGCTGTATTGGATACAGTGTAACTATTATTTCATTCTCCTTTACTCTTGTGAATTGGAAATGATATTAAGAGAATGATGAGTGACTTCATTGAAACGTTTCAAATGTTGAAAGGCTTTGTTAGAGTGAATGGCGAGAGGATGTTTCCTATGGTGAGGGAGTTTTAGACCAGTGGACACAGCCTCGGAATGGAGGGACGTCCATTTAGAATGGAGATGAGGAGGAATTTCTCTAGCCAGAGAATGGTGAATCTATGGAATTTGTTGTCACAGGCGCATGTGGAGGCTAAGTCATTGGGTAAATTTAAGACAGATGTTGATAGATTCTTGGTTAGTCAGGGCATGAAGGGATACCGGGAGACAGCAGGAGATTGTGGCTGAGAGGGAAAATGGATCAGCCATGATGAAATGGCAGAGCAGACCTGATGACTTAATTCTGCTGTTATATCTTTTTGTCTTAAACAATCTTGAACCTTGTACTTAACAACATTTGAGAGCAGTTTCATCTTCTGCATGCTTAAATTCATGTTAATTATCTTTCCTTAGTCATTTTAAACCTTCATAATTAACCTTTTAAGTTTCTTAATACAGTACATTTCTGTTCCTCTCTGCTTTATGGGGGCATAGAAGATGTTTATTTTGAAACTGCTTCAGTGGCAATTGTTACACGTTCAATTGCATCATTTTGCCAATGGTTTTGCCAGTTCTGTTTTGGAGAATTTTGTCATTTCCAATTCTTCACTCTAGTCTTCACCCTCCCAACAAACAATCAGCATTTTTTACACCTGCTACATTTATTACGTAATTGGATCCTTTTGCTTGTGTGACACTGTATTCTGGGTTTCTGACCATTATTAATAAAACACACTATTTTCTTTTCTCATGCTTCAGTCTCTTCAAACAATGATTAGTTCAGGTATGATTTCTTACTTTAGCTCTTCTCTAATATTATTTCTGGAATTACAATAGTCTTTTCTTATCTGTTGAAAGTTCCTGTTTTTAAGTCTAATTAAGTTTTGAAATAATCCTGATCATACAATTGACTAACATAGACAATCTGTTTCAATCTCTTGGTCAGGATTTTAAGCTATAATGATGGAAATCTAATGGTACTCTTCATGATTACACCTTTAAACTAAAGTAATAAATGTCAGATCACTGATTTCCAGCAATAATGGATAATACGTTTGGAGAAGACATACAATGTTCTTACTGTAAAATTATACACTTTACTACTTGAGGTGTAAATGATACTTGGTAGACTAAACCATAACTAATACACCTAATGACCATCTAGAAGCTCCCAACTTGCAAAGAAAACAATCTTTCACTTTCAGTCTAGGCAGTATTGTTATGACTGTTCTCTGCACCATCTCTACCTTAATTACAACATATCAATCGATTCTGGCAACCAGAACTGCACACTGTTCTGCAATTGTGTCATAATCAAGTTTTTTGAGCTGCAGCATGATATCCTCTGTCCTACACTCAATGCCACAGTAGATCATGTGGGGGTGAGTAAGGTTTGCATGTTCACCAGGATCATGCAGAGGGGAAATGTAGGAATGATCTAGCCTAATAATTTGTTAGCTGTCATCTCACATCTATGGTGGTGAGCTCTTTCTGCAATCAGGTGCAGGTTGCCAATTCTTGGGTGCCCTGTAACATTATAGTGAAATACTTGTACGATATTAGATTTACCCTTGCAATACGTATAAAGAAAACATATGGGCTACTGGCCTTCATTAGTTGAAGGACAAATGCAAGAGCAGGGAGGATATTGTTACGTTTTGTAAATGCAGAAAAAAAAAATTGAATGAAAAACATGGGAATCTGGGAAAGCGTGTCTACTTTATTTTACTTTAGTGAGGCCCTCACATATGACGTGATAGCGTAATGACATATGCTGTTCATTAACTTAGAAAAATATAACCCATAATGAATTGTGTAAACAAAGAACGCTTAATCAAATGATATATTTACAGCATTATTCAAATATTACTGGAATATTAAATACACTACACTCCTCCCTGCTTAGCTATAGATTCCAGCTCAGTATATAATGCATGCCCTTGTGCCAACTTACACACACACACACACACACACACACACACACACACACACACACACACACACACGTATAAACTTATATATATTACTATATTGCAGTATGCTAATACAACTACTATATAGACATCCAGAGTAATATATTAAATTTTAAATTGTCTCAGCAGACCTAAAGATTTAATCACTGTGGAGGATTTCTTATTCCTTCGGGATTTTGTATTTCCTGATGTGGGTGGGGCTGTCATTCTGCTTGCCAGGAGAGATTAGTGGCTGTGAAACAATCTAAGGTTCTGGGACCTTCTCTGAAATGGTTGTAGAAATTGACACTACGATTGCAGGAAGTGGTTCCGACACTTTGGACACTTTTCTTCTCCAGCAATTGATTCTTCTCTCCTCAGCAGATTGATGTGTCAGCTGACATCAGACACAATCTTCACTGTGTAGGAGAGAGCTCCAGCTCTGTCCTTAATCTTTCCAAGTACCCACTTTTGATCACCTCTCTAGTCCTTCAGCACGACTTCATATCCAAGAGTGAAATATCAAACCTGCTTGTTTGAGGAACCTTCAATTTGTCTCAGCTGTTTGTTCAGCATACTCCTTCAGAGATTGGGTTTGAGGAGGTCTCATGAACAACTTAGCTTGTGAGTTCTGGATTCTGAAGTGTGCTGCATTGCGATATACAAAGGGGAAATTGGTGAGCTTCTATTTCATTGTTAGTGTGGCGTGTTCTGCTGATCTTGCTTGCAGTGTGTTCTTTAGACTTTGGACAAACCTTTTCTCCAAGCAATTTGTAGCTGGGTGGTACGGTGCAGGTGTAATAAGTCTTACTCCATTCATTTTCAGGAATGACTGAAACTGTTCTGCAACAAACTGTGGCCCATTGTCAATGACTAAATGTTCTGAAAGACCAGCCCTTGAGAAAAGGCTTCTCAACACATGAACGGTGTGCGAGGCTGTAATGGAGGCTATTGGGAACACTTCTGGCCACTTTGTAGCTGCATCCAGTACTATCGAGAAATTTGTGCCCATGAATGGTCCAGCAAAACTTACATGAATCCTCTACCAGGGCAATGCAGGCCTTTCCCAGGGATGGAGAGGCGCTGTTTTTGGCACCTTTTGGACGTACTGGCATCCCGAACAGTGAGCTACTCAATCTGCTGACCAACCCAAAGCCACCAGACAAAGTTTTGAGCCAACACTTTCATTTTCATCATGCCTAAATGACCAGCACGTAGCTCCTCCAACACTGTAGCTCTCAGCTTACATGGTCCAACATCTCTCAATCCACACCCAAGGCAAGCCCTGTTATAGGGCATGTTCATCCTGGTGCTGGTAAAAATAGGGGAACTGGAATTCTGCTGCATATTCCAGCCATTTTCAGTTGCCATGTAGAACTGAGAAAGTGTGGGATTTTTTCTGGTTTCCCTTTGGATCATCTCCGCCATAAGAGCGACACTTTCAATTCGCATTAGGGAGAAGAGAAGAAAAGAAGAGTGTCCTCTTTTGTAAATCTTACTGGCATTTCCTTTTCAAGGGTAAACAGGACAATCCTTCAGCATTTCAATAACTAGTTGTCCTCTTGGATTCAATTTTGTAAGTGTGTCCTCCAAGAAACAAAGGCTATCTCTGCATCACACATCAAAGTTGCTGGTGAACGCAGCAGGCCAGGCAGCATCTCTAGGAAGAGGTACAGTCGACGTTTCAGGCCGAGACCCTTCGTCAGGACTATCTCTGCACTTGTGCCACTGTTATTAGTGGAATTGTTATGACACACCAACCACGCCATCTTCCAGGGTTTAGACGCTGTAACTCCCTGGAGTATGGATAGCTGGTGTGGCCCCTTTAAAGATTCAGGACCACCCCGCTAATTGGCAATCATGTTTTGGATGCCAAGATTTGAGTATTTAAAGAGCATCTGAACTGAGGTTTGGTACTCAGTCGTAAGCTTACTAGTATTTTCGTCTAAGGTTGGTTTTGTGCTCAGTTCTCGATCCAGTTTGATACAGTGTCTAGATCCTTGCTTCGGATACTCCAATAAATGGGTTCAAACCATCCTCATCAAGGATTCTCATTACAGTATGATTGAGGCAACATGGATGCAGTGGGATATCGGAGCCTTTCGTCAGTTGTGGCCAGCCACAGTGAGAACATTTCAGGCAGAGCCTATAGATACATAGACCCCAGGTCGTCATTTGCCAACTATTGCAGGGAGGAAGCCAAAGTCGCTTGGGTGAGGCTGTCGGTCGCTCTGCGGTGCCAATCCATCTTCTGACCCCAGAGAGATTCGATGGTGACCCGGGTTCTTGCCGTCGCTTCCTTATCCCATGCTCATTAGTGTTTGGGCCCTAGCTGTCCCAGTTCCATTTAGAACATGGATGGTTGGCCTTCATTATCTCTCTTGTGACTGGAAGAGCCTTGGCCTGGGCCATTGTGCATTGGGAACAAAGAACAGAGATTTACTCAGATTTGGAGGAATTTGTGGCTGCGTTAAGGAAGGTGCTCCATCACTCTACTGGAGCCAGCCAAGTCTTGGACTGCTTGATGAAGATTCGACAGGGTGGAAGGTCAGCGGCCAACTATGCAATCGAAATTTGGACCTTGGTACAAGAGTGTGGCTGGAACGGGGAGGCCTTGGTTACTGAGTCAGATGAACTGAAGGGTGCCCTCAGCTTGGGAGAACCAGCAGAGGACTTAGAGGCTCTGATCAACCAATCCATTTGTCTTGATAATCGTCTGGCAGAGCGCAAGTGGGACAACATCAAGAGGTTGAGGAGTGTGAGCCTGAGCCTGGCCTCAATGCATTGTAGTTCAATCCATCATCTTGGATCATGGCCAGCCCATCTCCTGTCCTGTGCAGGATCCTGTCGAATAAGAATCTCCGCCGAGAGGTTTTGGTGTCGAGGTTACTCCCGTTACTGCAGGGAAGCAGTTCACCTGCAGGCCGAATGTCTGAAACTGCAGCTTTTGGGAGAAGTGTTGACCGTCTGATCTTGGGAGGCCTGTGACGGTAGCAGCCACCACCTCTCCCCCACCAACCCCACAAGTTTTGGTGTCGTGCGGAAGGCAGAGATCTTCTGGAGTATGAACTGACAAGAAGTGAATGGTTTTTTGGAATCTGGAGCAGCGGAAAATTTCCTGGACTTGGGGACCGCCCATTGGCTCAACACACCTGCGCAGATGTTGAGTCAGCACATGTCTGCAAATGCCTAGGTCAGCCGTTCGCTTGTTTCCGGGTAGGTCTGGCAGCAGACATTGGTCTTGTAGATGAGGGTAGAGGATCATGTGGAAGACATTAGTTTCTATATCATTAAGTCTCCTCACATACCCCTGGTCCTCGGGCACCCTTGGTTGTCCCAGCATAACTCTTCTGTGAACTGCAAAGGACGATCATTGCTTGGTCCAGTCGCTGCAAGAAGGTATATTTTCAGCTTGGTGTTCTGACCCCCAGATTCTCCAGAGACCAGCCAGCTGACTAGGAGGCAGACTTCTTTTCAGGAGAACCTGGAGCCTTCGGGAAACCCTGTCCTGCCTTCAAGGGAAGACAAGCTGGCTCCAGCCAATAGACCTGTGTGAGTCCCGAACCTATCTAGTCAGGGATGCACTGGACTAGATCTCTAGTTCAGGAGCAAACCAAGGAGATGCCCAAGCAGTATAGATTCTAGCAGCTGAGCCAAAGGGGTCCAGGTTACCAGATCCTGCCTAAGGGGGAAGGCTCCAAGATGGAGACCTTTGTAGCCCAGTCCCAGGAGCACAAGGACCACTTGTTTCACCTCACTGCATATGTCCGAAGAGACAGATGAGGAATTGGACTGTGATTTGACCTATGTTTTCACTAAAGATTTTTAGGGACCTATGGGGAAACTCTGGGTTTGGTGAATCACCCCCACTACCGATGAAGTCTCAGGAAACAACCTTGGAGGAAGGTTTGGGGGTAATTGCAGCACACAAGCTGGCTGAAATTCCTTCCATCTACAAGGAATAGGAAGATGTCCTCATTAAGGGAAAAGCCTCGAACTCTTCTGCCACACCAACCATACGACTGTGCCATAGATCTACTGCCTGGTTATCCGTGGGGTCAATTGTATGTGCTCTCAGGCCCGGGGAGAAGTGCTATGAGGGAGTATATAAAGGAGGCTCACCCTGGGATTTAATCGGCCCTCCACCTCTCCAGCCGGTGCTGGCTTTTTCTTTGTACAGAAAATGGATGGGAGCCTGCAGCTGTGCATTGATTATAGAGGGCTCTTCCGCCCATGAACACTGCCTTCAAGATTTTCCAAGGGGCAAGGGTATTCTCGAAGCTATACTTATGGAATGCACACATCCTGGTTCACATAAAGGAGGGTGATGAGAGGAAGATGGCATTGAACACACCAACAGGGCACTATAAGTATTTGGTCATTTCCTTCGGTCTTGTGAATGTGCCCAGGCCTTTATAAACGACATGCTCTGGGATGCTCTCAATAAGTACAGTATGCCTTTATCTACTTGGATGACATCCTAATTTTCTCGAAGTCCATGGTGGCGTACATCACTCATGTCAGAGATATCCTAAAGAGGTTCTTGATCATGGACTTTACATCAAGCTGAAGAAGTCTGAAATTCATGTAGTTATCATTTCATTTTTGAGCTTCATCATCTCTAATGGTGATCACAGGATGGACACTAGTAAGATGCAGCCAGTCAGAGAATGGCCACAACCATCCAGTGTGAAACAAGTCCAACGATTCCTGGGATTTGCCAACTTTAACTGAAAGTTCATCAGAAACTTCAGCTCAGTGGTGGCTGTGGAGATACCACTAACCAAGAGATCCACAGGCCCTTTTGTAAGGACTTCTGAAGTGGAGCCTGCTTTCGCAGAGCTCAAACAGTGGTTCACGACAGCTCCCATTTTGATTGTACCTAGCCTGGACCTTCATCATGGAGGTGGACACCTCCGGCTTTGACTGGGTACAGTGTTGTTTCAACAGACACCTTCAGACAATAAACTCCACCCGTGGGCATTCTTTTACAGGTGTTTATCCCCAGCAAAGGTGAACTATGACATCGGAAATCGGGAGCTTCTTGTGGTTAAGTTAGCTTTGGAGAAATTGCAGCACCGGCTAGAATGGCTAAGAACCTTTATATCATTTGGACATACCACAAGAACCTGGCTTATATTCAGGAGGCCAAGAGGCTGAATTCCAAGCAGGCCAGGTGGATTTTGTTCTTTAACTACTTTAATTTCATCTTGACCTATCGACTGGGGTTAATGAACAAGAAGCCAGATGCCTTTTCCTGTCATGTTGACAAACCGGAACAAGAAGAGCAACCTACCACCATTTTGCCCCAAGCCAAGCTGGCAGCACCAATTCGTTGGAGAATTGACGCCCTTGTTCGCAGGGCCCAAGCACAAGAGGAGATTCTTAATAATGGTCCTCCAGGTTGGCTGCTCGTTCCAAGTTCTGTCCGGTTCCAGGTACTCCAATGGGGACATTCATCGAGAATGACCACTCACCTAGGGATTGCTAGGACCCTTGAGTTTATCAAGAGGAGGTATTGGTGGCCCAGAATGACGAAGGAAGTTCAGCAGTATGTGCAGGCATGTGAGGTGTGTGCCCAGAGCAAGAATCTTAGTACCTGATCTCAAGGGCTTCCCCACCCGCTACCTGTTCCAGACAGACCAGAGGCCCACACCTCCATGGGCATTGTCATGGGTCTTCCTCCTCCCAAGGGAAAGATTGTTATCATGGTAATTGTGGATCATTTATCGAAGGCTTGCAAACTCATCACCTTAGATTGACCTCAGTCCTCGGTGGATATGGCTGAAATTGTCCTGCAGCAGATCTTCAGGATCCATTGTTTTCCAATGGACATTGTGCCGGATCGCGGTCCACAATTCGCATCATGTTTCTGGAGGTCATTTTGCAAGCTGATTGGGGCAACAGTGAATCTTTCCTCTGGGTTTCATCCACAGTCCAATGGCCAGATGGAGCGGATGAAACAAGGTATGGAATGTACCCTAAGATGCCTGGCCTCTGAAAGACCAGATGAGTGGAGCAACTATTTGATGTGGGCAGAGGTTGACCACAACACTTTACAGCATTCAGCGCATGGGATTTCCCCTTTTGAAAGCCAATTTGGGTATTCTTTGCCACTTCTCCCTGAGCAGGAGGCCGAAGTTGGGATTCCTGCAACCAAAGGTCTTGTATGATGCTGCAAGGGGAGATGGACTAGGGCAAGGGAGGTTTTGTTAGCTTCTATCCGGAAGGCTAACCACAAGAGGAGACAGGGATCAGTTTTGCAGCCTGGACACAATTGTAAGCCTACAAGTTATTTCATCTAGCATTTGTTTTGTGCTCAGTTTTCGATCAACTTTGATACCACCTCTCAATCCTTGATTTAGATACTCCAGCAACTAGGTCCAAACCATCTTCGTCAAGGACTCTCATCACAGGAACACCCTTCTTTGGAATGAAAATTAATACCAGTGTTTGATGATCTGTAATGAGGGCAAACTCATTCCCATACAAGTACTGGTTGAAATGCTTTTACACCCCAAACCAGACTCAAGGCTTCTCTGTCAATCTGTGCATATTTTTTTTCTCTGTAGTGGTAAGGGAACATGATGCCAAAGCTATAACATGTGATATGACTACACCTATTAGGTGAGACCATTAGATATAAGAGTAGAACTAGGCCATTCGGCCCATCGAGTCTGATCCGCCATTGGGCTGATTTAATTCTTCCAGTCATCTCCATTCTCTTGCCTTCTCCCTATGTCCTTTGATGCTCTGACTAATCAAGAACATATCTATCTCTGCCTTAAATGTACCCAATGACTTGCCCTTCACAGTCTCTCACGGCAACGAATTTCACAGATTTCCCACCCTCTGATTAAAGTAATTTCTTCACATCTCTGTTCTAAATGGACATTCTTTAATCCTGAAGTCGTGCCCTCTTGTTCTAGACTCCCCTACCGTGGGAATTAACTTTGCCGTATCTAATCTGTTCAGGCGTTTTAACATTCGGAATGTTTCTATGAGATCCCCCCTCATTCTCCTGAACTCCAGGAATGCAGCCCAAGAGCTGCCAGACATTCCTCATATGGTAACCCTTTCATTCCTGGAATCATTCTCGTGGATCTTCTCTGAACCCTCTCCAATGTCAGTATATCCTTTCTAAAATAAGGAGCCCAAAACTGCACACAATACACCACGTGTGGTCTCAGAGTGCCTTATAGAGCCTCAACATCACATCCCTGCTCTTATATTCTATACCTCTAGAAATGAATGCCAACATTGCATTCGCCTTCTGCACCACCAACTCAACCTGGAGGTTAACCATTAGGGAATCCTGCACAAGGACTCCCAAATCACTTTGCATCTCTGCATTTTGAATTCTCTCCCCATCGAAATAACAATGTAACACCTTAGGAAAGGTTTCACTGCCAATGTAATGGTTTCTTTGTAGCAGCAATATTTGGGTTATGATTGGAGATAATGGGGGCTTTGGAATGTGTGCCATCCAATGAGAGGAGTGTTGTTTCTTTCTTGAGTGTCTGAGAGGAGGTATTTGTGGTCTTTTGTCAGCGAGAAATGAAGAGAGAAGACGTGAGAGGAGAGAGCTGGTAGACCGCAGGATGGAGTGGGCTTGAAGTGAGAGTCCGGGAGTCGACAATACTCGGAGGAAATCGATGGAGAACTAATGGACAGAAAATCGTGAGCTCCAGCGTGTGCATTAGACTGTTTCATTAAAATGGGCCGTTTTTCTTTTTGTTTTCTTTACTAACCCTGTAGTCAAATTAAGAATTATAAAGCTCAATCGTTGAATTGCATATGGTGTCCTGTCTGATATTTTGTGGTACTGATTTGTAACAGGGCAACACATCACATAGCATCCACACAAACGAGATTTCACAGGTATGGCGGTGCCGGACATTGCCTTCCCCTACACTAACACTGCCAGCCGAACCTGAAGGTTACAATTATGAGGCTCATCTGCGATTGATTTCATTGGATGTTGTGTGACTGCCTTGAGCATTGAACCGGGGGTTGTGTGTACTGGTACAGATGCTGCCGGGGTGGAACGGTGGTGTGCCTCCAGGGGGTTACCGGTAACAAATGCGTGAATTTTGCGTGGTGTAGATATTCGTACTCTGGATGAATTGGTAATTCACCTGTTAAGTACTGTTAAAGTTGTCAGCAAAGTTATGATTGCGGGGTGGAGGTTTGATAAAATAGTGGGCACAGACCTCATTTTACTGCAGACTAGCGCTGACGTAATGGCAGTGGAGCTGCCCGGTACTATCGCTGCTGCAGGTGAAGCGGGGCCGTGGACTGTCCATACTGTCAGGGAAGAGGAGAGTGTAGCGGAGTGGGCCGAATCACAAGCTGAGTTTCCCATAGCTGGGAGCGGAGACTTCAAAGACAGAGTTCTATCATTTCTGAGGAGGGAAAGGAGTAGTCAGATTTGGAATGTCTAATTAGTCCCCGTCCCCCAGTGAAGAATGAGAGTTCTGAGCTGGCATTAGCCCTTACCTCTCTGGAGAATAAGTGGCCCAGTACACAGGCAGAGGGTCCACACCAGAAGCTATGAATATTCTCTGGAATAGTGCCCAGCCCCCCAAGGGGGAGGAGGAATATGAGACTTGGGCGGAGAAGACCTCTCAGTTGCTAGATGAGTGGCAGTATTCTGATGATGTGAAGTGTCAGAGAGTGCTTGAGAGTTTGAGGGGGCGGGCTGCTGACGTGGTGAGAGCCGTGAAGTCCCGGTACCCGCCTCGCCAATGCTCCTGATTACACGGAAGCACTGGAAAATGTATTTGGCATGACGGGGAGCCCAAGGGAGCTCATGACAGTGTTTCAGAACATGTGTCAGGAGAAAGGGGAGAAGCCTTCTGCCTACATTTTTCAGCTAGAGAGGCAGCTAAATTGCTTGCGGTGCAGAGGGGTCTTTAAAGGCTGAGGTGGATCGGTTAAGAATGGATCAAGTAGCAAAGGGTGCCCAGTCTCAGGACCTGATTGCTTGGGGTCTCCGACTATCTCGTACGACACACCCCTTTTCCCCTTTTGTTGAGCTGATCAGAGAGGTACGGGAGGAGGAGAACACAGCGGAGGCATGGGGGACCTCCGTCAGGAGGGTACAGTCTTCGGTAGAAGCCCCTTGTGGTAAAGTGACTACTCCAGCCCAATCCGAGGAGTGGTAAAGGAGATTGCGGCAGAGTTGAGAACTGAGATGTCCTGGTTGTTAACAGCGGGTGTGACCCCCCCCCCCATCCATGATGGGGCTGATAGGGAGGCAGATCCCCTAAGGGGACAGACTTCGCAGAGGGCTGCTGGTGGCCAGGGTTCTGCGAGAAGGGGGTGGCCAGTATTGTCTGTTATAGCTGTGGTGAAGAGGGACACTTCAGGTGGGAGTGTGAGCGGCAGGAAGCCCCTCGGAGAGCGAGCCCCGGGTACCTAAGCCGGGACAGATGGCGGGAGACTTAGAGGAGACCCAGTGAGGGAAATGCCTGGTGCCTCTGGGGGAAAACGTTCCCAGCAATTTACCAAGGAAACCCGGAAAGTGAAAGACCCTATTCTTGAATGCTTAGTGGGGCCATGCTCCAGTGTATCACTATGGATGTAGAGTATTTATGCTAAAGCCATACTCGACACCGGGTCACAGGTCATGTTGCTGTACCATTCGTTTTACAACCAGTACCATTGACACCATTCAACACACTAGAGATTTGGGGTCTTAGTGCTGGTGGTTATCCATACGATGGCTATTTGCCAATGAAGCTGGAGTTCTCGGAGGTCGATGTGAGAGTGGCTGAAGTCCTTGATACATTAGTGCTGGTTTGTCTGGACCCTGTTGAGAAGGGTGGCTTTTCAATTCTGGTGGGGACCAACACTCCTCTTGTGAGGAGGTTCTTGGGGGCCTGCAAGGAGAAGGTTGGTGAGAGCTTTCTGGGAACATTGCCTGTGCATCTGGTGTTTCGGGCTGCTTTTGAGGAGGTGCATGGCTGCATTGGGCCGGATACCAAACTTAGATGATGAACTGTGTGGTTCATCCAGTTAAAGCCAATGGTGGTACGGCCATGGGAAGTCGCGAGAGTGATGGGGACCCCCAAATTTCTCGGAATGCCTGAGGGGGAAGCCCTCTTAGTGGACGCTCTGGAAGCGGGATTTCCGGCTGGGGAACTGCAGAAGCCCTCAGTTGTGCAGGCGAGCAGGGTGGTAGTGATTGTAAGTATCACTGCAAAGAAGAAGGCCACCTTCAGGTGGGGGATGCCCCTGGCGCATCTCTTCCCGGTGACGGTAGTGTTTCACGTCTCTGTGAGACAAGCCGAGGAGAAACCCTCTGTAAAGGGGAGCAAGTTGACTGCTGAGTCATTTAACTTCGGGAACCCCCCAGTACCTGCGGGTTGGAAGAGGAGGTTGATAGAGAAGATTTCGAAGCTGGAAGGTGTCTTTTCCACTGACGAGTTTGATGTGGGTTGTTTCAAGAGCACTCGTCACACTGTCTGGGTGACTAAGGACACCTATTCAGAGAGAGGTCACAGCATCTGGCCCCTTCAGAGGTAGAAGGCATTCGGCAGCATTTGTGTAAGCTGAAGGAAGCTGGGATCATCACCGAGTCCTGAAGCCTCAAGTGTCCCCAGTAGTAGTGGCCAGAAAAGAGAATGGGATGGTACGGATGTGTGTGGACTATAGGACTCTGAACAGGTGCACCGTCCCTGACCAGTATACGGTCCCATGAATCGAAGACATGCTGGCCTGTCTGAGTGGTGTGAAGTAGTTCAGTGTGCTGGACTTGAGGAGTGGATATTACCAAATTCCCATGAGGGAGGCTGATAAAGAGAAGATGGCATTTATATGTCCACTGGGATTCTTCCAGTTTGAAAGGATGCCCCAGAGCATATCGTGAGCCCCTGCAAACCTCCAGTGGGTCATGGAGAAAATGGTGGGGGCTATGGACTTGCTTGAGGTATTGGTGTATCTGGATGACCTCATAGTGCTTGGGTCCACCTTGCAAGAACATGAAGCGAGGCTGCTGAAGGTGCTTGGCCGCCTGAAAGCTGAAGGGTTAAAACTTACCCTGGACAAGTGCCAGTTCTGCAAGACATCTGTCAGCTATGTTGGGCACATAGACTCATTAGATTATGACAACACTCAGTCCTCTTTTTATTGTCATTTAGAAATGCATACATGCATTAAGAAATGTTATAATGTTTCTCCAGAGTGAGATCACAGAAAACAGGACAAACCAAAGACTAACACTGACAGATCCATATAATTATAACATATAGTTACAACAGTGCAAAACAATACCATAATTTGATGAAGAACAGACCATGGGCACAGTAAAAAACATCTCAAAGTCCAGAGTTGATCGACTCCGGAGTCCCTGATAGCGGCAGCAAAAGGGAGAAACTCCCTGCCATAAACCTCCAGGCACCGTCAACTTGCCGACGCTTTGGAAGCCGACACTGAGTCCATCCATCTGAAAACTTTGAGCTCCGACCAGCCTCTCCGATACAGCCTCCCGAGCGCCATCCTCTGCCGAGCGCCTTCGACCTCGCCCCAGCCACTGAAACACGCAAAGCTGAGAATTTTGGGGCCTTCTGCTCCAGAGATTCCAGTTACCACACAGTAGCAGTGGCAGCAAAGCGGGCATTTCAGAAGTTTTTGAGATGTTCCTCCGTGCTCTCACGTCTGTCTCCATCAAATCAGAATTGTGCACGGCACCCTACTTGACAGATAACAGATATTCATCACCGGAGAGGCAGCGCTACTTCTCCTCCTTCTCATTAGGTGGAGTAGTTACAGATCCGTCTAAGATAGAGGCAGTGACCACATGGCCAAGGCCCCAGACTGTGAGTGCTTTGCACTCGTTCCTCATATTTTGTGGTTACTATTGGAGGTTCGTGAAGGGTCACGCGAAAGTGAGTTACCTGTTGAATCATCTACTGTGTGGTTACCCTCCCTTAGGGAAGAAAGGGAGGGGGACAAAAGAGTGGAGGGTGTAGGGTATCTGAGCCCTTCAGAGCCTTTTAGACCAATGCAATATGTGAAGAGGCCTTTCAGTCGCTGAAGGAGATACTGACCCAGGCGCCTGTGCTGGCTTTTGTAGACCCTCAATTGTCGTATGTACTGCATACGGATGCCAGCAGAGAACGCTGTATCAGGATCAGGGTACTGGTTTGAGACCTTTTGCATTTGTAAGCCAGTCTGTCGCCCTCTGAGAAAAACTATCCCATGCACAAGTTGGAGTTTCTGGCATTGAAATGGGCTATAGTGGATAAACAGAGTGACTACCTTTACGGGGCCAAGTTTGAGGTGAGAATGGAAAACAATCCCCTAACTTATATCCTGACCTCAGCAGAATTGGATGCCACAGGTGGTTGGCGGCCTATGATTTCAGCCTGAAGTACTGGCCGGGAAGCAGGACCATTGATGCTGATGCTTTGTCCTGACATGCGCGTGAGGGACTGGTGAGGGACGAGGAGAGGGAGAGCATTCCTGTCCCGGGGGTGAAAACCATGTGCAGTTTGCCATCATGGTGAAGGCGGACAGAAATTGGGAGCTTCTGATGACGTTATTGCATAAGTTTACTGTAACCTGACTGCTCTGAAGACAAACCAGTTACCAGTATTGAGTCCTGGTGAAGTGGCAGCCGCTCAGCGGGATGACCTGGGCATCGGTACCATCTAGGCAGCGGTCGAAAAGGGAGACATGGCTCAGGTGGTGAAGATGAAACACGCTGCGGTGCCTCAAATACAGAGAGAATGGCCCAGGCTGGAGCTGAGGAGCCAGATCCTATACTAGGTCACATCACCCCCCAACTGACCGCGTCATTCCCAACTGGTTCTGCCTGAGAAGTATTGGAGGAGTGTATTGAAGTCACTTCATGATGATTCTGGACATTTGGGGGTTGCAAAGACCTATGGATTGCTCAGAGACCAGTTCTATTGGCCCGAAATGAAGCTGGAGGTCGAGGAATACTGTAAGTCGTACATTGTCACGTGACCGGCAACAATGAATATAGAATTGAATTGAGTCAGGTTTTATAAAAACAATCAAATATTTATTAAACTCTGCTCAATATAAAAAAACAAACAAATGAAAATCTTAACTGGAAGTAAACTGCTATGCGGCCATTTAATAAACCACCACTCAGTACTAGTTCTTAAAGAGATAAATGTGAAAACAGTTCTTAAAGCGGTAAATTCAAACACAGTTCTTAGAATGGTAAATTTGAAAGTCCAAGAGATTTATACAGTCAATTAGGAGAGACTTCCCTGAAGTAGGGAATTCCTCGAAGACACGACATCACGCCAATCCCATCCGGATCCTGCCTTGTCTGCAGGATTCACGATGACGGAAATAAAACGGTTTAAAGGCACTGACCTTTCCCTCTGTATACTAGATCCTGCACAGCCTTTTCTGCCACTTTTAGCAGAGGCTATCTCGTGCAGATCACTCTTTCTTGAACAAATTCAATAATGGTTGATCCTTTCAACCGTCAAACAACTCCTTCAGGTTCCTGTCTTCACTCTCCAATATTACTGAAAAGATACATCAACAAACCTGGCAGAAATTGGTTAAACTGCCGGTCCAGCACTTTTATACCTTACAATAGAACGTAAAACTCCGTTTTAAGTCGAAACTGTGTCATAAAGCAAATATGCAGTGGAGCGGAGCATCTGGCTAACGTACTAACTGCGTCACCAGGGGTCTACACTTATATACCTGGTGAGAACAGGTCATCACATGACCTCACATTGGCGGGAAAATTACATCAGGTGACCTTCAAAAGACCATTACATCATCCTCATAAGACAATCACAAGATATCCATGAGGTATGTAACGGCATACAGCGGAATCGCTGCATATGTGGGCAGCTCCCATGTCCCACTTACAGAGTGCGGGGCCCCTGGACCTGGTGTGTATGAATTTCCTGTCAATAGAGTCAGATGCCAGCAACATGACGAATATCTTAGTCATAACGGATCACTGTACCCGCTATGTGTAGGCTTTCCCTACCAAGGACCAGAGGGCGTCCACAGTAGCCAAAGTGTTATAGGAGAAGTATTTCGTTTATTATGGCCTTCCCAGGTGGATACACAGTGATCAGGGATGGGATTCCGAGAGTAGGCTCATCCACGTGTTACTGAGCACGCTTGGAGTTGAGAAGTAGAGGACCACGCCCTATCACCCGCATGGTGATCCCCAGCCTGAGAAGTTTAATCTGACCTTGCTAGACATGGTCAGGACCCTGGAGATCAGCAAGAAGAGCAGGTGGAGTCAACATATTGGGCATCTGGTTCACTGTTACAACTGTACACAAAATGAAGCTACTGGGTACTCACCATATTATCTGATGTTTGGGCGCGAGGCGAGGTTGCCCATTGACCTTTGTTTTGGGACTGACGAGGGTGACCTACCAGCGAAGACTTATCTGAAGTATATGTCTGATATGAGAAGGGAGCTGTAAAAGGCTTATGAATTAGCCGAGGTCGCGGCTGTGAAGCAGGATCAAGGAAATAAGAGGAAGTATGACCAAAGGGTGAGGTTCTCCCAACTGTTGCTGGGAGACCGAGCCCTCATAAGGAATTTGGGGCTACCTGGAAAGCATAAATTGGCTGACTGCATGGGTCAGGTGCCAAACGTACCAGGTTTCCGGGTGAAACCAGTAGATAGGAATGGGCTTATCAAGATTCTCCATCGGAATCAACTTCTGCAGGTGGGACAAGAGGTGCAGGCTGATCCGGAACCTGACCTGGAGCGTACACTTAATCAGAGAACTCTGCGGCGACACGGGGCGACTGCAGGACCCACAGCCGGAGAGATTGTTGGGCTCCACCCCTCAGTGGGATACTGATTCAGAGGATGAGTACATGGAGGTGTGGTATATGCTGCCGTTTGCTAACTTCCCACTGACTGAGAAAGAGACTCCCAACCCTTCTCATGCTGAGTCAGGTGAAATTGTGGGGGGCTATCTGCGGACAGCCTGGTTTGCAGTAGGACCCTGCAAGGGATGAAGCAGAGCTTAGCCAGGAGACGGAGGGGTCAGAGCTGCAGGTGGGCATGAGTGATAGGCCAGGGGTTGCCTCACCAGGTAGACCAAAAGTATCCCCAGTAGTGTCGGAACATGAAGAGGTAGATGAGGGGGAACGGAGGTATCAGAGAATTAGAAGACCACTGGATAGGCCGGCCTATGTAGCACCGGGGGAACAGAGTGTAGCCACTACCGTTGTGGGGAGCTATGTCACTGCCTTTTACACCTGTGTTGGACTTAGTGCTTCGCAGGAAGGGTTGGCAAATTATCTCAAAGTCATGAAGGCATGACTAAATTTGGTGGGGGGGGGGAGGGGAGAGTGTAACAACCTGGGAAAGGTTTGACTGTTAATGTAATGGATTTTCTGTAGCAGCAGTGTTTGGGTTATGATTAGAGATAATGGGGGCTTTGGAATATGCGCCATCCAATGATGGGAGTGTTGTTTCTTTCTTGTGTATCTGAGAGGAGGTATTTGCGATTTTTTGTCAGCAAGAAATGAAGAGAGAAGACATGAAAGGAGAGAACTGGTAGACCGTGGGGCTGAGTGGACTTGAAGTGAGGGTTCGGGAATCGACGATGCTCGGAGGAAATCGATGGGGAGCTAATGGACGGAAGACCGTGAGCTCCAACGTGCACATTAGACTGTTTCACTAAAATGGGCCCTTTTTCTTTTTGTTTTCTTTACTAACCCTATAGTTAAATTAAGAATTATAAAGCTCAATCATTGAATTGCAAATGATGCACTTTCTGATATTTTGTGGTACGGGTTTGTAACAAGGCAATACATCATGCAGCATCCACACAAACGAGAATTCACAAGTTTGGTGGTGCCGGAGACTGTCGTCCCCTAGGCTAACGCTGCCATTCGAACCTGAGGGTTACAATAGTCTGCCCATTTTCTTCTTCCACCAAAGTACATGACCATATACTTTCCAACATTGTGTTTCATTTGCCACTTCTTTGCCCATTCCCTTAAACTATCTAAGTCTCTCTGTTTCCTCAACACTACCCGCTCCTCCACCTATCTTTGTATCATTGGCAAATTTAGCCACAAATCCATTAATCCTATAGTCCAAGTCATTGACATACATTGTAAAAAGCAACGGTCCCGGCACCGACCCCTGTGAAAATCCACTGGTAACCGGCAGGCAACCAGAATAGGATCCCTTTATTCCCATTCTCCGTTTTCTGCCGATCAGCCAAAACTCCACCCATACTAGTAGCTTCCCTATAATCACATGGGCTCTTATCTTGCTAAGCAGCCTCATGTGCAGCACCTTGTTAAAGACCTTCTGAAAATCCAAGTACACCACATCCACTGCATCTCCTTTGTCTACACTATGTGTGATTTCCTCAAAAAATTGCAGTAGGTTTGCAGGCAGGATTTTCCTGTCAGGAAGCCATGCTGGGTTTGGCCCATCTTGTCATGTGTCTCCAGGTACTCCGTAATCTCATCCCTAACAATTGATTCCAACAACTTCCCAATCACTGATGTCAGGTTAACAGATCTATAGATTCCTATCTGCTGCCTCCCACCGTTCTTAAATAACAGAGTAACATTTGCAATTTTACAGTCATCCGGTACAATGCCAGAATCTATTGATTCTTGAAAGATCATTGTTAATGTCTCCTCAATCTCTCCAGCTACTTCCGTCGGAACCCAAGTGTGCATTCCATCGGGTCCAGGGGATTTATCCACTCTCAGACCATTAAGTTTCTTGAGCACCTGCTCAGTTGATATTTTCACTGCACAAACTTCACTTCCCTGATACTCTTGAATGTCCGGTATACTGCAAATGTTTTCCACTGTGAAGACTGATGCAAAATACGCATTCAGTTCCTCTGCCATCTCTGCATCTCTCATTACACTATCTCCAGCATCATTTTCTATTGGTCCTATATCTACCCTCAACGCACTTTTACCCTTTATATACTTAAAAAAGCTTTTAGTTTCTTCTTTTTTATTAGTCGCCAGCTTCTATTTATAATTAATCTTTTCCTTCCTAATGACCTTCTTAGTTTCCTTCTGCAAGTTTTTAAAAGCTTCCCAAACCTCTATCTTCCCATTAGCTTTGGCTTCCTTGTATACCCTCTCTTTTGCTTTTACTTTGCTTCTGACTTCACTTGTCAGCCACGGTAATGTCCTTCTTGCATTCGAAAATTTCTTCTTATTTGGAATATATTTGTCTTGCATTCCCCTCTTCCTCTCATTTTTTCACAGCAACTCCAACCATTGCTACTCTGCTGTCCTTCCTGCTAGTGTCCCTTTCCAGTCAACTTTGGCCAGTTTCCCTCTCATGTCATTGTAATTTCGTTTATTCCACAGAAATACTGACACATTGGAATTTAGTTTCTCCTTCTCAAATTTCATAGTAAACTCTATCATATTGTGATCACTGTTCCCTTAGGGTTCCTTAACCTTAGGCTCTCTTATCACCTCCAGATCATTGCACAACACCCAATCCAGCACAGCCGATCCCCTGGTGGGCTCAACAACAAGCTGTTCTAAAAAGCTATCCCTTAGACATTCTACAAATTCTCTCTCTTGAGGTACAGTACTGGCCTGGTTTTCCCAATCCACTTTCATGTTAAAATCCCCAATGATTATCGTGACATTGTCCTTCTGACATGCCTTTTCTATCTCCCGCTGTAATTTGTAATCCATGTCCCAGCTGCTGTTTGGAGACCTGTATACAACTGCCATTAGGGTCCCATTTACTCTTGCCATTTCTTAACTCAACCTATAGAGACTCTACAAATTCCAATCCTATGTCATCCCTTTCTAATGATTTAATATTATTTCTTATACACAGGGCCACACCACCCCCTCGGCCTACTAACCTATCTTTCCGATACACTGTATATCCTTGGACGTTCAGCTCCCAATGGCAGCCATCCTTTAGCCAAGTTTCAGAGATGGGCACAATGTCATACTTGCCAATCAGTAGCAGAATTTCAAGATCGTCCATTTTATTTCTTATGCTGCATGGATTCAAATACAGGTATAACCCTTTCAGTCCAGTATTTGTTGCTTTCTGTTTTGACTACATCATGCCTCTATTGCCCTGTGGATCATCCCACTGGCTGTGATTATGCCTCATCTCCTGCCTGTCCTTTCTATCATCTCTGTTGCACGCTGTCTTTGATTTATTTCTGTTTCCCACTTCCTCAGCCCTAACACTCTGGTTCCCATCTCCCTGCGGAATTAGTTTAAACCCTCCCTAACAGCTCTATTAAACTGGCCTGCTAGGATATTGGACCCCTTTGGGTTCAGGTGTAACCCGTCCTTTCCGTACAGGTCGTACCTCCCACAGAAGAGGCCCCCGTGATCCAGGAACCCGAAGCCCTGCCCCCTACACCAGTCTCTCAGCCACGCATTAATATGCCTGATCATGTTATTCTTGCACTTGTTAGCACGTGGCACAGGCAGCAATCCTGAGATTACTACCTTGGAGGTCCTGCTATTCAGCTTCCTACCCAATTCCCTGAATTCTCTCTTCAGGACCTCCTTCCTTTTTCTATCTATGTCATTGGTACCAACGTGTACGAAGACTTCTGGCTGTTCACCCTCTCCCTTCAGAACAGTCTGCACCCGATCCGAGACATCCCATACCCTGGCACCTGGGAGGCAACACACCATGTGGGTATTTCTATCAGGCTGACAGAACCTCCTGTCTGTTCCCCTCACTATAGAATCCCCTATGACTACTGCATTCCTCATCTTCTTCTCCCCCTTCTGCATCACAGAACCAGGCTCAGTACCAGAGACCCGATCGCTGTGGTCATCCTCTGTCAGGTCACCCCCCCCCCCCACCCCCGCAACAGCATCCAAAACAAGGTAACAATTACTGAGGGGGTTGGCCACAGGGGTGCTCTCTACTATCTGAGCTCTTCCCTTCCCTTCCCTGACGGTCACCCACTTGTCTAACTCCTGCAGCCTCAGGGTGACTAACTCCCTGTAGCCCCTATCTGTCTCCTGCTCACTTTCCCTAATAAGCTGTAGGTCATCAAGCTGCAGCTCCAGCCCCCTAACACGCTCTTTAAGGAGCTGCATCTCAGTGCACCTGGAGCAGATGTGGCCATCTGGGAGACTGGAAGATTCCCAGGACTCCCACATCTAACACCCACAGCAAAGCACTTAACCTTACAGACATGCTCTCTATTCCTCAAAAAATGCAAGGAAAAAATGGAGTCCACTTACCCACTTACCTTGCCGAAGCCCGAATGAGACAAAGGCCTACCACTCTGACTTAAACCGTTCCTTTGATGACCGCTCTGCTCGGCAGTGTCTTCCTTTCATGCCTGAAGCTTCTCTGTTCTCCGACACACGATCGATGTGTCGGTTATAGCCCAGTTCCCACGAAGCTTTCCCCTTGTAAACTTCGCTCCCGGACCTGGGCACCACCCTCCTCGCTCGTAGCCCTCCAACACATGACTGGTGCTCCGGTTACATCATAAGGTGAGTCATCACAGGAAAGCTTCACTGGACAATGTGTGAGTACAGTGATTGATGTCACTATTTCCTTTATCTCCTTGACAACCACCTTACAGTGCATTGTTCATTGAATTTAGAAACGAGTTGAAGTGGTAGAGCACAGTAGCCAGGTTTGGCAGGAACTTGTTAAAGTAATTGCTAAAATCCTAAAAGGACCAGAACTGTGACATGTCCTTTGGCCGAGGGACATCCATCACTGCTTGAATTTTCTCAGCATACTTGTGCAAGTCCTTGTGCGTCAGTGATGCGACCTCAGTAAGAGATGCTTGTTTAAAGAATTCATACTTTTGCATCTTGCTCTGAACCCATAATCTTCTAATCTTTTTAACACTGTCTTGAGATTTTGGAGGTGTTCCTTGTCATCCTAACTGGTAGCAATGATGTCATCCAGGTAACACTGAGTGCCTGGGCAGTCTTGCAGCACCACAGCTTTCTGTCAGAGTGCAGATGCAGATGCTACACCAAAAATACACCTATTATCACAATAAAGCCCTTTGTGAGTGGTTATAGCGAGAAGCACTTTGGAGTCTTCTTCCATCTTAAGCTCTTAGTTGGATATCTGAAGGCTTCAGTTCAGTATCTTTGAAATGCGTTCAAATGCATTTTGTGGAATGACTGAAATAGCTGAGCTAGTGTCAAATTCCATTTTAATTAATTTACCATTCACTTCTGGTGCAAGTAACATTGCTTGTCTCTTGTTAATTTTCACACTTTAAATCTTAAGGCTACTCAGTCCTGTGTCACTCACCACTGTCAGATTTTTCATCAACAGCAAACACATTAATGCTCTTTTTGAAACTGCAAATTGACTTTTTATCTTTTTCTCTTCCTTGTGCTGTCCAATTATTTTTGTCTGCCCGATATGCTCTTTGTATGTGCCTTATTTTTTTGCATTTTCTGCAAGTTTTGCCTTTAAATCTGCATTGGTCTGGTGAATATGAGCCCTGGCCACAAGGTAGCACAATTTGTTTTGCCAGGCAGGTTCCTGTTTAGATGCTGAAAATTTGTTTAACACTCACTTTCACTCCTGATTGTAACTCAATTGCATCTACTGTATCCATTGTTCAGCTGGTTTGGTTGGAGCAGTCAAACTTCTAAGGAAACTGGATTCACTTCCACCAAATGCATTCAGTATCAGCTATTCCATTTGCTTTAAAATACTGCTCAAATCGTTCAGTATATATCACCCAGTTGTCAGTTGTGCAAGTGAATTTGTCTATCTTTTGATGTAGCCATCACTTCTGCTTTTTTTAAAAAAAATTGTAATTATCACCTAGTACTCATTGTTTATGAACCTGTGAATTTTGACTATTTTCTACTTTTTTTTCATTCGACTGTCTCTCTCATTTTGTAAAGAAACATGTGCTGCACTTTTTAAAACCTCAAATGTAGTCTTGTAAAGAAAAACGGTGCTGCGCATCAACAGGTGGGTCGTCATCCTGGTATTTGTTTTAAATCTTCCTTGTGACCACTGTTCTGTTTTGTAACTCCAGAAACAAACCAAAAGAAAAACACAGGAGCCTGGGAAAATGTGTTTACTTAGTGAGGTGTTCGCAGATGACGTGGTGGCATAATAACATAAATGGGTGTCCACCGCTCAGTGTAGGTCAGGTGGGCCAAACAGCCTGTTACCATGCATGCTCTGTCTCTCTCACTCTCTTTCTTCATTGCTATCCGTGGTTGTCTTTTTCTTCCTCCTCCTTCTGGACAAAGTGTGTTTTCTATAATATGGCAAAATCATGGAGTGTGCAGCTGATTAAGACAACGTTGTAGTTTGCTGAAAAACTATGCAGAGCAGCACCTAATTGACCCAGGCCTTGGAAACATACCCTACAGCTATGGCAATAATATTCGTGGAGGCCAGACAGGGGTGAGGATCCATGGACAGAATAACCGTTCTTCCCAAGGCATGCACAATAACTCACCTCAAGATCAAAGAGCTATGCACATTTCCCAGATGCGGCAATTGTAGTAACATACAGCCGGTGGTTACACTATGCCTGGAGGCACATGAAGTAACAACCCTTTCAATTGACAGAGATCCAGGTTGATGACTGGATTCCTAAATGCCACATGGGTACAGTCTACTACTCCCTGAACTTGAGGGGAACCTGCAGTCTAGACAAACCTGCCAGTGATCATTAGCAGGCAAACCCATATTAATTGCAGAATTAGATTGGGCACTACTGGATATGATTTACATAATGAAATGAATTACTATGCAATGCTTGTTTGAAACTTCCTGGCATAAATTGGAACACTCAGGTCCATAAAATGATTGTGCATATGCGTAGTTTGGTTGGGTGAGCATGTGTAAGAAAGATTGGCCAGAGCCTCATTTTATTTCCATGCTGCAACCTGGGATGCATTCCATCTGGAACAGATGATGTTTCTAATTTGAGTACTTCCAATTTGTTAAGTACTCTCTTAAAGTGCTTATATTCCAGCCAATTTCTCATACCTCATCCTTTACTGTGAATTTGGCTGCAACCTTCACTATCGAAGAATAGGTGCAACACGCTAATTTAGTCCCCAAGTCTTCCACTTTGTCTTCACAAGGTGACCTTGTTTTTAATTGACCCCATCTGCCTCGATGACTATCTTTTTTGTCTTTATATGTTCATAAAAAGACTTTATGGATCGCTTTTATTTTACTCACTACTCTCTTCATTCAGTGTCTTTCAATCCTATTTTCAAATTCAGTTTCAATCTGCAACCTCTAATCATCCAGATTCTCCCCTGTCTTTTTCCTTCATTTTAGTAGCAAAGGAATTAATAGAGTCTGACAGAAACAGTCAGTACAGAAACAATCCCTTTGAGTCTGTGCTGACGAATGACATTAACGGAGATACAAGAGATGGCAGATGCTGAAATCTTGATTTTCTCCAGCAAAGAACAGTATAATGGAATCATGTCAAACTTTATTCTCTTCACGTTCCCATCAACCCTTCCCAGATTTTACTGTCTTGTTTGTTGCCCCTGACCCATTGAATTCTCTTCACATTCCCATCAATTCCCCTGCGATTCTGTCACTTGACCACACACTGGGGGCAATTTGCTGTGACCAATTAACCTATTGATCCACATGGGAAGAATGTAGAGCACCCATAGGCTGAAAAAAGAACATGAAGACTCCACAGAATCAGCACCACTAGTCAGAATTAACCCAGGTCATGGGACTGGCGAAGTGGCAGCTCTGCCAGTCCTACCACCCCTCAAAGTTTGTTATTTTAGTGGGCTTCCTTTACTCACATGGAAATTATTCGATTCTTTCCTGAAATTTCCCATTGTTGATTTACTCTTTCTGTGTTTCTATCCATCTGAACAAATTCGGGTTTTTGGACCTCTACACATAACTTTTCTCCTCTTCGGTATGCTCAGGTTTGCACTCTTCACTTTGCACAAGGATTCTGTGAAGTTTGGCACTGAAATTCATTCACACTAATCCAGTACCCCGAAAACTCCGCTCTGTGACCACTTTATTAGGCACCTCCTGTACTTAATAAAGTGGCCACTGGGTGTATGTTTGTGGTCTTCTTCTGTCATCTCACCATTCAAGGTTCAACCTGCTGTACATTCAGAGATACCCTTATGGACACCACTGTTATAACCTGTAATTATCTGAGCTACTGTCACTTTCCTGTCAGCTTGAATCAGTCTGGCCATTCTCCTCTGACCTCTTTCATTAACAAGGCATTTTTGACCACAGAACTGCCACTTGCAACATATTAAAAGAAATTTGAACCATTCTCTGTAAACTCTAGAGACTGTTGTGTGTGAAAATCCCAGAAGATTACCCAATTTCTGAGATACTCACACCACTCTGTCTGGTACCAGCATTCATTCCACATCACTGAGATCACATTTCTTCCCCATTATGATGTTGGTTCTGAACAACAATGGAATCTCTTGACCATATCTGCATTAAGTTGCTGAAACACAATTGGCTGATTAGATTATTTGCATGAACAAGCAGATGTGGCCACTGAGTGTACATCTGGAACTATGCTGGAGACACAATGATCCAGGAAATCTTTGTCTTAACATTGTAGACATTCATCTCCCCAGCTGCCTTTTACAATACCTTTATTTCAGTTTGGACTGAAACAAATCAGTGAGGTGCAAGAGACCGCAAATGCTGGAATTTAGAGCAGAGTATGAACAGCTGAAGAAACTTGATAGTTCAGGCAGCATCTGTGGATGGAAATGTAAAGTCAACATTTTGAGTCGAGACCTTCATATGGACCAGAAGTATAGAAGTGAGATAGTAATGTGAAGAGGTGAGAGAGAGAGCAGGGCAAGAGTTGGCAAGCAATAGGTGGAGCCAATTCTGAATCAGATCCAGGTTTTATACCATTGTCATATGTCATGAAATCTGTTGTTTTCTGGCAGCAGTACAGTACAAAAAAATAAAAAACACACTATGTTACAGTGAAAAAAGGTATAGCCAGAAGTAGTATTCATGGACTATTCAGAAATCAACAGCAGGGGGCAAGAAGCTGTTTGTTAAATATCGAATGTGGGTCTTCAGGCTCCTGTACCTTCTCCTGATGATAGTAATAAGATGGCATGTCCCAGATTGTGAGAGTCCTTAATAACTGGTGCCCTTCCTCAGATGCCGTTTTCTGAAGATGTCTTTGATGGTGGGGGAGGTTGTGTCTGCAATGGACTGGCAGAGACTACAACCCACTTTTGATTCTGTTCATCAGAGCTTCCATACAAGGCAGTGATGCTACCAGTCACAATTGGCTCCATGATACTTGCAAGAGTTTTTGGTGACACACCAAATCTCCTCAAACTCCTAATGATGTCACGGTCCTGACCATTAATCCCTCATATTCTCCTAACTCCCTTTTCTCCGTGTTCTCCCGGGCCTTCTGATTGCACTACACCTGACTCTCATCTACCTGCAGCATAAATACCGCGGCTTTCCATCCATTCATCGACAGATCGTTGTTTCAGCCAGTGTGGTAATTCACGTTCCCAGCTGCTTAGGATTGTGTATTTTAAGTTTTACTTCAGAACTGAGGTTTGCCTGTGTAACTCTGTCTCTCCATGTCAAGATAATTATTGCCCACCGCCTACCTTTCCGTTTGCCGTTCAGCTCCAGCAACACTCTGTATCAAGATAAGATTTGTCTGCCTTCTGCCTTTCCATTCACTCTTCTGTTTGCCGCTCAGCTCCAGCCACGATCATGCCCTCGTCTGCTCTATCTCCGCACCAGTGTCCTGCGTTTGGGTTCACCCGTTCATTGCAACAAATGAAACAGCGCCACTAGCAAGCCTTCTTCATGATTGCATCAATACGTTGGGCACTGGATAGATACTCTGAGATGCTGACACCCAGGAATTTGAAACTGTCACCCATTCAAATGCTAATCCCTCATTGAGGACAGGTACATGTTCTCCACAATCAATTCCTTTGTCTTGGTGATGTTGAGTGCAAGGTTGTTGTTGTGACTCCACTTAATCAGCTGATCTATCTTGCTGCACTTCTCCTCATTGCCATTAGGATTCTGCCAGCTACAGTGGTGTCATCTGCAAATATATAGATGGAGTTTGAGTTGTGCCTGGTCACGTAGTCAAAAGTGAGAAGAGAATAAGGAAGGGGGCACACATCCTTGAGATGTGCCTATGTAGGTAACCGAGAGAGGATGTTATTACCGATTTGCCCAGATTTTGAAGTTTGTTGATTAAAACTGAAGGGATGATGGTGTTCAACATTGAGTTGCAATGGATAAACAGCAGCCTGAGGTATATACTGTTGTTATCCTGATGTTCCAAAGCAGAGAGGAAAGCCAGTGAGATAGGGACTACTCTAGACCAGTTGTGATGTTAGATAAATTGTAGCAGATCCAAGTCCTTGCTCAGGCAGGAGTAAATTTCGGCCATGACTAACCACTCCGAGCACTTCATCAGAGTAGAAGTGATTACCCATTAGGAAATGGTCACTGAGGCAGCTCACCCTGCTCTTCTTGGGCACCAGTATGATTGATGTCCTTTTGAAATAGGTGGGAATGCCCGATAGCAGCAGTGAGAGTTTAAAGATGTCCAACCAGTTGGTTAGCATATGTCTTCAGTACCCTGCCAGGAACACATCTGGGGCCTGATGCCTTGCGAGGATTCATCCTCTTGAAAGATGTTCAGGCAGATGCTATGCAGATTTACACAGGTGTCATTTTATTCTCCCTTTCAAAATGTGTATAAAAGATGATGAGCTTATCGGGAGCAATGTATCACAGCCATTTATGCTGTTGGGTTTTTTCTTATAGGAAGTAATGTCATGCAACCTTGCCACAGTTGACGTACGTTCAATTGTGTCTGCTATTTCACTTGGAATTGCCTTGTTATTTTCATGATGGCCTTTAAGGTCATACCTGGACTTCATGTAGGGTTCTGGACTGCTGGTCTTGAACATCACAGATCTAGCCCTTAGCAGATTACGAATTTCCTGGTTCATCTGGTTTGGGTATTTCTGGTATGTTCTCAAAGGTGCACACTGATTTTCAGATGTCTGTGATGAAGTTGTTAAAGACTGTGGGATATTCATTCAGATTCAAGTTGAATCCCACAGTTCACCAATTCAATCAGTTTTGTAAGCATTCTTTTGCCTCCCTTGACCATACCTTCACCATTCTCACCACTGGTGCTGCAGTCCTCGGTCTCTGTCTCCACCTGAGACAGCCAGATGATCAGACTTGGTCGTCCAGTTGAGGAGGGATGACTGGCAAAGGATATCATACTGGGGAGGAAAGGGGAGGGAATGGTAGCAAGAGTGATAAAGGTAGGCAGGTTTTAGGTGGAGGCATCAAAGGACTGCAGATTATGGAATCTGATTGGAAAGGAAGATGGAGAGGAATGAAGTAAGGAAGTATAGTGGGCAGATGGGAACAGTGAGAGGAGAGTGCTTAGTGGAATGTGTGTGTGGGCAGATAGAGTTTGGAGGGGAGGGCAGAAAGAAGCAGGGTTATAAGGGCTGGGGGCAGATAGTTGTTGAAAGAAGGGTATATGTGAGAGGAACTGGGTAAATCAGAAGGAAAGAGGAAGAAACAGAAGGGGAAGTAGGTTAACTGACATTGGAAAATGCAATATTTATGCTGTTGGGTTGCTGCATGACAGGCTGAATTCCTCTAGCCTCTTGTTTTTTTGCCATTGACCCAAATCAACTCATAGTAGTAAGACGTTGGCTTCACACTTTTAGAGCAGTTTGACTTTTCACAAGACCTAGTAGCCTAATTGGGAGCCACATAGTCTGTTGTGGATATATTACTTATGATAGAAATAATATTTTAACAATTGAACTGGATTCACTGAGGGAAATAGGGAAAAAAAGCACAATGCTAATGTCATTTTAACATTGGCCTAAATAAAGCTGCAGAATAGAAAAATGAAATGGCAGTCAAATTGGAAACAAGATCTTCAGACCAGGACTAGAGTGGCCCAGTCACCCTTTTGCTGAAGTGTACATTGAAGAGGAGTTACATAATCCGGCAGTTTATCCCATTTGGCAGCTATGTGGCACATCGCCAACAAACCTATAGCATAAATGCACTTGTGAAGATTAACAGCGGTGAAGCTGTGCTGCAATTTGGATGTAGATCTGATAGCCTCAAGCAATATAAATCCAAGTGTCTCTTAGGGGGAACAATGCAACTGCGTAATATCATTTTAGCAAGTCAAGTTTTTGTGATTCTTCTAACCTCATTGTTAATAGATGACAGTATATCAGATATAGGGGGATACCTCTTATATACTGAAATGACAGCTGACTTCCATTATCCCATCTTTCCTTCTTTTGTTCAAACAAGAAGATTAAGCATGAAGTTTTCACTTTCGTTCGGAAACCTACTGACCATTGAAACTATTGGGGAGAAAATGGCAGCAAAAAAATTGGCAGTAATGTACTCAATGGAAGCTAACTGGCAGTTCATGAAAAATGGTGTAAAGGAAGAATGAAATTGTTCACTGAACCTTCTTTGTGGGCCTTTTATCATTTTACTAGATCTTTTAACTTTACCTCTGTACACAACACATTGCCTAGCAACCCTGGAAGCCTATTATTTATTGGTGTGAAGACCATTGTGCGCAATGCATGCTGGAACATTGGGATAATGGTTGCATGGCAAAATGAAGTCATGTGCCCTTAATTTTAACATCCCAGAGAATCTGCTGTATTTGATGGGCCTGAGTCTTTTATCGTAATCCTTTCTCCAAACAAAAATGCATGTGCCAAATTTCCCACTGAATAAACTAACAAATATGGTACATAACAGATGTAAGCAATATAACTCATGTTAATAAGTAATAAAAATTTAATGTTCATCTAATATAAGATGTCATATACCTAAGTCAGATGATCAATGAAAACCCACAACCATTATCTTCTAAAGATACTTACCTTGACAAGTTTCATGTTTAAGGAATGTCTTGGCACTCTTTTCCAGACCATGATTAGAAACACATAATTAACTCTGATCAACATTCACTACACACTTCTCATAAGCACTGTCTCTTCTGCCAAGCAACAAAAGCACCACTTTACCCTTCACCAATTTGGGGGGAAAATGAATAAACAGAACAAAGGGGGCAAATATAAAATATCAAATATCAAAATAGAGATGGCCTACATCAAGCATATATATTACATAGTGAGGTAGGTGCGTACCAATGATAAATATTTAAACCAAGTCAGCAAAACACATATTTTACCCACCACTCATGATCTTATCAAACAGGGTCACCAACTTTAAAAACCACATTAACTTTGTGATAAAACTGTTCTTACTTGATGTCATTGGAATAAAGATTTATTAGCAAATCCAACACTTGATGGTTATCAGTAAATTATAATTCACATTTCAGTTATTTGCTTTTGGGCAGAGTACTCCTTATAGCATTCTGATATCTATTAAGACAGAACAAATTTTAGCAACTAGGTGATCCCTTGTTGAAAAATACTTAGCTAAGGTATGATCCAGTTGAAATGAGGTGATGTGTTGCAATGTTTTAGACATGTTATGAAAGCTACATTAAAGAAGGATTCATTGTAAACATCTTGCAGTGGGGAAGACTTTGGCCTTAAGATGGCACTGCTGCTGATCATACATCCCTGTCCCACTTACACTGAAAATTAAAACCAGGTTCAAGCAAGGAATCATGATGCATCACAAAGCTTAACCAGGGCTGAGTCAAGCATTTGGTATAAAAATCCAGATGAGAACAATTTAATACAACCAGCTACAGAGGAAGGAAGATGCCAGCAAATATTGTAAGTCAATATTCCTTTTAAATCACCACAAAATTGAAAAAATAAAGTTAAATCTTTCAAGCAAAGAATGGCTTGTCTTTCTTCAACATTACAAAGCAGCAAGGCGGACTCAGGCATGAGATCATGACAATACTAAATTTAATTGGATTATCTCTTTTTATGCACTGAAATCTCCCATTTATCTTTCTTAATCCTACGACAGGCCCATACAATACAGCACCCTCTTTTCTGTTGATTCTGTACCAGCAGTCTTCAGCCTGTAAATGAGTTTCCAAGCCACTGATTGAATAAACTGCTGCAACTGTCAGGATATTTTCCCTGCATTGACTACTGTACATTTATTAAAATATTCTCAGAATGTTTGTTCTGTCCATTTTCAATGTAACCCATTCAGTCTCGTGTTTCGTTGGTACAAGGGCTATCAACAGATGTTGCCAAACAGTTTTCTGGCACTCTTCTAAAGAAGTATTTGCTTTTTCTGAGCCGCAATCACTTGCCTTACATTTCCCTCACAAATTTATACCTTGGGCACCAAAATCTTCAAACAATCTGCAATGTGCAAGATAACTCTGACTTTCTTTTGACTATGATGATGCTCTGTCTGTAGTAAAATGTCCTTATTTTTGTATTTAGTCCCTGCTGCAATAAAGGACAACATACGATTAGCTTTCCAAATTACTTACTGCACCTACAGGTATTTCTGTATTTCTTATTTGATGATATTCCACTCCCTCTGTACATGAGTATTCAATAATCTCACACCAACTAAGTAATTTTCAGCTTTTATTTACTTTCTTACCTACTTACTGTCCATTATGCCACTGGTGTTTAGGGTAGCAATGAAGTTCCTCCATCTCTGGTGGTGTTCAGGACTTCCTTCATCATGTTGGTAGCCTTCCTCTCAGTTTTCACTACTGTCATTCATACAAGTCCTGGGTGGCGATTCAGGAATACAATCACACTCAGATGTAGAAGGATTCTTCATTGCTGTTTCCTTAACAACTTTGTTTTACCAGTCAGAGTTGTTAGCCCTGAGCTGAACCCCTGAACCTGGAAGACTAATGGACCACTCTTAGTATGACCTCTCCCTACCCTTTGATATATTTAGCATGGGTGACCCTACAAAGAGCCAAAGCATAAAGCCCTGGCTCCAGCCAACATACCTCTCCAGTCATGGAGGCATGCAATCCTCCAAACTCAATGACAAGGATGTGGTCCTCTTGGAGAATTTATTTTCCTGACTATGTGACTAAATCACATTTCTTCATATCCTACTTCTGCTGGCCCAGTTCCTCAACCCCAATGCATCACTTTCTAAGCTACTGCTTCCTCATCATCATATACTTTCCCATTTATCTTTGTATAATCAGAAAACATGGTGGCCATGCAATCTATCTTTCTTTAGATCATTAATGCAAGGAGTAAACAGCTATGGCCCCAGTGCTTACTCATGTGGCTTTCCACCAGTTGCAGCTTGATAACCTGAAATTAACCCATATATCCCAATTTCCTGCTTTGTTTCAGATAATCAATTGGAATTATAGAGTCATAAACCATTATAGAGTCCCCCTTTGTCCATCTACCCTGGTCCTGCTTTAGGACAGTATTTTTCTGTTTTCTCTAGATTTTCTGTCAAAATTATTCCTACTGCTATGCATTCCTGTCTTCTTTGTGGCATATATTATCAAATGTCCTTTAGTCATCCAAATGCTCTATGTTCATTGTTTCGCTTATGTTCACCTGGCTTGTTGCATCCTCAAAGAACACTATTCATTACATCTTCCTTCTCATCAAAGCACGTTGTTGCTCCCTAACAATATTATGATTTTTGATATACTTCATTACAACTGACAAAATTCTGAGGGACCCTTTACAGGGTAGATACAGAGTTAATATTTCCCCTTGGTTAAGTGTCTATGACCAAGAAGCACAGTTGAAAATGCTGTAAGTGGCTGGCCGCTCAGGATCGAGGTCAGAAGTTTCATATGGTGTGTAGTGAATCTTCAGAATTTTCTGCCTAAGAGGAGTTATTCAAGACAGAGGTAACAGACTTGTAGATAGTTATGGAAGCAAGTGATGCTGGGCAGGAATGTGGTACTAAGAGAAAAGTTCAGCCATAATTTTGTAGAATGGCAAGATAGTATGAAGAGCAGGATGGCCTATTCCTGCTATTTTTCATTGTGTCTTTACAGGAATGAATTTAGCACTTACCAATATCAGATTTTAGGCTAACTGGCTAGTAGATTCCAGCTTTTTCCTTTCTTGAACTTGTGCTAGGAAATTTCCAAAATTTAACAGAAGTTGAAAGAGCACAACCAATTCATTCACCATATCTGAAAATAAATCAATGCCTGGTATTTCACTCAGTAAGTCTTATCATTGTCATCTTCTTGTGCTTATTTGAAAATATATTAGTATTAAAGGTTTATTCCAGTAAGATAACACCATTTAATTTGTATATCTAATTTAAAGTCAATTAGGTTTCTATTTGAACAGCATGTATATTTTCTCAAGCAGAATTTAACTGAATTTTGAAGCTGTAGAAGACATTAATTATTCAACTGGTAAAAGTGGGATATTCAAACTAGTAATTCAAAGCGATAAAGCAAGTTGAATAATTAATCAGCTATAAATGTTTAAATGACCTTACAAAGGCTTAGCAAAAAGAAATGGAAGTATTTGTGTTGTATGGTTTGAGTTGGAAAAAGATAATAACTATTGAGCTTCACAATCAAACAAAATTAACGTGGTTGAGGTGGTTCCTTTTGTATGATATTTATTAATTATGTGACTGGAGACAAAAGAGTCAACTGTATTAATATCCACTAGTTAATTAAATAAGCAAATAACTTTAATTTGTTCATTAATGAATTTAAATTTAAAACAGTATAATTTGTAACTTTCTGTTGATTACTTAATTGTATCCCATTATTTTTGTTATAAATGTGATCGAGGTGATCATGTTATTTCTAAGCCCATTCAGTTATGCTATACTATTTCTGGGGAGGCAATAACTAGCTTAAAAAAAGCCTGGTAATCCCTTGGGTAGAAGAACAATTGAGGAATATTTCCTGGACTTCGTTCGAATCACTTTCCGCAGTCTTCACATACCCACCTTTACTGAGGCCAAATGGAGAGTGCATATCTCACTGACATCCTGCATCCTCAACTCTAGATGCAGGCAATCAAATGAAGAGACTCCACACCCCTGAAGTCTCAGGATGACTTTCACAATCAATAAAACTGGTACAATGCTTTGCCATCTGTGAAACCTGTAAGCAATTTAAATAGTTATACAAATGCAAAAATGTGAAGTTGTTCACTTTGGAAGGAAGAATGATAAAGAAGATTTATTATTTGAATAAAGAAAGATTGCAGAAATCTGAAGTGAGTTGAAAACCCTCTTGCATGAAACAAAAAGGCACTTACTGTATGAGACCACATCTTGAATTTAACGTATCATTTTAACCCTTTATTGAAGGAAACATATATCGTTATTGAAGACGCTTCAGAGAAGGTTCTCTAGAATAATCCCATGGTTGAAAGAATTGCCTTGTAAGACCATAAGATATAGGAGCAGAATTAAGCCATTTGGCCCATCAAGTCTGCTCCACCATTTCATTATGACTGATTCACATTTCCTCTCGGTCCCAATCTCCTGCCTTCCCCTTGTATCCCTGTGTGCCCTGACCAGTCAAGAATCTATCAACCTCTGCCTTAAATATACATACAGAAGTGGCCTCCACAGTTGCTTGTAGCAACAAATTCCACAGATTCACCACTCTCTGGCTAAAGAAATCCCTCCTCATCTCCATTCTATAATGGTGCCCTCTGTTCAGAGGCTGTGTCCTCTGGTTTTAGATTCTCCTGCCATCAGAAACATCCACTCTATCAAGGCGTTTCACCATTCGATAGGTTTCAATTCTGAGTTCCAGTGAATTCAGGCCCAGAGCCATCAAACACTCTTCATATGACAAGCCGTTCAGACGTGGAATCATTTTTGTGAACCTGTTTTGAACATTCTCCAGTTTCAGCACAATCTTTCTAAGATAAGGGGCCCAAACCTGCTCGCAATACTTCAAGTGAGGCCTCATCAGTGCTTTATAAAGTCTCAACATAACATCTTGGCTTTGATATTGTAGACCTCCTGAAATGAATGGTAACATCACATTTGCCTTCCTCACCACAGACTCAACCTGTGAATTAACCTTTAGGGAATCCTGCACAAGCACTCCCAAGTTCCTTTGCACCTCGTTTTTTTGCATTTTCTTTCCATTTAGAAAATGGTCTACCCTTTTATTTATTCTACTAAAGTGCATGACCATACACTTCCTGACACTGTATTCCATCTGCTACTTCTCTACCCATTCTCCTACTCAGTCTAAATCCTTCTCTAGTTTCTCTACTTCCTCAAACCTCCCTGCTCCTCCACCTCATCTTCATATCACCTGCAAACTTTGCAACAAAGCTATCAATTCCATCATTCAAATCATTGACAAATAATGCAAAAACGGTCCCACCACAGACCCTGAGGAATACCACTAGTTCCCAACTGCCAACCAGAAAACGCTCACTGTATTCCCACTCTTTTCCTCCTGTCAATCAGCCACTTCCTTATCCACGCTAAATCCATTGTCCAAAATCACTCTCACCTCTTTTTTACACTTTATGAATCTGAAGAAACATTTAGTATCCTTTTTAATATTATTGGCTAGATTACATTTATATGCCATCTTTACTTTCTTAATGACTTTTTAGTTGCCTCTGTTGGTATTTGAAAGCTTCCCATTTCTCTAACTTCCCACTAATTTTTGCTCTATTGTATGCTCTCTCGTTGGCTTTTATGTTGGCTTTGACTTCTCTTGTTAGCCACAATTGTGTCATCTTGCCTTTAAAATATTTCTTCCTCTTTGGGATGTATATATCATATGCCTTCCAAAATTTCAAGCCATTGCTGCTCTGCTGTCATCCCTGCCAGTGTTCTTTTCCAGTCAATTCTGGCCAACTCTTCTCTTATGGTTCTGTAACCCCCTTTACTCCACTGTAATACTGATGCATCTAACTTTAGCTTCTCCTTCTCAAATTTCAAGGTGAATTTGATCATATTATGATCACTTCCATAATATTTAATAACTCTAATCAAACAACTTTCATACCACTAATTAATTCTGGTTCTTTGCCGAACTCCCAGTCCACCCCCTACCCCCCCACCATCCCCAGTGGGCTCTACTATGAGCTGCTCTAAAAAAAATCATCTCGTAAGCCTACTGGAAATTCTCCCTCTTGGAATCCAATTTCCCAATCTTCCTGCATATTGAAATTCATCATGAAGAAAAGTTGAACACATTTGTTCTACTGGAGCTCAGAAGAATGAATGAACATAATAGATTCTTAGGTAGTTTGACTTGGTAAAGATTGGAAGGAAGTTTCCCTGTATGGGAACATTTAGCACAAATAAGGCAGATGAATTAAAGACGTTAACTATCACATGGCATATAATATTGTTGCTATCATGATGACGTGGTTGGAATATGGGTAGTCCTAGTAACTCAACATTTTTTGGTTGATAATCTTCAGGTATGATACAGGAGTATGTAGAAGTGGGGGAAACATAGTAAGATTATTCAAGGAAGTCTTACAGTAGAAAGGAGGCTTCCAGCAAAACAGGACCATTAAAAGAATAGGGGGGAACTTAAGAAAGTAATTAGAAGGTGAAGAGGAGACAAGGTGACATTGCTGGATATGTTTAAGGAAAACCTAAAACAATTATGTAAGTTGGATATATTAGTGGGCTTAAATGTGGATACTTTCTCAGGCCTGATGAGATGTATTTTACTAGAACAAGAAAGGAATTCACTCAGGCTCCCAATGAAATATTCAAATCCCCTCCAGCCAACGAAGAGATGTAGATTGCTTAAGGACAGTGAATGTTGTACTTTTATTTGAGTAGGATAGCAGGGATACACCAAGTCTTGCAAATTATAAAGGTATTTATTTTTAAAAGTCCTGAAGAACAGGACACTTGGAGAGACAGATATTAATATCTTTGAAAAATGAGACCAACTGACTAACAGGACTGGAATTTTGACTGAAAGTGGTTAAATGTAACAAGGGTAATGGTGCAATTTATAGAGAATTCATAAATTTTAATAAGGCCTTTGACAAGGTTCCACATGAGAGACTATCAACAAGAGAACAGTCCATCGAATCTGGGCCAGTTTAATGTAGCAGATGTGAAATTAGCTTTGTAATGAGGAGGTGGAAGGATGATGGTCATGCGTTTTATGATCGGAAGACTGAGATCAATATGAGCGGTAGGGATTAGAACCAGAAATCCTGCAGATTGTCAGGTACATTAATGATATGGATGTGAATGTAAGTCCACAGATACAAAATCAAAATTTGTGGTGTGATTCATAATATGAGGTATTTTTCAGCTACAGAACAATATTGATAAATTGGGTAAGATGGTAGAGAAATAGCAAAAGGAATTTAACACTGAAGAATTTGCATTTTGGGAGGGCTAGTAAAAGTAGGAGATATCCCCATTGAGGGACTTAAACAGTCCTTCCAGGTGAGGCAAAGTACACATGTATCCCCTTCTATCTTGTCTTCTGCATTTGCTGCTCCTGGTGTGGCCTCTTCTACATTGACAAGACCCAGCGCAGACTTGGCAACACTTTTGCAGAATACCTACACTCAGTCTGCAACAGCCATATCAAGCTCCCAGCTGCAGATCATTTCAATTCCCCTTTCCATCCCCCTGCTGACTTGTCCATTCTTGGCCTTCCCTACTATCTGGGTGAAAAGTCAAAAGTCAAATGTTCCACCTGGTTCAAGAGAGCATCAATCATACCGGTGCTCAAGTAGAGAGGGGTTAGCTGCCTCAATGACTATCTCCTGGTACCATGTACATCTACTGTGATGAAGTGCTTTGAGAGTTTGGCAAGAATTAACTCCTGCCTGAGCCAGGACCTGGACCTTCTGTAATTCATCTAATGCCAGTGAGACGCAATCTCACTAGCTCTCCACTCATCTTTGGAGCACCTAGGCAACAACAAAACATCTGTAAGGCTGCTGTTTATCGATCACAAATTAGCATTCAACACAATCATTCAATAAGTACTACTCAATAAGCTTCAAAACCTCTGGACCTTCCTCTGCAACTTCATCATCGGGAGACTATATTCAGTGCAGATCAGTAATAACACCTTCTCCTGACTGATCATCAAAACAGGTGCACCTCAAGAATGCATGCTTTGCCCATTGCCTTGCTCTACATTCTACATTCATGGCTGTGTAGCTAGGCACAGCTCAAACATCATCTACTAATTCACCAATGGCACTACTCTTGTTGGCAGAATCACAGATGGCAACGAGGACGTGCACAGCAGTGAGATAGATCGGCTGCTTGAGTTGTGCTGCCACAAGAATCTCGCACTCAACATCACCACGACCAAATATTTATCTTAGATTTCAGGAAGGGGTAGCTGTGAGAATGAATACTAGTCCTCGTTAAGAGAAAGGTGGTGAAAATAGTGAGAAGCATCAAGTTCCTGGATGCCAGCCTCTCAGAAGATCATTCCTAGTCACAGCACACTGATGCGATCACAAAGAAGGCATGCCAGTGGTGATACTGACAACGTCAGGAATGAAAAGGTTGAGCTTGGTGCGACTTGTGTCCCGAGTTGTGTATATTTCAGTGCAAGAAGTGTCATGGGAAAGGCAGATGAGCTCATGACATGGATAAACACCTGGAATTACGATACTATAGCCATTAGTGAGACTTGGTTGCAGGAGGGCAGGACTTGCAGTTTAATATTCTGGGATTCCATTCTTTTAGACATGACAAAGCAGGAAGGATTAAAGGAGGAAGGGTAGTGTTACTAGTCAATGAAAATGTCATGGCAGTTCTCAGTCAGGGCAGACTGGAGAACATCTCTAGTGAGGGGTTATGGGTGGAACTGAGAAATAAGGAAGACATGACCTCGTTAATGGGGCTATATTACAGACTACCCAATCGTCCAAGAGATTTAAAGAAACCAATTTGCAGAGTGATCGCAGACTGTTGCAAGAAACATAATGTTGTTATAACAGGTGATCTTAACTTTCTACATATTGACTGGAACTCCCATACTGTAAAAGAACTAGATGGGATAGAGTTTGTCCAATGTGTTCAAGAAAGTTTCCTTAAGCAGAACGTAGAGATCCCAATGAGAGTATGTGCAATGCTTAACCTACTATTAGGGAATGAGACAGGGTAGGTGACAAGAATTTTTTTTGTACGGGAACACTTTGCATCTAGTGATCACAATGCCATTAGTTTCAAAGTAAATACGGAAAAAAACAGGCTGTTCTGCGGGTTGAGATTATAAATTGGAGAAAGGCCAATCTTGGTGGTATCAGAAATGGTCTAGCACGTATAGATTGGGGCAGCAACACACACAAAATGCTGAAGGAACTCAGCAGGCCAGGTGGCATCTATGGAAAAAATGTACAGTCGACATTTCGGGCCAAGACTCGTTGGCAGGAAGAAACTGCTGACGGGTCTCGGAGCGAAACGTCAACTGTACTTTTTCCATGGATACCGCCTGGTCTGCTGAGTTCCTCCAGCATTTTTCTGTGTGTTGCTTTGATTTCCAGCATCTGCGGAATTTCTCTTCTTTGTGAATGGATTGGGGCAGGCAGTTTTCTGGCAAAGGTGTAACTGATAAGTGGGAGGCTTTGAAAGTGAAATTTTGAGAGTACATAGCTTGTATGTGCCTGTCAGAATAAAAGGTAAAGATAACTACTGTAGAGAACCTTGGTTTTCGAGAGATATTGAGGCCCTGGTTAAAAAGGAAAATGAGGTGCATAGTGGGTATAGGCAGGTAGGATCAAATAAGGTACTTATAGAGGATAAGAAATGCAAGAAAATGCTGAAGAAATAAATCAGGTGGGCCACAAGAAGGCATGAGGTTGCCCTATCAAACAAGATGAAGGAAAACCCTAAGGAATTCTACAGATATGTTAAGAGCAATAGGTGTCACCTGCCCCAGCCTTGCAGCAATGATCACTCTGTACAATCTGCAGTTGCTGAGAGAACTAAACACCCCTCTTTTAAGAGGTACTGGCATGAATTTAATTACTTTCAGTTATGCGTTGTGATATGAGAGACTGTCTCTATTACACTTCACAGAATTGTTGCTTGGGATATCCTGAGGTCATAGTATAAATGCATTTTTTTTTCTTATTGTGCTTTGACCAGAATGAGACACACTTCCCACTATATTGCCTGACAATATTACTATAAAGTTTGATCATGACTGCCTCTGACATATATTCAATTGTTTTGTAATATAGTCCAGCATTCTATTGGCATTGTTAATTGTTGCTGCACATTGTTTTGACATGTTAGGCTTCAAGTCCACTAAGACTCTTACGTCTCTTTCAACCTCATCCATAACTATTTCACCACCATGTATAGAATTGATGTATTTTCCTTCCTTTCTGAGTACTTTACAATGTCTGTATCAAATTCCATCTGTTACTATTCTGCACAGTCATATATTTTATCCAATTCATTCTGTAATTTCTGATCCATTTTCTCAACTCCAGTACCTCTCATATTATCTTCATGTTTGATCAATTTGAATTGTTTTAACTCCAAGTCTTTGATAGATATTAGAAACAATAGCTGTTTCCACTCTGATCCCTAGAGTCCCTGAGTCAATTTTCAATGACATGGTTCCTCCAACAAATACCCATTGTTTTCTACCCTTCCAGAAATGCTCTTACTCATTCCCAAAACTTTCCAAATTTACAGTAGTGATGTACAAAGAATACCCATTCACTACTTCACAAGACAACCAGGGATGAGGAATAAATTTTTCTCTTGCCCATAGTACGAACAATAACTTTAAGTAATACATATATAATGCTAGAAGAATTCAGCAAGTCAGTTAGTACCTATGGAAATGATTAAATATTTGGCCTTTCCAACCCCAATGATGGGTCTCGGCCCAAATATTGACTGTTTATTCATTTCCATCGATGCTGCCTGACCTGCTGAGCTCCAGTACTTTGTTTGTTTTGTTCTGAATTTCCAGCATCTGCAGAATCTCTGGTGTTAATGACTCTTTGAGAATCTAACCAGAATAATAAAAAAATCTAGCATGATTTACAGCTAATTTGTTAATAGCAAGGTCCCACAAAGAGCAATGGAACAAATGACCTGACAATTTATTTTAAATAGGGATTAAATGCAGGTCATGACACCAGCAACACTTTGCTGGTTTTCCTTGTTTAGTGCTATGTGGTTTTATTTTTATCCGCAACTGAGAAAGCATTGCATCACTTTAGCACCTCATTTAAATTACTCCCTTGGTCTGCAAAACAAAAATGTCTGCCCAAATTAAGTCTCTGGAGTGGTGCTTGAAACCAAACCTTCCAAATCAGAGGAAAAGGGTCTACCACAGAGCCAAAACTGACACCTTGAAAGTAATAAGCCAATGTACAGATCTTGCAGCAACAATTTCTGCAATTGCTTAAGTGTCTGTTATATCGATTGCTCATAACTTTGAAAAGCACTCGAGTGGTCCATGGAGCCAAAAGCAAAAATATTCCTCAATGCTACGATATTGAAATAAATGGAAGTTCTTCTTATCTCCGAACCACCTTCTTTTGACAGATCACCTTTCTCTTGAATTCCCTTGTTTCATGCATGTGCTGGCCATCTGCCTTGACTGCTATTTTCGAGCAGATTTATGAACTTCTGCAATGGCTCCCATGGGAAAAGCAGAACAGAATGCGGCCAGTACTTCTCCCAACAATTATTTATCTCAGACAGTACATTCATTGTATTAGTATTGTTTTTATTTTCTTCAGAATTACAAATAAAACCTTTCACTTGTGTAATTATTTCATTTCATTGGCTGACATTTTCATAAACTAAGTCCAGCCACCCTGAACTGAGTGGCATTATTCAAAACTAGATATAATTTCCTCAGCATATAACAGCAGTAACAAAAATGACTAATTCCAGCAGAGCAAGTGGAGCATGTGACTTGCAGACATGTGGGTCTGCAATTTGCATGTAATTGACATGACCTGAACTATTATATTTCAGTGTAATTTCAGGCTGTAGACTTTGCACCAAATCCTTTGTGGCCAGCAGTTTGCAATCACATTACTAAATACAGTAGATCTCTTGGTGAATAAGAGACAAATATTGCAAGGATGGAGGCTTATACAAAAATGACATTTGTCACTTTGCCTTCATAACAGTCAGTTTTGGCAGATAAACTTGTATAAAATACAACAATGATGCAAATATATTGTTATTGTGAACTGTGACTTTTTCACCTTACTAAATGGGACAATCTAACGATAAGCTGAGCTACCCAAATATGAACAATGTTCCAGTGCTCTGGATCACCATCTGCACACATAAAATGCTGGAGGAACTCAGCCCATCAGGCAGCATCTATGGAGGGATATAAACAGTTGATGTTTCAGGCCAAGACCCTTAAGCAGGACCCTTCATTGAAATATTGACTATTTATTCCCCTGCATTGATTTGTGCACGTTGAGCAACATTTCCAGCTTCTGCAGAATCTCTTGAGTTTACCATCACCTTCATTATTGTTCTCATTTATTGTCAACATTCTGTTCCATCCCAGCTTAACCACCTGACTTCAGGCCACTTTGCCATAGCCTTAAACCAGAGATGTAATAAAATCAACATATTGTAGCTATGAACACATGTAGCCATTCTGAAGATTGGTAATATATGTTTGGAACAAGTCAACTAGTGGTTTCAAACCTGGCTAAAACTTAACTAGTTTCCATGACTAGTCGGTTTGGAGGATAGAGCAAAGACACCTCCAGTACCTTGAGATCCCTGGTATAAATGGTCCATGTCAAATGGATACAAAACCAGAGATCACTGCTGCTCAGTACACTATGAACTTTTTTCCTGCAGTTGAATTCTTGATCTTCAAATACTCCTTTGCACAGATAGCCAATACACAGACTGTCTGAAACGTGACTCTTGAAATATGGGAAGCAGGTCACATCCTCTATAGTCTACTGTTGATAGGAAGTGGGAAGAGTGAAGCAAGAGAGTGGCTTGGAAGGAGGGTTTTGATGCAGAATATCTGTCAATGAATTTGTTTACTTCAAAACATGGAAGATGGTAAATTAAACCTCTCTAGTCCATGCCAGCTCACAGCACAGAAATTCATTTAGCCCTGTTTTGCCCCTTTATCTCGCTGCAACCCTATAACTTACTCCCTGTCACATACTCATTGACTCCCCTTTGATCCATTTATCATTTACCTATAGCAGAGCTAATTAACAGTAACCGATTACCTACTAGTTGATCTTTTTTTGAGCATCTGGGGGAGGGAGTGGGGATGGAGGGAACCTATACTATTACCAGAGAGAATCTGCACACTCCACACAAAGAGTACCAGAGGTTAAAATCTAACCTGGGTTGCTACAGCTGAAACACACCTTCTTTGCTATCTCTAGTAGACAATGACTCCATTGTAAGTTTAAAGGTGGCATAGAATTCAGAAGCCCCATGAATTTGGGGGCCTACATTCCATTGACTGGAGAATGGAAACTGGAGGCCTGGAGGGCTGTCCTGTAGTTGAAGGGCTGTTCAGATGTGTGGAAGGGTGGGAGGGAGGAAACGGGCTTGTTTTGCCATTGTTATTTTATCCCATGTTGTGTTTACTTTTGTTGTGTTCTGTGTTGTCCTGGCAAACATTGTTAGCATGCTATGTTGGTGCCGGAATGTGTGGTGACATTTGTGGGCTGACTCCAGTACATCTTGAGATGTTTTGATTGTTACACAATCAACACATTTCTCTGTATGCTTCAATGTACAGTTCGTGTGATAACTAAATCTAAATCTGAATCTGAATCTAATTGACATTCAGAGACAGAGGGTTTTTGAGATGAGAAACAGAACAGGGACTACAGCCCTATGTAGTTAAAGACAGCATTGGTTGTGATGGGGAAGACTTAAGATGGAGCGAGAGTTCCAACTTGGGTATTTCTCTGTACACATCATTCCCCTTCTGAGGTCCTCCATGGGGCATATCCACACAAGCTGAGGCCACTGTGATCAGCGCCCTCCAGAGAATTATAGCCTATTTCTCTGGCAATATTGCTCAGCAATGGTACACGGGCTTCTCTTCAGAGAACGGAGAAGTAATGGATTTGGAGCATTGCCAATGGAGAGAGAGAGTCCAAAATAAGAGAGTGAAATGGTTGCATGGTGCAGGCAAGGAGGGAGAGGACTAAGCAGCAGGGGGCAAAAGAGAAGGATGGGAGAATATAATTTAAGGTAAAGAGGGTCAAGAGAGGAGGGTTAATGATCACAGGGACACAGTAGGAGGTGAAATTCAGGGATGGAAGGACTAGGGTGAGGGAGGTCAAGGGGAGGATGGTGAGAGTCAAGAACATCAACATAATAGAAGATAAGGAACATGTGATAGGGGTTGATGAAAAACATGGTGGGCTGGGGGGAACAGGTTGTTTCCCAAAAGATTTAAAGTGACCAATGTCATTTGCTTTTTATGGAGTAAACACTTACAGTCCTCCTAGGCTGATGAATATCTGCTAGTGGGCTCAGTGAGGCAGCATACAATTGAAAGAACTTGGCTCTGTGGAGCAATCTATTTTCCAAATCTACACCGGTAATACTCCCCAACTCGTTCTCCACTACATTGGTGCTGCTTCCTGCACCCATGCAGAGCCTGTCAATTCCATCAACTTCACCACCAACTTCCACCTCGCCCTTAAATTCACTTGGTCCATCTCCAGCAGATCTCTTCCTTTTCTTGATCTCTCTGTCTCTCTTTCTGGAGATAGATTATAAAATTTCCCTTTGCAAGTGTTGCCTGACCTGTTGAGTTCCTCCAACATTATATGCGCTTTGAAGGATCTTTCTTCTGTGCGTTCACAACTTGACCTGACAAATGACATCATGATCAAGATGGGAGGTATGTCCTTAGAGTAAGTTCTAGATACTGTGTTACTAGCAAGATTACTTAGACAGGATATAATAAAGTGAATTGGCACAAAGTAAGTTTTGAGCCAGATTGTCACCTTTTGATCCTCACCCACCATAGCCCCACACTAACTCTCTGTGATTTTGCAAACAGATTTCTTGTATTGACCAGTTCTTAGGTGTTGTATCCTGAACTCTCACCAGCATGTCCTGATGAAGGTCTGTTTCACTGTTTCTAAATATCTCTGATGATCAAGGATAAAATGGCATAAAGACAATTGACTGAGATAATTAAATACACTAAAATTTCTTTAAAAATGAATTATTACATTATTTGAAAGAAGTTTAATTAAAAACCTAAACATGCAGCAAAATAAAAAATAAGTAAAAAAAAAACTTAGCTAATCTTCGGTTTGTAATTAATTGTGGTAGTCACTCATATAATTGATCTGCCCTAGCATCCTCAGCTGTGTTTTAGACCATGGGACATAAAAGAAGAATTAGGCCATTCAGTCCATCTTGACTGTTCTGCCATTCAATCATGGCTGATTTATTTTACCTCTCAACTCCATTCTTCTGCTTTCTTCCTATAATATTTGATACCCTTACTAATTAAGTACTTAACAACCTCCACGTTAAATATACCCAATAACTTTGCCTCCACAGCCATCTGTGGCAATGAATTTGATAGTTTCAGTACCCTCTGGCTAAAGAAATTCCTCTGCATCTCTATTCCAGAGGAATGTCCTTCTGTTTTGAGGCTAATTTATGGAAAGATGAGAAACCAGATACAGTTTATTCTATCTCTTGTTTCATTAAGTTACAGAAAGGCACTAGACTCAAGGTGAGTCTAAGTAAGGGGTTTCTAACCTTTTTTATGTCATGGACCACTACAATCAAGCAAGGGGTACATGGATCCCAGGAGCCCCTGGTCTAAGGGGAAAGCAAAAGGTCAAATCTGCATGTACTTAATTGCTAATATATTCTATAATATATTGTCATAATGCACAGCATAGCAGTCAGGAATGGTTAGCTTACAATATTCCATTGAACTATTGTTTGTTTTTTTGCATCATGTATACTAAACAGAGATATTAGAGTGAACTTTTAAAGGTAATAAATTGTTAAGAAACACCAGCTCTAGACTGGATCAAGAAGCAGTGGGAAGCAGATGGAAATAAGGAAGATGATTCACTATTTATTCTTTCAGATGAAATGGTAAGCATTCACCTACACATTTATAAGTCTGGTTAATTAACATCTTTCCCAGCTAGTAGTGGACATGATTAACAAATAGAAGACATAATCATATCTCTTCCTTTCACACAACTAACAACACAGCCAACCTATCCAATCTCACAATGAAAATCAAAACCTGGTAATCTGAATAGAAAATATTGAAGCGCAAAAGAGTATTTGGGAGAAAATGTCTCTCTTGGTTTAACTTCAGGATTGCTAGTTTTATATGTGATTAAGTAGTCTATTACTTGTATCTCAATAACAAAACATACAGTTTCTACCCCCATTTTCATTAATATAATAATTCTGATTAGTCCTGATGAAGGGTGTTAGCTAGAAATATTGACTGTTTATTCCTCTCCATAGATGCTGCCTGACCTTCTGAGTCCTTTCAGCATTTTGTGTGTGTTAATATATTAATTTTCATTTTGTGCTAACATTAATTATCCTGTGCATTACCATATGTTTATCTATGTAAAAGGACCAATTTTTGACATATCTCTATTTTGTTTCCAGTTGAGTTTTAAATCTATCTATCTCCCTCACATAAGGCACATTTTATCAATGAACATTGTGTTACTGCTGGACGTAATGGAAGTACTGAAGATTAAGCATAGTCGCGTTCACTCTGGACAATTATACATGGCAAAGTTTAATAGACAATATTTTGCTCAGCATCATTGTATAAAATGCATAATATATTTGTTATCAGTGCTTTATTGATTGTGCTTAATCTTTCTTAAATTAGCATTAATGAATTAAGGCCAGAATTTTGACCAACAGGATAGTGCAAATATTCATGGAGTACAAGGAATTACAGTTCAGCTTTTTAACATTTTTATATTGGCATGTGATTGAGCTTATGTGGCTCAGTTTAACATATTATTCTCAAAAGTGGCTAGAATCCCATCCTCTCAGATTTAATTTATCATTTGTATTGCAAAAAGGAAGGAAACTAATTTTTCAATGTAATGTGTACTGATAGAGTAAATATAAGGGAAAATTGTTTTCTGCGGCAGCAGAGTCAGCTCCACAGAACTTGAAAGTGAGGTAAATGGGTAAAGAACCAGGGAAAAGGTGAGAAATTATTTCACACAGGTCTCAAATGTACTTCCCTAAAAGAGCTATGGAAGCAGATTAAAAATCATTTTCAATGTGATTTAATGAATACTGGAAAAAATGTTAAGGAATTAGGTTTCTATTGTAGATAACAAGTTAGAACACTTTAGGTAACACAGCCTCATGTGCTGTAATGTTCTGTATTCCCATGAAATGATTTTTGTTTTGTTGTCTGAACTTCCTATTATATTTCTACTGCTTTCTGCGGCTTTTTCCTAAATCAGCATTTCTAAATCATGTAACTTTATAAAAAATGCTGGTTACAAAAATTTCTAGTAACTGTTCTCAGTAGTAAAACAATGAGCCTGTCTTTACTGACAATTTATTAAACATTATAATTCAAGCTTTACAGTTTGATTGAAATTCTCTAGTCTAGAAATTCAGATGTGGAGCAGCAATCTGTCAGCAACTTACCAGTTCCACAAAATACAGTACATTTGTATATGGAGCTTTTGAAGCATTTCTAGAGAAATTAATCTATATTGTGCCAGGAAGCCCGATTGCTTAGCTCTTCTGGAGCAATCATAACATTTCTTTCGATGAGGTGCCCACCCAGTTACACCCACAACATATTTCCTTGCAATACTCTGAGATATAGAACAAGTAAGAGCTATTCAAAGAGTCGTTAACTGCGCAGGATTCACTCACTGCCATTCACTGTATTCACTGAACCATGAACCGAGCAGGACTCGTTCACAGAATCGGTGGTAAGAATCACTCATTGAGTCACAAATTGTGCAGCATCCATCCAGCTACGGCCGCAAAACCAGTCATGATACAAACACAAAGTCATTAAACCAGACAGATCCACACAATAAACCATTAACAGTGCAAAAACCATTCATCCTCTCAATAACCAGGCAGAATCCTATCATCCATCCACTGGCTTGTTGCAGACTCTCGCGAAGATTTGCTTCTTTTTTCTCACTTTCCAATCAACAGCCACCCACTCTTCACTGCCTCATAGCACTGATCAGATACTCCTACATTGTTATTAGCAGCTATTTCATTCATACGGCCAACAGTTAAAAAGGAGACTGCTTTGTGAATACAAAACGTCCGCCTACATACTATTATATCTAGTTTCATTATGCATATTTTCGTTATTTTTAATATTATTAAAAGGAAGAGCCCATGTTAGAGGAATGTGTTTATTTTGAACCTTAACCAATGGATAAAATAGCTTCACTGTGCTTGATTAAGCATTTCTCTGGTTATGTATAGGTTAGCTTGGGATACCAGGCATAGCTCAGGAGATTCATAGGAAGTTAGCACCTCTGAAACCTGTTCCTTCCCATCACCCCAACAAATGTCCCCATTCCATGAGTCCCAGACTGAATCAGAAAACTTCTACCTTTCCATGGTATCATTCCACTCCTGCCACTCAAAATTTCTGATGTGCCATGTAGATATTGACACATTTTACAAGGAAGTTGCCAGGTCTGGAGGACCTGAGTTATAAGATAAGACTGAATCAGTTAGGAGTTTATTCGTTAGAGTGTGGAAGATTGAGAAGAGATTTAATAGAGGTATACAAAATTATGAGGGGTATAGATAGGGTAAATGCAAGCAGGGCTTTTTCTACTGAGATTGGGTGGGACTACAAATTGAGGCCATGGGTGTTATGATATACTTGTACATGCACTTGTGAGCAGACGATTAAAATTAGTGCACATGCGCTGTTGTTTTTATCTGAAATATCTATCTTGAAATATGATGGCAGCGATGGGGCTCAGAAAATTGCTTTTTTTAACCACAGCGCCCAATTTTTTTCAACTTGTAGTTGGCAGCATAATAATAGCGCAACTCTGAAAGATCAGAGGGTAAGAGTTGACTGAGATGAGCAACCAGCCACAAATAGAGACGGGTGCAGTAGCAATGCCTGGAGGTGAGACAGCAGAATCTCAGCGGCACCCAGCACCCACGGGCGACCCCGTGCCGGGGAACCATGGTCAGGGCAGAAGTCCTCCCCCAGTCAGTGGCATCCGCCCGCCACCAGCCATGACGGTGAACCGCGGAGTGATAGACGGATGGAAGACATGGCAGCAGATGTGGACTAACTACAGCATCATAGCACAACTGCACAAAGAAGTTCCAGCATACCAGACGGCATTATTTTTACATACAATTGGACCATCAGGCCTTGAGATCTACAACAGTTTTGTGTTCGCAGATGAGGCTGAAGGCCAAGACCTCACAAAGATTTTAGCTGCATTTGACAGATATGCAGTTGGTGAGAAAAATGGGACATATGAACAGTACTTGTTCAACAAGCAACAGGAACAAGGTGAGATCTTTGAACTGTTTCTTGTCAGCCTTCGATCTCTTGCAAAGACGTGATTTTTGCTCGTATGTGTCAGACAGTCTGCTGAGAGACAAGATTGTACTGGGCATTAACCACTCCCAAACCAGAAAACATCTGTTACAAGAGAGAAAGCTATCGCTTAATGACTGCATTGACATCTGTAAAAGCACAGAAATGGCTGAATCACACCTACAAGCATTCAGTACAGCTGCAGATAGCAGGTCTGCTACTGTCCATGGGATTAAACCTCGCACTAACAAGAAAGGTTCAAAGCATCCTGGACAGAAGGCTGGTGCTAGCGGTGGAGCCAGAGCAAAAGGCACCTTGAACAGCCACGGAAGCAAAGTGAACCCTTGCGTGTACTGTGGCACAGAACATGCACGAGACAAGCAACAATACCCAGCATACGGACAGGTGTGCAAGGCGTGCGGCATTCGAAATCACTTTGCAAAGGTATGCGAGCAGAAGCCCGTGCATGGGGTGGAAGCACAGAGCGATGACCAAACTGACCGTGACAGCAGCACCGAGTTTATCGACAATGTCATACCGGTGGTCAACAGTTTGAGGACAAAGGATGACGTATTCGCACAGATGCTCATCAATGGAAAGCCAACAGACTTCCAAGTCGACAGCAGGGCGAGCATTAACATTTTACCCTGAAAATAGTTGGAGGGAGTAGACCACACACTAAGACAATGCACAAATAAGCTGATGATGTGGAACAGACCACCATGGATGCAGAAGGGATGTGCGGAGTGAAATTGCGTAACCCCTTGATGAACCGCAAGTATTCTGTCAAATTTGTTGTGGTCACTGACGACTTTACACCATTGCTGGGAAGCAGGCCAGCCAGCAAATGAAGCTGACTGCGGTCAATGATGACAACTTTCGCAGGATGCACGCATCTACATTCCAAGAAAAACGATGCACACCATAAGAACGCTATGCAGATGTGTTCGATGATGTGCTCGGGACCTGGAAGGTGATAGCTCCTGCCCATGAACCTACAAGGTGGGTTAGCCAGTTAGTGGTTGCAGAGAAGAACAGCAATCTTCGTATATGCATTGATCCTCGACCATTGAACAAAGCATATCAGGCTCAATAAGAACACATCTGTCTTTAGAGTGACAGAGATACCCTTTTTGGGGCATCTCATCACAAGTGAGGGACTTCAGCCTGATCCTAAAAAAGGTCATTGACGTTCTCAACACGCCAGCACCCACGGATGTGCAGGGAGTGCAGCGATTGATCGGATTTGTCAACTACCTGAGCTGTTTTCTACAAAGTCTCTCAGATAC